>NC_142959.1:7500000-8750000 GCF_039701765.1 Tetranychus urticae
TTCGATTTGTACAAGCAACTTCCTAAAACTACTTTTATGAAAGGTAAGTTACAGCTCATTTCAAATTTCAAACCTTCTTTAACTGATAATTTTCCATTCGATCATTTGATTAGTTGATTGGAAAGGAAGAAAAAAGTAATCAAAACAAACCCAAGCAACTGACCAATCTAATTGTTGATTTAATGTTTTTTTTGATACTTCACCATCAAAGCCATCCTTTCATCAGCTTTGTTTGTTCCCACAAATCATGATATTTCATTGTTATTACACTTGAATTGATGAAATTGAATAGAGCATGGATCCGCATTTTTAAACCTGAAATGGTTGATCCTATCCAAAGTGTTGACAGTGAATCAAAAAGTGCCCAATATCAAGTTTAATAGCAATCTTTTTTCATGTTATGTTAGACAAGCAAGTGAAAGTTGATAAATTAGGTATAAAATAGTGAAGTTAAACAAATTGTTTATCATTATAATGATCATGATTCATGATTCGTTTACCTTTTCAACTCTCTCAATGTCAATTAAAGGATATTGCCTTTAATCAGTTTCAATTATCAGTTACCCAAATGTAGATAAAAATGTGGTTGAAGGTAAAGATGAAGACATTTTAATCTTTATCTACATTTGGGTAACTGATAACCTTATTATACGCAATACCCTTTACCAAAGTTACCTCTTAACCCAAGTTGAAGCCAACTGAAAGATTAAACATTGACATTTACTCTCACCCTTGATTGGGACATGTTTTTTCAGTGCCCCTCTATCCTGTCTAATGAGACCTTGATTGGTTGACATGTTGATGGCACTTTCACTCAACTTGCTATCAACTTTAATTGACCCTTGGGGTGTAAAGTTAATTGTTGATAGACACAGGATATTAAAATTGTAGGGAAAACTCATGATGATCTGAAATGAAGATTAAACAGCCTCTAGAGTCGCTTGTTTATTTTAGATAGTGAAGACTTGATTTATTGGTTTCTCCATCTTAACCCAAAATTGAAAGTCAACTATTAATTTTGCTAATTTGTAGGCTTGGCTTTGTAGGTTCTAATTGTATTACATTTTTTTCATGATGAACATTTGTTTATTTTACTTTTTACCTGATTGTGATAAAACTCACATTAATTGGAAGCAACTCCACAATTACTGTCAAATCCAGAACGATATTTCATTCAACATTGATAAACCGTTCCCTCTATAACTTGTTACATGCTGTTGAATCATCATCACCAGATGATAGTATTGAAAAATTACTTATGTTAAGAGCTGAGACTGACAAAACTGGGTATCCATCACACCCTGGATGAAACAGGCAAACCAAGTCTGAGATTCAATGATAACTTACAGTGAAAAATGGATCAATGAAAGTGTCTGTGGTTTCCATTGAAAGTTCATCTATTTTAACTCAGACTCTTGCCTTTTTTCATCTGCTCTTTACATCTTTCCTTTTCATCTTGTGTGTCTACTCATCTGTGTGACTGTGTTTTTCCCGTCCAAAATGATGCTTGATTGCTTTTACTCAATCAAAATCTAGTTAAATAATTGCAATCAAAGTTAACAACAAAAGAATCAATCTTTTCTCAAAAAAAAACAAGAAACAAGTTGGGCTCAAGCCAAGCTTAACTTTCATGCTAGATGACTTGACATGCTGCATCAAATTAAAACTGTTTGTTCGCCTTGTACACACAAACCGAGTAAGCAAAATTAAAATAATTAATGACTAGTTTTGATGACAACTCAAGTTGATAATTTAAGATGACAAGTAAATATGACAATCCAGAATTTTGATTTTTTCAAAATTCCAACTCAATAACAATTTAGATATTTTCAATACTTGAACAGATTAAACAGAAAATGTCGATTTCTAGTTTTTCCCTGATCTAAATTAGTTTCCTTTGATCCTTCCTTTGCTCTCTTCCTTCCTAATTAGGCTTTATTAACCACCCTGTTTTCAATTAATCTGGCAAATTCTGATTCAGGTGAATTGCTTACATCATTTTGATTTACAACAACAGACAAAACAATCTTAACCAAAGAGCAAAAACAATTAAGCAGAGTAATTAATTTCTTCATCTAAATACAATCTAAACGATTGAATCAATAGCAAACAGAAACAATAACAATCATCAATTATGAACACAATATGATACATAAATTGTAATTTGGCTAATTAACTCAACCCAACAAGTCAAACAGTTAATGTTTAGCAGACAATGTTGTTTTTGCCTTGAAACAAAAAATCTCATCATTTTCTGGTTTTGTTTTCACTGAAATTCAATCCAAATGAAATTGCTGTTTGGTTAACCATCAACTTGATCACATTAAATTGTTATCATTGCATTTCAATATTAACAAATAAATGTGTTTACTTAAACATTTGAAACATTTCACTGTTTACATGCTAAAAAAAGTCAAGTTTATCCCCGTAATCTGGTTTATCCTGAAACGATTCACAACTTTTTACTATTTCATTTATCCGTTGCTGGTTCACTCACAACCATGAAATTGATTAATAACCAATCTGTAAACATGATTATGTAAAACTGCAAGATACAGCCTTTTGAAACATGATTCCTACTTATTTAGATTAATTATTTTATGCCTCTTCTGTTAATCTATTATTAGGTTGATTATTTAGGTGTGTCCAGTCAAGTTGATTGGACTAACAACATGAACTATGATGATGACCATCTCATAAGATGAATAAATCTTCTGTAGAATGGTGTTCCTTTCAGGATTAAATATTAATCTTTATCTAACTTGAAGCTTAAATATTATCCAAAATGATTGTCCAATTCAATCTCATTTAAAACAATAAAAATGGTTTCCATTCAGTGTTAATATAATTTCATGGTTTAACCTCAAGTTGCCGGGAAAAAAAATTGATGAAATTATATTCAAACCAATCATCATCTTCCTGTTTTACAATCAAAAACATTAAATAAATTAACTTGCATATTAATAATTTATAATAATTTAATTTGTAAATTAATTTATTTGCAGCATAATAACAGTCATCTATAACTTAATTGAACAATTTAAGGTTAACCGCAGCATTCAAATTACAAGAAGCAAAACAAAATTATAAAATCAACAATTAGCTTCTCAATTAGTTCACTCATTGAATGTTTCAACCCAAAATTGAGACTGAAAATTTTCTTTAACCAAAAGTCTAACCCATTTCATCATGATTACTGTTCTATGTTAATCTTAACATTGGCCACTTGAGTTGACCATTTAGACTGACCTTTCAATTCTTCCATTTAGGTTGACCTAAATCTTGGCTATTTAACAATGGTTATTTTAGGCTCTAGACAGTTAACCAGTTTTATGTATTGTTTGGGTTGCTCGGTGTGTGTCCTAGTTATTAAATGATTGTTTTGTTTCCTTTTTGTATTTTGTTTTTATCTTTCAATCATTATTAATGATTAATGTTGAAAACAATTTTACAATTAACTCTAATCAAATTTGAATCTATTCAGCTTTGAATCTAAACACTCAACAATCAACATTTGCTTGCAATGAAACAAAAGTTATGGTTAACAAAACGATTCAACATTTAAAGCAACTTTGTATTTTTACTAATCAATAGCCATTAATGATTACAATTCATCTAAATGTACAATTCAAAGTCAAGAATAATTTGTGAAAATTAATGATTAATAAAGCAAAAAGTGCAGTTAAATATTCAAATGCCATTCAAACCAGGCAACATGAACATTAATCTTGATCAATTGATGCGACAAACTAGCGTTAATAGAGATTTATGTTGTTTATTGGCTGAATAAAGTGAAATACAAAAAAAGGGTTAAATAAATATTAACTATTCCCATTTTGATGGCTGATAACAGCAATTGCATTTCTTGCCATTTCACTTTAATCAATTGTCGCCGTTTCACGATGACTTACAATGATTAAAGCAAATTAAATTATGGCCGTTAAGTGTACAAATAATCAATGCTTTTTACCTAAAACAAACATTTATTTCAACTGGTAGACTACTTGAGCGTCGAGTAAATGATTGATGAATATTGCAATTGTCTGAGCATTTGATTTGAGACAATTTAGTGAAACCTTTATTTCACATTAAACTGTAACCGTCTCTGATTAGGTTCAAGTGTCTATTGAGTTAGATGAAAACAAATCACAAAAGGCTGTCACTTTTTTTGATGCCTTCAATGGACAACTCACTTCAACTTGAACATTAGTGTCAAAATTTGTTGATTAAAAACACTCAAATCTATTATTGTAAACTGTTGATCATTTAAGCGTTCAATTAAACATGAAATTATTATATCAAGGTTATTTGCTTAATTAAACCTAGGCCTTGATTAAGGGTGAAACAACTGAACGTTTTAACGATATCTAAATTGTAATAACCTTTTTGATGATCAAATTGCATTAGATCATTTCCTCTTGAAGTTTTCATAATTTGATATTTACAATTATGAAAGTGAAAAATTATTCAACTTTCTCAAGTTGATTGATGAAAATCTTAATATAAATTGACTTATCCAATAATGATTCACAAATTCTTGAAACATTCAGGAATATCTTTCAATCTTGTTCAACATTTCAACGTGATATAATATCTCATTGAGTCATGCTTTTTCTCATGTTAACATGTTTAGCCAGTTTTCAGATTCACTTAAAGGTTCAACTCAATTATTTCAATAAACATTTGACATGTACTTTGCATTTTTCAATGATTGAATAATATATTTATAGTCATGATCTAGTTACACTTGGCAATATCTGTAATGTTATATTGTGTTAAAATTGTGTTTAAACCATCGTTAAATTACATTGAAGTAGTTGTGTTTCAGTTGATTGTCTTGTATTAGTTTACAAGTGTAATTAATTTCAACAGTTGAACCCAAAAAAGTTGAATTAACCAGAAAAAAAAGATGTAAAGTAATGAACCAAATACAAAACATTTGATATTAAATTCAATCCACAATTTAATGTGAAAGTTGAAATTATCATTTTAGTATCAAAAAGTCAATTGAAAATTTAATTTCATTTCATCTGAAATTTCGTTCCTTTTCAATTCAAATTCAATTATTGAATCCATTTGTTTCAACCTTTGCATTGTCATGTTGCCTTGTTAATGAGTTGCTTTGCTAAAATGCTCTACTAATTAGTAGGTTGTCACAATTGTTGACTTGTTGCGTTTTTTGTCATTAATAATGATGATAATGATCAGTGATGATTGATTATAATTAAGTGATGTATAACAACTTGTCATGTGTTAATTTGATGATTAACTTGTTTATTTATTGTTTCATTATTTTCAGATAATCCTTGGGTTTGTGATTGTTCACTTTATATTCACATTGAAAAGATTATCGAATGGAATATTCACTCGAAATGTCAATATTATGCTGATTTCAATGAAAATGGCCAAGCCGTTAAACCTGTAACAATGCTGTTTAAACAATTTGCCGAAAAAATTGAAAAAAGTCCAAAAAAGGCGGAAAAATGTGCGGATGTGATGAAAACAATTGAAAAACGTTCCCACAAAGTGGTTAATTACACTGCATCAAAGTTCATCAAATCATCAAGTAACCAATTGATGCCATTCATGAGCTTTATTTTCATAATGTTATTGTTACCTGGATTGGACAATTAAATTAAAATTTTCATTTATTGTTAATTTTTGTGATAAAAATGTATAAACTCAACAAATACTTATTTCAATTTAAATTGGAAAAGGATTGAAGTAAATGAAAATTCAGTCGATTTTTTTGAATTTGTAATAAAACAAAACCATGACTTTAAATCAAGATTCTACAGGAAAGAAGCAATTGATTGAATCAAGCAGATTCTAGGGGTGGATTCTGCTTCAAGTGAACCAAAAGGGAACGAATTCTAGAAGTGTCTTTTGCACCTTTTTGGTTAGGCTTTGGATTGAAATCACACATTTTGGTAATTTTTTCCCACTCCTTGACTTCAGCATCTCTCTCAGCTATCCATTCAGCTTCAGCATTTCTGAAATTAAAAGATGAGATAAGAATCATTAGCAAACCATCATATTAGCTGAATCAGCATCACTCAAGTACCATTTCCTTAATTGTCATGGTAGAATTTAGATAAAAAATTGAAGAGTCAGATATCGAATTGAATGTTGATTTTTTAAGTTTGATTGAGCTTGTCCTTGTTAATAGACACCATAAGAAAACTTAAAACAAGGGTTTCAACCAAATATAATATAAATTAAAATGATTATGTACTTTGATTGATACTAAATTAATCAAAATAAATTTTGAAATAATCCACTGAAAGTATTTTCCTAATTCGAGCGCGATTAAAACAGTTGATTAAAAGTGTGTGCAAAAAATTTTCATCGAGTTTCCTCTGAAGCTTGGACGTTGTCGCCATATTTTCGAATGATTTCAATGATAACACTATGCAAGTAGTAAAAGGCTTTATCACCGAGTAGTATATCGGCATGAGACCAAAGAGGCCAGGTAATAACATAATCAACTAGTGCTGGTCCTGTTGATACAAGTTTTATAAAGTTATAAATTAGGGTTCCTTATTTGAGATGGAATTAGATATTTACCTTGCAAAATGTTTCTTAGTTTTTGAATGTTTACTGGTGGCGCTAAATAGTCATTCAATCCACTAATGAGAACCAAATTGTAGGTTGGAACGTTTTCAAACGGATATTTGGGCGGTTTGGTCGAACCATATAGTTCAAGGTTTTTCTTTGGACCATAATCGAACTCACGAATTTGATCATATTTGAATGATTGAATTGCATGTAGAGCATTTTTAAACGAGTCTTGGTCCAATTGACTGAGAAGTTCTTTTATTTGATCTCGTGAAACCATTTCACGATCAGGTCCAAACAAGTAATTGTAAATTTCGAGACAAATCGAGCTAAGAACATTGCTTGTGCAAAGGATGGATGTAAAGGCGTCAACAAATGGTAAAAAGGGAATCAAAGGACCTGAGTAAAGTAAACCAATCCTCGAAAGCAATATTGATCGCGGTACAAAGGCAGACAGTCCATTTGTGTTACCATAAAACGCTATTGGTGCAATATTAATATTTAAATCCAGTTTAATGGCAAACTCTGGATGCTTGGCTAATAGCGTTAGCATTGCAATAGTGGCTTGTGAATAACCAATGTAAACAATTTTCTCTGGAAACAAAATACAAATAATTATCAATTGAGTGAACAGTGGACATGAAAAATTCTTACCATAACCAGTTTCCTGAATAATATAATCAACCATTGCAGGTATATCATACAAGCCCATTTCAGTAAATGAGAAATTCCAAAATTCGCGATCTAAAAGCATAACAATTTTTTTGACATTAAAACTTTTGACTTCTATTAGCCTTATAAACATTCATTTGATATTATTTAAATCAATCCATTTATACTTAATTTGGCTGTAAGGATAAAAAGCACTCGAAAATGTCTTGTTTATCAGACAAAGATATTGGCCAGAAAAAACTGGTAATGGATAATAGTTAATGGCTAGATCAGTAAGTGCTGAACGAAATTGAAATTTTTACCTCTATCGGGATCAAGTCGAGTGTGATTCAACGAATATACGTTTCCTCTTACATTTCCCAGCCAAACATCAAACTCACGATTAGCCAGAGCAAAAGCAAGACTTTTCGATGTATCATGAGGAGGATTACCATTGATCCATTCCTTTATATGGCCGCCTGGTCCATTGATCATGAAGCTACTGCATGAAGTGGGTGCACCGTGAAGCACTAGAATAGGCTTGAGGTTCCGTCCTCGAGCTGCTTGAGCATATGGATTGATGATTCGATACAATTGAAGTATGTAACCATCTTCTGTTGTAACAAAGTGACGTTCATATTTGAAGCCTCGAGATACAATCAACTGTCCACAGGTTAGACCTTGATTCAATGTTGTCCTGAATGGATTCAATAGAAGCTGCTCCCGAGCAAAGGTTGGATTCTCTGGTGGAGGCAATTTTTGGGATGAAACATTTTGATAACTTGGAGAAAGAAGTAAACTCAAAAGGAAATTTGGAATGATGTTGAGATGGAACTTCAATAAATTAGAACCCATTTTAATGAAGAGCAAAATTTAATTATTGGAAGTGAAAAGGAAAAGATGCCTTTGCTGTCCGATTCCACTATTGGAACTACATGGAACTATATACCAATGTTTCATTCTAGTTAAGATAATCCAGTTCATCAAAAGTAAAATGGTCACAAAACTATTTGTTTCGAGTTTTTTCGCTTGAAACAAATCAATATCAACAAATTTAATCACGATTCATAAAGCCGCGTGTAGATGTTGATTCGGCATATATTTCACTGTGTAAATTTCACAAAATAAATTACTTGTACTTTGTATTCAAATTTGCATGTTGAGCTGCATTTTGGAACTGTTTGCATTTTCTCGTCTCTACGCGTGTATACAAAGTATTATTGTGTATTGAGTATACTCAATTCAGTTTAATTGGAAAGTAAAAATTATTAAATCAAAGCAATGCTTAATAGGGAAGTTACCTGGATGAAATTTATATATTCAAAAAAACTTTAATTATAATTGGAGGAAAAGTGCTTAATAATTGATCCGAAAACTGTCAAAATAGCAATAAATTAGCGAAATATGTCAATGCTTTTGTTTAATGAAAGCGAATAATGAACATGAAACTCTATTTTTTGAGGTAAAATAAACCCTCACGTGCATCGCATTTGTTTAGGCTTGACATCAGCTATAATGAGTTTAAATCGAAATGATATCAAATTTCAGACGAAACTTGTACGTCTTCGCCATGTACTCGGACTATATCGATAATAACGCTATGCATGTATTCAAAGGCTTCATCAGCAAGTAAGATGTCGACATGTGACCACAGAGGCCATGTAACCACATGATCAATAAAAGGTCGATCTATTGATAGCGAATCGATGAACAATATAAGTTTGTGTTCATTATTTCAGAAGCAAATATTTACCTGGCAAAATGTCTCTTAGCTTTTGAACGCTTACTTGTGGAGCTAAATAGTCATTTAACCCACTAATGATAACTAAATTGTGTATTGGAACAATTTCAAAGGGAAATTTGTGTGGCTCTTCCGAACCATATACTTCAAGGTTTTTCTTTGGACCATAATCGAACTCACGAATTTGATCATATTTGGATGATTGCATATAATGCAGAACACTTTTAAGTGACATTTGATCCACTTGACTGACTAGTTCTTTGATTTGATCTGGTGAAATCATTTCTCGATCAGGTCCAAACACATAATTGTTAATCTCAAAGCAAATCGGTTTAACAGCATCGTTTGTGCATAATATCGATAAAATAGCAACAAATTCTTGTATGAAGGGTATTACAGGACCTGAATATTCTGATCCGATTTCCGTGAGCAATAATGATGGTTGTATAATGGAACTGATTCCTTTTTGGTCACCAATAAAAGCTTCTGGTGAAACATTAATGTTTAAATCCAATTTACAGGCAAATTGTGGTTGTTTCGCTAATAGAGTTAGCATTGCAATAGTTGATTGTGAATAGCCAATATAAACAATTTTCTCTGAATAAAGAACAAAAATATTAAGATTATCGATTGAATAATCAATTAAAATAAAACTCTTACCAAATCCTGTTTCTTCAATAATGTAATCGACCATGGCTGGTACATCATACTTGCCCATTTCAATGAACGTAAAATTCCAAAATTCATGATCTTAAAGAGAGAAAAATGAAAAAGTTTTTCACTAGTACCAAAAGTTTCTTAAAACAATTTATTTGCACATTAAATTGGAATTCTATTAATCCTTAATTGGTCAATTGTTATCAAATGAAAATTAGATTGACAGGATAATTTACCTTTATATGGATCCAGTCGAGTATGATTTGAATACCTGGTTCCTCTGTCATTTCCCAGCCAAACATCAAACTCACGATTAGCCAAAGCAAAAGCAAGACTTTTCGATGTATCATGAGGAGGATTACCATTGATCCATTCCTTTATGTGACCACCAGGACCGTTAATCATGAAGCTACTACATGATGTGAAGCCACCGTGAAGAACCAGAATTGGCTTGAGGTTCCGTCCTCGAGCTGCTTGAGCATAAGGATTGATGATTCGATACAACTCAAGTATATAACCATCTTCTGTTGTTACAAAGTGACGTTCGTATTTGAAGCCTCGAGATACAATCAACTGTCCACAGGTTAGACCTTGATTTAATGTTGTCTTGAATGGATTTAATATAAGTTGTTCCTGTTCAAAATTCGGATTCTCTGGTGGAGGCAAGTTTTGAGAAGAAACATTTGAATAACTTGAAGAAAGAATTAAACTTAAAAGGAAACTCGTAATGATGCTGAGTTGGAATAACTGCAACAAGGTAGGACCCATTTTATCGACGGAGAAACTTATAGTGATTCTTTGCTACCAATCCAACCATTATTTGATTGAATTACATGTTATACAAACATGCCCTTGTAATTATAAATTCATTTACAGAAAGTTTTATTGTATAAATTTGAATATTTGCTGATCATTCAAAAACTTAGCACTTTATGTCTCCACTGCAGTATTGAATACAAATATTCATCTTGTTTTTGCAAAAATACACGAGTAAATTAAAAGTTCTGCTTTGAGACATAAATGTTTGTGTTTAATGGAAGCTTTGTAAATCTAGTTGTTTCTTTTTTGCAGGATTCATTTGCAGAAAGCTATTGATAAAGATTTTTGGGGCAATTTTATCTGTTCATTTACAGCAACAAATTTGTAGATATTGATCGGTAAAATCCGAAGTTAAATGTTCACTGCAACTTCACCAAGTATTTTTAAATTTTATTCAATTGAATGATCATTCTTTTAACAGTACTAGTCAAATTTGCTATCATAAAGTGTTTACAGTATTTTGTTTAGTTTGGCTAAAGAAATCTCGCATTATGTCCACAATCAAAGAAAATTTATATTCATATGCCCGGTCACCAAAGGTCAGTATGAGACAATTGAAGCATGTAACCATCTTCTGTTGTAACGTAGTGACGTTCATATTTGAAGCCTCGAGATACAATCAACTGTCAACAGGTCAAGGCTTCTTCATGAGACTTTCTAAATGAGGCTATATAAAGCTGCGTCTTTGCAAAAATGGGATTCTCTGGCGGTGATAATTGTCTTGAAACATTGTTGCTATGCTTATTATAATATTTCGAGCCTCACATAATTGTGACAATAAAATCCCAGTAAATTGAGTTCCACATTATGAAATACTGGCTACATTAGTTTGTGGTTAGTGACAGTAATCGATTTTTATAATCCAATTCCTTCTCGTTATGACAATTATCATTCACCATCTGCCAATTATTACTAAGCCATTGTTTACAAGTGCACTTTCCAATGCGATACTGCTAGCTCTAATTGTTATGCGTATTCACGAGCTTTTATATTCAATGAAAACAGAAGAAAATAGGTCGAGTTTCTGGTGGCAGAACTTGAAATGATGCTGAGCTGGACTAACTGCGATAATTTAGAACTCATTTTACTGACGGAGAAAATTTAATTATTGGAAGTGAAAAGGAAAAGATGCCTTTGCTATCTAATCCGACTATTTGTACATTGAATTGTGTACCAATTTATCGTTCTAGTTAAAATAATCATCCAGCAGATAAAAAAATAAGTTTACAAAATTGATTTTTTCTGACTTTCGTTGCTACAAACAAATCAATATCAGAAAATTCAACTACGATTGATAAAGCCGCATGTATATGTAAATGTTAATTTGGTGCTTACATGTATTTCACTGTGTAAATGTCACTTTGCGTTACTTTAACTTTGCATCTTTACACAGCTAAACTTGCAAATTTAAAATGTCAACACATTGAAAACAGTTAAAACATTTTAGAGACATTTTCGTGTCTCTACATGAGTAGCCAATTCAAATCATTGTATTGTTTCTCGTATTAAAAGAAATTAAATTAAATCAGTACTTTCTAGGGAAGTTACCTGAAAGATTTCATGTTCAACAAAACTTTAACACTCAAAAAATGAAAAGCTCTTTTAAATGTGTTCGAAAAAAAATTGAAATATTATTAAATCAATGGTTCTGTTTGATAAAAGCTAATAATGAACATTAAACTCTATTTTTTAGGTAAAATGAACCATCACGTACATTTCATTTGCTCATGTTTGACATCAGCTATCATGAGTTGAAGTGGAAATGTTTTTTCCTCGAATTTCCGGTGAAACTTGAATGTCTTCACCATGTACTCGGATTATATCGATAATAACGCTATGCATGTACTCAAAGGCTTCATCAGCAAGTAAGATGTCAGTATGTGACCACAGAGGCCATGTAACCACATGATCAATAAAAGGCCGATCTGTTGATAGAGAATTGATGAACAATATAAGTTTGTGTGCATTGTTTCAGAAGCAAATATTCACCTGGCAAAATGTTTCTCAGCTTTTGAACGCTTACTGGTGGAGCGAAATAGTCATTCAATGCACTAATGATAACCAAATTGTGGGCTGGAACATTTTCAAAGGGAAATTTGGGTGACTCTTCCGAACCATATACTTCAAGGTTTGTCTTTGGACCATAATCGAACTCACGAATTTGATCATATTTGAATGATTGGATATAATGCAGAAAATTTTTTAATGACATTTGATCCACTTGACTGAATAGTACTTTTATTTGATCTGGTGAAACCATTTCTCGATCAGGTCCAAACAAGTAATTGTAAATTTCGAAGCAAATCGGTTTAACAGCATCGTTTGTGCACAATATCGATAAAATGGCATCTAATTCTTGGAGAAAGGGAAATAAAGGACCTGAATATTGTGATCCGATTTCCGTGAGCAATAATGATCGTGGTATAACGGATGCGATTCCTTTTAGGTCACCAATAAAAGCTATTGGTGTAACATTAATGTTTAAATTCAATTTACACGCAAACTGTGGTTGCTTTGCTAATAGAGTAAATATTGCCATAGTGCCTTGTGAATAACCAATGTAAAAAATTCTCTCTAAATAAAGAACAAAATTATTAAGATTATCGATTGAATAATCAGTGGAAATAAAACTCTTACCAAATCCCGTTTCGTCAATAATATAATCGACCATAGCAGTTACATCATACTTTCCCATTTCAACGAACGTATAATTCCAAAATTCATGATCTGAAAAAAAGCAAAAGGAGAAAGATTTTCACTAAAAGTCTTACAAGTTTTATGAAAGACTTTTTGACCTGGCCTTAGATTAGCTTCCCAACAGTAAGCAGCAATAGTATCAAAAGTTTCTTAAAACAATTTATTTGCACATTAAATTAGAATTCTGTTAATCCATAATTGGTTAATTGTTATCAAATGCAAATTATTAATTTTATTAAAATTGAGAAGATAATTTACCTTTATATGGATCGAGTCGAGTATGATTCGAATACCTGGTTCCTCTGACATTTCCCAGCCAAACATCGAACTCCCCATTGGCCAAAGCAAAAGCAAGACTTTTGGATGTATCATGAGGAGGTTTACCATTGACCCATTCCTTTATGTGACCACCAGGACCGTTAATCATGAAACTACTACATGATGTGAAGCCACCGTGAAGAACCAGAATTGGCTTGAGGTTACGTCCTCGAGCTGCTTGAGCATATGGATTGATGATTCGATATAATTGAAGTATGTAACCATCTTCTGTTGTTACAAAGTGACGTTCATACTTGAAGCCTCGAGATACAATCAACTGTCCACAGGTTAGACCTTGATTTAATGTTGTCTTGAACGGATTTAATATAAGTTGTTCCTGGACAAAATTAGGATTCTCTGGTGGAGGCAACTTTTGATATGAGACGTTTGCATAACTTGAAGAGAGGAGTAAACTCAAAAGGAAACTTGGAATTATGCTGAGATGGAAAAACTGCAACAAAGTAGAACCCATTTTATCGAAGGAGAAATTTATAATGATTCTTTGCTTCCAATGCAACCATTAATTGATTGAATTACATACCAAAATGCCCTTGGAATTATAAATTTATTTACAGAACATTTTATTGTATTAATTTGAATATTTGCTGATCATTCAAAAACTTAGCACTTTATGTCTCCACTGCAGTATTGAATACAAATTATTCATCTTGTTTTTGCAAAAATACACGAGTAATTTAAAAGTTCTGCTTTGAGGCGTAAATGTTTGTGTTCGATGAAAGCTTTGTAAATCTAGCTGTTTCATTTTTGCAGAAAGATTTTTCAGGGTAGTTTATCTGTTCATTTACAGCAACAAATTTAAAGACATCGAAATCCAAAGTTAGATGTTGGCTGTAACTTCACCAAATATTTTTAAATTTTATTCAATTGAATGATCATTTTTTTAACAGTACTAGTCTTTGCTATTATAAAGTTTTTTGACGTTAGGTCGTTTTAGTAACAAAATGATTCATATTAATGGATGAAATCGAAATTTAGATGATTGCTGTAGCTTCGTTGAATCTTTTTAATTTTATTCAATTGAATGATCATTCTTTTAACAGTATTAGTAAAATTTGCTATCATAAAGTGTTTACAGTATTTTATTCAGTCTGGCTAAAGTAATCACGCATTATGTCCAAAATCACAGAATGTGCATATTCATATGCCCGGTTACCAAAGATGATGTCAGTGTGAGACCAATAAGGATCGGTGATTACGTGATCAATGTAGGGTCTGTTATTCGAGTTTGGACAAGGACCATCAAACTTTGTGGAGTTTCCTTTGCTCAATATGTTTCTCAGCTTTTGCACGTCCTTTGAATCAGCTAAATAATCATTCAATCCACTAATAAGAACCAAATTGTACTTTGGTATTCTTTCAAATTGATACTTTGGTGGCTCATCTGAACCATACTTTTCTTGATTCATCTTTTTACCATAATCAAATTTACGAATCTGATCATAACGCATCGATTGTAGATCATGTGTAGTATCTTTATTTGAAGTTGAATCAATTTGACTTGTTATTACTTGAAATATTTCCTTATTAATCATTCTTCGATTCGGTCCGAAAAGATAACTGTAAACCTCAATGCATATTGGTTGGCTAATTTCGGCTGAACAAAAGTAAGTAAGTCCAGCATCAAATTCAGGTAAAAAGGGTGGCAAAGGACCCTCATAGTTCTCTAATGCCCTAGTAGCGAGTCTTTCATTAGGAATGACACTGCCTAGACCTTTAGCATCACCGTAAAAGGCTATTGGTGAAATGTTTATATTCAAGTAAAGCTTTTCAGCAAAAGCTGGATTCTCTGCTAATTGAACAAACATTTGCTGAGTTCCTCGCGAATAACCAATCCATACAATTTTATCTGCAAAAAGAAGACATCAGTCCATCAATATCAGCACTCATCATGATTTATATCATAAACATACCATGATCAGTTTTATCAATAATATAGTCAACCATCGCTGGTGTATCATATTCACCCATTTCGGCGAATGAAAAGTCCCAAAACTCTGAATCTATTCAATAAGAATGTACGCTTGTTAGTCAAATATATTTCATGAGTGAATTCATTACCTGTATCAGGGTCAAGCCGAGTGTGGTTCCTTGAGTAAGAAGTTCCTCTGTTATTTGCTATCCAAACATCAAACTCACCATTACCCAGAACAAAGGCAAGACTATTTGATCTAACATTGGGTGGCTTTCCGTCGACCCATGGCTCTATGAATCCATCAAATCCATTGATCATCCAACTACTACATGAAGTAAAAATTCCATGGACTAATAAAACAGGAATGAGTTTCGATCCTCGAGCTGCTTGAGCATTTGGGTTAATGATTCGATACAATGTAAGTATGTAACCATCCTCTGTTGTTACAAAGTGACGTTCATATTTGAAGCCTCGAGATACAATCAACTGTCCACAGGTCAAGGCTTCATCATGAGACTTTTTAAATGGAGCTATGTAGAGCTGTTCCTGTGCAAAAATCGAATTCTCTGGTGGAGGCAAGTTTTGAGGTGGGACACTTGAATAGCTTGAAGAAAGGGTTAAACTTAAAAGAAAACTTAAAATGATGCTGAGCTGGAAAAACTGTGACATATTAGAACCCATTTTACTGACGAAGAAATCATACTAATCTCTTGACTTTCTATTCTAACAATTTATTCACTGAGTTATGTGCCAACCTGTCCTCGGCATTATAAAACTATTTCTGCACCTTGCGCTGTGTAAATGTTAAGAGGTGGAAATTTGAATATTTATTCATCATTGTTGGTCGAGTTAATCTTGTTTCGCTCAAGAAAAAAAACTACGAACATTAAAAGTGTTATAAATGAAATCCAAGCTGAAGCACTAGAATTGGTCTAAGATTCCGTTCAGGGATTGTTTGGGCATAAGAATTGGTGATTCGATACAATTGGTGTATATAACCATCTTCTGTTGTTGAAAAATGACGTTCATATTTGAAGCCTCGAGATACAATCAACTGTCCACAGGTTAAAGCTTGATTTAATGTTATCCTCAACGGATTCGATAAAAGTTGTTCCTGTTGGATTTGGCAAAGGTTGGCAGTTTTGAGAGGAAATACTGAGTATCTTGAAGACAGAAGTTAACTTGAAAGAAGTCTGAAATGGCCCTAATGGATCGGTTTGATTCACAGAAAAACTAGCATAATGCCTTTGTTTTTTTATCCAATCATTTGAAATTTTAATTGTGTACCCACCTTTGATTTTGATTAAATTGCAATGAAACTTTTACTGTAAATTTAAACTTAAACTTTGAAGCTGTATGTTTAAATGCTTCGTATTTCCATATTTTCCATCTTTTTTCAACGCAAACATCTATTTTGCATTGCATAATGTAGAGTGCTTACACTGTTAGTAAAAACCAGCTTCGATCAGAGTAAGAAATTGAAATTCAGCAGCTTAAGCTTTAGAGTAAAAATTTGAGTTTTGCTTGGTTTGTAGGGATATGAAAATTGAATCAGATTGGTGCAAACAAAAAACTTCTCTGATCAATAGTTTTGGATAAAATTGCTTCTGGAGTTAAAACTTTGACCGCATTTTATACAGTTACGCAACCAGATATTGTCAGCGAATTGATGCCATTGATGTGACTTTCAATGACAAACCAGAAAATAGAATCACTTTGGAAAATAAATTTTCACTTTTTTGTACAAACGCATAACTTCGATTTTAAGTTAAAGGTCTCGTTTCGTGCGATGAGAGTAGTTAGAAGGTTGAAACTTGTTTCCCGGTAACAAAAAGGACTAAGAAATCTCAACATTTGAAAACTTTTCTCGATTTATCACCAGTTTTCTAGATTTCGGACACTAACCTCGAAATTTCTAACCTCGATAACTCAATAAATACATTAGCTATTGACAAAATTCCTTCACCAAGAATCATAAATTGCAATGCTTATGCTATAATAGTAGTAAAAATCACTATTTCCTCAAAATCACCTATGAAATTCGAGTTTCTAATGCAATGATTTGCTTTTGTTGTTAATTGAATGCTTAAAATGCTTCTTTGATGTAAATTGCAACTCTTTTGCTTCATTCTCGTTATGAGCTAATAGAAGTATTTGAGTTTGTACTGAAGTCTGATCCAAATCTTTCTGATATTCATCAGTATTATATTATAGCACGCAATATATTGCATTTGAAACAAAGAATTGTGTTATCTGGTCAATAGTTTTCAATAAAATTGCGTCTGAAGTTCAAACTTCGATCGCTTATTGTACAGTAATGAAGCCAGATATGCCCAGCAAATTGATGTCTTTGGTGACAAACCAGAAAATAGAATCACTTTGGAACAAAAAATTTCATTTCTTCGTACAAATGGATAACTTCGATTTTGAGTTAAAGGTCTCGTTTCGAGCCATGGCATTAGTTAGAAAGTTGAAAATTGTTTACCTTCAACAAAAAGGACTGGCCAACCTCACCAACTAAAAAGTTTTCTCGATTTGTCACTGCTTCCTTCGATTTCAGACATCAACTTCGAAACTTTGAGCCTCTATAACTCAATAAGTACAAAAGCTATCAACTCGATTCTTGGATTTAAATATCATAAAATAAATGCTATAATATAATACCGATGAATATCAAAAAGATTTGGACCAAACATTCGTACACATGCAAGTACTTGAATAACATAGCGAAACTTAAGCAAAAGAGTTGCTATTTACATCAAAGAAGCATTTTAAGCATTCAATTGACAACAAAAGCAAACTATTGTCTTAGAAACTCATTTTTCATGGGCGATCTTGTCGTAATGGTGATTTTTTCTTTTGCTATAACACGAGCATTGCAATGCATGATGTTTGGTGAAGGAATTATGTTAATAGCTGATGTATTTATTGAGTTATCGAGGTTCAAAGTTTCGATGTTATTGTTCGAAATCGAAGGAATAAGTGATAAATCGAGAAGCGTTTTTAGTCGGTGATGTTGGCTAGCCCTTTCTATGCACGAAAAAAAAGTTCCAACCTTCTAACTGTAACCATCGCTCTCAAAGAGACCTGCAACTCAAATAGAAGTTATCCATTTGTACGAAGAAATGAAATTTTTTGTTCCAAAGTAAATCCATTTTCTGGTTCTTCATTAAAAATTACACCAAAGACATCAATTTGCTGGGCATATCTGGCTTCATTACTGTACAATAAGCGATCGAAGTTTGAACTTCAGACGCAATTTTATTGAAAACTATTGATCAGAGAACACAATTCTTTGTTTCAAATGCAATATATTGCGTGCTATAATATAATACTGATGAATATCAGAAAGATTTGGATCAGACTTCAGTACAAACTCAAATACTTCTAGCTCATAACGAGAATGAAGCAAAAGAGTTGCAATTTACATCAAAGAAGCATTTTAAGCATTCAATTAACAACAAAAGCAAATCATTGCATTAAACATCATTAGGTTTTATTTCTTGAATTGCACAATTATCGATCCAAATTCAACTGATCTACTGTTAAATTATTGAACTACTGTATTATAATAAAATTTTTCAATAAAAGCGTTAATTCACATTTGTATTTGCAACAAAGCTAGAAATGTCATTTAGATTCAGGCTGAAAGGCAATTTTATTCAGATTATTAAAAATTTCGTTTCAGCAAAAAATATAAAGACATTGATAGATGAAATGTATTTCTGTTATTGTCCATAGCTACATCGCTTCGTTTAAAATGTAATTATACAAGGATCATTATTTGAACAGAACTAGCGAAGTTTACAGGCAAAAGTTTTGATAATATTTCATTGAGTTCGGTCAAAGAAATCGCGTATTATTCTGACAATCACCGAATGTGCATATTCATATGCCCGGTTACCAAAGATGATGTCAGTGTGAGACCAATGAGGATAGGTGATTACGTGATCAATGTAGGGTCTGTTATTCGAGTCTGGACAATCATCATTAATATTCGTGCAGTTTCTTCTTCTTAAGATGTTCCTTAGCTTTTGCACATCAATTTGTGAAGCTAAATAGTCATTCAATCCACTAATGAGAACCAAATTGTACGTTGGTATATTTTCAAATGGATACTTGGGTGGATCATCTGAACCATACATTTCTTGATTCTTTTTTCGACCATAATCGTATTTACGAGTTTGATTGAAATGCATCGATTGCAGGTTATGTAAAGCATCTTTGCTTGAAATTAAATCAATTTGACTTGTCAAAACTTGAAATCGTTTCCTATCAATCATTGCTCGATCTGGACCAAAAAGATAATTATAAACAGCAATGCAAAGTGGTTTGTTAATTTCGACCGTGCAAAAGGCAGTAAGTCCAGCATTAGTTTCAGCTAAAAGTGGTGGCACTGGACCGACGTATTTCCCTAATGCCAGATAAAAGAGCCTCTCATTAGGTGCCAGACTGACTATACCTTTAGGATCTCCATCAAAGGCTATTGGCGCAATGTTTATATTCAGGTAAAGTTTATCAGCAAAAGCTGGATCCAGTGCTAGTTTAGTGAACATTTGTTGAGTTCCTTGTGAATAACCAATGTATACAATTTTATCTGTTATACGAAAATATAACTTGTGGATAATCAATCAGTTATAACTTGACCTTAAACATACCATGTTCAGTTTTAGCAATAACATAATCAACCATTGCTGGAAGATCATATTCACCCATATCAGCAAATGAATAGTCCCAAAACTTTGCATCTATTCAATAAAAGTTACCTTTGTTAGTCCAATATACATTATTAACGTTATTTGGATTCATTACCAGTATAAGGATCGAGTCGAGTGTGGTTCATAGAGTAAGAAGTTCCTCTGTTATTTGCTACCCAAACATCAAACTCACCATTACCCAGAACAAAGGCAAGATTGTTTGATCTAACATTGGGCGGGTTTCCGTCTACCCATGGCTCTATGAATCCATCGAATCCATTAAACATCCAACTACTGCATGAAGTAAAAATTCCATGAACTAATAAAACAGGGATAAGTTTCGATCCTCGAGCTGCTTGAGCATTTGGATTGATGATTCGATACAATTGAAGTATGTAACCATCTTCTGTTGTAACGAAGTGACGTTCATACTTGAAGCCTCGAGATACAATCAACTGTCCACAAGTCAAGGCTTCGTCATGCGACTTTCTGAATGGAGCTATATAAAGTTGTTCTCGCGCAAAAACCGGATTCTCTGGTGGTGGTAATTGTCTTGAAACATTGTTGCTATCCTCATTTTGAGAATCACATAAATGATTGCATAAATAACACAATAAAACAAGGGTTGTAACAATAAAATCCAAGTAAATTGATTTCCACATTACGAAATACTAACTAAATTAGCTTGTGGTTAGTGACAGCAATCAGTTTTTACAATTCAATTCCTGCTCATTATTGCAATTATCATTTAACACCTGCTCAATTATTACTAAGGCATTGTTAACAAGTGCACTTTCCAATGCGATGCTGTCAGCTTCAACTGTTATGCGTATTCATGAGGTTTCATATTGAATCAGTACAGAGGGAAACAGTTCGAGTTTCTGGCCGACAATTTTTATCAGCTTTTGCTCCAGTAATTCATATTTTTGTAACCATGTTATGCTATGTTTAACAACTCAAATAATTATTGATATTAAAATTTTATCGTTAATCAATAGTTGAACATTTTTCAGATGCATTTTAAGTGGTAATCTTTCAAAACCTTTCTATGTGAAAATTTTGTTACCAATGAAACTCATGACACTGACAATTTACTAATTGAAAAAAGTGTTTATTTTTAATGTCATAAATATTAATGACACTTGTTTAATCAATTTCTATGGTAAATATCATGTTATGTTCACTGAAAATTATTTCGATCTTTGAGTTATTATGTTTTCTCGCGACTTCATTTTCAATTTTCAACCAATTTGCAAACGCGAAATGCAAAATACGAAATATTTACGATCAATTTGTCGAACTTTTAATTTTCTCTGAGTTAATATACAATTTTAATCATATGGATCTACACAATTTCATCATTGATCAAAACAAAATAAATGGATACAAATTTTCATTTCTTTATCCACTTTATTCAATTATTTAAGTTTGAAGTGATAATTTCAAGTTCAATATTGCAATGGTCATTTCAATTTATCATTTAATGTGAGCGAAAATCACAATATTTGTTGACTTGAAACTACTTTGCAGCGAATTAAACCAATCAATGACTAGTATAAGACAAAAGTCGTAAAAAAGATCGCTTTTACCAACAATGAAGTTTATTTCATTGTGTTATTAATACTTTGCTCATAATACATGATTCATATTGGGGGCTTCAAAATGTACGCGTGAAAATAGGGTTCTTGAGGTCACAACTTATCGGTAATACTGTTTTATAGAAGGTACGCTTTGCTAGGTCATTAGTGTAAAGTATCGTGTAAATCGAAATAATTGTTAATGTGTTAGGCCAAAAAAGGTCAAATTAATTTTGTGTAATACAGGGCCGTCATTGACCTCTTGATATGCAAATAGAGGTCATTTTTCGAAAACTTATCCTAATTAAATTATGTCTGCGGCACTGGTACTGTGAGAAGTGCCGGCATCAGAAAATGCATAAATGAGTTCAAATCTGGCCTCATTCAGATTATGAATAAGCTTTGGATCGGACGACAAGTTTAAGTTGACTGTACTGCTTTTGGACACTGTGCGATAGACATTTTTGACCAAAACATGGAAATTTCTATCTAAATATTATCTTAAGACTTTAAACTATCGATTGATACCAAATTTATTATCTTAAGAGAATAATCAGGGCTCAAAAAACTGGTATGAAAGCGTGTTTCGCTTTTGCTCACTCATTAAAGACAACACTCGTTGCCGAACGTCTGAACAAAAAATGGCCTTACGAAAAATAAAGGATGAACATTGGTCAAACATGTATTTTTTTCTTATGCTTGGACCTCTAGTGACTTCTTTTTGTTCTTTTATTGCAAAAAATTATACGTGGACAAGAGTTTAGAACCCCAGAAGCCACAAGTCCAGCCAAAAAAGGCCTTTTCGTAACTATGGCCGAATTTCGGTATAAGAATTGACTTGACGCCATACCTCGCTAGCTACGTAACAGTACTGACCTGAGGTGTCTCTATTCATGAAATGAAAAAAATAGACCTCAAGGAAGGGTATTTTCACGCGTACATTTTGAAGCCCCTAATATAATCTCACAGCTTCTCTAAGTTTCATTAATCAAGCTCAATGGCAACATTAATTATTTCATTGTTTCCAGATTGTTTTTGATTCAATAAAACAATATGGACTATACATGCTCAATACTTTTTATTTTGATTATTTAATGATGCATTTATTACAAAGGTATTTTATGATCTGTAAATTTATTTCGAGGAACAATTCGAGAACTTTACACATTAGTTTATAATCAGAGTGCAACCTCTGAAAGATTGAGGCATCATAATTATTGAGTATCAAGGTTATGAGTTCCACTTGACTACAAACTCAACTTGATGTTTGAATGTAAAGTGCTCGAGATATTCCCACAGATTGCATTAAACATTTTGAATAATTAGGGCTGCGATTTGAATAAGCATTTGAATAAGCATGTTAACCATCGTCGTGTTATCCAGATTGTTGAGAGAAATAATCTCGCATTATTTTCACAATGACTGAATGTGAGTATTTATAAGCCTGATTGCCAAAGATGAAGTCAGTATGTGACCATTTAGAGTATGGTATCATGTAATCGACCAAAGCTGTGCCTGTTGAAGTAAAATATTGTTGTTAAGGTTTTTTGACAAAGTTTCAAAGTCTTGACTCTTACCATTTAAAATATTCCTTAACTTTTGAACGTTTTCTGGTGTAGCTAAATAATCATTTTGTCCACTAATGAGAACCAAATTGTACGTTGGTATATTTTCAAATGGATACTTGGGTGGCTCATCAGAACCATACAATTCAAGGTTCATTTTGTTACCATAATCGAATTTACGAATCTGATCATAATAGACCGCTTGTCGGGTATGTAAATTATCTTTGTTTGAAGTTGCATCAATAAGACTTGTTAAAACTTGGAATCGTCCTTCATCAATCATTGGTCGATCTGGTCCGAAATATTTACTGTAAACTTCGATACAAATTTGTTTCAATATTGGAATTGAGCAAAATAAAGTAAGTCCAGCATCAAATTCAGCTAAAAATGGTGGAATAGGACCAACGTAACTTGCCTGAGCCAGAAAAGCAGGCCTTGAACTCGGTACAAGACCAGAAATACCTTTAGGACTACCTCGGAAAGCTATTGGTGCAAGGTTTATATTCAAGTAAAGTTTATCAGCGAAAGAGGGATTCTCAGCTAATTGAATGAAAATTTGCTCAGTTCCTCGTGAAAAACCAATGTATACAATTTTATCTGTTATAAGAAAATATAACTTATCAGTAATCAATCGATTACAAGTCCATAAACATACCATATTCAGTTTTATCAATAACATAATTAACCATTGCTGGAACATCATATTTGCCCATATCAGCAAATGAATAGTCCCAAAACTCTGAATCTATTTCATGAAATAAACTTGTTTTAATCAAGAATACAGATTAGTATTTCAATAAATATCCCTTACCTGTATTTGGATTGAGCCGAGTGTGGTTCCTTGAGTACGCAGTTCCTCTATTATTTGCTACCCAAACATCAAACTCACCATTACCCAGAACAAAGGCAAGATTGTTTGACGTGACATTGGGTGGTTTTCCGCCAACCCATGGCTCTATGAATCCATCAAATCCGTTGAACATCCAACTACTACAACTACGACTTTTTAAATGAGGCTATATAGCGCTGTTCTCTGGCATAAATTTCATTCTCAGGTGGTGGTAACTGTCTAGAAATATTGCTTTGCGATTGACAGGAATCACATAATAAAACAAGAGTTATTATAAAAAAATGCAAGAAAAGTGGGAACAACATTTCAATGCACTGACAATCGCGTTAACTCGTTGTAAATATTTTATTACAATGTTATTTTTATATCTGACTACAACTTACAACAACCATCTGCTTAAATACATTTTTTGTCATTGCAATAGTCATCTTGTTGCTGCCAACTCGACATTGATTGTAATGCATTTTATGACTTTTCAGCTTGTTTAGGGGAGACATTTCCGTAAAAAGTTGCGTGAAAATTGCAATTTGTACTTCTATTTGTAAGAGACGATTTATGAATAATCAAATTGGCTTCGATATTCGTCAATGCAAGTTTTAATAGACTTTTCCCAAATTACCTCACTCGCATGCTTTTGACGTAAATTTGTGAATAAATGAATCAGAGCTACATGAACAGAGAATCATGTATATGTAATCATACTGTACCCATGACCATGTCTTCTCCGCTAGTTAACTATTTATCATATATTATTACTGTTAGCTGTGTCTTTGCGAATGATATTCTCAATTTTCAGCCCGTGTGCCACTATGAGCACCAAAACGGCAATTTTCTATGCTGTCTCGATGAGCTAGTGAATTCATTCAGTTAGTCGTACCAACTTCGAAGTCAGAAAGTGGCTGGCTTTTGATTAGTCTGAGCGAAGCGAAGACTATAAGATACCTCCTACGCTTCCTCAAAAAATCACTTTCACTCCAGTAACTCTCAAAGCTATTGCCCAATCATTTTCAAATTGACCATAATAGTTTTTGAGCAAGTGAGAAATTTCTGAAAGGGCAGAATTTTTTGCTTAACACTTCCGTTTCCGGTCTAACCTTTAAAAACACATTTTAACCAATTTGAGTACAAAAACCAAACCGTTATGCTGAATACATTCCCGTTTTGTATTTAGATAGCAGCACATGTAATCTTGCTCATAACAAATTATACAAGAAGTCATACTTCTCTTATAGATTGAATTACTAATAGCCAGCATAATATGGCTACAATATAATATCAAAATTTAGCAATAAAACTTCACACTCTTCGCACTCTACACAACTTTGCATAAGCTATGGCGCTTGAGGGACTGAATGAGCATGTAAGGTCTCATCAGGGATGAGGAATAGAGGCTGATAACTTGAATCTGAGATCAGTTTCTCAATAACATTAATTATAATCAAGCCTGTGTATCAATTGTGGGTCAATCATTTTATTTAAGTTGATATATAAAAGATGTAAATTGAATAACACCTGAAACCAGTTAATAAGTAATTAGATTTTTTAGATGTTCACAATCAATACAAAAGAGAGAGAGAGAACAATCATATTCGTTGGTTAAATTGTCCAGAATTTACAATGAGTATATTGAGCAAAAGGGAAAAGAAAGAGAAGCAAGCAAATTTAAGATTAAACTAACAAGTAAGGGGGATTGACATCGAATTATAAACTGATGATGAATAGAGTCAAAATGAAGTGTCGATCCATTTGCATTGAATTTGTTACTAACGCTCCGATATTGGCGAACGATCGTCTGGCCTAGTTAAGATAATAACTCGATAATGTGTGCAAAATTACACTAAATTCATTCTCAGTGGTAATATGATCCTAATCAATCATGTTTTACTGACAAATAACGTCACAAAATACGTCATCTTGCCTTTCATGTTGATTGTGATGGACGTTGTGACTACAATGAAACAAAAAATTAGTTTATATGAAAATAAGCAAATATTTTGGCAAAAAACGCACGCGATTTCAGTCTTGTTCATGCTCAAGAGATGGCATTAGCATAGCTAAAAAGCAGCTTCTTTGATTTTCAGATTCAATCTAAAGGTTACTCAAATACTTGATTGTGTTGTATATTTCAAATTTTACTTTTTGTATTAAAAAACTAGACATGATAAGCTAAAGAATGATGTATAACAAGTTATATTTTATGTGATAAAAATGATTGAAACTGTTATTAAAAATTCACTTTACCTCCATACAGGGTGTAACTAAAGTTCGTGTAGGTGGCAAAAAAATATTTTCCCTTGCGTATAAACCAATTTTGGTTTGTTTTGATTTTTTGTTTAGTAAATATTTTTGTTGGTTTTCTTTACTTTTATTTCTTTAAATATTAAAACATTAATAAGATGTTTGATGTCCATTTTTTTCAATCAATTCTGTAATTCTGTTTGGTATGGAGTAGACCAATTTAAAAAGATAAGTATTATCAATTGCTTCCCATGTTTCTAAAACTCTTCTAATCAATGTTTCTCTGTTAGTAGGTCTTGGCTCTACAAAAACACAATCTTGGAGTATCGACCAACAATTCTCAATGGGATTGAGATCAGGAGAACTGCCAGGCCAAATACCGACACCCCAATAACTGTACTCTCCGATTGTTTCTTCAATTAAATTGATGGAGTCATCACAATAATGGGCTGGAGCTCCGTCCTGCATTAGGATAGCCATCTCCGGATCTACCATTACATTGGGATCTTTAAGTGTTTTGAAATAAATTGGTAATATCTTGGAACGATAATATTTACCATCAACTGTTTTTTTCTTCAACAATATGAAGTTCGGTTTTACCGAATGCACATATTCCTCCGGCTACCATAATTTTTATCGGATGTTTTGGTAAATGAAATGACGGTATTGATTCTGGGTTGCTCGTCATGTACCCCATGTTTTGTCTATTGGGAGCTTGATGGTTCCATGACTCGTCGGTGTAAAGTACATGCATCCTCATCAACGTACCATTCAAAGACATATCACAGTATCCACTTTTAAGTAAAAACATTGCAAAATATAAACGATCTCTAATGTTGTTATCGCTGAGGAAGAATGTTTTTTTGACCTTGTAAGCATATTTAACCCAATCGATAGACTTGACATAACGCTGTATTGTCATTTGTGATATGTTCTTGTCAGTAGACGTAAAATGACTGCATAAATTCAAGTTCTTGGTACACTTCCTAATAGAGCTGGTTTGTGTTTATTTGAGGTCATCGGTAATTAATCTTTTTGTATCTGGTGTCAGCTTTGTTGGTCTTCTTGACCTGTTCAAATCAGCAGCGCTATCTCGATTAATCCATTTGTAAACTGTGTTCTCATGAAACTTTAGCTTTGAGGCAATGTCTATTGCTGTCATACCAGCCTCATTATAGCCTTGAATCTTGGCTCTTAGAGTGTGTTTTTTATCCATAAAAAAATAATATTTAACATTAATTTAATTAACAGTAAACTTAACAATAATCGTAATTCACATGTTATAATCAGACGATTTACATTAATGAAACGATTAAAAATAAAAAAAAACCGCCATCTAATTGCGCATCTCTTAAGCCCTCCTACCTACACGAACTCGTAATCTTATGCGGATTAATTAATAAGAGTGTAACTTGATGTAAATTGAATGTTTATTTAGTTTTGTTCGCTCTTTGCCTTGTTTACACTTGAAGTTAATTGCTTTTCCACTGCATCAGTGACGTAAAAAAGCAAAAATTGATTGGGTCATCACAGTACATTTGACTCAGTTCACTTTCACTAGATTTACTTTTCTTGAATCAGTACTATACTTTTCAAGTTTCGAGTTCAATATGGAAATCAAACATGATTTTGAAGTCACCTCAACCCCAGCACCACCATCACTTATTACTTCATTCAATAGACCACAACTGACCTCATTCCCAACTCAAACATTAACATCGCCATCAGGAAGAGCAATGATCAAATTACCACCTATTCTTAATCCCTTCCTTGTACGACCATCACCACCCTCACCACCATCACCAAAAATTACTTTGAATTCAAAAAACAGTAACAATGTGCCACTGGTTCATAATCATCTTCCTTTGTTCAAGAGCCAACGAATCTAAACCCTCGTGTCTCAACATTAAGAACAAAGTCAACATCGACCACAAAAGAAGGCCCACCAACATCATTTGTGTCGGTGGAAACCAATGTTTGTTGCAAACCCAAATGCTGTGTCAAGTGCTATCCGGTAGTTAAGCATTACCGGAAAATGTGAGAAATCAACTGACAAGACAAATGGATTATGCTACAGAAGTTCCATCAACAAGCTACGCTGAAAGCATGTCAAGTCATGATCAGAAGAGTCAAATGTATGCTTCATGCAGAAAAGGCACGGAAGTGTAAGTACGATTAGTTTAATCATGCTTTAATTAGCTTATATTTTTGAAGACCTGATCGTAAAATTTCTTATATTGTAGTGATGTTGGGCTACGTGCCTCGCTAATGCAGCGCGCTAGATGGATTAAAAGATTCCCGATATGTAACAAAAAAGGATGTATTCGATCTGTTGACCGTGATACCATCGTTAAATTGATTGACGATTTTATGTCTGCATTAAAAAAAATAAGATAAACCTATATCAAAACCATTACAATAATGCTTACTTAACTTTTTTCCTTTCTATCTTCTAAATTTTCATGTATTACTAAACTATACCTTAAACAGCATAATAAAAAACAAGCAAAGAAAGCCAAAAAGGCATTAAGTTTTACCGAGGCTATGTTAGTTTTACAACTCGTAAAAAGTTGCCAAAAGTTTGCAAAAAGTTTATGTAAAGTTTATGAAAAGTTGATGAAATGTTGCTGGAAAAGTTTATACAAAGTTGAGGGAAAAGTTGAAAAACGTTAGGTGTAAAGTTGCTTAAAAGTTGATTATGGAAAGATCTGAGAGCAAAAGATAGACAAAAACAAGAAAAGATAAGAGAAAAGATAAGGCGATGAGCAGTTAAGGAGAGAGAAGATAAGAAAATGAAGAAGAGAAGTATAATGAGCAAAGAGCAAAGAGCAAAGATAAAAGGTACGGAAAAATAAGGAAAAGATGATGGTAAAATAAGCAAGGAGAAAGAGAAGAAAAAGAGAAGAGTAAAGTAAAAGAAAGAAATTTTAGGTAGCAGAAACGACAGCATATTGATTTATCGGATGGAAAATTGTATTTTCAAAGTCTACTTCAATTGTGAAATCTTTCATCAAGTACAATAGCTTTGTGAAGTGAAATCTAATATATTTACCAGTGAAGTTAACTACAACATACGTTGGAAATTGTGTCTTGAATTTATTGACTAGATTGCATTTGTGACTAGAACAATTGTGAATAGAAAAGTGTGACTAGAACGATTTATAACCTGAACAAAGAATTGGTGTTTATTGAACTTGAAATCAGACCAATAATTTGTCACAGTTTCTTCTTGAACTGATATCCAAGCTTTATAAATTCACTTGATTGCATTAAATGAATTTATAGTTTTAATGAATTGACTTAGCTGATTGACACTTTTGTCGAGTAAATAATTAATAAAGAGATGCAAATATATGGCTTTAAATGAGTGCATAATACCACCATCAAGAGGTCGAGTAATTGCTGTGGTTGATGCGAGTAAAATTGAAATCATAAGAAGTTGGTAGAAGTTAACATTGTGACCAGAAAAATTATCTAAAACAAGTAAACCTTTATGTTATCAAGAATTAACTCATTATGCCAATCTTTAAAAATATTCCTGTTGATTCAGGTATTTTCTTGGGCAATATAATCAACATTTTAATTTTCAAAACAACCAATGAAAACGCCTTGGTTTCACTGATCTTCCAATGACCAATGGTTTCATTTTTAAATCATTTTTACAAACACATAAAATAATTGAAACTCTTTCTTTGAAAATCTTGTCACCTCTGTGCTCAGTTTTTGAAATGAAATAAATTTTGATTGGTAACTGTCTCCAAAATAAACCTCTCTCATCACAGTTAAAGATGAATGCATCTTGTCAATTGATTAAAATCCTTGGTATTTCAATTTCTCTCCATTGATCCACTTATTCATTATCAATTGAATTTTTCTGTAATGGTTCCTTTTTTAATTTTGCCCTTTCTCTAAATCTATGAAACCATTGATGAGAACACTTCTAATCTTCTCTTCCAATGGCTCTTGTTATTTCGACCGCCTTTTGTCTAATCAATTTTACACTCAATGGTAAACCTATCTCCGAACATCTGTTGATAAATTCCTTTACAAGGTTGTCATGATTAATATTTTCGTTTTTCCAACCTGAAAAATAGTAAAGAAAAAATGGTTAACTCAACTTGATCGCATATATTGGAACAAAAAAATCTTACCTCGATCTGTTTCCCAAGCCTCTGGTATTAGCTTCTCTGATTGATTCAGAATTTTGTTTACACCGAAATACAGTAGTTACTGACACTTTAAATTCTTGTTTAGCATCGTGATAAGATAAACCATTATTCAATTTATCAATTAAATTTTCTTTTTCTTTTACATTTAAGTTTCTTCTCGGCATAATGAGAGCGAAAACAATAAGATCTTCCCCCATTAAGGGGTCATTGAAAATTTATTCTCATAACTGGTAGCTTACTGTATCGTGAAACAGCTAAATTCATGATCATTGACAGCATTGGTTTTGCTTGCAATCTTTTCGATTTGATTTGACTTACTTTTGCACATAGAAAGACGGGTTTTGCTCCAGAATTACCGTTAAGCTTGAGGCAGGATTAGGCTTAAAGATTTTTTGCTTATGAATTAACAACTTTTGCTTTACAATTAACAATTTTTGCGAAAGAAATCAATTTTCTATGGGTTTTTTAGCTATACCGTTTTATAGTTTTACCGCTATATAGTTTTTAGGTACATGGAAGAATATACGCTGTCTTGACTCATTTTTTTATTTCTTGAGCTGATTATTACTGAATTAACAGTATACACACTAATTTTGTGTTTTCGTCCAATTCATCGCCAAATTTAGCGTCTACATCCTTCGATATGGTCAGCTATTATCAGTGTAAGTCAACTCTAAACCTTGAATGTTAATAGCAATGCAAAAATTGTTTTCTCTAAAGCAAAAAATGTCAACTATAAGTGACTCTTTGGCGTTAATCCTTTGCTTGTTTTAAAATCTTGTTAATTCTAAAGCAAAACTCATTTTTCCATTTGCAAAAGTAAGTCAAATCAAATCGAAAAGATTGTAATTCACCTCCAACTTATGCATCAAATATTCTTATCATTATTTTGTACTTAATTAAACCTTAAACTTGTCTTTACTCTTGTATACATTGATTCCACAGTCAATTAGTATCTCAGTTCTGGCATACACAGATTGATTTTCCAAACAATTTTTAATACCTATGAGAAAATAAATATGCAAAAATCAGATCGAGTCGATCTGCCATAGACTTGCCATGTTAAACTCTAAAAAACTTTGTCCATCTTTTTGTGAATCGATCTGAACGCAATATATACGTCCCGAAACAACGATAATAGTACCAAATGAAAGATATTAAACTGAATTTTCCCTTCGTAAAAAATCTTATGAAAGAAATCAAAATCTGACATTTTGCACCTTGAAATCTGTACCAGCATTTCCTGATCCTTGGTATAAGTAGCAAATTTTTTAACAATTTTATGAATAACTTATTATATGTGATAGTAAAACGATTGATCCCGTTGCCTTTTGTTTCGTTTTCATCTGGAGCAAGAATATTTGAAAGATTCCGAATCTATTTACGGTGATGCACTTTCATGTGGTCAGTCAATCGAGCTGAGGCACTTTGTCGTGTAGTTTTAAGGCATTACTATTAGTATTATGCATATTGTTAGACCAAAAATTATAATTCTAGATTTGTAAATTTGTGACCAATTTGTATTAAAGAAAATTTTTACATTAAATATTAGATTTTAGTAAAACGTAAAAAAATAATAAAGAGCTATCAGAATAGTATAAGTGATAACATCTTCTGTTAAATTTCAGAACATCTTGACACGAGCTTGGTGAAGATTATAATACTTGTGTATCCATCAAAGCGGTAAGAAATGTTAGAATGAAGATAATAACTTCGAGTCGTTAAGACCTTTGCAACAAAATGGGAGGAAAAAACCGGATCGCTGATTGTTTTCATGAACCCTAAAGTTGGATATTCATTGCACTTTATCCAGTCTCCATTTCGCCTCCAACTCTTTATAATATTTCTTCAAATCATTGGCTTTGTCTGCATATATTGTATCCAAATCAGCTATTTTTGTTTGAGTCTCTTTAATCACTAGACTTTTTTCTGCTTCGTACTTGATGATTATCTCAGCTAGCTTACGATTCCGTCTTTTCTCCTCCTTGTGTTCCATGTCAATCAATTCCGTGGCTTGCTCCAATAAATCGTCAACTAATGTGAAATAAACAGAAAAATAACGTAAATATTCAAAGGAACGGAATCATGTGAGGAAAGAGTCAACAATTACTTACTGTTAGGTTCAATTTCAAATAGATTGCTTTTCTCTAATTTATCCTTGGCCATTGGTAAGTCGTTCTCACTAAGATCTTTGATACATTTTTCAATTTGATCAACTTGTTTAACCTCATGGTTATTTCTTGTCTCTTCAAACTGTTGAGTAAAAAATTTCAATTCACCTGATGTAAAACAACGATGATCCAATAAACGTGTAACAATTTCATCTACAATAGCAAACATTGCTCAATTTATAAGGGCGAGTTGTAAAACAATAATTAAATCGGCAAAAATAAACAATTAACAATCAAAAACAGCAAAACCCAAAAAACCCAAAAAACTGACAATCATATGTTCACCATCACTATGACAACAAAGCAAAAGCTAGTAAACATTGAAAATAATACAATTTACAGCTGTAATTCATTTTCAATGTAAAATATTGATCAGCCGAATGAGTATCACTCTAATACACTAATTAATTCTCATGCTAATTTCCTGTCCATTTTGATGATGCATGAAATATTGATAGCCAACAATGATAAGTTTCTTCAAGCTTCTCTTGTCTAATATTCATGTTGGAGAAAGTAAATTAAATTGAATCCACTAAAAATATTATGCTAATTTGAGTTCGATTGTGCATCAAAGCAGTTGATTAAGTGTCATTAGGAATTCAAAGATGAAAACACCTTCGTATACAGATTAGTTTTCAGATATTGATTAGTTTGAAGGCTGAAGATTATCAGTTATCCTTAGACAACAAGCTAATTCATATTTATAACCAATTTATTAGGAAAAAAATCAACACTGGAATGAATTATCATGTTAACGATAAAAGTTATCAGCATTTACAATATTCCAATCATTGATTGATTGTTACTTGATCCTCCGATTTTCGGCATTGAGGTATTTCTTAGCAGTGAAACGTTAAGCATTAGCGATTAATTATTTACTTTTTTATACAAATAATTAACACTTGCTGACTGCAGACAAGCGCGTAAAGTGTGAGTATATATTAATTTGTTTTAATTAAATAGGCCTATGATTTTGAATCAAGATTCCAGTTGACACGAGAAGAGAGGTATTTGATTGAATCAAGCAGATTCTAGGGGTGGATTCTGCTTCAAGTGAACCAAAAGGGAACGCATTCTAGAAGTGTCTTTTGCACCTTTTTGGTTAGGCTTTGGATTGAAATCACACATTTTGGTAATTTTTTCCCACTCCTTGCCCGGGACTTCAGCATCTCTCTCAGCTATCCATTCAGCTTCAGCATTTCTGTAATTAAAAGATGAGATAAGAATCATTAGCAAACCATGGAAACCAAACGAGGATCAAGAAAACATTAAAAATAAGAATCGATGGATTAACTAATTTACGTATAGTGATATTGGCGATTTCTCTAGGAAAAAGAGTTATCTAAAAACTGACACATTAAAGGTTTAGGAAGTTAAAGTTCGTTTAAATCGGAAGAAGACTCACCTGTTATTGGCTTTCCATTTATTTAATTGATCGTTATATTGAGCGTACCAATCTTCCAATTCAGCTTTAGCTTGCTCTAAAAGCTCTTCTTTTCTTTTAGCCTCTTCTTCGTCTTTTTCTTGTAACATTGCGACACTTGCAGCCCTCCATCTGGATATTTTTTCAGGTTCTGTATAGACTTCAGTAAAGCCATTTGTTTGACCATTAACCAAAGTATTTGTTGGCTCATTGTTTGAAGTTTCATGGTTGGATGAGGTAAGATCGTCTTCTTCAACGATATTGGTTATGACCACATTTTCATTTTCATTTTCATCAGTAATGGTCAAGTCCGGTAATTCAGTTGGTTCCTGCTTCAGAGTGGTTGCTTCCACACTAAAAGTGAAATCACTTTCAAGCTCCGAAAGCATATCTTGTTCTCTGGCAAGAAAATCAGCCGCTGGATCAATATCCTCAATCTTTACAAAAGAATCTAAATCCATGGTTTTGCTTTGAAAATACAAATAAATATCAAATACTGTAACTGTAATAAACAAAGAACGAAAGAATTAAATAATCATACCAAAAATGAAGCACAAAAATCAAAGGATGGAATTAAAGTTGAAAGATTGAAAAAAGTGATTAAAACAGACTTACCAAATTAACCGTTAACAACGACAAAATTCAAACTGAACCTAACAAAATTACACTAGAAAAAGGGAAACAGAAGAGGAAAGGCGTTTCCAGATTGACAGATGACTTAAAATGTTATCATCTCAATGAATCAAACAATAACTGATTAATCGACAATTTGTTAACAATCAAAAACAAATTGTCATCAGGCACAGAAATGATTTCCATAGTTACCTAATAATGACGAGGTCTCCAGTCAAAGTTTCAAAATTATGACAACAGATGGCAGATTTGTTCTGCTATTGCAATTTCATTTCAATAAATTCAAATAAACATTTTCATTGCAAGTAACAATTGAATATTTTAAACACCCGTTCATCTCATCAAATAAAGTTCAAATGTCCATTTATTTGTGTTTGAAAAAACATTTATTTCAATCTTAAATTGGCATCGGAAAAGATGAGCCATTGAAATGAAATTTTGTATCCTTAAATACACTTTGAAGTAAATCTATTTACAATCGGATTCCTCGACTTGTTATATTTCAATGATCTCAATGATTTCAATGAGTGTTAATAATTGTATTTTCAGGGTAAATTTTCGCGAAGTATATCAACAATCACCGAATGTGCATATTCATATGCATGGTTACCAAAGATAATGTCAGTGTGTGACCAGTCAGGATAGGTGATAACGTGATCAATAAAGGGTCTGTTGCTGGAGTTGCAACTTGCAAGGACAAAAGTTTGTTGAGTTTCCTTTCCTCAAGATGTTTCTCAGCTTTTGAAAGTCCTTTTCATCGGAAAAATAGTCATTCAATCCACCAATCAGAACTAAATTACATGTTGGTACATTTTCAAATGGGTACTTGGGTAGCTCATCTGAACTATACATTTCTTGATTCATCTCTGGACCATAATCGTATTTACTTACTTGATCATATTTCACTGATTGCAGATAATGAATAAGATTTTTGGTTGAAGTTGTATCAATTTGGCTTGTTAAAACTTGGAATAGCTTCTTATCAATCATTCGTCGATCTACTCCAAAAAGGTAAATTTCAATACAAATTGGTTTTATCACTTCAATGGTACATGGTATGGTGGCTATGGTAAGCAAAGCATCGAATTCAGGTAAAGACGGTGAAAACGGGCCAACATAGTCGTCTAAAGTTCCAAAAACGAGTCTGTTTCGAGGGATAACAGTTAATAGACCTTTAGATTCTCCGTAAAAGGCTCCTGGCTCTATGTTAATGTTCAGGTAAAATTTATCAGCAGCAGCTGGATTCATTGCTAATTGAATAAAATTTTGTGTAGTTCCTTCTGAATAGCCAATCCATACAATTTTTTCTGTCATGAGATAATGTAACTTAAATCAATCATGATTTATTCAAGATATAATATTTGCATCAACATACCATGCCCAGTCTCTTCAATAATATAATCAACCATCGCTGGTGCATCATATTCACCCATCTCGGAAAAGGTAAAGTCCCAAAACTCTGGATCTATTCGATATGTACTTGTGTTAGTCAAATATATTTCACAAGGGAATTCATTACCTGTATCAGGGTCAAGTCGAGTGTGGTTCCTTGAGTACGCAGTTCCTCTGTTATTTGCTATCCAAACATCAAACTCATCATTACAGAACAAAGGCAAGATTTTTTGACGTGACATTGGGTGGCTTTCCGTCGACCCATGGCTCTATGAATCCATCAAATCCATTGATCATCCAACTACTACATGAAGTAAAAATTCCATGGACTAATAAAACAGGAATGAGTTTCGATCCTCGAGCTGCTTGAGCATTTGGATTGATTATTCGATACAATGTAAGTATATAACCATCCTCTGTTGTTACGAAGTGACGTTCATATTTGAATCCTCGAGATACAATCAATTGTCCACAAGTCAAGGCTTCGTCATGTGCCGTTTTGAATGGAGCTATATATTATAGCTCTGTTCTCTGGCAAAAAGCTCAATTTCAGGCGGTGGTAAATGTTTTGAAAAACCACAGTTACATGATTGACTTACACAACCTAATAAAACAAGCGTTCTAATTAAACTAAAAATAATTGATTTACAAATTTCAACAAATTGACTTTGTAAGCTGCTAACTAGAAATCGTGATATTTTTTATCTTTTGATTCCAATATACTTTTACTTTTATTTGTTTTGATTCATTCGTTGCAAGTTCAACAGTTATTTGTTTATTTTGAACACGACAATCAGCTAAAAATTGTTCAGTTTGTTCAAAGTGACACAAATCTGTAGAGTTGAACTGATCTTAATATCTGTAACTGACTAGTTGGCTACATAATCAATCATTGTAAGGTGTTCAATGAGAGACTGTTTGCTAAGAGTTAAAACTTGGTAAATCGGTAGACGCATAAAAGTGCACTCCATTTACATAATTAAAGTTTTTTACGATCGAAATTTTTGCATCTTTTTTTGGTCAAATTGAATTCCAGAGAAATCCTTTTGTGATCGATTCTTAGCCAGAAGAATTGATGGAAATGCTTATGAAAGATGAATCTTTTGTTGAATCAGTATTTTTTGCTCATAAAATGAACACTTTATGTACAGATAAATGTACGACTGTAACCTGGTTACATTATACATTGTTGTCTCTCTTTATCATTACATCCAATGAAACTATCCTGACTATATGCATTGTTATCGACTACTGAATTTGTCATGTAATGATATAAATTCTAAGACAGAATAAAGAAAAAATGAAATAAAAATTTTACCCAATAATACCAGAAATCCAAGAATAGAGAAAAAGGTAAAAAATAAAAAAAGCAAAAACTGGTTATTCAGTGAATAAAAATTCCATCGAAGTCGATATTATCATGAAATGGTTGTTGATGCTATGAAATGCGATAGAAAATGCAACCAAAATGTATTCAGAATCAAAGGAAAAGGAATTTTTTTTCTGGTGGTTTTTTACTGCAAACAAAATGAACAGATCATTTGAGATAATATTGTTTTGAAATTGGATAAACTTGAAGATTGAAGGAAAAACAAAATAACATTAAACAAGTTATTCACAATTCAAGGTGATTCAATATTAGATCTCAGTTATCCTGGCCAATTGAGCTCACTTGATTCTCTACATTTTCCAGGTTCCCAGTTTCATGACTGATTGTGACCATTTTTTGATGAAATTTTTATTCACAAAAATTTATTTTGTAGTCAACTTGAACAAATTACACTTTCAATAGCAATAAATATCACTGGCAAGGTAAATTGAGAAACAAGAGAAAAGGTAAGAAAATGGAAAAGAAGCAAAAAATGTTCAAATTGTTTCGCATCACTTATCATTCATGGATTCCTATCAGAACTGGTTCATTGACTTATAAACTCGATATCATTTACTTTCTGCCAAAATTTTCCATTCTTTTCGCCCAGTAAATTCACTTTGATTTTCTGTTGAACATCATGCTCATTTATTTTCATGTTTTTTGGTTCAACATTTTTCGATGCAATTACTTGTTCTTTCAACTTATTAAAATAAATCGTTGATATTTTTGTCTTTTTTACATTGCTTTAATTTTCTTCAAAATCGTAAAACCATGAAACTCACTTGAAATCTTTTCTCTTTCTGTGCAACTTCTAGATAAAATAATAAACCTTTTCGTACTCTTTGCTCATAAATTAGTTTTTATAACCAGCGAGTCAATTTAAAACCTGATCCTTGACTATAAAATGTAAAATGACCCAATGATTCACGCTAAATTTAAAACAGCCGAGCAGTTAACTTGCAACTTTCCTGGCATCATCAATCGATATAAAAATTTAGTCAAATGTTTAGTACCAAATCCACTTTGATCATCAAAGCGATCCTTTCACAGAAACATCAGGTTCAAAGACTAAAATCTGGGTTTTGTTACAATATTATTGCAAAACAATTCTATCAATTGGGTCCAAAAAATTAACTTACCAAGGGTATTTGGAGTCTCTGAAAAGACCTATTAGTGACATTTATTAAAATGCATATTTTCAAGAAGTATTTATTGATTTTTACATAACTCCATGTGTGATAGTCATTGAAATGATATTAATGTTTATTGGAATAAGTATTGGAACAGCTTTACTAATTGACACGAGATCACCTGTGATGTTAATCTGATTTCCGAATGATATACTATCTATACCGTGATTCATAATGACCTGACGGCGCTTGATTGCTATTAATTTTGAAATGCGTTGGAACATTATTTTTTCACAACAATATGTGATTGTGCATTACTAACTATTAATTATTAGTAATTCTTAATGATTATCATTATTAATAATAAACTATAATTTTATTAATTAATTAACTATTATTGGTGGTCAAATGCTTTTTGCTGAAATGACCCATACCTGGTGCAAAAGTCTCTATTACCGCTTGAGAAAACATCGTGAAAGTGTTTAAACTTTGAAAGTAAATGTTCGAATTTACATGACAATCACAGCACTCAGGCAGATTTCGTCCATGCGTATCTTGTCTTGTTCATTTTTTCAAAATATTCTCATCAATAAGCCTAATTGACTCTTATCAAACGCAAAAGCATTCCAAAATTAGTGATTCTAATTAAAAGCAACATGATTATCAATTACCATTTGCAGAATCATTCGTTCATTAGATATCATTTTTGCAAACAAACAAGTAAGAGCACATAAATATGAACAAATAAACCAAACTTGAGAAAATGCTTGTTATAATGATATTATCCATTCGCGGGTGAAACGCCGACATCTCAATGCAAGTTTCTAGTTCATTTTTCATGTTTTTATTTTATTATTTTTTTGTAATTATTTTATCAAATCAATCTTTTTCTTACACCGTTCATAATATGTACAAATATCATATCCCATTCGTGTCAATAAGTGGTGCTAAAAAGGTAGCATTCGTATTTGCGTTGATATTCATTTGCGCATTTGTGCCGAATCCGATATCGAGTGAACACGGGTATTCAATCACTCATTGGACTTGTTCTCAATTAGAAAACATTTTTCCTTTTTTCATAAAGTGTTTTATTTTAATGAATTATTATTTTCACTGATTTAATACATGACTATAAGCTGATGTAAAGAAGGTTTTTTGTTTGTCTCTCACCTTCCCCTCCTTAAGTAAGTAGGAAAAGCAACGATTATAATTATTTTTATCTATTACAATCAGAAGAGTAACAGGAATTTTTATGAAGTTCAAATTAAAATTATCAAATCAGTATAAATTATCAATTCCAGCAATTTATTCTGCCATAAACACTAGGATTTCGCATTGGATCATTGAGCGTTAACATTTTTAGCCCAATCGAGTCCAGTTAGACGAATTTTTTTTTCTTTTCTAATGATGTGAAACAATTCAAAGCCATAACTAAATTGAATAACATAATTAAATTGATGAAACTTGCCTAGTAGTTGAGTCCGTCTCCAACCTTAGGATTTCGCATTGAAGCATTAAAATTTATCTTCTTTCACCAATCGAGATCAGTCAAATTTGATCTATGTCCTTTAATTAATACGTAAAAACAAACCAAAGCAATAACTAAATTTAAACAGAACGGTTGTCATCTCTGAGCAGTCTCAAAAGTTGTGAACAATAGCCATATTTTTATAGATACAACTTTGGAAGCAATTGAAATCGAAGTAAGCTAGAGGCATTGAATCTTACAAGACGAATCTTTACCTATTTTGTAATTTTCACCAACAAGAAATCAGCTAGCAAGTATTCAAGTGAATTATCTGATGAAGAGAAAAAGTCAAGCAATAATAAAATTACAATAACTGTAAGAAAAGCAATTGAAATTAACGTAAACTAGACGCATTGAATATTCACCAAACAAAGTCTATTTTGCTATATTTACTTAAGAGAAATCAGCTGCAAAATGTTTTGATATCACTTATGCGTACCAATTAAAAACAGCTAGATAAAAGCTTTGGCAATGCATGTTGCCAAAGCTTAACTAAAATAGCAGTAGGACCATATTCGGTCGCTTTAAACTTAGATTCACTTCTCACCTCCCTTCATGTAAGAATTATAAATAGAAGGCAAATAAAGGAAGGGGAACACTTAGTTCTCTTAGACAAGAGGAAAATCGTTTCATTCATGGTGGCGATGCCGAGTGAGGCAAGATTTCAGTGATTTTTACTCTTAGTTTTTCCCTCCAATTTTATTTAGTCATTTTGTGATTTAGTTTATTCATTTTTTGTGAATTAGTAAATGTTATTAACACAGTGTTTTAGTATAAATAAGTTATAATTTACATCTTTATCGTCTTATATCCATAATTACAAGTGCATCATATTATATACATATGTTTAAAATAAACGTTAAAGTATTAAAAGTTATACTTAAGTATAAATTGTAAAGAAAGAGAGAAACTCTCTTTGTGACTTTGTTATTACTATTTACACCAATTACAATATATCACAACTATATACATCTTTACAATAGACAATCGTGTAACCAGTTACCTAACCAAATACAAAAATTTTTCCAGCTTAAAATATGCAACCACGCATCATCTTTTCTGACATCTTTTACCTAACTTTGGCCATACAAAAGTAAACCATCTTGCTCTACAAGGAACCCATTATTCAAATCAATGATATTGCTAAACCATATTGGTAAACTGTTACTAGAGATCCGGGCAATCGGTAAATTGATAAGATATCAACCATAAAGTAAGTTTTCCTTGTAAATACTTATGTCACATGTAGAATTACATTATTCTTATTTGTTGTTGGAAACATAAAAGCCATAAAATTATTATGTGAAACGGTTATCCATGACGAAACCTGATGGTAAATTAAAATTAAATATTGTCGTCACCCCATTAAGAAATCGTATTTCATAGGGAGGTAAACAACCAATTACTATAGTTTATTCGTACAATAATAAAGTAATAATAGATTGCACCATAGCTGGTGTACAGTCAACGGATAGACTTTTACCACCTAGATTTAGATAAACCATAAATAAATGACTAAATCCTATCACAATATAGAAATTAAAGCAATAGATACTGCCTTACTAGCTCACCCTCGTTATAATAGACAACAACCAGTAGTAGTCTTTATCACCATCATAACAAAACTGTAATAGATTTCACCCTTCTATGTTACGAAACGAACGACGCTTTATCAGTCGACATTAGAAACCTTTATCTATGAATATTTATAGCTATCCAATAATCAAATTTTCAAAAAGTCAAGATATAGTTATTGAAATAAACTCTGAAGATGAGAACGAAATAGAAATAATAGCATCCGAATTGATATTAGTAGTTTCGCTTTTAATTGCTTTGGCTCTTTGGTATGCCATACTTTTAATACGCTTTGCCATTGATCATCATTCGGGCCCAATTTTACAAAGTAACCTAAAAAATCAGACAATCTGCTGTTGCTTCTATTTATGAAATGCATGAATTCTGTCTACGAATTCATGAAAAAACTCCCGAAGTTTTGATTGTAAGTATGATCAAAGAAAAATTATTACCCCAAATTAAATACGGTATAGGGATACATAATTCAAAAACGTTACAGGAATTGGTAGAGAGAGCTCGCTTGGCAGAACGAGCAATGCAGAGTTGTGCGAATCCTTTTGAACTACCAAATAGAGAGATACAACTACAAACTCAGGTTCAGCAGATGAAAGGCGCATGGAAACTGTCACCAGACGCTGTACTATTTGTAAAAGACTTGGACACACTGAAGACCGATGTCACTATGCAAATCGAAATCCAGTAGAACATAATCTAAATTCTAATACTAACCAATCTAACCAATCCCACCCTATTGGGGTTCAACCCCCATAATGAATTATGGACAACCTACAATCATGAATGATCCAAATTATCAACAAGTAATTGCTCAGGCTAACAATAATTATCAAGCTACCTTAGCTTCGGGTAATTATCAACCAGGACGACCGGCAGTCACTAATCGCGCTTTTGTGGAAAGGAAACCACCAGAAACAGAAAAATCGGCGTGACAGACCTTCTACCTCGAAAAAAGAAACTGAAGTGAAAACAGCCGAGGCTCCTAAACAAACACGTCGGGAAGATGAACAGAAAGATCAGCAACTCCTAAAAGAGGGCGACCACCTAGTCGTGGACGTGGACGTGGACGAGGCAAAGCTCCACAGGTTCGAGTGATGGCCTATCAAGATGAGGAAACTGAAGAAGAACCAGTTTCTGATTATGAATACGAACCAGATGACCAATACATTTTAAACCCTTTCGTCTTTATATTACATGAAAATTTGATTCAACAATTTGTCAAAGTAAATGGAGTGCAAGTAGATTCGATGTTAGATACGGAATCTGAGATCTCACTCATCACCAAAGAACTGGCCGATAGTTTAAATTTAAAAGTCAAAAATTATGATGGACCAGTCCCCTATGCAGCCAACAACAAACCTTTACCAACATTAGGTAAAGTCAAAGTTAAAATGAAAATCACCGATGGTTCAAAGGTGGCTGTTATCGACACTAAGTTGCAAGTGGTGAAAAAATTACCTCGTAAATTCAAAATATTAGTCGGACAAGACTTACTGAGCGAAGCAAAAATTAATATCAATTGCGGTGATGAAACAATCAAGATTGGAACTAAAAAAACATGTTGAATCTATCACTACTGATGACGAATCTTCACTACAATCACCTGAAGAACAGTCACCGGCAAAAGACGAACAGTCACATGAAATTTACGATCTAAACGACTTTGTCTCTTCTGAATCAGGCATCATCCAATCTTCAGATTTACCTGAAAGTGAATCGGAAAATCATTCTCTGTCATTCTTTGTAGATGGAGAACGACCTCGGAACATAGAGAGTGGAATGCCTGGCGGTGTGGAAACTGAATTAGTGAAACTATGCAATGAATATCATACAGCTTTTGCTGTTTCGGCTCAAGAACTAGGAAGAACTGATCTCTTCCAACACAAAATCGAAACAGGAAATCATCCACCTACTGCTCAATCATCTTATTCACAAAGTGAACAAAAAAGAGAAATAACACAACAAACCGTTGCGGAATTATTAAGAAATGGGATGATTGTAGATTCATTCTCCCCTTGGTGCTTTTCTGTTGTATTAGTAAGCAAAAAAACAGGAGATTGGAGAATGTGCGTAGACTATCGAAAACTGAACGCAATCACTGTTAAGGATTCCTACCCAATTCCGAATATTAATGTTTCATTGGATGCACTCAAAGCAATATTTAGCTTATTGGATCTTCGATCAGGTTATCATCAGGTTGAACTGGAAAAGAGGATCGCCAAAAATGTGCATTTGTCACCAGTTTCGGCATGTACAGTATGTCACGATGCCCTTCGGTCTGTGCAATGCTCCGGGTACTTTTCAAAGATTGATGCACTGTTACTTATCTGGTTTAAAATATTCTTGCTGTTTGGTCTACATCGACGACATAATAGTTGTCAGCTAAACTATCGAGGAACATTTTGTGCGCCTAGAAGCCGTTTTTAACCGAATAAGAGCAGCTGGATTGACTCTAAAACCTGACAAATGTTTCTTTTTTAAAAGACAAATACTTTACTTGGGCCATATCATAAGCTACGCTGGACAAGAGCCTGATCCAGAGAAAATACGAGCTGTAAAAAACTTTCCTATTCCGTTAACATTGAGAGACATAAGAGCTTTTGGGGCATTATGCTCCTACTATAGAAAGTTTATAAAAGAATTCGCTAAAATTGCTCAACCATTAACGCAATTAACAAAGAAAGAAACTCCGTTCGTTTTGTGACAAATGGAAGCCTTTGAATATCTCAAAAGTTGCTTGATAAGAGCACCTTTGCTAGCTCACTATGACTGCACTCTAGAAACACAATTGAGAACTGATGCCTCTGATGTGGGTTTAGGTGCTATATTATTACAAAAACACGATGGTAAATGGAAACCAGTCGCCTTCGCGAGTAGACAAGTTCGTGGAGCAGAAATCAATTACCCAATATCGGACAAAGAATGCCTTGCAATCATCTACGCATTTGAAAAAATCAGGCACTATCTGGAAGGGATTAAGTTTGAAATTGTAACAGACCATTGTGCTCTCTGTTTTATGAGATCGAAAACTAAATTACCGCCTAGGCTCATGCGCTATGCCATGACCCTCCAATCTTTCGAATTTACCATAACTTATAAATCAGGAAAAATTCATAAGGACGCAGACTGTTTAAGTCGCTATCCAACTAACGATCCTGAATTCAACAACATCGGAGATGATGATAAAGAGCAAGGAGATGACATCTTTGCACTTTTAATAACTGAACAAGAAGATGAATCTATCAATCTAATGAATCAACAACTAAATGACATCGCCAAATTAGAACCAAGAATTCGGAATAAAATCATTCGAAACCATAAATTACAGGATGGTATCCTACAAAGAAAAGTTGTGACTGAAATAGGCACTAACTGGGTTCCAGTGGTTCCAGCTTCACTTGTGAAAACAATTTTGCAATCTTACCATGATGATGTCGTTTCGGGTCACTGTGGTCTTTATCAAACATATGCAAAACTAAAACCAAAATATTATTGGCCGAAAATGTCCAAGGACATAGCTAATTACATCCAGAATTGTGAAGAATGTCAACGCAATAAAAAAGGTACTGGGAATGCCGTTCTACCCTTAAAACCAATCTACGTGTCTGCGCCTTTTGAAAAAGTCGGAATCGATATCTTAGGTCCTTTACCGCCATCTGCTGGGAAAGAATACATCATCGTTGAGACTGATTACTTTACGCGGTGGGTGAAAATGAAAGCAATTGCTAAAAAGGACACGACCAACACTGCCAAGTTTTTGATAAAAATTTACTTTGTCGACATGGCTGCCCGAAGACAATCGTGAGTGATCAAGGCAGAAATTTTATAGCAGACACCATAAAAGAAATTGCGCTGTTTATGAACACAAGATGGCAACTGTCAACTATCTACCACCCACAAACAAATGGAATGACAGGACGGATAAACAGAACCATTTGTGAAATGCTGAGCCATTATTGTCAAGAAACAAATGGTCTTAGTTGGTCTCAAATATTACCATTGATGAACTTCGCCTACAATACTTCGACAAATCAGAGTACACAATTCTCTCCATTCTACTTGCTTTATGGAAAGGAACCAACTTTACCTGTTGATTTTAAATCAATCAAGAAAATAGAGAACTGAGACTATCAGACTATGTCGAGTTCATAAATAAGGAATGGACTACCGTCAAGGAACAAGCAAGAATGAGCTCTGATGAATCGAAAGAAAAGCAGAGTAAAAATTATGAAAGAAGACGTAGGCTAAGAACTTTCAGCATTGGTGACTTAGTCTTATACGAGAAAAAAGTACGATCCTATAAATTAGACTCTAAATATGAAGGTCCTTACGAAATAATCGAGAAAATCGGAGAAACAACGTACTTAGTAAAGAAGACGAAAAATCCGAACCCAAAAGAGTACATGGATCCCAAATCAAACCTTATTCTACGAATTCAAGAACTTCAAGATCATCAGGAAAATCGCTTCATATGCAACTTGGGAAGCAATTGAAATAATTACCTTGATTGCATAAATAATCACTTATAATTATGATTTAACATTTTATGTTGGAATATTTTTGTATTGATGATCTTATCAATGAATAGCTTTGTTAAAAAGTAATAAGATAATGTAATGATAATGTATGGTATGGTAATGATAATAACACTATCGAACCAATATTTTTATACACCGTTTTTTGATACGGAGACGAATATAAATTGAGTCTACAATTTTTGTGGCACATATAATGCAGTGAATTGAATCGGATAATTTTATTATTTATAAACGTGAAGAAAAAAGTGTGTAGTGTAAGAAAGGGAAAGGCAAAGAAAGAGCTATGAAAGTACAAATGTAAAAATGACTTCACATATCAATGGCTATACTACAAAACGAGCCGTTCGTGAAGCTAATAAACAGAGTCTTCTCAAGCTCAAAGTTCCTCTTCAATTTAAACTTAATCTTATCCTTTTGAGTGATCCAGCATCGATATGCTTGGTCAGTTGCCGCTTTCAGCATACGTACATTAGATTAGAGTGGACTTGATTGTTTCCCTGATTGGCTAAAATACGTTGTACTAAAAATGATAGGCTAAAACCATTGAATGGTTCTTAGTAGTATGGAAACATACGCTTCTGTGGCACAGACCGGAAATGGAAACTACTTCCGGTTCATTAAGCCCCCTGAACACCATCTTTCAACGTCTTAATTTGACCTTGAATCCTAGTTCATTAAACTCCTGAACACCATCTTTCAACGTCTTAATTTAACCTTGAATTCTGTTTCATTAACCCCTCTGAACACCATCTTTCAACGGCTTAATTTGAATTTGAAAACACCATAACGGCTGAATAACGGCTGACTTTTACCGGCTTAACATTGAATCAATGCAGGGGCCCGAGCTGAGCTTCCGTTTTCACATTATGTCTATTTTAACCTATTTTAAATGAGAAATCATGAAAAATGATACAATGTCATCATCTGAATTCTTCATATAACTTTTATTCATTCAGAAAATTAAATTTTGCGCATTTTAAATCTTCTTTTTTGTTGCTTGACAACACTTAAACAGCTGTTTCATATTGTCAAGTCATCATTTAAGTGCATTTAATTCTTTTTGTGACATGTAAACCATGAAATGAAGTTCAATCTTTTTCAATTCTTAGAGGAAGATTCATCTTCAGATGAATCTCAAATTGGTGACCCGATTTCGCAGAGTGAAATCCATATGCCTTTTGTTGAGCCTGCCCCTGTTTCCTTACCTTTCACTGAAGATTCATCATCAGTTGTCCCAACAGAGCCTACTCCTTTAACCCCCATAGAAGAATAACCACTACCAGCTGAATCCACAACCTCAACTTCGAACACCACTGTCGATCCTGTTCCTTCCTGCTCTGGGATATGCACCAGGAGATCTAGATCAGGAGTATATAAATCAGTTGCTGCTCAAACTAGAGAGAGAAAAGGGCGAAGAATTAAGAGTTATTGTACTGTCACCTCTTCTGAAGCGAATTGGAAGATCAAAATTGATGCTTTATGCTGCATTTGATGAATCTTTTTACATCAATCATTCTTTGGAAACCAGTCGCGATTATCTCACCAGACTCAAATATTAAGAGACAATTGCTACCGTCTTTGATAACATCAGCATTAAATTTTGATAACCTTTTCGTTAATTTGACCTTCTCACCAAGGTCCCATAATGTTACAATATTAACAACTTTCATTGTAAACAATGTTGTAATGCTTTTTAAAGATCAAGATGATAAATGAAGCAATTAAAACAAAAAAGACATAAACTAGTTCATTCATCATCATATTGAAGATAATTAACATTCTCTGACAGCTTTTATACTTTTAGAAGCATTCCAAAAGGGGAATATAGCCATTCCCCTTCTGTTATTCAAGAATTTCCTGGGTTAAAATAGACATAATGTGAAAACGGAAGCTCAGCTCGGGCCCCTGCATTGATTCAATGTTAAGCCGGTAAAAGTCAGCCGTTATTCAGCCGTTATGGTGTTTTCAAATTCAAATTAAGCCGTTGAAAGATGGTGTTCAGAGGGGTTAATGAAACAGAATTCAAGGTTAAATTAAGTCGTCGAAAGATGGTGTTCAGGGGGGTTAATGAACCGGAAGTAGTTTCCATTTCCGGTCTGTGCCACAGAAGCGTATGTTTCTATACTACTGTTCTTTATTGAAAAAATTATGTCATGAAGTGGCTCATCGAAAATAGTTATAAATGTCCAAGAAAAAGTTTTTATTGGCAGAATAATCAAGAAGATCAACTATTTTCTTACACAAGAATTTTTTGGCCTTTTGTCAAAATAAGTGTAAATAGACATTCTATAATTTTAAAGCACTTGGGTATTGAAAACTTGCGAAACTGTGCAAACATTCGAATAGATTCTTGTTTCTTGCTCGCAAACAACACACCAATCAACTTAATCATTATTTTAGATCAGATGGTATTATTCACCAAATCCGAGCACATTAGTGCAAGAAAAGAAATGAATGAAATTTCAAATCAATTTTATTTTATTTCTTTGCATCATGTCATTGAATAACTAACACGAGGTATAAATATATCAATATAATATATACACAGAATTGTCTCTTTACTCATTTGTTTTCCTTCAACAATAATAATTGCTCATTACAATATACAATTGATCAAAAAAGTTGAATACAAAGACTCTCATTACGCTCAGCTATTGATATTGACATTTTCATTTCCCTTCAATTTACATGCCATTCAATGTTGTCCAGGTTAACGGTGAGATGAATGGATTAATGATGATAAAGAGTTGAACTGAAAGAGGAAAAAGATGAACATAAAGAGCCGCAAATTCATTGTCATGAATATAATTAAACGTAATCATAATGACAATTTTAGATATCATTATCATTGAACTCTCTTCATGAGTTTAATATTTTCCAGGTTGACTGATATTATTTGGTGTTATCTCATTTCGTACATTATTGTAATCCATTCTGTTTGATAAATGGCGCAATGTTGAATTTCGAGTTCCATAAATTCCAGCATAAGATGCGTTGAATTGATGATAATTGGACGGCGCAGAGGCTGCTGATGGTGAAGAAGAGGAAGATGAAGATGACAACAATGGAGTCACATGGTTATTAGTGCTATTCATAATGCTATTATGAGCATGATGATTATTTGAATTGGTTGAGGTATTTATATTACTATTATTATTATTATTATTACTATTGCTATTATGATTATTATTATTGATATTGTTTGTGCCTGTGATGACACTCGTTAGGTTGCTGTGAGGATGAAGGGTTACAGTTTGATTGGCTGGGTAGAGACCGTCATGAGTCAACACGGTGTGTTGAAAGCTGTTTCCTGGTGAACTGTTTAGACCCGAGGTTGGGTATTGAGGTAGTCCTGGATGGTGTTGATGATGGGTCAAAGTATGGTGATGAGGATTGCTATTTATGCTTGAGTAACCAGTTGTATTTGATTGATGAGTTGAACTTGAACTGCTTCCGGAATTTGAATGGGAACTTGCACTCAAAGGGAAACCCATGATGGTTTTATTGGTCATCTTGACTTCGGGCTCATCATAATGGTCGTCATTGCAATCTGAATTTAATTTAAAAAGATGAATGAAAATTTGGAGAAAAGTGTGAGATAAGGTTAGATGAGTGAACTTTTCAAATAAATTTATCAAGACAAGATTTTCTCAACTTACCTTTGTCAATGTCATCGATGACATCTCGCAGAGTTTTGCTCTTTCTTGAGTCAAATATAAATTCATATATTAATCCAGCCAGCATTGAGCCTGTTATCGGTGCAATCCAGTAGACCTAAATTTGTATTGCAATGGATTAATACAATGAAAAAGCAATGTTCAAGGTTTCAATGTTGACTTACCCAATGATGTTTCCACTTGTTCATAACAAATGCTGGTCCCAGAGCTCTAGCAGGATTGAAAGAGGCTCCACTTGCAGGCAACTAAATGAATGGGTTAGAAAAAAAGTTTGAGAATGAATTATTTTTTCAAATTTAAAGTGCATTTTCTGTTAACGGATCAAATCAGTTTAGAAATTCAATTTATCTCAACTTGAAACATTGCAGTTGTCCATTTCTGAATAAAAGCAGAAACATTCATGATCAAATTAACCATATGATACACATTTAGCTCAATGAACTTCAGAGATCCAGACATCATCTCTAACTCAGTCTAATATCTAATCCTATCCATTACTATATAGCGAAATAACCAAATAAATTTCAACATTCAATTTGTCTCTGACTCAAGCCATCTCTATTGTCACAAAGTTGTGCCTTAAAGAATGAAATTGACATTTAGAAGCACTGTGCCACTATGTGCGTCGCGATGAATCAGGAAAGTTTCCAGCAAAAACTCAACAAATCTATTTCTCCGTAAAGGGCCATAAAAGTATCTAAAATAGGTTGACCTCAGAAGGCATCAAAATACTATGGGAGCATCGACTAAACTAAAAGTTATTGCAATCTTTAATAGTTTTCTAATAAGTTGCTTACAATTGAAACTTTAGCCTGTTCATAAAAGACTTGCCAAATAACGAGCAAAGTTATTCATTGGTTAGATTAAAGTGTGCAAAGGATAAAAAGACAAAATATTTTCAAAACTTGATTAAATTTTGAATGGAAAGAAAAATGTGAGCAAAAAATCGCAAGATTTAAATTCATAAACTTTTTCCATTATAAGGAACATGAATATTTTAATTAAACATTTGGTTCCTATTCGCGTCTGTAACACACCAATATCGCTATTGATCATCACAATTTGCATAAAATAGACAATCGATGCACTTTAATCTTGAATAAAAGGTATAAAGAGGAAAAATTAATCAATGTTTTTCCCTGAAAAATATTCATTTCTTGTTTTCACCAAGCATTTGTTATTCAGCATTTTCCTTCACATTATTAATCTTTTTGATTGATTTTTTTGCCAAACCCGCTAATAACAGGAAAATTGATTTGAAAAATTGTTGAAGAATGAAGCCAAAATAGCATTTCTCCATGAAAAATAATCCCTTGCAATGTTCAACGATACAGCTGTATAATGTTTATAATTATTCTTGTTCTGATTATGATAATTTCCTCAACTCAATACCTACATTAATAATTCATTTACATATTTATCTTGCCACTTGTTTGGATATTACGGTGAGAGTGACATTTACATGGCAACTTTGGTATAGCAAACAACTGTAATAAAGGTAAACCATTTAATCAGAAGAAACAGTCAGCAAGGAATCAACTTGTAATATAATCTGAATAATCAGTTCTAATAGATGGCAAAAATGAGGCTGAAAAATATTCACTTTTATTCATTTCCATTTCTTTGCTCCCAACCATTGGTTCATTTCAAGATAATCAATTTTCCCCTGCAAGTTCAATAAGAGTTTAAAGTCAAGTAAGATGAATTTACATGTCTACAGATTCGTTGCAAGGAATTTAATTAAAAGCAATTTGTCTCAATAGAAGAGCAAAACTCGAATCGAAGTTGAACAATTTTCTGGTTAAACTCTTGCCTTTGCACTCTTACCAATGATACAACATTAATATTTCATGTGAACAGTTGAGACAGACCAACAACATGGTAAACAAGATTATCTAAAGGAAAAGTCTCACAACAAGACAAAAGCAATACAATTGAAATAAATGTCTTTACATTTTTATCTTGCAACATTACTAATGTACAGGGCTATTCAGCTACTTAGTAAGATGTTGAACGCCAATAACTTTGCAACCAGACATACCTTTGACCTGGGAATCGAATGCAGTGAGTTTGGGGGACATTCATTTTTTATGTTTCAAGGACAAGGTCATTCAAGGTCATTTTTCGGAAATCGCTGCTGCTCATGTTAGAGGTCATTCTGAGGGCCGGACATCATTTTCGAAGGCAAAAAATCTTCCTGATCAATTTTCGACACTCTGTGATGAACGCTGCTTGAGTTATTAACATTTAAGTTTCAAAACTGCGTTAATTTACATTTTTTATTTTTATGAAAATTCGCATTTTTTATGCTCATTGGGGCGTAATCAAAACCCAAATTCATTTTCCACTACATTCTAGCGATCCAGGTGACTGCTCAAAGCTCCAGGAGCGCTTTACACGAATGGGGTTAAGCAAGTTTATTTAACAAGGTCTTATTCAATTTTTACAACTAAGGATGAATTCTTTTTGCCGATTAGTTCCAATTTAGTCCTTATGAGCATAAAAAATGCGAATTTTCATAAAAATAAAAAATGTAAATTAACTCAGTTTTGAAACTTAAATGTCAATAACTCAAGCAGCGTTCATCACAGAGTGTCGAAAATTGATCAGGAAGATTTTTTGCTTTCGAAAATGATGTCCGGCCCTCAGAATGACCTCTAACATGAGCAGCAGCGATTTCCGAAAAATGACCTTGAATGACCTTGTCCTTGAAACATAAAAAATGAATGTCCCCCAAACTCACTGCATTCGATTCCCAGGTCAAAGGTATGTCTGGTTGCAAAGTTATTGGCGTTCAACATCTTACTAAGTAGCTGAATAGCCCTGTATTAGCAACAGTGTTTATATCCATTCCCTTGTAATGATATAAACACATTTTACCATAAAATGTCCAACTTTCCAATCTCACGACAATCATCAGACTCAATCTCTTGAAATTTATCTTTTCCTGTATCATGTTGTTGACCTTTACAAGAGTAACAAAAAACGGCTAACCTGAATTTGATTAGAAAATGGAATAAAGAAACTTTCCATTTTCTTCAATTTAATCATTCAATTTGCAAAAGGTTCACTCTTTTTCAATCAGCAAAGTTATTGTTATTTTTGTCATTCCTTTTCGTTTCATGAAAAATGCATTTCAATAATTTGCTGCAACATGTTTCAAGAATGTCAGAGTTGCACTGAAATTTCCAAATTATCCATACAATAGGGTCAAATATCGTGACTAAATTGTGATTGACTTTGGCTAATCATTTAAATTGTAAATCTTTTGTGTCAACCTTTATTGTTGAATAAACTCATTGAAAGTTATCACAAAACACACATTTCAATCCCAAGGCTATCCAAGCTAATTGCTTGTCATATTGTCAAAAAGCCAATATAATACAATAAAATGTATTCCTGTTCAACTCCTTGGAGGCAAATGTGCCAATTCAAAGCTGTTTTTATAATCCTTTGCCATGGAATTATCTGCAACATGCTAATTCTGGTGCCTCTAAATTGCTCACAAATTGATTCATTTTCATGCTTTTCCTTTTTACACTTGGATCGACTACAAAATATTAACAATATAAACTTATAAATAAACTTGTTTGACAGTTTGATTATTATCAGACTTTTGTTGCAATGTAAATAGGTGTGAAATGAATAATCAGCTATTCAATTGGCTCATGTTTGGATGCTATCGCAACTCTGCATTCTCCATGAAAGAAGATGAAATTTTATCATTTTTTAAAATCTCTTTTTCTTTCCTTTTCTCTCCATTCTAATAGTGTCAGCCAAAAATCTTAATGCAAAATATCTGATTCAAGTTGAATGATAAATGGTTCAACAGCGATAAAGTTGCAATCATGTATTAGATTATTTCTCTCTTGATCATCATTTATTTTTCATGAAATCTGTTTCATGCAAACTTTAAACTTTTTTTTGCCTACTCGCGATATTCATCATTCATGGGTTAATATTAAAGAGAGTAACTTGAGAAACATTAATAAGTTGGAAAGCGAAGGAAAGAAAAGCGAAAAAATTGTTGTTCAATTAAATAATTCAACAAAATTTTATCAATAAAAGGATTATTTGAAAGTTGACTTTGAATTTTCAGTTTCATGGTTTAAAATGATTAATGGTGCGTCTTGGTGCATGAATGTTAGAGAAGTAATCATTCAAGATTACATGAGCTATGAGAACCTTTGGACAATTCATTTCCGTATTTTCATTGTAACCATTCAATTGTGAAATGAAATCTCTTACCCCAGTCAATGAGCAAACCATGTAAGCTGAGCCAATGGTAATTGAATCGTTGCCCATTGATTTACGGTTAATGTCCAAAGTGGCGAAAATGGTAAACACAATGAGAAAGGTGAGAACAAATTCGACTCCAAATATTTGACCAGCTCCTAGAGCTTCATGGGCCAGTGCAATGCCAAGTGCTCCTTGATGTCCAGGAATCGAAACACTAAAATCCAAAAAAAGAAAAAAAAGATTGAATAAGAATAAAATCTTGAAATTGTTTTTCATTTCATACACTTTTTAATCTGTAAAGCACTCAATATTTTTGAACTTTTTGCTTAGAATAAAAATTATTATCATTTTTGAAAAGTTTTTGTTTCTCTTCTTTGAAATCCATGGCATGGCATTGTTATGTCATGAAACCTCACAGGGAGTTATTTTTATCACATTCGAGTGCTTAGTTGCTTACTCGAAGAAACTGTTTCATGGAAGAGAAGAAATGTTTTTTTCTTTCGTTTTTTATTTTGTTCCTTTTTCTGCATATTCACATGCTCTACGAGTTGACAAGGAAAATCTTAAATATCAGAAGTCATATCAATTTGGAAATGTCTAGATACTATCTTTACTGTAAATCTCTACTCAAATGCTTTTAGAAAGTTCAATCTTGAAAAAAACGAAAAAATTTTCAAGAATTTTTCACATTTCAAAGCCAATCCATCAAACAAGTGTTTACATAAATGTCTATCATGAATGCCTGTGACACAGCTGGTCAAGTGCGTACATTTTTCATTCTGCTTTCCATTCACTTGATCAGTTTTTCCCTCAAACTGTCTGACAAGTAGAAGAATCAAATGAAACTTGTTCCGCATCATTTCAAACTGCTAACCAAGAAACACATTAATATGTGCTTTTGAGTACAAAAAACCAACTCCAACTGAAATGGATACTTTGCAATGAATCCCAAGAAACTCAAATTCATATTTCAATCCAAGTTTCCAAGTTTATTGCAATAACATGTTTGAAATCACAGAAAGTAGCAAACATGATGATTCATATTGCATGATAATAAAGTGGAAGATTAAATTACTTTATTTTTCTTTAATCTTGATCTTTACTCAGAGGTTCAAGTGGACTGGTTCTTGATCGGTAATCGGAACTTATTTCTATACATTGCACTCTAAATTTGTCCACAATTCAGTCGATGTTCATCTCTGATCTTTCGAGTGATTATTATCCTTTACGACAATAGAAAATGATATTGTTTTCTCGAAATCTCATAATATTGTAATTGTTTTCACGCTGTTTTATTACTTTTTATTCTGTTGAACAACATTGAAGGTTTGAAAATATCATTAACCAAGATGAATGTTGCCAAAATGTTAACTTTTTTTATGTGAAAACTTTAAACATTTTCCTTGTAAACTCTACATCGCAAGTATTTTTAATTGATGAATGCTAATTTATTTCCTCTCATCAAACAATTATCGTACAATCTTTACTTGCTAATGCTATGCTAACCAAAAGAAGGCGAAAAAAGTGGTTCACATCATCATTAATCTTTACAATTACAATTGAAGTAAATTATTTGATCCAAAATATCACAATATGAGCAAACTAATGATACTGGGAATGAGCAACGAAATAAAGCAGAAAAGAAAAAAAAAATGTTTCAATCGAGAGATGAAAACTTTCGGAAACTCTGTCAGGAATTTGATCATTGTGAATAAAGCTAAAATCATTAATTAACAAAATAATCATGACATTAAAATGACATCTTACATTCGGCTCATTAATTCAAAAAAACGAAAAAAAACGAAAACCAAAAAGACGATGAAAGGAAGAGGAAAATTATCAAAGTCAACTCACGAGTTCCGGTTTTCACATCACCAGGTAATTACCGCCAACCTGACTACATTAATAAATAATCATTCAAGATATCAAATATGGTGTAATGAAGCTGATAAATAATGTGCAACTTTTCATGAAAACTCTTCTCGAATGAAACATTTTTCATAATTATGTGCCAACAAGTTCAATATCATGACAAATGATCTGAATTGAGCTCAAGGCTAGCATAAACTATCCAATAAACTTTGGCTTTAGTGGACTTGAAACTTCGATAGAATCATTATTTTCATGTTACAATAATAGTGCAAAATAAGCAGATAATTCTGTTCAGATTTTATTTTTGATTTAAAAGAACTTTTTTTATTCGACTTTTCATTTTTTGAGTTTTTATAATTGAAAAGTAAAAGATGTAAAGAGCATCACATTGCCAATTTGAATGAGAAGCGAAATTTTCATTTGAAAGAATTGGAAGAAAAAGTTCAATTTTTATCATTTTATTCATCATGAAATTGAGTAAGCTAAGAATAGAAAAACTTAATGAGAAAAAGTCAATCTTTTTCCATTCTTTTTTGTTCAACAGAACAATATAATCTCATGAGGTTATTATCGTTTATCACTGATGTTTTGCTTCTTGATTACAAGTCAAAACTGTTGAACAAACAATTGAATGTTGTTGTGTTGGTAAAAGGTTGAGCGCATGAAAAGTGCAACGAAAAGCAAGAGAACGAAAAAAAGTGATGTTAAACCATGAAAAGAAAAAGTAAAGTATAAAATAAAGCAAAAGTTGAATGGATAATCATTGATGAAAGATGAAGAATAAAAGTGTCATGATAATGTCGACTAAAGGTAAGGGAATGAAAATTCTGAAAAGGAAAAAAATTATTCAAAGAAGAGGAAAAAAGAATCTCAAAAACGTATTTCAAAACATTTTGCGTTTTCATGGTTGTAAAGCTCATGATGAGTTGTATATCAACATTGAATTTTGTAATGTAAAGTGAAGCAAAACTTATTGTATGAAGAAGAAAATGTTGTTCCTTACTTCTTCATCTTATTATTACAAACTCATTCATTCAGGTAACATTCACTTTATTCTGTTGATTCATTTTTCTTCTTGACTTTCCGCTTTAATATCATCTCTTAGCCTCTTCCTCACTCCCTGTTATTAACAACATGATGTTCATTGTGCATCATGAGAAGAGAGCTTAGAGTTTCACATTTTTTCCTCAGTTAAACTATAATTTAAAAGATAAACCTTTTAACTGTTTATCTGCATTCATTTTTCTTGCTCTCAAAATTCATCCTGATTTTTGTTCATTTTTACTCGGCTGCCTTTTTCCAATGAATATTTACATGGAAACTTCCGATATAATAAACAAATGTAATCACAGTTGAATGGAAAACAGGAAAATAGTGAAACCATATTCTAGTGAATTATGCATTCCCTTTTAGCTGGGCTCAAATGAAGAGAACAATCAGAATTGTTGAGAGGAAAGAAGAAGAAGAAGAAAAATTCATTCCACTTTTCACTCAACTTTTCATTTCCATCCAATATTCATCAAAGTTTATTCAAGTTTGCAAAACATTTTCCAGTTAACAAGCTCACTTGATGCATAATATTCATTACTCATTGTGTATGCATGAGAAAAGTTTCACGGTTGCTCAAATTGAAGGTCAATTTGGTCAATCTTGCGAAGGTAAAACTTGCGTTTACTTGAAGAGCAAAAGAGCAATTAGTTTGGCAAAAGTTTATCCAACGAAATTGTTGAGAAAATTAATGAAAGGAAAAAATCTTTTTCATCTTCAAGTCTCTGAATCAGTTTTCACTTTTTTTTTCTCGTTTCGAAAGCATATTTTCCTCAACCTTTTTGCAATTCAAAAACTTTTTGAATTGTTGATTCTGAAAATTCTGAATAATGATTGATACAGAAAAAAATGAATTTGAAAGTTGAAAGAAAATTTACAAGTTGACTTGAACAGAAGCGTTTAGAGATTTGTATTCAGTTCAATGTTCAACTGAAAATGTAAACAATTCATTAGACTTGCCTCTCAATTTCATGGAAAAAAGTGTCATTGGTTCTCATCATGATTCCAAGAAGCTTTTCAAAAAATTTTATTCTCACATTTCATTGAACTTTACAATTTTTTTTCTTTTCAAATTTTCCCTGACATTCGAAGTATTCCAAACTTGAGTAAATGTCATCGCTTTTCAATGATATAATTATGTCAATAAAAAGAATGAAATTCAAATATTTTCTCCTGCAAAATTGATTGTCAACATATGAACATCGATCCAAAGGAAGAAAAAAAATAAGTTGCAAAAAATTCTGATTCATCACTTTTGCTTGATTAATTTAATTTGCATTCCATGTTGCCAATGAATTTCCTCAATTCCATCGTCTCAATGAGCAAGTTAATTGACGGTAAAATTCAAAGAAAATCAATCATTCCATTTAATCAGTAAATGAAGAATTTTTTCTTTGCAATTTCAGCTTGTTCGAGCAAAGATTTTGTTCATTAGAAAAGCGGATTGAATGAGTTTCGAAACGATTCAATTTTGTGTTTTTCCAATGTAAATGGAAAAGATGGAAAAGTAAAGTTCGTTAAAAAGCTTGTTCAGTTGATGATAACAAGTGTTGAAGTTTCACAATCAGATGAACAATCGAATGTAAATTGTATCTGAAACTTGTGAACTTGGAAATTGTGATTCAGAAGATAATGATGAAAATTGGTGGAAAACAGCTTTTATCCACCAATTTAATTCCTTTTTATCATACCTCAATTGTAAAGCCCTTCAGGGAATTGCGAATTTCTGTTCTTTCCTTTGGCTTTTCTCTCTTTGCAAGACAATTATTTCAATATTGTGATTATTATCAGGGTAAAAACTCATCAGAGTTGAGCTTGCATCCAAGTTTAGTGAACCTTGAAGCTGAGCTAAAGGTAAATTGAATGGGAATCAAGAGTTTCATCCAGAAATTAAAAGCAAATGCATTTCAGTGGGTTTTACCTCTTTTTTCAAGTAAACATTTATTATCATTGAACAGAATGAAAAGATGAACAAGATAATGGAACCAAAGTGTTTACTGAAAGAAGAAAAGTTTACTCTCTAATTAATGATAGACTCGAGTTGATTCAAATGTGTAATAATTGTCTACACTTTTACCGTCTCTTGATCCATGTTAACCCTTTTCTATTCACTTTATTTTTCAATTCAATTTTTGCCTGAAAAGGTGTATAAAAGCCAATTGAATTGAAGAGCAGAAAAAAAAATCTCGAGGCAAACATGATTTCCTTTTAGCAAATTATCTTCGAGTAAAATACAAGATTATTTCATTATAAAGTTGAACATTGAATTTCAATAAACTCTATCAAGTTGCTCATTCTCATGCCATTCAAGGTAAGTTGAACCTGAACATCAATCATGAGCATTCGAGATGAAATTTTCATTCAACTTCATTGCAAGAAAAGATGCATTAAAAAGTTTGACTGAATATCCATTGAAATCTGTAGAAACTCTGATTTTCTCACAATAATTTAATTAATCAAGTTTCATTAAGTTGGGATTCGAAAGATTTACCGAGATAATTGAAGATTATAAGCTCAGAAAAAGGCGTAAAATTCAACTAATCAAGTGTCATTCAATCTTGATTAATTAATATTTAATTTCCATTGCTTTTATTATAAATAGTCGAGTGAAAATAGCAGTAAAAGTTGGATGAAATTTTTAAATGCTTTAATTTGAAAAGATAAAAGCTGTTTATCGAAACTGTTTTGAAGGGAAAGTACTTCTTAATTGAAGAGTAAAAATCAGAGTGCATTTACTCTTCATGAATCAGTTTACAATTGACACTGAATCAAAGCTGAAAAGCCAGATTCTAGTTGAAATACATGGAAGGGTTCCAATTACGCTTCCTTTTTTCACTTTTAAATGCTAACCTTGAATTGATTTGCCAACATTTTGTAACATTTCAAAGACTAAACTTTACACCTAATGGCCTTTGCTCTTGACTGGCTGTCATCAGCTTTGTGCTTCCCTTCACAGACATGATGACAATATTGATGGCTTTTATTGATTACATCAATAAACTTGACTTTTCTGAGAAATTACCAGTCATTATCGAACATTGTTTACATGCAATGCCAACAAACTAATAAATAGCATTGCAACCCGTTTCCATGTTGCCCTGAATGTCAAATTTGCCAAATGAAATCATAATCAGTGTTCAATTGTTTGTGCTCAATTGATTGATAGGTGAACAAGTGAAGGATAAAATTGTAAATGTAAACTAATAACGAGGTGAAATATGGCTTGATAAAGAGACGAGAAAAGAGAGAAACAAAAGTCAATCTGTTTCAATTTAGGAAAATGAATGAATAAATTTCTTTCCAACCAATCTGATTCCAATGGCCAGTGGTCAATGGTCAAGAAAAAGTGATGAAAATGTTGCTTTATTACAAACCATTCAAGGTTTGTTTGCCTTCGAAAAAAATCTCTGTAAATGGTCAAAGTTTTTGATTACAAGTTTCTTATTCGGTGACTCATGGAAATGCTAATGGCCAAGTGAATAATATAAATTCAAAGAATGACTTTAACCCAAAATGCCTTTTGGATCACCAATGAGATCAGTTAATCACCAATATATGAAAGGAAAGAAGGAAAAAAACAGAGTAAACACGTATTAAGCGAGTTCATCAGAGATTTCATGATGATTAGAGAACTGAAAACTGAGCTTGATGAAAAGGTGAAAGTGAAAATTGTTGCTGATTCGAAAGGAAGAAACTAATGAAATTTGAAACCAAACCAAAAGTTTGGTAAACTTTACTTTGGCCAGTTGCAAGTGAAACTCAAATTGAACCATTTTTTGCTTTACTTTCAAAAACATTACCAATGATAACAACTGTTAATCTGAGTGAATTAGCCCATCAAGTGCAGCAACCATTTAGCCTCGTCAATTGAGTATCATTGAGTTTAACTCGTTTCAAGGATTAAACTTGATAACGATATTTAGATCACGAAGAGATGATTAAATATTGCAAAGCAAAGCAGAATTTCCTTTTTACGATCAACAGAAAAAAAACTTGCATCATGAAGATTACAACTGAAAATGAAGTGTTTTTTTCTTCTCTTTTTTTCCAACAATTCCTTTGCATTTTCCCTCCCTGTCAACCTTTATTCTTATAATTCACAAGACTTTTTTTTCGATATGATTATAGTTCGATACATTTTCTTGTTCGACTTTTTTTTCTTCCCTTGCTGCCATGATAACTTGATACACTAAGTCAATGGACAGAATATCGATTTTATATTAATCTTGTTTTATCATCGACACCAAAGATTCTGGTAAAGACAAAGAAGCCAGAGTCCAAGAGAAAAGCAGCAAAAAAAGTTAAATCAGGTGCAACAACATGAACAAGACTTATTCTTGATTCTCATCTTATATCATTTTCTGATTCATTGATGATGAATGGGAATTTGCAAAAAGGTTACAAACTCGTGATAATTTATCTTGATCATTTTTCCTCTGTTCAACCTTCTTTGACTCATGATGGTCTGAGTAAAGTATTTAAGAGTAAACAAAATTTCATGAAAAGTCCTTTTCCTTCAACCTTAACCTTTGATCAATTTTACACTTGAAAATGAAGACTCTTTAAACGACAACATTTTAACCTTATGTTATCGAAGCAATGAAAAAAATATTTCGATAAAATTTTTCTTCTAAACACCAATTTAGATTCAATTTAAAACTTAGATAAGCTCATTTTTTGAAAGAAAATTTCTATTTGAACAGATTAATTCCTAGACAGTGCTGAGTTGAATAAATAAATGCTGAGAAAAACAATTTTCCAAGAAAAGCAAAAAGTGTCAAATGTTTTGTTGATAATACAAGAATTATTTTATCAAACAAAAATATTTGAGTTTTTCTTTTTTTCTCCAATTTTCTTTTCTAATATTTTAACAATCCTTTCCTTTGTATGCATATTGGATATAATATCGAGCATGGAATTATTCATCCAACAAAAATTTTTCCCTTTTGTCTACCTTTTTTTTTGTTGAGCGAATGTAATATGATTTTATAAGTAAAATCTGCTTAACCAAATAATCCAAATAATGTCAACTAATAAGATTCTCAATCCATTTCATCAGTTGAACCTTTTCCTCTCTTGTTATCTCAGCATTTACATTGAAGAATAAATTTTCACTCCCAGTCTTTTTTGTCTGCCAATTCAATGCATATTAACTGATGACAATGGAAAGACAAAAGCTAAAGAAAAATGTAAACAGAAAAATTTTCAATTCTTCAAGTTGAACATTTTAATCAAGATTAACTCAGTTAATTGGAATTGTTTATATCCATAAAAAAGGTTAATACAGACTTTTATATTTAATATAATTCACTTGTAAATTGCAAGAATGAAATGCTGTCCATTGAAATGATAATGATGAAGTTATCAATAGAGATAAATCTCTGGACAGTATTTGTTCAACTTGAAGACTATCTTTTAATCTTCAGCCAAAATTCTCATATTATAACCGTAATAGGATTTCAAGTCAATAAAGTCCAATATAAATTCCAAAACTGATTATCATTGAAATAAGAATATTATGTTTGTGTGGTCAGATTATTATTAGATTTTTCCTATTCTTTTCACCATTCCTTTCACTTAATATTGGTAATGGATTTGAAGATGAAGAAGAGGGAACAAGACAAAGTTCAATAACTTTTCAGTTTTCAACGAAAGATCAAGGTTTGAAATGGTCTAATTAGAAAATTTGAAGATGAAAAATTCGAGTTCGATTCCAGGTCTGAGAAAATTTTCGAGTGACTCAGCTTTCCATGACAATTGAATAATGACTTCTTTGATAAAAGGTTTCAGTTTCAATACAATGGCAGATTTTGGATTCATTATTTGATATTATAAATAGAAATTGAATCTCGATTTTTTTAGTAAAATTTTTTAGTCGAAAGTTGATATAATTGGATTATCAATGAAAGGAAAAGAAATAAATTTTCTAATCTTCAACTCGTCATCTTTATCTTCCAATATTCACAGGGATTGTATTGATATTGGCTTATAAGCACAAGTCAACTCCCAGTAGGCCTCTGGGAGAGACTTGAAATAACTAGTGAATAGCAAATACTGTTTAGTTGTTTTGCTTTTTTTGTCATCTTTTCCCTTCTTCTTCTTTTTCATCGTTCTAAATGGTAAATAGTTTTTTTTTGTTTCAATAAATTTCGTGTTTAACCTGTCAATAGCCAATCAACCTTATTCCCTTTGAGAGTTGATCAAGAGACCCTCCATTGAGCTTCCCTTTGTATCCTCATTATTATCATCATCATCATCTTGATCATCATTCCGTTTTTGTCGTCCTTTATTGGTTTGTCCTCATTTCCTTTTCACTTTCATCTTGTTGAACCAACATCATCACTTTCCCATAAACTTTTACTCTCACTTTCTCCTCATCGATATCATCTGTTATCTTTGCCTTTACTTTCCTTTCCTTTTCCAGGGCAAAACAAAAATTTGCCAAAAAACCATTTACACTCGCTTTGTTTTTGACCACAAAAAAAGTTTAAATTTCATTTCACTAACATGATGTCAATCTCAAGATGAAACCATTAAGAAATGGATGAATCTATTGAGACACACAATCAACCGACACTGAGAAAAGTTGGAAATTAAACAATTAATCTGAAAATGTTGAAAAGCTTTGAAAGCCAGACAAGTCATGAGAAAAGTTTAAAAGCTGAACCTAATTCGATACATTTTTGCATTTCAATTCCACAAGAGTAACCTCATTCTGCGGAATTCAATAAGCAATCTAGTGATTTAAAAGTTCATTATTCAAGTTTCAAAGTATTATAATAATGGATCCAAAAAAAGCAAATAATTTTGGAAGCAAATCTCGATCCAATTTGAAGCAACATTTAAAGTCGCGCATACGATACCAACAAGTGTAAATTGAGTTAGTCAGCGTAAAAGGTAACAATGAAAGTTGCCTTTGAACATACAACTAGAATTGATTGGTTCTAATGCAATTAACGAATGAAATTAACTCATTGAGTTTAGTTAAAGTTATTGAATCTCTTAAGTTGCTCGTAACAGTGTTTATCCGTTAATATCATTACCGATCATCTTTTCTTTCATCTCTTTTCACTCCAATTTCAACTCTTGTTTCATCAACTTAATGCATCTTTTTGTCTTTCCTCTTTTAAACCAAATTAACATTTATGCGCCTTTTGTGTCAAAAATAAAGCTCAAAATAAATTCATTTCTCATCCCTTTTCACCAAACCATTATTCTCACTTTTGTTGTCTCTTCTTTTACCACTTATCCATTCAATTTTGATCATCATCCTCATCATTATCACTAGAAATTGTATTAAGCCAATTCTTTATTCATCTTCTCGTCCAATTTACAGTTTAACGTTAAAATGCGAACAAATAGAAAAGAAAATGTAAAATGTAATTTGTCATCATTTCATAGTATTAACCATCATTTTGATTTGATTTACTTTACTTTCTTAACCTGTCTGTCTCGAGTGAAACTTGATTAAAGCTGACTTTTCGAGCAAACTGTGCAAAGTAAGGCGAGAAGAGGAAGAAAAAAGTGATGAAAATGAGATGAACAAGAGTGTATCATTAGAGATGAAAAATGCATTATTATATGCAAGTATTGTTGTCTCATTCATCAACCATCAAAGTGTTGAAGTAACCAGAAAGTTTCAAATTGTCACGAAAAATGGAAACGTCATTTTACAATTTTGATTAAATTTTGTCTCTTGCCTTTTCTTTTGTTTCAAATTCAATTCTGATTGAAAAAGAAGGTTGACATTTTTCAATTAAAAATGCAAACCTTGATGCCAACACCATTTAATTAAAAATGCTGTAAAACTTTGCACCAAAAGTAACTTCAATAAGCAGCAAAAGACAATGTTTCAATGCTTCAAATTTACATCATAAATTTACAATTTACTTTAATTGCAGTTCGAAATGCTAATCATTTTCTTCATTTACTGATGACAAGATGCAATGCTTGCGAAAATGAATTTGGTACAATTTGATCGAACATAGAAATTGAATTTTTTCCAATTGCATTCTATCAAAGTTGCTGTTAATTAGTTAAACTCGATTCCATAATTGTCTTTATTATCTTGATTGAATCGCAACTTGGTCTGGGTCTTGACAATTTCATTTTTACCAGGTAAAGATGAAAAGCAAAGAGAAATGGCAAAAGATTAATTTTGGTCGCAAAGAAGAGAGGAAAGCAAGTAAAGGTAACCATCATTTTCTTGATTCAATGAACAACTTTAATGGGTTCTGGGTTCATTTAAACGCAACAAACTGCATCATTTTCTGTGGAATCAACATCATCCAATTAAGCTTTCCTCTTCAAGAAATTATTTCATCTTCTTCCATCATCTTTCATCATCCACATTCTTCATTAACCTCATCATCATCACAACCATTTGATCACTTCAAGATACAAAAATGAATCTCTTCTCGAGACACAAAATCACTGTTGGTAAAGGTAAAGAAGTAATGTAAACTTCTTGTTAACCATCTTATTCAGCTTCACCAATGGAATCAATAACTCAAGTGTCTCGACAAAATTTTCAAACGAAACTGCAACTGAGCAACACTTAAAATTCAAAATGCTCATTGAAAGTGACATTGATATTGATTCAATACCTTTTAATCAAGCAACATCTTTTCATGTTCCAATTGTTCATAATCAACTTTATCACAATTGTTACACAAATTGCTGAAAGCCGCAGGCCTTTCCTTGTTAACCTGAAATTCATTCATTTTTGCATACTTTTTATCATTTTGCTCTGAAAGGAAACTAAAATTGTCTTTACCATTCAAGATCAACATGTCATTTGGCTTGGGGTTAAACACTTGAATTGATATGCGAACCTTTTTCTTGGACGAATTTTCAAGACTCGTTAGATGACTTTAAAGATGAGTCGAGTTCATGAAAAGTTTTGGAAAAGACAAATGACGAGAAAATGCAAGAAAATTGTTATCATGTTATTAACAGTAAATTTTCAATGTTTCGAGTTGAACATAATGTTTTGCTTTTTTGTGCAACAAATTATTGTGAAAGCAAATTAATTTGAATGGATGCAAGTTGAGAAATGCATGCTATTATGCTTGAAACGAGGAATGAAAAACATGAAAAGAAGAGGCAAAAATGCTGCAAAAACAAAGTCATTGTTAACATGATGGGTAAACATAACATTTACTGGTTGATTTAGACTCTCTTGTTGATTATTAACGTCATATTAAGCCAATCTTGTTGTCATATTGAACATAAAAACGAGTAAACGTAAAATAACAATGAAGATGAAGGCAAAAGTCAAGCCAGAAAAAAACAATGAACTAAGAAATAAGAAGAAAGTAAGAAAAAACTAATGTTCCTCTTCATCTTCATCTTCATCTTGCCATCTTTGTTTCTTTCCTCATCATTTCTTCGTGTTGTTCCTTCAACCAAACATTATCTATCATCAGCTCAAGTACAGAAGTTAAACTGCTCAAAGCGATTTGTCATCTGATATTTTGCACTTTCTTCATCATTCTTTTTTGTGGCCTTTCAATTTTCACCTCAATCTTGTCAATTGAAATTCTGATTTGAAATGAAAAAAACGACAAAAAAAACTCTCATTATGGACCGACATTGAAAGGTAACCCAAGACTGTACAACTTTCAACGCATAGAGATGACACTTGTCAGTTAACTCACTCGTCAGTAGATTCAAGGTTCAATGGGCAATATCGAGTCATATTGTGACAAAGGTGTAGATTAAGATGTAACTCCACAGTTGGATCGCTGACTAGAATTCATTTCATCACAACTTCGTTTATGCTCAGACTAATTGGTGTTGCTAAAAGTGCATGACTTGGGTTCAACACTATGAGTACCATCGGGTTGTTTTGTAGTATTATTGTAGCAATTTTGATAGAAGATGTAAGTCGAGAAAAATTATCACTCGAAAGATTGTTTAAAAGTCTTGACATTTCATATTGTACTATTGAGCACAAATATTACAAATAGTATTGATCAAAGGTTAAGGACAACATTCAAATTATCATTCCATAATCATTTTCTTGAAGCTCTTTCATCACGTAAAACTCTTGTATCTGACTTCGACAATAATCACAACTCTTTTAGCATTGAAAGGAAGGCCAAACTCTGGGAAAAACGTAGTTCAACCTTTCATTTGATTAACATCATCTTCCAATAAACTGTTAGTTTTACTTCAATTTTGGCTCAACATTGTTTCTGTTTGCATTTGAAGCTTTCATGCATTTCAGAAATCCATGTAAAATAAAAGACTGAATAAGAAAAACTTTTGTTTGATTGCGATAAATGTTGGCTTCTACTTGAATATGCATTGAATACAAATGTATCTTTATTCAATATTTATTAATTCAATAAGTTTTTGGGAAAAATTGAGTTGACTGAATTTGATCAACTAAACTTATTAGTTTATCTTGTTCAAGTGCTCATATTGTTACTTGAAACAAACGAGTTGCCCAATTTATTATGATATTTGAAATTTTCCATTGATTATTATTCAATTTGTTATTCCCATTGAATGGGGTTCACTTGTAACCATAAATGGTGTGAATGTCAACATATGGTCAAGTGATGTTGAGCTTTCAAGATGATGAGGATGACAAGGAGGAGGCGGAGGAGAAGGAGGATAAACTAGATCATCTTTTGTTTGCAGTTACATTTTTTTGTGTTGCCATTGTTGCCTCTTCCTGTTGGTGTTTGTTACGCCTCATCAACATTACTTTATAAGTTTTGTTTGAGCAACAAACTGCAATAATAAAAGCAACATTTTTATTCTCATATTAAATGGTAACATTTCCAGGAGAGTCTAATATCATTCAATTGCATCAACTTTTCGGAAACTTTAAATTTCCAACTAAAAAAAGATTTCCTTCTTCAACTACACCAACCTGAACACAAAATGAAATTGCAATCATCATGATAATTAATGCAATAAATAACTCGAAATTCATTTTCCAAACTGATTTCATTTCTCTTTAAATTGAAAATTCATCAATGAACATCGACTTTCTTTACTCGAAACTTATCCAAATCCAATCGATTTAATCCTTTATTGTATTAGAATCATTATTTGATCGAAAATTTTCTCAGCTAATATTATCTTTCCAAAGTGTAAACATGGTTCATTTGATACTTCATCTGTTGGTTATTTTGTTTATCACTCAAATAATGACACTTGTTTCACCTAATAATTGATTTTAAGGCCTCATGTACTGACTCAAGGGAAAACCAACATCCTTATGTTAGGCTATCATTTGATGAGGAGACACAAAAGGAAGGGAAAAAAAGTGCGGTGCAAAAAGAGTCGCAATTCACTTGGCCTTTAGTTCTCATTATTTACTCTCTTCTCACTCTTCATTATCTTCATCATCTTGACAATTGTATTCCCTTTCAACAATCGCTTACAACCCAAAGAATCAAACTTTATACTCTCGACATCAGCACATAAACCATTGACTGTCACTTGCTAATGACTTTTAAATGTTAACCAAAACACTGTTACATTCAATTTATATCATTCCGTGTGACAAATCAAATCTCAAAAGGGTGAAAAAGTTGATGAAACAATCATTAGTTTGATTGAAATGTTCATTGACATTCAATTAGCTGATGTTTTCCAAGCCTTCTCAAAGTACTTATCATTGAAATCGCTTGATATTTTTGGGTTTATCATAAAGTCATTGTCATTGAACTGAGATTTTTTTATCGATTTTCATTTTTCTTTATTTGTTTTCATCAACAATTGAAGTCGTGATTTGGCCCATTGATAAAGTTGAATTTCATGATCAACATTTGCATGCTTATTGCTGTGGGAATTGAATCCTTTTCAAGAAACATTATCATCTTCTTGGATTGATATCGATTAGTTGAGCCCAATTTTGGATTGTACATTTATCAACATTCAAAAACTAATAACTGCAAATGCAAATTAAACTTGAAATTTTACTTTTCATTTCATTTGCTTTTTGATTGAAATTCATGCAATTGAAAAGAGCAAAACAACTTTTTTCTGTTGATTTTATACAAAACTAGTTTATTCATTTCAGTTTCATTTGAGCAGATAAATAAGTTGAAAAGTTTTCTGTGAATCATTGATTCAATGGCAAAGAAAAGCATCAAAAGATGCAAAGAAAAATCTGGTTGAAAAGATGGAAAATATTGATATTAACCAAAAAAGAAAATGAACAAAAATTAATCTCTTGAAACTCGAAATCCAAAGTTCGAAGTTTTGACCTTAAATTTGATTCTTCAAAGAGTTGAGAATTGCAAGTTCAAGAGAAAAGGTTAAACAGGATAAAAAGAAATTGGATAAACTTTTTCATTCCAATTTTCTAATGAATCAAATTCAACTGCTAATCAATTCAAAGAAGTAATTCCTTTCATAAAAGGCAAAAAATTGTTTAAAAACAAAATCCATCGAGAATTAAAGTTATCACTATTATTCCGACTGGGAGTGAAAAATATTCACTTGGAAAAGTTTCCAAATCTGACAAGTAATAACACTTTTTTTCGCCTCCAATATTTCATCTTAACCATTTTCCACTCTTATTCATTACAAATTATAATTGTCTATAAAATGAGAAGAAACATGAAGTGAATTACTCTGAATAATCATGAAGCTGTGAGCAATAATATCTTGATAAGTTGACGGAACAAAAGGGAAAGAGAGAAAAAAATCAAAGATAATGAACATGAATCGAGTGAAAAATGAAATCAAAATGGTTCACTGATTATTATTTTGGAATCTTTTATCCTTTTTTTGTTGTTATTTGTTGAAATGAAAGTGAAACAAAAAAAGACAAAAAGATAAAGTTATAAAATATTTACAGAAATAATGTTGAAATGAAATTAATTAATTTAACTGATGCCAAGATGCCAAAGCAATAGCGAAACATTTCGTAGCTGTTCATTCAAATTCTGTCTTGTTTGATGGTAAGAGAAAAAAGTTTTGAAAAAAAGATTTTCTCTTCATAACCCTTTTTCCATTTCATAATATTGACAGTTGAATTCATTATTCATCAAGAACCATCATGATGGTTATCATGGATGGAAAAATTTTCATTCTCTTTACATTCATGTTAATTGATGTTGCAATTTTAAACATCAATTCTGAAGGGATTTTGTTTTCGTTTTTTTCTTGTTTTCCTTTTCTTTTCGCTAATCGAGTTCATCATGATAACTGGACGATTCTGCTTTTTTGCTTCGTTCATTTTATTCACTGGTTCATGTCTAGTTTCATCATATTTATCATTAATTAGACAAGTTGCACTAATTGCTTTTCTTGTTCATCATTTGACTCGCCATGGTCTAGGTTATTGATATTCACTTGGATAGCCAATTGATGTTGAGCTTTTTTTGTTGCGCTTTGGGTCGCCGTTGATTAGTTGATTAATTAAGAGGTTGATGAGGTTACTCAGCTTTTATTGGAAATTGAGTGGCGAGTCAACAAAAAAGATTGGGTCAACTTAATCAACCTTGTCCATCTCTAATCAACGTTCAACTTTGATAAGTCAATCTCAAAGGAGTTGAATTGAGATTGATGCCCTGTCATGAAACTCATCAGGGTAATGGAAAAATAAAGTTTCATTCAGATCAGGTAATTTCTGGTTTCATTCAAGATTTCATTTCAACTTGTTAATTGCTGATTATTTGGATATTAACTGCAATCTCAATGCACTGTAAAACTTGATGAAACAAAATCTGTTTCAGTTTCGACTTTGGCATCACTTTGCTTTATCCACTGTGGCTACTAGATAGTGAAATCTTTGCTTAAAACCATAATCAGATCTAAACACAAAACCAAAACCAAGCTCAAAGGTTGTTAGAAAATTGATGTTATCTAAAAAACTATTCTCATCTCATAAAATGTTATCATGCGAGGCATTTTAATATTTAGTCAACCACACAAGCAATCAGATGCAAGCCAGATCAATTCACTCCGAAATCGCGATTACACAAAATGACCTCTAATTATCGAATGAGCGAATGACCTTGAAGTTCAAAATCCTGAATACTTTAACCATAATTTAGTTCAATACTGTAAAGTCTCTGACACAAACCGTTCTCTAGATAAGAAATGAAGTTATGAATAAGCGCAAGAGTTGTTTGAAATGTCCTGGACACTGAAATGGCATTGAAAACACATAATTGACCAACAATCTAATGTTAATTTACATTGACCATGCATTCCAAGGCTTCAGTTTATTGTAAAATGCAAATATTCAATCAATTTTCACTCAATGCATGTTTCAATGTCGATAAAGATTTTTTCCCATTCAACTAGACAATGACAAAAATAAAAAAGGCATCAACAGCTCAAGATTATTGTTAATCATTTGTTCCTACGGGAAAATAAAGTTACTCATCTCTTGTTTACTATTTTTAATTACTAATTGATTAAAGGCTAAACACAAGTTAATTTGAGTATAATAAGAGTCTAATTAAAATTGAATAATCCGTTTCTTCCGTTTCCATTATAACTTCATCTTCAACATTGAACAATAGACTTGAATTATTATCATTGTTATAACCTTACATGTCGAGTAATGCCTTTTTTGTGCTTCCTCCACACATTCAACTTTGCAAGTTCCGTAGCCAATTCCAATTGGAAATCCAATGAAAGGCAAGAATTGATTCAATTATCATTCACAGTCAACTCATTTACCCTGAGAAAATGTCTAATTAATCTTGATAAATAGTTAAGGTTGAAAACTGATTCCAAAATACCTTCCATGAATGAGTAAAATGAATTTTACCTGTTGAAAGAAAACGCAGTTCCAACAAAAAAAATTGATTTCCACCAAAGAAACTTTACCTTTCAAACTAATAACAAATATTACAAACTGTTTGAGTAAAGAAATGCAAATGCACAATGAACCAGGGTGAGGTTCATGGGCGTTGAGCATTTCAGTTTCATTGTGCAAAAATCTAAATGAACATTCGAACATGAAAATTGCTTCGCTTTTCTAGACTTTGATTCATCTTTTTTCTGATGCACTTTCAGGTGATGATAATTGGTGATTAAAAGTTTGACAATTTTCATTATTAATGAGGCAATATTAAAAGGTAACAGATTAACAATGAAAGTAAATAAAATTGAAGCATTTCAAGTGTTAAGGTAAACATTGTTAAAGTAGATTAAATTGTAGAGTAAAAATGATGAAAAGTATAATCAAAATTAATGCACAGTTAATTGTTTTCCTAAACTTTACTCTTCGTTTGGCGAGATTTCATTTTTGCAACATTACTTGAAACTGTCAACTATCAACATTAATCTGATTAATGTTAACAATTTAAAAACACAGTAAATCAAGTGATTTATTTGAACAGCCATGGTAAACAAGAAACTTTCACCTTTTCACCAAACTTTTGTTTGCTTGTTGGTTGAGCAAGTTAATTAAAGAGAGACACAAAATGAAAGATGAAAAAAGTGTTTTATTAATGAAAATTTGTGTTCAATAGTTTACAGGAAATATCGTGAATTACGTTGAATGAAAAAGGTAAACGAAAAGAGAGAAAAGTTTTTTTGCTTTTTCTAGTTTCAAAAACTCATTTATCTGTTTGTTTCTTTCATTGAATTTGAAAGTGAATGAGATTTGGAAATGAAAATTGGAATCAAACATTTGATCCGAAATGGAAACCAGAATAGAAATCAGAATTGGAATAAAGAAGGAGAAAAATCAAAATCAATAACTTTTATTACCTCAAACCTCTTGGAATTTGGTTGTGTGTTTGAGTTTCATTTTGCAATAAAGAAATCAAACTTGTGGAAAAACATGATTTCTCCATGACTGGAATGCTCATCAAGATGAGAATCATGATGGAAACCTCAAGTTCAATAATATCACTGGAACAAGAAGAAATTGGGAAAGTCGAAAAAATGGTTGAAACAAATGACAATCTTTGATAGATTATGGAAACAAATCGATAAAATTGCAATTTTAATTTTTACCAAACAGTTTAAAAAATCGAAACGTATAAAAACTTTTTCGAACAGCTGAAAATGGACAAAAAGTCGTGAAAATTTTATTCGATTTCGACTTAATTTCATTTCATTCCATTGGTAAATTGATGAGCATAATTGGTGCAACGATAAACAATGATTTTCATTGAATTATCAGAGTACATTTACACCAAATCAGTTTCTTTTTTCGTTCAAATTCAATGTTTATTTTGGAAGAAAAAAATCATTGAATTAACCCTGGTTTTGGCTTTGTTGAATGGTCATCTTAATGGACAATCAAATTTCTTTTTGGGGTCAGTTTTTCTCATCATTTTGGTTTCTCAATGGTAACTAGCAATTGGAAATTGTTTCCACAGTTAACAATTGAGTATAAAGTCGTTTACAATGAAATTATTACAACAATAACAAGTTTATAAATAGTATTCAATGGTTGGATTGAAATGAAAAATTGACTTCTTTTTTGCCACTTTTATTCCTTTGCCTTGCCAAATTATCAACTTTAAAAGACGAAATTGGTAATTTGGTGAATCGATTGATGATTCAATTACTGATTGAAAGTAAAGATTAAACAGATTAAATAGGCTCAGAATGGAAATGGCGATGAAAAAGTTTAATGGAAACATTAAAAGTGTCTTTCTTGGTACTCTATGTTTTATCCAGTATTGCAGACTGCAAAGTGTTACTTTTTGATAAGTCAGTCACTGGATGAGTAACAGGGTTTGGGTTGAGATAAAATAACATGTTTGATTAAACTTGATCTACTCAAAGTTTAATGTTAGTCATTGGGTTATTTTGCATCATTGTAACAAGTTGATTGAGCACAAGTCACATTTGTTAAATCGCCCCTGAGTCACAAGAAAATTTGTATCAAACAAAAAGTCGATGAAGCTCGATCATTAGCCAAAATCTCATTTCTTTTAAACTCTGACTTTCGATGGTTTCATTTCATTAATAATAGTTCATGTTTCGTTATCTTTGTCCCTTGAATGAGAAATTTGACTCTTGAGGTCAACAATCATTGAATTATTTTGCATCATCATTTTTCAAACATTGCTTGTTTATTTGGTTACTAGAGTTCATTTGCTTCTAATGAAGTTTTCATGCCACTTGGACTTGCATTTAAACTTAACCTAACCCAACCTAACCTAGTCATTAAATTGTTTTACCAAAGACTGATAATCAATAAGTTGTTACTAAAAAGTGGCATAGATTGACAATAAAAAAGAGATTACAACTTATCATGGGATTCAGGTTGATTTCCCAAGATTGAACAGTGTTGAAACTGAGCTAGATGTAACTATCTGTTAGAGAAGGAACAATGAAACTCGCAAACATAAACAATTAATGTCTATGTTACATCAACTTTTGCTACAAAGAGATCAACTTTGCTAGCTTTTTTCTTCCCTTCTCTGGTATTGTTGTTGTTCAGTTGCTTTCATTTGAAGCAAAAAAAGTCTTGAGACAATCTTGATGTCTCATTGTTAGGAAAAAAAAGTAGAATAAGATTGAAGAAGAAGGAATTGAACCTTCAAGTCGAAGCAAAAAGTAAAAAGAAGAAAAATAATCTTTTTCTTCTTCTTTTCATTTCTCGCAATTTCAAGGAAGACAAGTTATTCGATAACAGCAAAAAGTAACATTCAAAAATAAGAAGCTGATGAGTTTGATGGCTATTATGATGATGAAATTTGGAGATCATTAAGAAAGTTTGTTTTTCAAGGTTATGACCAATTAACTTTGTTATATGGTCAAGCTGAATAATACGCACACAAAATGAACCTAATTGTCTTTCATTCAACTATAATCATCATCATTTCACATCATCAGTGTCACTTAATTTATAATAATTTACGATAATAATAATGGTCAATGTAATGTTACAACTGGAAACTTTTTTAATTTATTTTTTGCTTCTTCTCTTGTTGTTCAAATTGTCGTTGTTGGACAAGCTATGAAGATGAACGAAAAGATTTCATTAAAAAAAACTTCAAAGTCCTTCATGAGATTCAAGTGAGATTCAAATTCCCATGAATAAAAATTCGTTGAAAAGTTCAAATTCTAAGTAATTTAATCCATTGTTGACAGTGAAGCAAAAGGGAAACTTGATCATGTTTAACTTATAAGTTGTACAAGTTTGGAAAAAGTTGTGAACCTTTGCTTTGAAACTCAATTTTGCTCAGTCTTTTCACGTAGCTTCATCGATATCAATCATGTTTGCCTCATGCTTTGGACGAACCATTTTAACGTCACTTTGGTTTACTTTGATTGTGTGTTCAACTGAATGGGATGATAACCGTGATGATGGACAGAATAAGGAAAGCCTTTCAACGTCGACTTTATCACCACCAGTGGAACCAATTTTTGATTCAACTCCATGTTATTTGAATCTATGTGAAGATGAAATTGTTGAAGCTATTCGAAGTGGAGATGGATTTAGTGAAAGTGTTCGCTGTCACCAGTTGGACACTCAGTGTCATTGTTGCCTTCGTCGACAATTGAATCGCAATGAATTGGATAATCTGTATCAATCAATTTCAACTTACATCAATCGTAAACCCAAGTCTAGCGATAAATTGTGCAAAGTGTTGAACTGTGATGATTATCAGGTTAAAGCAATTCGCTCATTGGCTGATCCTAATGGTGAATGTCACCCTCATGGGAACGGTGATTGTGAATGTTGTGTTAAACCGAATCGTAGAAATGATCAAAATCGATCAACATTAACCTCACAATTTAATGGTTTAAACAATGGATCACGTAGTTTAACCAACAACACCAATCATTATCATTATAATCCACTTGACTTGGAGTCAAACTTTTTCAACCTTTTCCCATCCTCTAAATCATACGATTCATCTTCATCTTCTTCACCAAGTTCATCATTAAACTCACCTTTGTCCAGTTCATCTTCATCAAACCTATTTGATGTTGACTGTCTCCATCACTCCTGTAATGGTGCCCAGGTTAAAGCCATTAAACGACTTCCATCTCAAGTAATTACTTGCATCAAAGTTGGAAACTCGGACAATTGTAAATGCTGTTTCAATTCAAGTTTATCAATCTTTGAACGAGTCAAATATGAAATTGAATTGACCGAGGCTAATAACAGGCAAACAGCCAACCCAAAAGATTCATCACCAGGTTCATCTTATCCTCCTTCACTCTCAAGACGATCACCTTCAGTTAATCGACAGTCACCACCTTTAGAGTCATTTTACGATTCACTTGAACCCAACTTGGACTGTAGTTTACATCATTGCCAAAGTGATTTGGTTCAACTTGTCCGCTCGGTCCCAACTCATGTTGTTCATTGCAAGCCAGTCAATGGATACTTCAACACTAATCGCTGCCGATGCTGCATTGATTCATCTTTGTCTGGACTCGATTTGAGAAATATTTTGAGATTTGTTAACCTTTAACCTTGAATCTTTTGTTTAGCTTTGCATCAATATTGAAACTCAAACTTCACCCTTCTAATGGTTTACCAATTAAAGTGATGGAAACATGGAGAGTAAAGATTAATGTTTCAGAAATTTGACTCAAAGCATGACTAATTTAGATGAGTCACAGTTGCTTCGATTCTATCAGGTTATTTTGCATCATTGTTGTAACACAAAGGAAATTGATTCAGCTGCTAGCAACCAATATTGATCATTGAGGTGATAACTTTGGGCGACTCGTTCAACATAAACTGCATTAAAATAACAATTCAAAATTTTTGATTCAAATTTCAATTTCGATAAAATCTTAAACAAAAAACATGAAATTCTAAACAAGGCATTGATAAATTAAGTTCGTCTTGTTATTGTAAAAAGAAACGAACCAGACTTTGAATGTAATCAAGTGGTGGTTTAAAATTGATTTGATATTTGTATACATTTCATGATGATAAAGTTGTAAATGTTTTTTTTGTACAAAAACATTTGCTTTTCAAATTTTGTTCATTAATCGAAAAATTTTCGTGCTTTTATTCGAGTTTGATCGAAACGATGAAACATTTAAATGTGTAAAAAGGAAAGTAAAAGGTAAACAAATGTTGAAAGGTAATAAAAATGACAATTAAGTCGACAAGTGAAGAACCTGGTCAAGATTTAAAAACAAGAATGAAGCAGAAGGTTAGGAAGTTAATTGATGACTTTTTGTTGATTAAGGTCAGTAGAAAACGGTTCTCACCCGTTTCGCCGACCTTTAAATCTTTTTACAGCTTCAAGTGAAACTGCTAAAAAAGATTTACGTAAAATTACAAAAGTCAAACAAAAGGGAAAGCGCATACAAAACTTTGTCTTTTCATCTCAAGTGTTCAGTAAGACTTTTAGAAAATGTAAAAAGTAAATAATTTCAAGATGTTTTCAAGAGTTTTCATGTGAGCCTAATATGACAGAACAGAACGAGTCTGATTCATCTAAATTTGTATACAGCTTTTTACCATGTTACGATTTTGAAGTTCAAACTTTTCTTGCATGAGTTTTGCTTTTACAAAAGCTTACAGATTGGTGAAGCAGGAATGTGACAAAGCTAACTTACCCATAAAGCAGAGCTGCACCAGCAATGGCTCCTCCTGACTGAGCGATAATGTAAAGTATTGACCTCAATGGTGTTATATTACGGGTTACAAGGAAAGCACAAGTGACTGCTGGGTTAACGTGAGAACCCGAAATGTGACCAAAACACTGGGTAAGTATGGCCATGGCTAGGCCACTTGTGAGTGACATTACAATCCAATTGGGTGTATGGCCAATCAATGAGCCTGTCCATGAAATGTTGACTGCACAAACAAGAAACACATAGAAAAAGGTTGATAAACATTCTGCAATTAAGCTTCTCCAAAATTCCAATGATTTAACTTCTTGAGACATTTTCTTGGTTCGAAAGCCATCATGGAGTAAAAGTTTATCAATCCTTTCAACTAACGAGATTAAAAATGATTCACTAGATAAGGTTCCAAATTCTCGTTGAGGAACCATGATTAAGGTTGAAAATGATTAACAACTTGTATCTCAATTAAATCCTTTTTCCCTTGAAAGTTTCAATTGAAAGTTGGTAAAAGAACCAGAAAATCTGTTGATCAAATTAAATTGCAATTTGTGATTCAAGATGATTCATTTCTCTTTTTGGAGGGAAAATGATGCCAATGGATACATGAAGGACATCAAAACATGTGGAAAAGTGATGTTAAAGGATGCACAAAAATGATGATAATGATGATGATACCAAAGAGAATGGAAAACTGATGAGTACAGAAAAAAAAGTTAGTGACTTGTATCACTTTTTCTCACTGTTATCCTATGAGATTTTCACAGAGTCAAGATGAGTGTAGGAAGAGTAATGTTGGTGCAGAAAAAAACGAGTAGAATCAAGTTGATGGTGATAAGGATGAGAAAGAGGAAAATGAGCAGATGAAATGACAAGTGTACATAACACTGAGTGATGGAGAGCAAAAAAGAGGATAAATGTTTTGCTGGATGCGATGCAAGGGAAAGTGACTAGAAAAAAGTAAAAGCAAGAAAAAAGTCAGCGGAAGATGAAAAGATGAGGATGAGGATGAGAAGAGCAGACGATTCGATTTACATTTTTTTCTCTCTCTTTCTCTTTGTATCTCGAGCGCAGTCGCTTTTCATTTTTTCTTCTCTCAGTCCAACATTTCTATTCAATTTTTTGTCTTTTGTTAAACATGGTTATGTGTGGGATGTTTTTTCTTGTCCTAATCATTAGTACAACATCTTTGCACTGACTGGTCAAGTTACATTTTCAAAATTAATCTTTAAAAAACTCTGACTGATAAGTTTTACATTTCCGACTTTTTAGTGTTCACTTGCTTTAGTTTACTTTTTGTGCCAATTTTGCGTTGTTTTGGTCTTTAGTTTAGAGCCGATTGTTTCAAGAAATGAATTTTTTTCGATTCCCCCGAAAGATAATCATGAAAACTTGAAACTTTTTAGAAATGTATTTCAAAGATTTTACTGCCTTTCAATAATATTAGAGATTATTTAGTTTTCAATCCAATTGTGACGATTTTTTGTACAAAAATGTGCCCTTTATAGTTTTTTTATGATAATTGCTCATGATAATTGATAATGAAGTCAACATGATTTAATTTTGAGAGCGAAAACAAACAACAAATAACTTTTTACAATTAAAAGCAGTTTATTGCACCCGAAGTTAACATTTATTCAAGATTTAGTTTGTTGAGTAGCAACTGAAGCTAGCGCCATCTGGATGATGCAAATGTATGTAACATTTTGAGACCATTTGAAATCATTTATTAATGATAATCATTTGGTTGACAATATTTTCCATTGAATTGAAATTAAAATTTATTTAAATGAATATTAATTAAGTACTAAATTCAATTAACGAAGCACCAGTTACATTCATTTTCAAGTTACCTTTTTGGAGTCAACATTCAACTCTCCTCAATAATCCTTTAGTTAAAACAAAGAGTTTGTTTTGCCCTTCTGTCCATTGTTAAGAATAAGAAATGTATTTGTCAAGACAGAATAAAGAAAGAGGAGAATAATTTGAACCATTTCTCTTTCTCAATTTAAACACATAATTTTTTAATGCTTCATGTTTTTAAACAACTATTCAGTTTGATGAGTTAAATCTCTGTGCTGGTAAATGTAATTTAATCAACCTGTTATTTTGTTTAACAGCACATTTAACAGCCACAGGTATCACCAGTTTGCATTAGAGAGACTATAGAGATCTAAGAAAAATAGATTTTATAATTTCGTGTCAATCTAGATTTGACCATTTTTAGCTGATAAGTCTTTATGGTCACCAATCAAATCAAAATTGGGATAGTCACATCAATTAGTCTTGACTGAAATCTTTTAACTAACTGCCGACTCGAAGTTATGTGATAAAACTTATAACTTCACCCTGCATGATAAATCATATAACTTTTCGTTGCAGTTAGTTATTAAATAATACTTACAGTTGAGCACTTGCTAACGTGTTTCATGTTGATGTTAATGTGTTTACAATCGAAAAACGTAAAACTCTGAATTTCAATTAATATCCGGCAAGGGAAAGGATGAAACTAAACACAGTGAAATAAAAGTTTGAGCTTTGGAGACTAATTGGTCAGTTTCAAACATAAACTATTTTCTTGCATTAGCAATTTAAACACCTTAAAAATAGGAAACACACTCTAGTTGTCTAATAATCACAATCTGAACATTATCGCTTCATTAAAGCATTTGAATGTAGCAGCGAGTGATGCCTAAAGTTGATAATATTAATATAATCATGGATTAAAGTGAATCTTACTCAGTTGATCCAGGTAAGCTTGTAATTGGAGTGAATGATGAACACGAAAGAGGAGTGAAGAGGAATAAAGAATTAACTTAATGGTCAATTTTGAAATAAAAAGGACAAAGATGCTACTAATAATGAAGCAATTACCATTGGAGGCGAAAAAACAATAGCATTTATTTACTCGTTTAACATTGATCTTGAGCTTTAAGGAAATGAAAATATCAATTTAATAATGGCAATAAAGGTAATAAAAGTACAGACAAATAGCATTTATTATTGATAGTGACCTGTATTTATAAAGAAACCAACTCTGATTTAATCAAAACTGTAATACAACTGGATTAAGTTAATGACCATCAAATGCTTTTTCAATCATCAAATTCATCATCTTCCTGCTTCTCTTAACCTTTTTTGGGTTCCTTTTTCTTTTTTCATTTCATCTCTCGCAACTCACCTCAACTTGTTTAGTTAAAGACAAACAGACACCTACTCCATGTTGAGGGTGATGATAATTGATGAAGAAAAAAAAACGAAATTGAATCGACCAAAGTAAAGTAAAAAGAGGAAAATAAAATTGTCGCAACAAACAATATCAACTGAACAAGGAATCCATTAAAAGGTCCAACTATTATTGTACACCTACAATCACATCAGTTGTTCATTTAAACATTTACTTTTCTGTTCAAATACTGTTAAGTTTCATGAGAATTTCATCAGTTTCGAGAATGATTATCGAGTATACATTTGTATTGGTCAAACAATCCAAAGGCTGGTCAACTCAATTTCAATCCTATTAATCGATTCACGTATTCAACTTTAACCATTATTGAACACTTTGAACACAAGAAAAGCTAAACAAAAGTTTCAATTGATGCAGAAGAAAAAGACTCTTTTCTCGCCCATTTTTACTCTACTCGTCTCACAATTTTGTATTGATGTGATTGTTGAGCGTTAATGATTGTATTTAGAGTTTAAAATTGCATTTGATTATGTAAACAATGAAACTTTGAATCTTTTCATCATGAAATGAGCAAAAAAATAAACAATCAAGTTTTACAGAATGGGATAAATTGTCTTGACAGAAATGCTTATCTTCATCATCACACTCTCTCCTTGGTTCAAATTGTCCGTAAAATTGAAGGGAATTTCATTTTATCTTCTTTTATCTCTCATTCTCAACTTACGAGACTGTGATGATAATGATGACTATAAGGAGTCAAAGGAAGGAAAATGAAAGGATTGAAATGCAAGTAACACTGTTTAGAACGATCAATCGGTGTAAATGATAAAATCGATAGCCACTTTACTGTCTACCAGTATATTGGTGAGATCTGATATAAGCCTTAAACTGACAGTTCGATAAACTTATTTCGCATGATTGATGCTAAACTAAATCCTAGTTTAAGCCTTTTCAAACCTTTTTTTTCTTCTTTCTTTTCACTTCTTTTGGCACGAAAATAGTAAAAACTTTTTTTTTCAGATTTCTTAATGTAGCATCATTATTATGATAATATCCATCAAAATCATTAAACGTTAACTGTTAGCCAATGTGAAAATGAAAAGTTTTATTGCATAATAAATGATAATTGATGAATGGGTAAGTGAATCAGGGAAATGAATCAATTTCAATGTCATTTAGATTATTTCAACTTCGATGCAAATGGCTCTTTCTGTCTTCGTGAAAGTAAAGCTCTTGCAAATCGCGAAATATGTACAGCCAGCCAGTGTCATCTGTCTTTGTCATTTAAATATTTGCACCAAAAAGATGCATCAGTTGAAAATCACTAATCTTGAAGTACTCGGAATTAAAAACAATTCCGAGAAAGATAAGCTAAAACAATGGTAATAATCATAACCAATAATCAAGAATCCGCAAGCTGAAATAGGGGGAATAATAGCAAAACTGTGTGTAAGCCTTTAGCCTGTTTGGGTAGGAATATTTAATCGATGATATCTTTTTACTGGCTATCTGATAATCTGACTTCAGACAATTGAACAGTTGGCACTCTTTCATTCTGTTCACATAAACATGCGATTACACAACATTATGCTTTTCAACAACCCACATGACTCAAATATGTAGCAAGGAATGACTATCTCAATGTTTTGGTTTAATGAGATTATGTTTCTCATTAATTATTACATTGGGTTCATGCTGAATCAATTTTGATAAGAACAAACTGAAATTCGATTCTCAGTTTAAAAAGTTTCATGTTCGTGCCAAATTAGAAGGTACCTTTTGAAGGAAAGTTTTTGAAATTGCAATGTTATATTAATATGATACATGAATGTATTACTTTTCAAATGAATTTTCAAAGCCATGGAGTTTCTTTCTTATTCTATGATGATCACATCAGACATAGTACATATTGTTCAGCACTCTTCGCGTTCAAGCAATGAACAAATGTAAAAATAATTATATAATTAGCAAGGAAGCAATTGGAAGTCTAAAGGAATAAAGATTGGATGAAGTCATATGCACAGAATGTACAACTTCAACCTTGCCCATATAACGAAAATGATCTGAATTGGATAAAATTCAAAAGTCAAACACAGCTTGCACATTTTGCCAATAAAATAATGCTTTTAGTTTGAGTTTCTTTTTGTCAGCAGCATGCATAAAAATGAAAGTACATCATATTATTAATAATATAAGTATTTGTATTTGGTTGCATCAAGATAGCATTACAAAATTTCAGCTATAAATTGTTAAAAAAAATATGTTCGGTGGTAAATTTTGAAATATGTATCTTTAACTGCGAGCATTGAAATCAGACTCATCTGATGCATAATCATTTCTGTAGAACGACTTGACTTTTTAATTCTATTGTTTCACAGCAATCTCATTGGCGATATTGATTTCTGTACCTAATCATAGGATACTGATTTTTTGAGATAATAATTTGAATTTACTGCTAGTGAGCTGGCTTTATAAAAATAGAAAATTTTCCCATTATTGATGTTTATTTAAAATGAATATTTTGTTATTGTTTTGTTTCATTTTTTCACCCATTCATGGGCTTCATTTAACTCCAATAGTTAATTTGACTAGTGGTCCTATCCAAGGTAAAGTTACTGAATATGAATCGATTGGTGTTTACCAGTTTCTCGGTATTCCTTATGCAAAGCCTCCGGTTGGTAAGTTGAGGTTACAGTTACCAGTTAAACCAGATCCATGGACTGAGGTTAAATCAGTGACTGACTTTGGTCCAGCATGTCTCCAACCAACAAGTTTAATTAACGTAAAAAGGACCAGCGAAGACTGTCTTTATCTTAATATCTATGTGACTGAATCAACTTTTAGTAACTCATCAAAAAAACTACGACCAGTACTATTCTGGATTCATGGAGGAGCTTTTACAACAGGATCTGGCAATGCTGACACTGAAGGTATTCCAATGGTCCCGTTACACGATGTTGTACTTGTTACTATGAATTATCGTCTTAATGCATTCGGTTTCATCTACTTTGGAGCCAACGAACCTCGAATTCCTCCAAATATTGGTTTTCAAGATCAACTATTTGCTTTGAAATGGGTTCATGAAAATATTCAAATGTTTGGTGGTGATCCGAATAGTGTGACAATTTTTGGTGAATCTGCTGGATCTATGTCAATCTCTGCTCACCTATTGTCCCCACTTTCCAAAGGGCTCTTCAAACGATCTATTCTTCAGTCAGGAACAGTTTATATAGACCATGATTTAGATACATTGATTACTGATTCTTGGAAACTCTATAATAAAACATCATGTTCAAAATCAGAAGACGTTCTTGAATGCATGCAAAATTTGACTGCAAAGGAAATTCTAGATGGTCTGGATAATAGAGTAGTAGCATTTACCTTCACAGTTGGTGACACATTACTTCCATACGAACCATACAAAGTTCTTGCAGAAGGACTATACGATAATTCAGTTGATCTTTTACTGGGCGTTGAAAAGAATGAAGCTTCAATGTTCATGAATGCTATCGATCCCATAGCTTTCGATTACTTTTCCCCTCAGCCCATATCTTTTCATGAAGCTACAAACTTTTTGGAACGTATTTTTGATTCTAAATCAATTGACTATTTCCGTGAACTCTACATTGGTCCAGAAACTAACAATTCAGACTATTTGCGAGCTCAACTTGAAAGAGCTTACAGTGACCTTTTATTTGTTTGTCCGACTTATATCTTTGGTCATCAATATGCTTCTAATTTAGGCAAACAGGGCGGTAAAGTGTATGCTTATTTCCACACACAGAGACCAAAAGCTTATCTTTCTTTTTTTAACGAATGGATGGGAACATTTCATTCATCTGATATTCCATATGTTTTCGGTTTACCTCTGATAAAATCTGGTTATTCACAGAAAGATATTTCATTGAGTCGTGAAATGATGAAAATCTGGGCTCATTTCGCTGAAAATGGGTAAGTCTATTCATTTCATCGAGTAATCAATTAAATGACTTTGATTCATTATTTATTTACAGTGAGCCTCCAATGGTTGGTGAAACTAAATGGAAACCATTCCAAGCAAAGATGTCAGCAATGATACTAAACATCGATGATTGGGGAAAAACTGAAACTGAAAGAGTGGAATTTTGTCTCACACAATGGGATTATATATATCCACACGTTAGTAAGAAAAGAAATCAAAGTTCATCATTTTAATTTTTTATCCCAGAGCAAGTACCTATGCAACAGGAAAACTCAATTTGAATCAAATTTTCTTTATTGTCTTACCCGACAAAAAATGTGCTATGGTGCTGGACAAAATTTTTCGTACACCTCTTGATTTGTCTGTTATGAATTTAATATAATGATAAATTATTTTTCAACTATGAATAATGATTTTTAAAGATATAAAATTTGAAAATAACAACAAAAATTATTTGAAAAAAAACTTTACAAAAAAATATGAACAAAATAACAAAATATGACTAAAGATAAATGGACAAAATTATTCGTACAATAGACCAATGACTATCTTCTTGATCTCTGATTGGAAATTTTTGTGCAGTTAATGATTTCCCCTTTTAGCTCGATCACTTTCACTAGTCTTGAGCTCATTCCTGCAATCAAAGAAGATGTAGTTTCAATTCTTTCTTGGTTGAGCTTTTTTGCTGCTTCTTTGATTCCTTCCCACAGTTCATCAGTGTTTTGGTAAGGAGGACGATCGTAAACTATGTCTACAAGCATCTTCCAAACATTTTCAACTGGATTCAAGTCAGGTGACTTGGATGGCCAACTCAACAAAGCAGGTACATGTGATGATAACCAGTCAGTTGAATGCTTGCATTTATGGATACTTGCATTATCCTGTTGGAAATAGTATCTTCTTCGTCCAAAATGCTTTCGAAAAATAGGAAGAGCATTCGTTTCAAGAAAATCAGTGTAATACTGACCATTGATCCTGCCTATCATTCGAAAAACATGAACAATACCGTTAGGCAACAGCATTGCCCAAACCATGACTGATCCACCGCCCATCTGCCGCATTTCTCTACCTGAATCATCATTCTCGCTCATCCAACTCATCCAAGAATCTGGCCCGTCGAGATTAAATTTCTTTTCATCCGAGAAAACCGTCTTTTTCCATTCGAAGCAATCTGAAAGCCACTTCTTAGCCATGTTAACTCTGTCATCTTTGTGCTGTTGCTTGAGCTGGATTCTTTTTGGATTCTTTTTATATTTTAAACCTAACGCTGACAATGACCTTCTTACTGTCCGGTTTGAGCATTCCAAGTCACAATTTGTCTTTACTTTTGCAGCATTCACCTTTTCTCCTCTTCCTTTAAGTCTGTTCACCTCTCTTTTAATTTTGTTGACATCTCTTGGGGCTAGTATTTTTGGACGACCAACATCTTGTTTTGACCTCTCATAATCGTTTTTAATCATGTATTGTACTGTACTTGGTGTTAATTTAAATTTCCTAGCAGTTCCTCTCAAATTCTCAGTTTCTTCGTACTCTGCTCGAACTAGGGCTATCAACTCTTTTGAATGCATACTGTATCGATGTAAAACCATCAGAATGTTAGTATCCAGATAATATAGCTTAAAAAATTACTTACTTGGTATAGTTGCAAAGATATTCGTCAAAAAGTCCAGTGTACGAAAAATTATGGCCAGCAGAATCGAGGCAGGAAACAGTAGTACCCGGAATGGAGGAATTATGAAACTATTTCATCAATTAATTACTTCGATCGACACCAAATAATACACTTACTACGTTTACAAGTTCAAATTAATCAAAAAAGTTCACAAAAAAGCAGAAAAACTAGTGTACGAAAAATTTTGTCCAGCACTATATAAGAAGATATTATCTAGGTTATTGCTCATTGATTATTTTTTAATATGATAAAATTTAAATATTTTACGTTCTTTTCAAGAAATTCATTTTATGAATGGTAAATAATAATAATAATTTTCTTATCAAAATTCATGGTCTTGAGTAGCAGAAAAAAATACGCTACTGTGGTACAGACCAGAACTGAATATATTTCCGGTTATTAACATTCAATTTAAATTTTCAGCAGCTCCAGTTTTCAATGGCTTAATTGACATTCAGCATAAATCAGCGTAATCAACTGAAAGGTTTCGGTCGGGGAATCTGAGTCGAAGACTGCCAACTTGCTTTCACTACAAGTTATTTAGTTCGTATCTAGGATCGCTTGAGCGAATGTACACATATCAACTAACTATGAACTTAGATATCTCGTGAGAGATGGGTTAACACAATTCAAATAAGAAACTTAGAGTTAAGAGAGATACGACTTTATTCATTTATTGAAAGGAAAATTTAGATGAGTTTAACTTCTAATTTTAGGAGGGTCGCAGAGTGTAAGAAAACTGGTTAATTTGAATTAATTGAGACTTACAATGAGAACATTGAGAAGACTGATTTTCACATTGAATGAATTTGCTTTTATAGCGAGGGTTAAAACAAAAGAATAGAAATGGAGGGAATAATTGAAAGGACAGATTTTCACTGTCTATGTTTGTCGTCAAATGATTGGTAATGGTACCAAAGAGTGTGACTAAGATACTCTTATCTTAATTAAGCTTACCAAAGCTATCAAGGCTTTTTACCTTTTGAATATGTCTAGAGACATAAACTATGAAAGATCTCAAGAGAGATATGGTAGGCTTTTTAGTGCTTCTAGGATTAAGAAAGAGTGATGTACAGTTGAAAAGCAAGCTAAAAAAGAAAGGGATTTTAGCATCTCTTACTTTATGTCACCTTTTTTTCAACTTTTAAGTCTTAGTGGTTTGGATTAGTTGAGATTGTGGTCAACTTTACAATTCTTAGATTTGGCTAATTTAGGATTAACAATTAGACGCACACGAGAGGCTAAACATAGTTATGAAAACTTGATACAGATAAATATATTGTTAGAGCAATAAGATAATTAAATGAAATCAAATGAAAGATTAAGAAATTAAAGCATAAATAAATCTAGAGATTGAAGGCTTGAGTAATACTTGGAATCATTTCAGAAGGTCAGAATTTTACCCAACACTTCCGTCTATTGAAGACCTTGATTCCCTTTTGAAATGAGGTTCATGGATTACGAAGACTTGAATCTCTTGAGCTTGAGCGCTGTCTGGTTGGATAAAATATATGATCTCGAACTTGAGAAGGGCGAATAGTTTGAGTTGACGATCCAGAAGATCCGGTTGAAGTGAATGATTGTGGAGACAGTGAAGAAATGTAAGATGAATTTGAGAGCGGAGGAGTATGTGGACTTGGAGGAAGATCGTAAGGCAATTGTTTTCCATAGGCATATCTGTGAGAACGAGAAGAATTCTGAGAAGAAGTGGAAGAAGTGGAGGAAGATGCAGCACTTTCATGAGCAGATCCATAATGGCTTGATCCAGAAGATTTTGAAACAGAAGAGGCAGAAGAGTTTGATCTCGTTCGCTGAGTTAGTTCATTCAGATATGAATAAATTGTTGAAGTTGGAGAAGTCGGTTCAGGAAAGTCTATTCTTGGAGGAGGAAATAAAGATGAATGAGTTGAGGATTCTTCCATGGGTTCATGTTTACGCTTTTTAGCAACTGAAGGAGTGTCTGAAGGGGTTGGAGAAACATTTCTGGAATTAGATGATTGAGGTCTGATTGAAAGTTCAGAGACTGGAGGAATAAGTTTAGTTGGTGAGACATTTTCAGGAATTAAGACCGGAGTTTTATCTACTTCAATTGTTAGATCAACCAATGGGCAAAGTACTTCAGGAGGTGGAGTACCAGGAGCAGGAGGAACATATTCAGGAGGTTCTGAATTGTCTGTTGAAATTGACTGAGAAGAGTTGTGAGATCTCTTTGTATTGTTTGAATTGTTTGAAGAGCTTGAACTCGCAGAATGTACAGAAACGTTACATTCACTCTCTCCATAATTTGAGTATTCAGATGAATCTGTTGAGGAAGCAGGAGGAACACAAGGTGCTCGGAATTCTAAGTCTTTATTTCGTAGGACATAAGCCCAGTTAGAAGGCCAATGTGCTTCGTTTGCTTCAACTCGTTTTCTGTAGAGATGTAAAAGTTTTGAGACTCTTCGATTTCCACAGGTTTGAGGAATGTTACAATGATGAATTCCGCATTGTTGACTAGCCATGAGCTCGATTTCTTGCCAGTGTCCCATGTACAGGTTCATTCCTGTAATAGCTTCTACTGCAGGAGAATGTGCTTCAGCTTTCAGAGTGTAAGCAGGGAAAAGCAGGAAAGAAATTAATGATAAAGATGCTGGAGAAGCAACATAAGGAGAGAAGTACTGCGTGATTTCTCGGAATTTGTGCTGGAGAGCACTGAGTTCAGAGTCAGATAGATCGAGAGATCTGATCATATTTACCAAGCCAGAACCTACGATGGCTTTAGCTGTGAGGAAAAATGTTAGAATCTGATCACGAACAGAGGCAAAGGATTTCGCATGTTTGATATCATTTCGATGAAGACCATGATACTCTGTATCCATGTAAGCAATATTTTCATTATTAATGAGGCTTTCATAGACGATATTGCGGAAACCATCCACAATTACGACCCAAACTGGTCGAGGTCGATAAGCATCTCGACGTCCATCAAAGGTGTAACCATAGACTTTACAATAGGCCATGTGAATGCAGTAAGTTGTCTCAGGCGATGGATGATATTGAATGTTTTGTGCAATTAGTTTCTCTGTTTTCTCCTTTAATTTAGGCATATTAACTGTAGTAAGGCGATGAAAATCGCGGATAGCAACATCCAATTTGTTTCGTCGATTAATGAGATGTTGAGGATTAGTGCAAGTTGGAATTGTTGGCTCGAATTTGAGACCACGAAGTGAAAGGAAATACTTTTCAGCAATTTTGATTACTTCAGCTAATTGTTCCTTAGTTATCCTTTCAAGAGGATTGATTCTTACAAATGGCATGAGTTGATCACCAGAATCAGGGGCAACAGTTTTAATGATTCGAGGAACATTTTTAGGTGGAAGTCCACAAGCAATTTTGACCCATTCTTCCGAGTCAGAGAGGAGGTAAAAAGGGACTTTTGACCATCGGATAGTATGAGGACGGGGTTTGATAACAGTAGGATCAATTTTCTTACCAATAATTGGGTCAAACCCAACTATATGTTGAACAAAATTTTCCTCTTCACTTAAAGGGTGAGTAGGATCTTTTGTTTGTTTGAAAGCGTCCCAGAATCCTAACTTAAAATTAGCAAGAGTGCGAATTGCGCTGGGTTTAAGGAAGGGATCATCGGGATTTTCATCCTTCATGTGGGACAAGCAAGCCCAAAGTTTCATTTTTTCATACCACTGATTATCGTGGGATCTGTGATTCTCGGGATCTTCGAAAGATTGTGTTTTAAATGATCAGGCAAGAAGTTAGACAAACTTTTTGGAGCTTGAGTAAGTTCTTCTCTGATAGGATTCGGAATGAATGGAATCTCTTCAAATGTAAATATTTCAATTTGTTCATTGAATAAGCCTAATCGGCATTTTGGTTCATGTTCCATGAACTCTTCTATTGGGAAAGTGTTTGTACACATAATGCGTCTGCATTTGAATCTAGTTTTCTCATAGATATCTAAAATATTTTTATTTGAGAGAGGTTGGAAAAAAGGATAATCGTCACGCTGAGCATGATATGAAATACATTTCGGAAGGACACATAAGAATTGATGAGGATGAGAGAGAGGTAAAAGTTTGAGGATAGATACAAGTTCTCGAAGCCAGTTAACACAGGCAAGGCAGTAGCACTTTTTACAAGATCTACATTCTCGCGGAACTAAGCTAATTTGTTCACAAAAAGCACATCTGATTTGATTATCTATCTGAGGGAAATCTTGATTTCTGATATAACCTTTAACTATTCCATGAGGAATCAAAGGTAAATCCATAGTCTTTATTGACTCGTCCTTAAAGACATTATCAAAAATTTTCTGTCTCATCATTTCATTGAATTGTTCACGAATAGTTTTGAAACATTTTGCCTTTTCTTCTACTATTGCTTTTATTTCAATATATCTCTCATCTGAACAAAAATCTGGCAAGGGTGCAGTGGGTAATGGAGCAGGGTACTCTCCACGAGCAAAATCGTAATCATTTGGCTTAAGATATCGCTCTGGCCATATCTTAGGATTGGAATTATTAGAAGTAGGATTTGGATTGTTTGAGCTGGAAGGGTTTGTATTTCTCTGATTTGAATTATTCTGGGTTGAATGATTTTGATTTCCTGACTTTCATTTGAGTTATTTGGTTCATTTTGATTACGATTTGGGGAATCTGAGGGTGAGTTTCCAGGTGTAGGAGTACAAGAGGGTAGAAGAGCGAGGTATGTGTTTTGAAGGGTAATTCTGTTTCGATTAGGAAGATAAGTTTTGAGTGGTCGCTGAATTGAAATTTTAGAGTATCTGGGAAATGGTTGGTAAGGAACTTTGTAGTAATGCTGACTCGGAAGATTTGAATGCAAAACCTTAGTGGAACTTACCGAGTGAAATGGAGTAACTTGAAGAGCATTAGGATTAATTGGACCAGCGACTGATTTTGGTTTTGACTTGTTCGTCTTCTGAGGGATTTCACCCATAGCTTTTATGACATCAGTCATTGAAACTTTTCCTCTAGGAGATATCTGCTTGAGTTTGTTAGCAAAGTCTTCTTTGTCTTTTGGCATATACAGCGGAGTGGAATCATTCAACTTCTTAGATTTATTGATAGTTTCACCAGGACTAGGTTTCAATCTCAGAGCACGAGTTTCTTCATCAGTATCATCGTCAGATAATTCAATTGGAGCTAAAGGAAATTTTTCCTGAGTATAAGAAGTGTTCTTATGAGTCAGTTTGCTAGTTGAAGCACTTGATGACGGTAAAGTTGAAGATGAGACAATAGAGCGGTAAACGCGTTGATGACCAGAAGGTTTACCAGGCACGAAGATTCGAGTGGTTGGATCATCGTTGAACTTAGCCTCGACTAAGTCAGCATCAGGAAACTGATTGAGTGGAACAGGGGACGGAGAACGAATTCTTTGAGCAATTTCAGGAGGAGTAGGAACTCGCTGAAGTTCACCTGAAGGTAGGATCTTTTCGATCAAAGTTTTCTTGATAGGATTCATTGTTTCAAAATTTAGAGTTTTAACTCGTACAAAATAAGTAAGAACTTGAGAAGTAAATTGAATTACTGAATAACTTGGAAAGTTGAAGATAGTTAATGAAAACTGAGGGAACTGATTTCCTTTGAAGGAAAATGAAGTTAAGGTAAAAGTTTGAAATGGAGGAAAGTTGAAGATTTGAAATAATAACTGCAGGAGAGTTTGAAATTGAAATTTCAGAGGATTTGAAAGATTAAGAAATCTTAAGGTGAGTTTGAATAAGTTGAAAGTAAAGACTGAAAGGTTTAAAGAATTTGTGGTTAAAGTTGAGGTTAAAAGCACAAAAGGATTTATAAAGCTAGAGCTTTGTACTGGTCTTGTGAGAGACGAAAAGTGAAATGAAGTTAAGATTAACCCTTTTGTCTTAACACTAGTGACACTGGTACTAGGGGGAAAAATTTTCTCTTTCCCTTGATGACTCGATTGATTTTGATTGGCCAATGAAGGCGTTGATATGCTTAATAGTTTATCTCCTTTTGCTTTTGTTAACTTTACCGATGATGGTATATCAAGATAACAAAGATAAAGCACAAATGTATTGGCGCCTAATTTTTGCTTTCTCGTCTGGGCTCTGGTTTGCCTTGTTATATCATTAGAGTGATGAGTTAATTTTTGCTGGGAAATTTCTTTGTCTGCAGTTAAATACTTTCTTTTAGTTTTGGGTTGTTTAGCTTTTATGGGAAATTGGGTTTTGATATAATTTGAGTTATTAGAAACTTCGGGTAAATTTGAATTGGAATTATTTAAGGGATTTGAATTATCATTTGAATTGAGATTATCTGCACTTGAATTGGCTTCTGATATCTCTTGAGAGATTTGGCTTTGTTCAGTATCAATTGAATTAGTTTGTTTAAAACTTTGAGATACTCTTTGATTTGCTTTGCTTAAGTTTTCTGATATATTTTTAAATATGGATCTTGGGATTTTAACTGAATCTAAAGTTTTAGTGAAGTCTTGAGTTTGATCAAAATCATTCGCAAATGAAATTTTGAGAAATTTATTTAAATCAAAATCATTCTTTTCAATAACTAAAGGGTTTTCTGTCTGTTCTAATTCTGGCAATGATTCTTGAGAATCTGAGGGTTCAATTTCTGAATTTAAATCTAAGTTTGAATCTGAGGAATGAGAGTTTTGGTTTGTTAAATCTGGTTGAGTGAAATCTGTATTAGGAAGTAAATTAGGAAAGTTAAAAGTTTCATTTTCTAGGTAAGTTTCAGGATTAAAATACTGGTTTTTAAGCTTTTTCATGCGTTCAGTTAGTACACCTCGGTAAAGCTTAGTATTAGAGACATTAGCGCTAAATAGACCTAAATCTTCAGTTTCAAGGAGTAAGAGTGAACCTTTTTGAAGTCCACAGACTAAGTAAGGTCCATGAAATTTCTGACGCAATTTCTTTGCAATTGTTGGATCAACAGATTCATTCTTTACAAAGACGAAATCGCCTAAGCGATATGGAGAGGAAGCATGCAAACTTTTTGTTCTTTGAATCTGATACAATTGTTGAGAGTGGAGTCTAGCAAAAGCTAATTTTCTTGCTTGATTTACGTTAAAGTGATTCTGATCTGGAAAGTCTAAGAGATTATCAAGGGGCTTTCTAGGGTGTCGTCCAAAGACAAGAAAATAAGGAGAGAATCGAGTGATTTTGTGAATTGAGGTGTTAATTGCGAAAACTGAGGCTTCTAGAGTATTTTTCAGGTCTTTAGTACTGTTAGCTATTACGTATGATCTCAATCTTTCAGCTATCGTACGATTACATCGTTCAACGATACCTTGAGATTGTGGATGATAAGGGTTAGATTTCTCATGTTTTATCCCATTTTCCTTGAGGAAATTATGAACTTCTTCACTTGTGAAGTTAGTTCCCTGGTCAGTTTGAATGACTTTCGGAAATCCGTAGATTTGAAAGAGGGATTTTAATAAATCTATTACTGTTGAAGCTTTCTGATTGTTGGTTAACTTAGCAAAAACATATCGTGAGAGTATGTCGACTAAAACAATTATGTACTTTTTTACCTGGTTTACTACAATGGGACCTTGTACATCCAATTCAAATCTTTCAAAGATTTCTCGAGGAATAGGTTTGGTTGAAGGATCTACATAAATCACATTTGTAGGTTTAGCAATTTGGCAAGTTATGCAGTTATCGCAGAGATTTTTCACAAGATCATGGAGATATTTGCACCAAAATCGACGGGCAATTTGCAAGTATGTCTTTTCGGGACCAAAGTGACCACCTAAGGGACTTTCATGTTCATAGGCGAATATATCTTTTAAAAGATCATCATCTATCACCAATCGAGAACCAAAGGGGGTATTGATATCCTTTCGGTACAATAATCCATCTCTCATCGTATAGCGTTTGAGCGCTACAACATCATTTGCTTGATATAAATTGATTAAACTTTGAATATCTGGATTGTTTGCTTGAGTTGTCCGGACTTTTTCTTTCCATATACTTAATTCAGAGGGGGTTGGATTTGCAGAGGGTTTAATATGATGAGTTTCAGTAGTAGAGGAGTAGCAAATAGCAGGAAGAGAGTTTAGATCATTCAAATGATGAATTTCACTAAAACAAAGAGTAGTTAAGCCAATATCATGATAATGATAATCAGAAGGATCAATAACATAATCGATCAGGTAGATTCGATCAAGAAATTCTTCTTCAGGGTCGATTGTTTTACGATGGGACCAAGAATTTTGGTACCTGGAGAAGCAATCTGGAGGATGCGTTGAGCCTTTCTTGTAAATTACTTTGAAATTGTAGGTAGATAACATGATTGACCATCTTTGAAGTCTTGAATTCTTAAAGTTTGTTTTTGTTAATTGGCAGAGTGCATGGTGATCAGTTTCAATGAGAAATAATTCACCTTCGAGGAAGTGTGTGAACTTGTTGACACCAACGAAGATTGCGAGTAATTCTTTTTCTGATACGGAGTAGTGTTTTTGATATTTTTGTAACTTTTGACTGTAGAAAGATAAAGGTAACCAATCTTTAACTTCTTCTATTGGGGTTAATGGGTCATAAGAAGGAGAGTTTAAATCTTCTTGAAGAAGTATACCTCCAACTGCATGGTCGGATGCATCAGCGGAAACTTTTCTTCTTAGTGTAGGGTCATAGTGTACTAGCATTGTTGTTGAGATTAATGAATTTTTGAGGGAATCGAGAGCGTGTTTGTCATCAGGGAGAATTTTAAATCTTTTTTCTTTGGAAATAAGGCGGTAGAGAGGAGCAGCAAGAGTTGAGAAATTTGGTATGTAACGGGAGAAATAATTATAACAGCCTAAGATTGATTGAAGTTCGCGTACATTGCGAGGATATGGTAGATTCTTTAAGGCTTCGACCTTCTTTGGATCAGGGCGGATTCCTTGTCCAGAGACAAGATGACCTAAGAGTAGGATCTCTTCATAACCAAAGTTGCACTTTTGAAGTTTAACTTTGAGATTATATTGTTGTAAACGTTTGAGAACCATTTCTGTATTGGTTAACAATTCAGGAAAAGTTTTACCAACTACAGGTACATCATCGAAGTAGCCTATGCACTTTTGATAAGTGAGTCCATCTAAGACTTTATTCATTAAACGTTGAAATATGAAGGGAGCGCAAGCCAAACCCATTGGCAAACGTTTATAATGAAATTTGCCGTCAGGTGTGACGAATACAGTTTTCCTTCTTTCTTCTTCTGGAAGCTCGATTTGATGGTATCCTTGAGCAAGATCGAAAATATTGAAGTATTTTCCACCTCTAACGACTTCTAAACAATCGTCAATGCGAGGCATTGGATATTTAGGAACCTTTGTAATTCGGTTCAGTCGGCGATAATCAATGACCATACGGTAACTGCCATCAGGTTTTGAGACCAATATCGATGGAGCACCACCAGGAGCATCGCTATGCTCAATTATATCGTTTTCCAACATTTCATTAGTAATCTTTTGAATTTCTTTACGTTTATGAATAGCGCAATTGTATGGATTTTGTTCAGGAACTGGACCATCTAGTTCAATCTTAACTGGACAGACTGAAGAGGGTACAAGACCTAAGTCATTTTTTGACTTAGAGAAGCTTGATTGAAACGAATCTATCAAGTTTGTTAATTGTTCTTGCATTTGGGCTGGTAATTCAGGATTGATTCTTTCTGCAATCTTTTCTCTAAATGGTTGAATTTTAATTTCAGCAATTTCTTGGGGTGTGTGTAAGTCACATTTTGCTATGACTGCTGGAGCGTTTCCAACTTGAACAGGAACAGTTTGAATTTGTTTTGGATGAGTTTGCTTTGAACGAGAGTCAATAATATAATTGTTATCGGAGTTATTAGCAGGAAGAGTAGTTGTGTTGAAAATCATTTGAGTTTCATCGGGAGTGCAAAATCTAAAGAGGAAATTTGGATCTAGTGGAGTTGAATCGTAATATTCAGAACAGGTAGTGTGGTATTCGTTACCATCGGATTTAATGGTGAAGTAGTATAAGTGGATGAATGCATTTCCTATTAAACATACGGGATCAAAGTTGTTAACAATATGGAGTCGAAAGACTCGAGACTCAGGCATATTAGGATGCTTAACCACAGCATAAGCGAATCCATGAGATGGTACGCTTTCTTTAGCAGCAATTCCTTTGAGGGATCTATTATAAGGAATGATGTGAGCGCCTAATTCAGCAGCTATCTTGGAGTCAAGAGCTGAGATAGTTGAACCAGTATCGAGGAGAACTCGACCTTCTCGAACCAATTCTCGATTGGGAGTGCACATCTTGAATGTTGCTTGTGGCATGTGAGCTAAATTTGTATCTCCAAGTTGAGTTAACAATGGTACAACTGGTACAGTTGAAAGAGTGAATGCAATTCCAGAATCTCGTAGAGCATCAGCACGAGGTTCAGGAGGAAGAGGTGCATGAGCCATATTGGAAGAGGATGGTTGAGTGTTTTGAGTAATAGCAGGGGTAGCAGGAGCAGCGGTAATTGCTCTTGTATTGGGATTTGCACGGGGTTGTGAATTGTTTTCTCGGTATTGTTTAGTTCTGCATTGATTAACTGTATGACCTATTCGTTTACAAAAGGTACATTGAGGGGATTTGAAGTTGTGTTGGAACTTGAGTGATGGGGTTTATAAGGCATATTTCGGGAGTTTGAGTTTTTGTTATCGGGTTTCTTTATGTAAGTGTTAAGGTTTGAAGTTCGAGGATTTTGAGACTGTTGGGGGTTTTTGTTTTTATGAAATTGTTTGTTTTGCTCGGCTTCAAAGTATTTTCTAATTAGTAAATTAGTGATTTTTGGTAAATCATCATTATACCCTAAGGTATTGATTTCGTGAATTATATACTGAGGGAGATGGTTTAAAAGTTCTAGTTTAAATATTTCTTCGGAATAAGGGCCAACTGCTTTGGTTAATGCTTGTCTGAGTTTAAGTAAAAACATATTAGGATGTTCAGAGAAATTGAATCTCAACTGTCTTAGTTGAAACTGAGCTGAGTAATGCATTGCTGGAGTCTTAAGAGCGTTTGTAAGCGCAGTTAAAAACTCGTTATAGTCTCGGATGTTTGGATCGAGAGTATTAGCTAGAGCTAGAAGTTCATGAGCGAGAGATTTTTTGAAGCATCGCAATCTAGTGCTATCATCTACATTGTCTTGAGCGAGTCTCTGTTAAGTCTTTGAAATAAACTCAGTAGCATCTTCACCTTTTACAAATTCTGGTACGAAGGGATCAGGTTTGAGATTGGCTAAGGCATTGATTAAGAATTGAGATTCATTGAAATTAAGATTATGGCTTGATGAAGGAGGAGGAGGAGGAGGATTGTTGTTACTGACATTGGGTGAAATTGGAGGAGTTTCAAGGTTTGCACCAAGAGATTGGAGAATCTCTACGAACTTTCTGATATTACCGAGAGGAATAGGGAGAGCGTTGATTTCATGCATGTTTGACCTCATGATCGTCTCACGTTCTCGTCCTATGGAGCGGATGATTGTTTGAATTTCTTCTTCGGTTAGTCCTCTATCTCGACAAGCTTGAACCCAATCAGGGACAGTGTAAGTGGTCAATGCCGTAGTGGGCAAACATTCTACATCAGCTTCGGTCATAACTTCACCTTGACACAGCAAGTGAGTACGGGTACAGTCATATAACTTTTTCTTTGCCAAACACGGAATTGGTATATTAACACGCCAATTGGTTAATATTTCAGTAATTTCAGCGTCTTCCAATTCATGTACAATTGGTTGGTCAGGTGCAACACCAAACTTTCTTCTTCTTGTAGCATTTGCCATAATGATAACTTTGGGTTAACTTTGTAGAGTTTGAAGCAGCAGTGGAAATATCTTATAAAAGATTAAGCAGATCACTAGAGTGATGGTTGTAATAATTTGTTGAATTGAATTTGAATATGGGATTGAATGGTTATAATAGTTTCAGAGAACTGGGGTTGAGAGTTTAAAAGCGTAAAAAGTTTAAAAGGGTTTGAACAGGAATTGAGAGTTATAAGTAACTGGGAATTGAATGAGGAATAAAGTTGAAATTGAATTGAATATTTTTGAAGAATTGAGTTAATTGTTACCACAGACTTTATGAGCACTTGAGAGAACCTTCGAGGGTTGATCCTGATCACAGAGTTTGAGAGTTTGTTGGATGTCTTGAATTTGACGAATTTTGTTGAAATTTTGTTGAATTTGTGGAAATTTGAAAGTCTAAGTCAGGCGCTTGAAACGCACGTTGAAGACGTACTACAGAGCTTTTGAAGGTCACTGAATGACAATGAGAATGTGGTTGTTGAACACAGTAGATTGACACGGGCACAGACTTAGCAATCCTGCCGTGGTCGCCAAGTGAAAGGTTTCGGTCGGGGAATCTGAGTCGAAGACTGCCAACTTGCTTTCACTACAAGTTATTTAGTTCGTATCTAGGATCGCTTGAGCGAATGTACACATATCAACTAACTATGAACTTAGATATCTCGTGAGAGATGGGTTAACACAATTCAAATAAGAAACTTAGAGTTAAGAGAGATACAACTTTATTCATTTATTGAAAGGAAAATTCAGATGAGTTTAACTTCTAATTTTAGGAGGGTCGCAGAGTGTAAGAAAACTGGTTAATTTGAATTAATTGAGACTTACAATGAGAACATTGAGAAGACTGATTTTCACATTGAATGAATTTGCTTTTATAGCGAGGGTTAAAACAAAAGAATAGAAATGGAGGGAATAATTGAAAGGACAGATTTTCACTGTCTATGTTTGTCGTCAAATGATTGGTAATGGTACCAAAGAGTGTGACTAAGATACTCTTATCTTAATTAAGCTTACCAAAGCTATCAAGGCTTTTTACCTTTTGAATATGTCTAGAGACATAAACTATGAAAGATCTCAAGAGAGATATGGTAGGCTTTTTAGTGCTTCTAGGATTAAGAAAGAGTGATGTACAGTTGAAAAGCAAGCTAAAAAAGAAAGGGATTTTAGCATCTCTTACTTTATGTCACCTTTTTTTTCAACTTTTAAGTCTTAGTGGTTTGGATTAGTTGAGATTGTGGTCAACTTTACAATTCTTAGATTTGGCTAATTTAGGATTAACAATTAGACGCACACGAGAGGCTAAACATAGTTATGAAAACTTGATACAGATAAATATATTGTTAGAGCAATAAGATAATTAAATGAAATCAAATGAAAGATTAAGAAATTAAAGCATAAATAAATCTAGAGATTGAAGGCTTGAGTAATACTTGGAATCATTTCAGAAGGTCAGAATTTTACCCAACACAACGTACAATAATTCAGACGATTTTGAAAAATAGTCGAAAATTGATTTAAATTTCAATATTTTTTGGATCCTAACAGCAATGATAGATGTTGATATAAAAATATATTTATATTTACTTGAAAAGTATTTGCTTTAAATTTGATCCGAACAAACGATTTAAAATTTTAGGCCGGTTTTCGAGGTTTTTAAGTTATATATTTATGCATGTCATATAAGTACATTGTTGTAATTATCGAAGCGTGTACACAAATTATGTATGTGAGGTTCTTTACATCATTTGAAAAACTTCTTTTTACAAACTAACGAATAAATCTTTAGTAATCTTTTTTCTTTCTAATTTTTGAGGCTAGCTCCAATCAACATGCCTAATATCTGCTGTTTTTTCGATGTAAAAGGCTTTCATGTCAACAACATGTTTATTCCACGTGAAGCTTCGATTGTTGAAGAAAATGCCACTCTCCAGGCAGGTTCAAACGGTTAATATCCAGTGAACTTGGCTGACACTCTTGAAAAGTATATCTTAATCAATGGCGAATCTCATTGATTTTATTGATAAAAAATCGCTGATTTAACAAGGATGTTAACTAATTCTGCATGAAATTTTTTGTTTTGCAATTTTCATTTATCCCGCGTCATCAGTAAATTTAATTAACTCGCGTAACAAATGGGTTCCTGAATGTAACCAAGCCCAACCTCCAGTTTCAAGCTCACTGGGCCAACTTGATTTGTTTTTCTGTATTTTTTCAGATTCTACTTGGTTCTTTTGGTGCAGTAATGGTAGTAAATATTTGTTTTGTTAGTGCTAACTTATTTCTTATCTTATTATTTAATTTGGTACTGAATCTTGGAGGAGTTGGTTCTAAATCTAGAGGGAGTCGGTACTGACTCAATTTCTAGAGAAGCGTAGAAGATTTCGTTTGAAAACGCGATCTTTCAATCGCAACCAGATGTAATTCTAACGCAGGTCTGCACAATAATATTGATTTTTCAACATGAAAACTAAAATTTTACTCAATGTGATTTGGATATTTAAACCGTAATAAATCAATAAGCAATAATCACAGAAGGTTGAAACTTTGTATGAATGATTTTGAAGATTAAAAATTATGAAATGACTCTCATTTGACCTATAAAGTCCTCCTGAGCATTTCCCGCAAAATGACCTTGTACGACATCGACCTTGAAATATGGCAAATAAGTATTGGCGAAACGTGCGTAAACACAATATTGGGTCAATCGGTCAACTTGGGTCTGAATAATAGCCAAAACAAAACATACCTTTTAGCGAACTTGCCCTGTATATTGTTATAATAATTAGCTACAACCAAAGAAAGAAGTAGAAAGCAATGAAAAACCTAAAAGGAAAAAGATTGGATGAAGTTATATGCACAGAATTTACAACTTTAACCTTGCCCATCTAACGAAAATGATCTGAATTAAATCGAATTCAACGGTCAAACACAGCTTGCAAATTTTGCCAATCAAATAACGCTAATAGTTTGAGTTTTGTTGTCAGCAGTATGCATAAAAATGCAAGTTTTTGGTTTCATCAAGATAGCATTACAAAATTTCAATTATAAATTGATGAAAAAAATTTTTTCGGTGGTAAATTTTTTTAATATTGGATCCAACAGACTCTGATACATAATCTTTTCAGCACGAAAATCTAAAATTTTTAATTCTATTGTTTTCCAGCAATCTCATTAGATTTATTGATTTTTTGCACCTAGTCACAAGTTAATGATTTATTCGAGATAATAACATAAATTTGCTGCTGAGTTGGCTATATAAAAATAGACGAGCTTTTATGATGTGTGATTAATGTTTATTTAAAATGAATATTTTGTTATTGTTTTTTTTCATTTTTTCGCCCATTCATGGACTCAATTTAACTCCAATAGTTAATTTGACTAGTGGTCCCATCCAAGGTAAAGTTACTGAATATGAATCGATTGGTGTTTACCAGTTTCTTGGTATTCCTTATGCGAAGCCACCGGTTGGTAAGTTGAGGTTACAGTTACCAGTTAAACCAGACCCATGGACTGAGGTTAAATCAGCGACTGACTTTGGTCCAGCTTGTCTCCAACCAGGAAATCCAATTACAAATATGCCTTATGCGGGAAAAACTGGTGAAGACTGTCTTTATCTTAATATCTATGTTACTGAATCAACTTTTAATAACTCATCAAACAAACTACGACCAGTACTATTCTGGATTCATGGTGGGGCTTTAACATCAGGATCTGGCAATGCAGACGCTGAAGGAATTCCAATGGTCCCGTTACATGATATTATATTTGTTACTATTAATTATCGTCTTAATGCATTCGGTTTCATCTACTTCGGAGCCAATCAGCCTCGAATCCCTCAAAATATTGGTTTTAAAGATCAACTATTTGCTTTGAAATGGGTTCATGAAAATATTCATATGTTTGGTGGTGATCCGAATAGTGTGACAATTTCTGGTGAATCTGCCGGATCATGGTCAGTTTCTGCTCATCTATTGTCCCCACTTTCCAAAGGACTCTTCAAACGAGCCATACTTGAGTCAGGATCAGTTTACATAAACCATGATTTAGATACATTGATTACTGATTCTTGGAAGCTTTACAACAAAACATCATGTTCAAATTCGGAAGATGTTCTTGAATGCATGCAAAATTTGACTGCTCTTGAAATCCTAAATGGTTTAGGTAATGAATTCGTAACATATTCCTTCACAGTTGGTGACGATTTCCTTCCATACGAACCATCACAAATTCTTGCAGAAGGATTATACGATAATTCAGTTAACATTCTACTAGGCGTTGAAAAGAACGAAGCTTCAATGTTCATGACAGGTATCAATCCCATTGCCTTCAATTACTTTTCCCCTAAGCCGATATCTTTTCATGAAGCTAAAAACTTCTTGGAACGTATTTTTGATTCTGCATCAATTGACTATTTCCGTGAACTCTACATTGGTCCAGAAACTAACAATTCAGATTATTTGCGAGCTCAACTCGAAAGAGCTTACAGTGACCTTTTATTTGTTTGTCCGACTTATATCTTTGGGCATCAATATGGTTCTAATTTAGGTACAAAGGGTGGTAAAGTTTATGCTTATTTCCACACACAAAGACCAAAAGCTTATCTTCCTCTTTTCCACGAATGGATGGGAACTTTCCATTCTTGTGATATTCCATATGTTTTCGGTTTACCTCTGATAAAGCCTGGTTATTCACAGAAAGATATTTCATTGAGTCGTGAAATGATGAAAATCTGGGCTCATTTTGCTGAAAATGGGTAAGTCTATTCAATCATCGAGTAATCAATTTAATGACTTCGATCTGTTATTTATTTACAGTGAGCCTCCAATGGTTGGTGAAACTAAATGGAAACCATTCCAAGAAAAGATGTCAGCAATGATACTAAACATAGATGATTGGGGAAAAACTGAAACGGAAAGAGTTGAATTTTGTCGGAAAGAATGGGATTATTTATATCCACACGTTAGTAAGAAAAGAAATCAAAGTTCATCATTTTAATTGTAAATTCCATAGCAAGTACCTATGCAACAGGAAAACTCAATTCGAATCAAATTTTCTTTATTTTCTTACCCGACAAAAAATGTGCTATAAGAAGATATTATCTAGGTTATTGCTCATTGATTATTTTTTAATATGAATAATAATTTGAATAATTTTACGTTCTTTTCAAGAAATTCATTTTATGAATGGTAAATAATAATAATAATTTTCTTATCAAAATTCATGGTCTTGAGTAGCAGAAAAAAATACGCTACTGTGGTACAGACCAGAACTGAATATATTTCCGGTTATTAACATTCAATTTAAATTTTCAGCAGCTCCAGTTTTCAACGGCTTAATTGACATTCAGCATAAATCAGCGTAATCAACGTACAATAATTCAGACGATTTTGAAAAATAGTCGAAAATTGACTTGAATTTCAATATTTTTTGGATCCTAACAGCAATTCTTCCTCCTGCCCAGACTCCACACCACACCATAATTTTATCAGCGCCTAGAGCATTTCCCTCGAAAGTCTTATTTGGATTTGATGAGTCCCAATAAACACAATTGTGCCTATTGACTGTTTGCGACAGAGTGAATACCGCCTCATCAGTCCAAATAATTCTTCCGAGGAGATCTGGCTCTTCTTCCAGTCTAACTAAAACCGTATCACACCACTCGACTCTTCTATCGAAATCATCCTCATTGAGTTTGTGCATGAGTTTGATGTGATACGGTTTTAGTTTCAAATCTTTCCTCAAAATCCGCCAGGCTGTGGGCTGTGACATACCAGTCAAGCTTGCAATTCTCGATGAGGACAGAGACAAACCATCTTGAGATGCCTTACTCGCGAGAGTGCGTACATTCTCGATAGCTTCTTCTGTCCTCACAATTCTTTCTCTTTTTCTCTGGTATGTCACAGACCCATACTCTCGAAAGACCTTATAAAGGTGTCTGAATGTGCCTGGTGCAATCTTTAGAAATCTTTGATTCCAAGCTAACTTTACAGCTCGCAATGCCTCCGTGCAGGATTTTTTTGAAGCTAAATAAAACTCCAAAAGATCAATCTTTTGAGCTTTAGTGAATTTGTGAGACATTTTGATGACAGTTTGATAAAATGATTTAATGAAAATGATTAACAAGAAAATCGCAAAATTGAAATTTTAAAGTGAGTTTGATTGCTTTAAGTTTGAATAAATGAGGTTACGCTTATGCCAGAGTGATAAATCTTGACCTTACCGATTATTCGACCTTGAAAATTATCATGCACCCTTCGTTTGACCTCTAATAGCATTAGGAGCGATTTCCGACAAATGACCTTGAATGACCTTGACCTTGAAATATAGCAAATAAGTATCGGCGAAACTTAATTATAGAAAATCTGACCCCTCAAGGTCAATCACAGGCCAAGATATAGCCGTTTAACATCGGTAAAAATAGCTGAATAGCCCTGTAAGTGTTGATATAAAAATATATTTATATTTATTTGCTTGATATTTGATCCGGACAAACGATTTAAAATTTTAGGCCGGTTTTAGAGGTTTTTAGGTTATATATTTATGCATGACATATAAGTACATTGTTGTAATTATCATATGACTAATTAACAGTTATTGATCATATTTAATGATCAAAATGATCAGAACATTCCACAGTTAACGGTAAAATTTCGAGTTAAAAAATTCTTATTCGTGCTTCTTTAGTTTATGAGTTTAAATTAGGTTCTAAACCCGGTGATTGTTACCCAAGGGTCATCAAAGCGTTCGATGAGGATGCAATAAGTGAGGTTACGGTGAAAAGATGGTTCTCTAAGTTCAAATCTGGTGCCCTCAGCATCGAAGACAAACTAAGGAGAAATGTCGCGAAAAATGTCAAAAATAAGCTGGCTGAATTGAAAAGGGAAGTTCTGCCTCACCTGCTTATTCGCCAGACATTGCTCTACCTGATAACCACCTTTTCTTGTCAATGTCCAACGCTTTACGTGGTCAAAAGTTCCAATCAGATTCGGAGGTCAAATCGGCAATTGATAACTTCCTGACCTTTAAGCCGATTGACTTTTTCAAGAATGGCATTGAAAATCCTCAATCCTGAATGCATTGCAATAACAAAAAATTAAATAATCACACTCAAATTTGAGTTCAATAAAACAGTAGTTTAGTTTGACAATCGTTCGAATAAGTTTTCAAAAGTTTTTCTTGCAACAATCACTTGTAAATTAACAGTTGACCGCTAAGAGGAAGACTTTACTCAAGAAAACTGAGTCATTAAGAAAAATCATTTTAAGATTAAACTTAAAATTAACATTAACATTACATTGCTTATCTCACCAACGGGTTAAAACAGTAATGAGTAACTAGATCGAAAGGCATCTTCACCAATTGAAACTCTTTTAGGGAGTCTGATATTTTATTTTAAAATTTAAGCTTGTATATTTTTAAAGATACATATACAATGTAAATAACCCTTCTGGTCACTTCTAAATAAATTCACAAAAAAGCGGACTTCGATTTCGTATATCATTCGAATTAAAAAGATCAGAAGGTTACGCTGCTGCTGATGATAAAATTTCGATCTTTTATTCTGCAAAAATCCTTTTCGATATTTGAAATCGAAGTCATTTTTAAGTGAATTCATTTTGCATTGATGAAAATTCGGTTTTTCACCGAATGTGCTTGAAATTGTGTTACGATAGTTTTTCTGAACCTTTCAATCGATCTATGTTGAGTTATATCAAGCAAATTACATCTTTTTTAACAGCTTTGAGTACATTGTGTGTGTTGTGTGAATTGTGTCGACCATGTTACAATTGTAGGAAACCATTTAGATGTCTACAGAGGCCCCAGTTAGGTACTACAGTCACCATTCAGATACTAATTTTTCCTTCATTTGTTGTACTTGTGTTTGCAGCTGAGTTACTTCTTTGTTGGGTGCATCGAACGTTGTTGAGCAACTAGCCGCTTCAACCAATTCATGCAAAGTTTTTGGGTTCTGGAGAGCAATCCCGTATTTAATTTGTGGTAACAATTTCTCCTTTATCATGTTAATGATAAAAACTTCAGGTGTTTTTCATGGATTCTTCTGCATAATTCATGAATTTCGTAAATAAAAGCGATGGCTGATTGACCAATCTTTTGTTTAGATTTGTAAAGTTCCTGTGAAAAGTAAGACTTGTAGTCTGCAGGACTCAAATCTGCAATCATTCTTGTTTTAAGTTCATGATAGTCTTTGTGTTTTGTGATAGCGCCACCATACCGTTTTGTGTATCAGGTGCGCTAGCTACATTAGGTACAGGTGAAGTTATGGCATAATACCACCTTCTAGCAGTGCCCGTCAGATAAGCTAGGAGTACATTGCACATATCTATTTTTGACCAGCCTAAAGCTGCAGCTGCAAACTTAAATGAATCGAACCAGTCAATAACATTTTCATCATCGTCACCCGAGAAGAAGTTGATATTGACTGGAACATTCGGTAAGGTAACATTAGCTGTAGGAAGGGGTGGTACTAAGTTATTAGTAGGAGTTTCCTCATTACTTGTCACATTGGACTGAGCCATTTTAGTATTATTTATTATGTATGTATTAATGTTTTTTAAGATTAATAACTTTTACTAATTTCTACGTCTAATTGTGTCGTTTGATTCGAAACATATAAGACCATAATCTATTACTGTTTTGTTAGTGTGATGATAAAACATTACTATTGGTTGATGGTTAACAAACCAAGAATGGATTCTTAATGCAGTACTTATTGCTTTAATCTTTACATTTTGATTATTTTTAGTCATGCAATTTATATTTTGCATGCGATCATTCATTAAATTAATGCTTTACACAAAAGATTTTGCTTTCAATGTTTGTGGGTGTACCCTGCACTACATTAAATAGATTCTAATTTATTCGTGATATGTGAATTTAATTAATTATATTTACTTTTATTATTATAATAGTGATTATTGTAATCAATGTCTAGAAACAAACTGTCGACAGAATAAACTCTTCTAGAAACCAACGCCTTATTTGGATGATGAGGTTATTACAGAATTCAAGGAAAATTAAGTTGAAAAGATAACAATAGAAAAACGAATGTATCAATGAATAAGTAAAGTGTGGTTTGTAATTTTTATAATTTAACTATTATCAAGCACGCAAGATTGTGGATGTTTGATTGAAATATTTGATTTATCTTGATTACGAAATAGGTGTGAAAAGTTTTACTAAAGGAATCACTTTTTATCTAATACAATTGTAATTCTTCTTCGTGTGAGTTTGCAATAATTCAAGATTTAGCAACAATCCTCTTATAAATCTAATTAAGTGAGGTGCGGTTCTTCTGAAAGTAATCTATCTGATATTAGCTTTAATCTATTAATTTAGATGTAATTTTCTTGCGAATTTAATTTTGTTAGTCTGTGTGTAGTCTATTTGTAGATTCAATTTATTTAAGTAATGATCAATCTTCAAAAGTTGACTTATCTAGGTATAATGTGATTTTGTTAGATCTAATTTGTCTCTTCAAACTTGATTTATTTAGACAAGCACACAAATTATTTTTATTGATTTTTTAATTTGTTTAGTTTTATATATTGTAAGTGGTATTAGGATTAGATCAAAATATTTTATCGATAATTAGCTAGATTATTGGTTAATTTTTTTTATATCTTAGATATTTCTCTTGAAGATTATCTTTAGTCATTCGTAATTGTAGAATAAATGTAACTTTTTCAGAGTTAAACCAAGAAAGCAATTAAATAAATTGCAAGTAGTAAATGTAATCAATTGATAAGTTTTAGGACTAATTAATCTTGAATTAAAATTAGATAGCGAATTAATCGAAATGTATGAAAGATGGCGAACTGGAAAGCTCTTAAACCATGAATCGATACAATTTAGATTTTGGGATGAAGTTAATTTCAAGAAATTAGGAATTACGATTGGAAATGTACGAAAGATGGCGAACTGGAAAGTTCTTAAACCATGAATTGGTACAAAAAAATATCCTAGAATCAATAAAATTAACTACTGGTATAATGGTAAATAAATTAGTTCGCAATACAGTAAAGTAATACTATACACTATTTCCTAACGTAATACTAAGGAAAAGCAGGGCACAAACCAATATAAATAAAATCAAAAGATTAAAGGTGATGCTGTTGTTAATGATGTTAGAAGTTAATAATTAAAATTCGTTTTTATAAGATGTAATGAGATACCGGAAGATGAAGATGATGGTAGTGATTTTATAATGACAATATATTTCTTTCACTATTAGATCATAATAATTTTGATGTGTTGGTTTAAGATGTAAACTATTTAATTCACACAAATTAAAGTATTTAACTAGTTATCGAAGTCACAATTTTTTCCATTTTAGATGAAGAATTGAAAAATAGTAAAACTGAAAGTTAAGGTGAGTTTTTATTGTTGGCTTATCAGCCGCACTTCGGGCACCACTGAAGAGAGAACTTCAAACTTAACTCAAGAAGAGTTCTAGGCCAACTGAGTATTTAATCAGAATTATTCTACATATATCTAAGTTACAATTCTCCCTATCGATCGAGGCACAACTGCGATCGATAGGGCGTAAATATAATTTCTTACATTAAATTCATAACTCATTAGTTTAGTATAATCTTGGGTGTGTTACACAATTAACCTAAAACTTGAACTCACATAATTGTTTCATAAGGTTGAAAAATAGTTCCGCATTAATTATCATATTCATTCAACTTAATCAATAACCTTTGGTCAATTTTATTAATTAGAATTCGATTAAAAGTGAGTTATCTTGTGGATCTGTACTTCTATTGAGGTCAAATTTAGGCATTTTTCGATTCTTTAATACCCTGGTATGAAGTTGAAAATATAAGATTTTTAACGAAAGGCAAATCAGATTTTGACGCCTTTGTCCATTCAAGGCCACAACTTAATAACTTAATAAAGTTTTGCCATCAAATGATGCTAGTTTGCGCTTTTTCGTCAGCAGTATGCGTAAAGATAGTACAAATGTTCATTTCATCGAGATAGGCTTAGGAATTGCAGTCATCAATTGTTAAAAAATAAAAAAGAGGAAAGAGGAGAGAGGAAAAACTTTTGTTAAAATTCCTCTGTGGATGGAACTAAAATTAGATTTCTCTAAAACAGAGCTCTGATGCATAATCTTTTCAGTACAACAATCTAAAATTTTCAATTCTATTGTTTTCCACCAATCTCATGAGCTTTTTTGATTTTTTGCACCTAGTCACAAGTTTTTGATTTATTTAAGATAATAACATGAATTTTCTGCTGAGTTGGCTGTATAAAAATAGATGATATATGATGTTTGATTAATGCTTATTTAAAATGAATATTTTGTTATTGTTTTGTTTCATTTTTTCACCCATTCATGGGCTTCATTTAACTCCAATAGTTAATTTGACTAGTGGTCCTATCCAAGGTAAAGTTACTGAATATGAATCGATTGGTGTTTACCAGTTTCTCGGTATTCCTTATGCAAAGCCACCGGTTGGTAAGTTGAGGTTACAGTTACCAGTTAAACCAGACCCATGGACTGAGGTTAAATCAGTGACTGACTTTGGTTCATCTTGTCTCCAACCAACAAGTTTAATTAACGTAAAAAGGACCAGCGAAGACTGTCTTTATCTTAATATCTATGTGACTGAATCAACTTTTAGTAACTCATCAAACAAACTACGACCAGTACTATTTTGGATTCATGGAGGAGCTTTTACAACAGGATCTGGCAATGCTGACACTGAAGGTATTCCAATGGTCCCGTTACATGATGTTATACTATTAATTACTATGAATTATCGTCTTAATGCATTCGGTTTCATCTACTTCGGAGACGATGAGCCTCGAATTCCTCCAAATATTGGTTTGCAAGATCAACTATTTGCTTTGAAATGGGTTCATGAAAATATTCAAATATTTGGTGGTGATCCGAATAGTGTGACAATTTTCGGTGAATCTGCTGGATCTTGGTCAGTTTCTGCTCACCTATTGTCCCCACTTTCCAGAGGACTCTTCAAACGAGCTATTCTTGAGTCAGGAACAGTTTATGTAAACCATGATTTAGATACATTGATTACTGATTCTTGGAAGATTTACAACAAAACAGAATGTTCAAAATCGGAAGATGTTCTTGAATGTATGCAGAATTTGACTGCAAAGGAAATTCTGAACGGTTTAGGTGATAAATTAGTAGCATTTTCCTTCACAGTTGGGGACGACTTCCTCCCATACGAACCATCCAAAATTCTTGCAGAAGGATTATACGATAATTCAGTTGACCTTTTACTGGGCGTTGAAAAGAATGAAGCTTCAATTTTCATGAATGGTATCGATCCCATAGCTTTCAATTACTTTTCTCCTTCACCGATATCTTTTCATGAAGCTACAAACTTTTTGGAACGTATTTTTGATTCTGCATCAATTGACTATTTCCGTGAACTCTACATCGGTCCAGAAACTAACAATTCAGATTATTTGCGAGCTCAACTTGAAAGAGCTTACAGTGACCTTTTATTTGTTTGTCCAACTTATATATTTGGGCATCAATACGCTTCTAATTTAGGCAAACAGGGTGGTAAAGTTTATGCTTATTTCCACACACAAAGACCGAAATCTTATTTTCCTTTTGCGAGTGAATGGATGGGAACATTTCATTCATCTGATATTCCATATGTTTTCGGTTTACCTCTGATAAAGCCTGGTTATCCACAGAAAGATATTTCATTGAGTCGTGAAATGATGAAAATCTGGACTCATTTCGCTGAAAATGGGTAAGTCTATTCATTTCATCGAGTAATCAATTAAATGACTTTGATTCATTATTTATTTACAGTGAGCCTCCAATGGTTGGTGAAACTAAATGGAAACCGTTCCAAGAAAAGATGTCAGCAATGATATTGAATTTCGATGATTTGGGACAAACTGAAACGGAAAGAGTTGAATTTTGTCTCAAACAATGGGATTATTTATATCCGCATATTAGTAAGAAAAGAAATTAAAGTTCGTCAATATCAATGCTAAATCCGATTAAAAGCACAAATTCATTAGAAACAATCTGATTTGAAACAAGTTTGTGGATATTGTCTGACTCAACAAAAGATGGGCTATGGTAAATAAGCAATGGTTTAATATTTTTGCTACCGTTTTGCAAAATTCATTCTATGTACTAATAAATATTAATGATTTCAATATCAATGGCAATGATCTTTTTATAAAAATGATAAAATGATTAAGAAATGACTATGGACCAAAATTTTGACCTTGGAGTTTGTATGGGCATAAAAACTGACAATGAGTATTTACAGTGTATTCGGTGGAGGGTTTTACGGCAAATTGACTTCAAATTTGAAATGTGATCACCCTTTAATCAATTATGGAAACAGATTTTTAATGAAACTCATTTATCAGATATTTATTTTGATGACCAACCAGGAAATGCCTTTATTTTGATAAATAATATTTTCTGCTTCTGTAACAGATTAGTTCGACTTACACTTAAACTTACCTCTTTCTGCTTCCGTAAAAGTTAGAGATCTGGAACTTATGAGTCGATGAAAATTGTTATTACAAATCATAACTTACACATATTCTTCGGTTTTTTGACGGATTTTTTAATTTTGATCATTGAATTTTAAGCTTTGAGCCTCAATATATCGAAAATTTTAACACCTTCAATCATACTATTTTAATCAAAATTTTCAATTACGAAAGTTCATTGAAAGTTGACTTTAAACATCATAATTAGGCAAATGTTTTCAATCAAATACTGAAATGAAAAGAAAGAGTACAGTTAATATGAATCAATCAAAGAAATCAGTAGATACTCGCAATAACAAAAATTCGAGTAGTCATATCCAATACTTTACCAATAGTGAACGAAATATCAGTTCTAGAAAGTCGATCTTCTAAATCAGTTCCCTAAAAATCGATAGTTCATCAAATTTACATATTTTAAGAAGGCATCAAACTGTTACCTTTATAAAGTCTTCTTCATTTAATTGCAAATATCTGGTTACTTTCCTCAGGTTCTTGCAACAAGAGCTCATCTATTATTAATAAATAATAATAAAAGTAAGTTTAATAAATCAAATGTAGAGCAAACCTTAGAAATCCTTCTATACCTTTGTCAATATGGCTCCATTGGTGTATGAACAAGCTCCGATGCCTATTAAGCCAATCATAGAAACGCTCGCAATGAAAAAGTCCATGAATCCGTGATCAATGTGTACAAAAACTCCAATGTAAACGCCAAAATTGACAGCGAAAGAATTTCCAAAGTAAGAGAATATTAGACAATTTCTAAAGTGAATATTCGCTTGTTCAGTTTCATTTTGATATTGGATAATCCCACAAACAGTAGCTTTGTAATCAAGCAAATAGTCATCATTGTTCGTGTAGCTTCTTTTCGTGGCAAGATCGCGCACAGTTCGGGCTACATGTGCAGTTTTAAAGTAAAAGTAAGACAAATGAATTGCAGCTACACAACCTGTTAACATTAAGTTGCTGATGGTAAAAACGATCCCGAGATAACTGATGACAAGCCAAAAGCCAGTGTAAATAAACTGTTGCCCTGTTTTCGGTAGTGCAGACACTGAATTGAAAATGAAGATTAAAATTGGTGCGAAACTAATTGAAGCAAGAAATAATATCCTAACCCAAAAAATTGCTATGTTAGTGGCAAAAAACGAAAATTTTTGGCAAAAATATTGATCCATTAATAAAACTTGACTCTTAAATCCTTTGAATACGCTAAATGTTGTAACTTCAAGGTTGTCAAGTGTCCATTTTTCATCAAAAATATCCAAAAGTGTCTCAATACTTCACCGAAAATTGATGCATTCAAACAGAATATCCAAAAGAAACGACCATTTGGATGGCCATAGAAAAAGTCACCCAGAAGAAAATGCCATTCATCGGGTAGTTCAAAGGCACTCAACAATATCAAATGTGCGATATGAACGGTCATTACGCTTATGTAAACGATGGATTTTGCTGTAGTCCATTTTGATGGTGTTACTCTTGGATCTTGTGAGAATCCGTTTGGCAATATGTTGTATGAAATGCATATTGATTCCAGTTGCTTTAAATGTGCGATTGCTACAGCATCATCATGTTTCGAATGAAATCCAATCACAAGTCGAAAGAATTTTGATACAATTTGAATCTGTTTTGGTCTCAACATAGCATTTCGCTTAAATCTCATTGTAATTTTCGATAATGCACAATATAAATATTCAAACCAATGCATAAATAACATCTAAATGAGCATTAAAATACTCTTCAAAAGATCATCTAGCATTTGAAATGTTTTGGTTCCTAATACCTTTTATTCAGTGTTGTATTGTTCCGTATTTCACTATCCTGGTACAATTGTTCTTGTTCTTGTTCTTGTACTTTGTTCCATTTTCTCGAAGATTGTTCGCGGAACAATTAACAAAAACATGAGATCAGAAAAAAAACAAGGAACAAACTGGAAGAACAAAATTGAGAACAAAAAGTACAAACTAAGAAATTGCAGAGATTGAAGCGATTTCATTATAAATATGTGATTTTTCTTTAATTCTTTTGTTAATTTTGTTCAATTTAGATAGATAATAGTATATTCCTCCTAAATCTAAGTATATAACTTATATAACACACAGTTAGCTGTGAATTGAAGTCACTTTTCTGCATCACAATTTTTATGAATCGCAGAAAAATCTATTTGCATTGCTTTTCTATGATGAAATGCTGGAACAATTGTTTTGTTTTGTTCTTACGGTACAAATTGTTCCTTAATTCTAGAAACGAGAAATTTTTTTTTGTTCTTTGTTCTAAAGATGTGACAAGAACAAGAACATTTGTTCCCACTTTTTGACGGAACAATACAACACTGCTTTTATTCATGTTATTTTCAAGGAAAGTCAAAATCGATTAAAAATTAAAATCGTTGAATGTTTTCCTTGAGATTATATTTACGTTGATAATTGTCTGATAAACTCATCTATTTGAATTACTTTCATTTCTCAAAAATTATGAGATACAATTCAAGTAATGAATAAAATTTCTAAATAATTAAAAATTAATAATTACCTTTATTGTTTATATTCACGCATATTGATCAATCTCAAAATATAAAATAAAGAAATCGTGCAAAATAATGAATAATATTTTTTAGTTCACCGAAAGAAATATCTTTTAGTTTCCATCGCTTTAAACCTTTTTTCTGAAAGAAAAAATTTAAATATTGTAATATTTTCCTTTTCAATAAACCAATAAAGTGGTACGAATCAGACAGTCTCGGCAATGACCGGCAAAATGGCCTGAATTGAACAATATTCAAGACTTGAAATGCACATTTTTCTACTAAATACTTCTAGTACTTCTAGTTAGAGTTTTTTTGCACGCAGCACCTACGTATATGCATAAATATAAAGCTTTTCAGAAGTGTTGATTTCATCCCAGTAGCATGCCTGGATTTCAGTCATCAACTGAATAGGAATAATTGAATATTATTATACTTTTCTGACGTTGTTGAAATATTAATCTCTAGATGCAAGTAAATGCAGCTAAAAACAGATATCTGATAATCTTCTTTTTAGATCAACCTAAAATTGTTAATTCTATTGTTTTCTAACAATCTCATTAGCGTCATTGATCATCTGCGCCTAGTCACAAGTTATTAATTTATTTGAGATTATAATTTGCATTTGATACTCATAATTAGACCTGAATAAAGAAACGATTCGGTTTGAATTAATTTTAATGGTGTTACACTTTGATCTCGAGTGAACCCGCTTGGTAAAATATTGTACTCAATGTAAAAAGATTCAAGTCGCTGAAAGTCTTTGATCACTTGAGCCCCATCAGTAGTAAGGTGTGACCAAGAAATGAGAGTGCGCAATAAAAATGGTACTACATTTAAATCCTTTTAATTAACGAATTAATTTGAATTGAACATTGTTTTTGGGTGCAAATAAAAGAAAATGATAGTTGAAATAATGTGAGTGAGTTTCATTCCTTTTGGTTGAATTTTTCTGCTGAAAAAGTGGCCTTTTTTACCGATAAAAATTTTTATTTTTCAAGTTTTTCAGATGAAAAATTCGCCCGAAAGTATGAAACTCACTCACATTATTTCAAATATCATTTTCTTTTATTTGCACCCAAAAACAATGTTCAATTCAAATTAATTCGTTAATTAAAAGGATTTAAAGTAAGTGCAGTTTTCTTTTTTATGCCTAATCTAATGTAATAGAAAATGTGATCAAATTTGAACTTCTATTCAAAACAAATTCTTCTCGTCCGCGGAAGTATATAAACTGAATGGTTTCGAATCAATTTTTCATATCAGTTCAGTTCTCTTATCATTCACTTTCTTGTGCTAATTTCAACGCGTATCATTACATTTACTCGATTGCTTTACCTTCGCTTTCACATCATCAGTTTAACGTAAGATTTCCTGATTGGCTTCAAGCCTATCTTTTTCTTTGAAACTTTTGCATTGCTTTTGATGTGACTTTTTTTGTTTTCAGACTTCGTTTGTCTTTTGCTGTCTTTGTCTAATTTACTTTGCACTCTCGAATTGGACTTGTTAGACTCAAAACTAAACGTTAGACTTTTTCATTGCGTTTTATGGGTTTTAATTTTGATTTCCTTTCTTATGATTTTATTTTAATTTAAATTTCATTGCGGCATTATTCAGCAAAATATAGATCATGTATCGTATTAACGAGTGAAAAGCTGCATTAACATTAAAATTCATACTCTTTTAAATAGATTACAATACATTTTTTGTATTTGTATTGTTTTAATACCCTTCTTTTTATGTAAACTTTGCTTTTTTTATCACAATATCTTAAAAGTTTTTTTTACCATAGTTTGAATAGTTCTCCATTATACCTATCTCTTCCATACATCCAAAATCATTTTCTTTTTCGTTTCATTTTATTCCTGTACCGGGCGTTTTTTTTTCATTTTACGCCTTCATGCAGGCATAACTCACGAACGGTTAGTGCTACAGACTTCAGACTTGAACCATAAGCTTATCTAGATTGCACAACGATAAGTTTAAGTGCTCAAGGTTATTCAAGGTCAATTCTTTATTTGACCTCTAATTGACATTGAAAGGTCATTTTCTGAAATCGCAAAATTTTTCGGACCCGATAGTGTTAGTTCCATATCCATTACTCATACCATTGGAAAGATAAAATGAATTTTTCCAGACCAGCTGAATGTTAAGGAATCACCCATATCCTTTAGTCAGTATGAGTTATGAACATGTAACTAACACTATCGGATCAGAAAAATTTTGCGATTTCAGAAAATGACCTTTCAATGTCAATTAGAGGTCAAATAAAGAATTGACCTTGAATAACCTTGAGCACTTAAACTTATCGTTATCTTTTCTTTCTATTGCAGATGTCGAAATATAACATGAAGCAATGAATGTTGAAAATCAACCAAAGAAAGGCAAAGAGAAGCCGAATCTCCTTAGTGGCAACAAGAAAGCCTTTTGTCTTTGAATTGACAAAGGAAATGATTATAGAATGATGGATACGAGGACTTCTCCAAAGTTGGGGTGAAACACGCAAAGATTCAAAATGGCCGAAAATCGAGATTTATGAAGAAGAGTTGGAGACATGGGTCAATGAAGGAAATTCCAAGGTTATAGAAACTGAAGATTCTGGTTGAAAAATGGACCTGTGTAATAAACCTATACAGGTGATAGAGGAGGATTCATAGGATGATGTTTTTAAAAAATGGGATGACACGGAAATTGATGAAATTGCAGAGATAGTGATCCTATATTTTTACATGCGAAGCTAAAGAGAGAAATCAACGATCGCTACACGCAGATGCAACAATTTCCGAATTAAATTTGTCAAACGTGCACCATTGAGAAACAAAATCTTCACTCTTTATTGGGTGCTGCGTGCCAACAAGATTGTCTTTGGTGCTACACTTGACTCGATGGTGCGTACATTAGAACCGTATTTGATGTCGCCAAGTTTACAAAGTATAGGTCAATCGGAACGGGACTATATTAAGAATATTTTGGAGGAGCTGGAAGAAAATGAATTTTATACAGATAACTCTAAACATTTGACGAACAATCTCTTAGATATGTGGATAATGATGAAATCTAATGAGTTATAATCATTGCTTCATGTTCTTTTATACTTTTTCATGTCATACTTTCACAAATGACTTATGTACACGGTGATTGGGTTTTACTTTTTGATGATTAAATATTTTACGGAGAAACAGAGACGATCATCGTGAATTCTTCAAAATCAAATTACGCAATTTGCATTAAAAAATGGTAAAATGAGAGCTATTGACTGTCAAGTGATCCTTTCTGATTGATTTAGCATATTCCTGTTGTCATTTAGCTCGTTTGTGTGTTTTCGTTCTGATTTGTCTCTAGGATTTTTAATCAGTACGATATAATGTGATTTTAGCGAGATATTCCTGCTTTCTACTCCTTTCATGAACAAATTTTGTGTAATGAGAATCACAGAAAGATTTCTATGATGACTGCCTTTGGTGAATAACTGCGAAATCATTTTAGAAGACGCTGATCAGACATTAAATCATCAATTATAAGGAACTTTGCTGCTTTAGCATCAATTTTTTCAATCATAGCTTCAGGTAGTCCTTTCACAAATTTAACTGTTGTCATTTCATCAAAGATCGGTTGATACTCTAAGTAAAAATATATAATTTTTTCTGGTTTTGGTTTTATAGAAATTTAAGGTGCATCCAACAACTTTTTAAGCCGATAAGTTTTGCCAAAACCACTAGGTTCAGCTATAAACATTGTAAAAGGATGTTTTAAATAGATATCAAACATGTTTACCTACCATTTCCAATAAATTTCTTATATAAAGAGAGTATTCTTAATTACATTTACAATTCATTTATTCAAGACTCTATGTTTTCGAAAATAAACTGTTTTCAACTTTTTAGATTTATCAATGTAGTATGCAAAGTGAGATGAAATAATGAGTGGAAAGCAAATTTGCAATACAGATGAATTTTATTTTTAGAAAATCAAGTTAGGTTTAAAATACAAATTCAGAGCGATGCAGATGCACGCATCCATGACCTGTGTTTCACATACATCCCTTTTACTGTTGATAGTGCACAGTAATAGTTAACAATTTCGTTACCTTCAGGTTGATGTTTGTGGAGATGGCAACATGTACCCTATGAAGAACCCAGAGGAACTTTGATATATGGTATATTGAACTGGTCGAGCATCTTCCAGGCTGGTGCATGGTGATATCCTACTAAATATTTTCTAGAAGTCCGATGAGTCCAATAATATTCTCTGAGAAATAGCTCCATATCAACCTCCAAAAAATCACCTTTCGTAGGTTGAAAGTCGATGCTCAAACCAAGCTTTGCTGTAACAAATGGGATTTTTGAAATCAAATCGTTTTATTTTATTACAGTGAAATTTAGAATAAAGCCAATATTTAGAACATTAAAGGAGTGAAAACTAATCAGTCGTTGCAGGATCCGTTGTATGAATGAATCTCAGTTCAAGTACTAGTCACCGTTCACTTAGTTGTCCATGGAGAATAAAATCTCAGTTCAGGTACAAGTTCATCGGTAAAGTTGGAAACTAATCACTAGTCAATGTTCACTTAGTTGTCCATGGAGGATAAAATCTCAGTTCTGTGGAACTTAGAACATCACTGTTTAACACGGGCACAATTTACGAGTCACTGATTGTTCCATTGGAGGATAAAACTCTCGAGTCTGTTGAGCTTAAATTAGTAAAGTTTAACCTTTACCTTATCGGTGTATTAATTCTGGTCACTCGGAGGAATGATTCTCACATTATATTAAAGTAGACTTTACATTTATCGGACAGCACAATATTGTAGATGTAATTTCTTTTTAAGTAGAGTTGAGAGCACAAACCAATATTAAATCCGACAGGGCTTCCGCAGGGGTCTTCAGGACAAAGAAAACAAAGAAATGTCGGCCATTATATGCTAGCTGAGGGAGAAAATCTTCTCCCTCATATAATGGCCGACCCGCTGAAAATGAACCAATCGTGGCCTTTCCCTACCTACTTGAGGTAGGGAAAGGTAGCACCAGAACCAACTTGGTTAAAACCAGTTTTTTCTTTACATCTTTTGTAAAGAAAAAACTGGAAGACCCCTGCGGAAGCCCTGTCGGATTTAATATTGGTTTGTGCTCTCAACTCTACTTAAAAAGAAATTACATCTACAATATTGTGCTGTCCGATAAATGTAAAGTCTACTTTAATATAATGTGAGAATCATTCCTCCGAGTGACCAGAATTAATACACCGATAAGGTAAAGGTTAAACTTTACTAATTTAAGCTCAACAGACTCGAGAGTTTTATCCTCCAATGGAACAATCAGTGACTCGTAAATTGTGCCCGTGTTAAACAGTGATGTTCTAAGTTCCACAGAACTGAGATTTTATCCTCCATGGACAACTAAGTGAACATTGACTAGTGATTAGTTTCCAACTTTACCGATGAACTTGTACCTGAACTGAGATTTTATTCTCCATGGACAACTAAGTGAACGGTGACTAGTACTTGAACTGAGATTCATTCATACAACGGATCCTGCAACGACTGATTAGTTTTCACTCCTTTAATGTTCTAAATATTGGCTTTATTCTAAATTTCACTGTAATAAAATAAAACGATTTGATTTCAAAAATCCCATTTGTTACAGCAAAAATGGCGATCTTGCCAGGATAGGCTCATCTTCAAGCTACCAACCTGAAAATATCCGATAAAGTTAAGTAGTTTACTAATGGTATAACTCATTTTTTGATTATATGATCTTGGTCTTAGATGACAAATTCACCCAAAACTTAAATTTATAGTTACTCTTGCTTATACGTTTACACTTGGTACATGCATCAAAATTTCAGCTTAAGAAGAAGCTTACTTCTAAAGCAACCGAGTGAACGTCCTAACAGCTACTTGCTAAGCTAATGTAAGCTAACCAATTCAATATTAATCTCAGTCGATAAATTTCATGTGAAAGGAGATGTTTATATCTATATAACGAATAAAATAAATTGTTAGGAGTAGTTAGTAAACACGATGACTAGAAATGACCAATTCCTTATATTAACCTACCTATTTTAATTAGTTTTAAAAGTGAAAGAAGTTGATGCCGATCAATCTTAAATTTTGAATTTACTGATCTAAATTTACGTTAAACTTATGAAAACATAAAAGCAATTAAGCTTGTCTGAGAATTACTTAACTAAAATAGGAACTGAATCTCAAAACAAAAAACTAATGATAATTGTCCGGTGATAATTCAAATTTTTTAGTCGACACAATTTACATTCACATTACCGATTCAACCATTTAAAAGGTAATCTTTACCGGAATAAAATAGGTCAATTGTATTGAGTCTACTTTATTATAGCAAACAGGACAAATGAATTGGTTGAACTAAAACCCGGTGAGTGGGTTGAATTGGTGTCAACTTGGTACTGGTTCTCCATGAACTCAATTCTTAACCTCGTTGAGTAGAACAGACAGATTATAAATCCTGAAATGAACAAATAATTTAACATGAACCGAATTAAATAGGTCAGATTGAATTGAACTGATGCACTCGATTGAATTTACTGAAATAGATGATTAAATCAAATGTAATTAAGGAAGAAGATTAATTAAATCAATTAATTGATTCAAAACCAACTGAATTAAATGATCAAAAGTAAATAGAATTAACTGATTGTATTGAACTAAATAAAGTCAATTAATTGAATTGATTGAAGATTCTTCTGAATTGAATCAACTAATTAAACTGAATTAACTGATTAAATTAAACTGAATTAACTGATTAAGGTAAACTAAATTAACTGATGAAAGTAAACTGAATTAACTGATTAATGTAAATTGAATTAACTGATGATTAAACTGAATTAACTGATTAAACTGAATTGAATTAATTGATTAAACCGAATCGAATTAACTGATAATTAAACTGAATTAAATGATAATTAAACTGAATCAACGGATAACTGAATTGAATTAAACTGATTAACTGAATTGATTGAATTGAATAAACTAATAAAATTGAATTAACTGAATTGAAGCAAACTGATTAACTGAATTAATTGTATTGAATCAACTAATTAAATTGAATTAACTGAATTGAAGCAAACTGATTAACTGAATTAATTGTATTGAATCAACTAATTAAATTGAATTAACTGAATTTAATTAATTGATTTAACTGATTGAACTGAATTAACTGAATTGAATTAAACTTAGCAACTGAATGAATTGAATTGAGTCAACTAATTAAATTGAATCAAACGAATTGAATTAATTAAACTGAATTAACTGAAGTGAATTTATTGCTTAAACTCAATTCACTGATTAATCTGAATTAAATTAACTGGTTAAAACTGATGATAAGCCCAACTACAATAATATTTTTCATTGATAGTGAGATAATTATCCAAGTATTTCTACCTTTGAGTATATTACTACTAGTTTTGTACTACCTTATGAACATTATTGCATTAGAATCAAACTAAAACCCGGTGATTGGGTGCATTGTGTATCACTCGGTGATGAGTGAGCAAAAGAAAAATGTGTAAAACCTTTTGTTGTTTTATCATTTTAGTATTTTGGATTCTTGTAGGAATTTTAGTATGGAGGACAAAATATATGAAATTCAGTTAAACTCTTATAATTCATTAGAGGATTCAGAATCTGAAGAAAATCATTTAACTTTTACTATTAATGAATCAAGCATTAACGTAATAGTTTTAATTCTCATAACTTCACCAATTTTAATACTCATTTACAAGATTTTTGCTGACATTTACTATATGTACACAGTTTATCATCAGCCAGCTTAAGTAAAGATTAAATTAAGATGTCAGCAAACGAAGAAACGAAAGTAAGCACTATGACTAAAAAGTCAAAAGAACGTCAACCAGTTAATCAATTTATTCACATAAGTAACTTCTCTGGAGATGATGAAGGAGAAGATCTACTTGAATGGTTAGAGTCATTCAAAGCTTCTGCTGCTGCCTTAGAATGGGATGATGAAACAAAATTAAAAGCTCTTCCAGCTTATTTAACTGGAACCGCCGCGAAGTGGTATAGATGCTGCATTAAAACTCTTGAGGAAAAAGAGAAACCTGACACGTTTGCTAAATTACAAGCAAAAATGGTTAAAGGATTAGCTCCTTCCAACTACAGAAATAGTTTAATGAGAGAATTAAACGAGAAAAGGCAACAGCCTGGTCAGTCAGCTTTTGCTTATGCTTACGATATTAGAGACTTATGTCGAAAAATAAATCCAAAAATGGATGAAAATTTAGTTCATAGTTTTATTCATAGAGGATTGAACCCAGCAGTCAAGACTCGAATGGACTTATTATCAACTAATAATGATTTAGATTTTGACACTATTGAACTGGTCGAGCATCTTCCAGGCTGGTGCATGGTGATATCCTACTAAATATTTTCTAGAAGTCCGATGAGTCCAATAATATTCTCTGAGAAATAGCTCCATATCAACCTCCAAAAAATCACCTTGTGTAGGTTGAAAGTCGATGCCCAAACCAAGCTTTTCCGTAATATCTACATTCCACTGGTCGCCTGCTGGAATTTCGTCAAGACTGCAGCCATGATCGATCAGTCCATGATGGGTAGCATGATCATCGATTAAGGCGTATTCCCTCGGGATCAGTTTTCGTCTGAAGTCATCTAGGTCAAAACATTTTAAATCAAAAAAAGCAAGAACATTGTTGAGGAGAAAGGACATATTACTGATGATAACTTAAAATGGCTTAAAATATCAAAGCAACCAAATTGTATGGCAGATGAAGAGAAAAACTTGACGAATGATGAAAACAAGTGCAAACAATTGATGACAGTTTATTCAAAGTGTAAAGTGTAATTTTTGAGTAAAGAGAGTGAGGGAGCGAAGTATTTGTGCGTTATCTTTTAGCATATCCTGCAAATTTTTTGTGTAGGAACCGGATAATTTGTCCATGAAATCCTCTTCCTTTGCTGATAAACTTTCAATTCTGCTAAAAAGGGTTTGATATCTATCATAAACAGTTTGCCAATCAGTAAGATCATGGATAACAGCTGGAATAGTAACATCCTTGCTGATGGTTTCATCTTCTTCTTTTCAAATTTCATTAATCGAACGCTCACTGTTATCTATGACATGTGCATAGATAAAGATATCCTCATCAATCGCCAATCCCATAAAAAGTGAACATGCAATTGAATAATTCATTTGTGGTCATAATTCATGTCCGACCCAACAAGCAGATGTGCTGCGTAAAGATGCTAACATTTTAATATTCCATTCCCATTTTGATAAATTCTTTTTGTAATAATTTTCATAAACAATATTAAGGATTTATATACCAATGCTGATGATGTTTGAATAAAATGAGTATCTTTCGAATTAAGCATAGAAATCTATTATTAATGGAAAAAATCTTTTTCCTTCAACTGGTCTTTTAGCTGGATTTTTTCCTCGACAAATTAAACTCTACATATGAACCAGAACTTCTCAATAAAACAAAATTGGGGGGAACTTCTTATTAAACTCAATTAGGTTACAAATTTTTCAGGGCACCAGATTTTTCACCTAACTCTTTACTTTTTAACAACAATGAGCCATCAACCTGAATAACAAAAAAGTTTCCCCCCTCACTCCATGTTATTGAACACGGATTCTACATTTTTCCCCCAGCCTCTATTTTCATGAATTTCTCAGAGATCTGAATAAGTAATGTTTCCTAAAGGGTGTTAGGGTTTATTTCTTGCAAAAACAGGGGGAGAGAAACGATATTATCTGAAGATAAAGATGAAATCACAAAAGTAAAAGGTTAATCAAAATACCCAAGCAAATGCAAGTGACCAATTCATACTTTTCGTCATGTTATCACCATTTTTATCTTTATCTTCAGAAAAGATCGCTTTTACCTTTTCCTACTTTGCAAGAAATAAACCTTAACACCCTTTATTTTTCTTGGATGTAGTTGAATCAGAACTTTCATGCTGTGTAATTTTTTTCTTAGAGTCCGTTCAGTTTGGCCACAACCTCGAACCAAAAATTTGATATATTGAGTAGATGTGTAGATTGTGTAGATTAATGTAATACTTTATTTTTTTATATTATTGTTGAAAATACGTATTTTTACATGAAATTAGTCCCCACTGTTTCATGAGACCCATCATAAGTGTATCATTCCTCTAGCCTTCATCGTTAAAATCAGTTCGTTCTGTTGTTTAGTTGCTTCTTATTTGCGAAAGTTTATTTCAAACATCATAACGAGGCAAATGTTTTCTAGCAAATACTGAAAATGGAAAGAAAGAGCACAGTTAATATGAATCAATCAAAGAAATCAGTAGATACTCACAATAACAAAGATTCGAGTAGTTAGATCCAACATCGTACCCATAGTGAATGCAATATCAGTTCTAGAAAGTCGATCTTCTAAATCAGTTACCTGAAAAACAAGAGTTCATTAAATTTCCATCTTTTATGAATAAACTGAACATTACCTTTATGAAGGCTTGCACGTTCAATTGCAAATGTTTAGTTGCTTTCCTTAGATTCTTGCAACAGGAGTTCATCTAAAGTAATATAATAGTTTAAGCGTTATTGAATGAAAACATTGAAAATAACTCTATACCTTTGCCAACAAGACTCCATTGGTGTATGAACAAGCTGCAGTCGTTACTAAGCCAATCATAGCAGCGTTCACAATGAAAAAGTCCATGAATCCACGATCAATATGAACAAAAACTGCAGAGTAAATTCCAAAATCGTCAACAAAAGAGATTCCTAGGTAAGTGAATATGAACAATATCCTAATTCTAATATTTGCTTGTTCAATTTCATTCTGATAGCGAATAATCTCGCGAATATTAGCTTTGTATTCAAGGAAATAGTTAGCGTTATTTGATTGTGATCTATTCAATGCAAGATTGTGTACACTTTGGGTTACATGAGCAACTTTAAAGTAAAAATAACACAATTGAATTGTATTGACACTACCAATTAACAGCAAGTTGCTAATGACACAAACGAATCCAAGATAACTGATGCCAAGCCAAAAGCCTGTGTAAATATACTGTTCCAATGTATGCGGGAGTTTATACATTGAATGAACAATGAGGATCAAAATCGGTGCGAAACTAATTGTAGCACAAAATATTACTCTAACCCAAAAAATTGCTAAATTGGTAGCATAAAAACGCAATCTTCTGCAATAGAATGGATCCATGCATAAAACTTGACTCTTGAATCCTTTTGAATACACCAATTCGAACTTGAAAGATGAAAAGTGACCATCCTTAGTCAAATATATCCAAAAGTGTCTTAATACTTCACCAAAAATAGATGCATTCAAAAAGAAGAGCCAAAAGAAACGACCGTTTTTATGACCATAGAAAAAGTCACCAAGAAGAAGATGCCATTTATCTGGTAGATTAAAGCAACTCAACAATATCAAGCGTGTGATATTAATGGTCATTAAACTCAAGTAAAAGATGGATTTTGTTGTAGTCCATTTTGACGGTGTTACTCTTGGATCTTGTGAAAACCCGTTTGGTAGTATATTGTATGAAATGCAGATCGATTCCAGTTGCTTTAAATATTTTACTGCTATAACATCATCAACAAACGTTCGTAACCCAACAACGCGACAAATGAATTTTGATATCTCTGAACCAATCTCCGTGTGATTGTGTTTAACTCTTAGCATGGACTTTTTTTGCAACCGCATTGCGATTTTGCGAAATTCACAAACTAAAAATCGTAAAAATTGAACCAAAAACATGTTGATAAAACTTTGAATAAATGCTGTTCAAAAGATCGACAATTGTATCAAGTTTTTTTGTTAGTGATAGATCTTCCTTTTATGCTGTTTCCAAGTTAAGGCATCATCGATTAATAAGGAGATGTTCAATCTCTCTGCTTTAAATTGTATTTAATACATGATTTTCGCACTTGATGAGTATCTCTTTGCATCATTGTTATTGTACAAAAACAAAACAATAAAACTGTGAATAATTCAAATAATTAATAAACTAAGAAGTTGCTCAAAAATATTATCAATAATTAATAGTTATCCTTGATATTAATTGATCTAAATCAAAAAACAAGGTAATCAATTTTGACATAATTATGTGATTCAAAATTAAATATTAAAGAGGTCTCCAAAAATCTTCACTTTTTTTACTAGTTAAGATCCTAAAATTTTTAGGATACACCTATAAGGATCACAAAATCCTGATCATTTTTTCTGTGATCATCTGTTTTTGAGATTTTTTAGGGGAAAGTGCGACAAGCACCCTTTATTAATAGTTAATAATTGTACCCATTTATGCTCTTAGGTCAAAAATTAACTGTGCTTTTTAGGGCGAATCAATTCGAGGCAGAACATTTTCAATGAAAAATTTAATCAAAAACTTTCAAAACGAAAGTATTGTGAAGTTAGCCATTCCAGACAGTACAATTTATAGTTAAACAGCGGTTGAAAATCGTCTATGAGGATTGAGGTTTACTTAAAGTTTAACGTGAACATCATAATGAGAGAAATGTTTTCAAGTAAATACTGGACATTGGAAGAAAGAGTACTTTTATTAGAAATCAATCAGAGAAATCAGTCGATACTCACAATCACAAATACTTCGGTAGTCATATGCAGAATTTTTCCAATGGTAAATGCAATGTCAGTTCTTACTAATCGATCCTGTAGATCGGTTCCCTGTAAATCAAGAGTCGATTAAATTTTCCGTTTTTTATTATTATACTTACAAAGCGTATTAATAATAACCAAGTACCTTAATAAAGGATTTAACATTCAACTGTAAACGTCTAGTTGCTCTCCTTAGATTCTTGCAATAAGAACACATCTAAAAGTAAAGAGGTAAAATGCAATTGCAACTGAATAAATGCTAGTGAGATACAACCGCTCTTTTACCTTTGTCAGTATAATTCCATTGGTGTAGGAACAAGCTCCGATAGACACGGAACCAACAACAGAAATGGATGCAATAAATAAGTCTAAAAACCCACTATCAATGTGAACAATAACTGCAATGTAAAACCCGAAATTAGAAGTAAAAGAAATGCCAAAGTAAAGAAATATAAGCCAGTTTCTAAAGCGAATGTTGAGTTGTTCAATTTCATTCTGATATTTAATAATCTCATCAACAGTAACTTTGTATTCAGAAAAGTAGTCAATGTTATCTAAAATTTTTCGTTTTCTGACAAAATCTTGCACGATTTGGGCTAAATGAGCAGCTTTAAAGTAAAAGTAAGACAAATGAACTGTAACTATACCGCCAGTCAGCATTATATTGCTCAAGGTACAAACAAGCCCAAGATAGGTGATGAGAAGCCAAAAGTAGATGCAGATAAACTGTTGAAGTGTTTTCGGTAGATGAGATGATGTTTGAACAATAATGACAAAAATTGGTGCAAGACTGAGTGCAGTAAGAAAAATAATTCTTAGCCATAAAATCGTTAAGTTGGCAGCAATAAAACTAAACTTTTGACAATACGTTTGATTCATTGATACAGATTTACTTTTGAATCCTTGTAGATATATTGAATGGTACAACTTGAGCGTTGCTAAATTACCATTTCTAACTAAATATATCCAAAAATGTCTCAATACTTCACCAAATACAGATACGTACAACCAGAAAGACCAGAAAAATCGACGACCTGGATAGCTGCATAAAAAGTCTCCAAAAATAAGAAGCCATTCGTTTGAAAGATTGGAAACACTCAGCAATAACAAGTGAGTAATGTTAACGATGATAAGGCTAGAGTAAAGAATCGATTTGGTTTTAGTCCATTTTGATGGTGTTACACTTTGATCTTGAGAGAATCCGTTTGGTAAAATATTGTACTCGATGCAAACTGATTCAAGTCGCTGAAGGTCTTTGATTGCTTGAGCGTCATCAACTTTATTTGAACGAAATCCAACCAAAAGTTGAATTAGTTTTGAAATGAAAAGAAACGTTTTATTAGCTTTCAGCATTTAATCATTTGCTGTTTTTTGAGACTCCAATAAATGCTGGCTTAATAATGAAATTAATTCTAGCAAATCATTGGAATGAAACTTTAAACTGGTGCTCAAGAAGCTGGCTGATAATAGATTTGCTTTGCATGTTATAAGGAGTTTCAAATCGAAGTGGGTCAATAATGTGGATGAATTATTGAAATGTTGAACTTCACCTTGCCATGCATTTATATTGAGTCAAACTCAAATGGTCCATTAGAGTAAATAAAGATCTCAAATTTGCAAATCAATTATATTTAATATTTAAATAAGGGGCCCCTAAGAGATAGTGGGAATGAACATGAATTGATTTGTTTTAGGAGAATTGATCATTTAATCGATGAATGAAATTTTATATCTTTCTTAAACACTAAATGCTCTATTTTAAGAAAATTTTGATCGAAATCTTTTCATTAGATCAAGTCGAGAACAACTAGCTTCTTTTTTCGATGATTTCGGTCTATTTTTTATCCATTCAGACATTCGCAACTGAATTTTCTCTCAGCAGATTCAGCTTTACAGATTAGTCAAAACTCAGTAGTACAGAATTGGGATGAATCTGGATAGTTTTCGTCTTGCTAACGAATTTGCGGCAATGGAGCAAACCAACTTTGAGATGCCGATGCTTCTCATAGGGTTCAATAGCTCTTTTCGGGGGCTCATCTTGTTAAATCTTTGTTTGATGCACGAAATTTCGTCAACTTGTTACATCGAATTCATCATAACAATCAAACAAATCTACTCACAACTTGTTATTCTTTATTTTATAACTTAATTGTTTTAACGTTTGTATTCATTCCCACTATTTCTCGGTACTTTTTATATTCATTTCTATTTACTGGTTAATATGATGTAATAATACATTGAGAAGTAACACTTTAGTTGTTGAAAACAAAATAATGGTTCGAATCGATTCTGTGGAAAATGAAACCAAAAACTAGATGATATTGAACGGAAATAATCAATTTCTTATGATCTTTTCATTAAGAAAAAAATAAAATACAATAAAAAACATTAAAAAAATTAAATAAGAAGCGAAAAGTTTGGAGGTGACAAAATTATGGTACCACTTGGTTTATTAATGTTTAATATTGAGTTTGGCTCAATTTAATCTAATAAATTCGAAAATTTGCTTGCGAATTAGGTCAACAAGGGATTGGAAATATTCAGGATCAAAAGCATATCAGATATTTTGGCTTTCTCGCCAAAAATTCTCAATTTTATTAAACTTAAGCTGCCCTGAGCCATCAACTCTTCGAATAGATGTGCTCTCTGGAAGCAGAAATTGAAAAATTTATTGATGCCCATCTAATATAAACCACCATTTCGATAACTTAGCATCCCCTCTACCCTCATTTGTCGAAATATATTCCAATCAAGCATAATAACGGTTAATCGTTGCTTTGAATTTTCAATTGTGAAAGTTCATTGGAAGTTGACTTTAAACATCATAATGAGACAAATGTTTTCGATCACATACTGCAAATGGAAAGAAAATGTACAGTTACTATTAATATGAATGAATGAGAGATGCAGTTACTTTGAATGATTTAAAGAAATAATTTGATACTTCCTATCACAAAAATTCGAGTAGTTAGATCCAACATTGTACCCATAGTGAATGCAATATCAGTTCTTGAAAGTCGATCTTCTAAATCAGTTACCTGAAAATCAAAAGTTCATTAAATTTTCATTTTTTATGAATAAACCAAATATTACCTTTATGAAGGCTTGCACGTTCAATTGCAAATGTTTAGTTGCTTTCCTTAGATTCTTGCAGCAAGAGTTCATCTAAAAGTATAATAGTTTTGATATTATTAAATGACAACATTGAAAATCATTTTATACCTTTGTCAATAATGTTCCATTGGTGTATGAACAGACACCAATTGCTACGAAGCCTATCATAGCAGTGTTCACGATGAAAAAGTCCAAGAGTCCGCCATCAATATGAACAAAAACTCCAGTGTAAACTCCGAAATTGTCAACAAAGGAAATTCCGAGATAAGCAACTATAAATAAATTTCTAATGCCGACATTTACTTGTTCGATTTCATTCTGATATCGAATAATCTCGCGAATAGTAGCTTTGTAATCAAGCAAATAGCTAGCGTTATTTGATTGTAATCTATTCAATGCAAGATTGTGTACAGTTTGGGCTACATGAGCAACTTTAAAGTAAAAGTAACACAATTGAATTGTAATTAAGCTACCAATCAATATCGCGTTGCTTAGGACACAAACGAATCCAAGATAACTGATGACAAGCCAAAAGCCACTGAAAATATACTGTTCCAATGTTTGGGGTAATTTAGACACTGAATTAAAAATGAAGATTAAAATCGGTGCGAAACTAATTGTAGCACAAAATATTACTCTAACCCAAAAAATTGCTAAATTGGTAGCAAAAAAACGCAATTTTCGGCAGTAAAATTGATCCATGCATAAAACTTGACTCTTAAAGCCATTTGAATATACCAATTCGAACTTGAAAGATGCGAAGTGACCATCCTTAGTCAAATATATCCAAAAGTGTCTTAATACTTCACCAAAAATAGATACATTCAAAAAGAAGAGCCAAAAGAAACGACCATTCGGATGACCATAGAAAAAGTCACCAAGAAGAAGATGCCATTCAACGGGTAGATCAAAGATACTCAACAATATCAAGTGGATGATATTAACTGTCATTAAACTCAAGTAAAGAGTGGATTTTGTTTTAGTCCACTTCGATGGCGTTACTCCTGGATCTCGTGAAAATTGATTTGGTAATAGATTATATGAAATGCATATTGATTCCAGTTGCTTCAAATATTTGACTGCTACAGCATCATCAACATCACTCCAGCGAACCCCAATCACATGCCGAGCCAATTTTGATACAATCTCCGTGAGATTGTGTCTGACCCTTAGCATGGCTTTATGATACAACCTTACTTTGCAAAACTCACAACCCAAAAATCGTAATGAATGCTCTTCAAAAAATCAACTGTTTTGGTTGGTAATAGCTTTTATTTATGTTGTTTGCAAGTAAAGGCAACATCAATAAATGAGTAGGAGAATCGTTGAATCTTTTTCTTTTAAATTTTATTTCAGTGATAATTGTCTGATCAGTCTATTTCTTTGAATTACTGGCATTATGCAAACACAGTGGCACAATAGTGAACAACTAACTAATTAATAAAATAAGAAGTTGCTTAAAAATGAGATTTTCAACTCATCAATAATTAAAAATATTTCCGATAATCTCATTACTAATATTCAGGTACATTGATCAATTTATGAATATAAAATGAAGAAAATGTGCAATAGCAATTATCAGTTGTTTCAAGTGTTTTTTTCAACAGACTCATCGACATTAATTGATCGAAATCAAAATACAAGTTGAATAAATTTCGAAATACATGTAATTAAAACTCAAGATTGCCTGTAAATTATTCAATTCAAAGGCAAGATTGCAAAATATTTTTATGAGTTCTTAATAATAGATCCCATGATCGGCTCCTTTAAAATCAAGAGTCGATTAAGTTGGTAACTAACTATTAGAATAGTGTCATTAAAAAATGAGCTTCCAGTACTAACCTGTTAACAGCCTCAAAACAAAAAAATTCATTTTCAATGCCATAACATCACCTCTAGTCATCTTTCTAAAACAATTTCAACTGAATATCGTGATTTTTATTGTTTGATCCGGATCAGATGCTTTACCGATTAATCAAGGGAAGAGTAGAAACTACATATAGAAATAATTTTATTTGAAAAGTTCATTGAAAGTTGACTTTAAACATCATAATGAGGCAAATGTTTTCAATCAAATACTGAAAATAGTAAAAAATATAATATACAGTTACTTTGAATGATCTGAAGAAATCAATCGATACTTACTATCACGAAAACTCTAGGAGTGGCATCCAAAATTTTACCAATAGTGAACGCAATATCAGTTCTTGACAGTCGATCTTCTAAATCAGTTCCCTGAAAATCAAAAGTGTATTAAAATTAAGCTCTTTATGAAGAAAACCAAACATTACCTTTATGAAGGCTTGCACGTTCAGTTGCAAACCACTTGTAATTTTCCTTAGATTCTTGCAGCAAGAGTTCATCTAAAAGTAAAATAGAATATTAAATGAAAACATTAAGATTCCTTTTATACCTTTGTCAATATGGCTCCATTGGTGTATGAACAAGCGCCGATGCCTGCAAAGCCAATTATAGAAAAGCCCGCAATGAAAAAGTCCATGAATCCGTGATCAATATGAACAAAAGCTGCAGTGTAAACTCCAAAATTGACAACAAATGAATTCCCAAAGTAGAAGAATACAAGACAGTTTCTAAAGTGAATATTCGCTTGTTCAATTTCATTTTGATATTGGATAATCTCACAAAAAGTAGCTTTGTAATCAAGCAAATAGTCATCATTTTTCGTGTAGCTTCTTTTCGTGGAAAGATCGCGCACAGTTCGGGCTACATGTGCAGTTTTAAAGTAAAAGTAAGACAAATGAACTGCAGCAACACTGCCAGTTAACAGCAAGTTGCTAAGGGTACAAACGATTCCAAGATAACTGATGACAAGCCAAAAGCCTGTGTAAATATACTGTTCAGACGTTTGCGGGAGTTTAGACGCTGAATGAAAGATGAAGATTAAAACTGGTGCAAAACTAATCAAAACGCAAAAGTACATCCTAACCCAAAAAATAGCTAAATTAGTAGATACAAAGCGAAACTTTTTGCAGTAAAATTGATCCATGAATAAAACTTGATGTTTATATCCTCTTGTATGAACTAAATGTTGCAACTTTAAGGTTGTCAATTGACCATTTTTAGCCAAAAATATCCAATAGTGTCTTATCACTTCACCAAGAATGGATGCATTTAAAAAGAAGAGCCAAAAGAAACGACCATTTGGATGACCATAGAAAAAGTCACCAAGAAGAAAATGCCATTCATCGGGTAGATCAAAGGCACTCAACAATATCAAGTGGACGATATTAACTGTCATTTCACATAAATAAAGGATGGATTTTGTTTTAGTCCACTTTGATGGTGTTACTCTTGGATCTTGTGAAAACCCGTTTGGTAGTATATTGTATGAAATGCATATTGATTCGAGTCGCTTTATATGTTTGATTGCTACAGCATCATCAATATTGCTCGAGCGAAATCCAATCACGAGTCCAACCAATTGTGACACAATCTCAATATATTTACTTTTCAACATAACGTGTGGGGAAAAAGTTATGGACATTTTGTTTAAATGATTGTAATTAGTTTATTTTTTTGAATAATTTAATTTTTTTGATATGAAATTGAAGCTCAGGATCTGGTGAATAGATCGAATATATTTGATACCACCATAACATGCTTTATCAACATGAAATTTGTGATTTTTCATGAGCCTGTGATTTTTCATTATTAGACTCAGAGATTAATGAAAATCCTAAGGCGTCAAAAACTTCCTGAGATTGGACGCATAAATAGCAGAAAAAGATAAGGCAAAGTTAAACTTTAAATGGTGATAAATGAATAATTAAAAGCGCAAAATTTTTGAAATTTTTGTATTAAATTCTTCAATTACTAGATAAAATTCTGTGAAAATTCTAATCCTTTAGCTCAACCCAGTTCTGAGAAAACTTCAGATTACTAGAGTAGTAATTTGTCCATAACTTTCTCCCCACAGGTTAGCTTTACGCTTTAACTTCACTGTAGCTTTTAATAATTCACAATAATAAAATTGTAAACAATGCATCAATACTATCTGAATGAGAATTAAAAATGCTCTTCTAAAGATTTTCTAACATATCAAATGTTTTGGTTGCTAATAGCTTTTATTCATGTCATTTTCAAGGGAATGGCAAAATCGATTGCAAATTCGTTGAGTTTTTGTTTCCTTTAGACTGTATTCAAAGTGATAATCATCTGTAAAGATGAAGCCAACTGTACGAATTACTGTCGTTTCACAAAAATTGTGCTATTGTGAGTTGTAAATAAAATTAAAGTTTATTAGAATCGGAAATTTCAAATTATTAATATTAATATTAATAATCAATAGTTATCCTTTATTGTTCATATTATATCAATTATATCCCGTGAAGAGTAGGAGTTGCAATTTCCATTTGCACAAAATTTATTGGGAATTGACTTTATTAAACATCATGATGAGGCAAACGTTGTCAATCAATTAATTATCAATAATGAGCAGCTCTTGAAATTGGCGAGGCAACAAATTGAAAATTATTTACATGATTACAAGTTATTCATTAGCGGTAAGCAAAATGTTGCCTCAATTTTTCAACCTTTGAATGACATTAGTTTTTTTTTAAATAATCATTTTTCATGTAAAATGATCAAATGCTCTTGTATAATAAAGTTGAGTTGGATTGACTGCAAGACAAAAGTTATATTTAATGTTTACTATTGCTACTGACAATCAAACTTGAATCACATCTAAATTAATGAAACGTTGTTGTACTGTTGGGTCAATTGTATTTTCAATCAAAAAGTAGCCCCAAGTTTGTTACTTTACAATTCATTTTAATTAGTTTGTGCTAATTATTCGCTCTTTTTCTGCTTACCTGTCAGTTTAATAAACAGGAAATCAATCAAATTTTAAAGTTAATAAAGATATAACTGAAACTATATGACAATGTTGATGATGATTATAAATTATTACAAAGGTTCAAGCTGTGTTATTTGGATAAAATTGGAAACTTTTCAAACTTTTTTTTCTCCTTTCAGGTTTTACGTTTCCTCATAATTGAACACCAAAGTGAAAAGTTCATTTAATAGAATAATTTGAGTTAACCAATTAATTAATTTAGAAGTTGCAAAAAGCAAATCATTTTTTTGAGCTTCTTGTTTTTTCATTGAAATTGGATGAAGGTGAAGAGGCAGAGAGGTAATGATGATAATGATGATGATAATGAGTGAGAAAGAGAAGTGAAATAAGGTCTCAATATTACATGAGTTTATTCTGGAAGCTGAGAAGAGGAGAGAAAAAAGATTTTTCTTCTCTCTCTCTTCTCTCTTGCAAAAAGATGATTTTATAATGAAGACACCTAGCAGGGAAGCTGATAAATTGGTTGAGAAGGAAAAAGATTGTTCATCATACCTGTTGAAGATGTAGTTAGAAAATGAAGAGAGAGAAAAAAATAATATTTTCACCTCAAATAAATTAATTTTCAACATCTTCATCATAATATTCTTGTTTACCGATTTGCATATCAATTTTGAGTCAAAAACACTTATCATCTTATTTTAAACTGGTCATAAAAATTTGTAAGCATTATATCCTCTAGAAACGTGAGTAAATTTCGTTCACGTACATAACGTTACAAGAATGTAACAATCACAAGTTTCAGACAAATAAATTCAAATTTAACATAATAGCGTAATTTCATTGTCGATCTTGATCACCAAGGTTTCAATTTAATCCCGTGAAGAGTAAAAGTTGCAATTATTATTTGCGAAAATTATTGGAAATTGACTTTAAACATCATAATGAGGGAAATGTTTTCAATCAAATACTGAAAATGGAAAGAAGAGTAACAGTTACTATTAATATAAATGAATCCAAGAAATCATCAGAGATACTTACTATGACAAAAACTCGAGGAGTCGCATCCAAAATTTTACCAATAGTGAACGCAATATCAGTCCTTGAAAGTCGTTCTTCTAAATCAGTTACCTGCAAATCAAGAGTTCATTAAAGTTTCATCTTTTACGAAGAAACAAAACATTACCTTTATTGAAGATTTAGCATTAAATTGCAAGCGTTTGGTTGCTTTTCTAAGGTTCTTGCAACAAGAGCTCATCTAAAAGTAAAGTAAATTAGATCAAATTGCTAGCATTGGAAATCCTTTTATACCTTTGTCAATAAGACTCCATTGGTGTATGAACAAGCTCCGATGCCTGTAAAGCCAATCATAGAAACACCCGCAACGAAAAAGTCCATGAATCCTCTATCAATATGAACAAAAAGCGCAGTGTAAACTCCAAAGTCTGTAACAACAGAATGTCCCAGATAAACCAACATGAACAAGTTTCTAATGCCAATATTAACGTGTTCAACTTCATTCTGATATTGAATAATCTCACGAACAGTAGCTTTGTAATCAAATAAATAATCAGCAACATTTAAGTGTCTTCTTTTCGTGGCAAGATCTTGCACAGTTCTGGCAACATGAGCAACTTTGAAGTAAAAGTAAGACAATTGAATTGTGATTAAACCACCAGTTAACATTAAGTTGGTTATGGTACAAACGATTCCGAGATAACTGGTGACAACCCAAAATCCAGTGTAAATATACTGTTCCGATGTTCGCGGAAGTTTAGACGCTGAATGGACAATGAAGATTAAAATCGGTGCAAAACTTATTGTAACTGAAAATAACATCCTAACCCAAAAAACAGCTAAGTTGGCGGCAACAAAGCGATACTTTTTGCAGTAAAAGCGATCCATTAATAAAACTTGACTCTTGAATCCTTTTAAATATACCGAATGCTGCAACTTCAAGGTTGTCAAGTGACCATTTTTAATCAAATATATCCAAAACTGTCTCATGTATTCACCACAAATATCTAAATTCAAGCAAAATATCCAAAAGAAACGACCATTCGGATGTCCATAGAAAAAGTCACCAAGAAGAAGATGCCATTCATCTGGTAGATCAAAGGCACTCAACAACGTCAAATGTACGATATTAATAGTCATTACACTTAAGTAAAGTATAGACTTTATTGTAGTCCATTTCGATGGCGTTACTCTTGGATCTTGTGAGAATCCGTTTGGTAATATGTTGTATGAAATGCATATTGATTCGAATCGCTTTAAATGTTTGATTGCTACAGCATCATCATCACTCGAATGAAATCCAATCACAAGTCGAAATAATTTTGATCCAAGATCAACCTTATTGTGTTGTCCTCTTAACATGACCGTTTGCTTACTGTAATTTTGACTGATTAATAATTCAAAGTTGATTATATCAATAGCACTTGAATCAGATTTATAATAGAATCAAGCTTTTCAAAAGATCATTTTGCATCTAGTTTTGGCTGCTAATAGCTTTTATTAATGTTATTTTCAAGGAAATTCAAAATCGATTAATAATTATGAGAATCATTCTCCTTTGTAACTGTATTTGCATTGTTAGTTTGTTGAAAATTCAAGCTTATCTGCTTGAATCACTGTCATTTCATAAAATTATGCAAGTATAAAAGCAGTAAATAAAAGTTCATTAAAAAGGAAATTTTCAAGTTATCAACAATCAATATTTATTCTTTATTGCTCATGTATGTAATAAATCGATCACTTCACCAATATAAGGTAAGGAAATCATGAAAATTGATAACACTTAAGTTGTACACCGAAATATTCATCGTCTAATTAAACTTAAAAATATTTATTATATATTATGTGGGCTCATACAACGAAACTTACCAAAAACAATTGAGGGATATCAAATTTCAAATGCATAACGTTTGTATAACGTATTTTTGCAAATCATAGAAACGGTCGCGATGAAAAAGTCTCAGAATCCGTGATCAATATACACTTAAAACTGCAGTGTTAACTCCAAAATCTTTAGCATTAGAATTTCCGAGGTGAGCAAGTATGAAAAAGTTTCTAACACCAATGTTCACTCGTTCAACCTCATTCTGATATCTAATAATCTTACAAACAGTAGCTTTTTAATCAAGCAAATGGTCAGTACTATTAGCTTATCCTCTTTTAGTGGCAATAGCTTGCACAGTTCCGGCTATATGAGCAGTTTTAAAGTAAAAGTAAGACAATTGCATTGTAAGTGAGTTACCAATTAACATCAAGTTACTTATGGCTCAAACGGTTCCAAGATAACTAATGAGAAACCAAAAGACGGTGTAGATGAACTGAAAAATGCATATCAAAACCAATTGCAAGATAGCAAAAGCAGTTGTTAAGCAAAAAAAACGCGAGTTCGACCCATGTTTCGCTCACATAAAATAGCTATATTGATACTTTGTAAACAATTTGGTTCATCAATGCATTGCAGAAAATCAATATATGAATAAATATGGTGTTTATTAAAACTTGAATTTGCAATTTATTGATAGTTGATTATTATGCTTCATTTTACGATGTAAACTCGTCAATTTGAAATAAGAAAATCGTGCAAAATAACGATTACGCTTATTTTTGTATCACTTATCAAAATTAATGAACTGGATTCGCAAAATATTTTAATGTTTTGGCAAACTTAGTGGCGTCAAAAAAAACTTTTTCTTGGACATCTTCCGTCTTCTTATTTCCATAAAAGTAAACAAGTTGAAATTAAGTGTTTTGCTGTATCCAAAAGTGAAACTCGGCGAATATATGAAAGTTGAGTTCTTAATGAAACTTTATGTATTCATTATTATTGTTGAATTTGTAAACATTATATCCTTTGAAACATAATGCAAGTTTCTATGATGTAAATATCCGAAGTACATATTCATAAGTATTTTCTAGCGAAATGTTATGTTTTCATGATCTGGGAATATACCAACCGCGGAAACAATCAATTTATTAAAATAAACTGAGATTCAACAAAGTATCGGAAATCTTATTGATCGATTCTAAACAAATGCTTTACCACTAAAGTTTAAGTTCAATCCAGCAAAGAATAGGCGCAATTTGTGAACTTTTTTGAAGTTCATTGAAAATTGACTTTAAACATCATGATGAGGCAAATATTTTCGATCAAATACTGAAAGTGGAAAGAAAAGGTAAAGTTACTATTAATGAACTAAAGAAAATATTTTATGCTTACAATAACAAAAACTCGAGTAGTCATGTCCAAAAGTTGACCAATAGTGAATGCAATATCAGTTCTTGAAAGTCGGTCTTCTAAATCAGTTACCTTAAAATCAAAAGTTTATTAAATTTTCATCTTTTACGTGTGCTTGCACTGGGCAATTCAAACTTTAATTATTAAGCTTCAAAGTCTGAATCGTTCAGTGCAATCACTAGACACTAAGAACTCAAACAATACCTTTATGAAGGTTTCTGCATCCAATTTCAAACGGCTAGTTACTTTCCTTAGATTCTTGCAACATGAGATCATCTAAAAGTGAGTAAATTAAATTAAATGTCGAACAAACATTTGCAATTTCATACCTTTGTCAATATGACTCCATTGACGTATGAACAAGCTCCGATGGATACAAAGCCAATCATGGAAACACCCAAAATGAAAAAGTCCATGAATCCGCGATCAATATGAACAAAAACTGCAGTGTAAACTCCAAAATTGTCAACAGCAGAAAGTCCAAGGTAAACGAATATGAACCAGTTTCTAACACCAATATTACAGTGTTCAGTTTCATTCTGATATTTAATAATCTCACAAACAATAGGCTTGTAATCAAGTGAATACTCAGCATTTTTCGAGTGTCTTCTTTTCATGGAAAGATCTTGCAAAGTTCGGGCTACATGAGCAACTTTGAAGTAAAAGTAGGATAATTGAATCGTAGCTAAGCCACCAGATAAAATTAAGTTGCTCATGGTACAAGCGACTCCAAGATAACTGATGAGAAGCCAAAATCCAGTGTAAATATATTGTTCCGATGTTTTCGGGAGTTTGGACGCTGAATGGACAATGAAGATTAAAATTGGTGCAAAACTAATTGTAAGGAAATATGAAGTCCTCACCCAAAAAATAGCTAAATTAGTAGCAACAAAACGAAATTTTTTGCAGTAAAATGGATCCATGAATAAAACTCGACTGCTGAATCCTTTTGAATATATTAAATGTTCCAATTTAAAGGTTGTCAAGTGACCATTTTTAGCCAAAAATATCCAATAGTGTCTTATCACCTCACCAAAAACAGAAAAATTCAAAAAGAAGAGCCAAAAGAAGCGACCATTTGGATGTCCATAGAAAAAGTCACCAAGAAGAAGATGCCACTCATCTGGCAGATCAAAGGCACTCAACAATATAAAGTGTATGATATTGATGGTCATAATGCTTATGTAAAGGAGGGACTTTATTTTAGTCCATTTCGATGGCGTTACACTTGGATCTTGTGAGAATCCGTTTGGCAATATATTGTATGAAATGCACATTGATTCAAGTTGCTTTAAATATTTTATTGCTACAGTGTCATTGATATCACTCGAACGGAACCCAATCACATGCCGAACCAATTGTGATACAATCGCAATCTGTTTACTCCGCAACATAGCTTTACCCTTTAACTTCACTGTAATTTTATATAATTCACAATAGTAAAATTGCAAACAGTGCATCAATACTATCTGAATGAACCCATTTCGATACAACTCCGTTGTGTTTAGTACCCAACATGTCCATTTGCTTCAGTTAACTGCAATTCTGAATAATTTACCATCTAAATACTGAATGCATCAATAACATCTGAATGGGGTTGGAAACTTATGCTCTACAAAAGATCAGCAAATAAAATCTTATAAGTTTTCGTTGCTAATAGCTCTTATTCAGGTTATTTTAAAAGTCACTTAAAAATGTTGAAATCTTTAATTACAGATTGTGAGTCTTTTCCCTGTCATTCCATGCCGAACTCATATATTTCAGTGAAATATTTTACTTGCAAACTTTTTTAATCAATAAGTCTCAATTGTCTTTCACTGACTTCATTGTTCAAAAATGACAGAAGTTCATTAGTGAGAAATGATAAATTGACGAATAAACAAAGCTTCATTAAAACAATTGATTAATCATTAAATTAATTTAATTGGTCATGAAATGCATCCAACAACGTATGAATTTAAAAATTAGCTGTTGATATATTATTGGTTTCATGAATAATCACAAGAAAGCCACTGATCATTTATTAATTAATAATGTTACATATTATTAAAGTAATACAATTTAATTCACTTCATGTAGGTTTGCCTTATTTCATTAGATCTATTGAAATAAGAATATTTAGACTGAATTTCATTGTAAATTTTCAATAATTTATTATCTTATCTTTTCAATTATTCATATCCATTGGAAAATGTTAATTTCTTCAATTAAATTGAAAAGTCGTAATCAAGAAAAAATAATTGTTTGAAAAATCTTTGTTTTTCATATTTTGCGCAAAATCTCTGTCTTTTCAGGTTGGGTTTAACATCGTTAGATGGCGTAAAATGGTGCGGTAAAGTTTATGAAATTTTAGGTAACATTTGAAATTTACTTTTTTACCTTATGTTTTAATTGAAATTTTGGTTTATTTAATTTATTTATCTAGTTTTTAATTTATTGTTATTTACGGTTTGTGATTAAAATGCCTCAAGATCTGCACATTCAAGAGATCCAAGCGCAGTTGATGGAATGTCGTGAGGAGATAAAAATTTACAAGCGAAATGAAAAACAAATGGAATTCATTACAAGGGAAAATCGACAACTGCAGAATGAAAAGCTTTATTTAAGAGAAACTTTACAAAGGACCATCGAAAAGATGAGCTGTCTGGAGGAAGATGTCAATCAAATGAGGAGTCACCTGTATGCTGCTCGATTAACCGAAGAATCTGCTGAAAATGACATTAAAAAGTTATACTCAACCATTGAAGAGTTGCGTAAAGAAAATGTCGCCCTTAAAGGTGCTATTGAAGATCTCATAATTACCAAAAAAGAGTTGGAATCACAAGCATTAGAACAGAAAAAAGAGTCAGACTTGGCCGAGGAATTGGCCAACACTAGGAGACAAGCATTGGAGCAACAAATTGAAGCCCTTAAAAAAGTTAATTGTAAACTACAGGAATCGCGTGGAGGCCTCTAATCACAGTTAGTTTTTTATATTCTCTTGTGGTTAGAAAAAGTCAACCATTTGAAATGTACAATACAAAAAATAATAGTTGACAATAAAGTGGATGTGAATGGTTGAAATGAAATAACACATTCCTTTATTTGTTGACCTTCTATGGACACACCTAACACTTTATTATTGATAATCTAATTTTATATTTATTTTTCTCTTTCAGTTAAATCACACAATCTTGCATCATCAGTACTGTTGCCTTCATCACCACATCACCACCATCATCAGCTGCATCAACATGATCCACCATACATGACGTGAATGCCATCACTGTCTCCATCTCATCTCATTCCCATCATAATCATCATCATAATCGTTTGCCATCTTAAATCATTCGAGACTATTCGAGAATACTCATTGAAACATTGATTCATCGTAATAATATGCGTGAACTTCAGGATAAGCTTCATCTCATCTCACCCTGTTTTTGCTCATCTTTATACACGTATTTAAACAAACGATGATAATTTACTGAATTAATTTGAAGGGCAATTGGATTTGATAAAGATAAAGCAGAATAAAGTAAAGAGTGGAGAATAAATAACTTGACATAAAACAATTAATACCTTTAAATGGTTTACTATTATGAGATGTTCTTGATGCATTTTAACCATTCTTGTTGGTCAGGTTTTCATGTGATGGATTACTTGACTCAAAGTGTAACCTAGAAGTGGATAAAAAACTGAATGTTGAACAACAAGTTACAAGCAAAAAGCAAAAGGTAGAATGTTTAAACATTTTACAATCTAATTGAAAAAAAACACAAAAATCTATTCATGGTTAAATCATTTTATTAGCTTGAAACTTTAACCGTTCAAACGCATCTGCAATTGATTTACCTTTATTTTATTATTTGTTTGAACCTCCAAAAGTTATCAACAATGTTAATATTTTTTTACCTGTTAACAAATGAGGAACCAAATCAAATTGTTGAAAAGTCAATCAAAAGTAATAGCAACACGAAAAAAGAGCTAAATTGTAACGTTGTTGTTGTTAAACAAAAGGAATGGCTTTTTTTCAATTTAAATATTTTTACAATCAAAATGAAACTGCGTCAAAACCATTTAATTGATAATTTGTGATCAAATTAATTCAATTGAGGTTAAACTGATGCTAAAATGAAAATTGAATTTAACGTTTTTTCAATACACTTTTTCACCTGAACTTGATTTTTAAAGTCATTTCAAGTGGGGTAACAAAAAATACCAATGTAATCATATATTCTTTGGCCTTTCAATCAACTCAATTTATCACGACTCTGATTTACTTTTAACTCAACAGAGCAACAATTAAAGCAAATGATTTTTTTTCTTCAAATTTATTGGTTAATTAAAAGCGCAAGCAGAAACAAAAATCAAATCAAATCGTAAACTGGTTTAAATAATGATTTATTACCTTTTTGTCATGATATGATATAATAATTCAACTTTGTTCACTTTGACTTGCAAGGTTAATAAACACTTGAATTGCCTTTCATCCAAGTGATTATCAAAGTTAATTAAGATTTAATAATATTTCAAATGTTTAAATTCATAACAAAATATTTTTGCGGTGAAAAGTCAATTAAAGAAGATGAAATTGTAAGACAAATAGACGAAAAGATGAAGCGAGAGAAAAAAGAATCAATTAAAATGAGAAAAAAAGTGTTTTTTTCAATTCAATTTCCAATTTGAACCCAATTCAACTGTATTTACCAACAATTAAACAATTGTTTGCCATTTCATCTTTGCTCCATTACCTGTTGTCCTGTTTACATGCAAAATATTTACTTTGCCTATTGATAACATAATGCATTTAATATCATGTTATTGTTAACAAGATTAACTCAACTATTTTTGTTTCTCCAATTTAAAGTTTTCACTTTAACCTGTTAAATTAATAGCTTTGCAAAACAGCAAATAAATGGACAAGTTTACATGAGATTTTCCTGTTTTGGCCTCTCAAGTTGTTCAATTTTGGTGCAAACTGAGAAGAAGAAATTTACTCAAAAATTTACTTCGACTCTCTGTTCAATCATTTCATCTTTAAATTACTTTTCGATCTTTAGTTGAATCTTGGTCTCATGATGACTTTTGGTGAAACTTTTGGTAATCCATTATATTCTGTAATCTCTTGCCATTGAAAATGCAATGAATCAAAATGTTTTATGTTGACCTAAGCTTTAGATGAACCATTGTCCACTTTCTATAGGTTGCTCTCTTTTCCTTGACCAGAGAAGTAAATACAACTGCATAATTTATTGATATTAATGATAATATTGAGTGTTGAGGGAAACAACAAAAATAACATTTTCGTGAGCATTCTACTTCTCTCTTCAATAGATGATTACCTTTTGTGTGTCCGTTTGTCTTCTAGCCAATGTCCACTGAACCAGTTAACAAACCTTGTATTACCTTTCATTGCATCTTTAATACTTAATAACCTAAATATTTATATTTTCATAGGGAAAAAGAGGAGTTTAATCAACAATTGAAACATTCATTTCATACATTTTACTTGCACATCAAATGATTGCCAAATGATGAAAGAAATGATTAGCAGCAAAAACAAAAGTAGTCCAATTTAGACCGATTTAAATCTATTGATCAAGATGAATATGTGAATAAATAATGTTTCAATTGTTGGCCAAACAAAAAAAAGTTGAAATTCAATCTAAATTGAACCATGAAGAGTAAAACTGATTACCATTGGAATAGACAAAGAAAAAGATGAATATTGAAGAGAAATTGTTTCTTCACATTTCATTTATGCTTATCAATTAATCAGTTGTTTCACTTTACTGTTTCATTGTTCATCTTAATTGCAACAATTTAGTCTACCATTTAAGGTTAAAAACATTTGAACCAGAAAAAAAAGACAAAAGCTTCTGTAAGGAAAACAAAGAAATGAATAATATTGAAACAACTGGTTTTGAAGAAGCAAAAGATTGCCGATTATTCAATTGAAAAGATTGAGAAAATTAATCAACAATTTACTCTTCTTTTCATCACTTTCGGCTCGTGGCCAACTTGTGGTCAAAATGGGCAAAAGTTGCGTTTAAATGTCTTCATTCAACGAAATGCTTTAAACGCTTTTAATGACTTTGAATAGAGTCTCAATAATAGACATTTAACATTCAATGATGACCCACTATTATTGATATATTTTTGGGTTCTTTTCTCATCTTTTTTTTCCTCTCTCCCGTACTTTATCGTTATTTGTATAACTTGATCACACTATGAAGCCCAAAATGAGGAACCACTCCTTATCAATCAAAAACAGTTTTTTTTCTCTCTTTTCCTTTCTTCTTATTCTTGAAATTTGAAAAGGAAATGATAATGATTTTGTTGATGTTGCTGTTGATTATGATGATGTTTAGGATGATGACTGTTAATTTACTGAGTTAACACACAAAGTTATTGGGTTATTATTACGTTACAGGTATACAGACCTCACACAATAGAGATGGTCAAAGATACAGAAAACTTTGAAAAGTTAAATTGAAATTTAAACGGAATTAGTTAACCATAATTCACATTGAAAATAATCTTTGCTTTTCTCTTCTTGTGTTAACCTCAGGAAATGTTATTATCTATTATTATATATTTGTATCTTTACTTTCCTTACATTCAATGAACATTGTGTTGGGTCCGCTGGCCTTTTCAAGATGTTGATGACCATTCACAAGGTTATCATCATTATTGTATCATTAACGTTCTGCAAGTGAGAGAAGGAGAAAGAGCATGGAGAAAGAGAGGAACAGCGAAAGGAGGATGAAAGGAGGAGGTTAGAGGAGGTTGAAGGAGGAAACTTCATAGATTATTATTCAATCAAGTCAAGAATTGGTGCTTTACTGTGTATATTCATGTAATCTTCTGAGTTTGCGTTCAATCTATGGTCAAGATTTGGTTTGAAATGGGTTCAAATGCAATGAATTGAATGGATTCTGATGAGGATTTGAAGTAAAGAAAATTAAAAAGTAGTTTTTCAATTCGCATTTTGCGTTTTCATGAATCTTTTGGTTAGATTGCATTTCAATTTTGTGCCGTCTATCGAAAGACGGAAGAGGGAAGCGTTCATTTCAATTGCAAACATTTCGATTTTTAGTTTCAGTTTTGCATTCTTATTGCAGCTCAGAATTTGAAACATGAAAAAAACGGAATTACCAGTATTATCAAGTTTCTTGCTTATGTGACCTTTATGTATTAATTAAATGGCTCAATTGATAATGATAATGGCACGAAACAGAGTAATAATAACAAGTCTGTATAACCATAAGATATTCAAGGCTGACACGTGTCGCACTTAAATGGTCATTGTTCATAAAGATAAAGGTAAAAGGTCAATTCGTCTATTGAAAGGACTGACAATGATTGATTCACTCAATTTCAAGAGCAATTGACAAGAAACTTCACAAAACTACAGTTAATCCAGTAGCATGAGAAGACGCTTATCACTTTGTGATGAATAAACAACCATTGAAGAGAGTCAGACACAAGTTGAACATGAAGCCAACTCAAGGTACAACAAGAGTCAAATGCAAAGAATCGCAATGAGACAATGGAAAGTATGAAACATTGAAAAACGAGCAAAACAGTTCTTCTCTTGAACACTTGATAAAGTTCAGGCAGATTTAGAAATATTTACCAGCGTTTAGTCAACATGCAATTATGATTTAAAAAAGGTTTGATTTGCAATCATTTCGATCACTTTTCGATTTTCATAATTTCTCTTTTTCTAAATTAATTTTCTTCCTAATCATGTTGCTCTAAATTTGACTGGCGATCATGTGAAGTGCAGCATTTAATGAGAACCTTGAATTTGCAAAACTGCCATTTGGATACTTCTCATTGTCATCCAATTCTTGGTGAACCATCCCAAGGCTTCACCATTAAAAGCCATTTTTGACGTAAAGTGGTTCTGTTTTTAGTGCAGACAAATTGAACTTAAAATGATAACCATTAATGGATTATGATGAAAGTAAATTAAAATACAGTAAAATGGGTTACCTTTTCTGTGCTATTGAAGCAATGAGAGGATGAGCCGAGCAAAAAGTGATAAAAATGATGTTGATGAGGAAAAAGAAGAAGAAGAAAAAGATGATGAAAATGATGGTGAAGAAGGAGGATGTTATTGACTAATTATGGAACAAAATATTTCATGTTCATTTACATCTGCCAAGTTTACTCATCTACTCACTATAATCATCATAATCATCATCACTACAAGAGTAATAATCAGTAAATCATCAAAACCGAGACTCCATATGTTGGTCCAATCATCATTTTCACATTTTACAATTTACTTTATTATTGCAATTAAAGTAAAAATTATTTTCCAAACTTTCATTAGCTATTGACCATTTCTGATGATAAAAACTGATCAAGTTGATAAATTGATGAAAATGCAAATTAATAATCTTGATGATCAAAATTGAGAGCAACAAAGAGGAACAAAAAAAAAGTGAAAACACGAAATTTGAATTGCTCTTGCCATTTCCTAATGGATCATGAAATGGATTAAAAAGCAAGTCTAAATTATCAGAATCATTATAAACGATAAACTGAACAAAACATTATCATTATCTTTTCTTCTTTTTCTTTATGGATTCAATATTAAGAATTAATATCATGAATCTGAGAAAAGTGATTCTGCAAGGGAATGATGTGATAATTTATTTATTATCTGAATGGTGATTCTTCTTGTTCCTATCCTTTTAAACTTGTTAACGAAACGCAAACTCAACTCTCATTAATCAATCAAATTGACCACCCAATATTGAGGATAAATTTACCCTGAAAAAACCATTATTATTGAGATTAAGTCTAAAAGTGGAATCGAAAATGAAAAAGAGGAGAAAAATTTTCGATAAACTTTTTCAGTTTCGATTCATACATTGATGCCAATTTTCACAGTTGTTTGTCAAAGTTGAAGAGTGATTATTGAATAATGAATACTTCAATGTAATTCAATGCAAAGTAAATATCAATTTTTGTAAAGGCTTTTTGGGTAAAAATGATTTTCGAAATGTTACATTCGAAAAGGTAACTTTACCTATTTACCTAATATGATGATGATTATGTAGCATATGGAGTTGTTGTTTTATGAATACGCTTTTCATAAATCATTAAAAAGGAGGAGAAATGGAGAGAAGAAGAAGAAGATAAAAAATATCGAAAAATGAGAAATAACTTGATGAGTGATGCTTATGGATGGAGACTGATGATGAGTTAAATAATACCTTAACAAAGTCAATATGTTAACTGAGGTAGACTGATAGATGGGTTGAGAAGGAGAAGAAGATAATAGATGATAATGATGATGATGCTGGGAGGTGGATGGGAGTGAAATTGTTTCCTTAATAGCGGGTCTTGAAGTGATTCTTTGTTGGTTTGTGTGATCCAATGATGCGTGCTCAAGTCAATGTATTTTGCTTTTTCTTTCCTCTTGTTTTTCACATTCTATTATTGAAATGTTATTCCTGGTTGAGATGATGATCATCATCATGATTATCATTCTGATAATGAAGAGTATGGAAACACTTTCATGTTCAAAGTTTTTCAGTGTTAAAATATTGCTTTGCGTGTTGATATTAATATAAAAACCTATTCTTTATGTTGTTCATCATTTCATCTGATAATCATTATTTCCAATAAATTGTAACCTCTTTAATCAATTTTTCTTGTTGTTCAAATTTTCTTGATTGCACCAAGCAATTGGTAATGATTATGGATTCATTTTCATGTTCATCATTTATTTGTTAATCAAGATTAATTGTTTTCCTTTGATTCTGTTGTTGTTTTGTTTATTATTTTGTATTGAGTTGGCGCTCGACAAGTTCAGATTGATTAATTTATGATAATTAATGGTTCAAGTTTATGGTGCAATTTTCATCTTTTATTAATTTTGGCTTCACAACTTGTATTTTTTTTTGTTTCAAGGGTAAATTGGTTTTGATTAACGAACTTTGTTTGTCCTCTTGATGATTAATGGTTAACTGATTAAATTGAAATGATGATTTAATTTGTAATGATAATATTACCAGTCAATTGTCAACCTTGCATTTGTCAATTATCTCCTTGATAAATGGTTATTTTGTGGGTTGCGAGTTTAGTTTCAAAATTAAATGTGCCAGTTGAATCCACAAATACATTGAAATTGGATTTCTGTTTTTTTTCATTTGATTTCATGTGCAATCAATAGTAAATAAATTTTCAAATCTCTTCAATTAACTCTTTGATAAGTCAAAATGACAAAATGAGTTTCGGAATCGGTAAAGTGATGTTTCTTGGATTTCCGAGTCAAAAATATTTAGTAGCTCTCCATTAGCCTGAAAATTTTCAATGCTTTTCATCGATCTAGTATTATATTAATACAACATTTCTCGGTGATTTTCGTCGAGTTTTTCTCTACCTTTAGTCAAGTTTTCAAAAGGATTAATCAAAACCGTTTCTATTGTTGGTCTCACAATTTAGAAGTCTTTTTTGAACTGCCAATAATTAGCACTTAGCGATTTCTTTGCTAAATTTATTTAAATTAATTTAAATTCGAAGTAAGTCCGAACACTCAAGGTCATTCAGAATTTGAGTAATGAAATTTATTTGCAAGTAAAAAATTTTCCAGATGGGTTGATGCTTGTAACATGTTCATTTCTTAAACCGTTGCATAGATAAACCAATTTTTATCCAAAGTGAAAGGAATGGTGAACACTCTTACCTTTGGCCAACATGAGTTATGAACATGCAACAAACATCAACCAATCGCAAAAGGTTTCAACTCTCAGAAAATGACTTTCAAATGTCAGTTAGAGGTCAAATAACGCATGCACCTACAATTAACTTGAGCGTTCATACTCGTGAAGCTTACCTACGGAAGCTAATGGTTTAAATCTGGGGTCTGTAGCATCAAGCATTCATTAGTTATGAGTACAAACCGGTCATAAAATGTCTAAAATTGATTTCAGATCGTCGAATATTTGAAAGGAATTTTGAACTTGAAAGTGGTGCACATCAATTTATGGTCGCGTGTACGGTTTGATGCATTTTACTAGCCAAGGTTTTAACAATGGGCAATAACGGCATGAACCAAGTGACCTACGATGACTTTACCTTGATATCGATTGCGGAAGGGGTGCACAATTCAATATATTGATTGCCTATTGGGATATGAGTTAACAGTAACAAGAATTGTTTTATACGCTGCCGATTTATAATGAAAATTATGCGAAAATAAAATTGTTTTGGATTTCTATTGTTCATCTTTTATTTTAATAAATTAAATAGTCTTTCTATTCAATTTTGTTTAAATTTCGATTCAATTGTGTGAAGCTTTCTTAATCTGAAATCTAGGTTACTGTAATTCAGCTATTAATAGCTCTTCAAATTCTGAGATTCTAAGTATAATTAATTTCAAAGTTCATCGGAAATAATTAATTAAACCTTTCATAAATGATTAAATAAAGCAAAATAAAATTGCTGATTAAATTCAATTTTAATAGTTGATTATTGACTTTAGTTAATAAGAACTGAAAATCTGAATTTTTGCCATATTTTCCGTGCATAGATCACCTTTTAAAGTGTAATAAGTCGATTCATTTCCATGATTTGAGTTTTATTTATGCCCAGCTTCTAAGCTTATGTGCAGAATAGTTTTTTGCCGACAATGTTTTTTTCTTAACGAATTGGGAATTTTCAGAATTTGATGCGCGTTCTGATGAAAATCTAGCTCTTGAGCAGAAAGGCAATTCTTCGATATTCTCTGAACTGAATTTACCTGATTTTGCGCAGCACAGTTCTGAATGTGCGATTGAGCAACTTTATTTAATTTACCAAATTCTTTTTTTCTAAATTCAATTTTGAATTATTAAAATACCAGAGTTTTAAGCAAGGCTTCAAAAGAAATTGAAAAAATCTAAACTTTATTAACCCTGTACGATTCATCTAACTAACTAGTTAATCAATCTACACACGAATCTCAGTAATCTTTCAATTTTCCAGATTTAATATTGTCCTTTGAGATTAGAATGTCGTGAAAATAGTCATCTATCAATCCAAGTGAATCGATAAAATATAGTTTCCGCAGTTTCGATAGTTTCCGCACACTTGTGTACGTCAAAATCATGGTTCACCTAGTGTAAATCAAAGCTTGGGAAGAGCATAGTTAACAAGTCAAAGAGTCAAATCTGTGTTCCTGTGAAAATAAAGACTGATTTGGCATGAAGCTAACAATTATAATAATAAAAACAAGTTATAAAAAAATAGCGTCAAAGTTGGTCAAGTTGAAGGCTAGAAGGCTCAACTTGTCGATGGGTTGAGAGCTTCCTTTTTCCGGATCAAATTATAGTCCTTGACTAGAGTCACACGCGTCACTGGCTAGCCTTTACTCACCGGTAAATCTCACCATTGAGCACATTATCATTCACAGGAAGATACAGTTTAATGGGAGGAGATGGTTAACATACAGTCTACCACAAAATAATTTGCAAGTTGCAATGAAAAAAGGCAAATTAGTGATAAACCTTATTACTCATTTCCATTCCTACCATAACCATCACATCCACACCATAACGATTACCAACACCAACACCATCATCATCCTCATCATCATCAACTTCATCTTCATCATTCAAATGAAAATTTAAAACTTTGGTTAAAAGTTGAACTCAGTTTGTTAGTTGCAATTGTTAATGTAATCAGGAATAGCAATTTAAATAGATATCAAGAAATTGTTAACCCACAGGTTGTACATAATAATGAGACGGCAAAGTAGCCAAAGTTCACCAACTATTAATGCATTAATGTTGATACGTGTTTAAAACGTTAGAACCTAATTACGAGGCTCAGAATATAAAATTTTTCTCTTTTCTTTCTTTTATGGTTTTTTTGTTCAGAGTTGCACTTTTTACTTCTCAGGTAATCAGGGTTATGATAAGGGGAGAGGTAAAAGCGTCTTGATCAATTGCACACAATGCTAATTCGCCCACAAAATTTGTGCGCTATTTTGTTGAGCACATTTAATCTGTTTCAAGAATTTCAAGTTTCCCTTATTTTTAGATTTTATTTTATCTGTTTAACCAAATTAGATGATCATCGTTATCATTACATTATCCATAATTCAATGGGATCATGTTGTTATAGAGCTGACCAACTTGAAGAGTTAACATAAAAATGCTTATCCAATTATTTCAATCAAAATTAGCTTTAAACACTTCTTACCATTTGCGCATTTCATTCAACTTTGTTTTATATCCTTTATATCCTTGCTTTATCCTTAATAACCTTTTGCTTTAACCATTTTATTAACTTAATCTGTTTCAATTTGCACTTGAAAAGAAGAGCAAAATTATTCAATTTCAATTGCTCATTCAACCTTTCTAGACTTGTTTACTTGTTCAGTGTAAAGCTTTGCAAAACAATTTCAACTGTTTTATAGTTCAATTGGCTTTTCAGCGCTGCAACTCACGTATTCCAAACGATAAAACGCATTATTGAAAAACACTGCAAGTTTGCAAATGCTCAAATTATATCGAATATAGTTTTCGCAGTCTCCTGTTCAAGTCGTTCAATAAATTTTTAGCCAATTTTCTGTAGAAAAAGGCTCATTTTCGTTACAAATAATTGAGCGGAGAGAATGAAAAAAGATGAAGAAAAGAAGCAATTTTGAACTTGCAAGTTTTGTCTGATAACTTTTTCCGATGTTGTCCAGCCCCTTCAGATATTAGGATCAACTAGATTCAATAAAAATTTAGAGAAATTTCAAAGTTCTAGGCTGAATTATCAGAGCAGTAAATGAAGATTTTTAAGTCGCAATCGAAAGCAATTTTTCTGCAAAATTCTTTCAATCGCTTCAAACTGCAACCTTACCCAGTTGTTCTGGAAATCATTTGTTTTCATTGCTCGATTGTTCAAGTTTGGGTCAATTTCAGATTATTTTTATGAGACCAAACTGTTTGACATTAATTCCATGATGCATAATCGATTGGTTCATATTCAAGATTACATGATTATTATTTGATGAAATTGAATAAATGAACTTTTATGAACTGAAATGTGAGTTGAAGTTTCTCCATTTTTTCAATTAATTTAAAGTTATTATAATAAATGTTTTGATAGATTAAAATTGAAAATGTTCAATCAAAAGTTTTTAGCAAACTCAACCTAAAGTGTTTCAAAAATAGATTTAAATGAAAAAAGTTTATCGGAATTGTTGAAGGATGAGAAATGGAAAAATCAAATCGATACAAATGAATGTTTTGCATCATTTTTCAGTCGTTCATTCATTTCTTAAGGAGTGCTCAACTGATTAAACATTGAAGTTACAATAAGGATTGGCTGTTGACAGGTTATAATAGACATTTATTGGTTCAATTGAATGATAACAACGAGTAAATTGGAAAGACAATGTTGATAGTGAAACAAATGTTATCCAATTGATTCCACAACAATCGAGTATATTCATCAATTTTATTATCATTTGTTTGCTGTACCTTTTCTCTTACCAAATTAACAACCTCATAAATCAAAATATAAAAAAAGCACAACAACCAACATCAGCAAGAATCGTAAATTATCTGCAACCATTTAGCTGTTGATTGTTGATTATTCATTAATTTTTTTTCCAATTAAATAAGTAAACAAATAATTCATTAATAGATAATTCATTTGCCATGATCCCCAGCAAACCATTAAAAACAATATCAATTATTGGCACTAAACATTTGTCTGAAGAAGAAGAAGCACAAGAAGAAGAAGGAAAATCAAGACAAAATCAACTCTTGAAACTCATAAAATTAAACCATTACCTTTTAACCATCTATCATGGTTTACCCTTTAATAGTAATAAAAACAAAATTACTAAATCAATAACCACAAAGTTCAGGTATGATCATGTTGTGACAATAATTTAAATCACTTTAAAAGAGCATCAAAGACTTTTTCATTCAAACAGTTGTTCGTCTTTTTGTTGAGCCATTAATGATCAAGAGTTGGTGCAGTGAAGAGTCTACCTTAGGTTGAATCAGTAACAGTCAAAGGCACCTAATGAGGCACGTAAAGCACAACTAGATTGAAGCATCTGCTAGCTTCAAAGTGATTAACCTCATTGGCCTTGTTAGCTCAATGAGCAAATGTTGTTCCGTGACATTTGCCCTTCAATGTAATCCAAAGATGATAAGCAAATCATAAATGGCTACCATTTTTGGCATCTTTTTAAATGTTGATGTTTTTTAGGAAAATATTTTTTCTGTTTGGATCACAAACTGAAAAAAAAGTTTACTAATACATTTTATGCTTTGATATTCGCGCGAAAATTGAAAATGGAAAATCAAATTGATCCTTTCCATAATTAATGGTATTTTGATGAAAAAATTGACCGTTTTTTGCTTCGTTCGAGTTTCAAGTCAAAATTGAAGTTTAATTTTTCAATTGTTTTTCTTTACCCTTGACCATCATAAACTTTTCAATGAACTTTTTTTTTGTTCAACTATTCTATACAAAATTGATCTGATTTGGATGAAAAAGTTTCCATTGAAAGCTTTTTCTTTCATTTCTATTCTCATAATGATAATTATAATGAAATGATAAAGATGATCCTAGATTATGCTTAAATGTTAAATAATAAAGTGATTCATCAATTGTGAGGTTGATCAAGTAGAAAAGTTAACATGAAAAAAAGTGAAACTTTTTTTTGTTCCACTCTAATAAGATTGATTCATCTCAAGATCAGTATGATTGATGATGGTACAGAATCAAGATAATAAGATATGAAAATTATGTCAATTACAGCAATTGTCTCAATTTCAATGCAATATCAAGTCCAACTAATCAGTAAAATTGCATATAAAGTCCTCAGATCCAGGTTTTTGTTGAAACAAGTAACAACTTGAGTGTCATTTGAAAAAAAAGATTTGGTTAACTTGTAAAGCAAATAAACAACTTATCCAAAAGTCAAAAGTCTCGTTTGACTTATAACGATGCAAATGGCAACAACACGTAAAATAACGCGAATCGAAGTGAAGATTTACCAGAAAACTTTCCTTTTGAATTGCTAAGCAAACCACTGAAGACAAACTGTCAATTCATTGACAATCGTTTCTTGAAAACATTGAATCGGCACGTTTCTCCTTTCGAGCATTCTCTTGATTTCCCTGAAGCATAAGTTTTTTAATGCATTTGATCGAAAATCGTTCAAAATTCCATTTCTAAATTATCTTGTAATATCGATCATATCAGCTGAAACGAAAAGTTTAGTTGGAATTTGAAATAAAATGCTCCGTTCAAGAAATGGTCAAACTTGAAATGGACGAACTATTTGAGTCTGAAATTTTATGGCAATTATTTGTTCAGAGAAACATGGTGAAAATCCTTGAATGAACAAGCAGTATTCCATTTCGTAGGTGGTTTACTCACCTGATTCAAGTTGATCATTTAGACTCTTACTTGTGTTACTTTATTATTTGTATTGCAATAACTTCTTGATTGTTTATAACCACCATTAACATCAACTGTTATCATGATGATTTTGCTCATTTTTTGACGGGTTTCTTGTAAATATCATTTTCCCTTGATTGCTTTTGTCAAACATAATCGTCTTGGACGTCATCGCTCATCATTATCGTTCATTACAATACAATGTTTGATTGTAACAACAACAGAAACAACCATTAAGGCCATTTTTTCCATGTCTTTCTTTCCTTTCTTTGTATGTGTGTGTGTTGCTGCTTTCATTCTTGGTGTTGTTGTTGGTTCTATTTCAATCAACTTTCATCTTATTCAGCATAATGATAGTGAGAAGGAAGGGCGGATAAGTGCAAATGTGCCAATGATCATTTTTTCCTCTTTTATCAACTTGTTCCACTTTGAACCGTGGGTTGACTTTGGCTTGTGACTTTTGCCTGTTTATTTCAATTTTGGTCACAATTACATGATGAGTTAGTTTCTCATTTCATTTTTCTTCTTCTTCTTCTCTCTTCATCAACAAAACAATAAACGAGGGAAAACAATAAAATGATCATCAACTTGGGCCAAATTGTCACATTAATGTTTGTCAAATTGTCAATTAACGAATGTTCATTTTACCTTTAAAGTTAATTATCATTATAATGATTCCACTGGTATGGACAATGGTTTTGATCATTGAACCAAAATTTAATCAACTTTACAGTTTCAATAAGTTTCAAAGTTATTCCTTTTTATTGACATCGATCGAGATTGAAATTACTTGTTTAATCAATTGAATGGACCAAACCTGCATTTACATGATTATTGAAGCAAAATTGTTACCTTCAATGGTTTAGATGATAATAAGAATTTAAATAATCACTTTAATCGTTTATCGTTTTCATGTAATCAATCAAAATGTAGTTTCATGTTTAGTTATTAACACCTCTTACAGCCTTGTTCAATAACATTTCATTGGCCATTAAATGATGAAAATTTAGCACAAATTCAAGTGCATACAATTTAATGCCTGTGATTATCGTTTGTTTTCAAAGGTTTGCTAAATCAATTTACAGGAAAAAAAACAACTTTAGCAAGTGTTTCATTGATGGAAACAAGGTTCAAGTTGAACGGCTTTCTAGTAGCCAAACAGCCTTTGTTTAATCTCAATGTTTATTATCAAATCAATTATATTAAGTTTTGGCTCTCAACAATTTGTGTTTCTAGAAATGTCAAAATGAACGAAGTCAGTCACTTTCCCAACCTTGACTAGAAACGGATGTCAAGTTGCGTGCTTACTGATAAATAGACTGCTAATGCATTTACTGTAAATATTTCATTTAAAAAGTCAAAAAATAATCTAAAATGTCATCAACTTTTATCATGAAAATATTCACTAACCAAGTATTAATCATTTGAATTTTCAATCATTTTTTATTTGAATGATTAGTAACATTTATTTCATTCTATATTAATAACTGAAATCGACTTGAATTTTAGTACCTATTTTGAGTAAAGCGAATCGCTCAACTGCAAGATAAAAGGATTGATATGACTCTATAAACAATAGCAATGCAATAATGAAATCAACTTTACTCTCATGATTTGCGAACAAAAGTTTATCTTTACAAATGATTGAAATTGTTGAGTCGACGATCGAATCAAAAGCAGACTTTTCAATTGACAAAGAGAGCTAGATGTTCGTTGAGATCAAGACTGTTTTGGCTAAGCATTTCGTGTTCAGATAAAATCATGGATTTGATCAAAACTCGAGGCTCTCATTTCGCTCATTTACTGTAAATACTGTCTTTGATGTTATTTTTGTTTCACCATCTTCACCTTGATCAACCATCTTAACCATTGTTATCTTCATTTTTATCATCTTTATCTCTTTATCAACATTGGATAAGTGATTGCTTGAACCTTACTAGCCGCAACACCCTTTACACCAAGTCGAGTTTTGAAAAGTAGAAATGTTGAAAAGTTGAATAGCAGAAATTATCTTAATCAAACGAGATTCACGTCCATGATAAAAAAGATCATCAAAAAAATGTAATTGAATATTTAGTGCTTGACCAAGATCAACTCTGTTCAAATGTAGATTGACCCAAAGGTCCATCAATTAACCTTTCATCTTACAACAATCGTTAGCATAGTTGATTGGAAAGATTAGATGAAAAGAAATGATCATTTTATTTGCATTTTTCACTCTTAATTTGTTTACACTTTAAATTAACTGTAAAGGTGTTTATGATTAAAATTTAATTGATGAAACCAAGTTAAAAGAAGAAGAGGAAATTAATTTCAGGTAAAGTAAATCTTATAATCTCAACCCACACAGAGTAAATCTTTTTTGGCTCGTGTTGCTGGATCAGGTTGAGAAACTCATCAATTGACATTTTAATTTCATTTTACCTGATTATTATCAAAGGTAAAATTGAGTTATTTTTATCTTGCAACAAGTTGAATACTTGACAGTTTTAAAAGTGTTTTATTAATTATTTCAAGGAAAAATTAACTTCATCTTTTGTTTAATCAAGTTTCCGTCGGAATTGAACGTTTCCGTGGGAATGTGATGTCAAGCCAGAATTGTTTCATCTTTTACTTGGAAAACTATTTATTGTCTCTTTCATTGTTTTGTTTTATCTTCCTCATCATTTTCGTCATCAACTTTGCTACATTGAAAAAGCACAACAAAGATGATTATCATAATTAGATGAGAAGAAGAGAGAAAAAAAAAGTTAAGTAAAAGTGCAATAAAAACACACGAGACTTTACTTTTATTATGAATATTGAAATAGGAAATAAGGTTAAACAGGTTGACTTCCGTCAAGCACGAGTGTTGCATTGGGTTGTAACTTGTTGCATCCTTCATTATTGATTCATTGATTTTCAATTAACCGCAATGCTAATCGACAAATGAGTAAATCAATTAACTTTACTTGTAGCCACGAGACTTTGGTGTTAATGAAAGGTTATCGGCGGAAAGTAAGGTCTCATTATTCATTCAATTAATCAACCAAATTGACCTAACAAAATGATTCAAGGGCATCAAGATATTCATCATTTAATCCCTCAGGCTTTACTTTTTATTTAAGACTCAAGTTGCCTTCTGAGCTGCAAAAATCAAAGACAAGGATAAAGGTCCAAGTAAATGGATAGCTTAGAGTTGAGTCAACCTTTTTTTGTCACAATGATAATGTACAATAATGTCATGAAATTTTCCAACTCTGACTTTTGAGTTTTAAAATTGATTCTTATTATTGTTGGTGCATCAAAGATATCGATGTGTTGATGTCAATTGCTTTGCAATTGTAAGATCACATAGAAAATTGTCAAAAAATAACTTTTTTGGCTATGAATTTGGTTAATTTTTATCAGTGATTGAAATGAATATGAAAGACAGCATGGGATCAGCTTTTTCAATCACTTTTATCGCCGTATTGTCCACCACCCAAATCTAACACATCCCCTTATCACTTTTTAATGAAACTTTTCACAACATTATCAACCAAATCGACCAACTCCGAACCAACGTTTCGGTACTCAAATCTTTTTAATCAGTATTTTCATGCTAAAAAATGATTGAAATACAGAGGAAAGAGCTCGTGCAACAAACCAGTGGGCGAACCATAAGTTGTTTACCTTTGTCAAACCACTATATTGCTGTAACTGGTATTTAATCAAATGGCTAAATTATACAAACTGAAACTGATTTGAAATTGTTCAACTTACAATTCAGTTCAATATAAGTCAGTTAAACCCCAATATCTCGAATTCGAGTGTAAATCTCATAACTTCTCGGTGCAGTGGTTCAACTCTTACTTATAATTCATTAACGATGTTTATCGATATTATTGTTGACTTTCAACTCCAACAGTTAAACGGAGTTAAAACAAGGGAATATTAATACCATTTTGTCACACTTTTTGATAGGACACAGCGCAATCGATAGGCCAACTTTCCATACAAACTGTTTATTGTTTGTTTATCTGGAGATTTGGTGGTTCCTAAGTTTTCCGGGTTAAAGTTGAGACGTTTTTTTTTACAAAGTTGTAACTTCAGGAGACTACAGTAGCACAGAAGTCGAGAGGTAAAAACAGTTGAACTTTCCCACAAATTTTAACAATGAAACTTGACATTTAGTCACTATCAGTCTTTGTTAGTTTCTTGTCACAATAATGCAAAATAACCCGATGATGAAACTAAACCTTTACCTATTAGGCTAGAGTTTGTTTTACAAAGTCAAAGATTTATAAAAAATATTTTGATAAAAATGCGCAAATTTTAAACCCAAAAATCTGAGGAACCACTAAATATCCAGAAAAAAAGGACACCAGTTGTATGTAAGCTTGGCTCTATGGATTGCGCTATGTCCCATCAAAAAGTGTGCGGACGATGTAAAAACATTCCCTTGTTAGACTATTAACTAGACTTGAAGTAAATCTGGGCAAAAAATGGACGCTATAACTCATCCAATCAATTATGTCAACAGTTTATGTAGCCACGAGACAGACAATTGAGTGGTTGCAAGGTGATAAACTGTGATAACTATTCATTTAATTAACCAACTAAATTAACCTTATAAAATGATTCAAGTGTATCGCAATCATCTCGAAACCCTGAGGGTTTAATTTTTCTTCTTCTTCTTACTCTTCTTTCAGTTAAAGGAGAAGAAGAAAAAAAAGTTACTCTATTTTGTTGTTGAAATGGAAAGACAAGCTTATGAAGATGATGATGATGATACGGATGATGATGATTATCATTGCGTGAAAACCTCTAATCATAGTTGTTTTTATATTTTGTGGTTAAAAAAGTGAACATTTTGAAAAGTAAAATAAAATGAAGCAAAAAAAAACATGACAATTGAATGAGATGAATGCGAATGAATAAAAATGAAATAAACACATACCTTTATTTGTTGACCTTCTATGGACACACCTAACATTATTATTAATAATAATCTAATTTTTTATGTTATTTACTTGTTCTTTTAGTTAAGTAAATCAAACAATCAATTATCATCATCATCATCGCCATCATCTTTATCCTTTGTCATCTTCTCATATCATAGCCAAAAACTTCATCTTCCTGACCATTATCAATGAAACAAAATCACATCAACCAAATCTGAAAATTGAGTAAAGAAAAGTTTTTTTTTCTTCTTCCTTCTCATTCAATTTCAAAGGTAAAAATTGCTAATTTTTTGTCTTTACCTTTAACCATCACAATGATACGCTCCGTGTAAAGATTTAACCGCATTTCCAATGATATCAAAATTATCCATTCACATAATTAGCTTGATGATTATAAGCGATTAATGTAGCAATTTTTAAATCACAATTGAACATTTGAATGGCAAAAAAAAGGTAAAGATAAAGGTAATAAATAAATCAGTTGAAAGAATAGAAAAGAATATTTTGCTCTTTTCTCTTTCTTAATCATTTCTCATCAGAATCATGATAATTTCTCATCTTTAATGTACTAAATTAATGACTATTTTACGTTTTATAAATCATCATTTTTCTATTTTCTCAAATTATTTACTATTAATGATTGTCAAACTGAGTAATGAGAGGACAAGTTATACTTTACTTTTGCCAACTATTATCATTATAATTGGCGATAAAGATGATTTTTCGTTGAGATAATAATAAGTTCTGGGTTAATATTGGATAAAATATGGTTTTTATAAGTTGCACTTAATTACCATGGGAATGACCATATATCAAGCAAGGAAAAACTTTATTTCTAGTGAAAGTGAAAAGTTGAAGAAATGATGATTTGCGTAATGAAATTATCACAACATTTGCATGACTAAAGTGAAACGATCAGTTGCAAGGGTTACATGTTTCAACTTGTGCATTGAATGTTAGGCAAGTTTATCATTGGTTTTGGTTTGCTTGGTTTAGTGTCCAATTGAGATCCGGTTGCAGGTTGAAAATTGAGACCTCCAAAGGTTCATCAGTTTATGCCTATTGAACTGAAGAAGGTTTGGGTCAACAAATGGTCAAAAGTTGATCATCATCTTGACACAAAATCTTGTGTGTTGTGTGTGTGTGTGTGCTCATAATGAATGCTTGCTGTGCCTTTACAATTCATTTTGTAATTTTACCTTTTCTTGCTTGACCAACACTAATGTAACTGAAAAGATTTAAATGATATAGAATAATGATGATCACAAGTCAGTGTAAATAACATGTAATTACATGAAGATGTTTAAATAATAATATCATTGAATAACCAATGTAACATCATCTTGATACTTTTATAGTTGAAGTTGAACACAGTTGTTTGTTGAACGTTTTTTTTTTTGCTGTGGCTTGTGTTGAAAAGTGAAAAAGAAGTGCAAATTTGAATGCAACAATATCAGTTGGTTATTCAGGTAAAAAAAGATAAAGGTAAATTAATGCTATCAATTTCCGTTTGCAATTTTTGCGTTAGCTAATTGACTTGTCAAAAGTTGATTTCATCATGCTAATGTTTCAATTAGTTTGGATACAAACTCAAGGTGAGCACAATTTCAGTTCATTTTTTTGTTCATTAATTTTCTTAATGAAGTTGTTGAATAAGATGTAATGTAATGACATAAATGTAGATAAAAGGTGAATTCAATCTGTTTAAAGTTCAGTTTAATCAATTTTCAAGATTTGCAGATTAATTACATTGCGTTTATTCAGATATTACTATTGAAGAAATGATTTCAATCGAAACAAATGTAATGAAGAGCAAAACAACACTCTTGGCCCATAACTAGACCTTGCTTTTATGTCTTATCAATCATTTGCCTTTCAAGTCATTGCAAGTGCAACATCAGATAACTTTGCATTAAGGTACGACCGGTCAAGTTTTAAGCAAATTTTGCAAGATGAATAAACTATGGTTCGACTAAAAGTCGAAATTCAAATGAAGTACACTTTTCTGGATAACTTGAAAAACTCTTTCATTTTCATAATTTACTGAAACTTACCGACATCGTAATTATTTCGTCAGATTATTTCAGAACCTTTTTTTCTTCAAGTCAGAGTTGTTACATTGGATGGACAAGCACAACTCTTAAGCTGAACTAACATTCAATACTTTTAAGCAACTCATATTGGACTTTTCATCTTTGAAAACTTTGGATTTGCTGTGATCTTCAATCGAGGTTAAAGTAAAATGACAACTGTTTATAGAAGCTGATCCAGTCCTTTGGCAGTCAACTTTATTAGCATCAAATCTCACCTCTATAAGAGTCAAAATGATGATGAGTATTGAATTGATGAAAAGTATAGAAGGAAAGTGGAAAAAGATTTTCAGCCCAAAACAAAATTACTGCTTGCAGTTTAACCATTTAAGGTAAAAGGTAAAAGAAAACAGTTTATCATTGTGACTGTTAATTGTGACGATTTAATGTTATTCAACAAATAGAGTGATAAAGTTGTTATTATAAATAAAAAGACTAAATAATGGAGTCAAAAAATAGGCAAAAAAGTAGACAAACAAAAACAACTGTTCAATGAGCATCAATTTGCAGTCTCTATTCATTGTAATTTGCAATTTCATATTCAGGGTGTCACCATGATATTGAGTTTTAAAGTAACCATTTTGATTGGTTAAAAGCCAAAAGAAGCAAAAAAAGATGAATATTTTTGAATGACAAGAGAAGCGAGTCGACAATTATTCAATGAAGATAATGATGATGAGATTTATCCTCCTCAGGAGTGGTCATAATAAACTTTTTTTAAGGTGGAAAAAGATTCGATAATTTGTAAGAAAGGAAACAACAAATGATGAGGGAAACAAACATCACAGCAGGTCAAAGATGAAAAGTACAAAGGAAAGATTGAAATACAAATAATCTTTTCCTATTCATATTGTTGACTTTTTTTTGTTGAGTAAAAAAAAAATATTTCCGTCAAAAGTTAAAGTAAAGTTCAGTTAAGTTTGGAATCAGATTTAAAATAAACTGACCATGATTCCTATTTATATCACTGATTAGGTTTGCGATGTGTTATAAGTGGTAATGTTGACAAAGGTAAATAAAGATTTGGTTCGTGTTGAGGTTTTTTTACCTGAAAAATATTTTTTCAAACTAGTGGAAATAGAAATTCATTCAAAGCAAAGATACAGAATATCTAAACTTCTAGGCGCCATTTTCCGCAGGTATCAAGCTAACAACCTAACTTTACCTACATGTGAAATTTTGAGTCAAGCAGTCAAATATTGACCAATTATGCCTTCAATGAGTGAATCAAAGCGGCCAAAGTAAAACATACGCTTTGATTGTCATAAACTGAATCGACTCAATTATTTCATTCGATTCTATTTGGTTGGCGTCTTGAAATGTCTTGAAATATTATATGTAACTATTGCTAATTTTAGTTGATTGATACAGTTGTTTATGTTGTATTTATATTGCATTGCAAGTCAAACCAGGTCAAAGTTTTCTTGTCCTTCGTCTGTAAAAGAAAGTCTACTTGAAAGGTCAACCTAGCTATTAGCACTTTACATTAGCACCTTGAGTAACATTAATGCATCAATTTAACTGTTTTTACCTTTTACTAGTAGTTTTGTTGTAATGGCTAAAAGTTGGCAAAATGAAAACTGTTGCCAAAAAGATGAAACCGATTCTCCCTTTAAAATGACCTCGTATTTGTATTTACTTTGGTAAACTTAAGTTTGACCCAATGTTCATTTCCTTTTAAAGTGCTACCCAAGAATGTATCATGCAATAACTGTGGGGATTCTCATTGAATAAAGAGGAAAAGAAATGGAAAGACGAGAAAAGGTAAAAAAAAGAACAACATTTTGTACATTAATATTCTCTAGTTTCTCGTCAATAATTATCACAGTCAGTTACAGTGTGTGGTCTTACAAGACTTTATCATAATCATCATCTTCAGAATCATCACTTTACAGTGTTACGTGAAACTGCGCGTGTAGCTTTCAGTTTATACCTAAACATGAAGAAAGTGAACAACAACAACAACAACTAAAAAAAGGTAAGTCTTTTGAAGTAAGTGTGAGCCGTAAATTGGCCAGATTAGGTAATAAAGAAGCAAATGTTGATCATGTTATTCACCAGGCAAGAAGCTTTAGATCACTAAAGGTGGTACAAAGAAGAGAAAAGAAGAGAGAAAAGAATGTTTACCTTGATAAGGTAAACAGGTTAAAAAATTTTATTATTCGCTTTCTTCTTATACTGTCCATATAATGGCCAATATAACAATAATTGCATTGATTGCTTCCAATCATTACCTTTCAATAACAAACGATTAAACAAGAGAAACGGTAACAACACTGTAAATCTGGTAAATGAAAGCTAAAGTGATCTTTCAATGCAAACAAAACTTTCACTGCTGGACGATAAATTGAAAGCTACTTTTTTTAATCAAATCAAGGTAAATGCAAATATTGTAAATTACAGAGGAAAAAAATGAATGATAATGGAAAAGGTATAATAAAAGAATGAGGTCAAACTTGGAAACTTGTCATGAACTTTTTCCTGTTAAATTTTAATGTAAAAAAAGCAAATGATTCTCATGATGATGATCAGGGTAAGAAAAAAGGAAGAGATTCAAGTTGCTGTTATAGTAGGCATCAAGTAAAGCCACTCCCTGAGGTTTCCTTGAGCAAAAACAAAGGGGTGGTAAAGTGGTGGTTAAGGTGAGGGTGAAAGAGGCGGAGGAACAGGTAAAGTTGATCAAGGATGAAGGAGGATGAAAGAGGATAAGTTGCATCAGGAAAGATCAACTGACGGAAAGGAAAGACAATTTTTTTCGCCTTCTTCTTCTTCTTCTCTTTCCATCTAAAGATTCTTGGAGAAAGTAAAAGAGATGAAAATGTTCATGAGACTGTCTTTTGATGATATGTATCCATGCGCATCATCACATTCATTGATTGGTTGAACATGAATTTTCAATTCTTCAACTTGAATCAATTTGTTTCCAAGAAGTGCTTTCCAATCAATTAACATGCAATTTTAACCTCAATTCAAGTTTTTTACTTTAACAGAAAATACAAACTTTTCGTTGTTCCATTATTCAATTTTCATTTAAAGCTTTTAGGTGAAAAATGATTTGCTTTAGTTTATTTCATTTTATGCTGCGGTTTCCCTAATCAATTGTTTACCATTTGATTAGCGAATCAATTGAATGTTGATGAGTACAGATTATTGTTGATTAGTTTGATTTCATTTGATTGTCTCTCACGATAATCTCATTGGTTAACCGTAAAAAAAGAGATTCATTGAGTTTGTTCAACACTTTTCAGGGAAACCGGAAAATTGCCTTTTCTTCATTTCTCTTCCATCTTCATCTCATTTTTATTCAACTCACGCTACATCAAAGTCAGTCTGATGGTTATTATGATGAGTATGATGATGATGATGATGACAATATCTTCTCATTATAGAGTCTATTCTTACCTGTGAAACTTTGAATAGGTTTCAAGTTTATGTTGATATCCATTGACTTGAGATAATTAAATTAATTAACTTTCTTAACAAAAGAAGAAACAAAAGGAATCTTTTACTTCATTTGTTAATTATCAAAATGATTTCATTTTTTTGTGAAAAGTCGACTATTAATAAATAATGTTGATGATGATGAAGATAATGATGAAAATGATGAGGCATTAAGTGAGCCTCAAGTTTACCCAATTGAATGGTCATTGGGATCAACATTTATTACAAATACAAGAAAAGCTGTGAATAACAGACAAAAAAACAATGGACCTAAAGATGGACCAATATTGATGTTGAGATTGTTTGACCAGTTTAATGTTGATAACGATAATAATCACGCAAATCAAATATTGCAAGATACTTTCATCTGCCTTCTTCATTATTTATCTTTTTCATCATCAACTCATCTTGACTTTTATCCAGCTCACACTCAACACACACACACACACAAGAACCCAATTTAATTGTTAACATTACCTGAAAAAAAGGTTGAGAAAAAAATGTTTTTTACTCTTGGAATTGGCGCTTAAATTGTTGTGATTGACCTAAGTTTATATTACCTTTTGTTTTAATATTCATTGAATTGCGTGAAACAAAAAGTTATTGTTTCATTAACTTTCAATAATGAATTGACCAAGATTGACCATTTTTCCAATTCAAATTTATCTTCAATTGACAGCAGTTCCGACAATTCAATTGATTTTCAGTTTTACTTTTCAATCACTAATTGTAACAATGACTGACTTTTGTGACAAGTGCGAGTGGAAACTTGAAAAGGCGATAAACGGGTGATAAATCATTCAAATGTAATCTATGTGAAGGAAATTTTCCCGTTCAGATCATTCATCTATCACAAAAAATGAAATTTTCCAGATCAATTATTCTTAGAATACTGTTTATCAATACATTATTTCATCTTCCCGTAATATACATTACACTAGTAGTCAGGGTTAAGTTGCGAAAATTGGACATTTTTCTTAGTCGATATCTAACAAGAAATAAAAGTACCTTTGAGATCGAATTTGATTTTTCATAGATTTCTATTGTTTTGTGTCTCTTAAAACTGTAAATGCTCGAGATGGCAACACCTAAAAATTAACTTAACGCTGACTACCAGTGTATCTTCTTGTTTCTCATCCTTTTTAAATTTTCTTCCTTTTCTCTTCCATTCTTTCATCTTCATGCAAACAACCACTTTTTTAGTCTTCCTCATTGTATTATACCTTTAAACCTTAGTGTAACAAAGTCTATCCAAATCATGTATCAATATCAATTATGACAATAATAATAAGCCACAAAGCGGGCAAGAAATGAAGCAAAAAATATTGAACCCAAATCTCAATCTAAATTTTCAATTAAGTTGTTGATGGATTGAAAGGGGATTCAAGTTGAAATGAAAGTGTGCAAATCGACGGAAAGCAAAGGTAAAAAAACATTGACCGGACATTGGACCGCTACCGGACACCAAACATTGCTTATGAGTTGACCTTAAAACTCCTAGTTGAAACGCTTTATGTATGGAAGTATGAAACACTTTTACATGTTCAAAGTTTTCAGTGTTAAAATATTGCTTGCGTATTGATATCAATATAAAAGCTATTCTTTATGTTGTTCATCATTTCATCTGATAATCATAATTTCCAATAAATTTTAACTTCTTTAGTCAATTTTTCTTGTTCAAATTTGCTTGATCGCACCAAGCAATTGGTAATGATTATGGATTCATTTTCATGTTCATCATTTATTTGTTAATCAAGATAAATTGTTTTCTTTTTCCTGTTGATGAGGGGAAACTTGAAAAGATGAAAGAAGTTGCAAGGAAAAAGGTGAAGATTAAACCAGGTAACAACTTATCATCATCCTTCCCTCCATTGATAATTGTTGAATATTGGCTCTTTCCTTTAGATGGCGTCTCAATCGCAGCTCCCACTCATCATCATCTTTTATCATCATTTTTCACTCACTTTTTTACCTTTTTTCAACAAACCAAGTAAATGAATGTTAGTGAAAAAAGTTGACCTCAACGAGAAACGTTAAGCAAAAACGTTGAAAAATCCCGCAGCATCACCAAAACTACATTTTTAAACTAATTTATTTCATTTACATTTGATTGATTAACTTCAATTGTTGACATTTTTTTTGTGTGTGTTCTCAAGGATTCTCTTTTCATCAAATATCTGGTTTTCCGTGTCCATCAAGTTTACACCAAAAGTCCATCAAGTGTCAACCGTGAGTTTATCAAGTGTCTATTATGTTCATCATCATTTAACAATAAAAGTTGACCAGCAGTGATTCAATGACGCTCAGTCAAACTATGGATTCAGTTAATAGTGTACCAGAGGAAGAGGTGAGTCTAAGAGTTTCCCTAATTTACCGATATTCCCAATTGTATTCATCATTTACAATTCATAATCATGTTTGTTGTCCGTGTTTATGAGCAAGTTTGTACTCGATGAAGGTTAACCCATCAAAATGTACAACAATTTAGATCAACATTTTTTCTCATTTTCAAGTAGTTACACTTTTCTCGTTTGGTCTGATTATTGTTCCAGTTTTCCTTATTTGATTAACAATTGATGACAATTGTGATTGTTTCAATTAAATTGATCAATATTTTGATGAGTGAAGATGATCAACTTTTTCATTTGTCAACTAAAAAGTCAACTAATTAGCTTGCCATTTAAATTGAACTTCCTACATAATTTAAAGCTCTCAATTGTTAGTAAAAAAGGAATCAAAATTGCCTCTTCAATCTGACCTTTTAACATTAGATTGTATCAGCATCATTATCAATATCATCAGATTTATTGTCCAATTTACTGTTAACTAAATTAGGGTTCGTTTTAGTATCAACATGCAATGTAATGCTGCTCTGAATCAGGCAAACCATTATTTCCTAAGTCTATGCTGAGTCTATTTTATAGAAAATGTTTCATGAAACAATCCAAGAAACAAGATTTTTTCAAAATTGACTCTGACTTGAGCAATTTGCCTGCTGATTGTCTCTTAATCTTAATCTTTATCATCATCCAAGTGTTATTTTACCATAAAATCCCTGTTGTGTAAACTAATGTTTGTGCTCAAAGCTGTAAAAAAACAAAACATTGAGATTAATCTAAATGTTTCTTAAATCTGTTGCTCACTATTTTGACTTGAACTTTAAAGTTTAAAACTTGATGAAACAATAACGATGAAGATAAATTGAATCTACTGAGAGAAAGAAACAAGTTTATCAATGTTTCTTGATCATCATCTCACCTTAACTTTAATCCTTTGTTTCATTTGTTTGATCAACATCTTTATTTGCTTTCTTGATGCTTACAGATTTGGCAAGATTTGGAGTTTGTCTTGTGTGCCAATGATCTCGGTCTGGTTATGAATGAAACTTTACCCGTTACTTTGTCAACCTCTTCCCGATTACTTACTCGGCAACATCAACAGTCATTTAACAATGAATTAATTTGTAATCGATTACCTTCTTCATCATCATCGCCAACATCAATGGTTGAAGAAAATATCCTGACCAATGGTTATCCGATTAAACAGGAGAAATTGGAAATGGAAATGGAAATTAATTTTGTACCAAAAATTAATAGAAACGTCAACAGTGGCAACAACAATGGTCTAAGTGATAATAGCAGCAATAGAAGTGAAGAGAAAAGTTTGACGATAAATCGATCCATCACTAAAAGCAGCAACATTTCTGGTGACAATCGATCTATAAATAGTGCAACAAATAGCAATGAAAATGCAATTAATGGTGATAGTTGTAAACAAAACATTGATAACAACAACAATGCCGATAATAATAATAGTAATAATAATAATAATGAAAATAGTGTCAATTTAAGCAATACAAATAGTAATAACATTGACAATAAAAGTAGTAAAAATGAATCGGACAAAATGATTACAAGTAATAACAATAATCACATTAACCATTCAAGCCCATTAAGTGTCAATTCTGGTATCACTTGTGATGCCTCCAATGAAGAGACAAATGATGATCTCAATGGGATCTCATGGACTCATGAAATGGTTTCAAGTGCCAAAGATCCAATGATCTGGTCTAATTCATCCGTTTCATCGTCAACCTCATCGCCATCACAAAATGCAAACTCACCAAAAAGTACCATGATCAATATTAATGTCAATGGCAATGCATTTCAACCCGTTGAAACTTTAAGCTACTTCTGTGATTCCCCATTAAATGATCATCAGCATGCCCATCAGCATCACTCTTCTCATCAAAATTATCATCTATCTCACCATCAACAGCAACAACAACAACAACACAACTACATGAATGGATCAAGTAATAATGGCCAAGCTCATGGCTATTCCTCGCCTTTGGGCTCAACTGGTTACTCTTGTAAATATTTTTCACCTTCACCCACCTCGTCATCATCTCCGGCATCGCCTCCTCACCCATTGATATCATCGACAACAAATGCAACTCCATCGTCCACATCAACAACAAACACTATTCTTGCTTCTTTAAATGGATCACTGTCTTCGGTATCTTCATCTTCCTCTTCATCTTGTTCATCTTCATCCTCATCTTGTTCACCCTTTGACACTGGCTCTAGCTTGGTGTCGTCTCTTTGTGGTACTTTGATACCACTGGTTGGATCACAAATGTCACCTCCAGCTTCACCCCAAAACGAGAACAAACCCTATATCAATCATTATCACCATCTTCACCCTCATCTCCACCATGGTCATCACAATAATCATGAGCAATATTTGACAAACACTGAACTTGCAATTAAACTTGAACCTGTTCATCAACATCAACATGACTCTGCTCTTCACCAAAATACAAATTTTACCAATAATCAGCAATCAATTCACCATCAACCTGTTCACCAATCACACCATCAACATATCCACCATCAACATCACCATCATCAACCTCACCACCAACACCAATCACAAATGGTGCATCAACAAAATAGGTTACAATCGGCAAACTCGAATGTCAATTACTCTGAAGATGTTTACCTAGACAATGGATCAGATCAACGGATTGAATCTTGTCATCAAAATGTTCATCATTCTCTGACTTCTATCGTCTCTAACCATGGACTCGATGGTCACCATAACCACCCTCAAAGTGAACATGGAAATACTCCTTACACCCTCCCTGAATTCACCTATATACCCCCAATAGGCAGCACTCCCACATATGGATCACGTGGTTTAACCACTCCTCCATCACCATCATCAAGTAATGATCAGGAAATGTTGATCAGTTCAGGTCATCTTAACCATTTAGGCCAATCTCATCAACAAGGACAAGGACACCAACAAGAACCTCAACAAGCCCAAGGCCATGCTCATCCTCATCAACACCCTCAACACCAGCATCATGCCCGTTATAATAATATACGTTATAATGGCAATGAAGGTTACTTTGAATCTTCCAACATTATGGTTAACCGATCAACAGTCAATGGTTTACCCGTAAATGAGCCCAATCAACATGTCTCCCAGCATCACCATCACCCAGTACAACAGACAAACCCTCATCTGCACCAGCAACAACAAGCACAAAATCATAATGTACATCAACATGGGCACCATCAAGTATCTTTAGCCTCACCACTCAACTCACTTGTACCACCTCCAGTCAACTCATCAGTCCTTCAACCTTTAATAACTTCAGGTTCAACAAAAATCGGAACAACCACAAGCGGATCAACCACCACTGGAGCAACACCAGCAACATTGGGGATTGTGGTTAAAAGTCGTCGAGGTCGTCGAAGTTCAGGTCGTAAAAAGGTTACAACACATTATTGTACGTATGTAAATTGCGGTAAAAGCTATTCCAAGTCATCCCACTTGAAGGCTCATCTTCGAACTCACACAGGAGAGAAGCCCTACCATTGTACGTGGAAATCTTGTGGATGGAAATTTGCTCGATCAGATGAATTGACCCGTCATTATCGTAAACACACGGGTGATAAACCATTCAAATGTAGTCTATGTGAAAGAAAATTTTCCCGTTCAGATCATTTATCGCTTCACATGAAGCGACACACAAATCTTTGATCAAACTCTTCCTCTCTCTCTTTACAGATAATAATGATGATACATTTTTTTCAATGAAAATTATCAAATGAAAAGCAATATATTATTACATATTGTATATCATTATTATCACCATTAGATTAATAGATTGAATAGTTATGAGAGAAGCAAACAATTGATTTCACAAAAAAATGAACTTTTCCAGATCAATTATTCTTAGAATACTGTTTATATTATTTCATCTTCCCGTAATATACATTATCTTCTTGTTTCTCATCTTATTTTATTTTTCATTTTCTTCCTTTTCTCTTCCATTCTTTCATCTTCATGCAAAAAACCACTTTTTTAGTCTTCCTCATTGTATTATACCTTTAAACCTTAGTGTAACAAAGTCTATCCAAATCATGTATCAATATCAATTATGACAATAATAATAAGCCACAAAGCGGGCAAGAAATGAAGCAAAAAATATTGAACCCAAATCTCAATCTAAATTTTCAATTAAGTTGTTGATGGATTGAAAGGGGATTCAAGTTGATATGAAAGTGTGCAAATCGACGGAAAGCAAAGGTAAAAAAAACATTGACCTGACATTGGTTATGAGTTGACCTTAAAACTCCTACGTGAAACGTTAAATGAAAATAAACATGTTATCTTGTATAATGATGTTATTTAAACATTTATTAAATGTTGTTATTGACCAGAAAACCTCTATGACTGAGTTGCCAAAAAAACGTTCAAATCTTCAGATGGATCATGATGATGAACTAAAAAATGAAAACTCTGCTTGACTCCAATTTTGTCAGTCTTTTTCTCTTCGTCTCATCTTCTTCCTCATCATCTTCCTGTCTCATCATGTATTTATACGAAGGAAATTAGAAGGAAAAATATTCATTCAAATGAATCTATTGATGTATTAATAATCAATTGTTCATTTTGACTATTACATGGGACAATATAATATGCATAACAGTTTAATGTTGAATGATGATTGAAACAAAACAAGTGAACTAATCAATATCAAAATGTTAACCTTTGATAGTTGATCTTTTTGCTCTCTCAGCGGGTTGAGAGTAAAAAATGTTGATTTAAAATCATTGACAGAGGCCAATTGTTTGGAAATTTTTTCATCTCTTCTCAATATTATTCACCATTGTAATTGTAATGTAAAGCACATAACTATATTTACTTTCACTGTTGGTGCAACGAAAAAAAAAGCTAAGATGATCACCATCATCATCATCATCATCATTCATTTCAAGGTTAAAACTGATGATGATCATGGAAATGCAAAAAAAAGTTAATGATGAATTGAATCAACAATAACAACGAGTAACAAGTAACAAGGTAAAAAGCTGTTGTTTTACTGAAACAATCATTTGTCTCGATTATCTTTACCCGTCACAATCAGCTAATCACTTTTGGCTTCCCTCAAACCAAATCATTTGACACTCAATTTAGTTAATTTAGTAAAAAAAGGAAGAAGAGGGAAGAACAACGGATTTCAGGATAAATCAAGTTAAAGAGATGAAAGATGATCAAGATGAATGTTTTTACTTGCAAGAAACAATGTAAAATCTCACATGGAGAGAGACCCAGAGATCAAGTTAAAGTATAACCTGGGAAAGCATAGCCAATGCATCAACATTCAATGTACATAAGCCTAAGGGTTTGGATAAGGAAAGAGCATTAAACATGTTAGACTTAAACTATCATTTCCTCTGTTCTTGCTCAGTCATCTTACATGATGATGATGCACATTTACAGACTATCATCTTGTTCTTGATCTTTACCATTAACCGCCTCCATCTTGACTTTCAATCATGCTTTCCTTCATTCACATGGAAATGAGAATCTTGCCCATCTTTATCATTTCTTTATTCAGTTCACCTTTTTTTTCATGTCGCATTGAATGAGTTGTTCAATATGACAGTAATCTTCTCACCTCAAAATCTCAGTTTAAGAGGCGAAGAGTTTAGAAACTTTTTTACTTCTTTCTTCTTCTTCTTTACTCATCTTCATCTATCACATTCTCATCATTTTCATTTTCATCTCAATTTCAGAACCCACTCAACTTTGAAACTCAATTTACCTCAATGATAATGTTTCAAGATTACATGATATTCCAGCAATGAGTCAAGACAATTTTTGTTCTGTTTTTTTCTTCATTTTCTTCTTCTTCTTCTTCTCATCTCTTTACCAAATGAAAATATTGTAAATGGATGAATGATGATTGAATACAAATATTTTTTTCCCATTCATTTAGATTTGCTTTTCATTTCCATCCGATACTAAACGCCTCTTCAAGATTATCATGAAACAAATTTCAACAATCAATTTATTAACATTATCATTATCATTTTAATTTGGACTTTATCAACAATTTTCGTTTCTCTATTGCATTTTAATTCGATTGTTTACTCTTCAGTTTAGTTATTGAGAGCAAAATGTGATTACAATTTTCAATGAAAAGTCAGACAGTTAGTTGACCTGGTTGGTTGAAATTGAACAATCATTACCATTATTATTATCATGCTTATTATTAAATGAATGGCGACCATTTCGGTCCAGTAATCTCATTGAAAGCAAGCAACAATTGAACTGGACTTTGACAATTGTACTTTTCTCCTATTTTTTGCAACTTTTTGTATTGTCTGTTTGTTTGCTGTTAATGATGAACCTTATAAGATTATGAACAAAAATTACCATAAAGATGACCATCAGTCTAAAATGAATTATTAGAGTTAATCAAGGGAAAGGTCAATGAAAGAAGAAAAAAAAGAAACAATTAAATGTTTCAATCAAATGTTGAAAGAGTTTTACATTTTGAGGGGAAAAAACATTTAAAATTGACTAACTCTATTCACTCATTAGTGATAATCGGTTCATCAAATCATCATTTACTTCATTGGCTTTTCACTTAAAAATTTTATCAAATTTTTCGTCTCAATTTTTTCCACTTTGCAGCTTAAAATTGGCACCAATTTGTGTGAAATTGGTAAAGTTGGACAGTTCAATTGGCCATGTTGACTTGATCAATACTCACATCAACCTTGCTCGTTATCACAATCTTTAAGTTTACTGGACTTGATATCAGCTTGCAGTCTTGACTTGAGCCTTAACTTGACGATGGATCGTAAGATTGGCTTCTTTGATCCAATCTCAACGGTTGTTTTCATTTGAACGTTTAACTTGTTAAAATGAATCAACCAAATGAGAGGTTTCTTTACCTGAGCTTGAGCCACTTTACAGACAATTGTTACCTGATATATCTTAATCCTTTTCTCATCATGATAACCTGAGTGGACCATTGATTCAGAATGATCCTATAATGAAGTGCAAAGGCACATAATGACGTTTAACTCAATTATTTTTGACACTTAATTGCAATGTGCTAAACTTGTTGGACAACTTTTGCTCAACATTAAAAGCCATCTTTTAACTTGCATTATTTGAACAAGATTAGAATCAGTTAACAACAAACAAAAGCAAAGGTAAGCTACTCTTTCAACAGTCACAATAAAGAAGGTAAAATAGAGAGAGAAGAGAGAGAAGAAGAGAGAGAAATGTTATAATAATGATGAGAATGAAAAGGACAAAGAAAATTGCAATATTTAAAGAGAGAGAAAAAGCAAATTCTTCCTCATGAATCTTATAGGATTGAACTGAATTTATGTACACTCAATGTGATGTGTTACAAACCGCTAATAATCATCCTTTTTAACCTTAACTTTCGTGAAAAATTGTTCATCATAAATTCATAAGCATATTGATCATGATCATGTAACCATTCATTGACATTTCCAGCTCCACCTTTTTATGCCACCCTCTCCTCATCTTCCTCACTCTTCATGACGGTGGGTCGGTTTACGCATCTTCCTTGTCTCTCTCTCTCTCTCTCTCTCTCTCTCTCTCTCTCTCTCTCTTCATTGATCATCATTATGCACTTTTGTTTCTTACAGGCCAATAAAAGGTTGTACTTGATAGTCACACATCCCACTGATGACAAAAAAAGGAGGCGGAGGAGGAAGATGATCATCAGTTGGACCAAAAGAGTCCAGTCAGGATGAGTCTATCATTTCTTTGTTTTTTCATCGCTATTCATCTGATAAGTTCATTGTTTCTATAGCAAACCAAAAGTCTTTTATTTTCATGAGTAAACTCAACTTTTTGAGTAAACTTTACCAAAACAAGTCAGCGTCATCTAACGGTTAAACATTAATAATCTTGTTGTTGCCTTTGCTTTTGTACATTACTCAAGATTCTTGTTTCTTGAAACTGAAAAGGTTCGGTAAACATGATGAATCTTTATTGTTACAAGTTATTCACTTGAAGATTCAAAGTTGAAAGGTTTACATTTTTGTATGAAACTTAACCTTGAATCTTTAGGTAACTCCAAGAAATGACTTTTTCTGTTCATTTATCAACTGATTGTTCATGTTCAACAATGAAACCTGTTAATCTTTTAATTTTGGGTAAAATATGGTGATTAACCAATGAAATTAATCAAATTTACCAATTAAATGAATTGATAAACATGAGTTGATCAGCAGGTTTTAAATTAGAAACCACTGAATGTAATTAGCTATCGATCATCAGGATTTTGGGTTGAAAAGTAAATGATTATGACTGATAGTGGAAAGGATGAACAAGTGTAAAAAGTGATGAAAAAAATGAAATGAAATGTTTTGAACTCAATTTTTTGATGAAGAAAAATTGTCTCGCTTTTTTCCAACTCAACATTCAATTTTTTAATGGTAGCTTGACATTTCTGGTTTGACAAGGAGTGATAATGATTAGAAATAAATGAACAAGCGAAATAATCGCAAACGAATCAATGTAATAATTTAATTGATGTTAATATCAAGGAAAATACCATAACTCATAAAGAAGAAGAAGAAGGCGTTACGATGGATGATCAAGATGATGATGATGATTAGGTCATAATTTTTAATCATAATGTAACATCCATTAAGTTTCCTTGATCATCATCATCAAAATCATTAGAATTATCATCCTTTTTTTGCTCTGTTGATGGGAGCGTTTACATGAAAGCTGTAATAAGTATTTTGCTTTTGCTCATCTGTTTCGTCTTTTTTTTGTGGCTTGTTTGCCTTGTGATGTGATGCTATTAAGGTAACTACTTACAAGTAGATCAAATAATGGGTCTCCTGTTTATACCTGCAATTGTATTATTGATTAAAAGATGATTACATGTTTGTCAACTCTTCACTCGCCATTTACATTAATAACAATTTGGCAAAAGTTTGTAAAGTCAACCGAAAAGGCAAAACATTTCAATTTTGACATTGAATTATGAGTTGGAAAAAGGTAAGATCAGGAAGAAGAGAACGGGCAAAAAGGTAATCATTCTAATGTACTCTCAGTATTTCAGGATTGAAATGAAATTTAAATTGATTAATATTCAATTGTATGCCTTGATTACTTGATTAATAAATAAATTGCGTTTGTCCAACTGGATAGACTTAACAGCTATTCTGTTAGTGAATCATTGCTCTTTCATTGTTAGTAATTTTTCTTGCTATTGTTTCCTTCAGAATCGTTTCAAGTAAATATTGAAACTCTGTAACATTTCATTTCTTATTGAATTGAGATACAATCAAAATCGGTTGAAGGAAAATTTAAAGACAACAAATTTCTGTTCACGTTGTAACAATTTGTGATCTACTCAGATTACATTGAACTAGAATCTTGTTCGTGTTGCGATCGTGAAATATTTATCATCACATTGAACAGTAATCTTGAGTTTGAATCTGTGACCAGCGATGTACCCAAAGCTTGAAAAGGTAATCCACTAATTAGCTTTCAAGAAAAGGGCAAAATATTCCTTTGGCCTTTTGTATCTGTTGAATAATGCCATATGTAATCACATATACCACAATATTTAAACAATTGCATGATCTTTTTTTGCCATCATTCTCATTCTCATTATATTTTATGATGATGATAGTCAGGATGTTGTTAAGGTAAAGGAAGAAGATAGAGAAAGAAAAAAAAGTTTCCTTTTCTTTTATCATCTTGTTGTTATTTTTCTCGCTCTAAGAGCCATCGATCCGTCTATTGTATTCAGTTTCATTGTACCATAGCCAATTCAATAGATATACATACGAGTCTAGATACATTAGACGTGTACACAAGAGACTGGCTGTCTAAGGATCAAGAGTCAACCTGGATCAGTGAGTGTTACTGCACCAGCCACTTGTTATCCATTGCCTAAGCCTCGAAACAAAACAACTTCAACTTGTACGATTTACTGAATGCAAACAGGAAGACTTCATCAGCTCAACTCTCTTGATGAGCCTCAAAAATAATGATAATACAAAAAAATGTATCTGATAGTTTTTCATTCATCAGCTAATTCATTCAATTTTGTTTCTCTTTCATCATCACAACGTTCCTATTTAGATATATTGTAATGTCTAGATGAAAAAAAAGTCAGGTAATGATGATGGAGTAAGTTACGGAAGTTTATCAAGTGAAAAACAAAATTATCATATTTCACTGGATTTTACCTCCCACCAAGGATCAAATAAAAGTTGATAATAAAAAGGATAAAGTCGCTATGTTTATGCATCAATTGTTTCCTAAATTAACTACAATCAAGAAACCATGAAGGTGATATACCTTTTGACATTGATATTGAACTTTTATCCTTTTTTTAGAAGCCAAAAGATAATGAGCCAAATGAAAGGAAAGAGATGATCATCATTTTCATCTTTCATAGTGAACCTTAAAATAAAAACAATCATCAACGGACATTACCTTTCAATTATAAGTGTTGTATAATGAACGCAACTCTATTCATTATTAATTAAATACAATTAACTTACCGGAAACATTTAAATGCTCGGACAGCCTTTTGTCTTTCAACAATAAACCATCTAATTAATAAACATCCTTCATTTATTGTTCACCATTACATTCAATGGACGTTAAGGTTTGACTATTTTTAATGGTTAAAAAAGGTTAAGCAAAGGATTTGGTTAAAAATGGTCAACAATTGGAAACTGAATTTATGTTGCATTTGATTAACACTTTAAGTGCTTATTGAGATTTATTTTTAAATATTAACTAAATTAAACTGATTAACCAATGATTGATGAAGTACCACAGCTGTCAACAGTTAAAAACCTTACGGCGTTCAAACTGTATAACATTGATTCATTGGTTGCTTCAATTAATTTAAACAAAATAATCTCATTTTCTTTTGGTCATCAAATTGAAAGTGAGATGGACAAATTAATGATTAATTAACATGCTAATGATCATTAATTTAAACCTTTTTTTTGTTTTCATTCTTTCTTTGTAAATATACGCTATTTCAGGGTAAACAAGTTGATGGTTAAAGTGTTGAAGCCTTGACAATTTGCCTGTGATACTTAAATCAACAGACAGTTGTTAGCCTTGATTAACAATTGTTAAATGTGTATTATGTGTAAATTGGAAGGTATAAGATGAATTAAATTGTCGTAGGAATGATTGTTGTTTTTTTGAGCAGTGGAAGTAAACTGTCAAGAGGAAAGACTCAGGTGAAAATGATTGACTTGCAATGAAAGTTGTTGGAGAGCAAAAATTGTGAAAAGAAACTGTGAATCAAGCGAATTGGACTGTTTTTGTTGATAAATCATAAAGCAACGGAAAGCAATCAGTTTAACTAATTATGAAGGTAAAAGTGAGCCTTTGATGGCTCGTGGAGAGATTTAGAGGAAGAAGAAAAAAAGGAGAAAAAAAACAGTCAAAGGAATCACAGGTAACATGGTGATGATTCACAATTAATTGAAGAGATGGAGAAGTGAAGGAGGGTTTGATTGTTGTTTATCAAAAGGAACCAAAAATTGTTGATGATGATAATGATAAGGATGAAGAGAGAGTAAGAGAAAGAAGGAAAGACAACAAAAGGTAAATGAATAGGATTACTTAGCTACTAGGTAATAGAAAGTGGAAAGGAAAGGAACAAATAAAGAAAAGAAATGAAAAGACAGAAAGGAGAGAAGGAAAAGAAAGATTTATCATAATATGCTTGGTATATCATGGATAGAAAATTTTTTGCTACTTTTCTGTATTTTATTTATTGGTGATGATGATGCAAGTGATGGTGATGTGAATATACTGAATACCGAGTTGACTGATTCCATGAGACAAATTGTGGCATCGGTTTTTTACCAATAAAGACAGTCAAGTGAATCTGATTCTGGACCGATGAATGATATTGACAAATTTTGGCTTTCCTTTCACTTTTATTTGGTTAACTGGATTGTTTCACTTGTGATTAACAAATTGCATGAGTTGATTGTATCAATATGAGGTAAATTTTGGAATAAAGTACGAAGTCGCTGGATGAATCAATGATTTTAGCAAAACAATTGTAGCTTGTAACAAAAATAACATGCTTTATAAAATTTTGTTTTTTAAGTTTGATTCAATTTAAAAATTGACTTCGCACCATTTCAACTGCTTTATTGACTTGTTTCTGTGTGAATTCTCGTTCCCATTGTGATGAGAAAACTACATTCGCATGTTGAACTCGCTCGTGGCTGGTCATTTGATTAGCTATTCGTTTACGTGCTTCCTCTTCATCCAAGCCATTTCGCTCCTTTAAACGCTTGATTGCTTCTTCTTCAGTAACGATTGATACCCATATTTGATGAAATTGATCTTGCCAGCCTGCTTCCAACATTAAAGCAGCTTCAACGACCACAATATCGTGTTCATCAGAAATTTCACCAATTCTTTGTTCAATTAGCTCCTTGGTTGCTGGCCAAACTATAGAGTTTAATTGAGCCAATTTATCTGCATTAGAGAAGACAATTGTACCCAGCTTTTGTCGATTAATTGATTTATCAGGATTAACAATATCTGAACCAAAAGCTTCAACTATCTTGGAGTAAGCGATAGCGTTGGGGTTGGCATAAGTCGAATGGGCTATTACATCGGCATTCAGAGTTACGATATCGAGATCTGAAAGATGTTGACAGATTGTGGATTTGCCTGAACAAACTCCTCCAACCAGACCAATACGATATGGTCGTCGAGGTAAATGATCTCGCGGAACTGGTTTCCTGAGCAAAGTTCCAAGTTTTCTTATTCGTAGACTTGATGAGCTTATTTTGTCTTCTTCATGGGCACTTTCATGTGCTTCATCTTTGACCAAACCAATGCTCACAATTTCAAGCCTTTTCATTCCTTTTTCTTCTCGAATTGTATTGATCTTTTCGCCTCCCTTTAATGTTTCCTCGCTGACCACAATGCAACTCAATTCTGGATCGACAATTGCTGGTCCAAAAGGATCTGTGATTCCGACAATTTTATATTCAATCGAATCACAGACATCGGTTAAAAATTGACGAACATCATCAATCCGTTCCTCTAATGGTTTGATTAATTCCCACAGAACCTTTTTTTTAATCATATTAACATCAGTAACTCCAATAGTCATTGATTTATTGGTACGTATCAGGGATTCACTAAGTAATACTTTATGGCCATTGTGAAGGTTATCAAATGTTCCACCAAGACAAACATGATCATGCTTGACAATGTGCGTTGAAGATACTGGTGCTGAATCCGTAGCCTCATCTGGACTATTGATTATCTTTATTTCTTTGAATTGGCCAAGATCAACTTTACTTCCCACTAGACTAGGGAAATTTCTGGTTGTGAGAGGAAAACAAACAAAAAAACAATTTTAAAAAATGCTCTTGGTTAAAGTTAGCAAAATTTTTCATTAAACTCAAAGCAATTTACAGCTAGTGCACTCGTTCACTTATCACAATAAGCTTTGAGCTTTATCAAGTGCATTGAAGGCAAATTGAAGGCACTACTTACTTTGTATTAATGTGATCCAAAGGATGGTTACAAAGGAGAATTTGAGGTTGATAGCGAAAACTAGATAATTGTGGCTTGATTATAACTCGGACATCTAAATGAGGGACTCTTGAGCTAGCTGCTCGATAAATACTAGGTACGTAATAATGATTATCATCTGATTGTTTGTTGGAACCAATTTCTTCGCTTGGATTTCGTTCAACTTTGATGTAAAGAACTTGACTTACCAATGACTTTGCCTCATTGAGAAAGTGTCCAATTTTAGTTGGAATCTTATTTAATGGAGAATGAATCAACAGTAACCCACAATTAAACATATCACTAATTTGTTGAAAAAAATAGAAAATAAAATTGAAACAAACAAAACAAAAGAGGAAAACAAATATGAAAATTACATTGATTTGAAGAGTTTATATATCAGCTGTTGCTATCTAAAGACTATCATTTGTGGTAAACAAATGTATTGAGACCTGAAAATATTTAGTCTACTTCCTCAAATAAATATCAAATTGAACACATCAATTGCAAACGAGTTTTGGATGTGACGACCTAAATTCACATTTGAATATTTTAGTAATTTCAACTTTTTTGTCAAACAAAACTCTTAGCCGGATTCGTTCACCTCGAACTGTAACTTACATTGGATCCGCAACATATTTTAATGATTCAAAACATGATTCGAAATGATTTAAACAATGAATTGTTTGCAAAAGCATAATAAGATTGAAAAAATATATAATTGAATGATAAAGTTTACAAGAAAAACTGATGGCTAATAAACAAAAATGATGATTTTGTGACTGGAAGTTAAGTAAGATAACTTAGCACTGCCCAACATTGTGGCAGGACTGATACATATAATTTTGACAAATAAACCATTGAAATGAAAAAGTCGCTGATTTTTAGATTTACATATTTTTTAGCATCAACAACTAAGATTCAGGCTCATCAATATCTGACCATCTTAAAGTCTCTGAGACATCTGACAACGAGTCAACATCGTCATTACAGTCATCTTCTGCTGCAATTTCTTCGTCTTTCTCTCCATCTGATCCGGCTTCATCATTGTTTTCTTTTGAGTCATCTTTTGATCCAGGCATTGATCCTAATGGGTCTAAATCCAAATCTCCTTCCATCTGATCGAGTTCATCATAGTCAGCAGCTTCTGCTTCATCATCCATCTGACTTGAGGGCCTAGACATTGATGCATTAAGTTCACCTCGACCCAATGATTTGTAAAACACAAGAAAAGATCGAATAAATTTTTCAATCTTTTTGCGACGGCTTGCTCGCATATCCTCGACACGAGCTTTCATTCTTGTAATAATTTTCATCATAACTGGACGGAGTTCACCAAAAACATTATCATCGATATCATCCAATGATAAACGTAAGGCAGCTTTGAGAAGATATTCAACTAAAAAGTCTTCATAAAATTTATATATTTGATCTTCACTCGTGACAATGGAAAACATTTTATAAAGCAAGTTACTTAGAAGATTTTTATGTTGATTAGGTTTAACCAAATTCAACATGAAACTCGTAACATTTTTCAAGTCAATTTGACGATATTGAGTGCTATCATCGAGATTCGGTAAGAAATGGAACAGTCGGAGCTCTTCTGGTTCTTTATGAATAGCATTTTTAGCTTCGTAAAGTATTTCCAATGTATCAATGAAGCAGTCAACTAGACAAGTTTGCCCAGTAACAATAATATGATCATCTTCTCGAACATATTTACTCTCAGAGCCAACGTAAATTGGAATAAAAACACCGAGAAACTGCAAAATGTTGGGTTTTGTTTCAGGAAGATACCAAGTTATAATGAATCGAGAGAGTAGTGATGGCGAATAGATAACTCCAAGAATCATCAGTTTAGCAAAACCTTCAATTGCTGACTCTTCAATCCGATCAATTCCACAGTTGAAAAGTCTTTCGGTGAAAATTTCAACAAGGGAATTTATTATATCTTGTTCAGAGTTTTTGTTTAAAGTTTCAAAGGGACGAACACGTTTCTGACTGTTGATAGTCATATCAGCTTCTGATTCTAATTCCTCAGCATCTTCGTCATTATCTTCCATCATTGATTGTTGCAAATCAGCTTGAGTTTCTGCTTCACCAATACTTTCCAGATCAGCACCCGCTCCTTCAATATTAAGATTTGCAATGTCATCTTCGATTAGTCTTGCTGAGGACCTTCGCACATTTGGTGATGTTTCTGGCTTTTTAATTAAAGGTTCTATTCCATGTTTGCAAAGACAATCCAAAAAGCTTTGTAAGGCAATGATTCGAATAGTTTCAGAATCAATGCTGAGAATCTGCATTAAAAGATTACAGTGTTGCTTAAATAATGAATCACTGAGAATGCATGAAAGTCCTAAAGCTTTGACAGCAAGAGCACGAATTCGTTCTTCTTTTTCAATAACACCGGGTATTACAATTGAGTCAATATGATGGAAAATAAGAGTGTGAGCTGAGTCAAATTTGCCATGTTCAAGGGCTCCAACAAAAATTTGTAAACATTTGAGTAGAGTTTCAGGGTGATCATTCAAATTGAAAGGTTGTGACAGGGGAACTTGACTTGGAGGGATCTGTTGTGACATGGGACTTATTCGATGAGCACGCCTAGCTTGTAACCTCTCACGTTCTGATTGTAATTCAATCAATTTCATCTTGATCTTTTGAGTTTCCACATGATCTTTCTCCACTTCTGTCTCTGCTTTCTCTATTTTATCTCTAATCTCTTCTATTTCCATGGTCAATCGTGCATAATCAACATCATAATTGCTTTCGGTATCATTACTTGGCTCAGGAGTTTTCGATTTGGGTATAGCATCCTCGACACTGACTTCTGCGGCTAAATTGTAAACTTTACTAGTACATTCAGCAGTAAACTCGAGCAGGTGGGTTGAATCTTTGAAAATTCGCCTTGCGATAAACTTCATGATTGGTGAAATGCTATCTTCGAATACAATATGAAGATTAGGTGAAAAGATAATGGTGTGAATCATTTCTAATAGATAGTTTTGCTGAGCTTCATCGCAAACGTCGAACAAAAGAAGAATGGAAACCAATTGTTTGTACACGAACTCTTTACCATCGATTTCTTCAGAAGATGTAGATTCAGGTAAAGAATCGACAGTTTCAACGAATCTAGAATGAAGAGATGAAAAAATGGGATAAGTTGATAAATTGGTAACTTACGATTAGAGTTGATTTAAAGCAACTTACTTTCTTAAATATTGACACATATGAGGTAATTCAGGTAACAAGTAATCAGCAATTTGAGAGTCATCTTTAAGTTGATTCGAGCTTTCTCCCATTGCTTGGTTTGCCCATTCTTCGGCTAAAGTCTCGGCTTCCGTAAACTTCTCATTGTTAGGTAATGATGTATTTGCCGCTGGGTTGCCTGATGTCGTAACAAATCTTTTATCCGCCAATTTGATAAATTTATCTTCATTAGATTTAATAAAGGTATTTAGGCATTGCCAGATCAAGACCTTTTCTGGAGTCAAATGTTCTTCTATCAACAATTTGTCATGATCAAGATAGGATTGTCGAAAATGATGAACCAGAGAGTGAAATTTCGTTCCAAATTGATCACAAGCTGTTTCCATCAACTGATTTGCATATATGTAGAGGATTTTCTTTGAAATTTTCAAATCTGCTAGCACATCGATTTCAACCAAAAGTCGAATAACATCATCGTCACAATGCTTGAGCCATGCTGCAAGCAGCCTTTCTTCAACAGTTTTTCGCACATTAGGATGTCTATCGTTGAGTCCTTCCTTGAGTACTAAATTTCTCTGTGCAACTGAAAGCATCTTCAAAGGTACATGTTCAGCAAGTTTAATGTATGCTTGCTTTCTAATGACTGCTTTAACATCTCGAACTTTTTTAATGATGAAATGTAAAGTTTCAGAAGATGCTTCAATGGACATGAGAACTGCTAATCTAACTTGGAAAGCAGGGTCTTTAGTAAGATGGAAACGATAGGCTGTCAAAACTGGATCATCAGGCCTGCTTGTATCTTGAAACCTTCTCAATGTATAGGCCGCAAGAGCGCGAACAAGAAAATTTCTGTCAGCCAAGCGATCCAACAATGCAAGTTGAAGTGAATTATAAATATCTCGACGGATGTCATTAACTCCATGAAGAAGCCTTAAAATAAGGCTACATGAGTTTTGACGGACAGCGGTGTTGACAGAGGCAAGCTCTTTGATCAGGAGCTCAGATAGAATATAATCAATTACACAATCCTTTCCACTTGATGCTTCTGTGAAAATTTCTTCACCAAACATAGATTCACCTAATTCGTCAACAGTTTCATCGACTTTAAGAAAAACAAAAAGTTACAAATTGAAAAAAATATCATTATGAAAATCTTGTAAAAAAAAATGATAATGTCTTTTAGTTTTTGGAGGTAAATAGACCTACCTTTTAGATCAACTCCTTTTTTCTCATTGTCCAATGTGTTGATCAACTTAGGAATAAACTGAATACAATGTTTAGTGAAAGGACTTTTTGGATCATTACGAAGGAAAATCCTGATAAAATGGCTGAGCTTGGAACAGAAATCTTTATGGCTGATTTCATGGTAAATTACCCGGAATTTACTTATGCATTCCTCATGAAAGCGAAGATGCTGACATTTTTGAAATATATCGGCCATGATGTCAATATCAACTGATTTACCATTATCATCTTCATTGGGGGCATGTTTCTCCTTAAGAATTTTTCTGGCTGCTTTTGATCGACCTCTGGTACTTTTTCCCGCTCGTTTGGCTGTACTGCTAGCAATGGATGATGAGGAAGATGTTGATGATGTAGCGGATGGAGCGGGTGGAGCAGAAGAAGCACTAGGATTTTTATCACGTTTTCTTAATTTCATACTGTAATTAATGAAATTGACGAGAAAAAATTAGAAATAGAAAGAAAAAAACTCGAAACAAAAACTGATGATGAAATCAGATCATAAGTTCAGCTGTAAAACAACTGTTTTTGTTCAATTTGATTTGACAAGAATAACAACAAAATTCACCGTCAGATGGAGGTAGTTAGATAGTCATTGTGGAGCATCATAAAAGATGGCGCTCCATTGAACTGATTAGAAGATTGCATCAGTGTTTAGAGCTAAATTGATAATAATTATCATCAAATTATCCTATTGAGTAGTTTCACGCTGACCAAACTAGCTTTTTCTTCGCATTTATTCTCACTCAACTTTTGATTAAGCTTAAAATCATCAACAGTTTTCCTTTCTAATTTACACAGTCCAGTTAAGTTTTTTTATAGTGAAATTAATTTAACAAATTAAAGTTTGGAAAAAAGCTCAATTTTCTTTCTTCGAATTTTGGTGTTTTAATTGTTTCAACTAACTCATATCGACATGAAGGAATACGAGAAAATGGAAGAGGATGTTCGTAGTGATACCTTAATCAAAACCAAGCCAGAAATCCAAATTGTTAAACCTTTGCATCATTCTGCGACTAAATTAATTATACCTCCATCTGACTGCGAGATGACGCTTCATGATAGATTTACCAAGCTTCTTTGTAAGCTGCAAAAGAAGGAAATTGACCCTGGATATCGAGAGATAAACATTCCGAACACTCTGATTGGAAGATTGGATCGTATAAGATTTGCTGCTCGACTGGCTGCTGCACCTTACGTGAGACCAAGTAACACTGTCTTCAGAACACGCTCTGAGTATATTGCTGAAAAAGCATCTCTTGATAAAGATCTGGATGAGTATTTTCGTTATTATGATGGAAAGATGTTTTCTAAAAATCCACATGCTCATCCTGATAACTATCCTGATAACTATCGTGAAAACTACCGTGAAAAATATCGTGAAAAATATCGTGAAAGTTATGACCGTGAAGATTTAGACGACGATTTGGAAAATTACAGGAGACAAGATCCTCGGTTACAAGATAAAAATGAAGTTGAATCTGTGGCTACTCTCGATGGTGGAGATAATAGAGATAGAGATTTCGATGAGGACATTTCTGATAATTAAGACAACTGTTTATTTAAAGATAGGCCATATTTTTCGCTTTCTTCTCTTTTCAAACAAAACCGTTAAAGAAACCAAATCTACATCTTTTTCCTTAGATAACTACTATTTGCATTTAATAACTATTTCTCCTAAACTAATGTTTTTTTTCAACAGCTTTCAATTTCATAAGTAAACACGCAAATTAAGGTGAAGAATATTTTGTAAATAAATGAGTTTCAAGTAATCAAGCATGAAAAATTTTATTGAATCGTCTTACAATTCTTGAATTGTTTGGAGTTGCTTTGCTCTGTTTAGGTTCAGGAGGATACCAGTCGATAACTAGATGACCACCCCATCGGTTTCGCAGTGGAAGAAGCTTTCGACGAGCTAAAGCAGCACTTCGATGTTCATCGAATTCAATGATAACTTTGTAATTGGCATCACTCAGGAGTTCCTTTTTGACAGCAACTAAACAAGAGTCATCAATATCGTTTCCATATAAAAGGTCCAAAACATCATGCAAGCTTATCTTAACAGGAATTGGATGCATTGAAAGTGCATTCCTGTCGAATGACCTGACAACACCAAGTTTTACTTTACGAATTCCTTCCTTTGTAATTTCCTCAACCTCGTAATTGTTTAACTCTTGGACAGCTCTTTCAGCCATTGATGGAGAAGTGTACTTCAAAAAAGCGAATCCTCTATTGGTGGTGGAAAAGTTGAGCATCATTCGAAGCATGTAAACCTTACCCATTCGTTCAAAAATTGGTAAAATGTCCAATTCACTAAAACTGCGAGGAATCCTAGCAATGAACACTTCTGAGCCTCGAGGTGGTTCACCCGACATCCAATTTGGTGGTGGTCCAAAACGCCTTTGACCATTAGCAAGGATTATATTATAACCTGTTCGCTCCATTAATTCATAAAGTCTTTGATTCAAGTTATTGTCATCGGTTAAATTAGGTTTCGCGTCCATTGTTTGTTAAAATTAGTCACTTGTTAAAAATGGTGATGATTTGGTTAAAAAAATGCAAAATGCAGAATGCAAAAGAAAACAAGAGAATACTCTTCAAGCAAAAGTTGTTCGCAATGAGTAGCTTCTTGACTTGTTGATTTATTTTGTAAGACAAAAACATGAGCAAACGATCCAACCGTTTTCACACCTTCAAGCTCAGTCGACCCTTAGACTCCCTCAACCCTTAGCTCCCTTTCAGCAAATTAATTGAAACAATAGGTGGCGTCAAATCAAGTGAACAAAGTCAACTAATGGAAGCAACAAAGAACAAAGAAGTTACCAATCTTTTAAGCTACTTTAGAGTTAAGATTTAAAAAGATTAATATTTATGCTAATCTAATTAGCACTTTGCTCAAAAAATTAGCTCTTAAACATATTCATTCTAGTCTTGAATATCGACTGTGAAAGTATGGAATCGTCAAAATCAAAGCGCAAGAAAATACAAGAAATGCCAATGATTGAGGTTAAATGCTTAATCATCAAGTTTATATTTATGCTTTTATTAATTTGTATAAATACATTGATTCAGTTTCAAGCCTAATGTGTTGATAGTTAAAATCAAAAATTGAAATTTGAAAATCAAATTAACAATATACGTTTAGCCCTTGGATTGTTTACTTAAACTTTACAAATCTTATACTTAAAGGATAATGATTGGTGAAATTAAACCTAACCGACTAGAAGTTATGGAGATTATGCACTTAGGCAGGTTTAATGGCGCCTCTGAAATTTGAATTCCGATTTATTCAGAGGTTGAAGCAAAGAGCAATACAGTAAGAGTAAGAAAAGAGTAAGCTTAATAGAGTTATCTCTTTGTGTTAATCAGCTTTCAAGACGCCGCCAAATCTCGCTGGGAAAAGGCAGTTTGTCAGTACTGCCATCTATTGAATCGGTCATTTATTTGTTTTTGCAAAATTTCAACTCATATGTTATATTGTTATTTCAAATTATTTGTTTAAATTTAATTTTCATTTGTTTAATTCATCATATCTAAGTGAAGGAGTTGGAATTATTTATAAGTTTTGAATAGTATAAATTAAAAATAATTCAAAAATGTTCAGACGTAACCCTACACGATTAGAAATGAGAATGGATGATGTCAATGAATTTGAAAAATGGGAAAAAGATCTGGATGAGAAAAGTAAAGCTGCTTCTTGTGTTACTATTGACCCTTCAACGACCAAAAGTTCAACTTTAACAGCAGCAGAAAGAATTGGTTACCGTCCTAATCAACGCACTTGAGAAAGTTCACTGTTTTTAATGTCATTTCCTAGATTTGGTCGATTCACCAGGCAACCTGATTGTACTAACAGTATTTGGACTAGTCTGCTTACTGGAATCAAATGCTACAGCATCAGCGTGTTCATCATGCTTTAACCATGGATGTCCCATTATGCCTAACATTGTAATTCGTTTCCTTGGGTTTGGCTCCAACATGTGGCGAACCAAATCTTTCACTTCATTGCTCAATTTATTTTTTTGCCTTCTCACAAATTTCCATTTTCGATGTAACTGATTTGATATCATTAGTTCTTTATCTTCTGGATTAAAAGGATAAGCTTTATTCACCATTGCATATAAACAAACGCCCAAAGCCCATATATCAGCAATCATTGGATCATAGAGTCTTGTACCGTCTGACCTCTTCTTCAATATCTCTGGAGCCATGTAAGGTTCGGTACCACAACATGATGTACAGTACAATACACCTTTAGTTGGACGATAACTTATTCGACTTAATCCAAAATCAGTAACCTTGGCCTTTTTTTCATTATCAAGGAGTATATTACCCAATTTCAAATCACGATGGGATATGTTGAGGCGATGTAAATGATGCATAGCAGAAGCAATCTCACGGAACCACCGACGAGCTCTTTTCTCCTTTACCGGTCCTTTTTTCCTAACATACTCTGATAATGTTCCAGATGCTGCAAATTCCATGAAAATATAAACTTTATCATCTATCACAAAATGCTCAAATAATTTAACAATATTTGGATGTTCAACTTTTTCCAATACAAATAATTCATTTTTAAGATCAGTTAACCTTTCTTTACGTTTACGTTTAACTTCAATTACTTTACAAGCGACAACAAAGTCGTCTGTAAGTCTAATTGTTTTGAAAACTGTGGCAAAAGCTCCAGCTCCAATTTTATCCTTTAGTCTGTAACCCCGACGAGCAATTATACTATCTGGTTTTTCACCATCCTTTGTTTGGTAAATATCAGTTTGTAGATTTATTGGAATCTTACTAGAATCTTTATCATCAGTTTCTTTCATGTAACATATATTTTACTGGGACAATAATCTCGGATCAATCAATGTAAAGGAATGTAATAATCAACACAAGACCATGGTAATATCTCATAATAGTGCATCTGAGTCAATTAATGTAAAGTTGAGCGTCTTTGCAAAGGATAATTTAAACAACAATAAGGAACAAAAATTGCTTACTCAATCACAGTATATTTAAGAATACGAGAAAAGTTTCAGGATTAATTTCTGCCGGACTATTTAAAATGAGTGACATAGATTCAAGTGGTTCTGGCTCATTTGAGTTAAGTGAGATGGATGTTATAGATCTTGGCGAATTTTCCTGGAACCAGCGACTACGTCCAAAGCCTAAACTACATGGTAAATATTTACTTGGTGACATTTTGGGTCAAGGAACATTTGCCAAAGTCTATGAAGTGTTAGATTTAGTCACATTGGAGCGACAAGCAGTTAAAATATATGATTTACAAAAGATTGATCGTAAATTCAACCGTGATGAAATGATCGCAATGGTTAATCAAGAGATTAATTTATTAACGGGTTGTAACCATCCAAATGTGATCAAATTGATAGATGTACATCGCCGTAGAAAAAATCATGAGGAATTGGCAAAAAAGGAAAAAGAAGCAGTTAATCAAAAATCAGCAAAGGAAAATGAATCAAGCAATCAACAACAAAGTGAAACTAGAAGAAGATTAAAAAAGAGTAAAATTTGGGTCTATATGGAGTATTGTATGGCCTCAGTGGCCGAATTAATGCAACTTGCTAATCCAAGTCAAGTTAAAAAGTTGCCTCGGAAACAAGCTCGTCGTTATTTTACTGGTTTGTTGAGCGGTTTAGATTATCTCCATTCCAAGGGAATCTTTCATAAAGACATAAAACCAGACAATATGTTGATTAATGTTTTCGATACAATTAAGTTGACGGATCTAAGTGTTAGCTATGTTGTTGATATATTTACTCAATCGGATATCTGCTTCAATACATATGGAACTATTGCCTATCAATCTCCAGAAGTGATCAATTCAACTGATGCTGGTTTCTCTGCCTCTGCTTTAGATATCTGGTCAGCCGGAGTTACTCTCTATGTCATGGTAACTGGAAAATTGCCTTTCTCATCAAAATCAGGTTTCATCGCTATGACTGAATCCATTTTAGCAGATAACCCACAAGCTGATGATATACTAAAAATCGATCCATGCTTATCTAATTTGATTCATTCTATGTTGGATAAAGATCCAGTTCGGCGAATTAAATTGTATCAAGTACTAAATCATCCTTGGTTTCTTATTAATTTAATGGGAGATAGTCCTAAGATTAATATTCCTCCCAGATATGCTAATGGAGACCAATATCGAAGCTTAACAATCACATCTCATCTTCATGAACTACATTACCCTCTGCCAAATGATCAAAACATTGTGCGAGTGTCAGAATCTTCAGCTGAAGAATTCAATGCTAAAAGAAAAATACCAATTGTCAGATCTAATCGTTCACCAACACGCCATCGTAAAAATAAAAGACGCCCGAGCTTTATTGAGAAAGTAACCTCTGGTCAAATCGGGCGCCTTCTTGGAGCAATAGGATTAAAAGCTGATTCTTTTAATGTTTGTGATTTAGCTACTAGAATCAAGTCGAAGGTTGATTCAAGCACAAATGACTCTGATTTATCAACCAATCAATCAGAAAGTGAAGAGCGATAGAACGCTAATCATTAAACTGTAAAACTGATCGCAAATACATCGTTCTAATTGACAAACAAACATGTTACAGATGAGAAAATTTCCTGAAGTGTTGAATGTTAGATTAAGATTAGAAAGTGTCAAGTTTTTGATCTATTTTCAACTGGAATGGCCCTTCAATTGAAATTTATCCAAGCTTTTATCCTAAAATTCTTAAATTAAATTTCAATCCGCTTCTACAACTTTAAGCTAGCCTTAAATGTAAATCATGGCTTCAAAAAATGTACATTTGTAATTTAACTTTGCAACAATTGTTTTTTATTAATATTTTTGTGATAAAGCAACATAATAAAATTTCGTGATAATCATTTGTAACAAAAATAATGAAATTCACTTTTTGACCTTATTAATTTTCATGATTCTTGAAGTGATTATGGATGCAAAAACAACAAACATGCCCAAGAGAGAAAGCATGGATATGGAATGGTGGTAGAGGTTCATTGATAAAAGGATGGCAAATATCTGCCTGAGTGTCATTATCATAGCAAAAATGAGAGCACCGAAATGAGAAATTGTAAAGAATACAAAAAACTGTCCAATTGTAGAGGAAATGGATAAAAAAATGCAGTCAAGCAGTAATCGATTGGAGCTAGTGACTGTGATCAAAGCTGGAATCAAATTCCCTTGTTGAGTGAGTGAGGTTAGAGTTAAAATTACGGAGCAGAGATTGACTGCCGCCATCATTTGCCAACTTGAAATGCGATATTTGTGATAAATGCTTTCTTCCCAATTTGAGGTAAAAGAGTCAAAAATAAGATAACAGGCCAAAACAATTAGTCCATTAAACAGCTTTGATGTACTATTCATAGATCCTTGCGTTATTGCAGATTCATTTTTATGATCATTATTGTGGTTTCCATGAAGGAATAAAATCATTCCGAATGATATACTGATTGAAGTAATGTATTCAAAAGTTTCATATTTCTTGTTTGAAACCAACTTTGACATCAACATGACTGAAGGTATTTTACAAGCCTTCGATAAAACCTAAAAATAAGAAAGATAGAAAAGACAATGTTTGAGAAAGGATCAGCAGATCAGTGAATTATCAAATGAAATTACTTGAGTGGGAAAATTGACAAATTTCAGCGCTTCATACTGGCACCAACTGCTTAAAATATTTGATAACGAGCAATAGAAAAATTCATGGAAAGGTGCGATTACAAGTCTTTTGGGCGTTCCACTTTGATTAGGCAGTTTCCTTGCTTGAGTTATAGTGAAAACGACTAGTGCAATTAAGAAGGCAAAAATGCGATTTATGAGTACCAAAAATTGAGAGTCGTGAAATTTGATTTTATCAAGTTTCACTGTTAGTGACTCTGAAAAGGAAATAAAGAAATACGAAGAGAAAAGATAGATTAATATTAATATTTTGAGCCATCAGAGTATCAACGACGATTTGTCCTTCAGTTAACAATAGAATTGATTGATGGTTATGTTGATTGACATACCCTGTTTAATAATAAATTGTGTACGATTAGTTGAAATTAAATACTCGGTTGTCATTATCTTCTCCTGGAAAACACCCCAAATCAGGTAAGAACAGTGTAAACCAAGGAAACAAGTGATAAACAAGACCAACTTCTTTCTGTTGGAATTCTTAGCATCTTGTTCTTTTGTGTCTTCATCAGTTTCTTTCTTCACATCAATTAATTGCTTTGATTGTTCAACATCATAGACACCATTTGTGTTGACATCTCTACCATAAACAATGATCCGTACAATTTTCAAGTTGGAAACTGCAATGAGTAAAAAAAATTAGTGTTACAAAAGGTTAGTATGATTCAAGTTTCTCTCCTGTCAATGATGCAGAACTTAGTAATTAGCAATTAATAATGTACAAAATCCAATGTACACCGATTATAATGCATTGAAAACAATAAAAGCCGGATTAAAACAATAAAAAGCAATAAATCAAGACTTACATGTTGGTATACAGTGTTTGTGTTTAACCATATAAACCATGATTCCAATTGGAAGTAAAACTGTTGAATATCCATACAGATTCCAGAGTAATTCGACAAACCAGTCAAAATTTTCTCCATCTCCCATAATTAAAGCTAATTCCTATGATAAGCAATTTTGATTTTACAATTAACGAGTTTCATTTATAGAGCAAATCTTCACTTTTTGGTTCCACTTGTTTTCAAGTAAACATATGTTTTGAAATCTCTCCCTTCAACATGAACATGTTGTCCATTCTTTTTTAGCTTATAATGCATAATAGCTTCATATTGAAATAAGCTTACTCTGCAGTTAATATTTAGCTTGTGCTATACATCGTTTTTAAATTAACCCACCATCTATCCGTCATCCAACAATATTTATCCCTTTGTGTATTTACATTACTCAATTGACAATCTTTTTTTATTGTTTCCTCCATATCTTGATGTCTCAATTATCCATTTCATGTGATACCAACAGTCTACAGCCTGTTGAGTGTGAATTAATCCCTTGTAAAATTGATTACACCGGTAAAGCTAAGGTGGCTAGCTATTTCAAACCAACAATCAGTGAAACGTCTAAATCAACTTATATTGGATCATTCAGAGGTAAACCATTGGATGGTGGAGACTTGACACTTGGTGAAGATACAATTGGTGTTGTCTGTGAAAAAACATTTGGATCACTTGATAAAACTAAGTTGAAACCAATTGGTAAATTTGACAAAATCAGAGCCTGGAATTGGGACACAAAGCCATCTTCAAATGATGTTTCAGCTCAGGCCTTACAGTGGTTAACAATATCAGCAGCTATTCACGAACCCATTTCTCCTGACAACTTGAAGGAAGAGGAGACTGAAGAAAATAATTAATCAGTTGTTTAGTTTGTGCTTGCAGTGATTACTCATCAGTTTATTATCATAATTCACTGCCATCATGGAGAACGGAATTGAAAAGACATTCAATTTTAAATATGATCGTTATGGTATAGACATCAGCCATCAGCTGGTGATTCCTTTACCATCATGTGTTAATATTGCAGAAATAGCCTACTATATTTTTAACCATTATAATATTCCACCCAATTTAGAGGATATTTTATTTAACCAATTGAGCCAGTTCGTTAAGGAGGAAGAAGAGGAATACGAATTACGGGGATTTATAGAAGCCCAAGAGCGATTCATCAAGGATGAAAACATACAAGAAAGAAGTGAACATTTACTCAATTTTGATAAGCTCTTATTGAACAAAAGTAAATCTGTTCGAGTTTTAGATAAATCAGTTTCGGATGAGGAATGCAAATTTCACGAAAAGTATCATCGATTAATTCATTCTGGATTCTTAACCGAGCCAATCATCTTTTTGGACCACTCGTATCGAGTTGCTGTACAGGATTTGGTTTCACGAAAACTCGATGAACTAAGTTCTGTTTGTGAAGAGCAAGCAGATGAAACTGATAAATTACTCAGACAAATGGATTTAGGAAAAACTGATGAAGACGTTAATAGACTCTCATTGAGATATTTTAATAAAGTAGAGGCGTTGAAAACTCGCTGGGATCAATCAATACATGATCTCCAAGGTGCTCAAAAGAAGGAATTCCGTGATTGGATTCATAAAATTTTTGAAGATTTCGTTAATCAGCAAGCAAAGGATTCTTTGGTTAAAGAAATTAATGAAAGATCAAAATTATCCCTCATCAACGGTGAATGGTCTGATATAGCAGAGATCGACAATGCTGATATGGAAGAAAGTTTTACAATAAATTTAAGTGCTCAGCTTAAATCATCTCATAATCTTCGTCTAAGGTCAATGCAAATCTTGGATATGTGTGATTCAAGTACCGGGTAATTTACATTTAGCTGTTTTAACTTTAATAAGCCAACATTTTAGATTTTTTTTTACTAAATATTTTTTTTATTTACAGCTTAATTTCAAAACCAAATCCTCATCGAATCCAAACAGCTATGTCACTTTACTCAAATTCACTCTCTGGACTTATCCTTCTTGTTGACAATAGAATCAATAGTTATACTGGCATTAAAAAGGGTAAATATATTTTGATGATAGCTTTCATTTAACATTTATTCATTTATTTTGTTTCTTTATAGAATTCAGTGAAAAGTGTCTTCAATCAACCGATTTCCATTTCCCTGATATTGAGGAACAGTTGAGTACGATTCGTTTAAAAGCGAGTAAATTTGATGCCAATAAAAAGTCTATAGAACTATCACCATTAAAACCAGGAGACTTTTACATCACTCGACATTCCAATTTGTCACAAGTCCATGTTGTCTTTCATTTAGTTATTGATGAATCCATTTATTCCAATGATGTCAGTTCTCGCCATTCGGTTATACTTGGGCTTAGGAATATCTTAAAGGTTGCTCATTGGAATGACATAAATACAATATCAATACCGCTACTGTTAATCCACGAACTTTCTGATGATATCACATTGAATTGGTGTTTGAAAAGAGCCGAGCTTGTTTTGAAATGTGTTAAAGGATTCATGATTGAAATGGCTTCTTTCTCGCCTACCAGTTATGAGAATAAAACAATCCAATTCATCGTACCCAAGGGTGTATCTACAGAACTCTTCTCTAACCTGACCTCCATGCTCTCCAGTATTTTTCGAATTTCTAATCCTCTGGTCTTGAAATCTAAAGATCCAAACCTTTGTAACTCAAAATAAATTAAACTCTGATTGGGATTGAGAAAATTCTGTTGCTTAAAAAGTGATTACAAAAAGCGCAATCTGATTGATTAAAATATCAAGATACAATGTTTAAAGATCTTACCGGTTACTGAGGCTTTATTAGCTTTTGAAAAAAATACAAATTATTAACTCTAAAATGAACACAACGGTTATTTATCAAGTGAAGTTTATTGAAAGTTTACTGTAAACATCATAATAAGAGAAATATTTTCAATCAAATACTGTAAATAGAAAGGTAAAATTCAGTTATTATGGTTCATCTAAGGCAAGAAGTTGATACTTACAATGACGAATATTTCAGTTGTCATATCCAGGAATTGTCCGATAGTAAAAGCAATATCAGTCCTTACGAGTCGATCCTGTATATCAGTTTCCTGCAATCACAAAGTAAATTGGATTCAACATCACTTCATGGCTAACAGAGAAACCAAACATTACCTTAATAGAAACATTTGGATCCAATTGTAAACGACACGTACCTTTCCTTAGGTTTTTACAATAAGAGCTCATCTAAAAGTAAAATGATCAAACTCAATCATGACTAATTGAATGATCAAAAGATAAGTGAAATTGATTTTTACCTTTGTCAGTACAATTCCATTGACATACGAACAAATTCCAATTGATATGAAACCATTTAGAGCAACAATTGCGAGAAAAACATCTAAATAGTTATGATCAATGTGAACAACAGCTGCAATGTAAACACCAAAATCTGAAGTAAAAGACATTCCAAGGTAAAGAAATATGAGCCAGTTTCTAAAGCGAACGTTGAGATGCTCGATTTCATTCTGATATTGAATAACCTCACGAATAGTAGCTTTGTACATGAGCAAGTAGTCAACTTTATGCGAGCTTCTTCTTTTCCTGGCAAAACGTTCCACATTCTCAGCTACATGAACAGCTTTAAAGTAAAAGTAAGCCAAATGAATTGTAACCAAACCTCCGGTTAACATGAGGTTGATCAAGGCACAAACAAGTCCAAGATAAGTGACAAAAAGCCAACAATAAGTGTAAATGAATTGTTGAGGTGTTTTCGGTAGTTGAGATACTGATTCACTAATAAATACTAAAATTGGAGCAAGACTAATTGTTAAAAGAGCAATCACTTTGATCCACCAAATTGCTAGATTGTTGGCCACAAAACGAAACTTTAAACAATAAAATGGACTCATAAGTAAAACTTGACTTCTAAACCCTTTTGTGTACAATGTATCGTACAATCTAAGTGTCTTTAAATGGCCCTTTTTAACTAAATATATCCAAAAATGTCGCAAAACTTCACCAAAAATGGACATGTACAACCAGAAAAGCCAAAAAAATCGACGACCTGGATGGCCACAAAAAAAGTCACCAAAAATATGAAGCCATTGATCGGGTAAATTAAAGACGCTTAACAATACTAAATGGCCGATATTGGCGAATATTATACAAAAATAAATGATGGATTTTACTATAGTCCATTTCGATGGTGTTACACTTGCATCTTGAGCAAACCCATTTGGTAAAATATTAAATGCTACACAAAACGACTCAAGTCGTTTCATATCTTTGATTACTACAGCATCATCGACATTACTTGATCGAAATCCAAGTACGAGTTGAATCAATTTTGACATAATTTAAAGAGCAATATTAAATTCAAGATTCCCTGTAAAAAAGTTCAATTCGATTTCACTTCCAAAGAAGACGTGATCTGTGTCAACTGTCAACAATATTATAATATTGTCCAGTGAATCCACTGATGACTGAAATCTTAATGAATAGAATCCAGTTCAAAATGAATCTCAAGATTGAAGGTTAAATAATTTATGGTTGAATCTAAAGTTCACCACTCATTGAAAATTCAGAGTGAAAACCAGTCAGAATAATATCAAAACTTATTATGCATGTGATTGATTCGAAAGTAGCGTCGTTGAAGTGAGCAGTTTTGAAAATTACTTATAAAATGTTGAAATTATGAAGTTCAAAGTGTGATACAATTCATTATCATTCATAATTCAAATAATCTGAAAAAACACTTGAGCTAAAAATTTAAAATCAATAAGCTTTATTAATCTCCATTGGCTTGTTCAAGGCCAATCGATCGCATCATAAATATTAAGTTCATTAACAGATAAAAATTTACCCTATTTATTTACTTGATTCATTGCCAAGATAATGAAATGCTAAAATTGTAAAGCAATCATGAGAAAATGTCAACATTAACTAATAAAATTAGATCGATTTTTGAAATGTTGATCTCATAAGTCGTTTTATTACATTGTATACTGTAATTTGAATTATGAATCCATCAAGTGACAATTATTAATTAGAAAATGATTTATTTTTTAATTACAGTCACGGTGTTCTTATAAAATTTAATAACAAGTGTGTTTACAATAATATAATACATTGATGGATATGCTTGATCATGAAATTAGCTCTACATTGTTTTGTATCAAGTTGAAAGTAAATTGGTTCGAGTTTGGAATAAAAAAGTTTCGGAAAAATTCGTCCATTAATCACTTCTTGTGCCAATAAAAATCACTACGTATCCAGTTCTCAGCATTTTGTTACACTTGAAATCCATGATTTCCATCACTTTATCAAAGGTCCGATGTTAACCGTGAATAGCATCAAGAGCGATATATTTTCTACGATAAACTGAGACAGATAGATTATTATCAAGTCAGAAATTAATTTACGCATCTCACCAATATGAAAAATCTTTTCTCAAGAGTCACAAAGTCTCCAATTTTAAAACCATTGTATGGTCCAGCAGCCCGATCCATTAACTCTAAAATCTGTGCAAAAAGGTCGGGTCATACATTTATTGATAAGTTAACTGTTTCAACTGTATTATTCCTTACTTTAGTTGCTGTTCCCAATGAAAGCTTATTCTTGCAGGATAATTGGTGAAGTTTTATTGTTAAATTTTCAAGCTATCAATGAAAGGAAACAAACAAATGAATTTGAATACAAAATTATCTATTATTAATTACCTTCGAGATGAAGCTTCCGAAAGCAATTGCAAATCCTCCAATACCTGATAGGATAATCATACCTAGGATCGCGAGTAAATTTGCTAAAATATCATTGTAAACTCTAACAATGCCACCAAGGAAAATGTAAGCATCGGCTGAAAAAGCAAACACAAAAACGTAATACAAGGAAACGTACCGTAGTTTTTTGACGGTCAACTCAAAACTGTTGAGACGACCTGTGGCTAATAGACAGAGCAATTTCACTTCTCTATCAACATTAATAGTCCCAGTTGATCTGTTCAGTAGATTGGCCATACTCAGTAAACTCGTTAGCCGGAAAAGATGAAACGATAATGAACATACAAGATACCAACTGAATCCAACAATTCCGTTTAAAAGAACAGAGCAACTAAATATGACAGAACATGACCAAATAAAACTAGAAATGAACAGTTTTGGTATCTTGTACATCCAAGGATTGGTCAGTAATGGGGCGATGATTAGCATTGATAAAAATAGAGGACCTACGAGCATCGTGTAATAAGCAAAAATAGACACTAAAATGATTGTTGTACGAAGCCTTTTACAGTTGATATTATCCATCTTCAAATTAATCGAAGTGAATCCGTTGAGACAAATATTCCAATCATGTAATATCTCGAGATTTCCTTTGTATCCAAGGGTCAGAATCCATTCACGAAAGATGACTATGATAGATAATATGATCAAACACCATATGAATAAAGGTCGACGATCTTTATTACGAAATAATGGATCACCAAGATAAATAGCAACCGATTCACTATCATCGCAAATAAGTATAAGCACTCTAACCCAATTGATTAAACAAGTTATTCCGATGATCCAATCCCACCGATTAAGTTGACGATAACTAAAAGAGTTGGCAGTAACAGGCTTAATTTGACTCAGTCCATGGCGGACAACCTGATAGATTATTGTTAATCTTTCCGTACGTCGTAACAATTGAAAAACATACGAATCAGCATCATTAGAGTGAGAAAATATAAAAAAACTGAAAATGTTTCTCAAATATTTGAGCAACAAGTTTTTTCGATAACGATAATAACATGCAAATGTATGAAGTATTATCAAACGAGCCATGTTCAACTGGGAGTTTGTTAGATTCAGATTGATGTTTTTCATGCATGTGAATTGAGAATCCTTTTCAAATATTGCAAAAAGTAGTTTTTTCGGTTAAGAAAAAAAACTTGCGTCTTTATTAGTCATTATTAATCAGCGATTTTGAAACTCGAAGTTGTTTATTAGATTTAGGTTCATGTTTATTATGTATGTTAATTGTTTCTATGAGTCTTCCAGTTGAAATCATTGATTCACTTTTAATTGAAAGAATTGATGAAGGCTTGGATTCATTTTTCCCTTTGATTTCGTGATCGGTCCATCCATCATCCCTTGAATGTTTAATATACATGCATTAATTGTTAATGGAAATTGATTCAACTATTGATCACAATCAAAGTGTTAGTTTATTAGCATGAGGATGGCAGACTGATTTTATCACACCAATTATTGGTCCCGTATTTGGCAATCAATCCTCAAATATCATTGTTGAACAATCCCTTGCGCAATTGAGAATACTTTTAAAATGCAGTTCAGAGTATACCAAGCGTTTTTTTCATTTAACGCCTGCTTGCGGTAATAACTCACGAATCAAAGGTTATAAAGACTTAACACTTGCGGTGATGTAGCGCTGCTAGAAATTTGTCAAACGATAATCAGATTGGCCTAGAAATGGTTTCAAGGTTTTTACTTTTATTCATATTTTCTTTGCTTTCTATTGAAATGGTTATTGACTTGGACCAATATTTAGACAAGGTTATGATATAAAGCTGCTCGAAAATCATGTATAGCGTGATATCGTTAGTATATATTCAGATCATTTTTATTCAATTCATATTTTTATATAGAGTTATACTATTAAATAGCGATGAAAAACTTGAGTCATTATCACGATAGGTCATTGTTTCGCCGTTTGTACGCGTACGAATGGTTAATTTTGATTAGAAAGATTCGCAGTATGTATCAAAGGTCCAATGTTGCAAATAAATAGCATTAAAGCTGATATGTTTTCTAATATAAACTAGAAGAAACAGAATTTAGAGTTTTAGTGAAATTTCATTTTTACTCATCTTACCGTTATGCCAAAACTTTTCTCAAGAGTCAAAAGGTCTCCGATTTTTATGCCATTGTATGGTCCAGCAGCTCGATCCATTATCTCCAAAACCTGTACAAACAGATCAGATTCACAGATTAAGTAATTCCGTATATTCTCAACTTGAGTTGATAGGAGTTTTAAATTTTACATTGTATTTGATTTGGTAAGATCAATGACTTGGGATACGGATTCTATGCTTTCTCATCGACTAAAATTATTGCGAATTATGCTTTTTTGTTGGAAATTTTTGAGAATTCATTATTAGTCATGTTTTGCTCTTGTTCATTTTAAAGATATACTATCCATATTTACCTTGTTTGCTGTGCGCATCGTAAGTCTATTCTTGGTGGATAGTTGGTGCAGTTTCACTGTCAACTTATTGAGCTAATTAAAAGAATATAAAAATCAATAAAATATCAACCGAAATCGATTCTGTCAATTACCTTTGAGATGAAATTTCCAAAAATTAAACCAAAAGTTCCAAGAGATAGCAAAATCGAGAAACCGAGGAATGCGAACAAATTTGCGACTGACTCATTGTAAACTTTAACAATGGTTCCAAGAAAAATGTCGAAATCACCTACGGCAGCAAATATTAAAAGATAACATAACAGTAGATAGCGAAATTTGTGAGAAACCACTTCAAATGCGTTTAGATGACTAATGATTGACACACAAAATGATCGAAGTTGTTTCCCATCAACCAATCGGTGAATCAAGTCATCTGCAGAGTGCAGCAGATCATACAGTCGAAAGAGATGAAAGCAAATGGAGCAAACTATGTACCAGAAGAATCCAAATGCAGTACTGAAAAGAAGCGTAAAAACAAAGATGATTGGAAAGGACCAAACAGAACAGAAAAAGGCCAGTTTAGGAACTTTGTATATCCAAGGATTGGATAAGCATGGTATAATATATATTAATGCGGAACAGAAAGGCATTGAAAGCAGCACATTTTGTGTAAAAATAGAAAATAAAAAGATGGTGAAACGAAATCTTTTGGCAACAAGATTGTTCATTTGCAAGTTGGTCGAGTCGAAACCATTGAAGCAAACTTTCCATGCAGACAATATTTCGAAGCGTCCTTTCGCATTGAGATTCAAAATCCATTCTCTAAAAATGAACAACATTAAAATCATTATTGAACCATATATATATATAGCTTGACCATCTTTGGCACGAAATAATGAATCTCCAAGGTAAAACGCAACAGAATCACTTGTGCTGAAACCGAGTGCAACAAATTTTGTATAAGTGATTAAACAGTTGATTGTTATAAACCAGTCCATCCATTTGTATCGACGGTAACCAAACGCATTTACTGCAGATGAGTTGCTTTGGCTTGGACCATTAAAGTCAAGTTGAAAGAAAGCGGTCAACCTCTCTGTTCGCTGCACTAGTTTACAAACAGTCAAATCAAATTCATTTGAATTGGGAACTGTAAACGGAAAACTCGACAATTTTTCCAAAACGTAATTTTTCTGTTTGCTTAAAACATTCAAAACCATGATTTTTTTTCATTAACTTGTGGTAAAAATGCTTTTGAATTTCGTTTTTAAAGTCTTCAGTTTTTGATCAACTTTATTGTCAACATTGTAAATCGTTTCTTTTTGTCACGATTGTTCATTCAAAAACAATTAATTTAAAAATCCTATCATCGTTTGGTGCTATTCCGAATCATATTATTTAAATAATTTGGATAATCATTGAATCAATATAGCTGAAATGATATATTTATTTTCTGTGAAAAATTGTTGCTAAGAAACTAAATTTGTTCACACTTTTAATTGAATTTATTTGATGCTCATTCAAAAAGAATCGATTCACAAATCCTTTCACGTTTCCTTAAAGGAAGGCTTTCTACATCCCGAAACGAATCTTATCGATTCGAGGATTGCCTGAGGTTTTATCATTACTTTTGGATTTCTTATTCTGACGATGAGTACAGGTCTTTCAAATGTGAAATCAGACAACGGCAGATCAACTAGCTCTATTGCAACACCGAGTCCGCAAGGATAACAAATATATCAGACTTTTCTCGCCGTGTACTACGATCATTGATTGCTGTTTGACATTTGTAACTATTCTAGCGATAGTTTGTACATTATAGCGGTAGTTAGTATTATTTCATGCTTAAAATCCATGCTTTATTTATGTGATATCTTTTTATCAGTTTATGAAAGGTCCAATGTTAACTTTGAATAGCATAAGATTTTATATATTTTCTAGTATAAACTGGAAAAGAAGAAAAGAGTTGATGTTTTATCAGATAATCAGGAAGATCATCTTACGAATATGAAGAATCTCTTCTCAACAGTCAAAAAGTCCCCGATCTTTAAGCCATTGTATGGTCCAGCGACTCGATCCATTACTTCCAAAAGCTAAATCAAAATTGTAAATTAAACAGTCTTTATTACATTTTGAGATCACAATTTAATTTAGTATTTGAATGAAATCAATAAACCAATCATTACCTTGGTCAATGTGTTCAATGAGAGTCTATTATGCAGAGTCAACTGGTGCAATCTAATTGTTAACTTGTTGAGCTAAAGTAAGCATAAGAAAGTAAAGTAAAAGACAATTTGTATCGAATACACGAAAGACCAACAATGCCAATTATGGCTAGTAGACCCGCGAAGAAGTCATTGTAGACTCTAACAATTAGTCCGAAAAACACAAACGCATCACCTAAAGAGGTTAAAACAATGACAATGTACACTGTACATTGTACAGTGGTATATAGCGTAATTTCCTAACAGCCAACTCAAACGTATTGAGACGACAAATGATCAGTAAACACAGTAATTCAATGTCTCTCTCATGCATTTCTTTAGTTGACTTTTTCAAGTAATCAGCCTTGAAAAACAGATTAATCAAACAGTAGAGATGAAAGAGGAGTGTGCATAGCAAATACCAGCCAAATCCGAGAAGCGTATTCATACATAAAGAGGTCATAATGAAGAAATACAGAAAACAGATGAATGCCAGGAATCAGGAATCTTGTACATCCAAGGATTGGTCAGTAATGGGGTGAAAAATATAAATAATACAAATAAAGGAATAACAAGCATCGTACAATGAGCAACAAGTGACACGTAAATAACAGCCGCGCGAAATCTATTCATGATCACTTTATTCATTTGTAAGTAAAACTGGATTAAAACCGTTGCGACAAAACTTCCATATCAACAATGTTTCGAGGTTTCCTTTGGTTTCAAGGCTCAAAATCCACTCTCTAAAGCTGATAGTGATTGATAAACTGATGAGTCCCAATATTATACAAGCTCGTCGATCTTTACTGCGAAAAAATGGATCTCCAAGAACAATGGCCACAGTCTCACTACTAGTGCAAATGTTTACTATGCATCTGAACCAAGTGATTAAAGAATTTATCCAAATAATCAAATCCAGTCGATTATATCGACGATAGCCAAAGGCATTTACATTAATAAAGTTATTTTGATCCAAGCCATTTCGCAAAACTTGAAAGATAATGGTCAGTCTTTCTGTTCGTTGTAAAAGTTGAGAAGCATACAAATCAACTTTATCGGAATCGGTAGTTATGAATGAATACCGAAACAGATTTGTCAAATCTTTTAAAAAGTAGTTTTTTCGGACACTCACAGAGCTTTCACTTGCATCACCCATTATTCCCTTTCCATGAAAAATGAAGAACTCATTATCATTATTATTAATAAAATCAAGTCTGAGATATTTGCGTATGCGTCTGCACCTCAAAGTAATACATTTTTAATTCGAAAAGTTACATTAACATGAAATCATTTGCACCTGTGATTTCGTGATCGTTTCATTCATGATAATAGATTGCTAATATATTCTATTATAATATCGATAATTGATTGCAATTGATTTTATTATTGATCACAATTTAAACATAGAATAGCTAGCAATAAGCATAGTAATCATAATGTCTAGAAAATTTTACAACAGTCTGGTCATTACCAGCTATACCATTTACAGTAAATCTCAAGTAACCAACGCCTGTTCACTTGCTGACTGAATAATACACTAGCAGTTGAATTTGCAGCAATTGAAAATAGAAATAGTTGGTTAACCCCAAAGAGTAATATAGCAAGAGAGACCACGAAATAGGAAAAATTTATGTTTGAGATTTGGTAAGAAAGTTCACTCTCAGGTGGCGTTTAATTAAAAAATGGACAATTTAACCAGAAAATGTGCTAAAAATTGTTGCTCAAAGCAAAAACACAATCAATGTGGCCAATGATTTAATCAATTTTTTGATTAGCGCCGCCTGAGAGTCAACTTTTAAGTTTAATCTCAAACTTACAAAATTATCATTACGTGAAGTCTCTTGTTATATTACTCTTTGGTTAACCCACAGTAGAGTTAAACTAATTTAATTTCATAATCTTCGTATGAGGTGAAAAGAAACTTGAATATTTGCGATTCGAGTACCGGGTAATTTTCATTCTGATAATACAACTTTAATGCGCCACCATTTTGGAACTTTAACTAATTATTTATTTTTGCTTCTGCATAGAATTCAGCGGTATCACCACTGAAACCAAGAATTTTTTACATCACCCGACAATTTGTCACAAGTCTGAAAGCATTACGAATTATTATGTTTTAAACTCTGGAATAAACACAACGAGATTGTATAATATTTATCAAGTGAAGTTTATTGAAAGTTTACTGTAAACATCATAATAAGAGAAATATTTTCAATCAAATACTGTAAATAGAAAGGTAAAATTCAGTTATTATGGTTCATCTAAGGCAAGAAGTTGATACTTACAATGACGAATATTTCAGTTGTCATGTCCAGGAATTGTCCGATAGTAAAAGCAATATCAGTCCTTACGAGTCGATCCTGTATATCAGTTTCCTGAAAATCACAGAGTAAATTGGATTCCACATTATTTTATGACTAAAAGAGAAACCAGACATTACCTTGATAGAAACTATTGCATCCAATTGTAAACGACACGTACCTTTCCTTAGGTTTTTACAATAAGAGCTCATCTAAAAGTAAAATGATCAGACTCAATCATGACTAATTGAATGATCAAAAGATAAGTGAAATTGATTTTTACCTTTGTCAGTACAATTCCATTGACATACGAACAAATTCCAATTGATATGAAACCATTTAGAGCAACAATTGCGAGAAAAACATCTAAATAGTTATGATCAATGTGAACAACAGCTGCAATGTAAACACCAAAATCTGAAGTAAATGACATTCCAAGGTAAAGAAATATGAGCCAGTTTCTAAAGCGAACGTTGAGATGCTCGATTTCATTCTGATATTGAATAACCTCACGAATAGTAGCTTTGTACATGAGCAAGTAGTCGACTTTATGCGAGCTTCTTCTTTTCTTGGCAAAAAGTTCTACATTCTCAGCTACATGAACAGCTTTAAAGTAAAAGTAAGCCAAATGGATTGTGACCAAACCTCCGGTTAACATGAGGTTGATCAAGGCACAAACAAGTCCAAGATAAGTGACAAAAAGCCAACAATAAGTGTAAATAAACTGTTGAGGTGTTTTCGGTAGTTGAGATACTGATTCACTAATAAATACTAAAATTGGAGCAAGACTAATTGTTAAAAGAGCAATCACTTTGATCCACCAAATCGCTAGATTGTTGGCCACAAAACGAAACTTTAAACAATAAAATGGACTCATAAGTAAAACTTGACTTCTAAACCCTTTTGTGTACAATGTATCGTACAATCTAAGTGTCTTTAAATGGCCCTTTTTAACTAAATATATCCAAAAATGTCGCAAAACTTCACCAAAAATGGACATGTACAACCAGAAAAGCCAAAAAAATCGACGACCTGGATGGCCACAAAAAAAGTCACCAAAAATATGAAGCCATTGATCGGGTAAATTAAAGACGCTTAACAATACCAAATGGCCAATATTGGCGAATATTATACAAAAGTAAATGATGGATTTTACTATAGTCCATTTTGACGGTGTTACACTTGCATCTTGAGCAAACCCGTTTGGTAAAATATTAAATGCAATGCAAAACGACTCAAGTCGTTTCATATCTTTGATTACTACAGCATCATCGACATTATTTGATCGAAATCCAAGTAAAAGTTGAATCAATTTTGACATAGTTTTAAGAGCAATATTAAGTTCAATATTCCCTGTAAATGAATTCAATTCAAAGGCGAATTTTAGTTCCAAAGAAGACTTGATTTGTGTCAACTGCCAACAATATTATAATATTGCCCAGTGAATTCACTGATAACTGAAGGCATAATGAAAAGAATCCAGCTCAAAATGAATTTCAAGATTGAAGGTTAAATAATTTATGGTTGAATTTAAAGTTCACCACTCATTGAAAATTTACAAGTGAAAACCATTCAGAATAATATCAAAACTCATTATGCATGTGATTGATTTGAAGTAGCGTCATTGAAGTGAGTGGTTTTTGAAAATTACTTATAAAATGTTGAAATTATGAAGTTCAAAGTGTGATACAATTCATTATCATGCATAATTCAAATAATCTGAAAAAAAACTTGAGCTAAAAATTTAAAATCAATAAGCTTTATTAATCTCCTTTGGGTTGTTTATTTGAAATTTCAAGGCCAATCGATCTATTCATAAATATTAAGTTCATTAACAGTTAACAATTTAACCTATTTATTTACTTGATTCATCACCAAAATAATGAAATGCTAAAACTGTAAAGTAACCATGAGAAAATGTCAACATTAACTATTAAAATTGAATCAATATTTTTAAAGGTTGATCTCATAAGTCGTTTTATTATAATACATTGTATAATACTGTTTTTGAATTATGAATCCATCAAGTGACAATTATTAATTAGAAAATGATTTATCTTTTAATTACAGTCACGGTGTTCTTATAAAATTTAATAACAAGTGTTACATGATATAATAGTAATAAATTGATGTAGCTCGATCATGAAATGAGCTCTACATTGTTTTATATCAAATCGAAAGTAAATTGGTTCGAGTTTTGAATAAATACTGTAGTTTGGATAAAGTCACTTATTATTTCTTTTTGGTGCCAGTGTAAAGTCGATAAAAAGTCACCTTTAAAACCAGGATAAATCCCGAATCACCATTAATTCATGTTCACTCAGCCGTCATTGTATGGTCATCGAATCGAGTCCTTACTTCCAAAACCTGCTCAAAATCGTGAATACTCTCAACTATCTGTTTCTTTTCATTTTCATACCATTACCTTCAATTTTATAATTGGATGCTGGAAATCGATGACTTATCTATTTATCAATTAAGCAAAGGTCCAATGTTAACTGTGAATAGCATAAGAGTTGATATATTTTCCAAGATGAACTAGAAAAGACGAAAAGAGTTAATGTTTGATCAGATCATCAGAAAGATTATCTTACGAATATGAAGAAGCTCTTCTCAAGAGTAAAAAAGTCGCCAATCTTGATGCCATTGTATGGACCATCGACTCGATCCATTACTTCCCAAATCTGCATAAAAATCGTACATTCATCAGTCTATATTTCATTTCGGCTTCATAAATTTATTTAGCATTGAAATCAATAAACTAATCATTACCTTGTTCAGCGTGTTCAATGAGAGTCTATTATTCAACGTCAAATTGTGCAATATAACTGTCAACTTATCGAGCTAAAAGACAAGAGATTTTGAATCAAAACAACAATGAAAGTGCTAACTAATTACCTCTGAGGCAGATTTTCCGAAAATAAGACCGAAAACTCCAATAGACGGAAGAATGAAAATGCCAATCATTGCAACTAGATTGGCTAAAAAGTCATTGTAGATCCTAACAACCAGTCCAAGAAAAATGTATAAATCACCCGACGAAGCAGATACAAAAACGTAATAAAAGAGCACATAACGTAATCTGCTAGCAGTCAACTCAAAACTGTTGAGACGATAAATGATTAGCAAACTTAATAACTCGATGTCCCTCTGATTAAAGGCTCCTTTAGTTGATTTTTTCAAGTGACCAGCCCTGTCTAACAAATCAGTCAACCGATAAAGATGTAATGAGAGTGTGCATAGTAAATACCAGGTAAATCCGAGAGTTGCATTCGTGAGAAAAGAGGCAATAAAAATGTCTGAAAGTGACCAAAGGAAACAATAGATCGCCAATCCAGGAGTTTTGTACATCCAAGGATTGGTCAGTAATGGGGTGAAAAAGCCAACTGATAGAAATACTGGAACTACAAGCATAGTGAAATAAACAACAAGTGACACTAAAATAACAGTTAAGCGAAATCTATTCATGTTTACTTCATTCATTTGTAAGTAAACTGGATTAAAATCTTTGCGACAATATTTCCATATGGACAATATTTCCAGGCTTCCTTTGGCTTCAAGGGTTAAAATCCACTCTCGAAAAATGATCAAGGCTAATAATATAATAAATGACACGGTAATACAAATCTGACGATCTTTAAAACGAAAAAGTGGATCTCCAAGAATAATGGTCACAGCCTCACTACTAGTGCAAATGAGTACAATGCATCTCAATCCATTGATTAAAGAAACTATGCCGATGATCCAATCTAGCCAATTATATCGACGATAACCAAATGTATTTACATTGATTAATTCATTTTGATCCAAACCATTACGTAAAACTTGAAAGATGATGGTCAGTCTTTCTGTTCGTTGTACAAGTTGAGAAACACAAAAATCGACTTCATTAGGATTGGGAGTTACAAATGAATAGCGGAACAAGTTTGCCAAATGTACTAAAAAGTAGTTTTTTCGGTTACTCGCAGAACTTTCAGTAGCACCAGCCATTGTGCAAAAAACAATCTATTTTGTATTATATTATAATATAATAATAATTTTATATGTGTTTTCAATTTCCTTCTTCTGTTCATCTACACCTTGAAGTAATACATTTCTAATATGAAAGGTTATGCTATTAGTATTAAATCATTTACACCTATGATTTCGTGTTCTTTATACTTATAATAAAAGATTGCAAATATGTTTTAAAATTGATCATTGATTATCGGTTGAAATTTATTTGATTGATCACAATGAGACGGTTGCTCGAAAATAGGTAACCTGTAGGAAAAATTTTTGGGTCAAATTGGTTCAAACATTTTTTTCTGGCAATTGTTTGCAACTAGTAGTCCAGAAAAGACGATGTAGAGATGTACACCTATTGGAGCATTTGAAATTGCCGAAAGCAATTGCAAATGCTCCAATAACTGATAGCATAAACACCCCAAGGATTGTGAGTAGAATATCATTGTAAACTCTAACAATGCCACCAATGAAAATGTAAGCATCGGCTGAAGAAGCAAATTCAAAAACGTAATACAAGGAAACGTACCGTAGTTTTTTGACGGTGAACTCAAAACTGTTGAGACGACGGGTGGCTAATAGACAGAGCAATTTCACTTCTCTATCAACATTAATAGTCCCAGTTGATCTGTTCAGTAGATTGGCCATACTCAGTAAAATCGTTAGCCGGAAAAGATGAAACGATAATGAACATACAAGATACATGTACCAACTGAATCCAATAATTCCATTCAAAAGAACAGAGCCACTAAAGATGCTTGGAAATGACCAAATAAAACTAGAAAAGAACAGTTTTGGTATCTTGTACATCCAAGGATTGGTCAGAAATGGAACGATGAACAATAATGATAAAATAAGAGGAACTATAAGCATCGCGTAATGAGCAAAATTAGACACTATTATGATTGTTGTACGAAGCTTTTTACAGTTGATATTATCCATCTTCAAATTAATCGGAGTGAATCCGTTGAGACAAATGTTCCAATCATGTAAGAGAGATTTCCTTTGGATCCAAGGGTCAGAATCCATTCACGAAAGATGACTATGATAGCTAATATGATCAAACACCATATGAATAAAGGTCGACGATCTTTATTACGAAATAATGGATCACCAAGATAAATGGCAACCGATTCACTATCATCGCAAATAAGTACTGGGTGTCTAATAATAGGTGAAAATTTTGAACACAGTCATTTCTCTTCAATTACTCATCCTTTCTAAACAAATGTGGTATCAAACGAAAGCTCTATGTCTAAACCTTCAGATAGATACTTTCAAAGTGGTCTTCTTACGAATTGCAACAAGTTACGTGTCGTGGAAAGAAACCTAAACATACCGCGAAGCAAACTGATTTTTAATCGATGAAAACGAATGAATTCCTACGAATTTTGTGAATGCTATGTCTTTTAAGACTAAGATGATGACCTACTTGATGTAGTGAGGCCCTTGGATTTTGATCAAAATAGTCGTAGATTGTTAGAACGTTCTCAGAAGTTAGTACCAAAAGTGGCCGACCAGCACTTTCTACTCGCAAGTAATCCACACTGGCACTTATCAAAAACTTTTCAACCGTTCTAATTATCAACATTGACGTAATCAAAAAGAATGAGGCATCAAAAAGTGTAAAAACTAGCTGCAACGCAAAATCGCTGTTCTGAGGTCATACCTTGAAAAAAGAAAAAATCTCTAGCTCATCTTCTAAGAGTCGGATCGCTTCCTTAATGTTCTTACATAATAGCTGGCATAAACCTGTTAAAGCATCACTAAAATTTTTGTTGCAGGGGTAATAAATTTCGATTTATTCAACTTTTTGTTCATTGGTTAAATTCGAAATTTTCGAAAAACTGCTGAACAAATTTCCGAATTAGTGACAGAAATCAGAGGTTCAGAGTACTAGCAAACTGACAATATACAAAGAAAAAAAGTTTACGACTGTGTTTGCAATTGCGGACTATGTTCATAATTTTCACATAATATTAGACACCCAGTATAAGTACTCTAACCCAATTGATTAAACAAGTTATTCCGATGATCCAATCCCACCGATTAAGTTGACGATAACCAATAGAGTTGGCAGTAACAGGCTTACTTTGATTCAGTCCATGACGCACAACCTGATAGATTATTGTTAATCTTTCCGTCTGTCGTATCAATTGAAAAACATACGAATCAGCATCATTCGAAGGAGAAATTATAAAAAAACTGAAAATGTTTCTCAAATATTTCAGTAACAAGTTTTTTCGGTAACGATAATAACATGTAACTGTATTAGGAATTATTGAACGAGTCATGTTCAACTGGGAGTTTTTTAGAATTGAACGGATGATTTTCATGCTTAGAAGTTGAGAAATCATGAAAAAACTGAAAATTTTCTTCACAGATTTCAAAAAACAGTTTTTTCGATTACGATAAAAACTTGCAATTGTATTAGCCATTATTAACCAGCGATGTTGAAACTTGAAGTTGTTTATTAGATTTACACTCATGTTCATTATGTATGTTAATTGTTCCTATGCATCTTTCAATTAAAATCATTGATTCGCCTCTAACTGCAAGAATAGGTGAAGGCCTGGTTTAATTTTTCTTTGATTTCGAGATCTTTTCATCCATCATCCATAGAATGCTTAATAACACATGTATTTAATTGTTAATGAAAATTGATTTAAATATTGTTTACAATCAAAGTGTTAGTTTATTAGAAAGAGGATGAGAGATTGATTTCATTACAACAATCATTGATTCAATCAGTTTCCAGCAATCATTGTTCAACAAACCCTTGCGTAATTTAAAAATTAAGTTCAGAGTGCACTTTTAGATCAAATTGAAATAATCAGGGAAAATATTGCAAATCAATAAATTTACCTTCCAAAGTAATAGATCATACAAGATTGTGATATTTAGGCTTAGATGTGTTTCCGAAATTACTCCGGTTCTGGGACTCAATTTTCATGCCGATTCAACTAAAAAATTATCAACTTCCAACTTGATCAAGAAAGGCTCTTTTCATCTAAAATGAAACTTATAAATTCGACAGCAACATAAGATCCCATTAAAGTAGACCCTAAGCAGCCCTTTCTTGTGCACCGCATGGCACAAGTCGAGCTTTGGTAAAGGCAAAGTCCAAGTGACCAGAGCGTTGAGTCAGAGTGGGCTTCTTATGGTCTACTCTTACTGCTGGATCTCGTACTCTGACGATGGATATAAGAACGCGTGCCTTTTTGATGTGGTTTGATTTTATCTCAAGCTATTAAAAATACTTTATGAGGCATCCGCGGATCAACTTTCTCCATTAGAAAACTTCGATTGACCAGGTAAAATAAAGATGAACAGACTTTTCTCACCGTTTATTAATAATTCGATTATCAACTACTACTCAACATTCATAACTATTCTAGCGATAGTTTGCATTATTTGAATTCTTGAAATCAATGCATTATTTATGTATTTTTGATCAGATAATCAAAGGTCCAATGTTAATAGTGACTAGAATAAGAAATGATATATTTTCCAAGATGAACTAGAAAAGACGAAAAGAGTTAATGTTTGATCAGGTCAGCAGAAAGATTATCTTACGAATATAAAGAAACTCTTTTCAAGAGTAAAAAAGTCTCCAATCTTGATGCCATTGTATGGACCATCGACTCGATCCATTACTTCCCAAATCTGCATAAAACATTGAACAGTCTTCATCACATTTCAAATTATAATTTTATTTAGCATTGAAATCAATAAACCAATCATTACCTTGTTCAATGTGCTCAATGAGAGTCTATTATTTAAAGTTAACTGGTGCAGTCTAACTGTTAACTTATCAAGCTGATGAAAGACAAGAAAGAAGTTATTTGTATCAAATACAATTAAACAATTACTTGATGATTACCTCTGAGATGAAATTTCCGAAAATGAGACCAAAAAATCCGATAGACGGAAGAATACAAAAGCCAATTATAGCAACTAAATCTGCAAAAAAGTCATTGTAGACCCTAACAATGATTCCAAGGAAAATGTATACATCACTCGCTGAAGCAAATACAAAAACGTAACAAAAGAGGACATAACGTAATCTGCTAGCAGTCAACTCAAAACTGTTGAGACGACGAATGATGAGTAAACACAAAAATTCGACGTATCTCTTATTCAATACTTTGAATGATTTTTTCAATTGATCAGCCCTGTCCAGCAAATCAATCAACCGATAAAGATGTAATGAGAAAGTGCATAGTAAATACCAGGCAAATCCAAGAATCGCATTCGTGAGAAAAGAGGCAATAAAAATGTCTGAAAGTGACCAAATGAAACTGCTGAATGCCAATACAGGAATCTTGTACATCCAAGGATTGGTCAGTAAGGGAATGAAAAACCCTACAGAGTAAAATGGAGGAACTAAAAGCATAGAGCAATAAACAACAAGTGATACTAAAGTAACAAACAGGCGAAATCTATTGATATTTAGATTATTCATTTGTAAGTGAAACGGATTAAAATCATTGCGACAAAACTTCCATATGGATAATATTTCGAGGTTTCCTTGGGCTTCAAGGTTTAAAAGCCACTCGCGCCCAATGAACAAGGTTGGTAGCATAATTAATATCACTATAAAGGCTATTTGATGATCTTTACACTGAAAGAGTGGATCTCCAAGTATAATGGACACAGTCTCACTTTTATTGTAAACAAGTACAATGCATCTGAACCAATTGATTAAAGATAAAATTCCGATGATCCAATCCAGTCGATTATATCGACGATAGCCAAATGTATTTACATTGATGGAATCATTTTGATTCAAACCATTCCGCAAAACTTGAAAGATAATGGTCAGTCTTTCAGTTCGCTGTACAAGTTGAGAAACACAAAAATCAACAACATCGGAATCGGGAGTTACGAATGAATAACGTAGCGAATTTGTAAAGTCTTTTAAAAAGATTTTTTTCCGGTTAGTCACAGTAGTATCAGCCATTATTCCCATTTCCATGAAAAATATTGAGCTTATGGTGTGTTGGATCAAGTCTGGAATATTTGTTCAATATCAATGCACCATAATGATAATCTATTTTGTATTATATTATATTTTCAATTGCCTATTTCTATGCTTCTTTACTTTAAATTAATACCTTCTAATATGGAAGGTTACATGAATCATTTGGACCCATGATTTCGTGTTCTTTCTACTTATGATAAAAGATTGCAAATGTATTTTAAAATTGATCATTAGTTGAAATTGATTTTATTATTGATCACAATGAAATCATATAACGGTATAACTTATTTAGTAACCTGCGAGGAAAAAGTTTGGGTCAAATCGCTTAATAATTTTTCTTGTGATTCCTCGCAACTATCAATACTAGTAATTAATTGTTCAGAATTGGGTTAGAGTTGAAAAAATGAAATGTAAAGCCCTCAGGTCAGCAACATTTCGGATTCATTGTCACACTGTTAGATCTGCTGACATACTAACCTGTGGGGAAAAAGTTTGAGACTTTTTGGTTTTTTTCTTATATCTCGTAAGATAAAGGCTGAATTTTTTTGAAAATTCAACATGTTATAGTTGCATAGTGTAGCTTTGATACCTGAGAAATGCAGAATTGAAAAAACAAAGGTCACTCCACAATCATCGTTCAAACTAGGTCGAGAAAGAAAATGTTCAAAAAATTCTCTTTTGTACATGTTAAACTCTAATAGACAGAAACCAATTTTTGAGACTAATTCATATTTTGGATATTTGGTTGAATAACCTATTATTCAAAATTGAATATCTTTCAAACGACTTATCCGAATTTTTTCGATCATACCTCAACTGAAAGGTCTTGAAGAGTTGCATCAGTTGATGTATTTTTTAAGCTACATCAAATGTTGTTCATGGGGTTATTCACGAAACCAGTTTAACATGTATAAAAGAGAATTTTTTGAACATTTTTTTTCTCTACCTAGTTTGAACGATGATTGTGGAGTGACCTTTGTTTTTTCAATTCTGCATTTCTCAGGTATCAAAGCCACACTATCCAACTATGTCATGTTGAATTTTCAAAAAAATTCAGCCATTATCTTACGAGATATAAGAAAAAAACTAAAAAGTCTCAAACTTTTTCCCACAGGTTACACCGACCAACACAAGAAGACTGAGCGTTATGAGCCTGTTATGAACAAGAATGGATCAACAAGGATTGATAGTATGAGCTGGAGTATGGACTAGTTGATTCCTGGAACCCTTCCCGATAGAGGAAAACTGGTTGAATGGCAAGAAATTATTGGCTCTACTACAGAACGAGATAACTCCAGCATTAGAGGACACAATCTGTATTTGATGTGGGACGGAGGTCCTTGCCGCGGCACAAGGGGATTTAAAACTTACCTTAGCGATATTCGGAGATATAGTGCAGCCCTTGGTTGTATTAGGTAAACAGGAAAGTTTTGGTATGTTTTGAGTGCATTGATTTTAGACAATTAATAAATTTAGTAAAATTCTTTCAATTGTTTAGATTTTTTGGAAAATATTAATTTGTTATTTGCGCTTTCATTTGCACTCAATTTCATGTTTAAAAACATTGATTAACATACTTAAATTTTGATTTAATCAAATCATCATTTTTTTAAATTTTTAATCATTGAATTAAATTGTTATTCACGAAACCAGTTTAACATGTATAAAAGAGAATTTTTTGAACATTTTTTTTCTCTACCTAGTTTGAACGATGATTGTGGAGTGACCTTTGTTTTTTCAATTCTGCATTTCTCAGGTATCAAAGCCACACTATCCAACTATGTCATGTTGAATTTTCAAAAAAATTCAGCCATTATCTTACGAGATATAAGAAAAAAACCAAAAAGTCTCAAACTTTTTCCCCACAGGTTATTCTGCGAAGTAAATTTTCCACATATCTTCTTTAACGCTCTGATATTGTTCGATACGCTTACTATTAGATGCCATCGAGCCATCTAGCAGTGAGCATAAATTAGTATGAACAAAGCTTTCACGAATAATTTCTTATTCTCTTCGATACATCAATCGATAGAAACATGCCAAATTTTTGTTAAACATACTTTCGAAATAATCAAATTGATGACTGTTTCTCGGATAACGGTCAAAGTCGAAAAATGCCTCATTTACGTGATAGTCAATATGTAAAATTTTCAACTATGCCTAACAAAAGGCACAGGGAATGACATGATCCGGATCACCCCTGAACACCTTCAAAATAACATTCTAACTGTGAATTTGAATTTCGATAAACTCATCTTGAGCTAAGCTTTAATATGTGTGTTTCAAGTTTCATTCAATGTGTTAACTGTGAAATATCTTTTCTAAAAGACCGCTAAAAGGTTTCCTCGAGTGGCAAGATGAACTGTCCTTAAGCAAAAAGTAGAAAAGTGAAAGTAAGCTGACGGTTAAAGTCTTACCCAAAAATTATTCAAAAGGTTGATCTCATTGGTAATTTTATTGCATTGTATAATACTGTTATTGTAATTATGAATTAATCAAGTGACAGTTAATCATTAGGGAATCATTTATCTTTTAATTACTTTCACAGTGTTTATAATATTGGTACATTGATTTAATTCATGAAATGAGCTCTACATTGCTTTGTAACAAGTCAAAAGTAATTTGGTTGGATTTTTGAATAGTTTCGTTAGTTTGAATAGAATCATTGATTAATTCCTTCTTGGTGTCAATAAAAAGGTAGTTGAATTGTCACTTTTGAAGTCAAGATGCATGCCATATCATCACGTATCCAGTTCTTAGCATTCGCTTACACTTGGATTCCACAATTTCCATCACTTTATCAAAGGTCCAATGTTAACCGTGAATAGCATCAAGAGTGATATGTTTTCTAGGATAAACTGAAACAGATAGATTATCATTAGTACAAACATTATTATTATAACTAACGCATCTCACCAATATGAAAAAACTTTTCTCCAGAGTCACGAAATCTCCGATTTTCAAGCCATTGTATGGTCCAGTAGCCCGATCCATTAGCTCTAAAACCTGTGCCAAAACCGCGTCATACATATTTATAATATTGATAATAGTTATCAAAGTATTATTGATATTTTAAGTTTATAAATTCATTGATTGTTCTAATCGAAATATTATTCCTTACTTTGCTTGCTGTTTGCAATGAAAGCTTATTCTTGCAGGATAATTGGTGAAGTTTTATTGTTAACTTATCAAGCTATTAATGATGGGAAACAAGAAAAATTAATTTTGATACAAAATTATCAATTATCAATTACCTTCGAGATGAAGCTTTCGAAAGCAATTGCAAATGCTCCAATAACTGATAGCATTAACACACCAATGATTACGAGTGAATTTGCCAAAATATCATTGTAAATTCGAATAATGCCACCGAGGAAAACGTATACATCGGCTGAAAAGGCAAATACAATGACAATGTAAAAGAAAACGTACCGTAGTTTTTTGACAGCGAACTCGAAACTGTTGAGACGACGGATGGCTAATAGACAGAGCAATGTGACTTGTCTATCAACTGAAATAGTTGCAGTTGATCTGTTCAGTAGATCGGCCATATTTAGTAAATTTTTTAGTTGGTAAAGATGAAATGATAATAAACATATTAGATACCAGCTAAATCCAATCATCCCGATTAAAAAGAAAGAGATATTAAAGCTACATGGAAATGACCAAATAAAACTAGTAAAGAACAGTTTTGGTATCTTGTACATCCAAGGATTGGTTATTAATGGGACGATGAACAACATTGATATAAATAGAGGAAATACCAGCATCATGTAATAAGCAAAAATAGACACTATGATGATTGCTGTGCGAAGCTTTTTACAGTTGATATTATCCATCTTTAAATTGGCCGGAGTGAAGCCGTTGAGACAAAGATTCCAAACGGATAATACCTCGAGATTTCCTTTGGATTCAAGAATTAGAATCCATTCACGAAAGATGATTAAGATTGAATAAATGACCAACAACCATATTAGTAAAGGTTGATGATCTTTAGCACGAAATATTGCATCACCAAGATAAATGGCAACTGATTCACTATTATTATTGCAAATAAGCATTAAGCCTCTGCACCAATTGATCAAAGAAGTTATTCCGATGATCCAATCCCACCGATTAAGTTTACGATAACCAAAAGATTTGGCAGTAACAGGCTTACTTTGACTCAGTCCATGACGGAGAACCTGATAGATTATTGTTAATCTTTCCGTACGTCGTATCAATTGAAAAACATACGAATCAAGATCATTCGAATGAGAAAATATAAAAAAACTGAAAATATTTCTCAAATATTCCAGCAACAAGTTTTTTCGGTAACGATAATAACATGCAACTGCATTAGGCATTATTAAACGAGCCATGTTCAACTGGGAGTTAGTTAGATTTAGACTGATGGTTTTAATGTTTGGAAGTTGAGAAATAATGAAAATTTTCTGCACCGATTTCAAAAAACAGTTTTTTCGGTTACGATAAAAACTTGCAATTGTATTAGCCATTATTAGCCAGCGATGTTGAAACTTGAAGTTGTTTATTAGATTTAGACTCATGTTCATTATGTATGTTAATTGTTCCTATGCATCTTCCAATTAAAATTATTGATTCGCCTCTAATTGCAAGAATAGGTGAAGGTCTGTTTTAATTTCCCTTTGATTTCGAGATCTTTTCATCCATCATCCATAGAATGCTTAATAACTTATGCATTTAATTATTAATGAAAATTGATTTAAATATTGTTTCAATCAAAGTGTTAGTTTATTAGAAAGAGGATGAGAGATTGATTTATTACAACAATCATTGATTCAACTTTTGGCAATCGTTGTTAAACAAACCCTTGCGCAATTGAAATTAATTTGCGGCTTAAGTTCAGAGTGTACTTTCATATCAAATTGAAATAAGAATAAATAATGGGACATCAATAAATTAACCTTCCATTAGTAGATCATACAAAAGTGTGATATTTAGGTTGAAATGTGTTATCAAAATCGGCTCTCCTTCCGAAAACGTGTCATCGGCTGAAGTAGTATGAAAAGGCCATTTCTGGCTCAATCAAAAACCGGTTTCGCGGAAAGTTTAAATAAAACTTGATTCAAATTAATTTTAAAATTTATTGCAAATCTGAACTTTTTTTTCCAACTTGCACCTTGGGTGTCAACAATAACTGTTGAAAATGATTGCTTGGTTGTGAATGATGTTCTTAACAGCATTCAATTCCTCGTTTAACTGAATTATCAAAAAGTTGGCTGTTGCCAACTTATTCTCCATCATTTGAATTGTAGCATTTTGTTGCTCAATTTGATTCTTCATACTAACCAAAGAAGCATTCAAGCTTGAAATAGCACTACGTTGCGCGTTGTTTTCAATAAGGAAGGTTTTTATCACAAAACCAACATGTCGCACAAATTCACAAAAGAACAAAAAATTGATTTACTGGAGTTCTATCTGGGGGCAAAAAAATCATGTGTGCAAGCTTTGAAGGTGGCTAGGAATGTCTGGAATCAAAGATTCCTGAAAATTGATCCTGGAACCTTTAGGCACCTTTATAAAGTTTTTAGGCAGTATGACTCAGTAACATACCAGAGAAAGAGAGAGAGAGTGGTGCGAACTGAGGAAGCCATCGAGAATGTCAGAAGTATCGCCTCTAAGGCATCTCAAGATGGCTTATCTCTGTCAGCATCACGCATAGCAAGTTTGGCTGGTATGTCCAACACCACAGCATGGCGGATTTTGAGAAAAGATCTTAAGCTCAAACCGTATCACATCAAACTCATGCACAAACTCAACGAGGACGACTTTGACAGGCGAGTTGAGTGGTGTGATACGGTTTTAGTCCGACTTGAAGACCAAGATGATCTTCTTGGAAGGATTATTTGGACTGACGAGGCGATATTTTCTTTATCGCAGACTGTCAATAGGCACAATTGTGTCTATTGGGACTCGTCAAATCCAAATAGGACTTTCGAGGCAGATAATCTTGGCTCTGAAAAGATTATGGTGTGGTGTGGGGTTTGGGCAGGAGGGAGAATCGGGCCTTATTTTTACACTGAGAATGTCAAAGGGGACTCTTATCGAGCGATGCTCGAAACTTTTGTCTTTCCGAAGCTCGCAGAGGTAAGAGAAGATTGGCAGGAGTACTTCATCTGGCAACAGGATGGAGCTCCTGCTCATTTCGCAAAACAGGTCACGGAACTCTTGGATGAGACATTCCCTGAGTGGCTCGGAAGAAGAGGACCTTGGGATTGGCCTCCAAGATCTCCTGACCTGACTGTTTGTGACTTTTACCTCTGGGGGCGTCTGAAAGACAGAGTTTTTGCGCGAGGACCTCGAACCGTAGATGAACTCTTTGAGGTCATCTACGAAGAGTTCCATGAGATTGATCAGGAAGAAATAAGGAAGGCTTGTGCTTCAGTTGCTGTTAGGTGTGCAGCCTGTGTGGCTTTGGAAGGAAAGCAACTGAAGATGCGCAAGGATTACAGTTAAATAGCTGTACCCGGTAGGCAAGGGCATCCGGGTCATCAAAACTGCCCAAAGGTCATTCAATCGCAACTTCACCTCCACGTGGTGCTGACTGGGTAACTCCAACGAAGCTCTGCATTTGTAATGATCTTGTGAGAGTTTGAAATCAAATGAAGATATCTCACGAAGTGCTTGTGACAGAATGATGAAACTTGCTCAGTATGATTCTTTGACCTTGAAAATTATGATTTGACCTTGAAATGACCTCTAATAACGGTAGGAGAGATTTCCGAAAAATGACCTTGAATGATCTTGACCTTGAAATATGACAATTGAGTATCGCCCAAATTTCCATAAACATAATATCTACTCTCAAGGTCAAGCCAGTTCCGAGTAATGACTGTTTTACAACAGGAAAATTAGCTGAAATGCCCTGTATTATATTGATATATTACATCGCAATCGGATGATTAAATATATATTGCTGTTTAAATCTCAAGCAGACAAAGAGAACGATACTTTGCACGCCTTGATCCAGCAAGTGGTTCTGTACGTCCAATCAAAAATCAGTGACGCAAATGGTAAAACGTTTAGGTTGACCAGAGTTCGTCTCCATTGCGAAGATGAAAACGTTTGAACCTTTCTCTAAGCAGACTAGTTGAAGTCAGCATGAGTGCATGCGCATTGAAAAAAGTTTAAATTATAATTTCAGTAACCAATTTTCGCTTAAAAGCGAAAGACAATTTCCTCTCATTTAACATGATTGCACATGCGCATTAATAGCATACGCAGCACAATTTTATCAACTCCGATTCGTTTGCTTGTTGATGTTATTATGTCAAGTTAACAAAAATTTTCTTTCATCTCTGTGTTTCGTTTTTGTTTTCCAATCAAATATAGCCTCTAGTTCTCGTTCCTCAGAGAGATTTCATAATTTCATCGTCTTTTGTGTGAGATGCCGGACGAAAAAGCAGCAAGTGAGCTTTTCGTGTTAGCCTAGTGCCAAACAATGCCGAACACAATGGTGTACTGAACACAATAAAAAAGTTTCAGTTTCTTCTGTTCGCCTATTTGGGATTTTGAGATGCTGCGTTACCATTAAGGGTTGCCAGTACGAGCACTCTCATGCAGCCGCCACAAATACATGGTTTGAGCGCCTTCATACAGATGTTAGGCAGCGGTTGATTATAACTTACTGCTTTTCTGGTGGCTTTTCGTTTCAACAGACAATTAACGAAGCCAGTATTAAAAACACCACTGTTTCTTCAGAAACAGAGGCTATTTCGATCTCGCTGACTATGGTTATACGCATAAAACTGTCTTTTTTGAAAGAAATCACCCTCCGTCCTCCTTGGCAGCTTAGAGCGATACACCTTGGAGGATTTTTGGAGTGATTTCCCTTCGTTTAAAACCGGGGGCGTGTGTGGTTTACTCAGAGTGACCACGGTATAGGAGTCACCCGAAGGTGTCCAGGTCAGCCAATTGGCCCCATGTGCCCTTCGGGTCGTCGTGTCCTCTGCTTACTTAGGATACATCCCCCTCTCGTCTGCCTTCAGTTAGATTGCTTAGAAACGGGTTCAAACGTTTTCAGCTTGTAAACGTTTTACCGTTTGCGCCGTCGTTGGTTGGTTCGAATCGTTTTATATGTCATAGAAAATGAAAGATGCGGTTGATATCATGCTGCCTTCAAGAAAGGGAACGACCGTTTTTAACATTCTTTCAGTCGAAATTATGTCGCAAAAATAGACCAAGTAGAGACCTTAAAGACCTTAGAGAACCAGTACGAGTTCTTGATCTTAATATTCCATCATAAATGAAGATGAACTATTTAACTCATCAAGTCAAACGTGCATTGAGAACAGATGCTATCTGTCATAAATCAATCAATACAGTTGATGGATGGAATCATGCACTTGTCTTTGCAAAAAATGACCAGAAACTTCTAAAAACTTAACGAAATTATAAAATCGAATACAATTGTAACTAAAATGGCAATGCATGTTGCCAAAGTTAATCTAGGTAGAACAGGACCATATTTGGTCCCTCTCAAAAGGTACTGGGAATGCAGTTCCACCTTTAAAACGAATCTACGTGTCTGCTCCTGTTGGAAAAATCGGGATCGCTATATTAGGTCCTCTACCGCCATCTGCTGGGAAAAAATACATCATCGTGGCGACTGATTACTTTACACGGAGGGTGGAAATGAAAGCAATTGCTAAAAAGGACACGATTAACACGGAAAAATTTTTGATCGAAAATATACTTTGTCGACATGGCTGTCCGAAGACAATCGTGAGTGATCAGGGCAGAAATTTTATAGCAGACAAATTAAGGAAATCTCCCTGTTTATGAATACGAAATGGCAGTTGTCAACTACATTTCACCCACAAACAAATGGAATGACAGAACGAGTAAACAGAACTATTTGTGAAATGCTGAGTCGTTATTGTCAAGAAACAAATCGTCTTCGTTGGTCTCAAATATTACCATTGATGAACTTCGCCTACAATACTTCGACATATCAGAGTACACAATTCTCTCCATTCTACTTGCTTTATGGAAGGGAACCAACTTTACCTATTGATTTAAAAATTAATCCAGAAAATAGAGAACTGAGACTATCAGACTATGTTGGGTTCATTAATAATGAATGGACTACAGTCAAGGAACAATCAAGAATGAACTCTTATGAATCGAAAGAAAAGCAGAGTAAAAATTATGAAAGAAGACGTAGACTAAGAACTTTCAGCATTGGTGACTTAGTCTTATACGAGAAACAAGTACGCTCAAATAGATTAGATTCTTAATAGGAAGTTCCTTACGAAATAATTGAGAAAATCGGAGAAACAACGTACTTAGTAAAGAAGGACGAACAATCCGAACCCAAAAGAGTACATGGATCCCAAATCAAACCTTATTCTACGAATTCAAGAACTTCGAGATCATAAAATAATTTGATTCTTACCAATAGTGTTATCTTAATGAGTTTGACTTTACTTATATCGATTGTCAACCATTTCGAATTTGGTGAACCCTCGATTTGATTCCCCCAAGATTCAACAAATAAATTTCTGAAAGGAATCATTGCAGTTAACCAAACCATAATGGTGGTGAATCCTTGCAATCAATTCCCGAATATAAAAGCTATTTCGATAAAAGGATTGGTATGATGAGCCTCAACCAATCCGATTGTACATTCGTGTGGCAAATAGATAATTTAACTAAAACTTATCGTGGATGTGTTGATGGAATAAAAGGCTTCAATATCCTTTTTGTGACGCTATGGCTGACCAGCTTTGTTTTCAATACACTCATCGGAACGATATTTTCTACATAGCTCGCTAATCCTGCCTAAAATATATCAATGAGAAAATGAATATGGTCAAAGAACTATGCACATCAATGAAAACTCGCAGTAATGGTGGACAAAAAAGAGATTTCGGTGTATCAGGTGTATTGTTTGGAGCTTCACTTGTTGTCCTTGGAACTAATGTACTTTACAACAGTTTCGGTAGTGCTCCAACAGAAGCTGTGGAAATCACAAATAAATTCATGGAACAAACATCTAAAATACTTGTAGCCTATCAAGCAAAACTAATGGAAATGTCAGCAAAGTCAGATTTGAAAACAAGAGTTGCTCAATTGGAAAATACAATTCTGGAGAATTCGTTTAAAGCAGCCGACATAAGTTACGAAATGAATCGCTTAATATCAACCATGCAAGACACAATGAAATTTATTATATCACAAGGAACTATACCTAAATCAACATTTGACTTCTTCAACCTCACATAGCCATGTGGTGCTGCATGCCCATTGGAAGATGTAACAGACGCTAAATGCAATTTTTGCGAGAAAGTAACGAAACATGGTATATGGTATTCACTTTTAAAGTGCACGAACTAAAAACTAATCTGGTAGTACAAAAAGCTGATGCCTTTACTTTACTTACAGAAGAAGGTTACTCAATTTGTTTGAGGAGATATAAAGGACCCCAATACAGGGCTATTCAGCTATCTTTACCGATGTTAAACGGCTATCTCTTGGCCTGTGATTGACCCAGAGACTACAGAATTTGCAAAAACAAATTTCGCCGACATTCATTTGTCATATTTTAAGGTCAAGGTCATCCAAGGTCATTTTTCTGAAATCGCTCCTAGCAACTTTAGAGGTCAAACGAAGGTCAAGTCGTAATTTTCAAGGTCAAATAAGCATGTCGGTGAAATTTCGTTGCTCTGGTATCATCGTTTCATTAGTAATCCACGTTTACACTTACGAAGTGAAAAGAATCTCTTCTTATGAGATAAATGCAGAGCTTCGTTAGAGTTACCCAGTCATTACCGCGTGGAGGTGAAGTTGTAGTTCAATGACCTTTGGGCAGTTTTGATGACCCGGGTGCCCTTGCCTACCGGAAAAATCCCTCTAACTGTAATTTTATCCGAAATAATTTCCGAAAAATGACCTTGGATGACCTTGACCTTGAAATATGACAAATGAATGTCGGCAAAATTTGCGTGTGACAATTCTGTAGTCTCTGGGTCAATCACAGGCCAAGATATAACCGTTTAACATCGGTAAAGATAGCTGAATAGCCCTGTATTGGAAGTTACTGGACATTCAACCAGCTTTACAAAATGATACTCTATCTCATTATATAGAGATATTGCAAAATCTGGTCAAGGAACATAAAGGAGCTATAGCGGATAATTCATGGATTGAATGGATAAAGAAAAGTTTGATTACTCTTTCACTTGCAATCATAACGCTATGTTTTGTTTTACTGATACTGACAAAATTTATCTCAACAATTTGTTATTGTATAAAAAAACCAGTGGTTTCAGTTAACATCTTACCTGATCAAGATAATAGAACAAAAAATTTCACCACTAAATTCTTTATATTAGTCGGAATTTCATTAATTAAACAATAAACTTGTAGATAGACTAACTAGATAGAAATATATATTAACTTAGAATTGTTGGAAGTTACTGCTAAAAACAAATCAAATAATAATCATAATCAATAATTTCCAAATTTAGGTAAACCTCCATACAAAGATGCCTCGACAGCTAAGACAAAGACGTCAAACCCCACCAGTTGTTGATCTTGAGTCTGAAATTACAGACGAGGACGAGGTGCCAGATTTTACAGCGCAATTCGACATATGCTTCCACGGTACCAGGAACCAATCGACTGGGATGATATCAACACCCCTAGTACATCCAGATCAGATACTAACAACCAGCAAAGACTGATTGGTGAACCTGTTGAAACTACGAATCCGTTTCAACTTACACAAAATCATCTATTAGATCAAAATGAAATTAAGGATTTTGAATTTAGAATTTGTTTAGATGTTGTGTTTGATCATTTTAACTCACAAACTTGTGCAAAATGTTTCACTTCTCTCTGTCCAGAAACTTGTCTTCCCGAATATATAGAACGTCAAGGAAAGGAAATAGAGTCCAGGCAATCTGATGAAGATGTACTTCTCCCCTCCCTTCATGTTAACCTTATAAATAGAAGGAAAATAAAGGATGGGACACAGTTAGTTCTCCTAGTGAAAATGAAAATAGCTACAGAATGATCTTTAAAAAGAAAGATTCACGATTTCCGAATCGGCAATAAAAAAAGTTTATGATGTTGAAAAACAGCGATTGAAGACTTCATGACTAAACAGCATAACATAACATGGCTTAAGTTAAAATATGCACCAACATTTTACCATGTTCAACAACAAATCATCAAAATATTGAGAAAATTAAAGCGAATTATTGTATCAGGTCACACTCAGGATTTCAAAAACCTGTTCATAAACCCACATGTTTATCTACTCCACAGAATCATCTGTATAAGTATCAAGTTATGATAAAAGTAGATCTAATGCACCACAATTAGGATTGAAATATTGTATATTCACGCTTTTTGGTATGATTACATAACCCAGAGAACACTTCATAAGTTGATACTGCCAATTAAATTTATTTATATTTTAGTTCATGCGAAAGGTCCGTAAAGTCTATTTTAGAGCAAAGCCACTTCATATGGTTCGCTTAAGACTGGGGGCAGCTGCTTAACTTAACCAATAATTTCAAGAAACAACAATAAGCTTAACTTTAAATCTAATCTAATTTAATTTAATTAACTTTGAAACATATATAAAGAAGCACAATGACCATTCTGAGGCTCATTTTCTATGTTTCTCATCAATCAAGTGTTTCAAAATGGCTATGTCAAATAAACTCAATTTATCTAATTTTAAATCAATGATTACTTCTCCAAATGATCCTGTCCCAGGACTCCAGTATATTTTAGATTCAAATTTAATGCCTGATGAACACCCGTAAAATTGCTTAAAGTTATTGAGAAACTGATCTCAGTTGTAAGTCTCTATTCCTCATCCCTGGAAACCTTACAATCTTATCACATTCTTGCCTGTCTGTTTCTATGCGCTTTTATCTCAAACTAATGCATTTTAATTGAAGAGATCACATTATCATGAAATCATTTGTACTTTTGATTTCGTGATCGTTAAATTCACAATAATAGATTGCTAATATACATGTATTGTAATATTGATAATTGATCATCGATTAAAATTTATTTCACTATTGATTACAATGCAAATATGTAAAGATTAATTGGCAATAAGTATTCGGGCTTATTTGATCTTTACCGTCTGTCAGATTCGTATCATGAGCAACCGCAGCTTCAAGAGCGGTCCAAGACCATCAATCCATTAGTGAGTGTTGCTTGAAGAAATAAGATAGAAAATGATCGAGACTTCAAGGCAATGGTTGCATCGTCAATATTAGATTTTTCTCGGCTCGGTGATAACATTTTACTCTATTTTAGTTCTAGATATTCAGTTACACTTGGACTTTTCGATTTCCAATTACTTTATCAAAGATCCAATGTTAACCATGAACAGCATTAAAATTAATGTGTTTACTAATAAATAAATTAACTGAAACAGATGAACAATTAGTTCAAAAAATTAACAATTGGATTCAAGGCGCAGAAACAGTGTAACAGCATTTAGTGTAATAAGCAAAAATAGACACTAAAATGATTATTGTACGAAGCCTTTTACTGTTGCTATTATCCATCTTCAAATAAGTCCCAGTGAAGCCGTTGAGAAGAACATGTCAATCGTATAACACCGCAAGATTTCTTTTGGATCCAAGGCTCAGAATCCATTCACGAAAGATGAATATGGTATCTAAAATGACCAAACACCATATTAATAAAGGTTGATGGATATACGAAATATACTTTATTACGAAATAATGGACCATCAAGATATTAATAAATGGGAACCGATTCACTATCATTCCTAATGAGAATAAAAGCACTCTAACCCAATTGATCAAAAAAGTTATTCCGATGATCCAATCCAACCGATCAAGTTGACGATAACCAAAAGAGTTGGCAGTAACAGGCTTACTTCAATTAAGCCCATGGATAACCTGATAAATTATTGTTAATCTTTCCCTCAGTCGTATTAGTAATTGAAAAACATACGTATCAACATGATTTGATTTAGAAAATACATACAAGTTTTTGGCAACTAGGTCGAAATGCGTTATCACAATCACTTGAGTCTTTCTGACTCAATTTTCATGTCATTGTATCTAACAAAATTCAATTAGACCAAAAAAGCTTTAAGTTTTCTTAAGAAAAGGTTTTCTTCATCTCAAAATGAATCTAATCAATTAAACAGCAAAAGATTTCATTATAATTAATACTTTTGAATGACAAAGAGAATTAAGAATTTGGGTCTTTTTATGTGACTTTTCGATCAGACATTGGCATATCAACTAGCTCTATTACAACATAGAGCTCAAGAAAAACAAATACAGACAATAACGTAACATTAATATTAGTAATATTAATAATAGTAACAGTAACGTAATAGTCTGTTATATCATACTTTTCTCGCTGTGTACTGCGATCATCAATTGCTGTTTGGCATTCATAACTATTCTAGCGATAGTTTGTATTATTTCATGCTTGTAATCGATGCTTTATTTATGTAATATTTTTGTATCACTTTATCAAAGGCCCAATGTTAACCGTAAATAGCATAAGAGTTGATATATTTTCTAAGACAAACTAGAAAAGACAAGAGTTAATGTTTAATCAGATTATCAGGTAGATCATCTTACGAATATGAAGAAGCTCTTCTTACAGCATTTCTCGGTGAATTTCGTCGAGTTTTCACTACCTTTAGTCAAATTTTCATTAGATTTAGTCAACCCGGTAGAGGGCGAGTCCACTCAAGATTTTTTGTCATTAGCTTTAGTCAGTTGTCATAAGATTTAGTCAAGTTTGCAAAAGGATTAGTCAAAACCCTTTCTCTTGTTGGACTTACAATTTAAAAGCTTCTTTTTGAATTAGCAAAATCAGTTTCAATTCATTTTCGTATTTTTAAGATGTCTTTTCTACCTAAAAAATTATTGCTAGTTCAAATTTTGCTTCTCGATTTCTCATGTTAAATTTATTTATAATTTTTTTCGTAATTGAAATTGTCTTCTAAATTGTGTGTAAATTGAAAACAATTTTGCTGATTCAAAAAGAAGCTTTTAAATTGTAAGTCCAACAAGAGAAAGGGTTTTGACTAATCCTTTTGCAAACTTGACTAAATCTTATGACAACTGACTAAAGCTAATGACAAAAAATCTTGAGTGGACTCGCCCTCTACCGGGTTGACTAAATCTAATGAAAATTTGACTAAAGGTAGTGAAAACTCGACGAAATTCACCGAGAAATGCTGTAATAGTCAAAAAATCTCCGATTTTTAAGCCATTGTATGGTCCAGCGACTCGATCCATTACTTCCAAAACCTGCATAAAAATTGTACATTAAGAAGTCTTTATTACATTTTAAGTTCATAAATTAATTTAGTATTTTATTGAAATCCATAAACCAATCATTACCTTGCTCATTTCCTTCAATGAGAGTTTATTATTCAGAGTCACCTGGTGCAATCTAACTGTTAACTTATCGAGCTAAGAAACAAAAAGAAAGAGATGATTTTGTAGCGAATACACTAATACAATCAATAGCTAATCACCTCTGAGATGAAATTTCCGAAGATATAACCGAAAACTCCGATACACGGAAGACCAAAAATGCCAACTGTGGCAAGTAGACTGGCTAAGAAGTCATTGTAGACTCTAACAATCAATCCAAGGAAAATAAACGTATCACATAGCAAAGTTAATACAATGAAAATGTACAGCAATACATAGCGTGATTTCCTAACAGCCAACTCAAAACTATTGAGACGACGAATGATCAGTAAACACAACAATTGGATGTCTCTTGCATACACTGCCTCAGTTGAATTTTTCAAGTAATCAGCCTTGAAAAACAGATTAAGCAAACGGTAGAGATGAAAGACAAATGTACATATTAAATACCAGCTGAATCCGAGTACCGCGTTCAAAAGAAAAGAGGCAATAAAAATCTCTGAAAGTGACCAAAGGAAACTACTGAATACCAATTCAGGAATCTTGTACATCCAAGGATTGGTCAGTAATGGGGTGATAAACACAAATGATGCAAATAAAGGACCAAAAAGGATCGTGCAATAAGAAACAAGAGACACTGAAATAACTATCAAGCGAAATCTATTCATGTTTAATTTATCCATTTGTAAGTAAACTGGATTAAAACCGTTGCGACAAAACTTCCATATCGACAATGTTTCGAGGTTTCCTTTGGTTTCAAGGCTCAAAATCCACTCTCGAAAGCTGAACAAGACTGTTAAAGTAATAAATGCCAATATGATGCAAGCTAGACGATCTTTACTGCGAAAAAGTGGATCTCCAAGAATAATGCCCACACTCATACTACTAGTGCAAATAAGTACTATACATCTGAACCAAGTGATCAAAGATATTATTCCAATGATCCAATCCAGCCAATTGTATCGACGGTAACCAAATGTATTTTTAATAGAGTTAGTTTGATCCAAACCATTACGTAAAACTTGAAAGATAATGGTCAGTCTTTCAGTTCGCTGTACAAGTTGAGCAGCACACAAATCAACTTCATTAGGATCTGGAGTTACAAATGAATAACGAAACAAGTTTGCCAAATCTATTAAAAAGTAGCCTTTTTGGACACTCACATAACTTTCAGTGAAATCTACCATTTTATATATTTCCATGAAAAATGGCGAACTTATGACAATTAAGAACAAGTCTGTTTTATTTGTTCAATATCAATGCATTACAGTCAATATTTTGTATTATATTCTCGACTGTCTGTTTTTATGCGTCTTTACTTCAAAGTAATGAATTGTTAATTGGAAAGGGCACATTAGCATGAAACCATTTGCACCTGTGATTTCGTGATCGTTAATTCATTAAAATGTACCACTAATATATTTTAATATTGATCATTGATTATCAATCAATTGAAATTGATTTTATTATCAATCACAATGAAAGCATGGAACCGGCAGAATAAGCATATTAATCATAATTACCTTTAAAATTTTATAAATGGCTAGCCATTGCACAGTTCTCAGTGGGTCTCATGAGTAACTAACCACTGTCAACTTTTGATTGAAAGGTGATAATTGAAAAATGTTTTGGAAATTATTAGTACATTATCTGTTAAATTTGCAGAAATTAAAAATCTAAATAATTGATTCATAACAATGACTAATAAAAATCCTAATAGAATATTATCCGAGTATTTCACATAATAAAATACGTGTATTTAGTGAAGTCAAATTTTTACGACCGATTTCTGTTGTGTTCAATTTAAGTTTTGTTAAATCTTTATGATTTTCCTCTTACTCTCTTACTTCAATCACTTGCAAATATTCACGGATATTCAAATGAGTATTCAGATGTAAATAATCGCAAAACTATCAGCTCTGCAGTTTAGTATGCATACAGTAGATAGATATCAAAGTATTGCAAAAAATATGCTTTTTTGGTAAAAGATCATTGATTGATAATTAATTAAATAATAATGATTTTCATTGATAATATATTTCTATGCGTTAATCGGTAGATACTCATTTTTATTTAGAGATGATCAACATTGATATGGAAATCAATAATATTTATGAGAATCAGTAAAAATTTATTGAAATGGAAATAAAATATTAAAATAATATTGAAATGTTATTGTATGCTAACAAAATAAGCAATGAACAATCATCTAGTTATCTTCTCGCAGCACATCTTTTGTGACATGATTTAGATTGAGTTTTCCCATTGCATGGGCTCTTTTTATAGGATTGGCGATTGATATCTGAATAACTGAAATTTCTTACTAACATGTGGATATATATAATCCCATTGTTTGAGACAAAATTCAACTCTTTCCGTTTCAGTTTTTCCCCAATCATCTATGTTTAGTATCATTGCTTGCATGATTTCATTTGCTGTCAAATTCTGCATGCATTCAAGAACATCTTCCGATTTTGAACATGATGTTTTGTTGTAAAGTTTCCAAGAATCAGTAATCAAGGTATCAACATCGTGATCTGTATAAACTGTTCCTGACTCAAGAATAGCGCGTTTAAATAGTCCTTTTGAAGGTGGGGACAATAGATGAGCAGAGATTGACACAGATCCAGCAGATTCACCAAAAATTGTCACACTATTCGGTCACCACCAAACATATGAATATTTTCATGAACCCATTTCAAAGCAAATAGTTGATCTTGAAAACCAATATTTGGTGGAATTCGAGGTTCATTTGCTCCAAAGTAGATGAAACCGAATGCATTAAGACGATAGTTCATAGTAACAAGTACAACATCATGTAACGGGACCATTGGAATTCCTTCAGTGTTTCCTTCATTCCCATAACCAAATGTAAAAGCTCCTCCATGAATCCAGAAAAGTACTGGTCGTAGTCTTTCTGATGAGTTATTAAAAGTTGATTCAGTAACATAGATTTTGAGATAAAGACAGTCTTCACTAGTTTTTCCTGTATAAGGTATGTTTAAAACGGGATTCATTGGTTGGAGACAAGCTGGGCCAAAGTCAGTCACTGATTTAACCTCAGTCCATGAGTCTGGTTTAACTGGTAACTGTAACCTCAACTTACCAACCGGTGACTTTGTATAAGATATACCAAGAAACTGGTAAACATCAATCGATGCATATTCAGTAACTTTACCTTGGATAGGACCACTAGTCAAATTAACTATTGGAGTTAAATTAAGCCCATGAACGGGCGAAAAAATTAGACAGAATAAAATTAAAATATTCATTTTGAATAAACATTTATTATGGTAGAGATTTCCCATTCATCCGATATATATACATCAGCAGTGACAAAACCAATGAGATCGTCAGAAAACAATAGAAACAAAAATTTTAGATCCTACAGAAGTGATTATCAATCAGATTCGTTTTAGGTGCGTCTACTTGCGTTTATGAAAGATAATATCCTGCAACCAAACATTCAGATAATCATGTGGGTTTTTAAAAATCTGGAGTAAGTGTGATATGTGAATAAAAAAGAAGTGTCAAGTGAAAATTTTTCAGCCAATGGTAGTAACATCTTTTATTAGGTGCAAAACTGCGAAAAATGCGGTCAAAATTCTAGATAAACTCTTACATAAAGAATAATGCCTCGACGACAGTTACAATCAGAGAAAAAACTAGTCTTCTCAGTGATTTAATTCAATATTTGAAATATTGATATGTTATTGATAAATTCAAAAATATCTAGTAGAACAGATTTTAGATACAAAAAAGAGCACCAGATCGAATCAAATCAGCACACATTTTGAATTTTTGTAACATTAAGTTAGAAAATCATTATCAATAATTGTGCTCTTAATTGTAATCCTTTGACATCCTTTGTAATCTTAATTGTAAAACCCTACAGAGTAAAATGGAGGAACTAAAAGCATAGAGCAATAAACAACAAGTGATACTAAAGTAACAAACAGGCGAAATCTATTGATATTTAGATTATTCATTTGTAAGTGAAACGGATTAAAATCATTGCGACAAAACTTCCATATGGATAATATTTCGAGGTTTCCTTGGGCTTCAAGGTTTAAAAGCCACTCGCGCCCAATGAACAAGGTTGGTAGCATAATTAATATCACTATAAAGGCTATTTGATGATCTTTACACTGAAAGAGTGGATCTCCAAGTATAATGGACACAGTCTCACTTTTATTGTAAACAAGTACAATGCATCTGAACCAATTGATTAAAGATAAAATTCCGATGATCCAATCCAGTCGATTATATCGACGATAGCCAAATGTATTTACATTGATGGAATCATTTTGATTCAAACCATTCCGCAAAACTTGAAAGATAATGGTCAGTCTTTCAGTTCGCTGTACAAGTTGAGAAACACAAAAATCAACAACATCGGAATCGGGAGTTACGAATGAATAACGTAGCGAATTTGTAAAGTCTTTTAAAAAGATTTTTTTCCGGTTAGTCACAGTAGTATCAGCCATTATTCCCATTTCCATGAAAAATATTGAGCTTATGGTGTGTTGGATCAAGTCTGGAATATTTGTTCAATATCAATGCACCATAATGGTAATCTATTTTGTATTATATTATATTTTCAATTGCCTATTTCTATGCTTCTTTACTTTAAATTAATACCTTCTAATATGGAAGGTTACATGAATCATTTGGACCCATGATTTCGTGTTCTTTCTACTTATGATAAAAGATTGCAAATGTATTTTAAAATTGATTTTATTATTGATCACAATGCAATCATAATACAACGGTACAACTTAATAAGTAACCTGCGATAAAAAAGTTGGGCAGAATCGGCTTAATCGTTTTCTTGTGATTCCTCGCAACTATAAGTAGAGAATTGTTCAGAATTGAGTTAAAACTTGAAAAAATCAAATGTGAAGCTCTCATGCCAGCAACATCTTTTCTAAAAACCGCTAAAAGGTTTCCTTGGGTGGCAAGATGAACTGGCCTTAAGCCAAAGGTAGAAAAGTGAAAGTAAGCTGACGGTTAAAGTCTTACCCAACAATTCTTTCAAATTTCATCTCATTGGTTATTTTATTGCCTTGTATAATACTGTTAGTGTAATTATGGCTTAAGTGACAGTTAATCATAAGAGAATCATTTATTTGAAATTACTTTCACTTTCACAGTGTTTATAATATTGATACATTGATTTAAATCATGAAATGAGCTCTACATAGAATTCCTTCTTGGTGTCAATAAAAAGGTAGTATTGCCATTTTTAAAAACAAGATCCACTTTCAAATCACCTTGCATCCAGTTCTAAGCAATAGCTTTCACTTGGATTCCACATTTTGCATCACTTTATCAAAGGTCCAATGTTAACCGTGAATAGCATCAAGAGTGATATGTTTTCTACGATAAACTGAGACAGATAGATTAATATCAAGTCAGAAATTAATTAACGCCTCTTACCAATATGAAAAATCTTTTCTCAAGAGTCACAAAGTCTCCAATTTTCAAGCCATTGTATGGTCCAGTAGCCCTATCCATCAACTCTAAAATCTGTGTGAAAAATCGGGTCATATTTTAGTTATCAATACAGTGATCCCTCTCAAAGTGCGAAGTTACCAGGGAAACGGTCTATTCATACGGTCGAAAAATAATTTAATTTAACTCAAAAAAGATCCCAAATCAAACATTAAAACAAACATAACTAGATTGACTGCAAACAGTGTAGTCTGAGCTTTTGATATGCGATTTCAAATATTTTTAATTTGCTGTGTTGATGCTATCGAAAGAAGTTCTTATTTAAAAAGAGTGCAGGCAAAAAGTCAAGCATTCGAGTTAAGTTTTGCGTCTTGGTAGGTTTGTAGAAGAACAAAAATTTAGTACATTAGAGCTAGTAAATAAATTCTCAGATTGATAGAATCGAGGCCAAAGTTGAAACTTCGATCGCCTTTGTTAAATTATTACAACATTTACTTTTACATTACTTTTATAATTGAACAACGCGAACCAAAGTTTCAACTTTGAACTCGATTTTCTCAAAAACTGGGGATCAGAGATATTTTTGAATCGCAAAAATGGACTCAGGCTTTATGTCCCTATAAATTAACAGAGGCTAAATTTGAAAGAAATTAATTTTTACCCGTTTTTGCCCATTTATGTCAATTTGTGCATAAAGTGATCTATGTTTTGGCGCCCTCTATTGATATAAAATATCCCCAAATTTTGGGACTGGGCCAATCTTTATCAAAAACTATTCAGTAAATTTTGTCCCCTATAGCAAGATATTTTGAAGATTGCATCAAAATCGGGATTATTATTTTTGAGTTATCGTCGAACAAAAATTCGCAAGTTCACCTCATATGTCTTCGCTTCGCTCAGACAAATTACTAACAAGGGAGGTGACCCACCTGGTACGATTTGATTCGGGAAATTTCATGATGAATCGATGGAAATAAGTTGAAAAAGATGTTTGGCCAAGTCATAGGACCTGCAAATTTTTGCTCCAATTTTTATTCCAATTATAAGTCTAATTCAGACCTATTGTAATGAATTGAAAATGACAAAAACAAAGACATTGCACAACAAACTAAACAAAATGAATGTTAGTCTCAACTTGAGAATGGCAATTTTTCATAGTTTCAGTTCATTACAATAGGTCTGAATTAAACGCAAAATTGGAATGAAAATTGAAGTAAAAATTTGCAGGTCCTATGACTTGGCCAAACATCTTTTTCAACTTATTTTCATCGATTCATCATGAAATTTCCCGAATCAAATCGTACCAGGTGGGTCACCTCCCTTGTAAGAAGTTGTGTAAAAGCATGTGAAATGCGAACGAAACAACGTCTAAACGATTTTGCTGGAAAATAGACAACTAAACAAAAAAGTCGCATTTTGAGAGGGATTGATGTACCGTAGTGTTATTGATATTTTGAGTTTATAAATTAATTGATTGTTCTAATCGAATCATTATTCCTTACTTTGCTTGCTGTTTGCAATGAAAGCTTATTCTTGCAGGATAATTGGTGAAGTTTTATTGTTAATTTATCAAGCTATCAATGAAAGAAAACAACAAAATCAATTTTGATACAAAATTATCTATTATTAATTATAATACCTCTGAGGTGAACTTCCCAAATGCAATTGCAAAGGCTCCAATAACTGATAGCATGAACACACCAATGATTGCGAGGGAATTCGCTAAAATATCATTGTAAACTCGAATAATGCCACCAAGGAAAATGTATAAATCGGCTGAAAAGGCAAATACAATGACAATGTAAAAGAAAACGTACCGTAGTTTTTTGACAGCGAACTCGAAACTGTTGAGACGACGGATGGCTAATAGACAGAGCAATGTGACTTGTCTATCAACTGAAACTATTTCAGTTGATCTGTTCAGTAGATCGGCCATATTTAGTAAATTTTTTAGTTGGTAAAGATGAAATGATAATAAACATATTAGATACCAGCCAAATCCAAAAATCCCGATTAAAAAGAAAGAGACATTAAAGCTACATGGAAATGACCAAATAAAACTAGTAAAGAACAGGTTTGGTATCTTGTACACCAATGGATTGGTTATTGATGGGACGATGAACGATATTGATATAAATAGAGGAAATACCAGCATCATGTAATAAGCAAAAATAGACACTATGATGATTGTTGTGCGAAGCTTTTTACAATTGCTATTATCCATCTTCAAATTGGCTGGAGTGAAGCCACTGAGACAAACTTTCCAAACGGATAATACCTCGAGATTTCCTTTCGATTCAAGAATTAGAATCCATTCACGAAAGATGATTAAGATTGAATAAATGACCAAACACCATATTAGTAAAGGTTGATGATCTTTAGATCGAAATATTGGATCACCAAGATAAACGGCAACCGATTCACTATTATTATTGCAAATAAGCATTATGCCTCTGCACCAATTGATTAAAGTGGTTATTCCGATGATCCAATCCCATCGATTAAGTTGACGATAACCAAAAGATTTGGCAGTAACAGGCTTAATTTGACTCAGTCCATGACGGAGAACCTGATAGATTATTGTTAATCTTTCCGTACGTCGTATCAATTGAAAAACATACGAATTAGCATCATTCGAATGAGAAATTATAAAAAAACTGAAAATGTTTCTCAAATATTTCAGCAACAAGTTTTTTCGGTAACGATAATAACATGTAACTGCATCAGGCATTATTAAACGAGTCATGTTCAACTGGGAGTTTATTAGATTTAGACTGATTGTTTTTTCTGTTTGGAAGTTGAGAAATGATGAAAAACTGAGAATTTTCTGAACGGATTTCAAAAAACAGTTTATTCGATAACGATAAAAACTAGCAATTGCATTAGCCATTATTAACCAGCGATGTTGAAACTTGAAGTTGTTTATTAGATTTAGACTCATGTTTATTATGTATGTTAATTGTTACTGTGCTTCTTCTTATTAAAAGTATCATTGATTCACCTCTAACTGAAAGCATTGATGAAGGTCTGGACTCATTTCCACCTTTGATTTCGTGATCTTTCAATTCATCATCCATAGAAGGCTTAATAACGTGTGTATTTAATTGTTAATGAAAATTGATTTAAATATTGTTTACAATCAAAGCGATAGTTTATTATTAATAATAGAAGGAAAATAACTGAGTGATTTCATAACACTAAAGGGTGAACCAAAAGTAGGGACACAAAATTTGAAACTGGATTTCTTGGTTAATACTCATCGTATTTATTTCATCTTAAGATATTTTGTAGATTAGACTCGGACAATAAGATGATTATTTTATTTTTGTTGGGCGACATTCTCAAAAAATTTGATGTTTAATTAAAATTTAATCATTGGCTCTGCATTTGGCAATCAGTTCCCAGCAATTAATGTTGTACAACCCCTTGTGCAATCGAAATTAATTTGCAAATTAAGTTCAGAGTGTACTTTCATATCAAATTGAAACAATATGAATAAATGATGGGACATTAACCTTCAATAGTAGATCACACAAGAGTATAATATTTAGGTTAACGATGTAAGATAATTCGTAAGATGTGTTATCAAAATTACTGCGGGTTTCGCCTTTTGGACATGAAACGGGATATTCTTTTGATACAAATAGATGATAAGACAGAATCAAATCAGGGATCAATTCTGCCCAGCTGTGTAAGAGCCAAAACTATTCAAAAAAGTCAATAGAGTTTTCACGTTGAAAGCCAAGTTGCATTGTAATTCATGTTATTCGCATATCAGTTCTGGGTATTGGGTTACACTTGGACTTGCCGATTTCCAATTACTTTATCAAAATTACAATGTTAACCATGAACAGCATGAAAATTAATGTTTTCTACGATAAAACAGATAAACAATTAGTTCAGAAAATTAAGAGTTGGATTCAAGGCTCAGAACCTCGTGTAATAGGCAAAAATAGACACTAAAATGAATGTTGTGCAAAGCCTTTTGCTGTTGATATTATCCATCCTCAAATTAGTCCGAGTGAAGCCGTTGAGACAAACTTTCCAAACGGATAATACCTCAAGATTTCCTTTGGATCCAAGGGCCAGAATCCATTCACGAAAGATGACTATGATAACTAAAATGCCCGAACACAATATTAATGAAGGATGACGATCTTTACTACGAAACAGTGGATGATCAAGATAAATGGCAACCGATTCATTTTTATTGCAAATAAGTATTACTCTAAACCAATTGATCAAAATAGTTATTCCGATGATCCAATCTAACCAATTAAGTCGACGATAACTAAAAGAGTTGGCAGTAACAGGCTTACTTTGATTCAGTCCATGACGGACAACCTGATAGATTATTGTTAATCTTTCCGTACGTCGTAGCAATTTAAAAACATACGTATCAACCTGAATTTATTTAGAAAATACGTTCAAGTTTTTGGCAAATAGGTCAAAATGTGTCATCCTAATCAGTTGAGTTTTTATGACTCAATTTTTATGCTATTATAGCTAACAAACCTTAATTCGGCCAAAAAAAGCTTTGAGTTTTCTTAAGTAAAAGGCTTTCTTCATCTCAAAATGAATATAATCAATCCGACAACAGCAAAAGATTTCATTGTTATTAATACTTTTGGATTTCTTATTATGACAATGAGCATCAAGAATTTGGGTCTTTTATATGACTTTGCGATCAGACATTGGCAGATCAACTACACCTTGTACCTTGATAGCTCTATTACAACATAGAGTCCAAGACAAACAAATACAAACAATAACGTATATGAGACTTGTCTTGCTGTGTACTGCGATCAGCAATTGCTGTTTAGCATTCATAACTAACGATAGTTATTCTAGCGATAGTTTGGATTATTGAACGCCTGTGATCAATCCTTTATTTACGTAATATTTTTGTATCACTTTATCAAAGGCCCAATGTTAACCGTAAACAGCATAAGAGTCGTTATATTTTCTAAGACATACCAGAAAAGACGAAAAAAGTTAATGTTTGAACAGATATTCAAGTACAGGGTGTTAGAAAATTGACTCCCGGTGTTTAAACTTGCATAGAATCTGAACGAATGGGAATTTTCTTAAGATCTTCATCTCATTCGAAAGAGCAATTATCAATTAATCATAGTAAAATATTTTCAAAATCTTGACCATCAACGTTATGAAGCAGGTCAAGCCGATTTACGAAATTTGAACGAATTTCTTTAAAAATGTCACAATTCGCACTTTCCGTCGACTGTTACGAGTTGTTTCTTGGCTTTTGGAGCTACTTTATAAATCACTCATACATATTTTCTGGTTACATGATGTTCCAGAACTGAAAATATTTTCATTTTAAAAGGTGCTTTAGATGGCATAATTATGCCACAAATTTTCAGAAATAGGGAAAAATTTTTATCAACAACTTTAAACGAAAAATTCGACTGTCGATGGACAAAGTCAATCTTAAATTTAGTTAAAAATGTTGAAAGACAAAAAAAACCCAAGAGACAAAAGAAAGAGAAAGCATAAAGAGCGTACTGGAACTTGCAGGTTATTCGAGTCTAAAAAGAAAATGGCGGACATTGTTACTGGACTAGAACCCAAAAAATCTAAGTTAGCACAAATGCTCCTCGAAAAACTTTGAATGATCTCTCTATCCCTACCGGTTGTCGCGCAGGGTCATTTCAAACATCGGGAGTCAATTTTCTAACACCCTGTAGATCATCTTACGAATATGAAGAAGCTCCTCTCAACAGTCAAAAAGTCCCCGACCTTTAAGCCATTGTATGGTCCAGCGACTCGATCCATTACTTCCAAAACCTGCATAAAAGTCGTGCATTAAGCAGTCTTTATTACGTTTCGAGTTCATAAATTAATTTAGAATTCTATTGAAATCAATAAACCAATCATTACCTTACTTGTTTCCTTCAATGAGAGTTTATTATTCAGAGCTAATCGGTGCAATCTAACTGTTAACTTATCGAGCTAAAAAACAAAAGGAAAGAGACGATGCTGTAGCGAATATAATAATGCAATCAATAGCTAATCACCTCTGAGATGAAATTTCCGAAGATATAACCGAAAACTCCAATGCTCGGAAGACCAAAAATGCCAACTGTAGCAAGTAGATTAGCTAAGAAATCATTGTAGACTCTGACAATCAGTCCAAGGAAAATGAATGTATCACATAGCAAAGTTAATACAATGCAAATGTACAGTATTACATAACGTACTTTCCTAACAGCCAACTCAAAGCTATTGAGACGACGAATGATGAGTAAACACAGCAATTGGACGTCTCTTGCATACACTGCTGCAGTTGAATTTTTCAAGTAATCAGCCTTGTAAATCAGATTAAGCAATCGGTAGGAATGAAAAGAAAATGTACATATTAAATACCAGCTGAATCCGAGAACCGCACTCAAAAGAAAAGAGGCAATAAAAATTTCTGAAAGTGACCAGAGAAAACAGAAGAATAACAATTCAGGAATCTTGTTCATCCAAGGATTGGTCAGTAATGGGATGATAAACACGAATGATGCAAATAAAGGACCAATAAAGATGGTACAATAAGAAACAACAGACACTGAAATAACAATCAAGCGAAATCTATTCACGTTCAGTTTATCCATTTCTAAGTAAACTGGATTAAAACTGTAGCGACAAAACTTCCATATCGACAATGTCCCGATGTTTCCTTTATTTTCAAGACTCAAAATCCACTCTCGAAAGCTGAACAAGACTGTTAAAGTAATAAATGCCAATATGATGCAAGCTAGACGATCTTTACTGCGAAAAAGTGGATCTCCAAGAATAATGTTCACAGTATCACTACTATTGCAAATAAGACCTATGCATCTGAACCAATTGATTAGAGCAACTATTGCGATGATCCAATCCAGCCAATTATATCGACGATAGCCAAATGTATTCACATTGGAAGAGTTATTTTGATCCAAACCATTACGTAAAACTTGAAAGATAATAGTCAGTCTTTCTGTTCGTTGTACAATTTGAGCAGCACACAAATCGGCTTTATCAGGATCTGGAGTTACAAATGAATAACGAAACAAGTTTACCAAATCCTTTAAAAAGTATCCTTTCTGAACACTCTTAGAACTTTTAGTGGAAAGTACCATTAGATTCATTTCCATGAAAAATGTTGAACTTATGGCAATCGAGAAAAATTCTGTTCTATTTGTTTAATATCAATGCAATACAGTCAATATTTTGTATTATATTCTCTACTTTCTGTTTCTATGCGCCTTTACTTCAAAGTAATGCATTTCTAATTGGAAAGGTCACATTAGCATGAAACCATTTGCACCTGTGATTTCGTGATCGTTAATTCATTAAAATGTACCGCTAATATATTTTAATATTGATCATTGATTATTAATCAATCAATTGAAATTGATTTTATTATTGATTCCGATGAAAACATGGAACCTGCAGAATAAGCATATTAATCATAATTACCTTTAAAATTTTATAAATGGCTAGCCATTGTAAAGTTCTTATTGGGTCTCATGAGTGACTAACCACTGTCAACTTTTGATTGAAAGGTGATAATTGAAAAATGTTTTGGAAATTATTAGTACATTATCTGTTAAATTTGCAGAAATTAAAAATCTAAATAGTTGATTACCGTAAAGACGCGTATCGAAACTTCACTCTATAAAATGAGAATATCGGGGACGGGTCATTACAGCAAAAAGCATTTGAGCGAAGGTCCACTGAGCGAAAGGCAACTGGGCAGAAGTCACTTGAGCGAAAATTTAGCATGAAAATTTCGAGCTGATTATTTTGAATAAACTGATACAATGTCAAATTTTTAAGGCCAATGGCCAAAATTAAGAGATCTCTAACTATTAAAGTCACTCTCTGAGTATTCGGATGTAAATAATCGCAAAACTATTAGCTCTAGTATACATACAGTGAATAGATATAAAAGTATTGCAAAAATATGCTTTTTATGGAAAAAGATGATTGATTGATAATTAATTAAATAATAATAATTTTCTATGCGTTAATCGGAAGACACTCATTTTTATTTATTAATTTATTTTATTAATAAAGATCATAAAGATGATATGGAAATCAATAATATTTATGAGAAGCATTGCATAAAACGAATTTATTGAAATGGAAATAAAATATTGAAATGTTATTGTATGCTAACAAAATAAGCAATCAACAATCATCTAGTTATCTTCTCGCAGCACATCTTTTGTGACATGATTTAGATTGAGTTTTCCCATTGCATGGGCTCTTTTTATAGGATTGGCGATTGATATCTGAATAACTGAAATTTCTTACTAACATGTGGATATAAATAATCCCATTGTTTGAGACAAAACTCAACTCTGCCCGTTTCAGTTTTTCCCCAATCATCTATGTTTAGTATCATTGCTGACATCTTTTCTTGGAATGGTTTCCATTTAGTTTCACCAACCATTGGAGGCTCACTGTAAATAAATAATTAATCAAAGTCATTTAATTGATTAATTGATGAAATGAATGAACTTACCCATTTTCAGCGAAATGAGTCCAAATTTTCATCATTTCACGACTCAATGAGATATCTTTCTGTGAATAGTCAGGATTTATCAGAGGTAAACCGAAAACATATGGAATATCAGAAGAATGAAAAGTTCCCATCCATTCGTTAAAAAAAGGAAGATAAGCTTTTGGTCTCTGTGTGTGGTAATAAGCATACACTTTACCACCGTTTGTACCCAAATTAGAAGCATATTGATGCCCAAACACGAAAGTCGGACAAACAAATAAAAGGTCACTGTAAGCTCTTTCGAGTTGAGTTCGCAAATAATCTGAGTTGTTAGTTTCTGGACCAAAGTAGAGTTCACGGAAATAGTCAATTGATTTAGAATCAAAAATACGTTCCAAAAAGTTTGTAGCTTCACGATACGATATGGGCATAGGGGAAAAGTGATTGAATGCCATGGGATCGATAGCATTCATGAACATCGAAGCTTCATTCTTTTCTACGCCCAGTAAAAGGTCAACTGAATTATCGTACAATCCTTCTGCCAGAATTTTGGATGGTTCGTATGGAAGTATATCGCCACCAGCTGTGAAGGAAAATGCTACTAATTTATCACCTAAACCGTTCAGAATTTCCTTTGCTTTCAAATTCTGCATGCATTCAAGAACATCTTCCGATTTTGAACATGATGTTTTGTTGTAAAGTTCCCAAGAGCCTGTAATCAAGGCATCAAGATCGTGATCTATATAAACTGTTCCTGACTCGAGAATGGCTCGTTTAAATAGTCCTTTTGAAGGGGGCGACAATAGATGTGCAGAGATTGACACAGATCCAGCAGATTCACCAAAAATTGTCACACTATTCGGATCACCACCAAACATATGAATATTTTCATGAACCCATTTCAAAGCAAATAGTTGATCTTGAAAACCAATATTTGGTGGAATTCGAGGTTCATTTGCTCCAAAGTAGATGAAACCGAATGCATTAAGACGATAGTTCATAGTAACAAGTACAACATCATGTAACGGGACCATTGGAATTCCTTCAGTGTTTCCTTCATTCCCATAACCAAATGTAAAAGCTCCTCCATGAATCCAGAAAAGTACTGGTCGTAGTCGTTCTGATGAGTTATTAAAAGTTGATTCAGTAACATAGATATTGAGATAAAGACAGTCTTCACTAGTTTTTCCTGTATAAGGTATGTTTAAAACCGGATTCATTGGTTGGAGACAAGCTGGGCCAAAGTCAGTCACTGATTTAACCTCAGTCCATGGATCTGGTTTAACTGGTAACTGTAACCTCAACTTACCAACCGGTGACTTTGCATAAGGAATACCAAGAAACTGGTAAACATCAATCGATGCATATTCAGTAACTTTACCTTGGATAGGACCACTAGTCAAATTAACTATTGGAGTTAAATTAAGCCCATGAACGGGCGAAAAAATTAGACAGAATAAAATCAAAATATTCATTTTGAATAAACATTTATTATGGTAGAGATTTCCCATTCATCCGATATATATACATCAGCAGTGACAAAACCAATGAGATCGTCAGAAAACAATAGAAACAAAAATTTTAGATCCTACAGAAGTGATTATGAATCAGATTCGTTTTATCTGCGTCTACTTGCGTTTATGAAAGATAATATCCTGCAACCAAACATTCAGATAATCATGAGGGTTTTTAAAAATCTGGAGTAAGTGTGATATGTGAATGAAAAAGAAGTGCCAAGTGCTCAATTGTTAAAACCAAAATGATCAGATATCCAGTGCAAAGATATTGACGATTAAATGTTCCAAACCATGACAATGGCTTACGATTTCAGAGCACGATTATCGTTTATGATTGTTCCAACTCACAGTTACAGTTGCATATCTAAAATTTTTCAGCCAATGGTAGTAACATTTTTTATCTGGTGCAAAACTGCGAAAAATGCGGTCAAAATTCTAGATAAACTCTTATATAAAGAATAATACCTCGACGACAGTTACAATCAGAGAAAAAACTAGTCTTCTCAGTGATTTAATTCAGTATTTGAAATATTGATATGTTATTGATAAATTCAAAAATATCTAGTAGAACAGATTTTAGATACAAAAAAGAGCACCAGATCGAATCAAATCAGCACAAATTATGAATTTTTTGTAACATTAAGTTAGACAATCATTATCAATAATTGTGCTCTTAATTGTAATCCTTTGTCATGATTTGGAACATTTAATCGTCGATATCTTTGCACTGGATATCTGATTATTCTGTTTTCTATTCACATAAACATAATATCACACTTACAGCAGATTTTCAAAAACATATTTCATGATTATCTGAGTGTTTTGGTTGGTGTTATCTTTCATCTATACAAATAGTAAGCTACAAGTCGCCTAAAACGAATCTGATACATAATTACTTATGTAGGATCGCGAATAGAGGAACCGCCAGAATGGTGCGATAGCTACGATATCTACTGGCTATCGAGCGACTCTTAGATAACTTGCGAGTTGCAAGATGGAAGCGTCAATATTTAAGGAATGTTTTTTCGTAGAGTCAAAGACTCACAAAATATCCCTCTGCACAACAGTTTCTCATAAAATAGCTTTTAATTGGAAACTTCGATTGCATTTTGTTCGGTTGTAAAAGCAGACTTTATTTTATTTTTAATTTACTACATTCTGACGATGCTTTTTTACATTAAGATTTTATTCTTTCGAACATGGTTTGAATTTATCGTAATCAGTTGAAAAGAATTTGCAATAGGTCATGATTGTAAAGTCTCTAGTAAAATTCTAGTACTCTTTTGAAATCTGAAGTAGTATCCGGCCACTTGACTTTTGACAAGCCAAAATTAGGATGGGCTACATCAAACATCTACATTATTACACATCGATGTTGCAGTTATGAATGCATGAATCAGTTTATCAAAGGTCCAATGTTACACGTGAAAAGCATAAGAGTTGATATATTTTCCAAGATAAACTAGAAAAGACGAAAAGAGTGAATGTTTGTTTAGATCAGTAGGAAAATCATCTTACGAATATAAAGAAGCTCTTCTCAATAGTCAAAAAGTCACCGAGCTTGATGCCATTGTATGGTCCAGCGACTCGATCCATTATTTCCGAAACCTTCATAAAAATCGTACATTTAACGGTCTTTATTAGTTCTTTGATGAAAATCAAATAACCAGCCATTACCTTGTTCAATGTCTTCAATGAGAGTCTATTCTTCGAAGTCAAATGGTGCAATCTAACTGTCAACTCGTCGAGCTAGCAAAAAATAATGAAAAATGAAAAAAGAGACGATTTTGTATCAAATAGAATAACATTACAATCACCTAATAATTTTGATACCTCAGAGAGGAAATTTCCAAAGATGTAACCGAAAATTCCAATAGCCGGAAGAATTATAGTGCCGATTAGTGCAAGTATATTGGCTAAAACGTCATTGTAAATTCTAACAACCAGTCCAAGGAAAATGTATACATCACCTGAAGAAGCAAATACAAAGAAATAGTACAAGAATACATAGCGTAACTTTCTCGTAGTTAACTCAAAACTGTTGAGACGACGAATGATCAGTAAACATAATAACTTTATATTTCTCTCATTCATTCCTCTGGTTGATTTTTTCAAGCGATCAGCCCTGTCCAATAAATCCATCAACCGATAGAGATGAAAGACGAGTGTACAAATAAAATACCAAGTAAATCCAAGAATCGAGTTCAAGAGAAAAGTGGTAATTAAAGCGCACGAAAATGAGCCAAGGAAACAACTGAATGCCAATTCAGGAATTTCGTACATCCAAGGATTGGTCAGCACTGGGGTGAAAAAACCAACTAATGTAAATAAAGGAACTACAGGCATCACGCAGTAAGCAACGATTGTCACTAAAATAATAGTCAATCGAAATCTATTGATAACTAGATTACCCATTTTTAAATGACTCCGATTGAAGCCGTTGCAACAAACTTTCCAAATGGACAATATTTCGAGTTTTCCTTTGGCTTCAAGATTCAAAATCCACTCACGAAAGATGAACATGACTGATAAAGTGATGACTGCCCAAATTGTTAAAGCCTGACGATCTTTAGCTCGGAATAATGGATGACCAAGAAAAATGGCAATACGTTCGCTACTAGTGAAAATGAGTATTAAACCTCTAGACCAATTCATAAAAGAAATGATTCCGACCATCCAGTCCAACCAATTAAGTTTACGATAACCAAAAGAGCTGATCGCTACAGTGTTACTTTGATTAAGACCATTACGGACAGCTTGAAAGATTATTGTCATTCTTTCTGTTTGTCTTATTAGCTCGCTGACACTTTGATCAAATGCATTTGTATCTGGAATCGTACGAGGATTATTAAACAATCGTTTGAAATATCCAATAAGGTGAACGATTCCAGGTTTAGCACTTTTAACTCTTGCATCCATTGTTTGCTTTTCATTGAATGAAGAAGCATAATGGATTCCAAAGCTATTAAATTTAGCTTTTAATATTTAATGTTTTCTTTTTGCATTATAAAGTAAATTTATTTTTCAATAAACGAATCGAAAAGACTGAATGTACATTCAAAATGAATAGGAAAAATAATTATGCTATTTTTCAGAATATTTTTATGGATTTTCATTCAGAAATGTATTTTCATACTATTCCAAAATAAATCAGTTACTCTTCAAGACCAGTCAAAATCATTCCATAATTCTAACAGTTCCAATCGTGAAAGATATAATCTCTTTATTGAGCAAAACTCAGCAGTAGTTAGTAGCGAGCGCGCTGTTAGTCCATCATCCTTTGTAGGAACCATCTTGCAATGAACGTAAATTAACAACCAACAACAATATGGTTGATGCATTTTCAAGAAAAAACTGAAATTAAAAGTTTATTGATAAATTGAATAATATTTTCTTGTACACACTCTTACTTACATGGATAATGAGTGACTTTTGGATGAAACATAAGTCGCCAATTCTAACGCCATTGTATGAACATCTTTCTAGAATGTATAAAATCTAATCGATTGGATTAAACATTTCAGCTTAAATTTGCATTCATTAGCTGATGTTTATAGCTTACTTTCAACTTTTGTTGAATATTCAATGTGAAGTCGCCCGCTTGAGCCATGAGTGCTGAATAGCAACCACAAAATCGATTGAACTTAAAAAAATTGAGACAACAATTAAATTGTAATAATATTTTGTGTAGTTGTTAATAATTATGCAAAGTATTAGGGTTTTGATTGATCTTCATTGAAATTATTTTCTACTTGTTTAGTTTCAAATTGAGTTTAGTTAAAAGCTATTCGATCGTGGAATAACTTGAGTTTTAATAAATTTTCAAAATTTGGGGAATAGTTTATTGTACCTGATTCCAAAATTTACTTAAAAGAAAGATTATGGCCGTACTTGCCACTAAACTTGCTAGACCTGAAAATGAAAGTAGATAAGTGACTAAAGGTGAATGAATTTTGATGATTAAACCAAGAAATATGGATACATCCATAGTGATGGACATTCCCATGAAAAAGAGGAAAGAAAAATATCGAAATATTCGTGTTTTTTCGTCAAAATCATTTGAAAAACTAATGAAAAGTCGATTAATTGATTCAACTTCTCTTCGACAATCGGATGATTGTTGATGAATAGCCAATGTAGACAATTGTTCCGTCAAAGTTGTCAAACGTGAAACATAAAGTGATGTAAATATGAATGCAATGCAGTAAGAAATGACCAAGCTGTTAACAGAAATCAGAAAAATGGAAATTTCAATCAAACACCAAATTGAACTGGCTACAAAGTAGATTGAATTTGACCACATAAATGGATTAGCAGCATGAAGTGCCATAAACAACGGGATTAAACTGTAATAAAATGGGTGAATATTTTTAAACCAATAGATGAGACAAAATGAGGCTAATCGCTTGAATCGATTCGATTGAAGCAACGATAATGCCAATAGGTGACGAGAAAAACCATGATCGTGAATGACAAATAGTTGAGTTAAAAATTCGAGGCAACCTTTTGATTCCAAGTAGAGCCAATACTCCCGACAAAAGTTAAGAAATACTAAATAGGCCAACATGAGTCCATTGAAAATTGGTGAACTTGAAAAAAGATAAAATGGATTGCCCAAAAAAGTGTGAACACTCGAAGTGTGGTTGCTGAATGTTAAAATGGTGTAACGAATAGCCATGATTAAAACAAGTAAACGAATGGTTAACAATTTCAGGGTGAAATTGGGTAAACTAGAAGAGGATTGATGCTGTCGGCAGCCATTTTTCAACATGAATGTGTAAAGGGAAACGGAATTGAATCTGGTAATGGCTTTACGAATAATTTTATGGTCAGAATTGAAACCTAAAAGTGAATGAAAGTGTCGAGTCAAGTTGAAAGAAAGCATTTGTTGGTTAACCATTGTGAATGAGTAATGTCATAATAAATGAAAAACTTTTATTGAACTTACTTTTCTTTCTTACTCGCATTTTGGTTAGTCAATTGTGTCTATTGTCAACTGATTCAAAACTGGAATTGCAAAGCAAATATTGAGCTTATATTGAACTTTAAAAATGAAGACCAACAACGATTAAAGATGTAACAACGAATACAATTAACTTGATCAATGTAAAACAAACGGCAAACTCAGTAAATATAAATTGTCTCGGTTCGTTGCTTAATGGTTTACGATGAAAATTTAATGACTCGAGACATAATATTGTAAAGTTTTGATACTCTTGGGTACTTTTGATGGTTGAAAATGTAAATATTGAGTGTTTTTGTTGTTTTCTAATGTTTCAATTTGCCAACCAAAAGTCTTTATTTAATCGATTGTCGGTATCATTAGTCCAAATGGATTTAAGCGGCATATTGATGAAAATTTTACTCGAGATCATGTCAAGTTTAAGATGTTTACGAGCTTTAAGTTGAATGAAAAACATTTCTGTTTTGTTTGCTAAGTTTGCTTGATTAATGGTTTCGAAGTTAAGCATCTAGTGATCGCAAGTTTACAACTAATAACATTATTGCCGCTGCATTTTCAAGAAGAAACTGAAATCGAGAAAAAGTAAAAATAAGTATTAATACAGTAGCATTAATGGTCAACAGTTTTCATGATCGTCACTGTACATACATAGACAAGAAGTGTTCTTTTAATGATGCAAAAATCGCCAATTTTGATGCCGTTGTATGAACACATTTCTAAAATATGCAAAATCTACGCAAATTAGATCGATATTGTGATTCAACAAAGTGAGTTAGTTACCTTTAATCTTTGAATTGTATCTAATTTGATTTTGGATCGAGCCAAAAGAGCCGAGTAAATGCCACAGAAAAGATTGAACTGTTCAAGTTTTAAAGCAGAAACAATGACCAGGTTAGCAATCCTACTTTTGCATGGCCAAATGAATAAAAAATGTGACTAATTTGTAACTTACTTGAAACCAAAAGGCTGAACAAGCATAAATTATTAATGAACCTACTGCAATCGCCAAAAACCCTGAATATCCAAGAAGATTAGAAGTCAAAGGTGAATGGATTTTAATGATGTATCCAAAAAATATGGCGAAGTCTGATGCAGCCGCAATTATAATAAAATTGTAAAAACAATAATACTTTACACTAAACACTAAAGACCTAAAATCGTTGAGAAATTGAATAAAGAAACGATTTGTTGATGCAACAAGTATTCCACTTTGGTCTACTTGATCACATGTTGAAATTAAAATCAATCTCTCTATAATAGTCTTCATTCGTCCAACGCAAAGCCATATAAATATTAGAATGGTACATACGACCGCTGATATACTCTTGTTAAGATGGATGAAAGTGATCACTTCAATCGTGCACCATATCGTGCTTGACACAAGGTAAACTGGATTTGACCAAAAACTTGGATTGAAAAGATGAACAGCAATCAACATCGGGACAAAAGAATGGCAAATTGGATAAATAAAGTAAAGCCAGAAAAGGAGGCAAAATTGAGTTCGTTTTTTAAATATGTAAGCCTGATACGATGAAAGATTCAACATTGACTCATCAAAGCCGTGATCTTTGATAATCAAGATTTGACTCAAAAATGAAAGATCGCCTCTTGCTTCCATTATTAGACAATATTCGCGACAAATTAGTCCTAACATGTAAAAGGCGAGTAATATAGCATGAAAAATGTATGACACAGAAGCCGAATAAAATTCATTGCCAAGAATTACATGAATGTATGAAGTCTCATTAGTTGATATAATGATGATGAAACGAAGTATTGCAATCGAACTTAATAATCGAAGAGAAAAAAGTGAAGAGCCAAAATTAGGTAAACCTGAATAAGAGTTTTCCCGATCTTGATGATAGCCTTTTTTCAATACACAAGTTTCAAGTAATATTGAGTTGAATTTATCAATTACTTTTCCAACCAATTTTGAATCATCTTTAATACCAAAATAACATCGTAGGCAAGTTTTAATTGAACAAAATTGGTTACAAATTGACATATTAAACTTTATTCAAGTTATTGAATCGTTTACAAATTAGTTTAAAAGCTGGTCGACAGTTTAACTCGACTTGAGTTTTGTCGATTTTACATTGAACTGCATTGAACTTATAAAATTTCCTCATCTTCCATTCAATGTTATGATAATTAACTAGTATTAGTATTACATGCTATTAATGATGTTGTTTGCATCAAAGTCATTATACAACCAACGATCTTTATCCACTGGGAATCGATTGAATGTTTGATCTGAGCTGTACACGATATCAGTTGATATTCCCTGAATCAATATTGATTATTATATTTTTTGGTTCAATAGTTACATTCAATGAATCTTATTTCAAAAAGGCAAAGATTTACATTCTTCCAGGTTCGGAGCATTAATTGAAAAAATAGATCTCCAACAATAATGGCCACTAGTGCAAATAAATGCCATGCATCTCAATCCATTCATTAAAGAAGCTATTCCGGTGATCAAATCCAGAATCATTCAGACTAGTAGATAATTGTTTAGATTCTTGATTGCGAACCAAATTTCAGATTTGTATTCGATTTCATTTTTTTGAAACATTAAAATGTAGTTAACAAACTTAAACATAAACGAGCTGAGCAATCCGTTTCAAACATATGCGTGAATAAGAATGGTTAATTTTAATTAGAAGGATTTGCATTATTCCTCGATCAAAGGTCCAAGGGTGCAAATAAACAGCATTAAAGTTGATATGTTTTCTAAGATAAACTGAAAAAACGAAATTAAAAGTTTCGCTAAAACGATATATTTACTATTCTTACTAATATGAAAAAGCTTTTCTCAAGAGTCACAACGTCTCCAACTTTGAGGCCATTATATGGTCCAGCAGCGCGATCCATGATCTCCAAAACCTGTACAAAAAGATGGAATGCACACAATGCACAAGTCTGTTAGTTATGTTCTTGACTGTGTTTGGCTTCAATTTTTTGATGATGTCCGTTTTGACTAAACTAGAGCAATTTGAAGCTGAGAAACCCAAAGTGAAGGTAGTTTGATTTGGTAAGATCCATGATTTGTAATATGGACTCTTGCGAGCTCCTCTCACCCTGTTAAAATGTGAATTTGTCATTGACCTGAATTTTGATCAAGCTCTGACTTCTCCGAAAACTAATCGATTGATTTTCAAGCATTTATTATAGTCACGTTTGGGCTCTTGCTCGTTTTAAATATGAGCAAATGCAATTATTATTTACCAGTAGTAGGGAAACATACGCTTCAAGCACAGGAAGTCGGAAATAGGGAAGACTTCCGGTTTCAGTACCAAATCAGCGATTTGTAAAAATTGGTGCAGACATATTCCAGTTAATTTTTTTTTTGTGTTTGTGTTGGCTGAGAAACCTAAAAATTTGTGGATAAGCATAAAGTTGATGTTGTACTGACTCACACAAACACACCAACTCTAACACACACTAGATTGAAAAAAAGAAACAAGCAATGAGTTGAGAGTTAAAAGTGATTCAGGAAAAACGCGCGCGCGCGCCGAACTCGCGAGATCATTGTTATCGTTGATCTCCGTGAACCCGCGAGAACAAGGATATCATTGAACTCGCGAGATTAAGGATTTCTATGTTTACGCGAGATCAAAGAAATCAGTTTTTAATGTTTAATCATTTTTTATTATGTTTGCCCGAACGGTTTTTAGGTGCAAATTGGATTTGACCACAGTAGCAATATAAAACCACTAAGTAAAACCAATATAATTAATTCAACAATTATTTAATGTTAATGTAAAAATTGACATATTTGTAGAAATAATATTACAAATGTAAATGAAATTAATGTTGATTTTTTTTTGGACGGCCAACTTTTGATTGATTTAAATGCCGTTCATCTACCATCAATTCCAACCATTGTGTGCCGATCTCTCTTTTTATCAAAAAGTATTTTACTTTTATACCATCTTCATCGATTCTTGTTTTAATTTGTGATTTATCGCGGAGATATATTCTTCCCCAAGGAAATAACAAGGGACGTGAATTTTTTTTTACCTTTTCTCTATCTTTTATGCCTTCAATGTTAGCTCGGGCTAGGCAGTCTAAATATAAAAATTTCGAATTACCTCTGTTTCTACCAATTACGTGTTCTCTGAGAATATACAATTTTTTGAATGTGGCATCGCAATATTCACATTTGAAGACAACTGGATGATCGATCATTTCTTTCAGACAAGCTTGTTCCTGTACATCAATGTGTCTATGAGCTCCTCCAGCCCATTCATACAATTTTTCCATCGAAAGTTCTTGCATAGAAGATAATTCTACAGGTTCACAAAATCTGTCTTGAGGGATGATGGATCTATCCCATTCCCCACCTTTTAAAACTTGTCCATCTTCATCAATGGCGTAAACTGGTGTTGTGATTGGAAATTGCAACATTGAAGAAGAAACATTAACGAGTTGTTTTCTTTGTTTTCGTCTTTTTCTCTTCTTTTTTCGTAGTTCTGTTGCAGGTGAGCCTGGCATGCTTTGCTCCGTGTTTGAATTTTCATGTTGATTTCCATGTTCATGCTCATTTTCATCAGATCCAGAGTCAGATTCAGTACTATATTCATAGGTATCATATCTTGTCCTGCCCTGACTTGGTCCAGCCTCACTATCACCACCATCAACATTAACATTTGTATTGATATTGCTTGGCCCAGCTTCACCACCATCAGCACCACCACCACCACCATTACCACCACCATCACCATCACCACTACCAGTACCATCAACAATACCATCAAAATCATAATCTATCACCAGATTTCCTTCATCATCAGACTCAAACATATCCGAAACTGTAGCCGCAGGTAATCGAGTAGCTTCTGGTGAAGGCGGAGCATCTGCATTTTTACATCTAGTAGCAGAGTGCACCTGAAATACACCTGAAACAGAAGAAAATTGAGTGTAAAAATTTTATTTCCAAGCACTCTTAGCAAATAAATTTATGAATTTAAAATTTGTCAACTAAAGAAAAAATAGAGCAAGAAAAAGAGCAGCATACTTTTTATTGGTAAACATGGAAATTATTTTTTGATTCGGAATTGATGACCTACATATATACATCACATGTGGATCGGAAAATGTCCGAAAAATATTTGCGGTCAGATTTAAATCGAAATTGAAAAAAATATATTTTACCATTTTTTACGGGAAAATAACAAATCGTACCAATCTTTTAATCTGGACTAAATAATTTTTTTTTTCGCTTTCAAATATTTGTTGTGAATATACAAAAATTAAACTCATGCAAAATGGTAAAATAATATTGACGGCTAGATAAAAATTAAGGTAAAAAATAATATCATCAATTATTTCAACAAAAATTCAAAGAGGGCCTCATCTTTAACCTATCACTTTAGAAATTATTTTTTGATGCGGAATTGATGACCTACATATATACATCACATGTAAATCGGAAAATGTCCGAAAAATATTTGCGGTCAGATTTAAATCGAAATTGAAAAAAATATATTTTACCATTTTTTACGGGAAAATAACAAATCGTACCAATCTTTTATTCTGGACTAAATAATTTTTTTTTTTCGCTTTCAAATATTTGTTGTGAATATAGAAACATTAAACTCATAAAAAATGGTAAAATAAAATTGACGGTTAGATAAAAATTAAGGTAAAAAATAATATCATCAATTATTTCAACAAAAATTCAAAGAGGGCCTCATCTTTAACCTATCACTTTAGAAATTATTTTTTCATTGCAAATGATTAGATATGCTAAACTCACAATATGTTGGCAAAAATTTTTCTACCAATCATTTGCGGTCACTTTACATGAGCTTTTATGAAAATTATCGAAATCTTGATATTAGAATCCAACTCATGTTTTTTGAAAATTATGAGGTGATTTGATACTTCTAACTTATTACTTAGTCTGTTCAATCATAAAGACAAGCTTATCCAATCACACCTGACATAACTTATCTCTAAGTTTTGACATTTAAGTACAATATTCTACTGTATTATTTTATCGATAAAGATCGATATATGAATATTCAAATAATAGATATAAAGCAAACGATATGATATTCATCTATTAGGTTTCCAACTAAGTTCGTTCGCTTTTTTTACCACTAAGTTCAGTTGTTAATTTTTCGGAGAAAAATTTATCTTTTGAGAATTATTTTTTCGTCAATGATAGTTGATTTTGTGAGCTTTAATTTGATATAACTTTCATACTTATCAGAATTTAAGTAAATTATAATTTAACAATTTAAATTGATCAACTTTTTACAAATTTTTTTGGGTTGAGCATAAAGAATGATTAAGATAATTTTTTTAATTGCGATTCTAAAAAATTTTAATGCAACAGATAGCTTATAGTTCAGAGTACATATTCATGTAATTTCAAGTCTGTAGATAAAATAGTTAATTAATAAATCAATTCAAACCTAAAATTCATTTAACATTGAAAATCCATAGAAACCCAATTTTTACTGAAAATCTAATTTTTCACCAATTTTCAATGCATTTTTAACATTAGATTTGACAATAAAAAAATGAAGGTTTGCTAATTGAACATTGATTAATTAATTAATTGATTAACATGTAGACTTGAAATTACATACATATGTACTCTAGACTATTAGCTATGATGCATTTGATTTTTTTCGAATCGCAATCGCAAAATTTATTTTGATCATATTCGACGATCAACCCAAAAAAGTTAGTCAAAATTTGATCAATTTAAATTGTTAACTGATAATCTATTTCTATTCTGATAACTATGTAAATGATACAGAATTAAAGCTCAATAAATTCTCTATCATCGGTACAAAAATAATACTGAAAAGATAAATTTTACAGTAAAAAATTATTAATGAAAGTTAATATTACAAAAAAACGAACGAACTTAGTTGGAAACCTAATATATAATGTAAATACTCATATCGAACACCTCTAGAATAAATAAAAAGCTGCTCACCCCATAATAATAATAAACCAAATAAGTAGAAATTTTCCATCTTAGTCGTGATCATCTGATGTGAGCTGAATAAATATATGAATAACACAAATGAGGAGATTAAGAAAAAGGATATTAGGTATATACATATTTTGCTAAATCAAACTCACTTTTTTTAACAGGATTAGTTTTAAGCTGATAAAGATGTTTAAAGCACTTCAAATAAAATTTAAGTAGCACAATATAAATTATGTTTCAACTTACTACTTTAAAACTACATTTGATAGTGTTAAAAAATCATCTCAAAATTTCTTTTTATATGCACTTAAGATGATGTGGAATTAGATGAAAAAGTTGTTTCATTTGTTCATTATTTATTCAACAATTTTACTGCTATCAATCAAGCTGAGCCCCCAACTGCTGCATGTTAAACATATAATTTGCATTTAAATTGATTTTCCAACCTGAAAAAGGCAAGAATTTATGGTGATTCGTTCCACATTGAAGCAAACCGGTTTTCAATAAACTTGTTTTATTTTCTCAGCTGCACAATGTAACAATTTTACCTCTATCAATCAAACTAAGTATATAAATATCATCGAGTTTAACCTATTGCAAGTAAACTTTGAATATTTAAGCAGTTTGAGGATTTTAATGTCATTCTAAATAAACTTTCAAAGCAAAAAAAAAATTGGAAACTAAATCAACTCAAATTAAAAAAATAAATTACATAAGAAGTTCAGAATATACATACATCTGCATTGATAAAAGATGTACACTATTTACTTAAAGCATCCTTTTACCATGTTGTTAGCTGGTCCAAGCGGTTGTGGAAAGACGTTCTGGCTTGCTTCACTTCTGAAAAATTTAAATAGATTTATTTACCCAATACCATTAACAGTCGACTATTTCTATGCTGAGTACCAACAGCTGTTTTCCACAATGCAAAACGTTAACTTCATAAAAGGTTTACCTGAAAGTGCTTTTGAGAAAATAGATACAAATTCCCCTAAATTAGTAATCATAGACGATATGATGACAGAATCCTCAAACTCAAAGTTAATTTCACAGCTTTTCACACGTGGTAGTCACCATAAAAATCTTTCGGTCATACTTATCGTTCAAAATTTGTTTGTCAAAGGTGCAGAAAGCCGTAATATATCGCTTAACGCACATTACATAGTGCTCTTCAAAAATCCTAGAGATAAGTCAATTTCTGCAATGTTGGCTAGACAAATGTTTCCAAATAAGATAGTAAAGTTCAGGGACATTTTTGAAAATGCAACAAAAGAACCATACTCATATCTTTTCATAGATCTGAAACCTGATACTCCGGATGAGATACGTCTTTTAACTAATGTGTTGTTAGAATACAAACCAATGTATGCATATCAATTATAATAATAATGTGCTAATAATATTAAATTTTCAATTATATAAGAAAGTAATTGTTTAAGATCACTCAAAATGTCGATTGAGAAAGCAATAAAAGTTTTACCTACCTTAAAACAATTAGCAAAATTAAATGGAAAAACTGAGAGACGTAAGATTATATGTTCATGTCCATGTAGTGTGCTAAAAGTAATCCAAGAAATCGCAAAAAAAACTTTATCTGGACACATAAACTTAACATCACGTCACAGAAAACATTTGAAAAAATACAAAAAAGATATAAGACGGATCAGTACCAATTTACCTGCAAATACATTGAAAAAATTATTAATTCAAAAGGGTGGATTGTTACCAGGATTGTTAGTGCCTGCTATATCAATTTTGGCAAATCTAGTTGCAAATAAGTTGTCGAAATGAACACAATCACCAGAATGGTTTTAGTTCCAGAGGATCAGCTTAATGATATTCATTTCAATAATATGAATGATGTGAATCATAACCATAATCATCATGCTAGTTCATTAAAAAAGAAAAATAAATTAGATCCTATTTTGAATTCAGATTTACCTTCTAATCTCAAAATAAAATTGTTAAATCAAATTTTATTGAAAAATGATATTCATTCAATGCAAAAGAAAAAGATCAAAGAAAGTGAGCTAAAGAAGGACATTGAGAATCGTTATAAGATATGGAAAGGAATCAAAAAAGAACAAAATGAATCGAAATCAACACAAATCAAAACTGACAACATCCATGATGCTGACAGTGATGATACTCTTATGGAATCTGACTCTGAAGAATCATATTATTCATTATTAGATGATCTGAATAAGCAAACTAATATAAGTAAAGATAAAAATAAAGAATCTGACCACAACCATCTGCAGGCAACAGTTTCTCCCCCCTTAATGACAGAACCTAGTTCAAATGTTGAAAATAATACTAATACTAAACATAAATTATTATTCGCGCTGAAAGCACAGAAAAATCTTGTTTCCAATGATAATAAAATTCAAGGAAGTCACGGTAAAATAAAAGGAAGTGAAATTGAATCTATAGTTGATTATTAATCTAATACTGCATGGAATGGAAAAGCTCCAAATGGAACAAACACTGTTATTGAATACATCAAAGATAACAATCTTCCTTGTCGAAATTTAGTTAAGAACTTGGCAGCTAAAAATAAGCTGAAAGCTCACAAACTATCATGGACAGACTTAAGACGCTTCTAAAACAAGAATACTATACACCAAAAGCCATTGGATCTTTAGGTGGTATCAAAAGATTGTATCGTTCGATTAAGAGAAAAATTCCTGATGTTAAGTTCAATGATGTGCAAAAATGGGTCAAAGAACAAGAAATTTATTCACTATTTAAACAGACAAAAAAAAAATTCCCGAGATTACCAATTTTAGTAGACACAATAGATGAACAATGGCAGATAGATTTGATGGACATGTCATGGATAGCGGGTGAAAATAATGATTTTCGTTATTTATTGAATGTGATAGACTGTTTCAGTCGATTTGTTTGGGTAATACCTGTCAGGAAGAAATCTAGTCAGGAAGTTTGCAATGCTATGAAAAGTATTTTCGCCAAAGGAAGAATCCCAACTAAAATTCAGAGTGACCAAGGAAAAGAATTCAAAAATCATAACTTCATCACCTTAATGAAAAATTATAATATTAAATTTTTTACTTCAACTGATGATGTAATAAAGTGTGCTATAGTCGAAAGGTTCAATCGTACATTAAGGAACCGTATTTATCGATTCCTATCACATAAAGGGACAAAAAGGTATATTGATGTGCTACAAGATATAGTTTTCTCTTACAATAATTCATTTCACCGCACTATCAAGATGTCTCCTGCTGAAGTTAATAAAGAAAACATTATGAATGTGTTATTAAATATAAGAAAAAACCATCCGAAAGTTGATTTGAAGTACAGGCCATATTCTATTGGTGATAAAGTTAGAATAAGTCGTGCAAAGGGAATTTTTGAAAAAGGTGCGACTAGCAACTATACTGAGGAAATATTCACTATAAGAAAAGTTAAGAAGACGCCACAAGGATATATATATAGACTGAAAGACTGGTCAGGTGAAGATATTACTTCAGTTTTTTATCATAACGAAATTGTCCTTGCTGTTGAACCAACATTATATAAGATCGACAAAATATTAAAGAAAAGAATCAATCCTGTTACAAAAGTTAAAGAATATTTTGTGAAGTGGAGAGGATACCCAAACAAATTCAATTCGTGGACTCAAAATGTGGAATCAACCTAATGAGTTTTTTATTGAAGCTGTTTCTAACGCTTCAATGGATTTGTTTCCAGGTAATACATTATCAAAATTTTCAAATAAGTTGGCTAGACCTATTGATATTAGCGGTGATTGGGTGGTTGGAATACAGGAAATTTTCTATCCATCAGATATCATACCTTCCTCAAGAACATCAAATCTGCAGCTTTTAACAGGTGCAAACAATAGAAGTGCAAGTTCTGATTTTATTGTAGAAGCAGGAGATGATACAAACGCTGTTATTAGGAAGATTAATGATGCTATTAAAAGATCGTTTGCTACAACCAAAATGAAAAGAGCCAAGCGGGACAAACTCACAACACTTCAGAATCTCTTAGCAACAAATGTTGATGATATGACTATTGATCAAAAAATAAAACATATGGACGATATTAAAAGGTTGGGCGTTGCTACGTTTTCTAGATTATGGGACCGGATCAATCAATTATCAGCAGAAGTTACTGAAAAGGATAGTGAAATAAGTAATCTTACTACTAATTTAAGGATGAAAGATTCAGAATTGCGAAAAGTGCAACATGAAATAAAAATTGCTGAACAGCAAAAAGAAGATTTTGAAAAATATAAAGAAGCATCTTCTCGGCGGATGAACGAACATCTATTAAAAATTAACTCATATGATAAAGGAAGATACCGAGAATCAGCAGTTGTTCATTTACAAGAAGCTCTGGCTAATGAAAAACAAAGGTCGCAAAACTTTGAGAACAGTGTTGTTGCTAAAATGTCTGAAATTTCAAAGTTGAGAAATGATTATCGAGTGTTACAGGAAGAATCCCAAAGAAAAATTCAGCAAATGGAGATGACAATGGAAAGTTTAAAAAAACAGGAATCCGACTTCAATAAGATTAAAGCAACAAAAAAAGATGCAGTTGAAGATCCAAATATTAGTGCGAAAGAAAAGGAGAAAGAAGTATTAGATAATCTAAACATTAAAGTGAAGATGGACAATGAGATCAATAAATTGAATAAACAAATTCGTTTAGAGCAAGAAAAATATTCGAAAATTGCGAAAATGTTACAAGATAAAGAGATTAAGAACTCAGAAGAGTTGTTAAAGTTGAATAAACAAAAGGAGAAACTTCAAAATATAGTAGAGAAACTTGAAGCAGAAATAAAACAATACCAAACAACTGTTGATAAACAGGCTGCAAATCATTCAAGTAAGGATGCAGTGCTCACAAATCAGCAAGCCACCCTTGAAAATGAAGTGAAAGTATTAAACGATAAAATCAAAACCTATTTGTCAGAAAAAGAAAAGTTGTTGGAAGAAATCGAAACAAACAAAAAATTACTTGCCAAATATGAGCCTCAAAGAAATTTAAACATTGAAATTGATGAGAATGATAAACTACCATTTTTAGAAGTAAAAGATAATAAATTAACCATACACAGAGGTTACCTCGATAAAAAAATCATCGTACCACATTTTCCTGATCCGACATTCATCCAATCACTTGGTTTTGATGGATATACCTATCTTGATGAAATTCAAAAGTTGATGTCATCAAGTGAAAGCATCAAAGCGGATAAATCAGCATCTCTCGATTTTCAACCACACCTCATGTTTGTATATTCAGACATTGTCTCTGAACATTTTGTAGGAGATAAATGTGTAAGAGTTCTGCGAGTTTTACCTTTGAGAAGAAATGAAAATCATCAAATTGTTCATGAAAGATTTCTGAAACCTTTTTATTATCCATTACGGTCCAACAGAATTGAAAACATAAATTTTGTGTTAACCGATGAAGCAGGCGAAGCCGTAAAATTTAACTCAGGAAGAGTACTAATTGGTTTACATCTTAAAAAAGTTGTATAAGAAATGTTCTTAATAAATATTATGCAAAAGTATTGTTTAGTATAAAAATGAATCGTAAAGTTTATTGCTCGTGTGATTCTGATTTGCAAAAATTTTTTAACTTCCAAATCGGTAATGGTTTTGGTGATATTGATGTTTTCAGAGGGTCTCCATATCAACGTGGTCATGGGATTGGGAGTTTAATTGGCCGATTTGGTATGCCATTGTTAAAGTATCTAGGAAAACAAGTTTTAAGAACTGGTGTTAACGTTGGGTCAGACATATTGGAGAAGAAAAAGTTGAAAGATGCATTGAAGTCAAGGTCAAAAGAAACTCTCAAAAATATTACCAATAAATCAATCAGCAAAGTAAATCAATTAGTGAAACAAGATGGAAGTGGTTTTAAGAGAAAAAGATTGTATAAGAAAGCAAGGAAGAATAAGAAAAGTAAAGATAAACGTAAAAGTAAAAGTAAAAGTAAAAGTAAAAGTAAAAGTAAAAGTAAAAGTAGAAGAAAAAGAAAAAAGAAAGTAAAGAGAGATATTTTTTCATAATGGAATATTTACATGTTGAATCAGCACCTGTTGCTAAAAGCGAGTTGACTATATTTAGTGTTCCAACAACACAAGTTGCAATTGACTCGACTTATGAGGTTGCTTATAGACCATCAGCAAGCTTGGAGAGCAGTCAGGTTTATGAAATTCATGTACCACCATCGGAGGATCTTACTGATTTATCTTCCACAATGTTACATTTGAAAGTTAAAATAATTGACAGTACTGGAGAAGCAACTAAGCAAGTGGTAAAAGCAAAAATGGCGAAAAACTTCGCAAATGCACTGTTTGAGCAAGTTGATTTATTTTTAAATGGTGTTAATTTATCGCAAGCCAACAACATGTATCATTATCAAGCATATCTAGAAGAGCTTCTTTACAGATTTCCGAGTGAAATTGATGTAGGAAATGCAAGTAGAAGAGAGGCACAATTTGTGACTCCAGACAGACAATACGACTTCTATTTTAAATTACATTTACCTATTTGTCAACAAGATAGGTTGATGATTAATGCTATTCCAATGGTTTTCAAGTTCACGAGAAGTCTATCAACTTTTCCGGTATGGGCTGCAGCTGCATCAGATACGGAAACTTACAAAACAAAGATTGATAGCATTGCTTTACACGTTCGTAGAGTAAAGCTCTTTCCTGATGCTATGACTAGCTTGCTTACAACATTACAAAAAGTATCAGCTAAATATTTCATTATTCGCAATGAAATTAAAAATTTTACTATAACAAAAGGAGTTAATATGATAAGCATTGAAAATATTTTCAACGGAATTTTGCCCAGACGGATTATAGTAGGATTTGTAGACGAAGCCAGTTTTTCAGGTGATAGACAAGCTAATCCATTTGAGTTCAAAAATTATTCAATAAATTATCTAGCCTTGAATGTTGATGGAAATAGCATACCAAGTATTGCATATCAGCCAGACTTTGTGAAAGATCTATACATGCGTGAATTCATAAATTTATATCGCTATACTGGTCAAGATGATGGGATACCCCAACTAAATGTCGATTATGATAAATATAAACACTTGTATTGTTTATTTGCGTTTGAATTGGGTGGAGATGGAACACTTGGCGGAGAAACTGGAACGCTGAATTTACTCAAGCGTGGTACTATAAGATTAGAAATAAGATTTTCTGAAACCCTTACGAGTCAAGTCAAGCTTGTAGCATTGGGACAGTTTGATAATATCATAACAGTTGATAAAGAAAGAAATGTGCAGCTAGATTATTGAAAATGTTATCATCAATTGATTTGAAATGGTACTTAAGAAAGTATAAACATTTTGGTGGAGTTTTCCCGATTGACAGGCTGCCGTTAATAATCAATAAACCAATGGATTTTATAATCAATTTAGACCATAGCTACAAAGAAGGCTCACATTGGGTTGCACTCCACTTCACCAAATCATATGCTCTCTATTTCGATTCTTTCGGACGAGAACCTCAAGGTGAAATTCTTAATTTTATTGAAAGAAATACAAATTGTTTCACACACTCAAAAATGAAATACCAAGGAAATGATTCAACAGCTTGTGGTTATTTCTGTTTATTATTTGTAGCAATGAATAAAAAGAGATTCTTCAGAACCTTTGAAAAGTGTAATCATCTCAAAAATGAATATTTACTCTATAAACAAATAAAAAGAATATTTAAAATTTGAAAATAAAATATAGTACATTTTTATTTCATAAAAATATGTAAAATAATGGTGGCATGTTATATATGAGACATGCGGCAGTCGGTACACGAACCTAAGAGTTCGAATCCTTTCAAATTTCAAATATTGCAGGCACAAACCAAGTAAGCCACATGCTTACAATAATTTTATATGAAGATAATTTTGAGGTGAACATAATTCTTTATTTTTATTGGTTTAATTATTACATTTATAATTGTTGATTTATTTTATAATGACCATATGCAAGAGAATGTATCTTGTCAATCAAGTATCTTTTATCTTCAAATGGAGACAAAGCAATTTTTTCTGTTTATATTGATGAATATTATGTTCGTCTGACCCTAATCTGTTAACATCGCTGACAACAACTGCATTGTTGAACAATGAATTGTGATAATCCTCAAATGTTAATTTATTCTTAACGACTGCTTGTTGCACACCTTTAGCTTTCTTTTTTACTCCATTTTTAGTTTTCACGGCATAAAGTTTGGGTCTTATTGCAATCACTTCTTCAATGGTATCACCTGCCATTTCATCTTTTAAACAACCAATTCTTTTTTTGTTAACTAGGGAAAAGAGTGGGTCACTTGGAGGTAGATCGCTGAAATCCATAATGTCATCAAATTTTTCCATATCATCGACAAAAGTATTTGTTTTAAGCTCGATCAATAATGAATCAGTGTCAGAATAAACTAAGCTCATCTTTTCATGGAAATATGATTTTAATTTATCATAATAAAGCGTGTAAACATGAAGTTTAGCAAGTTCAAGTATTGTGAAACCAACGATTATTGGTTTGTCCAGTAGTACTGCATCAGGGATCATTTGAAATAAGACTTTTTCTTCGTCCAAAATTTTCATTGATTTGCATTGACTATTTCTGATTCTACGTGCAGCCATTGCTTCATTCAATACTAAGTCAACTCTACACCTTTGCCTTTTATCTTCCAACATTTTGCCGTAATTGCTATTGACAAAAAGTTTGTAGAGAGAAGATATAAACGGTGAAGCAGCATTTTGTCTTTTTTCTGTACAAAACTCAATGAAAGGGGCTAACCATTTCTTTTGTTTGAAGCTAATTACTCTGTGCACTTTTGTCACTACCATTCCATGAAAAACATAGAATTTTAAGGTTTGGTAATGAACCACATATTTTTTTCGCGGCAGGAAAGTTGCAACCAATTTTTCACACAGTGCAGGTTTATAGTTCATTCCATCTAATATTTCCATTGCAGTCGGGCTCAGCATGGAATGTTCGATTAACATCTTATGAGGTGCTAATGGGAAATCATTATGATCATCATGTAAATGATTCGGATATTCTAAATCAACTTCTAAGATGTATCCTTTCATATATGAAGATGGTGTAGACAGGATGTCGTGCAAATCAAAATTTCGTACCCAACGATAATCTCCAACAGGTAATGTTTGTAGCATAGCATGCCCGTAAAGATTATTAACGTCTAAATACAGTAGCCATGTTTGATCACCTCCATTATATGAACTCTGATTAGGATTATTTGCTTTTGCATACCTCTTCACAGTAGTGGTGAAACCACCACGTTTTCCGTTCTCAATCATTATGTACATATCAAGTTCTGTGAATAACTCTAATCCTATCCGCAACATTTTTACTGCAGATGCTAAGGACAAACCGGGCACAGACATATAGTGAGGAGGGTCGATTCCGAAATCTGTTATGGATGTTTCTCTGAAATTTTCAAAAATAGCAGCTAGCATTAAAACATCTAGTTTAAGATAAATGTCTATAAGCTGACCCAATGATTCACAATTGAACTGCTTCCAAATTCTCTCCAGTCTAGAATACATTTCAATGGAGCAGTTGCTATCGTTAAGCGAAGAATAAAACTTTTCGATTGGTGGTAATGTTGAGTCTGCATACTTTTCATATGAATCCAGATATTCATATGGTAATGTTGCTTTTTCGTACAAATCGGTTAAATCTTCATCTCTCCATAATTGTCGTAGCATTTGATTTTTTTCATCAATACTCAAATCTTTAGCTAAAGTATCCAAACTCGCTGGTAAAAAAGCAAATGAATCAAGGAACGCAAAATTGCCAAAAAACCATCCAATATACTTTTCCATAGTTTGAGGAATTATAGTGATGTCTGTGAATATTTTCGCATCCATTCCTTTTATCAGAATATGTGAGTCATAATTTTTCAGATTATGGAAAAATATTGGAATCCGTTTAGGTATCGAATAGTTCAAATTACAGTTGTTATGGGCTGCTCCGCGGTAACGTCCTGTAAGATGATCATGATCACGAACTCGATCATCACATAAAGCTTCACGACAAATCCAACAGTAAATAGCATTTTCGAAATGTTGTTCATCCTCTGGAAGCATGTGAAGCTCTCTGACTTGATGTTCTTTGAGGTAATTACGCATCCACTTTTCTGAGTTCTTTATACTTAACAAAAATTCTTTAGCAATATTCTCACCATGAAGAAATTCGCTCTTAATAATTTTCTTGTTCCAATCCATTATGCAGTATCCATAACTTGTTGGTTCATGTCTTGTTATTTTTATTGAATCACTAGTTGGCACAGCGATGCATTCGAAATCAGCATATATTACGAAAGGATGTCTTATTTCTTTATTTAATTGTCTCTGAACAAAAGGAACTTTAGCGGAACCATTTTTTGCCTTAGGCATAAAAACTGCCTGAACAGCACGTTTCTTACATTCAATTATATGATTTTCTAATTGAATCTCGAGACGATATCCATAAAGACACCTTTCACAATGAAAGCGTCTGTAGTTCGTTCTGCTATTCAATAATCTTGAAAAACTTGTTATCAAGCTATAATGATCTTGGAATAGAAAAAGCTTCACATGCTTCTCCAATTGATTTTTAGCGATTCGGACCGGAATGACATATTTCTTAATGAAGTGATAAGAAAATACACTAACAGAAATATTGTTTCTCTTCTCAAATCCTGCAATTTGGTCAATGGTTACATCTCCTCTCCACATTGAAAAGTCATGTTTATCAATATACTGTTCATATAAATTAACACGATTTATATTAGCTCCATTGTTATACAATCCTGCCAAAACTGAATACATGAAACAGTCCTGATTACATTGCATAGAAGATATACATCTCTTTGCAGTTAAAGCTGGTGGCAATTTTATCCATGAACACCCTCCATGGTGTGGTTGATATTTTGCAACATATACATCCAAATTATTCACTGACAAAATACGGAATCCACTACCACGCTCTGTGTAATGATCAATAATATTCTGGATTTCGGTAAAACTTTCTCTGATTAAATCAGTTATCGGCTCACTTTCATGATAGTATTTTTTGAAAATTGAATGCATGTGAGATTCAACACTTTCTCCGCTTACTAATTTTTCAAAAACAACACTTAAAGAAAATGCGATTTTTATTGGACCAAGTTCCATAACAACAGCTTCAACAAGATTTTTGTTGTCATCGCCATAATTGATAACAACGTCTTCCAAGGTGAAACAATTTATTATGTTCTGAGAATAAAGTCGATAATTTTTATTAAAAGCTTGATTTAACAGAGTAAAGTTATTTAATGTTGAATATGACGCTTGAGTCGGTGTTAATAGGGAAAGACCACACACTTTCATATGTTTTGACAATCTTTCTTGAGTACTCAATCCTTTTTTACAACGATCGCAGTAAAATTTTTTTCTCTTATTCGGGCCACATTTGAGATTTATATGTTGAGAACTGTTATTTTGATGAGCACATATATTTTGATGAGATGTAGACGGTTGAGGCGATAGAGGAAGTGAGTTTTGGGTAGGAGCACAAATAATCTGATGAGATGTAGATGGTTGAGGTGATTGGGGAAATGAGTTTTGGGTAGGAGCACAAATAATCTGATGAGATGTAGATGGTTGAGGTGATTGGGGAAATGAGATTTGAGTGCAACACTCATGGACGAGATAATCACAAAGATCTGCATAATCTTTTCCACATTCACTGCATCTTCGCAAAACAGGTTCAACTTCAGTAGCAGGGCTCCAGAACGTTTCCATCATTGAACAGTTAGGTTGCTTACAACATTCATGAGAGATAAAATCATTTATTTTCAAAAATCTGCACAAACAACAACTACAAGAAAACGTGTCATCATCTTCTTGCATGTCTTAATTCTTAACAGAGGTTTTGTTACATATTATAATTGAAACTTTATTTGCAGGAAAGTATGTGACAAGTACAATATCTTTTAAGTGACAAAAAAGAGAGATCTAATTTACTTATAAGGTAATATTTGTCGGGAGCTATTGAGGGGCATATCGAATTGTAGAACATAAATATTTTATATTGTATAGGGCTTATCTAATTTCATTGATGTTCTGAGAGGAAATACCGAACCAAGAGATTATAGATCAATCTCAACAAAAGCAGATGTTTTGGGTATCAACTAGTTTAATGTAATTGGTCTTCCGGCAGGCAATCCTACCTGTATCTTAAATATTGCATCATAGTATTGGACTCTTAGAAGATCGACCTCATTGAGAGCACAAACAATGGGAAAACTAGGATCGGATTTATCGGGCATTATTCTTGCTAGTATAATTTTGATTCGTGCGTCAATACCTTCAACATTACGAAGATCATCATAATATGTCATGATTGGCATGTATGCTTGCTCGAAAAGTTTGGAAATAAGCTTCATTGCTTCTTCAGTCAGCTCATCATTTCTCCGGCGATATTCAGTTAGGATCTCCGATTCTGTCTAAATTTTTCCAATAATATTTAAATAAATAAATAATTAACATGAGTGTTATATCAACAGTCTTCTACTTTTGATTTGATCACTTTTAGCAAAACTTAAGATTGATAATCTTTGTTTAGATTGCAGCTTTCTCAAATGTAAGCTTTTTTTGTTTGATTAGATTAGATTAACACTTTTTGTATCTATTAAAAGTGATAAATTCAAAAGTAAAAGACTGTGTCATTAATAATAAATTTGAAATAGGCAAATACTCACCGGTTCTAAAATATCAAACACATCATCAATAACTTCATGAGCCAACAAGTCCATTTTTTATTAAAGGTAAAAAATATCAATTCACAGTTTTGTCAAAATGAAAAACAGATATTAAGGTTAGATTGTAAATTGAACAAACGTCTAAATGAGAAGACACTAAATGAGAAGAAAACATAATGACAGATATTGTTGAACGGGAACGAATACGATTTAGTCAAAAAAAAGTCCTTGATGTTTGAAATGTTTTTGTAGACAAAAATTCACGGTGGAAGTTGTTTAATTTAATTTGTTTAAGTTTATGCTTAGCAAAAAAAAAATGATATCATCTTGATATTGGTTTTTAAAATTTTTAATTTGTGTGAAAAAACATGTTTTGATAACTTTACATGTTTGCATAAACTTAATTGAATTATCAATTTATTTATGATTTGTGATATATTTCTACAAGAAAACTGATAGACCATTTATAAAATTAAATAAAAAATTGTTTAGATCATGAATTTATGAATCAACAAGGGCTGTAACATGTCTTTTTCTAAATTGAAAGTTATTAAAGGGATGAAAAGAATTGAAAGGAATGAAGAAAGAACTAAAAAAAGAAAATCAAATAAATCAGTGTTCAAATCAATCTTTATTGTAAATCATTTTTTTTTTTTGGAAGTCAATTACATTGACTGTCTGTTGTATCGGTACATTTTATGGGTGTTGGCCAAAGCACAATCAAACGATTTGTTAGGAAAATGTAATTGGCAAGATGGAACTTTGGGTCCGTGTACAGACACTTTCACGCGAGGAATCCAAAGTTTTTTAAGCATCATCTCAGAAGCTCTGTTCATATAACCGCACAAAAACCGATCTTCAGTAAGCGAAGAATCATAAAAATTCCGTATCATGATATTAGCCTGTTCGAGATTTATCTCAGTAGGTTTACCTTCATACGGCATCCCGATAACCTCATCTTGATCAAGGTGAACAGCCCAATCGTCCTCAGTAGGCACTTCGGATAGTTTTTTCCCATGAAAAACAGCAGTATGGATAGTGGCAGTTTCAGATAGCAGAGCTATCTCACGAGGTAAGAAATCGGACTCAACAAAAAATCCAACGGTGTCAAAGAAACAGCAAATATTTGAAGGCATTTTAAAATTTATTATTCAATTAGATTAAAAAACAGGATACAATTAAAAAACTTAATTTAATTAAAGCAAAAAAATTTGAAAAGAGAAGAAGAAGCAAAAAAAAAAGAAGGAAAGATTAAAATTTGACAAATTCACTTGATAAATGAAAGTTACAAAGTGATTTAATTTGCAATTTCTTTCAATGCAAGAATAAGTGAGCGTAAAGTTACTGCATTATCGCTATTTAACATGTCTTGCAAATTAGTCACGAATGAGCCAGATAATCGAGCGAGAAAATCTTCCTCGCGTATTGCCATATTTGGTATGTCACCAAAACTTTTCTGGTAAACAGCCCATTCCTTTGCAGGCGTGAGAACTTGTAATGCTTGATAATCTTTATTCTTGATTATCTGAATTTCCTCAATCCATTCTTCATGGATATTCTCATGTGAATCACCAACTACTCGCGAGTAAATGAAAGAATCAACAAGCAAATTATCAGGAAATCGGCCAATAGGGTCTCGTATTAACTCCAACAATGCAACTATACCAGGTATAGCCTTCATTAAACCATCGATAGCATCAACTGGAATTTTATACTTATTGTATCTTTTATTAAGCTGAATCTGTCCAGAATCAAGTTGCGTAATTGTAAGCTCATCAATGTCTTCTACTTCAATAGCATTTTTTTCTGATAAATCGGTCAAATAACGTCCAAGTTGTAGAAGCTCCCACCTTTTGAGATTAACTCCGGATCTTGTTGGAAAACCATTGTAAAAGGACCTGATATCAGCTCGAACACAAATTACCTCACCATTGTCGATTCCATAAGATGCAGTGATCTTATGGTCTAACGTAAAGGCAAATGGTTTTAAAGAAAACCAATGAATTGATGGCATGTTGATTTTTTTCATTTTGGAGAGCACAAATTTATATCACTTAATAAAATTGAATTGAGAACTTAATAACATTGAGAAGGAAAAATCAGTTCTTTATATACTTTTTGAAAATATCCAAAAAGTTGGAAAAAGACTCCCGCAATTGTTTTAATGTTCTCACTCCTGTTACAATATACGATCCTTTCGGATAATATGTGATACATATTTGTTTATCTCTCCAATAAATGGCTGGATAGATTTCTGGTTCATATGAAACATTATTATTAGATTGTACGAATTTTGTAACATCAATCAAATATTTGATTTTTCCTGTTCCGGTCATATTCACAACTTTAATGAATTTGATTTTGTCGAGCGGGAAAATTTGCTGAATGAACTTTCCTCCATCTTTGATCAAAGTGAATCCTGTTGCAACGATCTTGCCAGACTCGAAAATTAGTAAACTTTTCTTTCCGTTCTTGACAACATCAGCATTAAATCTTTTGTCTGTCTTACCGGATTTCCCTACAATAGTTGTTTTTCTACCGAGATCCCATAGAGTCACAATATTAACAACTTTCGGTAAGGTTAATTTCTTCATATTGATACAATTATAAAGACAAGTACACTGAAAGTCGACATTGTTTGTGACATCGACAGTGAATTTGTTTTCTTATATATATACCAATAAGAACTATCCTTGCAATCATTAATTAATTAATTAATTCATTCATTCATCATCATCGTGTATGTAACATGGATAAAGTGTGTGGTCTCTTTGCATTGAGGAGAGAAGATAACTATGCTTGCTACTATTCTTTAAAAGACAGAATATTACATAAATTTAAGTTTTACTCTTTAGCTGAACTTCAAAATTATTTGTTATTTTTCATGGATGTTGGCCCTATTGCCTGTGCCAGTGCAGAAGCGGAAGATGTTTTGAGCGGTTTTGACATCCATGTTATAAATATTATAAAGTTTGGTGCAATCATCAGACTTGAAGTCACTGATGAAATCGATAAAATGAATTGGTTTATTAAACAATATCAACCAACATATTGTAACTGTGGTCAAATCCGATTTGCACCTAAAAACCTTTAAAACGGTCGGGCAAACATAATAAAAAATGATTAAACATTAAAAACTGATTTCTTTGATCTCGCGTAAACATAGAAATCCTTAATCTCGCGAGTTCAATGATATCCTTGTTCTCGCGGGTTCACGGAGATCAACGATAACAATGATCTCGCGAGTTCGGCGCGCGCGCGCGTTTTTCCTGAATCACTTTTAACTCTCAACTCATTGCTTGTTTCTTTTTTTCAATCTAGTGTGTGTTAGAGTTGGTGTGTTTGTGTGAGTCAGTACAACATCAACTTTATGCTTATCCACAAATTTTTAGGTTTCTCAGCCAACACAAACACAAAAAAAAAATTAACTGGAATATGTCTGCACCAATTTTTACAAATCGCTGATTTGGTACTGAAACCGGAAGTCTTCCCTATTTCCGACTTCCTGTGCTTGAAGCGTATGTTTCCCTACTACTTTTACCTTATTTGCTGTGCGAATCCTGAGTTTACTCTTCATAGATATTTGATGCAGTTTTACTGTTAACTTATCTAGCTAATGTAAGAATGTAAAAATAAATTAAATGTTAACCAAAATCGTTCTAAATTACCTGTGAGATAAAATTTCCAAAAATTAAGCCAAAAATTCCACAGCCTAGCAAAATGAAAAAACCGAGGATTGCAAACAAATTTGCGAAAAAATCACTGTAAATTTTAACGATGATTCCAAGAAAAAGGTCAAAATCAGCTGCGACAGCAAAGACTAAGAAATAGGACAACTGTAGATAGCGAAACTTGTGAGAAAGTACTTCAAAATTGTTGAGGTGACGAATGATAGACACACAAAATGATCGAAGTTGCTTTTCATCAGCTGGCCAGTGATTCAAGTAATCTGCAGAGTGCACCAGATCATATAGTCGAAAGAGATGAAAGCAGATAGAGCATACATTGTACCATGCGAACCCTGTTGCAGTATTTAAAAGAAAAGTGTAAAGAAAGATGGATGGAATTGACCAAAAAAGACCAAAAAAGGCTAACTCAGGGATTTCGTATGTCCAAGGATTGGATAGTAATGGTACTAAAAACAAACAGGTTGCAAAAATAGGGACTGAAAGCATCACGTTATGCGCAATAATAGAATGCAAAAAGATGGTGAAACGAAGTCTCTTAGCAACAATACTGTTCATTTGCAGGTTTATCGGGTCGAAACCATTGAAACAAACTCTCCACGCTGACAAAATTTCGAATCTTCCTTTTGCATTGAGATTCAAAATCCATTCTCGAAAAATAAACATTATTGTGAGCGATATTGTACTGTACATTGATAAAATTTGACGATCTTTGGAACGAAATAATATATCGCCAAGGCAAAACGCAACAGAATCACTTGTGCTCAAACTAACCGCACCAAATCTAATCAAATAAATCAAAAAGTTGATTGTTATGAACCAGTCCATCCATTTGTATCGACGATAACCAAACGTATTCACTCCAGAAGAGTTGCTTTGGCTTCGACCATTAAAGTCAAGTTGGAAGACAATGATCAATCTTTCTGTACGTTTTACAAATCGAAGAACAGCTAAATCAAATCCATTTGATTTTGGAGGTGAAGACGCAAAACTTGGCAATTTCCCCAAACCGTAATTTTTCTTTTTGCTTAAAAAACTCAAGACTTTAGTTGAAATCATGTGTTTTTCATTTATCAAGAATTCCACTTTGGTTATAATAAATGAACCTCGAATTTAAGCACTTGAACTGTAAATGAGCTGCAATTGAATAACGAAATGAACTTGGCAAATCTTTTAGAACTATCCTTTTCGGACACGTGCACAACTTTAAGTGACATTAGTCATTGTTTTCAACTCCACCAAAAATGTTAAATCTATGGCATTTAATATCAAATAAGTCATATTAATTCAATATTAATGTATTATAATGATGATCTATTTTATATTATTAATATATTCTCCATTTTATTTTTCTAAGCATCTTTACCTTGAAGTATTGCATTTCTAATTGAAATGGTTACTTTAGTATGAAATCATTTGCACTTATGGTTTCGTGATATTTTCATTCATAATAATGAGTTGCTCAATTTCAATTGATAATTGATTAACAATCGACTTGAAATTAACTTTATTATTGATTACAATGGAAACATGGAACGGTAGGTTTGCCATAAGTGTATATTAATAACTATCTTGATAGAGTTCGATGGAAATTTTATTATCAATAGAATTACTATCAAACAGGTTGAACTTGATGATTTAAAAAACAAAGTAACAATTCCTCAAGACGAGACTCTCTTCACTGGAGCAATCCGATCAAATCTCGGTCTTTCAACTGAATATGCAGGTCAATTCATCCTGTCGGCAATAAAAACCGCTATCTCAGCTCGAATGCATGCCATTCGGACTGATGATATTGTTATGAGGGTCCATTTAGGTAACGAAAATTGCTCTGCTTAATACAGATGCATGTATAACGAAATGAAATAATGATTTGTGTTTAAGCAACATCAAAAATGGATAATCAAACTGAAGCTTCATTGCAAGAGTAGTGAGAATGCATACGCTTCTGGAACACTAGATCGTGTAAAGGTATGAAGAAAAGAAAGGGATATGAGAAAAAGAAAATATAAAAAGCTGCTGACTCAAGCACATTTGGAGGGAAACAATTATTTGCAAATAATATGGGAAAAAGGATAAAATCATTATGCGGCCGCGGCCGATCTCGCGAGGTTAAACATTTCTTTAGGTGAACTCGTGAGATAAACGATATCATTGAACATGCGAGATAAACGAAATCGATTATTTCGTGCGATAAATGAATTCGCAGTAATTACATTGTACTTTAAACTGGTTTGACAAGTTTTAAAAAAGGTTGTTTAAGTCAAAAACCTGTTTTAACATAACAAAGAAACTTGTTTTTACAGTAAATAAGTACAAACAGCTTTTCTTGAACCCGTTAATGCCATCATCAATGTATTTTGAGCTGTGTCAGTTGTTTTTATTTAAAATTCTTCAATTTTTTTCACTTTTTAAAGTGCTTCATTTTACTCAGCATTCATCTGAAATTTTCTCATTTGATTTCACCATAAACAAACCATTGTTTTCACCTTGAGTAGCATTTTATTTTTTTCCAGGAGTGATAATGTTTTTATTTGGAGTGTCTTCAACGTAAACAACATTTCATCTTTGAAAAACATGAGGTATAAATCATCTATATTTTTAGATAATGAATTTACTTGGATTTGTGCAAACATTTTCCTTTTTTTGGGTCTTGGCAAAGTTTAGCGCAGGTGACGTGAGGGAGAAATTTTGAAAGAATGCGTGCGCTTTTGAAACAATTACAATTCTGTCATGTTAATGATAAAATTGAGCGCTATGTCAAAAGATTTCAGACTTATATTACGACAAAGATAGCTCTTTTTGAGCTGTGAGTAAAGATGAAGCTTATAGCGTAGTTGAAATTTTGAGAAAATTTTTGCACACAAACATTGTGAAAGAATCGTGGATGCTGAAGCGTTTATTGAATATAGGATAATGATGACCTGTTTCAGTGCATGCTAAGCAATTTGTGCAAGTTGATTTTTGGTGTGTTTCACTGAAGCAGCTTTCGCAGTGCTTCTTTTTTATTTGCTTGTAAAGAATGTTACCTAGCTCTAATTTAAATTTATCGGCAGCCATTTTTAATCTTTGATGATTATAAGAGGAAATGGTTACTCTAGCGAATTTCCTGTCGTTTAATTGTGTTGATTCAATGGTGAAGTAGGTTCCTTTGAGTTCTGATTTCTTAGGGAACCCATTATCGAAGAAAAGTGCTTTTAGATTCTGTGTAAGTAAAACAAAGTGGGTGACGCGTCGCAGGATTAACCAGGCTGGCGGTCGATCTGGTGCTAAATTATAAAGATATGGTTGATCGAGGAGTGCTTCATTCGGTTTATAAGTGGGTTTCATTCTAAAAATGAGAAATAAATCAGGTTAGGCGTGAATATTTTCACAGGGGTCAGTATTTTCTGAATCCCAAAATTCTTGGAACATGCGATAAGGGAAAATAGGTAGGTTTGCGGTACGGAGCGCTATGTAATCTAGAATAGATTCGTATAAACTTTTGCATTTTTTACCATATCTTCTTGCTAATCGTCTATTGCCTTGCTCTGCAGTCATGTAAGCGTGCTCTCGGATCAAGCAAAGTCTTAACATGGTTCTACAATATTGGCAAACCAAGCGTTGTCCAGAAGTGTTGGCTCTTCCGTCAGCCCATGAGGACATAATGTATGTACTTGCAGCTCTTGCAAGAATTTGGTAAAGTTCGACTACTCATGCTAAGATGGTGCGAAGAATGGTGCAAAAGAAATAATTGGAGATTAAGATTAATATTAATAAAGAGAAGTTAAAGGGATTTGTCGTTATTGGTGCGCCGGCATAGAGCATCGGGTAAATGGGTCACGCTGGAGATCAGAATCTTCTCTGTTTATAGTTAAGGCTACCACAGGTCTTTTAACCAGGTAAAAGCTACGCTCTATTAGTTTGAAGAATATAAGAATAACAACACAAATTGCAATGGTTGCAATTCCGATATTAATCAGGTCTATTATCGACTGATACCACGGTTTGCTAGAGCTAGCTTTTCCAGTTTCTTTTAATATCTCTTTCAAAAGCTCAATCGGTGCTGGTTCTAATTCTACGGTTTCTGGATCATAATGCATGACTTTCCAATCCATCAAGTTAGACCATGTTGTTATCGGTTTAGTTTCTAATTCAACCATTTTAGGAACCATGTAAGGAGAACCATCAATTTCAAAGGGTAGTGATCTAGAAATTTTCAAGATCCTATTTGTACAAGGTTTTGTCAGATTAAACATCGCCAAGTTATGTCCCACACAGTAGATATAAAAGTCATCATTGACTATTTTGATTTGTGGTACTTTAACAACATATTTGTTAGTTTCCAAACAATTAGACAATTTCCACTTTCCGAAATGGAGTGGTTTCTTACAACGTCTCCCCGCGAGTAATAATTTCTTTTGATTCAACTCTTCTCTGGAAACTTACTAGAAGCTCCGTTGATGTTTGGTTAATGATGACATATTCGGGGCCGTCGTATGTCTTTAAACAGATTTCAGTACCATTTCTCTCCTCAATAAGGATGAAGGGATCTGCTTTTTGTACAACTATTTCTTCTGCTATTACATCAACATCGAAATAAAATGACAGGAAGTTTTGATCATTAGTGAATTGAGCTGAACAACTCACTTTTGACATGGAGTCGATTGGACATTTACTTCCACATGGTAATTCAATTTTGCAGAAATTTATTTCTGAATAGGGTATTTTACCGGTGTTCAAAGCACTAGTGGCTGTTTCCGCCACGATTTCTTGCATACGATACATATTATAGTGACAGTACCCGCCATAAATGCTGTCATGGGTAAGATGTTCTGCAGTTGCTCGATGTCCATTTGCAGTTGTTTAACCTGTCGAACTAGGGCATTCAAATTGTCTTGCCGTACAGCTAATGCTTTGGTAGATACATTCATAAAATCATGCATTATTTCGGAGCTTGATTGTGGTTTCAAGCTAGACAAGACTGTAGATGTCACGGCACCTGCACCGAACATGAATAACGAGTAGAAAAAGTATGCGGCAGCTGGCAAACCACGTCTCGAACGTTTAGACACTTTTGTGCATCCTTGTATTATCTTAAGCCATCCTTCTCTTAGATAGTAACGACACTGCAGCCTTATTGCCGCTAATATTTCGACCTTAGTTGTGAATTTCACGCATTCTGAAATTTGAGGTTTACAAGTTTCACTGTGTGAAAAAAGATATTTACAAGCTTGTGCAGTCTCTACGGATCCTATGGTTGGTGGTCTGTTTTTAATCCACTCCCAGGCACAGGTTGTCTCATTAACCCACCCAGCTTTAGCCATGTCATCAAGGGTGTAAATAACTACATTTTTCATACTAAATGGATCAATTAACATTTCTGTGTAATTTACTAGTTTTCTACCTTCTAAAAATTTATTATCAGTTGCCCGTCATATTAACGGTGTTCCATATTCATTCCCACAAACCAAGGCAAAGAAGTACAGTAATGCTAAAGATATTAGCGAAACTCTGTTTCTCTTCGTTCGGATTACTTTGTGTTTGGATTGGATTGGATTGGTTTGCTTTCCTTTTTGTCCACTACTTTTTCGGTTGAATTTTCTTGAACGTAAGGTTTGATTTGTGAACCGTGTACTCGAAATGGTTCCAAGTCATCTTTCTTAATTCTTTCAGTAATTACGACTGCTGTATCCACCTCACTGAGAATCGGTAGAGGTTTACCATTTGCAGAATAAGGTAAAACTCCTTGATATGCTCTGGTCCCTAATTACAGCTTTTTCACTGATGAGGGACATTTCAGAACCAGTATCAAGCATTGCGTCGCACTCTGACTTATTTATTCTTATCCTTTGATGAATTAGGTTTTTTTGCGATTAAATTTATACTACTAGTAACCTCCTCACTTTGAACTAACTCCTTATCTGTTTCAGCGTAACTGTGATCATCCAGAAATGAAAAATCATCCTCATCCTCAGAGGAGTCTTCATCACTCGTGAATCCATAACTAGCGAAATCTCCGTCATCAGAAAATTCTTCATCTTACTCGTCAGAATCTGAATCTGAATCGACATTTACTGTATAATCAACTACCTGACTATCAGTTAACTCAACTTGTGGGGTTGGAGTTTGTCTAACAACTGCATTTACTTCAAAGTCACTCTCGCTTTCAGTGTCGGACTTAGCAATGACTTTGACATAAGTTTTCCCTTTACCTTTTGGTTTAGGGCTTAGAGGTCTTTCTCGCTTTTTAGGAGTCGTAATTTCTTTTGGTTTAGTTTCTTCTTTCTTATTTTCGTCTGGTTTCTTCCAGCCACTTGTACTGGGTTTAGGTTCTGACTCTTCTTTTGGAGATTTGGGAAAAGTTTGTCTGTAAGTATTTTCTGTTCGATTAAATTGTGGCTGAGGAATGCCTTGATGATGAAACTGAGGGGCTTGAATCACTGTATGAGGTGGATTAATTGGATACTGAGTAGATAGAAAGGTCTGAAGTTTTGGTCCATTAGGGGAAGGGACCATTACAACTACACATTGCCCTCTCTGCTAACCTAGCTGACTGAATCAAGGTATTTAAATTCTGTGGGTTCTGAAGAGTAACTCCATACTTGATTTGAGGCAGCAATTTCTCCTTTGCCATACTCACTATGAAGACCTCAGGTGTGTTTTTATCAATCCTACGACATAACTCTTGAATTCCATATATAAAATTAATAGAAGGCTGACCTGGCATTTGCCTAGGTTGCTGAAGTTGTTGGCTTAAGTAAGACCTGTAATCAGCAGGACATAGGTCAGCGATCATAGCTGCTTTCAGTTCAGTGTAAGTAGTTGGTTTAGATTGATTTGAACTGAAAGTTGAGGTGTACCATCTTCGTGCTCTACCATCTAGGTAGGCAGGAAGGGCTTTGAACATATCGTCTTGACTCCATCCTAAAGCGGTATACTCAAAGTTGGTAAACCAATCAATGATATTACCATTTTCCTCGTCTCCGGTGAAAAGGGATATTGTTACGGGCATGCTTGGGTAAGATACAGAACAAGTAGTCTTATTTGGCGCACCAATATTAGGAGTAGCCCTAGCATACGGATTCATGAAGCTTAGCATGCTTGCAAAAGAATACTAGACTCACCTTGATCCTTGACGTAGAGCAAAATCAGGACTGAAAAGGACGGAGTAGGGACGGTCAGCTATTGGCTGGCAATTTCACGTAAAAGTACAAACAACGAACAGCTAACAGCTAACTGGTAGGCATGAGTATCAACCGTTTAACAGCTAACTGGCTGAAGACAAACCGGTGATGACTTGATACACAGATCTCGGTGGAACCTCCAATTGAAAGAATCGTGGACGAGTGTAGAGAGGTAGAGAGTTAATGCTGAAGGGTTTATTGAATATGGGATAAGGTTCACAATATGGGTTTATTATTGCTTCCTCACTAGTACAAGTTACAGTATTACAATAAAATGGTTACAATTTTAGTCACAAATGGTTAAGGTAACTATTAGGTGGATGGAGAGGCAGGTTAGGGAACCATCGGAGCCCGGCTTGGACTCTAGCGATGGTTTTAGAGTTCTAAGTAAGGAAACTAGGAACTTAATAATCTGAGACTAGCGAGGTTTAATCCTTTTATACTAATTTTGAACTAATGCTCACTCGAACTAAGTTGTCTCACTTTGCCATTAGAATGACCAAAAGCAACTAATCACATTAGTGATGACAACTTGATTGATGAATTTGTCTTAAAGAAAAAGGTGTCAAAAAGATTGATAGGTGCAAAATTTAATTAAGTTTTGGTTAAAATCAATAAATTGATTTTCAGTTGTTACAATTGTAAAGCTGAATCATTCTAGAACATACCTTTATACTTGTATACCTATTCATGGAAAATTAAGAAGTTAGATTCAGAAAAGAGTTGGTGGATGTAAATCAACTTGAGAGATGATGATTTATTTCGATGGATCGTTGAGATTTTCGATATGCTAAGTTTTCTCGCAAAGAAAAGAATAGTACACGGAGATAAAAAACCTGATAATATAACAGTTAACGAGGATGGTGCAATGAAACTAATTGACTTTGGTGCAACGATTTGCAGTGGTAATAATGGTTGTTATACATGTGATAAACTGTGCGCCTGAATATTAGTTGACATAATAACGCGATACAAAATATGACGTTTGGGCTAAGGCTGCTACATTCTACTCACTGATTTATACAGATTATCCATGGGAACAAATTGATGTTGAAAATATGTTAGGGAGCCAAATAGTAGGAACTCCATTAGAATTTGATTTAGAAAATGAAACAATAAATGATATTTTGAATTTGATGGCAGAAACCAATGTAAACAAACGTTTATCATCACAAGAATTAAAAGATAATTATTTTTAAAAAGCTTCTGGTTTTGCATAAAAATGATACTGAATGAAAGCAAGTAATAGTGCATATATGGCAAAATAATTGTCTATTTCTAGAAACTTTTGAAAGATAGGTGCGTCTATTTTGAAAATTATAACGATCAGAACATAAAATTAGATTCAATTTGATATAAAACATGCGAAAAAAGCAATAACGATTTGTGAACAGGAATTGATGAAAAGGCTCATTGATTTTACCAATGCGAGCTTGCAAATTTGAAAATTCGCTAAAATTACAGTTTTCGGTTTTCGGTTTTTCACCAATTTCATTCCTTCTTGTCTATCACTAAAACAAAATTCATCAACGTTCAATCAAAAAATTGTAAATTGTTGTCCTTTTCTTGTGTTGTGCATTTCTTGACGATGTTGAAGTTTAAGCTTTCTTTCATCAGTGTCATGAGTATTGTAGCCTTCTTATACGCACAGTGAAAAGTTTTAAAATGACCATATAGTGGTAATGAAGATACACAAGATACCCCATTTATTGATATTTCATCGATCACTTGATCATTGCAAAGGAATCAATTAAACATTGGATATGCATCAAGTCAACTCCATGAATATTAATAATTTAAGTCCAACTTTTTGTCGTGTTGAACTTGATTGATATTGGATAACTATCCACGTTTTTGACACAATTATGTTTTTTAACCCTTTAAAGTTAATCTTATTTGATTTTATTATTTCTGAATTTTTTTGTCACGATTTGTATTTTGCATACACATTTATACATCTGATTAGCCTAGTTTAATCAATCTTAAGCAAAAATGACTTGAATCATTAATTTATGGATATTTTATTGTCAAAGAAAAGTATAAAATGGGCAAAGATAGGGTAATTTTTTTCTTTTCCATCACAATTGTTTTGTCCTTCAATACATAGACATCGTTCTTTACTATTGTAAAGTTTCCAAGTTAGTAAACGAATGTAAGTTTCTGTTTTGTCTTTCGTCATGATCATCTCTTCATAATTTGTTTGTTTTCTTTCTAGCGATATTGTGCCCTTGGATAAATCTATCTTCTTTGATCTCTATTAATGATTTCCATTGGAACTTTATAAAAAGTTGTAAAAAGTGGAAAAACGTATATAAACGTGGATAGTGATCCAATATCAATCAAGTTCAACACATCAAAAAGTTAAACTTAAATTACTTCTTGGATTGTCGATACGCATAGATTTAGTGCCCACTCAACATCGAATCCCTGAGATGTTTGTACAATCATTTTGATCCGATCATTTGAAAAAGAACTAGGCATTAATTTAAGCAAGATGGATATTGCCAAATAAAAGCAAAAACACATGAGTTATTGCATCAATTTCAAGCTAATTTTCGATCAGAAATAAACTCTACCGACATATCGATTCTTTGCATATCTGTCTTTGCAAGTGTGCGGGATTTGATTTCTTTGATTGTATAATCTTATAATGGGTGCATAAATTTTTTATCAAGATCAGCAATGGTTCAAGATAGTAAAGTTCCAAAACAGCAAAAACAAAATAGCAAAAGCTGAAAGGGCGAAATTCATTACAGCCAAAGGCCAAATGAGCAAATTAGCTCAAAATTGAAATGAAACAATAAAAAATACTGCGAAGATACTTATTTAGTTAACGATTCAAGATTTCCTATGAAAATTTGGATCCATCGTAATGATTCGGACCCTAGGACGAATAATCATGTCGAAGGATGGCATTCTTCATTGAATAAAGCAGTTGGTCGAAATCACGCTAACATTTATCAATTCATACAAACGCTCATCAAACAGCAAAATAACTATGAAATTTTGCTATTGATAGCTTCTCATGGAATCAGACCTCAAAAGAACAAAAAATATCAATTAATCACCGAAAAAATTCTTAAATTAAAGATTATCCAAAAAATAGAATTTCTGCTTTTGAATTCATTGATAAAGTTAAATATTGCAATACAGTATTTTTCGTTTGTAAAAGTGTACTTTTTCAAATGAAAAAGTCATAATCTTTGCAGAGATTTAAGCTTCTTCAAATTTAAGCTTTTTAATTCCTTCGTTTTCAAAACAAAAAGTCGTCTTTGCAATTGAAAAAGTCCATAGCTTCAATTCCTTAAGATACCCGATGGGCAGTTTGTGAACTTAGGCTTAGTCTCGGAGAAAAAAAGTCTAAGTTCTGTCCAATTTTAGCTATCGACTTTTTCAATCGAAAAAAGGACTTTTTGTTTTGAAAACGAAGGAATTAAAAAGCTTGAATTTAAAGAAGCTTGAATCTGTGCGAAGATTATGACTTTTTCATTTGAAAGAGTACACTTTTACAAACGAAAAATACTGTACATTGCAAGCATGATGCGCAGTAGAAAAGCATGATATTTAGATATGCGAACAGCTATGCATGCTTCATAAAATTGTGTCTGAATATTCAGAATTCATTAATAAACATTATCTAATTTCAATATTAGCCTCAGAAAAACTATTTCATTTTAACCAAAACTTTTGTTCTACGCCATCAATCAGCAGAAAAGATCTAAAAAACATGCGCATTTTTTTGCTTTTTTGCTGTTTTAGCTTTGCTTATTTTGAATTTGCCCTTTCAGCTTTTGCTGTTTTAGACCCAAATCCTCAAGATAGATAGGAGGGTGACAGCAAGCAAATTGTAAACATTGAGATTAAATTGAAATATAAAGCCCAAACAACGATTGAAGATGCAACATTGAATACAATTTATTTGATCAATGTAAAACAGTAAAGAGGAGCGTAAATATAAATAGTCTGGGTTCTCCATTTAATGATTTACGATGAAAATTTCATGACACAAGTAATAATGTTGTATAACTTTGATACTCTTGAGTATTTTTGATTGCTAAATATGCAAATATTGAGTGATTTTGTTGTTGTCAAATGTTTCAATTTGTCAATCCGATGTTTTTTTACTTAATCGACTGACTGAATTATAAATCGTTATGAATTTCAGCGGCAGACCCATGAAAATTTTCAGCAAAATCATGCTTAAGTGCAAGTTGTTTACGAGTTGCAAGTGGAGTTAAAAAACATTTCTGGTTTGTCCAGCTTGCTTGTCAATCTTGATTAATGATGTCCAAGTTTTTCGCAAACTTATGCATGAATTTGATTGCGAAAATCGATTACTTATTACATTCCTTAAGCATCTAGGGATCGCAAGTTTACAACTAACAACATTATTGCTGCTGCATTTTCAAGAAGAAACTGAAATCGAGAAAAGGTAACAATAAGCATTAATTGTATCAATAGTTAAGTTTTCGTTATCAAAACTGTACATACATAGACGAGAAGTGTGCTCTGCATAATGCACAAGTCCCCCATTTTGATGCCGTTGTATGAACACATTTCTAAAATATGCAAAATCTAAATACAAATTAGATCGACAACTTGATTTACCAAAGAGTCTTATTGTAATATTTACCTTTAATCCTTGATTTGTGTTCAGTTTGGCTTTGGATCGAGCCAGAAAAGCCGAATAAATACCACAGAAAAGATTAAACTGTTCAATTTTTAAAGTAGAATCAAGTTAGCAAATGTACAGTTTTTTGAAGACAAACTGGATGAAAAATGTAATTAATTTGTAACTTACTTGGCACCAAAAGGCTGAACAAGCATAAATTATTAATGAACCTACTGCAATTGCTAAAAAACCTGTGAATGCCAGAAGATTAGAAGTCAAAGGTGAATGGATTTTGATGATGAATCCAAAAAATATAGCAAAGTCTGATGCAGCCGCAATGATCAAAAAATTGTATAAAACATAGTACTTTACATTAAACACTAAAGATCGAAAGTCGTTGAGAAAATGAATAAAGAAACAATTTGTTTGTGCAAGCTGCATTCCGATTTGATCTACTTGATCACAGGTCATCAAAGTCAATCTTTCCATAACAGTCTTCATTCGTCCAACGCAAAGCCATATTAATATAAGAATGGTACATACGACCGCTGATAGGCTCGTGTTGAGATGAATGACAGTGAAAATTTCAGTTGCACACCACATCGTGCTTGACACAAGGTAAACTGGATTCGACCAAATATTTGGGTTGGAAAGATGAACAAAAATTATCATCGGAACAAAAAAATAGCACAGTGGATAAATAAAGTAAAGCCAGAAAAGGAGGCAAAATTGAGTTCTTTTTTTAAATATGTAAGCCTGATACGATGAAAGATTCAACCTTGACTCATCGAAACCATGATCTTTGATAATCAAGATTTGACTCAAAAAATGAAGATCGCCTCTTGCTTCCATTATTAGACAATATTCACGAGAAATCAGTCCTAACATGCAAAAGGCGAGTAGAATAGCATGAAAAATATATGAAGTAGAAGCCAAATAAAATTGATTACCAAGAATAACATGGATGTATGAAGTCTCATTCATTGATATCATTATGAGGAAACGAAGTATTACAACTGAGCTCAACAATCGAAGAGTAAAAAGCCAAGAACCAAAATTAGGTAAACCTGAATAAGAGTTTTCCCGATCTTGATGATAGCCTTTTTTCAATACACAAGTTTCAAGTAATATTGAGTTGAATTTATCAATTACTTTTCCAACCAATTTTGAATCATCTTTAGTACCGAAATAACATCGGAGGCAAGTTTTGATTGAACAAATTTGGTTACAAATTGACATATTAAACTTTATTCAAGTTATTGAATCGTTTACAAATCAGTTTAAAAGCTGGTCGACAGTTTACCTCAACTTTGTTTAAGTTTTGTCTCTCTGAACTTTATAAAATCATCTTTTTAGTAAATGTTAGAAACATTAACTAGCATTATTAGTATAAAATGTTTTTATGATGTTTTTTGGATCTAAGTCATTATTTGAGCAACGGTCTTAATCCCCTGGGAAGACATTGAATGTTTGATCTGAGCTGTACACGAGATGAGTTGATATTCCCCAAACCAATATTGATTATTACTTTTTCTGGTTCAATAGTTACATTCAATGGATCTTGTTTCAAAGAGGCAAAGATTTACTTGATTTAAGCGATCTCGTCATATTGAGCTTATTGAAAAAATGAAAATAATTCGGAATAAGTCAAATCGGAAATAGATCATTTCACTCAATCAACTTGTGCTTAATATGAAAATATTTGCACTCTTCGTTTATAAGACCCGTCTCTTTTCTTGGGAATCACAATCATTGATAATATCAGGATTAATCATGTAGAGGACTAATGGTCAAATCGAAAATTTGTATTTTGTTTTATATTAAAATGTAGTCAACATTTGGATTGCTTAAGCAATAGCAATAGCCGTTTCAATACAACTATAAGTATCGACAAACACTTTGAACTCTTTTATAAATAGTTCAATGATATTTCATTTTTAAATGAACAAATATCGAACTCAATATATCACATATGATTCTTCAAACTATTTTAACCATCAGACAATATTTTAATTTCATACTTGCGAACCATATATCAGATGTTTCATATACGGTCGTATTAGTATTAATAATAACACTCGTTTTTTTAATCATTAGGTTGCAGTTATTAAACTTCAAATATGAACGATCTGAACAATCCATCCAACTTACGTACAAATTAGAATTTTTAGTTTCGCTTAGATGGATATTCTTGAGTTAATGTATCAAAGGTCCAATATTGCAAATGAATAGCATCAAAATTGATATGTTTTCTAAGATAAACTAGAAAACAAAAAAATTAAGAGTTTGCTCAAGTGGCATTTTCATAGCTCTTACCGATACAAAAAACCGTTTCTCAAGAGTCACAAAGTCTCCGATTTTAACGCCATTGTATGGTCCAGTTGCACGATCCATGATCTCCAAAATCTGTACAAAAAGATGGGATGCACACTGTAACAAATGAAAATTGAATTTATTGATTTTTAACGTAAACTTAATTAAATTATCACCCATCAATCTTTTTGACAACCTTTTGGTTGGACCACTAGCATCAATCAAATTTGACATTTAATTAGTTGCAATGGCTAAAGTATTCACCTATTGTTAAATATTAATTGTAAAGGGAGTTAAAAGAGTTAAGTGAGCTAGTTAGAATTTGGTATAAAAGGACTAAAGTTTCTTAGGTAGAAACATATTAGTTTCCTAGTTCTCCTATTTACAACTCTAAAAACCATCGCTGGAGTCTAAGCCGGGCTCCGATGGTTCCCTAACCTGCCTCTCTCTTACCTTACCTATTGTTACCTACTCCATGAGTTTAATTATTATTGTACCTCTTGACATAGTAACAGTCTGTGTAACATTGAAATATTGTATTGTGCTTTAAATCAATCCCATATTGTAAACCCATCCCGGTGTACTAATAAACGCTTTCAGCTTAACCACTCCGTCCACTGATTCTTTCACACACAATTTGCAAGTCTTTAAATTATGTTCTTGACCTGTGTTTAGTTTCAATTTTTGGTGTTATTAATTCAAATAGCACATGGTAGAGAGGAATTCAAAGTGGAGGGGAGTTTGCTCTGGTGTGATCAATGATTTGTAATATGGGTTCTGCATTTTCTCGCCCTGTTTGAACGTAGATTTATCAGAAAACTAGAATGCTGATCGAGCTCTGATTGAGACTTAAGAAATCACCATATTCGCTAATCGATTGATTTGTATAGTATTTTTATTATATTTAGTTCTTCTTTAGACCTACTCGTGTCCATTTCAAATAAAAGTATATGTAATTATTACTCACCTTATTGGATGTGCTCATGCTGAATTTACTCTTCGTAGTTAGTTGATGCAGTTTCATTGTTAACTTATCTAGCTAATGTAAGAATATGAAAATTAATGAAATGTTAACTAAAATAGATTCTAAATTACCTGTGAGATGAAATTTCCAAAAATCAAACCAAAAGTTCCGAGAGTTATCAGACTGAAAAAACCAAGGATTGTGAACAGATTCGCAAAAAATTCATTGTAAATTTTAACAATCATTCCAAGAAAAAGGTCGAAATCAGCTGCAACAGCAAAGATTATGAAGTAGGATAACTGTAGATAGCGAAACTTGTGAGAAATCGCTTCAAAATTGTTGAGGTGACGAATTATTACCACACAAAATGATCGAACTTGCTTTTCATTAACTGGCCAGTGATTCAAGTCATCTGCAGAGTGCACTAGATCGTAAAGTCGAAAGAGATCAAAGTAAATAGAGCATACATTGTACCATGCGAATCCAATCACAGCATTTAAAAGAAACGTGAAAAGAAAGATGGTTGGAATGGACCACAAAAGACCGAAAAAGGCTAACTCAGGGATTTCGTATGTCCAAGGATTGGATATTAATGGTATTAAGAACAAACAGACTGCAAAAAGAGGGACTGAAAGCATCACGTTATGCGAAATGATAGTATACATAAAAATGGCTGATCGAAATCTTTTAGCAACAAGATTATTCATTTGCAAGTTGGTCGAGTTGAAACCATTGAAACAAACTCTCCACGCTGACAGAATTTCGAATTTTCCTTTCGCATTAAGATTTAAAATCCATTCTCGAAAAATAAACATTATTACGAATGCCGCTGTACTGTACATCAATAAAACATGACGATCTTTAAAATGAAATAATGTATCGCCAAGGTAAAACGAGACAGAATCACTTGAACCGTAAATAAGCACACTGAATCTCATCAAATTAATCAAAAAGTTGATTGTTATGAACCAGTCCATCCATTTGTATCGACGGTAACCATGTGTGTTCACTTCAAAAGAGTTGCTTCGGTTTCGACCATTAAAGTCAAGTTGAAAGACAAAAGTTAATCTTTCTGTACGTTTTACAAATTGAACAACAGTTGAGTCAAGTCTATTTGAATCGGGAGATGTGAAAGAGAAACTTGACAATTTTTCCAAATTTCTTAAAACTTCATTTTTCTTTTTGCTCAAAAAACTCGAAACTTTAGTTGACATCATTTGTTTTTACAGAGATTCAAACTTGATTACGGTAAAAGTTAACTTCGAATACAATTTCTTGAAATAAAAGGAACTTTAAATGAATAACGAATTAAATTTGCCAAATCTTTCTAATACAGACTTTTCAGACGCTAAAATAAACTTCAGTGGTATCAGTCATTGTTTTCAGCTCAACCAAAATTGTTAATTTAATGGCATATAATAACAACTCTGTGATATCTATTCAATATCAATACATCATAATATTATTTTATTTATTGTTATTTTTTATAATGTTCATTATACATGTATATAATGCATAATATTATTTACATGTATATGCATATGTTATTAGATAACCCAGAAATCTTTCACAATTTAATCGGTGATTTCAAATGATTAATTAACATAGTTTTTATGAAATTGCCTCGATTTTTTTCTGTATATTTAATCAATATTTTTTGCATAATTTAAACAAATTTCATGCTTGAAAACATTGATTAACCTACTTAAATTTTGATTTCCCCAAAACATCATTACTCAAATTTTCGATTCTAAATTGAATTGTTGATCAAAAATGGTCGAAAATTCCGAATAAAGAAAATTTTTCCGCTTTCTTCGGCTATTACACAGCGCGTGAATAACTGCTTTCACGGGTTGCTCATTCCTCCATTCTTTGGTAGCAGGCCTATCCTTACTTATGGTATAGTGTAAATTATCTTCAACTTGATAGTTTGTGTTATTGGATGCTTGAAATCGATGCTTTATTTTTTTATTTTAGTATCAGTTAATCAAAGGTCCAATGTTGACTGTGAATAGCATAAGAGTTGATATATTTTCCAAGATAAACTAGAAAAGACAAAAAAGTTAATGTTCGATTAGATCATCAGGAGAACCATCTTACGAATATGAAAAAGCTCTTCTCAACAGTCAAAAAGTCACCGAGCTTGACGCCATTGTATGGTCCAGCGACGCGATTCATTACTTCCAAGACCTGTAAAAAAATCGTAAAAACATTGTTATTACATACTATATTAAATATTTATTATTATATTTATAAATATTATTAAAAATTTATTACATTTGAGATCATAAATATAATTACCTTGCTCGATGTGTTCAATGAGAGTTTATTATTCAAAGTCAATTGATGCAATCTGACTGTTAATTTATCGAGCTGACGAAAGACATGAAAGAAAAGATTTTGAACCAAATACAATAATACAATCAATTTATGATTCAATTACCTCTGAGATGAAATTTCCGAAAATAAGACCAAAAACTCCAATAGACGGAAGAATAAAAATGCCAAGTAGCGCAACTATTAGATCGGCCAGAAAGTCATTGTAGACTCTAACAATGATTCCAAGGAAAATGTATACATCACCCGAAGAAGCAAATACAAACACATAATAAAAGAGTATGTAACGTAATTTTCTAGCAGTCAACTCAAAAGGCTCCTTTAGTTGAATTTATCAAGTAATCAGCGGTGTTTAACAAATCTATCAACCGATAGAGATGAAAAGATAGTGTACATATTAAATACCAGCTGAATCCGAGAATCGAGTTCAAAAGAAAAGAGGCAATGAAAATTTCTGAAAGAGACCAAAGAAAACAAAAGAATGCCAATTCAGGAATCTTGAACATCCAAGGATTGCACAGTATTACCGTGAAATACGTAACTGATAGAAATAAAGGAGCTACAAGCATCGTGCAGTAAGCGACAATGGACACGCAAATAACAATCAAGCGAAACCTATTGATATTTAGATTATTCATTTGTAAGTGAACCGGATCAAAACTATTGCGACAAAACTTCCATATCGACAATATTTTGAGGTCTCCTTTTGCTTCAAAGCTTAATATCCACTCTCGAAATATGATCATGGTTGTTAAAATATTTAATGCACATAAAATTATAATTTGACGATCTTTACTACGAAAAAGTGGATCTCCAAGAATAATGGCCACAGTCTCGCTACTAGTACATATAAGTACATCTAAACCAATTGATTAGAGAAGTTATTCCTATGGTCCAATCCAATCGATTATATCGACGATATCCAAATGTATTTACATTGATAGAGTTATTTTGATCCAAACCATTACGCAAAACTTGTAAGATAATGGTCAGTCTTTCAGTTCGCTTTACAAGTTGAGCAGAACACAAATCGACTTCATTAGGATCTGGAGTTACAAATGAATAACGAAACAAATTTGCCAAATCTTTTAAAAAGTAGTTTTTTCGGGTAGAAAATTTCAGTAGAATCAGCAATTATTTTCATTTTCATAGAGGATCTTAAACTTATGGCATGTAAGACAAGTCTGTGATATTTGTTCTATATATCTTAATAATAATCTTTTTGCATTATATTCTCAATTTCCTGTTTCTATGCGTCTTTACTTTAAACTAATGCCTTTTAAATTGAAAAGATTACATTAGCATGAAATCTTATTATACAATTATTTATTTATATTATTTATATTATTTATATTTTGATTTCATAACCTTTCCATTATAAAAATATATTGTATTATTGATCATCGATTTTTAATTGAATCGATTATATAATTGATCACAATGTGACCATAGTAATAAGTACCACAATATAAATATTTATGAACAGACTAAACGAGATGCCACGAAATCTACCACATATCTTAATTCTGTCCTTCTAGCACGCATAGTTGCTCAGTAATAACCGCGCTAACTCAGGGATATTTCATCTGAAAACCGAGCAATAGGCAGAAGATGTCGTACAAATTATCTAAACTTCTTCGTCGGTACATGGTTTGGAAACTCCCGGTCTTCTCATTCAAATACTGATTTCAATTCTTTATTTGCCCTTTCTTCAAGTTTTGAGATTTCAATCGCAGGATTTTAATGCGAAGAGACTTGCTTCAAAGTTGCTTAAACTTGGAAGAATCATATTGAAAATCTTTAAACCAAAATGTTGCATTGAAATGAACAGAGGAAAATGGATTTATTGCTGTGCAATTCGATTGTGGAAAGTTAGATACTTGAAAATGGCAAATGCATTTAAGATGAAAGAAGGCATTAGACTGACATTGTGAGATGAATTCAATAGACAGCAAACATTTTTCTTCCTCGATGAAGCTTTAGCTAAAATATTTGAAAGTGTAAAAGTAACGTCAAGAGTTATTCATGGATTTTCAAAATAATGATGAAATTCAAGATATTGTTTGACTACCTTGCGCACTCATCGCTGTAATGAAAAAGTCACTTCATTTGAATAAAAATGTCATTTCAATGGATTGAGTTGAATTGATAGACAATAAGTCAATCAGTTTTTAAATTATCAGAGCAATTATGATTATGATTCGTATTGCTAATTAAATGCTCCATCTTTGCATTGTGATCCATAATTGAATCAATTTTAATCGAAAATCAATCATCGATATTACAATATATTAACAATCCATTATCATGAATGAAACGATCACGAAATCACAAGTGCAAATGATTTCATGATGATGTAGCCTTTCCAATCAGAAGGTATTACTTTAAGGTAAAGACGCGTAGAAGCAGACAGTCGAGAATATAATAAAAAATGTATCATGTTAATGATAAAGGGTGTTTCAGTAATAGGGCGACAATTTTCAAAGAGGAATAACTTCAATAATACTACTTGAATCGATTCAGTTTTTTCAAGACTCATGCATGAGAGATCATAGAACATGTTAGTTAAAAAATTAAAGATTTAGGTACACTTCTCGCAACTTTGCGTAACTTTCTTTTGAGGTTATCCATGGGATGCTTGCCAGACTCTTCTTCGACCTTTTTAGCGATGTTTCTCCAGATTCTTTTGAACCCAGTGAGTCCAGAGGATAGAGATGGACGCTGTGAGTACTTAGACTTACACAAAGCCCAAAATTTCTCAATAGGACACCCTTATGGCAGGTTAGGAGCGTTCAATTTTTTGCCAAAAAAAGCGATATTTTCCTGATTGAGAAAGTTTATAACATCTTTATGGTAATGCGAGCTAGCTAAATCAGGCCAAAACAATATTTTATCCTTGTCATGATATTTAACTATAAAAGGTATTAAATAATTTTTTAGAATAGTCAAATATATTTGACCGTTAATTGTACCTGTAGTTATATAAGGCTCTGATACATTTCCTAAGCTGTCTATTGCCTGCCAAACTAGATATTTTTTTGAAAATTTTGTTTTCTCTTTTAATCTTATATCATCAGAAATTAGATTTGCAGCTATAAAAATTTCTTCCTGGAATCTCATTTGGATCAAAAGAAACGTAAGTTTCATCATCCATAATGATGATCTTATCGTCCAAAAGTTGACTATAAATGTATCTTGCACCTTTTCTACATCTAATTTCTTGATTTTTTATATATTTTGGGGATTTGATTCGACAATAAGATTTAATACTACTTTTTTTACCTCTAACTAATGAAGAGTGAGAAATTTTGAGCTTTTTTGCAGCATTACGAGTCGAAATTTTCGGAGTCTTTTCAAACAAAGAGTCAATCTTACGTAAATTACTTACCTTCAAGACACTTTGTGGTCTTCCAGGGATAGCCTTATAAGTATGAGATCCTGTTGTCTCATATCTCTTGATCATTTTGTAAATTGATTGTCTTGAAGTTCCTTCATTAACGAAATATTGGACCGTTTTTGGTCGATTTTTTTCATTATTTTCAAATTGGCAAACTCGTTTGTAGAGACACTCGTTTTCAGAACGTTTTTTCAACATGATCTTGAGCAAAAATTCAAAAATTTTATATGAATAGAATCGTTAAAATGTAAAGAATCTGAATATGCTTTTTAATCTGTTTTAAGTCAAGTCGTTCAAAAGATAAACGCATTTATTTTTTTGTCGCCCTATTGCTGAAACACCCTCCACATTGATATAGAACAAATATCACAGACTTGATCTAACACGCCAAAATTTCACAATTTTTCAAGAAAATAGAAGCAATGATGGATTCTACTGAAAGCTCTTTGAGTGTCCAAAAAGGTTATTTCTTAAGAGATTTGGTAAATTTGTTTCGTTATTCATTTGTAACTCCCGATTCGGATGAAGTCGATTTTTGTGTTTCTCAACTTGTACAGTGAACTGAAAGACTGACCATAATCTTTCAAGTTTTGAGAAATGGTTTAGATTAAAATGACTCTATTGATGTAAATACATTTGGTTATCGTCGATATAATTGGCTGGATTTGATCATCGGAATAATATCTTGAATCAATGGACTAACAAGGGAACCTCGCGAAGTGTTAAGCCCCGATTCCGATTTAATGTATATCAATCAATAGAGCTTTGGAAGTTATTGAAAAGTGAAACGGGATTTGTCTGTGAAACTTTTACTTTTAGAGATAAGAGCAGCTTGGGTTTAATCAACGTTTCCTTTTTTAAGACGCCATTTTGTGGCTTTATTTTTTTGGTCAGTTTTTTTACTAAATCTTTTTTACACTATTTTGAGTGATTTTTATTTTGTTTGGATACAATTGGGTATAATTTGTCAAAAAAAACAATTTACAAGTAATTAAACTGAAACTTGATTTCGATATATATATCTAAACAACATTTTTTTTTGTTTACAGCAATGAAAGTTCGGGCAGCAATGTTACCAATGCTTTAAGCGTGCTACTGCAAGGACAAGATCCGAATGGATACAGTGATGAACAAGAGCTTGTAAGAAAATTTTATTCAATTATGCTTGACGTTCAATTAAATAAATGGAAGTTTCACAGGAAAATCCAACTACACTTTTTATTAACTTTCGAAGCTCTATCGATTGCTATATGTGACATCAAAATCGGTGCTTAAAACTTGGCGAAGTTCCCTTGTAAGATGCATTATACTCATTTGCACTAGCAGTGAGACTGTCAGCATTATTCTTGGAGATTTACTTTTTCGTAGTAAAGATCGTCAAAGGAGGGTCTCCAAAAATCTTCACTTTTTTATCTTTATTAGTTAAGGTCTCAACTTTTTTTGAAAATAGATAGAACAATGATGACCACAAAAATCTTGTTCATTTTTTCTGAGATAATCCGTTTCTGAGATTTTTGAGGTCAAAGTGGGCAACTTTCGGCCCTGCTGCAGGCCATACCATTGCATATTATGTTATTATATTTTAGATTCTTATATTATACATGTTTGACAATCCATTGATGCTATTCAAAGTTTTCTCATCACTACGATTGCTGCTATATTTGAGTTCGTAAAATTCGGACAAAACCACCGGTTGGGCTCAGGTCTTATAATATCACTCTCTTGCTTTGTGAAAATGATTAGCTCATTATTGCGCATAGAAATGATTAAAAGAATTTTGATTATCTATTGAAACTGGCGAAATAACTTTGATTGAATTAGAAGCGAAAGTGCATGTTAAAGCTCATAAGAAAAAAATCAAAGTACTAGGAATCAAACTATTTTTCATATTCTTATACTTTTTGATATGCGTAACTCAAATCTGGAATCGGTTCCATATCAAAAGTAAAGATGACTGAAAGCTTAAGCTTTTATTCTACCATCTAGCTAGTGACTCTTAGATCGATAACTTTTGAACCATGAGGGTGTCAGACTTTATGTTCAAGTTACAGTGCGATGAAAATTGTCGGATACTATATGCGTAACGCAAATCTGAAGTCACTTTTCTGATATGCGCAGCAGATATTTTGATAATTGTGCTTGACTTCGAATCATTGTTTTACAATAACTTTTCATTGCATACATTCAGATCAATTCAGAATCAATATCAGCAATCGTAGTGATGAGAAAACTTTGAATAGCATCAATGGATTGTCAAACATGTATAATATAAGAATCTAAAATATATAAATAATTTATGATAAAACAATTTAAATTATATCAATTCTGTCCAATGGACAATTTTCAATTCAACTTCACTTGGTCAGTAAAACTTACTAACTGAAGTAAGAATCCTTTCAACAAAGGAAAAATGGTAAAACCAGGAAAAAGTAAAGGATAATTTGTTACAACAAAAGGGCTTTTGTCACTGTTAGCCCTTCTACAATCTTTACCTTAAAAACAAGCAAGGAAAATGAAAGAGAAAAAGAGAGTAGAAAGAAAGAGGAAAATAAAATCTGACATTTCCCTTTCTCCATTCTCAACACTTAATTTTACTACTATTACATCCCCCTACTTTTGGTTAGAGGTGCATTTCATGGAATCTGAATGTTGCTTGTTTTCAGGTTTACATTGAATGAAAAAAAAATGGCAAAAAATAATAAGACAATAAATGAGTTAATAAATGAGAACAATGGTAAAATTGATAAATAAATATTGGTATAAAATTAAGTTAAATGTTATGATAGGTCAGGATTCAGGTCAGTTTTTGTTGATCTTATTGGTATCATGTGTTTTGAATGTATTTGTTCGATAACTAATGGAGACTCAGATTTAACAATATCATAAATATTATTTGCTATCTTATTCAATACTCTGAATGGTCCATAATAATTGGGATCAAACTTACCCTTGTTAATACCAGATAAGTTACGAACATAGACTAAGTCATTAGACTTGAACTCATGAATTAAATGATTTCTTTCAAAGATTACTTTATTTTTGTCATGATATTTTACTGAATTTGAATAAGCATTTGTTCGAGCCTCATCGATTGGAGGAAAATTCACTTTTTCACAATGGATTGGAATGGTTCCATTCAAAAGGTGAAAAGGGGTGAAACCAGTTACTGAGTGGGGAGAATGATTATATTCATTAACTGATCGCTGTAAATATCTGACCCAACCACAACGGTAATTATTACTAATCATTTTGATGCGGATTTTATCAACAATAGTATTACTAACTCTTTCACAGAGTCCATTACATTGAGGTGCAGATTTCGGGATGAATTTTATATCAATGCTAAAAGAATGCAAATAATCACTGAAAATATTTGAGGTAATTGCAGTGAACCTATCAGCAACGACTAACTTAAGCCTTAAGCTCACCAGATAATCTTATTGAATTAATTAATTTTATAAATTCTGAAGCTGTTTGTCTATTGAAAGCAATCGCCCAAACAAATCGAGTGAAATGGTTAACAGCAATATGAATATATTTTTTCTTACATTTGTAACCATCAAGTCCACAAACTGTATCAATCGATACAATTTCAAGAGGGAGTTTAGGTGGACCAAATTGGCCTAATTCACTAATTAACTTAATTCTCCTAGTCTTTCCCTGTTGACAAGCGACACAATTCGCAACAAACTCTATGACATTCTCAGTCATGTTCTTCCAAGTATACAACCAACTTATCACCGTAATCATTTTGCTTACACCTATGTGTCCAAATTGCTGATGTACCCTTTCCATCACTTTCATTCTTAAATTTTCAGGTAAAATAACTTTTTCATTCCCATTTTTATCCATCTTGACACATAACCCATCTTGATTCACCAACTGGGTTAAATTCAGTTTCAGTTTTAACTGTTCATTTTTAATCTCATTCACATTAATGAAATTAACTAATTTAAGAGGTGATTCAATCTCTTCACTAGAAATGGGTTCTCTAGACAAATAATCTGCCTCAACATTTTCAATTCCTGGTCTGTATTTGATTTCAAAATTGTATTGAGCTAAAAAGAAAGCCCAAGTGAACAATCTGCTATTAGGCTTATTAATTTTTTTGATTGATTTCAGAGCAATATGATCAGTGATAACAGTAAACTGTCTATCATAAAGATAGTGATGCCAGAATTTAATTGATTCAACAACAGCTAAACATTCTAGATGGGTAGCAGGATAATTTTGTTGATAATTGGTTAACTTTTTTGAGAAATAACCTACTGGATGCAGTTTTTTCTGATCGTTCCATTGTTTGAGAACCGCTCCAATTCCTATTTTACTGGCATCAGTTTCAAGAACAATATCATTTTCAGGATTGAACATTTGTAATACTGGCTCTGAGGTTAGCAGTAATTTAATTAATTCAAATGATTTTTGACACTCAGCATTCCAACTGAACTTATTTTCTTTCCTCAACAATTGATGTAAAGGTTCTAGGATTTCGGTAATGTTACTGATAAATTTTCGGTTATAATTAACTTTCCCTAGAAACCTTCTCAATTCGGTCAAATTCTTGGGTGGATTCAATTTCAAGATGGAATCAACATTACTATGGAGAGGACGAACTTCATTCAGCGATAATTTGTGACCAAGATAGTTAACACTTAACTGTGCTATTTTGCATTTCTCAAAATTGAGTTTGATATTTTCATTTATAAACGCACTTAGAAGTAATTTTATGTGACCAATATGCATTTTTAAATCATGAGAATAAACAATGACATCGTCAATGTAATTATGACAAAATTTAATCAATGAATATTTTTCTAGAATACCTCTGATAGATCTTTGGAAAATTGCTGGAGCATTTTTGAACCCAAAAGGCATCACCAACGACTTATAGTGACCATTCTGAGTGATGAAAGCCGTCTTAGGTATGTCAATTTCCCTAACTTTAATGTGCCAGAATCCCGACCGTACATCAAAAACACTAAAGTATTCATTATTATGAAGACTATCAATGATGTCCTCGATTCTTGGCATTGGGTATCTATCTGGAACAACTTTTTCATTCAATTTTCTATAATCAATACAAAAACGTGTTTTTGCATTGTCTTCTTTCTTGTATGCTAATGTTACCGAAAAGCATACGGAGAGTAGGACTTTCTGATTAAGCCTGAAGCTAATAAAGCTTTGATTTCATTTTCAATTTTCATTTGTTGCTCAAAAGCAGGTCTGTATGGCTTACAGTTGATTGGTATTTTGGTAACTAATTCAATAACACATTCATTACCAGAAATTAGACCTACATTGAACTTATCATTACTAAAGACATTCTCATTAGCAACTAGAAGTTGGAACAATTCATTACTATCATCATTTGGATTCAATTTAGACCGGATATCAATGTAAAAATTATCGTTCAAAACAATTGGAGGATCAATCAAAGAAATTTTGGTGGGTACCGAAGTATCGGTTAACTGATTGATTGTATAATCTGAGTCACAACTCAAGTTAAACTTGTAAATATTGTCTAACCCTAACAGAAGATCAACAAAATCTAACCTGGTTACATAAACAATAATTGATTTGGTAATTTGACCAATGGTCAATTGAATTTTAGCAAGACCTGAACAAAACCATTTCCAGTCAAAGTTGAATAAGTGTTTTGATCATTATTCAGACTCATCAATTCTGTTTTACTAACTAATGTTTCATCTATTAAGGTGCTACAAGAACCAGGATCAAACAAAATTTTTATTCGTATTGAGTTACAATAACCCTGTATCAAAATATGGAAATGTTTGTTATCAGGTCGCGCTATTAGTTTAAATCATTTTCATCTTGGGTGGAAGAGGATGAGGTATCATTAATAAAATTTACTTGTTTTGGTACTGTTGGATCTTTTCTCAATGGACAATCGTTGGCCCAATGCATTTGGTTTGGTTTACCCTGGTTAGCACAACGGAAGCAAGCTCCTTTTGGTGGCTTTTTATTTTGATTGGTAAAATTTTGATTTGTTTGCTTCTTATTCTTCATTGCTGAATTCACACCAAAAGAGCTCATTTGGTTATTACCTTTATCTCGCTTTGGTAATTGAATTCGGCAGTCTTGGCAATTGCATAAAATTCACAATAAGTTTTGGCTCGATGTCCAATGAAATATCTCTTCAATTCATCACTAAGATGTTCAATCATCAAGGCTACTGCTTGAGGTTCATTCAAAGAGGAGAGACCCGCTAATCTTCTTTTCGTTTCAAAATAGTCTTCGATACCTGAGGTTTGATGGTATTTGAGTCGATCGAATTCGACAATAGGGTCAACACTTTTAACACCAAAACGAATTATCAATTTACCCTTAAGAGTTGGCCAATCAGTATCATCTCGACTATCGAGATAAAAGTTCAATGCTTCTCTTTCAAGATACTCCCCGAATAAGTCAATCATTTCATCTTTCGTCCAATGGTAACGTTGAGCGGAAGACTCATACAATTTTAACCAGTTCTCAATGGTGACTGATTTGTCATGACCATTGAATTTTTGAAGTTTGGGTCGGTATATTTGATAGAATGGTGGGAGAGGTGGTTGAGGGTGTTGAGGTGGTTGAGGTGATTGAGGTGATTGAGGTGGAGGAGGAAGGTTAACAACACTTGTTTGCTGGTTATTATTGATAGCACCATTTTCTGAGTTGTTAGATTCAGTTTCATCATTAGCTGGAAGCGATTGAAACGAGTTGACCGAAGGAGATGATGAAGCTGAAGAATTGCCACTCATGGTAAATCCTGTCGACTTGTAAAAGCTTGCACGATGGGACAGTTAAAGTTGAAAGGTTAATAACGTTTAACCGTTAAGTTTGATTTTTAATTTTATTTAATGGGAGTTATGAAGGTAAAGTGTTGGAAACAAACACAGATCGATCCAATGGGCTCAGCTAATATCCAAGTTGAATAGAGACAATTATTGAGTTGATGAGGATGAAGGTAATGATGATGATGAAGATGACAATTATTTCAGTAAATAACTGAATTTATGATAAAACAATTTAAATTATATCAATTCTGTCCAATGGACAATTTTCAATTCAACTTCACTTGGTCAGTAAAACTTACTAACTGAAGTAAGAATCCTTTCAACGAAGGAAAAATGGTAAAACCAGGAAAAAGTAAAGGATAATTTGTTACAACAAAAAGGCTTTTGTCACTGTTAGCCCTTCTACAATCTTTACCTTAAAAACAAGCAAGGAAAATGAAAGAGAAAAAGAGAGTAGAAAGAAAGAGGAAAATAAAATCTGACATTTCCCTTTCTCCATTCTCAACACTTAATTTTACTACTATTACATATAATAACATAATATGCAATGGTATGGCCTGCAGCAGGGCCGAAAGTTGCCCACTTTGACCTCAAAAATCTCAGAAACGGATTATCTCAGAAAAAAATGAACAAGATTTTTGTGGTCATCATTGTTCTATCTATTTTCAAAAAAAAGTTGAGACCTTAACTAATAAAGATGAAAAAGTGAAGATTTTTGGAGACCCTCCTTTTACTTATTTGGGTATTCATTATTTTATCAACCATGGTTATCTTTTGAGAGTGAGTTTTGGTCCTTGAAGCAAAAGGAAGCCTCGAAATATTGTCCGTATTGAAGTCTTGTCGGAATCGAACTTTACCCTAGGTAAAGTTCAAGTTGGCCAGAACGTTGGGCCAGAGAAGGTTGCTTTGAAAGAGGAGAAAGAGGAAAAGAAAGAAAATGAGAAAGAGGATGAAATTGAAGATGTGAAGGACGTTACATAATTTCATCCTCTTTCTTGCTCCTTCTTTTTCTCTTTTTTTTCTCGTTCTATTTTTCTCATTTTTTTCTTTCCTTTTTTCCATCCTTTCTTCTTAGTTCTTCTTCTTGCTTTTTCTTCTTCTTTTTCGTGCTTCTCGTCTCTTCTTCTTTTTCTCTTTTTCTGGTTTTTCTTTCTCTTTTTCTTCTCATCAGTATCTTCTCTTACCTTTTTCTTAGCTATTCTTCAAACTTCTGATCAAACCTTTTCAAACTTTTAGGCAACTTTTGCAAACTTTTTACTCGAACTTTTTTCCAACTTTTCATTCAACTTTAACACACTTTTTCTTATCTTTGCACACATTATTTGACCCGAATCTGCAGCAAATTTTTGAACAAACTCAGCTAATTTTTGCAAACATTTTGCACTAAAATTTATTCAAATTCCAAACGTTATCTTCATTGTAGAAAAGCACAAAAATTTGCAAATAATGGCAATAATAATGGCGATTTTGCAGTTAAAAGTTAGATTACTGCTTTTAGTAGCTGATATGAAATCACCAATAAGTTTAATAATTTCATCACGATCGACAGATCGAACATATCCTTTTCTATTCTCCACCAGAAAAGCTCTGATCCAACGAGCATGCTGCAATAAGGAACCTCTTAGTCCAACGCCACTGTTAATAAGGGAAAGGTTATAAGCTTTGAGTAAATCTTTTCGAAACAAATTAAACTTACATTTCTGTGCCTTTTCGAAGCGCATCATAGCTTTGAGTACATGGCATAACTGGTCCAAGGGTGTTACGTCATTTTCTTGTAAAACAACTTGTATACGGTGTAAAGCTCGTGCCGAGCAACTGGACAACACTTGTAACAACACTTTTTACGACAGCATCCATTCGACTCAATCAAAACAAAAGCTGAAGAAGCAATTGCATTTGTTTGTTGCTGAACTTGTTGAGGTCGAACAAATGACGGTGATGGAGCTGTCAATAATTGACTCAAAGATTGAGGTCTGTTGTTTGCTGCTGGTGATGGTGGTGATGGCCGAACTAGAAAAGGATTTAGTTTCGATGGTAGTTGTATAGAAGCTCTTGTTGTTGATGCACTGCTTGCGAAGCGTGTTGAAGGACGGGTCGCAAATGGCATAAGTGGAGGTGGAGGAGGGGTTGAGGTGACTTCAAACTCAGGTTTGATTTCCATATTGAACTCAAAACTCGCAAAGTATTGTAACGATTGCAGGAAAGTGCTGCTAGTGAAATTGAACAACAAACTGAGAACTGTTAACAACAACGAATAATGATGCACATAATATGCTTTAGTTATCTGCTTCATATATCAGTTGTAATAAACACACATAGTAATTATGCCTACTCTTAATCAGTGTTATTCAACTTTTACGCTATTTTTGAGCTGCAGTGAATAGCTTCATGCATATCAATTACTCAGTGTATTGCAATGGCTTGTTCGAGAGATCATTTTACGGCCTTTACATAGATGTATTGAGCATTAGTGACATAGTGAACGACCTTCAATATAGGTCAACACTAACCTTAAACATCACTATTTTGACCAAATTTGGTACACTTTTTCTCAATAACGGTACATTACAGAGCAATGATTTAGAGATAACTTTGTAGCTCTAATTAAGATGAATTCAACGGTGTATTGCATGTTCACGTTTGGGTGTTGTAGCCTGAACAGTAATTGACACAACTTTGCCAATTTTACTACTATTATTTTACTAGTATATATTAACCTATGAAAGTTGGCTAAACTTTTGTATCTTAATAACTCTATTGTTTTTACATGAGACAGAGACTATAATATATTGTTAGAAAGTGCCTAAATATTTGCACGGTGAACGATGATGTTAAATTAAGCCATTGAAAGATGGCGTTAATTAAAGTCAATTCTCTAACGTTTCAGCATGAATTTGAAGGCATTGAAATTCAAAATGATTAGCATGAGTAATATGTAACATAGAAGGATGTATGATATGTCAATTGATAGATATTATTCAATATTATGGACATTGAACATACCGCGCGTGAACGCCCGGTATGCTCAATGTCCATATTACGCCTGTTTGCAGGCATAACTCAGGAACGGTTGGTGCTACACACCGCAGACTTAAACTATGCGCTTACGCAGATTGAAGAACCATAAGTACGGACGCTCAAGGTTATTCAAGGTCAAACCGCTTTTTGACCTCTATTTCGCATTTGCAGGTCATTTTCTGATAGAGCGAATTTTTTCAGATGGTTTGATGTTAGTTGCATGATTATTACTTTTGTTGGTAAATATTTATTCAAAACTCTTATCAATTTACTTTTGGACTGGATGCAAAACAATTAGAGCTTATTTCAAGATCAAGCTACATCAATGTAATATGAACACACTTTTTAACTTTTATAAGAACACATTATCAATGGGTGCTGATAAAAAACACCAATAAAACCTGCACATGTGAATCTTGTGTGTGTCTTGATTTCTCTGTCTTCTTTCATTCGCTAAACATCAATAAACTTGCGATCACAATACTGATCATTAAATATTCGATAGTATTTCGGTTATTCAGATCTCATTACGAACTTATCTAATACAAGTATGCTCATACAAACAATTTTCATTGCAAAATTTTCTGAGCCACTCGTATGGTAACTATAGTCAACAATAGATTTCGATAGCTGTTCAATTATTTGAATAAAATAAATAAAATATTTCTTACCCAGTTTCCAAGTCTTGTAAAAAAGAATTGAACTTGCTAAAATTGTTTTTTGGTTAGGAATTGATTTAGATGATGATCGAACATCAATTAAAGGGTTAATAACGTTCAATATTGAAAAAAAGAAACCTTACAGCGAACAAATTTTGTCATTTTTTTCCCTCCAATACCTTTTTTAGTCATTTATTTGTTCATTGAAAGCTTTGAAAGTGACACAAAATTCGACACATTTAAAAAGATCAGGCCAAAAATGCAGTTAACATGAAAAGAAGCAAAATTACACAGCGCGTGCATGACAGCTTTTGACGGTTTGCTCACAACTCTTTACCCATTCCCTCATTTTTGGTGAAGACCCACCCACACTTGGTGTAAATTTTTGTGTAAAGTTGGCTCAATTTAATTTCTTGCTTGAAATCGATGCTCTATTTACAATGCTGTATTTATTTATGAATCAGTTAATCAAAGGTCCAATGTTAACTGTAAGTAGCATAAGAGTTGATATATTTTCCAAGATAAACTAGAAATGATGAAAAGAGTTAATTTTAATCAGATCGTCAGAAAGGTTATCTTACAAATATGAAGAAGCTCTTCTCAATAGTCAAAAAGTCCCCGAGCTTGATATCATTGTATGGTCCAGCGACTCGATCCATTACTTCCAAGACCTGTAAAAAGGGTAAATTAACATATTATCATTACATATATTATTAAAATTTAATACATTTCGAGATCATAAATAGTATTCTATTAAAATCAATGAAGCATTAATTACCTTGCTCGATGTTTTCAATGTGAGTCTATTATTCAAAGTCAACTGGTGCAATCTAACTATTAACTTATCGAGCTAATACCAGTAAAAGAAAAAATGATTTTGTTTCGAATCCAATAGTACAATCAATTAATAATTACCGCTGAGATGAAATTTCCGAAAATGAGACCGAAAATTCCAATAGACGGAAGAATAAAAATGCCAAGTGTGGCAACTAGATCTGCAAAAAAGTCATTGTAGACTCTAACGACCAGTCCAAAGAAAATGTACACATCGCCCAAAGAAGCAAATACAAAAACATAATAAAACAGTATATAACGTAACTTGCTAGCAGTCAACTCAAAACTGTTGAGACGACGAATAATTATCAAACTAAATAAATTGATTTTCCTCTCATTCAAGGCTCCTTTAGTTAAATTTTTCAAGTAATCGGCTTTGTTTAACAAATCTATCGACCGATAGAGATGAAAAGAGAGTGTACATAATAAATACCAGCTGAATCCGAGAATCGAGTTCAAAAGAAAAGAAGAAATAAAAATGTTTGAAAGTGACCAAAGAAAACAATAGAATGCCAATTCAGGAATCTTGAACATCCAAGGATTGCACAGTATTACCGTGAAATACGTAACTGATAGAAATAAAGGAGCTACAAGCATCGTGCAGTAAGCGACAATGGACACGCAAATAACAATCAAGCGAAACCTATTGATATTTAGATTATTCATTTGTAAGTGAACCGGATCAAAACTATTGCGACAAAACTTCCATATCGACAATATTTTGAGGTCTCCTTTTGCTTCAAAGCTTAATATCCACTCTCGAAATATGATCATGGTTGTTAAAATATTTAATGCACATAAAATTATAATTTGACGATCTTTACTACGAAAAAGTGGATCTCCAAGAATAATGGCCACAGTCTCACTACTAGTGCAAATGAGTATTAAAGCTCTCAACCAATTGATTAAAGAAGTTATTCCAATGATCCAATCCAGGCAATTATATTGGCGATAACCAAATGTATTTACATTGATAGAGTTATTTTGATCCAAACCATTACGTAAAACTTGAAAGATAATGGTCAGTCTTTCAGTTCTCTTTAAAAGTTGAGAAGCACGTAAATCAACTTCAATGGAGTTGGGAGCCACAAAAGAGTAACGAAACAAATTCGCCAAATCTTTTAAGTATTTTTTTCCGATACTCACAAAACTTTCAGTGGATTCAGCCATTATTCTCATTTGCATGGAGAATGTTAAACTAATGGCATGTGTGACAAGTCTGTAAAATTTTTTACAACATAATAATGATCTTTTTTGTATTATTTTAATATTCTCAATTGCCTGATTCTATGCCCCTTTACTTTGAAATAGTGCATTTTAAATTGAAAAGATTATATTAGCAGGAAATTATTTGCATCTTATTATTATTATTATTACTAATATATAGATTTATTCATCATTTATATCTTGATTTCATAATCTTTTCATTTATAATAATATATTCAATATTGATCATTGATTGTTAATTTAATTGATTATATTATTGATCACAGTGCAAACATGGAAGGGTTATCAATAAGTACCACATTATCAATACGCATGAATAGATTAAACCACTGCCACGAGAAGGTATGAGAATCAAACCTGAAGGCGGAGCCCTCACCTTAAATTCGCAAATTTTTCAAAGTAGCGCCGTACAAAACTTGGACGTTAAGCATTCTGTTAAACGGAATTAGCATGTCACTTCAAGTATTATATAGTTGCTGAGTGATAAATTTATCAATTTAGGAATATTACATTCGAACACCTAATAGTAGTCATCAGAGAACTTAACATAACCAGAAGATATCGTACAAATTATTTGAAATTCTTTGTAGATACATGGTTAGAAATGTATTACTTTATGGTAGAGATGCATAGAAACAGACAGACCAGAATATTATACAAAATATTAATACATTATGATATATTGATATTGAACAAATGTCACAGACTTGATCTTACATGTTATACGCTTAACACCCTAACAATAATAAAATCAATTTCTACTTATGATCAATGATCAATTTTAGAGTATATTTGCAATCTTTTATTATAAGTAGAAAGAACACGAATCTATAGGTGCAAATGATTCATGCTAATGTAACCTTCCATAGTAGAAAGGTATTATTTAATTTAAGGTAAAGACGCATAGAAACAGGAAATTGAGAAATAAATACAAAATAGATTATTATTATGGTACATTGATAATAAACAAATAGCACAGACTTGATCCAACACGCCATAAGCTCAACATTTTTCATGGAAATGAAAATAATGGGTGATGCCACTGAAAGCTCTGTGAGTGTCCGAAAAAACTACTTTTTAGAAGATTTGGTAAATTTGTTTCGTTATTCATTCATAACTCCAGATTCGGATGAAGTTGACCTGTGTGCTTCTCACCTTATACAGCGAACTGAAAGACTGACCATTATCTTTCAAGTTTTACGCAATGGTTTGGATCAAAATGACTCTATCAATGTAAACACATTTGGTTATCGCCGATATAATTTGATGGATTGGATCATCGGAATAACTTCTTTAATCAATTGGTTCAGATGCATAGTACTTGTTTGCACTAGCAGTGTGCCTGTCGCCATTATTTTTGGAGATCCACTTTTTCGTTTTAAAGATCATCAAATAAGCTTTATAGTGATATTAATCATGCTTTCAGCCATGATCGTTTTTCGAGAGTGGATTCTAAACCTTGAAGCCCAAGGAAACCTCGAAATATTTTCAATATGGAAGTCTTGTCGCAATGGTTTTGATCCGGTTCACTTACGAATGAATAATCTAAATATCAATAGATTTCGCTTGATTGTTACTTTAGTGTCACTTGTTGTTTATTGTACGATGCTTTTAGTTCCTCCATTTTACTCAGTTGGGTATTTGATTCCATTACTGACCAATCCTTGGATGTACAAGATGCCTGAACTGGCATTCAGTTGTTTCTTTTGGTCACTTTCAGACATTTTCATTTCTTCTTTTCTTATCAACGCTATTCTCGGATTTACTTGGTATTTATTATGCACACTTTCATTGCATCTTTATCGGTTGATGGACTTGTTGGACAGGGCGGATCACTTGAAGAAATTGCCTAAAAAAATGAATGAGAAACACATCGAATTTTTGTGTTTACTCATGATTCGTCGTCTAAACAGTTTTGAGTTGACAGCTAGAAAATTGCGTTATGTGCTCTTTTATTATGCTTTTGTATTTGCTTCTTCGGGTGATGTGTGGATTTTCCTTGGAATCATTGTTAGGGTCTACAATGACTTTTTGGCCGATCTAGTTGCCATACTTGGTATTTTTATTCTTCCGTCTATTGGAGTTTTCGGTCTCATTTTCGGAAATTTCATCTCAGGGGTGATTATTAATTGATTGTATTTGATACAAATAACCTCTTTCTTGTCTTTCATTAGCTTGACGAGTTAACAGTTAGATTGCACCATTTGACTTTGAATAATAGACTCTCATTGAACACACTAAGCAAGGTAATGATTGACTTATTGTTTTCAATAAAATACTAAATTAATTTATGATCTCAAAATGTAATTGAGACTGCTTAATGTACGACTTTCATGAAGGTTTTGGAAGTAATGGATCGAGTCGCTGGACCATACAATGGCTTAAAGATCGGGGACTTTTTGACAGTTGAGAAGAGCTTCTTCATATTCGTAAGATGATTTATTGATGATCTGGTCGAGTATTAATTCTTGTCTTTTCTATAATAGTTTATCTTAGAAAATATATCAGCTCTTATGCTATTTACGATTAACATTGGACCTTTGATTAACTGATACAAAAATACATAAATAAAGCTTGATTTCAGTCATTCAATAATACAAACTATCTTTATGAATGTTGAACATTAATTGATTATGGAAGCATACAGCGAGAAAATTCTGGATACCTTCATTTTACTTTTGGACTTCGTTGCTGCTTTATTTATGGAGCAAGCTGGCCCGCAATAGTCTGAGTTGATTGTTGAGCAGGTGTTAGCACTCTGAACTTCATTTTTTAAAGTATCTTTAATTATGCAAGGGTTTGTTAACAATGATATCTGAGAATTTATTGCCAAAACGGAAACAATGATTGGTGTAATAAAACAGTCTGCTATCCTCATGTTAATAAACTAACGCTTTGATTGTGATATCAATCCATACATCCATACAATATATAAAGTCAAAACATCAAATTTTTGTGTAAAAATTGTAACTAAACGGAAAGGATTCCACTGAAAATTTTTGCTCAGACTGAAAGCCACGCTTGAACTACATGTCCGCAAAACAGTCAGAGGTTGTTCAGAATTCAGGCTACTGAGAAATTCTGTTTGCATAGGGTAGGGGGAAAAATGCAGAATCCGTATTTTGTAGCATTGTGTTTGGGGGAAAACTTTTTGGTTATTTAGGTTGAGGGTTTATTGTTCGACTAGGAATAAATGCAAAATTGTCTTTATATTAGCCCACGAAGTGGCTAAGTATATTTATATTAGCCCACGAAGTGGCTAAGTATATATTATAGTTCACTTTTGCCTGATAAGGGTTAAATAAGATTAGAATGTCAGCATTGCTCTCTATTAAAAAAATCAATTGTAAAGATTACAAGAGGTTTATCAAAATTAAGACTTCATTTTTTGATAAAACAATTGTTATCTTCGCAATTGATTTTTTTAATAGAGACTTACATTGAATATCTTATCTATTTAGGGTGAATCCGATCAAGAAAATTATTTAGATAAAAATTTTATTGAAATAAAATCTTTCAGTTAGATAAAAAATGTTTTTATCCAAACTAAAAACCAAGCTTTTTTCGTGAAAATAGCTGCGCTTTTTAGCTATTTACCTGGCTTTCTCTGAGTTTTTCCTTTTCTAATTCAAGAATAATAGTTTTTTTTAATTTTGTCTGATTTGGCCGGGTGTTAATAGCATTAAACTAATTAATGACAGATCAAAAACTAATTAAATTCAAATTTAAACTCAGCTCTACTACACCACGTTTTTCAATCAATGAAGGCGCAAGACAGCAATGTTAATAAAAATATGAGTTCGGAAAAGTTAAAAATGTGACGTAGTAAAAACGTCACACTTTTGTCACTCTTATCTTTTTTATTCACATTCCTCTCTTTTTATCTAAATAATTTTCTTGATCGGATTCACCTTTAATACATATTTAATGTTGAATGACACTTTCAGCATTAACAGATTGTTTAATTAAATATGCTAAATTTAAGATTGAAAATGAATTAGTCGCTTTTGTAGGATAACATGAGAGTCAATTACAATTCTCATTTGTTTCGTTCAATGTTGAAGTGTCCTGCACTGGGGATATTTTATTGTCATTCTTCTTCTCCTTCTTCTTCTTCTTCTTCTGCTTCTTCTTCTTCTTCTTATAATTTTCAATCTTCCTTAATACATCAAATTTAATGTTCAAAATTCATTCTCAATTATAAAAGCCGCATGCGCCAATCAATCAGAAAGGGGCTAATATTATTTTGCGTAAGCAAAAATACTCCTTCGCTAGTCCGAGTAGAGTTTGGTTAAAAATCTGGTGGCTCAACTGTACTAAAAGAGACCAAATGACAAATTTTGAAGTCAATTTCATCAATGATTGTCCACCAGACAAAATTTTTAATTCAGAATTTGAGTCTATGAATGTGGATTGACTTTATTGCACACAGTGAAAATAAATTTGCGATCAGTCATGATCGGCACTCCACTTGTTACAATAATAGTAAAATCAATTGCATAAACAATTAAATAGATACGTTATTAAGCATCATTTGGGTGATGAATGGAAAGATCACGAAATCAGAGGCCAGCATCCAGGCCTTCATCGATGCTCTCAATTAGAGGTGAATCAAGGAAATTTTTAATTTGAAGACAGGTGGAAACAATAACATACATAATAATCGTCAGTTTTAACCTGATGAACAAGGAGGATGTCAAAAGTTGCCTATTTGCTGATGCTTTTTATAATAACTTTTTATTATTTATTTTTATGCTGATTTCAATAATATATTATTTTTCTATAAGAGTTATCGTTCAAAAGATATTCACGAAAAAAACAAAGGAATTTGAGGACAGAGGAACGTGAAAGATTCATATATGAGAAGTAAGAATTTTGTTCCCTAGATTTGTTTTTTATGTAATTTAGTGTGCCTGATTGCATATTCGTAATAAAAAAATGAGAAAAATGGTTCGAAATACCCAAACAGCATGAGAGTTAGATGAATCGCGTTTCGGCATTTTTTAATTATGTTCCAGATAGGGACGCACAATGATATTAATTCAGCAGATATAAAAAGCTGATTCCATACCTGAAATAAAAAAGACAAAAAAATGGTGCGAAACGAGTCAAATATTCACAACTTAAACTCGAAACCGTTTTACTCTTTTTTGACTTGTACCATTTTTTATTTCAGATATGGAATAAGCATCACTCATTGTGTCTATGACATCGTCTGTGCATTTGTGATGATTTTGGGCGATTTTGCTGTTTGGTTGCATTTTGGACTTTTAGTCCGATCCATCAACAATAGATGTCGATAGCTGCTGTATAGAAACCAATGTTCAATTGTCTGGATAAAATAAATGTTTCTTATCCAGTTTCCAAGTCTTGTAAAAAGCAATGAACTTGCGAAAATTTATGCATCTTTTTGATTAGGAATTTATTCAGATCATGATTAAACATCAGATACAGTTTTAATAACAAACAATATTGAAAAGAGAAACCTTACAAACAACAACTTCATTTTATAATTTTTTCCCCTCCAATACCTTTATTTAGTCATTTATATGTTCATTGAAAGCTTTCAAAGCCACACAAAATTCGACACATTTAAAAATACCAGGACAAAAAAGGCAGTTAACTTGGAAAGAGGCAAAATTTTTCAGTCAAATTGTTTTAACTAAATTATATTTTGATTAAACAATAAAAGTCTATTTAGCATTTACTTTGATTACTTTTCACTAAAGGTGAATGTTTAAGTTGATAGGCAACAAAACTATTGGTTATTCAATAATTTTATTAATTATTAATGAATGCTAATAGGTTTACCCATCAGTAAAGTAAAGAGCAATTCATGTCTGTAACTCGAGTTTGTACATTTAATACATTTGATGGAGCAAAGCTAAAAATCAAGTGAATACTCGAGAGGGAAGGAAAGCTTGTGTGATAAAAATAATGGTAATGATAATAATGATAATAATGGCTTAATATTGGAGCAGTGAAAGCAGTTGACTTAGGGAATTGAAAAAAACAGGCAAACAATCAAAATCATCAATGTTCAATACTAAATCAAACTAATTTTCTGCCTTTATAAGCAAGCAGCGAGTAAGAGATGATAAGGAAAACTGATGAAGCTGGTAAAGATGAAAATGATGATGATAAAGATAAGGATAAAAATGAAGCTAAAAAACCATAAATCAAGGGAATCGCGTGGCCGTTAAATGCATTTTCAAAATAGGGATTTACTGTTAAATAAATTCCTCTTCTTCATCATAATCTTTCTCTTCATTCATACTCCGTCACGAGTCACCGATTACTGACTACCGTTTCACTCTTAGCTTCATCATCTTCTTCCTCACCCTCATCAGCCTCATCATCATCATCATCATCATCATCAACAACAACATCATCGTCTTGTTGTTGTTGTTTAGCGGTGGCAATGAAAAGAAAGTCTTTCATTACAATCGACTTATGTTTTAAGCCGAAGACACAAAACAAGTGAAAAGATTCAAAGGCAAAAACCTTTTTCTCTGTTTACATTATTGACTTGATATTGCAGTTAAATTGTTAAATAAACTTGATTCCGTGTGTTCAGCTGAATTATAAAAGCTAATCAAATTACATTTGAAGACAGGATTTACGCAAGAATCTGCTCATCACTAAACAACATCAACCTTTTGTTTGACTGTAACTGTTTTTTGGCATCTTTTTTGCTCAATAATTTTCCAATTCTCATCATTTTCATTAGCCATTCATTAAACTAACATCTTAAGGTGTGCCAATGAAGAGAATGGGCCTCTTAGGGTCAATGGGAGAGGTCAATTCTCATGGGTTAAGATCAATGACAAGAGGTTAGTGATGCATTGACAAAAGCGATGAAAAAAGCGCGTGACTCAATAAATGCGTTTCTACCTTTTTGGCCACTTGAACCGCCTTGAGGCCCGTGAAGGGTATAATCATTCAATGATAATCTTGAACATGAAACAATTAAAACTGTCAATTGAAGAGGGAAACCAAACGCTTTTCCTTCTCATTCAATGGGTAATGATGATTAACTGGGAGTTGGTTGATGACAAGCTGAAAGGATTAAAGCTTGAGAATAATTTGCATCATTATTTTTACCTGACAAAATCAATTAGATATTCAGTCAAATTGATTATCATTAGGTGTGAATCTTGATAAATGAAGAGTTAAAATGCCTTCAATGACAATTATCGATAATTGAATAAACAGTAAAAGAAAAGGAGGAAAAATAATAAAATTGTGATTTCCAAATTAATCGTGAAATTGAACTCGATTCATCATTTATCAAGTTTAATAATGATTCAACTTGAATCAAAATGAATCATTTGAAGCTGAAGGAAAAACCTTGAATTTTTGTTTTAAACCCAAAGTTATTCATGAGTCTGTTTTTCATTGACAAATAATCATTAAACACGCACATTAACATTGTCATGAATCTGAAAAGACATAAAATTGAAAGACAATAAAGAGTCAAGAGAAGTTCATTTTCCATCTCATTATTCAATTTGGTAAAAAAATGTCAGCCAATAATTACCAACATCAAAAAAACAGTTTTATTCAATGCATTTTCATCGCACTTAGCAACCGTTAACAAATAATAGCAAAATTTCATCCGAAAATTGCATTCGTTTGAATTGATCAAAATGGACAAAATTTCTGAATCAGTGAACAATAAGGAACAAGTTTAATTAGATTGTCTAGAAACCTTCATTTCTCAACATTAACATGAACTTCATAATCTATTCAATTTATTTGCTCTAAAAATTGCAGACCTTCAAAGGCAAAAACAAATTCAAATCGATATGTTAATTCATAATGAACAAATAAAACAAACTCAATGAAAATTATTTCACACCATTTCTCGCAAATCAAAATGACCAAATTGTTGAACTTATCGGCCAATATCAGGTTTTCCAAGCTGAATGACAAGTTTAGTTGGTAATGATTTTTGAAAAAATCAAATTCTTTAAATTATCATCACTATTCCATATTTATTCAGATTATCGCTTTGGAAGTTCTATTTGCTATTTATTGCTTCATCACTTGTTCAAACATATCTTGACAATTAGATCAATGTTCAGAGTTGAGAGGATTAAGTCAATAACTCATTGTTACAAAGATTAAGTTTTAAGACTTGAACCTGAATCGATCTCTTGAGCTTTTCGTGATTTAATCGCACTTTTTACTTGAAATTGACTTTAATTGTAAATCAGTATTTACTGTGACTTGTAATAAACATTTCAAGATCAAAATTGAACAAAATTATTGTATCGATTGAAGTATAGGTAGCGAATAAAGAGATACTTGGAAAAGGGATAAAATTTGAATTTCATTACCAATGAAAACGAGGCCAAAAGGGAATGAGAAAAAATGTAAAAAAATGTTATTCTCATCAGCATAACCTCAAAGATGACTGACTCGCATTTCCGTTGCCATTTATCCATCACTTCCTCTTCATCCCATCATCAAGCCCCTTCATCTCTCTCACGGTTCCAAGTAAACTCCCTTCATATTTCCATCTTCACTTTCAACTTCCTCATGTTTTCATCTTTAACCAATAATCCAACTCCTTCTTCCCTCTTATTGCTACTTCACTCTCATCCTTCCTCATACAAGTTCATCTTCATCTCCCTTCTCCCAAAGCCTTTTAACCAACTGATCAACTTGAAATGCCAACTTTTTACTTTCATCATAATTCTTATTCCAATTTTTCTTCTTCCTCTTCCCTCTCAAGTTTACTGTTTCATTTTATTCAGATTGTAAGCTCTCACAAGTAACTTGTAAAGTAGGTCACTCGGAACTTATCTGAAAACTTGAATTCCATTCTTAAACTTGAATATAATGATCAGTGGAAAATTATTGAAATTATATCGATAAATTTCTTGGAAAACATTTTACTGTGAAAACAAAGCGAAGAACAAAAAATGCTGAACAAAAACATTTCTCATTCAGTCGAGTGTAACAATTGAATGAATTTCAGTTGAAAAAGTTTACAACAAATTCAGCAAAAAGGAAGAGAGAAAAAAGTCAAAATTCAAGATTCAGATAAATCAATGTTTTTATCTTAACAAACAAAAGCTGATACAAAAGTAAATAAATAATTTTTTTGTTCAATGTTAACATTTTTTAACCTTATTTTTGGGTGAAAATTCATTGTTAAGGCCAATTATCTGATAGCAAATTCACTCCCAGCTTATTCACTAAATAAACTAAAGAATGGAAAAAGATGAACTTTACTTTCAACCGAAACTGTAGGAGGTCAATGTTGATGAGCATTGTGTGTGAATGTGTTTGAAGCTAAAAAATTATAACTTGATATCATCAGTTGCATTTGAATTTGAATAAAGTTTTGTTCAGTTTTGAAACATTTTCTCATTGAATTTACTTTTCATTTCTTTTCCCGTTTTTCCGCTTTTCTTTCATTCCTTTTCCTTTATATTTTGCCAATTTTATCAGCAAACTTTTTCCTTCATGATAATGGTGGCATGATATTACAATTTTCATGTATCATCATCTGTTAACCTTATTTGCTCTCGTCATTATCATCATTGGAATGTTCATTATTTAATATTCAATAAAAACTGATCAACTCTTTTTGTGGCAAAATTCAATGCTTCCCGTTTCATTGCTTTATTCAAATGTCAACAATTGTCTGCAACATTTATCTAATATCTTTTACCTTTTAATATTAAATTTTTATCGATCTACAAGAATGGTTTTCTTGAAGAGAGACGCCATTCAATTTGGAGAAGATGAAAAATGACAAAATGAGATAGAATGCAATTTTCATGGTTAATCTTGTTTCCATCAAATTGGGCTTATACAACTCTCATTGTTAACTTAATTCAACAATATCATAATTAGTTTGCTCTGCTTTTTTCAAATGGTTGTGATTTGAACAGGCCCATTAACATAATCAATTGAAAATGATTGAGGAAATATTGTTTATAACTGATAGACTTCTGGAGGCAAAAGGTTCAAAGAAATGTCTGGTTCTCATCTGAATAAACACACAGATTGTCCTGTTTTAAATGTAAGTTAACTTTTTATTTTACTTTTCATTTTAATGCAATCAATTCAACTCGAGTCTTTCAAGTTATCAAAAGCGATGCTTTCTTATTTGTATTGAATAGAGTAAGCATTTTTACCTCTCCATTGTTGAGACTTTGAATCAAAAGTTAATCATTTTATCGAGTTTAATATCCCGCCAGACTTAGTCATCAATTATGATCGCAATATAATTTTTACTGCAAAATGACCAAATGATTTTTAGTAAGCCTGACCCAGGCTGCAGCTTTTATAAGGATAAAGTCAGCTTTAGTCATCGAATCATCTTTTTTGAGCAAAAGGTTTGTTTTATGTCACACTAACAATGCAAAAATAACCTCATGGAAACTTCAAGTTATTCAAGCCTATTGACCAAGTTGGCTAGTTGAGTTTATAATCAATAATACGAAATAAAAACGTCAATTTTTATAACACATCACACTTTTAGTCAAATGTTATTTGTTTCAGTTCTCATGCTTGTACATCGACCACAAAGTAATTTGAAACCTCAACTTTGCACGAGTTTTTAATGTTTTTCAGTAAAAGTTGTTTATTATTCGCAAATCAGCTTGAATCATTAAAGTAATCATCATTGTGATGAATACAATTGCTTTGGGTATAATTAATTTCTTGTCACAATAATTTGAAATGAACCCTATGAGGTCTATTAAAGTTGAGTCAACCAGACCAGTTAGCCTTTGATTCACTGTGAGTCTGGGAAATGTGCACATTAATTCGAGTCAACCGATTACAGTCCAGTCATTCCTTTTGACTCTATTGTTGCAGCTTATCTAGATATCGAAATGGTTCATTAAATTATTTGTTGAAGAAATAGTCTTTCTTTCATTGTCTTTTCGCTATTCACGCCAACTGTCGAAATAAAGTTCGTAGCACTTGGAAATTAATATTTTCGGTCATTTACCAAAACCAAAAGGAAATAGATGCGCAATACTTATTATACATTTTTATTTTAAATTATTTGATTCCAATAATCAACTTTTGTCAGTCAATTCAAACGAAAGTCAATTTTTCGACTATCATTTTATTGGACTATATTTTTCTTATTCGTTTTGAGATTCTCATATGAAATTCATTATTGAAATCAAGGCTTTACTGGTGATTAGAATCAGAATTGGCAAGTCAATAATTTGTGGATCAATCAGTCAGTCAATTTTTGGATAAAATTTTCATTATCTTTTTTTCTTTTTAATTATTTACGATTTTTAAATGAGCTTCAATATTAAAAAATAGACTTTAATGATGATTAGTATCAAAAGTGAGCCATTGAAGTTGCAATCAATAATTTGCAAATCAATTAATTGAAAATTCAATCTCTCACGAAACATAACAACAGTGGAAAAATTATTCTTATAATGATTATACATTGTATTTTATCTACCATTGATCGGCTTTTCACAGTTTTCATTGAAAAAAAGAAATGAATTCAAACAAATAATGTTTGCTAAAGTTAAAAGTCTCTTGAGTAAACAAAAAAGTTTCTTTCGAAAGATTTATTCTTTTGAAATTCCCGATTCGAAGGAATTTGATGGAACTGTTTGTAACAAAATAAGACAAACAGAAAGGTTGACAATCTTGTTCCAAATCGTCCGTAACGGCCTGAGACAAAGCGATTCTGTTGAAGTGAATGCGTTTGGCTTTCGTCGATTTAACTGGATGGATTGGCTCATTTCAATATTATGTTTGATCAATGCGATAAGATGCGGAATACTGACTCAAAACACAAATGACGCGGTCGCTGTTTACCTTGGTAATATATTTTTTCGTGATAACAAAGGCTATGTATTGTTATTATGGTGTTTAGTGGCAACAATAGGACTGGGTTTTTTTAGAGAATGGCTCATGACTCTTGAAGCCAAAGGGAAATTCAAAGTTCTGTCGGTATTGAATGTATGTCGTAATGGCTTTATCCCGGTCGACTTACAGATGAATGAACTAAATACCAAAAGATTTCGTTTTACCGTATATTTGGTCACATTATTCGTTTATATAACGATGCTGGCAACTCCTCTATTCTGTATATTTCTGTATTTATCACTGTTATTGAGCAATCCCTGGGCGGACAGAATTGATGGATTGACTCTTTTCTCTCTTTTATGGCTACCGGTGTTCATCCTCTCGTTATCTACTCTTTTGAATACCGTTATGGGATTTGGCTGGTACATTATGTGCTCTCTTTACTTTCATCTCTATCGATTACGTGATCTGATTGATTGCGCTGACTTTTTACTGAATAACTCAAAACACGGATTGTTTGTTGAAAAAGATATTCAATTGTTTTGCTCACAAATCATTCACCATCTCAATGATTTTGAATTCGCTTCGCACAGATTACGCTACGTTTTATTGGGTTATTTTTCCGTCATTGCTTTGACTGGTAATTTCGACATTTTCATCGGTCTTATCCTCAGAGTTCACAATGTTTCGTTTTGTAATTTACTTGCAACTGCTGGTTTCATCATTCTGTTGTCTGTTGGAATTTTTGGCCTCGTTTTCGGAAGTTTCATTGCCCAAGTAATTAAAATTATACTTGCAATACCTAAAATTGTTCTTGTACAATCATAAAGTGAGCTTGTTCTCCAAACGCACGTTCGTCCATAAACAGTTTTAGGTTTGCAATTGCATTTAAGATGATATTGACTTCACTCTTTTCCTTCTTCTTTTCATTAGCTTAATACATTGACTATTAGACTGCACCAACTGAGCTGCAGGAAAACACTTTCAACGCACTCAGCTAGCAAGGTAAAGTTAGTTTATTAAATTCAAAAGTGAGTTCAAAGTAGACCAAAAGCTTGTGCATTGTTTGCGTTTGACCTACAGGTTTTGGAGATAATGGACCGAGCTGCTGGACCATACAATGGATTGAAAATCGGAGACTTCGTGACTCTCGAGAAACAGTTTTTCATACTGGTAAGATGAGTTGGGTTGGCTTATTAACTTGTAACATAACTCAATTGATCTCTTCTAGTTCACCTTGGAAAATATATCACTTTTAATGCTATTCACTTGTAACATTGGACCCTTGTTGAATTAATTTGTAATTATTGCAAGTTTGCAATCGCATGGACTGGAAATCATTGAAAACAAGACATTTATTGGTACGAGATATGCCTACATTTGGATTCTCATAGACCATCAAAATAATCATTCGTTTTGGGTTTCAAAGTCGAGCTATTAACATATTCGGAGGTAACCGAAATTCATCCGTTTTTATCCGGTTATCTAAAACCTGTGATTTTACGTCAAGTTACGCATTTCACTATGGTTGGACTTATATATTGTCTCAAATCCATCTATACTTGAACATAACCCAGAACGATTTTCCCTTAATTTATTCAATAACAATGTTAGTATAAGAAAGCATCTATTTCAGCAACTTTAACAGGTGATTCAGCTAATAATGAATTATTACAATATTATTGTAATATTAAAAAATACTAAATGTAAACTTTGAATAACTTTTCTAACACGTTTGAATGTTGAAATCTAACAAAATTTGTAGTTTTGATACCAGAAAATCACACAAAATTGTTCATTAAAGTTGAATTGAATACACATTACATTTAGCCATCAAACAAAATCTAAAGTCAATTTAATTCATAAATGTTGAATTAGATGGTCACATTTCTTGTAAATATAAAATTCCCGAAGCCAAAGGAGAATTCAAAGTTCTGTATATGGAGGGTTTGTTATACAAATGAATGGACTCGATAAAGATTTCGTTTTACCGTACATATACCGCATCCCATTAATGATCATTAATCATTTATGGGATGATGCTAGTAGCTCTTTTCTGTATTTCATTTGCATTATTCGCATGGTGCATGGTAGATTACGCTCTCTCGCCACTTTTTATCTCTGTCAGTTATCTGATCTGGGCTATTAGTCTGCCTTTTTACTAGAAAATTCAAAATACGCTTTGTTTCCTTGAAAAGCTGCTCAATTATTTCGCTCACAAATCATGCAAGCAAAAGCATCAATGTGTGTTTCGGCTGCATGAATCCTGATTGGTTATTCAAATCAACAACTAGCTCAGTAATTGAAGAGTAGGCTAAGTTACGTGAAATTTCAGTGCGTAAATCTGGTCAGAGAATATTTTTGCTACTATGAATTATAAAGAGTGTTTAGCGCACATTTTTATTGAACACTTTGCTTCTTACTTTTCCTCCCACTTGTGTGTCTGGCACTCATTCTTATCTCGACTGAAGGATAATCAGTTTGCAAAATTGTTCAGAATTCAAATACTGTTTGGATTAATTCAATTGCAATGTAAGATGTATTTGAGTCAATAACAAGAAAAAACAATAATTTTATTCATTTCCATGCACGACATTTTTCAATTGAATTTTCAAGTTTTCAACTAACTTTTAATTATTTTCCGATTTTCACAACGAACTTCATATTGAAGAAACTAACGATGATAAGAATCAAAGTAAGCTATTAAAATTGGAACAATCAATAATTTGCAAATCAATTAATTGAAAAGTAAGTCTCTGAAGAAGCATATCAACAAGAGAATTATTCTTGTAATGAATTGAATCTCATCTATAAATACTAGACTTTCATAGTCTTCCATATTTCATTGAATGAGACAGAGAAATGAATTCAATCAAATAATGGCTGCTAAAGTTAGAAGTGTTTTGAGTAAACAAAAAAGTTTCTTTCAAAATAAATATTCGTTTGAAATTCCCGATGCAAAGGAGTTCGATGAAACAGTTTGTAACAAAATAAGACAAACAGAAAGGTTGACAATCTTGTTCCAAATTGTCCGAAATGGCCTGAACCAAAGTGACTCTGTTGAAGTGAATGCGTTTGGCTTTCGTCGATATAATTGGATGGATTGGCTTATAACAGTCTCTTGTTTGCTAACTGTGATAAGGTGCGGAATACTTGGTAGAAATACAAATGATTCGGTTTCCATTTATCTCGGTGATCCATTATTTCGAGTTAAAGATGGTCATGTTTTATTATTGTGGATTTCAGTGGCAGTATTAGTGATGTATCTATTTCGAGAATGGCTTCTGTTTCTTGAAGCCAAAGGAAAATTCAAAGTTCTATCTGTCTGGAGTATATGCTGTGATGGCTTTAACCCGGTCGACCTACAAATGAATGAACTCAACACCAAAAGATTTCGTTTTACCATATATTTAGTCTCATTAACCATTTATTGGATCATGCTGATAATTCCTCTATTCTGTACGCTTCTGTCTTTCTCACTTGTATTGAGTAATCCTTTGATGTACCAAAATCCTAAATGGGCTTTTTTCGCTCTTTTATGGTCACCTACATTCAGTTTCTCACTTGCTATTACCTTTTTTGCAATTATGGGATTCGGCTGGTACATTATGTGTTCTCTTTACTTTCATCTCTATCGATTACGTGATCTGATTGATTGCGCTGACTTTTTACTTAATAACTCAAAACATGGATTGTTTGTTGAAAAAGATGTTCAATTGTTTTGCTCAAAAGTCATTCAAAATCTCAATACGTTTGAAGTAGCTTCGCACAAGTTACGCTACTTGTTATTGTGGTATTTTTTTGTTATCTCTTCGGGAAGTGATTTTGACCTCTTCCTTGGTACTATTATCAGAGTCTATGATAGTTTGTTTTGCAATTTGCTTGCAACCGGTAGTTTCTCCATTCTTCTGTCTGTTGGAATTTTCGGCCTCGTTTTCGGAAGCTTCATTACCCAAGTAATTAAGGGCTGATAACTGAAAGATGACAAAAGTTTTGAACTCTAATATTCAGTTAATGATTGGTTTTAATTGGACTTCTGTTTCCATTCAATGACTGATCATGGTGAAAGTCTATATTAAGCTAACACAGAGCTTAGTCCTATTTATTCAACATTCAAAATGATCAGTTAATTGCAGTTTCCATTCAAAGCATAAAATGTATGAGCATTAAAAATGGATTAATTTAATTTGATTTAATCTATTGTACTTTAGGAATATTAATTTGGTTTGATAATATTTTCTGCGTTTACTTAATGCTTTGATTAGACTAACAAGGGAGGTTCTCTAAGTGATATAAAGTTTTGTAATCGAACTGTACTTTTGTTGCTTATTGATAATTGCAAAAATGTAATAAACCTCATTAACTAGATATTTACCTAAATATTACCTGGAGTTTGAATCTTGTGCCATTTTTCAGTTTATAGTTTTAATAATCAATAGCAATCTTTCGCAATATCAGAGAACTTTTGCCTGCTCTTCAAAGAAATCATTCGATAATTTCAATATGAACCGTTCGAGGTTCCGACTCTATTTACAATGATATTGTCTTGTTTTCCATCTCATTTTTATTAGCTTGATAGATTGACAATCAGACTGCACCAGCTGAGCTGCAGGAATAAACTTTCAATGCAATCAGTAAGCAAGGTAAAGAAAAGTTAAGTTATTAAATTTAAATGAACTTCAAAGTATTAGATTAAAAACATGTGAGACGTTTGCGTCTGACCTTATTATACAGGTTTTGGAGATAATGGATCGAGCTGCTGGACCATACAATGGCATTAAAATCGGAGACTTTCTGACTCTTGAGAAACAGTTTTTCATTCTGGTAAGATGAGCTAATCAAAAACTTTGCTTTGACTTGTTAATTTTTTGCAAAATTTAATGCATCTCTTCCAGTTTATTGCAGAAAATATATCAATTTTAATGTTATTTACTGTTAACATTGGCCCTTTGTTGCATTAATTTGATAATATTACCAACAATAGTACGGACCAAAACCATTGAAAAAAGGCATTCATTGATTTGAAAGTGATGTCAACATTTTAACTATTGTGACTTGGATGAAGAATCATCAAATAAATCAGTTATTTTGACTGGTTGAAGTCGAATTCAAACACACTTTAATGGCAATAGATGCATTTATTTATCCATGCATCTAACACCTTTAGCTTTCACGTTAAGTTGCTCATTTTGCTATGGATTGGATTGGGTTGGATTTAATCATTACTATGCTCTATCAAAAATCTATAACCGAATTTTTTTAACAGAAAACTGCACAAAAAATGATCAAAAATTGCTCAGTTATCTTCAAACATCGAACACAGTCGAAACTCAATAATTTATGTTTTAGTAATCATCGTAATTCATAATCGTCTCATTATTATATAAATCTAATTTTAAAGTACTACGTATTGAATGAAATGTAATGCATGTATTATAATATAAAAATTATTAATATCAATATTAAAATTTCACAGCATTCTACCAACCGATTCGTAAATCACTTAAGTAATCAATTAATAATTAAATAAGTTACAATAATTTAATGCCTGATTCTGGGCTAATCGAACTTTTCTTGATTTATTATTTCGAATTAAAATCCATTTCACTTACTGCAAAAGAATCATTAAGAGCATAATGATTGTATTAGCCAAGGTTTTAGCGTCTTTTACTCAAAAACTTTGATTTGGATTCTCTTAACGTAATAGATGGTTACGCTCATCAAAATAGTCATTCATGCGGGGCTATTTACACATTTACCGGCAACCAAAATTCAGCACTTTTTATCCAGTCATCCAGTTGAATTTCAAGCATATTAGATTCTACATTTACTCAACAAACATTCATTAAAGTCGATTTTCTTCTTAAATGTTGAATAGTTGCCAAATTCAAGAAACCAAAGGAAAATCAAAACACAAATAACTCGGTTGCTGCTTACCTTGGCAATAATGTTTTTCGCGATACAATAGGCTATGTATTGTTATTATATTATGGTGTTTAGTGGCAACATTTATATTGTATTTTGAGAATGGCTTCTGACTCTTGAAGCCAAAAGGAAACGTTTTGCCTGCATGGAACGTTTGTTGCAATGGATTTAACCTGATGGACTTGCAAATGAATGATACATTATGTCCTCTCTCTTCATCTCTGGCGGTGATCAGACTTGGTCGATTGTGCTTTTTTAGTAGAAAACTCAAAATACGCTTTGTTTGCTGAAAAAGTGTCAATATATCGACAAAATGAATTCTGATTGATTTTTTAAATTAACTATTACTAGTAATGAAACTAGCTCATGAGGCAAAGAGTTGGCTTCGTTGTGTGAAGTGTTAGTGTATAAGTCTGGTTAGAAAATCTTTTAGTTACTAAAAATTTAAAAGAAAATTACATTTTCATTAACACTCCTTGTTTTTCAGCCCACTTGTGTTTCTGTCGATTATGTCTGTCTCGACTGGGAATAATCGATTTGCTAAATCGGTCAGAATTTAAACGCTAGTCTGGATTGAGTCAATAACAAGAAAAAACAATATTTTCATTCATTTCCATGCATGACATTTTTCAATTGAATGTTCAAGTTTTCAACTAACTTTTTATTAATATTTTTAATTATTTTCCGAGTTTCACAATGAACTTCATATTGACGATTTAACGATGATTAGAATCAAAAGTAAGCCATTGAAATTGAAACAATCAATAATTTGCAAATCAATTGATTGAGAAGAAAGTCTCTTAAGAAGCATAACAATAGAAGAATTATTCTTGTAATGAATTAAATTTTATCAATATAGACTAGACTCTTCATAGTTTTCCATATTTCATTGAATGAGACAGAGAAATGAATTTAAACAAATAATGGCTGCTAAAGTAAGAAGTGTTTTGAGTAAACAAAAAAGTTTCTTTCAGAATAAATATTCGTTTGAAATTCCCGATTCAAAGGAGTTCGATGAAACAGTTTGTAACAAAATAAGACAAACAGAAAGGTTGACAATCTTGTTCCAAATTGTCCGCAATGGTTTGAACCAAAGTGACTCTGTTGAAGTGAATGCGTTTGGCTTTCGTCGATATAATTGGATGGATTGGCTTATAACAGTCTCTTGTTTGCTAACTGTGATAAGGTGCGGAATACTTGGTAGAAATACAAATGATTCGGTTTCCATTTATCTCGGTGATCCATTATTTCGAGTTAAAGATGGTCATGTTTTATTATTGTGGATTTCAGTGGCAGTATTAGTGATGTATCTATTTCGAGAATGGCTTCTGTTTCTTGAAGCCAAAGGAAAATTCAAAGTTCTATCTGTCTGGAGTTTATGCTGTAATGGCTTTAACCCGGTCGACCTACAGATGAATGAACTCAACACCAAAAGATTTCGTTTTACCATATATTTAGTCTCATTAACCATTTATTGGATCATGCTGATAATTCCTCTATTCTGTACGCTTCTGTCTTTCTCACTTGTATTGAGTAATCCTTTGATGTACCAAAATCCTAAATGGGCTTTTTTCGCTCTTTTATGGTCACCTACATTCAGTTTCTCACTTGCTATTACCTTTTTTGCAATTATGGGATTCGGCTGGTACATTATGTGTTCTCTTTACTTTCATCTCTATCGATTACGTGATCTTATTGATTGCGCTGACATTTTACTTAATAACTCAAAACATGGATTGTTTGTTGAAAAAGATGTTCAATTGTTTTGTTCAAAAGTCATTCAAAATCTCAATAATTTTGAAGTCACTTCGCGCAAGTTACGCTACGTATTATTGTCGTATTTTTTTGTTATCTCTTCGGGAAGTGATTTTGACCTCTTCCTTGGTACTATTATCAGAGTCTATGATAGTTTGTTTTGCAATTTACTTGCAATCGGTGGTTTCTCCGTTCTTCTGTCTGTTGGAATTTTCGGCCTCATTTTCGGAAGTTTCATTACACAAGTAATTAAGGGTGATAACTGATAGATGGCAAAAGTTTTGAGCTCTAGTTAATTCAGTTAATTATTGGTTTTAATTGTTCTTCTTTTTCCATTCAATGACTGTTGTAAATCTATATTAAGCTAACACAATTCTCATTTATTAAACACTTAAAATGATCGGTTGATTCCAGTTTCCATTCAAAGCTTACAATCTTTGAACATTAAAAATGGAACAAAATTTTAATCACTTAACCATTAATTTGAGTTGATATTTGATGCGCTTACTTTGAGCTTTGATTAAAGACAGGCAAGGAAAGATTTCCGAGTGATCATTGTGGTATAAAATTTTGTAATCGAGCTGCACATGGACTTTTGTCGCTTATTAATAATTGAATTTAAGCTGCATTTGATGAAATAAACCTAATCACCTGAATATCACCTAGAGTTTGAATCTTGTGCCATTTTTCAGTTTATAGTTTTAATAATCAATAGAAATCTTATGTAATATCAGAGAACTTTTGCCTGCTCTTCAAAGAAATCATTCGATAATTTTAATATGAGCCGTTCGAGGTTCCGACTCTATTTACAATGATATTGACTTGTTTTCCATCTCATTTTCATTAGCTTGATAGATTGACGAGCAGACTGCACCAGCTGAGCTGCAGGAATAAACTTTCAATGCAATCAGTTAGCAAGGTAAAGTTAAATTATTGAATTCAAATGGAGCTCAAAGTATTAAGTAATAGATAAAGAACTTGTAAGTAAATCGCTTGCGTCTACTACAGGTTTCAGAGATAATGGATCGAGCTGCAGGACCATACAACGGATTGAAAATTGGGGACTTTGTGACTCTCGAGAAACGATTTTTCCTGCGTGTAAGATGGGTTTATTAACAATTTTGCTTTGACTTAATAATTTTTTGCAAAATTTAATTTATTTCTTCCAGTTTATTGCAGAAAATATATCAATTTTGATGCTATTTACTGTTAACGTTGGACCTTTGTTGCATTAATTTGATAATATTACGAATCGGCCACCAATAATATGGACCAAAAACCTTTGGCAACAAGACATTTATTGATTTAAAAGTGATATCGACCTTTTAACAATTGTATCGGTTATGCTACCTTTTTAGTACTAACTCAAAATACGCTTTGTTTGCTGAAAAAGCTGTTCAATTATTTTGTTTCAAATCATGCAAGCAAAAGTAGCAATATGTCTGCTTCGACAACATGAATTATGATTAATTTTTCAAATCAACTAGTGCTTCATGAAGCAAAGAGTTGGCTAAGTTTTGTGTGAAGTGTCGTTTTGTTAGTCTGGTTAGGGAATCTTTTGGTTACTAGAAATTTAAACGAGTGTGAAGCGGACATTTGCATTGAACATTTCTTTCTTTTCCTACAACTCGTGTTTCTAATGCTCATGCCTGTCTCGACTGAGAATAATCAGTTACAACTAAAATACTGGTTTGGATTGATTCAATTGAAATGCAATAAAGATGTGAAGCAATAACAAGAAATAACAATGTTTTCATTCATTTATATGCATGACATTTTGCGATTGAATGTTCAAGTTTTCAACGTACTTTTTTATTATATTTTTAATTATTTATCCGATTTTCACAATGAACTTCATATTGACGATTTTAACGATGATCAGAACCAAAAGTAAGCCATTAAAATTGAAACAATCAATAATTTGCAAATCAATTATTAATAATTGAAAAGAAAGTCTCTTAAGAAGCATAACAACAAGAAAAGAATTATTCTTGAAATGAATTGAATTTCATCAATATAAGCTGGATTTTTCATGATTTTCCATATTTGATTGGATGAAGCAAAGAATGGAATGCAAAAAAACGATGGTTGCTAAAGTTAGAAGTGTTTTGAGTAAACAAAAAAGTTTTTTTCGGAAGATTTATTCGTTTGAAATTCCCGATTCGAAGGAATTTGATGAAACTGTTTGTAACAAAATAAGACAAACAGAAAAGTTGACAATCTTCTTTCAAGCTGTCCGCAATGGTGTGAACCAAAGCGACTCTGTTGGCGTGAATACGTTTGGCTTTCGTCGATTTAGTTGGAAAGATTGGCTAATATCGATCTCTTGTTTCATCTCTGTGATAAGGTGCGGAATACTTGGTAAAAATACAAATGAATCGGTTGCCATTTACCTCGGTGATCCATTATTTCGAGTTAAAGATGGTCATGTTTTATTATTGTGGATTTCAGTGGCAATATTAGTAACGTACTCATTTCGAGAATGGCTTCTGGTTCTCGAGGCCAAAGGAAAATTCAAAGTTCTGTCTGTCTGGAATATATGCTGTAATGGCTTTAATCCGGTCGACTTACAGATGAACAAACTCAATACCAAAAGATTTCGTTTTACCATATATTTAGTCTCACTAACCATTTATTGGGTTATGCTGATAATTCCTCTATTCTGTACGCTTGGGTCTTTATCACTTGTACTGACTAATCCTTTGATGTACCGAAATCCTAAATTGGCTTTTTTGGCTCTTTTATGGGCACCTACGCTCTCTTTGTCGCTTACGGTTGTCTTTAGTGCAATTATCGGATTTGGCTGGTACATCATGTGTTCTCTTTACTTTCATCTCTATCGATTACGTGATCAGATTGATTGCGCTGACATTTTACTGAATAACTCAAAACATGGATTGTTTGCTGAAAAAGATATTCAATTGTTTTGTTCAAAAGTTATTCAAAATCTCAATAATTTGGAAGAAGCTTCCCACAAGTTACGCTACGTGTTATTGTGGTATTTTTCTGTTCTCTCTTCGGCATTTGATTTTGACCTTTTCATTGGTACTATTATCAGAGTTTATAATAGTTTGTTGTGCAATTTTGCAACAACCGCTGGTTTCTCTGTTCTTATTTCTGTTGGAATTTTCGGCCACATTTTCGGAAGTTTCATTACCCAAGTAATTAAGGGATGATAACTGATAAATGGCACAAGCTTTTAACTCTAATATTTAGTTAATGATTGGTTTTAATGTGACTTTGGTTTCCATTTAATGACTAATCATAGGTGAATAGGTCTATCATAATCATAATCATAGGTCTATTTTAAGCTAACACAGAGCTCAGTCCTATTCATTAAACATTCAAAATGATCGGTTGATTGCAGTTTCTATTCAAGGCTTACAATGCATGAGCAATAAAAATGGAACCAATTTGAATCACTTAACGAATTAATTCGAGTGTAAATTTGCTGCGTTTACTTTGAGCTTTGATTAAAGACTGACAAGCGAGGTTTTCCAAGTGATCATTGTGATATAAAATTTTGTAATCGAATGAATTATGATGATTGAATAATGATTGTATTAATAATTGAATCTAAGCTGCATTTGACGAAATAAACCTAATCACCTGAATATCACCTAGAGTTTGAATCTTGTGCCATTTTCCAGTTTTCAATTTTAATAATTAATTAAAATCTTTTGTAATATCAGAAAACTTTTGCCTACTCTTCAAAGGAATCCTTAGATAATTTCAATATGAACTGTTCGTGGTTCCGACTCTATTTGAACTGATATTGACTTGTTTTCCATCTCATTTTCATTAGCTTGATAGATTGACGAGCAGACTGCACCAGCTGAGCTGCAGGAATAAACTTTCAATGCAATCAGTTAGCAAGGTAAAGTTAAATTACCATTTAAATGGAGTTCAAAGTATTAGATTAAAAACTTACCTCGCGTCTGACCTTATTATACAGGTTTTGGAGATAATGGATCGAGCTGCTGGACCATACAATGGCGTCAAAATCGGAGACCTTTTTTACTCTTGAGAAACGATTTTTTGTTTCAGTAAGATGCATTGGGAAGCCATTTTCATCAGAGTTCTAATTTTGTTTCTTTTAGTTCATCTTAGAAAATATATCAATTTTAATGTTATTCACTGTTAACATTGGGCCCTATTTTGAATCTTGAAGTTCAGCCTAAAAATCAAAGACCAATCTTCATATATCATACACTGTGTTGCAAAATATTGTGGCCAGTCAATTTTTTCGATTATTTTGCTTCAACAGGGTGCTTATTACTCAGAATTGAGCTCAAGCATATTAATTTAAAACAATTAGCATTAATCTAGCAAAATATGTGCTCAGATATCCTAAATTTACTTTTAATTTGATTCGACCAATTAATGGCTGTTGCAAAATATTGTGGCCAAAATCAAATTCATGTTATTTTTAGATATTTAATGCGATTTTTTTCGGTGTTTTTTATATTTTATTATTAAACAGCGATGAATTTAACTAAACTGAAAGTTTGCTCCCAAAAAATTAACTAATTGCTTAAAAAATTAGAAAATTGTTCTCCATAGGATTAACATTGAAAATTATGTAAATTTTGAGTCATTTTAAGGACAAATAATTTTGAGAAGAATTTTCCACTGAAATTGATTGTATGTACCAGATTACATCTGAAACTTTTTGAATTTTGAAGATCGGATCAAGCTTTATGAAGTTATGAGCATTTCTCGTAATAGGCGGAACAGTATCAATGTTTTCCTATGGAAAACATTGATTTTTGACTTAAGATTTCGAAAAATGATCATAATTTCATTATATTTCATCAGATCTTCAAAATTCAAAAAGTTTCAGATGTAATCTGATACATACAATCAATTTCAGTGGAAAATTCTCGTCAAAATAATTTATCCTTAAAATAACGGAAAATTTACATAATTTTCAATGTATTTCCTATGGAGAACAATTTTCTAATTTTTTGAGCAATGAGTTAATTTTTTGGGATTAAACTTTCATTTTAGTTAGATTAATCGCTGTTTTATAATAAAATATAAAAAAATCGATAAAAATTGCATAAATCAGATAAAAATTCAATGAAATTTCATTCTGGCCACAATATTTTGCATCAATGATTCATTGATTTTTTTGAAATATATGTTAATCAAAAATTTTTAAATGCATATTCTGTTGAATTTATATGTTTTGATATTAATTTAAATGTTTAAATAGAATTATAAACAATTTTTTCCAGTTCAAAGCAAAAAAAATTCAAAAAAATAGCTGGCCACAATATTTTGCAACAAACCGTACCATATACCATATACATTTACTGTTAACATTGGCCCTTTGTTGCATTAATTTGATAATATTACCAACAATAGTATGGACCAAAACCATTGGAAAAGGCATTCATTGATTTGAAAGTGATGTCGACATTTTAACTACACTAGTGGTCAGGGTTAGGTTAACAAAAAAGGATCACAGTTAAGTTAATTTTTAAGTGTCGCCATCTCGAGAATTTACAGTTTTAAGAGACACTAAAAAATGAATCTATGAAAAATTAAATTCGATCTTAAAGGTACTTTTATTCTTGTTAGATGACGACTATGAAAAAAATGTCCAATTTTCTAAACTTAACCCTGTCTACTGGTGTAATATTGTAACGTAAATGAAGAATCATCAAATAAATTATTTATTCTGTCTGTTTAAAGTCGAATTTAAACACATTTAAACGGTAATAGAAATTCAGCGATTTTATCCATGCATCTAACACCTTTAGCTTTCACGTTAAGTTGCTCATTTTGCTATGGATTGGATTGGGTTGGATTTAATCATTACTATGCTCTATCAAAAATCTATAACCGAATTTTTTAACAGAAAATTGCACAAAAAATGATCAAAAATTGCTCAGTTATCTTCAAACATCGAACACAGTCGAAACTCAATAATTTATGTTTTAGTAATCATCGTAATTCATAATCGTCTCATTATTATATAAATCTAATTTGAAAGTACTACGTATTGAATGAAATGTAATGCATGTATTATAATATAAAAATTATTAATATCAATATTAAAATTTCACAGCATTCTACCAACCGATTCGTAAATCACTTAAGTAATCTATTAATAAGTAAATAAGTTACATCTGTTAATCAATGGTTTTTAAATCTGTGATTTTGTGGAATGACCAAAAATGTATGTGAACATCCTTAGCGAAGAAATGTTTGAATTAAAATAATTTAATGCCTGATTCTTGGCTAATCGAACTTTTCTTGATTCGTTATTTCGAATTTAAATCCACTTCACTTACTGCCAAAAGAATCCTAAATTGGCTTTTTTCGCTCTTTTATGGTCACCTACACTCAGTTTCTCGCTTGCTATTACCTTTAGTACAATTATGGGATTCGGCTGGTACATTATGTGCTCTCTTTACTTTCATCTCTATCGATTACGTGATCTGATTGATTGTGCTGACTTTTTACTGAATAACTCAAAACATGGATTGTTTGTTGAAAAAGATATTCAATTGTTTTGCTCAAAAGTCATTCGAAATCGCAATCATTTGGAAGTCGCTTCCCACAAGTTACGCTACGTGTTATTGTGGTATTTTTTTGTTATCACTGTGGCATTTGATTTTGACCTTTTCCTTGCTACTATTATCAAAGTTTATAATAGTTGGTTTTGCAATTTTACAGCAACCGCTGGTTTCTCTGTTCTTATTTCTGTTGGAATTTTCGGCCTCGTTTTCGTAAGTTTTATTACTCAAGTAATTAAGGGATGATAACTGATAGATGGCACAATTTTAACTCTAATATTTAGATAATTATTGACTTTTGTTTCCATTTAATGACTGATCATGGGTAAAAGTCTATATTAAGCTAACACAGAGTTCAGTCCTATTCATTAAACATTCAAAATGATCGGTTGATTGCAGTTTCCATTCAAGGCTTACAATGTAAGAGGAATAAAAACGGAACCAATTTTAATCACTTAACGAATTAATTCGAGTTGGCATTTTCTGCGTTTACTTTGAGCTTTGATTAAAGACTAACAAGCGATGTTTTCCAAGTGATCATTGTAATATAAAATTCTGTAATCGAACCGCACATGGAATTATTAATTATTGAACGTAAATTAAAGATGAAATGCATCTAATTACCTACATATCACCTAGAGTTTGAATATTGTGCCATTTCCAGTTTTCAATTTTAATAATCAATTACCATCTTTTGCAATATCAGACAACTTTTGCTTGCTCTTCAAAGAAATCCTTCGATAATTTGAATAGGAACTGTTCGAGGTTCCGACTCTATTTACAATGATATTGACTTGTTTTCCATCTCATTTTCATTAGCTTGGTAGATTGACTATCAGACTGCACCAGCTGAGCTGCAAGAATAAACTTTCAATGCAATCAGTAAGCAAGGTAAAGTTAAATTATTGATTTAAATAGAGTTCAAAGTATTAGATTAAATTTTGTGAATCGTTTGCATTTGACCTTATTATACAGGTCTTGGAGATAATGGATCGGGCTGCTGGACCATACAATGGCATCAAAATCGGAGACCTTTTAACTCTTGAGAAACGATTTTTTGTTTCAGTAAGATGCATTGGGAAGCCATTTTCATCAGAGTTCTAATTTTGTTTCTTTTAGTTCATCTTAGAAAATATATCAATTTTAATGTTATTCACTGTTAACATTGGGCCTTATTTTGAATCTTATAAAAGTTCAGCCTAAAAATCAAAGACCAATCAACATATGCCATACCATATGCATAGCAATAAACGTTGGTTCCTCTTTCTTTCCGGATGAACCTTAACCTTTTCCTATGGGTAAGATGGGTTAAGTAAAAATTTTGCTTCGACTCAATAATTTTTTGCAAAATTTAATTCATTTCTTCTAGTTTATTACAGAAAATATATTAATTTTTATGTTATTTACTGTTAACATTGGCCCTTTGTTGCATTAATTTGATAATATTACCAACAATTGTGTGAGGCGATACCAACAAAACCATTGGATTTCCATTACCATTTCTTGTTAGATGAAGACTATGAAAAAATGTCCAATTTTCTTAACTTAACCCTGACTACTAGTGTATTGTAACGTAACGTAAAGTTGCAATTCTTAACTCGAAGGTCAGATTTTTTACACATACTCCTTTGATAATATTAACAACAATAGTATGGACTAAAACCATTGGAAAAGGCATTCATTGATTTGAAAGTGATGTCGACATTTTAATTATTGTGATTTGGATGAAGAATCATCAAATAAATCAGTTATTTTGACTGGTTAAAGTCGCATTTAAACACACTTTAATGGTACTAGAAATTCAGCGATTTTATCCATGCATCTAACACCTTTAGCTTTCACGTTAAGTTACTCATTTTGCTATTAATTGGATTTTACTCATCACTATAATCTATCAAAAATCTATAACCCAATTTTTCTAACAGAAAACTACACAAGAATTGCTCATTAAAGTTTTCTTCAAGCATCGAGCATAGTCGAAACTCAATAATTCATAAATGTTTTAGTGTTCATCGTAATTAATAATTGTATCATTATTATATAAATCTAATTTGCAAGTACTATTGAATGAAATAAATGTATTATAATATTCAAATTTCACAGCATTCTATTAACCGATTCGTAAATTACTCAAGTAATCTAACGTAAGTATGTAAATAAGTTACATCTGCTAATCAATGGTTTTTTAAATCTGTGATTTCGTGGAATGGCCATCAAAGTATTTGAACATCCTTAGCGAAGAAATGTTTAAATTGAAATAATTAAATGTATGATTCTTGGCTAATCGAACTTTTTTTGATTCGTTATTTTTGTACTTTTTGAATACGAATCCCCTTCACTTACTGCCAAAAGAATCATTAAGAGCATAATGATTGCTTTAGCCATGATTTTATTGTCTTTTACTCAAAAACCTAAACCGGCGTTGAGCTTAAACGATCAATAATTTAAAATCAATTACGAATAAATTTAGTTTCTAATCAATCATACCGTTCGGAGAAAAATTAAATTATAAGTTATGTAATGATGTTGCTCTAATGATTATTTGAATTATTTATCAAAGTATGACATTTGAATAGCACCGAAAAATAAGAGTACATTTGAATCAATTGTTTGTGAATGAGCAACCGTCGCAATGAGAAACAATTTACAAAGTTAAAAATAAAATTGATCAAAAAGTTCTCTATGACAATCAAGTTTCAATTCTCGATGAAAAACAAATAATGGCAACCAAAGCCTTGAATATTTTGAACAAACAGGAAAAATACATTTTCAGAAATTTGGAAAAGTCAAGTTATCTGTTTACACTGCCCAATCCAAATGAATTTGAATTAGCAGTTTGTAAAATAGTGAAGCAAACAGAAAGGTTGACCATTGCTTTTCAACTTGATTTTAATGGTCGAAGCAACTCATCTGGAGTGAATGCGTTTGGTTATCGTCGATTCAAATGGATGGACTGGTTAATAACAACCAATTGCCTGATGAATGTGATAAGATTCGGTGTACTTAGTTTCACTTCAAGTGATTCTGTCGCGTTTTACCTTGGCGATCCATTTTATCGTATCAAAGATGGCCAAGTTTTATCGTTATACGCTACAGTAGCGATTGGAATGATGTTTATTTTTCGAGAATCAATTCTAAACCTCAATGCCAAAGGAAGATTCGAAATCTTGTCTGCATGGAAAGTTTGTTTCAATGGTTTCGACTCGACCAACTTGCAAATTAACAATCTTGTTGCCAAAAGATTTCGTTTTACCATCTTTTTGCAGTCTAACCTATGCAGCGAAATTCTTGGACAACTCGTTCCAGACCATTTAATTAACGAACGGCTAAAGGTACATACTTAAATTTGGTAACAATGAGTAGCTACAGATCAGAGCTTCAAGATGATATAAATCAAGCTATAATCCAAGATTGAATTCAGGATCATTTAGGACTTTTCATGTAGCTCGAAAATATGGGGGGGTCTAACTTTTTTGGCATAATTTTTGTCTTATTTTTGATCCTATTAATTAGTGCGTTATAATTTCGAGCTGCAAAGTCATCAGCATAAACTTGAGGTTTCATATTAATATAAAATGCTTAAATATACCAGATTTTAGGAATCGTAAGCGGATTAGAGGACATTTAAATAAGCTATTAATTTAGAGTTAAGGATTTTCGAAAAAATACAGAGACGCGCGAATTTCAAAACAGCCGAATAAACACTTAACTATTTCTTGCAAAATTTTCAAATTTCTACTGGACATTAATCATGATAAGATGTATAATTGCTGAAAATTTCAGTCGTTTATCTCCTTTAGTTCCTGAAAAAATCTTGATCTTATCTGTCCAAGAATTTCGCTGCATAGGTTATTATTTTACATAATGTAATGCTTTTCATTCCTCTACTCATATCGTTTATGTTTCTCACAACATTACTGACCAATCCTTGGACATATAAAGTTCCTAGATTGGCTTTTTTCGGTGTGCTTTGGTCATTTTCAACCATCTTTGCTGTTAGTCTTCATGTAAATGCTTCTATTGGATTCTTGTGGTACATAATGTGCTCTTTTCAATTTCACCTCTACCGTTTATACGATTTATTGGATTCTGCCGATGACTTGAATTACTGGCCAGTTGATGGAAAAAGACTTCGATCATTTTGTGTGTCAATCATTCGTCACCTCAACAATTTTGAAGCGGCTTCTCACAAGCTGCGCTATACTTTGTTGTATTATTTTTTCTTCATTTCAGCCGCAGGAGATTTCGACATTTTTCTTGGAATGGTTGTTAAAGTTTACAATAATTTTTTTGCAAATCTATTCACAATCTTAGGTTCTTTTATTCTGCTAGTTCTTGGAACTTTTGGTTTAATTTTTGGAAACTTCATCTTTCAGGTAATTTAGACCCAGTTTTGACTAATTCAGACCGTTTTGCCATTTTCATGCCTGTGTAAATTATTACTCTGAGAACCTTTGATATATCGGAACTGGGACTTGAGTAGAAGAACATTTCAAATTGAAGTGCAATGTTCAGCAAGCCTTTAGGATCAGCCTCAAATTTATTGACCATTAAACAACATTAAAAGGTTATTTTCTGCAAAAGCAGCTAACACACTGAATGACACTTTTTCGTAGATGAATAATACTTGATATCGTGCAATTATGAACCCAACGATGTAGCTGATCGATTTTCAGATCATTTAAAAGTCATATTTACAAATGTATTGAATGACTTCCAGAAAAAGTCTCAGTTGTACTTTACTTGACGAATTCCCTGTCCAAGTTCTCTCACATCAATGGTTTTGAGTTATTGACCAAAACAGCTAGGAAAATAAAACGTATCTAATTGATATTTAACGATAATAATGACAACCCGACATTTAATTGACTTTTGTCTGTTTTATACTAGCTGAATAAGTTAACAGTTAAACTGCATCAACTATCCACCAAGAGCAAACTTACGCTGTGTACAGCAAACAAGGTAAATATTGATAATAATTGCATGTGAGTAACATTGAAATGAACCAGCTCAAAAGTAAACATAGTTAATAAAAAAATTATTGAAAACTAATGAGTTTTTTGATTTCTTTTGATTCGTTATTTTGAGAATATGATTTGATGCACTATTTCATGGTTAAATGAAAAAGTTCAAGGAAATTCTCTTCAATTTATGCGAGTTAAAAAACTTCAATAGATTAAGCGCATTTCATACTTTTATGTATAATTTTCATTTGCGTTCTAAACTCAGAAAAAGTCTCAGGTTTAAACCATGATTTTCCAATTGAACTATTAAGTTCGAGTTTGCAAGTTTTTAATAATTTGTGTTTAATCATTTATTTGGCTTCTGAATAATCAAACACTCATATCGAATATTTCATACCAAAATAAGTTCTGAGAAAGTCAACTTCTAACACTGTAATTCATGGTTATATCGTTCTTTGAAGGTCATTGTTGAAATGTTGGACCTTTAGCACCATTTGTTTCTGTGACATGGACATAAGTACTTAAAGGCAAAAAACTCGGCGTATATTTAAGCTTTTCTATGTACATTACTCTTATATGCAGGTTTTGGAGATAATGGATCGAACTGCCGGTCCATACAATGGCATCAAAATCGGAGACTTTGTGACTCTTGAGAAACTATTTTTCGTATCGGTAAGATGCATATGGAAGCCATTTTGATCAGACTTCTAATTTTGTTTCTTCTAGTTCATCTTAGAAAATATATCAACTTTAATGCTATTCATTTGCAACATTGGACCTTATTTGGAATCTTCTAAAAGTTCAGCCTAAAAATCAAAGACGGATCAGCATATATCAACAGAAATTGCTTCCCTTTTCTCCGGGTAAACCTAAAACATGATATCGCGAACTTATTTCAACTTATTTATTTTCAAAAAAGTCCTCTAATGAAAAGGCTGTTAAAGGAACTTCACGAAGTGTTACCCGGTGATTTTAGCGTTCTATATCTAAATTGAAAGCGCTCGTCAAGCAGATAAAGAGTGGTATTTTGATATGCAATGTTATGTTACACAAAAGTTACAGAGTTTCCTATTGAAACTACCTCACGCTACAAATAATTACCTGAGACTTTTTAAAATGTCAGATTTTGATTTTTGGATTAACTTTTATCAAAGTGGGTATTCAGTCTTGTTTTGCATTTCGTACAATAATCGTAGTTTTGGACATGATAGATAGAGTGTAAATCGATTTTAAAAAAGTCAACGGATAAATTGAATTAAAAGTGTGGATAAATCTAGTCTCTAAGCAACGATTTTCGAAAATATATGTAATCGCAATTATATTGATTTTGGATACTTGAATTATTTATCAATGCATGATAATTGAATAGCAACGTATAATAAAAACCATTTTTAAATCAATTGTTCGTATATGAGCCATCGTGACAAATTTGAAGCGTTTCCACACAAGATTCGCTATCTTCTGTTGTACTATTTTTTCTTCATTGGTATTGCAGGGGATTTCAACCTTTTTCTTGGATTGATCGTTAAAGTTTACAATGACTTTTTTTGCAAAGATGACAATCTTTAGTGCCTTCGTTCTGCTATCTCTTGGAATCTTTGGTTTAATTTTTGGCAATTTCATCTCACAGGTAATTTAGAGCCGTTTCTGGTCAATATTTATTTATTTCTATATTCTTTTAATTAGCTCGATACGTTAACAGTGAAGCTGCACCAACGATCCACCAAGAGCAGACTTGGAATGTGCACTGTAAATAAGGTAAATAATAATTGCCTGTTCATCTTTAAAATGGACAAGAGCAAGTCTGAGTATGATAATGATTTCTCGAATATCAAATGAAAAGTTTACAATGATTTCTCAACAATTATTTCACAAAAAGCACAATTCATAATATCAATTCATTTGTGTAAAAATTTGCTAAACAGAAAGGCATGGTTTAGCTACATGTATGAAGTCAGGAATTGATCAGAATTCAGATTAAGGATAAATTCAAACAGCAATCATCAGTATTCCAAAACATTTATCCTACCAAATCAAATTTTATCCACTAGAATTGCTCTATTTCAAAAAATATTCATCATCACAAAATTTCAACCAATTCTTATCTTAGAAAATATATAAACTTTAATGCTATTCATTTGCAACGTTGGACCTTTGATACAATGACTCAAGTATATTGCGAATCCCTCTGATCAAAATTACAGTTACGTATGTGTACCTAAGCTGTAATGCTTCTTTTGACAATGGCTCAAGTTTTGCATCGCTATGTAAAAACTTTGTAAAAAATAAACATGAAATTAATATAATCTGAAAATTTTCTAACCTTATCATGCCAATAATAACTATTCGATCATCGGCCAACATTTAATCGCCAACTTTTCAAAATGTTGTTCCTGGACAGTGACCGTTTCAATAGAAAGTAAATAAAAAGTTGCACACAATTTAATATGAGATGCCGTTTTCATGAAAAGTTATATCGCTTGTGGAAGATTGATTGAACCTTAAGGAAAAATTAAATAATAAATGTGTAATGATGGTGCTTTAATGATTGTTCAATCCATTAATAAAAGTAAAATAATTGAATAGCATCAAACAATAAATGGATTTTTAAATCAATCATTTGTGAATGAGCAACCGTCAAATGAGAAACAATTTACAAAGTTATAATAAAATTGATCGTAAGTTTAACAAATGAAATTCAAAGTTCAATTTTCACAGTCGCTCACGGTTGCAGTTCTAGAAAGATTATAATGGCAAAAAAACCCTTGAATGCTTCGAGAAAACAGAAAAAATCAGTTTTGGAAAATCTGTCCAGTTATTCGTTTACAGTTCCCGATTCAAATGAATTTGATTTAGCTGTTTGCAAGCAAGTAAAACGAACAGAAAAGTTGACCATTGTCTTTCAACTTGACTTTAATGGTCGAAGCCAAAGCAACTCTTCTGGAGTTAATGCGTTTGGTTATCGTAGATACAAATGGATGGACTGGTTTATAACCATCAACTGTTTAATTCATGTGATAAGATTCAGTTTACTTACTTTCAGCACAAGTGATTATTTTGCAATTTACCTTGGAGATCCATTATTTCGTGTTAAAGATCGTCAAGCTTTATTGCTGTGGGGTGCACTGGCGGCCGGATTGATGTTTGTTTTTCGAGAGTGTGTTTTAAATCTCAATGCAAAAGGAAGCTTTGAAACTTTGTCTGCATGGAAAGTTTGCTTCAATGGTTTTAATTCGTCCAACTTGCGAATGAGCAATCTTGTTGCCAAAAGATTTCGTTTCACCATCTTTTTATTTTCTATTTTCGCGTACAGCGTGATGCTTTTCTTTCCCTTTTTTGCATTATTATTGTTATTTGTACCATTACTTTCTAATCCTTGGATATACGAAATTCCTGAATTAGCATTTTTCGGTTTTGCTTTTTCCTTGCCTTCGATCTTCGCTTTCACCTTTCTTTTGAACAGTGTAATCGGATTCTTCTGGTACATAGTTTGCTCTATCTACTTCTATCTCTTTCGATTATATGATCTATTACAGTCTGCCGATGACCTGGAGAGACAATCGGTTGATGAAAAGCAACTTCAATCATTATGTTTGGAAATCATTCGTCATCTTAACGAATTTGAAGCTGTTTCACACAAGTTTCGCTATTTACTGTTATATTATCTTTCAATTTTTGCTGTTGCAGGTGATTTTGATCTTTTTCTTGGAATGATTGTTAAAATTTACAATGACTTTTTCGCAAATTTGCTTGCAATCCTTGGTTTCTTGATTCTGCTATCTCTTGGAGTCTTTGGTTTAATTTTTGGAAATTTCATCTCACAGGTAATTTAGCATTGATTTTAGGTAATTTGTAAATTCTTTTTATTCCTTTAGCTGAATGTGTTAACAGTTAAGCTGCATCAACTATCCGTCAAGAGAAAGCTCACGATGTGCTCACCAAACAAGGTAATTTTGGTAATAAAAGCAAAAGCAAACAATAATAATTTATCGCGAATAAGTTTTTAAGTTCTCGATGTTTGCTCAATTTGAAATAAACTAGTATCATCTTCAAAAGAGGACAAACTAAATCACAAATTAAGAACATGATTCAAAACTTGCAAATATTGTGCATCTGATTTTTTGTTACAGGTTCAGGAGGTAATGGATCGAGCTGCCGGGCCTTACAATGGTATTAAAATTGGAGACTTTCTGACTCTTGAGAAAAGCTTTGCTATATCGGTAAGTAGAAGAGATGTCATTTTGATGAAACTTAATTTTGTCTCTTTTAGTTCATCCTAGAAAACATATCAATTTTAATGCTATTCATTTGCAACATTGGAACTTCTTTGGAGTCTTCAAATAGTTCAGCTTGAAAATTAAAGTCGAATCAACATGCATCAACAAGCATTGTGTCTTCGTTCTTTCCGGGTAGCATAATTAAGAGCATAATGATTGCTTTAGCCATTATTTTATTGTCTTTTACTCAAAAACTTAAACCGGCGTTGAGCTTAAATGATCAATAATTTAAAATCAATTACGAATAGATTTAGTTTCTAATAAATCATACCGTTAGGAGAAAAATTAAATTATAAGTTATGTAATGATGTTGCTCTGATGATCATTTGAATTATTTATCAAAGTATGACATTAGTAGTACCGAAAAATAAGAGTACATTGGAATCAATTGTTTGTGAATGAGCAACCGTCGCAATGAGAAACAATTTACAAAGTTAAAAATAAAATTGATCAAAAAGTTCAATTCTATGACAATCAAGTTTCAATTCTCGATGAAAAACAAATAATGGCAACCAAAGCCTTGAATGTTTTGGACAAACAGAAAAAATACGTTTTCAGAAAATTGGAAAAGTCAAGTTATTCGTTTACACTTCCCAATCCAAATGAATTTGAATTAGCTGTTTGTAAAATAGTGAAGCAAACAGAAAGGTTGACCATTGTCTTTCAACTTGATTTTAATAGTCGAAGCAACTCATCTGAAGTGAATGCGTTTGGTTATCGTTGATTCAAATGGATGGACTGGAAAATGGAAATATCTAATGGCAGATCTTCTATGGTTCCTTAATCGGGACCTCAGCCTAATTTTCCTTATAACTATTGCTAGTTAAATGTTCCACATTTGAATAGTGATCAATAGTAAAATCAATTTGAATCGAAATTAAATTGTCAATACATATTAGCAATGCATCATCATAAATGAAACGATCACGATATCACAAGTGCAAATGATTTCATGATACTTACGTATTAGCAAGGTAAAGATGTATAAAAGCAGGCAATTGAGGTTGAAATAGTTTCAGATATTAATATTGAACAGATATTACATACTTGATCTTACATGCCATAAGTTTGCGATCCTCCATGGAAATTAAAACAATGGCTGATTCCACTGAAAGTTCGGTGAGTGTCCAAAGAAACTACTTTTTAAAAGATTTGGCAAATTTATTTCGCTATTCATTTGTAACTCCCGATCCTAATGAAGTTGATTTGTGTGCTGCTCAACTTGTAAAGCGAACTGAAAGGCTGACCATGATCTTTCAAGTTTCACGCAATGGCTTTAATCAAAATAACTCTATTAAAAATACATTGGGCTATCGTCGATATAATAGGCTTGATTGGATCATTGGAATAATATCTTTAATTAATGCATTAAGATGCATAGTACTTATTTGCGATAGCAGTGAGACTGTGGCCATTATTCTTGGCGATCCTCTTTTTCGTAGCAAAGATCGTCAAATTATAATTATATTTGCATTAATTTTTTTATTCACAATGGTCATATTTCGAGAGGTGATTTTGAGCCTTGAAGCCAAAGGAGACCTTAATTTATTGTCCGTATTGTTGTCTTGTCGCAACGGTTTCAATCCATTTTGCTTGCGAATGAATGATGTAAACATGAATAGATTTCGCTTGACTATTATTTTAGTGTCCATTGTTGCTTATTGCACGATGCTTGTAGTTCCTTTTTTTCTATCAGTTGGGTTTTTCATTCCTTTTCTGGCCAATCCTTGGACGTACAAGATTCCTGAATTGGCATTCTGTGGTTTCCTTTGGTCACTTTCAGACATTTTTATTGCAACTTTTCTTTTGAACGCGATTCTCGGATTTAGCTGGTATTTCATTTGTGCACTCTCATTTCATCTCTATCGGTTGATGGATTTGTTAGACAAGGCCGATTACCTGAAAAAATCAATTAAAGTAGCCTCGAATGAGAGAAACATAAAGTTGTTAAGTTTACTAATCATTCGCCGTCTCAATAGTTTTGAGTTGGCAACACGCAAATTACGTTATGTGCTCTTTTATTACGTTTTTGTATTTGCTTCTTCGGGTGATGTGTACATTTTCCTTGGACTGATAGTCAGAGTCCATAATGACCTCTTAGCCAATCTTCTTGCCGTAGCAGGCATTTTTATCCTTCCGTCTATTGGAGTTTTCGGTCTTGCTTTTGGAAATCTCATCTCAAAGGTATTTATTAACTGAATTATTGTATTCGTTAAAAAAAACTTTCTTTTCTTTTATTAGCTCGATAAGTTAACAGTTGGATTGCACCAGTTGACGCTGATGAATAGACTTTCATTGAGCACATCGAGCAAGGTAATGAACACTTTTTGTTACTAGATACTAAATTAATTGATGATTCCAAAATATATTAAGAGACTGATATATGCACGACTTTTATTTTAGGTTTTGGAAGTAATGAATCGAGCCGCTGGACCATACAATGGCTTGAAAATCGGAGACTTTGCGACTCTTGAGAAGAGCTTTTTCATATTGGTAAGATGCATTAACTATTAATATTTTTTGAACTCATAGAAATCTATTTGTTTCAGTTCATTGTAGAAAACATATCAATTTTAATGCTATTCACGGTTAACATTGGACCTTTGATAAATTGAGTGGAAATTGTGGATTCCAAGTGTAATCAAATGCCAAGAACTAACATAGATTAACATGGATTTTTGATGAATTGGAATGCATCCTGGCTTTAAATGAAAAGTCTATTGTCTTTTTGTTGCCGCTATTAAGGAATTATTCAATGACTTTATACAATGCTCAGTGATTTTTGCAAGGTTCATGTGAAAGTATTAAAAATTGTTTCAATTTTAAAGTGCGATTGTTACGAAACAGGAACATGGTCTCTCTGTTTCTATAATAACTTAACAAGGTTTGATTTTACGTGGCACTCACCATTTAGTCTTTTAGCAAACATATCGTTTTAATAACAAATTAAATTATACGCTCAATGTTATTAATATTTGATGATATTGGTTTAATGATGGATGTGCAACAAATAATTCAATTAAAAGTGTGAATAAATTTAGTTTCTTAGCAACTATTTTTCTCAGAAAATAAATATTTCCATTATATTGAATCGATGATTATTCAAGTTATTTATAAAGTGTGACAACTGCATAGCACCAATGAATGGAAAGTTTGAAATCAATTGTTTGTGAATGGGCAATACTCACAATGAAAAACAATTTACAATTTTGATATAAAATCGATCGAAAACTGAATGCTTTAAAAATGAAATTCAAAGTTGATTTTAATCATGTTGCACTTCTGAATCAATCTTATTCATTTACTAATGCGTTTCATTTAGCTGTTTGTAAATTGGTAAAACGATTTGAAAGATTGACTAACGTCTTCCAACTTGAGTATAATGGTCGAAACCAGAGCAACTCAGATGAATGCATTTGATTATCGTCGATACAAATGGATGGACTGGTTCATAACAATCAAATGGTTATGCGCTTTAATTTGGTGTATTTAGCACAAGTGATTCTGTTGCGTTATACCTTGGAGACAATGAATAGTACAATAAATATTTCAATTTTGCTCATTTTTCGGAATGCATTTTGAATCTCAATGCCAAAGGAAGATTTGAAATATAGTCTTTAATTTTAACCAAAAAATCTGCAAGACGATAGACTCACAGGTGAAAGCCATTAGGGTTTTCATAACTCATCATCCTCTTTCTGATGACATCTCTCTCACTCAAAACTGGCTCGAGTGTTTCGGCTTGTTAGTTAACAGAGTGTTTTCAACTCAAAAACGTAAAATTAATCGAGATAAATCTATCGAAAGAGAAATTTTTAGAGCAAAAATTGCGTGATTCACCTGAAAATTGTTTATACTGTTAAACTTTACCTTAACAATTTGTAAAAAGGCCAGAAGTGCTGTTAGATAGAGCGAGTAAATTGTCAGGATTTTTGACATTATACAGTAACAAATTGATTGAATTGAAATTTTGTGGATCAATTCAGTCTCTTACGCCGTTGTTAGCAATTGCAACGTTAGGAAAATTTCGTTATAAGTTTTGTGATGATGTTGCTTTAATGATTGTTCAAATCATTTATAAAAGCATGATGATTGAATAGCATCGAACAATAAAAGGATTTTTAAATCAATTGTTTGTGAATGAGCAACCGTCAAATGAGAAACAATTTACAAAGTTGAAAATAAAATTGATCGTTAAACTAACAACATGTAAGTTTTACAAATGAAATTCATCAGTTCAATTATATCACAGTCAAGTTGCACTTCTAGAAAAAGTATAATGGCAACTAAAGTCTTGACTACTTTGAACAAACAGAAAAAATACATATTGGAAAAGTTTTCAAGTTATTCGTTTACAATTTTCAATTCAAATGAATTTGATTTAACTGTTTGTAAGTTATTAAAACGAACAGAAAGATTGACTTTTGTTTTTCAACTTGACTTTAATGGTCGAAGCCAAAGCAGCTCTGCAGTGAACACACTTGGTTATCGTCGATACAAATGGATGGACTGGTTCATAACAGTCAACTGTTTGATGAATGTGATAAGATTTGCTGTACTTAGTTTTAGTTCAAGTGATTCAGTTGCCATTTACCTTGGCGATCCATTGTTTCGAGTTAAAGATCGTCAAGCTCTATTGATGTGGGGCGCAATGGCGATCGCAATGATGTTTATTTTTCGAGAATGGATTTTGAATCTCAATGCAAAAGGAAGCTTCGAAATATTGTCTGCATGGAAAGTTTGTTTCAATGGTTTCAACTCGGCCGACTTGCAAATGAATGATCTCGATGCCAAAAGATTTCGTTTCACCATCTTTTTATTTTCTATTTTTTCGCATAACGTGATGCTATTTATGCCTTTCTTTGCATTATTCATATTTTTTATACCATTACTTTCCAATCCTTGGACATACAAAATACCTAAATTGGCCTTTTTTGGTTTTGGTTTGTCCGTTTCATCCATCTTTGTTTTCGCACTTCTTTTAAATACGGTAATGGGATTCTTCTGGTACATAGTTTGCTCTATTTACTTCTATCTCTTTCGGCTATATGATCTACTGAACTCGGCAGAAGACTTGAATCACCAATTGGTCGATGAAAAGCAACTTGGATCGTTTTGTGTGTCAATCATTCGTCATCTTAACGAAGTTGAAGCTGTTTCTTATAAGTTTCGCTATTTACTGTTGTATTATCTATCAATTTTTGCTGCCGCAGGTGACTTCGATCTTTTCATTGGAATGATTGTTAAAGTTTACAATGATTTTTTCGCAAATCTGTTCGCGATTCTCGGTTTCCTCATTCTTGTAGCTCTTGGAACTTTTGGTTTAATTTTTGGTAATTTCATCTCACAGGTAATTATGATTCGATTTCGCTTAATATTTTACCCATTTTAAATTCTTTTGATTTTTTTAGCTGAATAAGTTAACAGTTAAACTGCACCAACTATCCACCAGGAGTAGACTTACGTTGGGCTCAGCAAACAAGGTAAATTTTGGTAATAAATGCGTGATTTATCTTAAACAAAATCACGGATTGAGGGTATAATTAAAAGACTCGCAAATGGTGTTCATCTGATCTTTTTGTACAGCTTTTGGAGATAATGGACCGAACAGCCGGGCCATACAATGGCATCAAAATCGGAGACTTTGCGACTCTTGAGAAAAGTTTTGCGATATCGGTAAGATGAGTAAAGATTCGATTTTGACCAAAATCTTAATTTTGTCTCTTCTAGTTTATATTAGAAAATATATCAATTTTAATGCTATTTATTTGCAACATTGGACCTTCTTTGGAATCTTCTAAAAGTTCAATCTAAAAGTCGATTCAACATCTATCAAACATCGATTATGTTTGAAGTTCGGCATTTGAATTCTATTTAATAGTTCACAAAAGGAAAGTAGAATTGACTGAATGATCTGAAATATGGGTTTCTTTGATGATTCTAAACGATTTTCTTATATAATAGTTTGAATGTCAAATGCGATACATCAAGGGTAAAAGCTGTCCATGTAATCATATCCAATCAACATTATCTATCATGAACTACATGCTACTATTTATTATACAAATGTTAATCAATGCTAATAACCGTTTCAATAGTAAAGGAAGAAAATGTCGCCAACAATTTAATACCAAATTTAGATTGACGAAAGCAAATGCGAGTGTTGCCCATTGCTGGAAATGCAGAAAGTCTTTCATCACAATTGTTGTTTACGAATTTGAAACTCATTGAAAAATTGGCACGATTTTTCAGTCTGAATTATTGATAATCTACATGATTAATCATGATATTAATAATTCAAGTCGCAAAAGAAAGAGATGAATCTTAGTCAAACGAAGAAAGAACAAATATTTTTCATATTCTGAGATAATTCTGCACGACATTTTGTGAGTGAAATGATCAATTTTCGTCGATCTTCTTCTTTAATTATTTTTCAATTGTTAAATGAACTTCAATAAGAAGGGATTTGAATGAAAATTATGAAATTCAAGTTTCAATGATCAATATATGACCAATTAATTGAAAAGACATATTTAGTCTTATAGCGATCGTGACAATAAGAAAGTTTTTTCGAATATTAATTTTTAATTGTAACGACCATTAGAGTAGACTCAAAGCCAAACTAAGCAACTCTGTAACATTAAATACGACTTCTACGCGTTAAGCTACCTTTTATTTTCCTATTTTTTGTCTTTCTTCAGCAGGTGATTTCGGCCATTTGACTTGGTACTATCATATGGGTTTACAGTGATTCGTTTTCCAACTCACTGGTATTTTCGATCTTCTAGTTGTTGGAATTTTAGACTCTCTAGATACTTTATTTTTCCATCTTCTGCGACATATCGTCCGTTTGAGGACCACTTGTAGACTATTGTAGTCTATCTAATTTTACGTCCAATCTGCCTTATTTGGACTTCGTTATTAACTTCCAACAGAAAAGTTTCATTTAACCATTCCTGTTTAAAAATTTACCTGCGTTGGCTCACAAAAATGGCAATTCGTTGTATTGACAATTCACTTCACATTCTTGATACCATGGTTCTAAAGTTGACACCTGATTGGTGTATTAGAACGGTTGCTGATCGCTCAACTCATTTTTCATCGGCTATTATAGCTCAAGAAGTTGCAAAGTCCAAGAAAAAAATTTACTTGCTACTCGAGTTTTCTTGGAAACTCACAATCAAGTTATGTGCACCATTTTTGGAGTTTCTCATTTCTCACATTGTCAGTAGAAAGGGAACGGAAAGTTGAAAACTCAAAGTCAAAAACTTTCTATCAAAAGGGAATTTTTCGGATTATTTAAATCTTGTTGAAAACAACTGAAGTCATTAAAGATCATTTCATATAAAAACCTCTCTTTTTCTTATGCCATTTTCGTGTTGAATTTTTTACTTAGCGTTTAAATAAGTGTTGAGCCAATTTTGAAAACAAGTTACAAGTCAATTACGCACCAGTCTTAAGGTAAGGGAACAGAAACTAAGAATTAGACGAGATAATCGAAATCAATAGTTTGCACAGCTAACCATATCCAATCATGATTATCCATCATCGAACAATATTTTGCCATAAAAGTGTTCAAAATGATAATCGATGTTAATAACCATATCAATGGAAAGCAAAGAAAATTTTGAATACAATTTAATACGAGATTATGCCATTAAGATGAAAACAGCTTGAAATTGGTTGACGATTAAAGTCAGAGAAAATGAATGGAACGAGAAAAATAATGAAAAACTGTAATAATTGACAAAAGCAATGAAAAGCCTTAGACGAAAGCAAAAGTTGATTACAAATGTTGCCCAGAAATGATCATTTTTTATTACCTTTATTATTGCATTTGCCAATGACTATAATCATAATGGTACTAATGGCAATAATAATAGCAATAATCCACAGAATGAGTTATCATTTGATATTGCAAGTCAAATTATGGTTCAACCAATTTAACCACAAAAACGGAGAAATGCAACTTTTACCTTTTCTTGTTTTACATTTTTTTTCATTTCTACTTTACTCTTTCCTTCTTTGCGTTCCAAATCAATTGTTGCCTCAATTTACATGAAGATTATCAGTTTGCATATGTTCATTGAATGGTGAAAAAGTTTCACTCAATAACGATAATGTAAACAGAAAAGAAAAGGAAGGCAAAATGATGTTTATTTTTTTCGCTCTTCATGTTTTCTTGTTTATCAAAATGTTATCCAGACTTGAGCAGTAATTTTATACAAACACTGTTATCTTGTTATTTTTATTGGTAAAACAGATTGGTTACCATTATTGGTACAGTTATGGCCGATAATTGTTAAACAATCAAATAATTAATCCATTTAGGATGTTGATCTTTACGATAATCAATAAAGTGCGATAAAAGTTATTCATGAAGGCAATGTTCAGATACAGATTATCATTATTATTATGATTAACATTGGCAGCTAGATAAAGGGAAGAGAAAAGGAAAAGATGATCATTTTATTGTACATGAACATGAAACATTCATTATCATGATGATGATGATGATAAATCAAAGGTACTACAGTGCTTGTCAATTAATATACAGACTAAAGTAAATGTGAACATGAACCAAATGAACTGATTAGTTTCATTTGTATCGTAATGGCTCAACATTATCTTGATGGATGACAGTTCAAGTCGTGAGAGTAAACAATATTCAAGAATCAGTGTCGAGACTATTTTCAGGTTTCAGATCAAACAAAACATCTTTCACCAAAAAATGACATCTTTTTTGAGCCGATAGTGATGAGTCATCACTGATGACCATTTAGTGAAGTTTGAGAAAGTTACACTCGACTACTTTCTGTTCATCAGCCGCACAGAACATTTTTAATCTTGGCTGTCTTATCGAGCTCATCTATGAATGCTGTTAGATTTTCATAGGAAACATCATTTAGCGTAGAAATATTTCGCTTTCAGAAAATTGAAAATTATTTTGCTAAAATTATATTGTGATTGGATTGGTGAGGTGATGGGTTAAATTTTGAGCTAAACTTGCATAACCTTCATGTCTATTATAAGTTTGATATCCATGGAAATGGTTTAACAAACTAACTATTATAATGAGAGGCAAATATTTGCTTTTATCGCAGACATGATGGCCCGATGATTTAATCCAATTTATACCGGCAAATTGAACTTTAAATGGTGTTTCTATCAGGATCGAATCAACTTTCAGTCATCAAAACATTATGATCAATACAGTTGTTTTTGCTATCAATTTGTTATCTCGATGCAAAATAACCCGATGTTTGTAAACTACGAGTTATCCCAAACAGTTGGCAAAGTTGAACTTTGAGTCAACATTGGAAAGTCTGTTCAAGTCAGCATTAATTCATATCCAAATTGATAAATTATTGCCTCATTAGCATGCATTTTGACTCTCATGATTTATTGATCAATTTGGTTCAATTTAGTCAGGCTTAATGTAAACTTTGATATTCACAGCAATGGCTGAATCTAATAGATAAACTTATCCATTAGTTTCATTCCAACAAAACAGAGCAAAAACATTCACAAGCAACTATTATACAGGGCGATTCAGCTAAAAGGTTAGGATTCTTTCGGCTATAATTTGCGAGCCGGTTCACCGAGCTACCTAGAAAATCAGTAGATCTTATAACTCTGTAGCATTTCGATGTCGAGTTTGCAATGCTATCGAAGGCAGGCCGTTTAAACTGTTAAAGGTTATAGCTAGACTGTTTCCCACGATATGCAAGGGCATCCGTGTTACCGAAAATTGTCTAGAATAAATGATTAATTAATTGATTAATTGATTAAGTTTTGTAATGATGTTGCTTTATTGACTATTCAAGTGATTTATAAAAGTATAATGATTGAACAATAAAAGGATTTGCAGATCAATCATTTGTGTATGAGCAACCGAAACAATAAGAAACAATATAAAAAGTTGGAAATAAAATTAAAATGTAAATTTCAATTAAATCACAGTCGAGTTGCAGTTCTAGTAAAAATATGACAACCATAGTCTTGCATGCTTTGAATAAACTGAAAAAATACATTTCGGAAAAGTTGTCAAGTTATCAAGTATGTTTACGTCATATTGTTGCATTTACAGTTCCTGATTCAAATGAATTTGATTTAGCTGTTTGTAAGCTAGTGAAACGAACAGAAAAGTTGGCCATTGTCTTCCAACTTGACATTAATGGTCCAAGCCAAAGAAGCGTAACTGGAGTGAATGCGTTTGGTTATCGTAGATATAAATGGATGGACTGGCTCATAACAATCAACGTTTTAATGAGTGTGACAAGATTCATCGTACTAACTTTCAGCACAAGTGATTCAGTTGCAATTTACCTTGGAGATCCATTATTTCGTGTTGAAGATCGTCAAGTATTATTGGTGTGGTTTGCAATGGCGATGAGTATTATGTTTATTTTTCGAGAATGGATTTTGAATCTGAATGCAAAAGGACGCTTCGAAATATTGTCTACATGGAAAGTTTGTTGCAATGGTTTCGACTCGAGCAACTTGCAAATGAGCAATCTTGTTGCCAGAAGATTTCGTTTAACCATCTTTTTATTTTCTATTTTCGTTCATAACGTGATGCTTTTAATACCTTTCTTTTTATCATTACTTTTACTTGTATGCACTCTTTCCAATCCTTGGATATTTAAAATGCCTAAATTAGCATTCTTTGCTTTTGTCTTGGGCTCCTCATCCATTTTCGTTGGCGATTTTCTTTTAGCTGCTGTAATTGGATTCTTCTGGTACATTGCGTGCTCTATTTATTTTCATCTCTTTCGGTTATACGATCTATTACACTGTGCAAAAGACTTGAATCACCGATTGGTCGGTGGAAAACAACTTGGATCGTTTTGTGTGTCAATCATTCGTCATCTTAATGAATTTGAAGCTGTTTCTCATAAGTTTCGCTATTTACTATTGTATTATGTATCAATTTTTGCTGCCGCAGGTGATTTTGACATTTTTCTTGGAATGATTGTTAAAGTTTACAATGACTTTCTCGCAAACCTACTCACAATCCTCGGTTTCTTCATTTTGCTATCTTCTCTTGCTTTTAGTTTAATTTTTGGCGATTTTATCTCACAGGTAATTTAGATTCGATATTGGTAAATAATTTATCCATTTGAAATTATTTAATTCTTGTAGGTGAATATGTTAACAGTTAAACTGCACCAACTATCCACCAAGAGCAGACTTACGATGGGCTCCGCAAACAAGGTAATTTTCGAAAATAACAGCCAAAGCGAAAGTTCACTTATCAAAACGGAACTCAAATAAATCACAAGCTGCGAACATAACTCGAAACTTGAAAATGGTTTGCATTTAATCTTTTTGTACAGGTTTTGGAGGTAATGGATCGAGCTGCCGGGCCTTACAATGGCATTAAAATCGGAGACTTTGTCACTCTTGAGAAAAGCTTTGCCATATCGGTAAGAAGAGTAAAAATGTCATTTTTATCAAAGCGTTTATTCTGTTTCTTCTAGTTTCTCTTAGAAAACATGTCAATTTTAATGCTATTCATTTGCAACATTGGACCTTATTTAGGATCTTATAAAAGTTCAGCCTAAAAATCAAAGGCTGAAAGATCTTTGCTGAACGATCTTTGCTAGGCTGTTGGATGCAAGGGAATCCGTGTTACCAAAAATTGTCGCGAATAAATGATTAAATGATATGATTGGGATTGTTCTTGAGTATCACTACACTCCCACAGTAACAAATAAATAAAAAGTTCGTGAATTGCACTCTAAGCAGAGATTGAATTATAAGTTGTGTAATGATTCTGTTTTAATGACTATTCAAGTCATTTATAAAAGTATAATGATTAAACTATAAAAAGATTTGCAAATCAATTATTTGTGAATGAGCAACCAAAACAATAAAAAACAATTTAAAAAGTTGAAAATAAAATTGATTGTAAGCTAAAAGTTTTAAAAAAGTTCAATTTAATCACAGTCAAGTTGCAGTTCTAGTAAAAGTATAATGGAAACCATAGTCTTGAATGCTTTGAATAAACAGAAAAAATACATATTGGAAAAGTGGTTAAGTTATACAGTACTTTTACGTCATATAGTTACATTTACAGTTCCTGTTTCAAATGAATTTGATTTAACTGTTTACAAGTCAGTGCAACGAACAGAAAAGTTGACCATTGTCTTTCAACTTGATTTTGATGGTCGAAGCCAAAGCAATTCATCTAAAGCGAATGCGTTTGGTTATCGTCGATATAAATGGATGGACTGGTTTATTACAATCAACTGTTTGATAAATTTTCTAAGATTCAGTGTACTAAGTTTAAATTCAAGTGATTCTTTTGGAATTTACCTTGGAGATCCATTATTTCGTGTTAAAGATCGTCAAGCTTTATTGATGTGGGCTGCAATGGCGATCGGAATGATGTTTATTTTTCGAGAGTGGGTTTTGAATATAAATGCAAAAGGAAGCTTTGAAATATTGAATACATGGAAAGTTTGTCTCAATGGTTTCGACTCGACCAACTTACGAATGAATGATCTGCAAGCTAAAAGATTTCGTTTCACCATCTTTTTATTATCTATTGCTGGGTATAACGTGATGCTTTTAATTCCTTTCTTTGTATTACTATTTTTTTTGTACCATTACTTTCCAATCCTTGGATATACAGAATCCCTAAATTAGCATTTTTCGGTTTTGTTTTCGCTTTTTCATCTACTTTCGTTATCGCCCTTCTTTTTAATGCTGTAATTGCATTCTTTTGATACATGGTGTGCTCTTTTTATTTTCACCTCTTTCGGTTATACGGTTTATTGCACTGTGCAAAAGACTTGAATCACCAATTGGTCGATGAAAAGCAACTTGGATCGTTTTGTGCGTCAATCATTCGTCATCTTAACGAAGTTGAAGCTGTTTCTTATAAGTTTCGCTATTTACTGTTATATTATCTATCACTTTTTGCTTTTGCGGGAGATCTCGATATTTTTCTTGGATTGATTGTTAAAGTTTACAATGACTTTTTCGCAAATTTTTTCGCGTTTCTCGGTTTCTTCATTCTGCTAGCTCTTGGAACATTTGGTTTAATTTTTGGCGATTTCATCTCACAGGTAATTTAGAATCAATTTTGGCTGTTATTGTATGCATTTTCAACTTCTTTTAACTCTAATTTTCTTGTGATTAGCTGAATAGGTTAACAGTTAAACTGCACCAACTATCCACCAAGAGCAGACTCAAGATTTGCTCAGTAAACAAGGTAAGTTTTGATAATGAGAGCCAAAGCAAAAATGAGTTATAATAAAATCTCATAAACAAGTTGATTAGCTCACGTTGTTGGCTCTATTTGAAAGTAAATAAAACACTTCCCAGCACAGAACTCAAACTAAATCACAAGCTAAAAACATAACTCGAAACTTGAAAATGGTTTGCATCTCATCTTTTTGTACAGGTTTTGGAGGTAATGGATAGAGCTGCCGGACCACACAATGGCATTAAAATCGGAGACTTTGCTACTCTTGAGAAAAGATTTGCCATATCGGTAAGAAGACTTAAGATGTCATTTAGATGAAACTTAATTTTGTCTCTTATAGTTCATCCTAGAGAACATATCAATTTATATGCTATTAATTTGCAACATTGGACCTTCTTTGAAGTCTTCGAATAATTCAGCTTAAAAATTGAAGTCGAATCAACATGCATCAACAAGCGGTGTGTCTTCGTGGAAAGGATTTTGTGTTTTAGTCGTTGGTTCGCAAAAAATTCGCAAAATATCAATTTAAATGCTATTATATTTGCGCTTAACATTGAGCGCCTGTTACATTTTACAATTGTCTTTAAATAAAAGTATCAATTTGTATTTTCCCTCAACTTGGACAAATCACTCTATTTGATTATGTCTGAATGAAACTTGGAGCAACGTTATCCCGAATTTGTGCCATAATGCATATCAAGATTTTCTGATATTCTTGTATTGCTATTAACCCTCCGTTGCTACTCTTAGACTTTTTTGTCCAAAATAATTTTTGAATGTTAATAAAATCAAAACCTTATGAGTTAGAAACTTTTGACTCCGGAACATTGTCAATCATAGATATGAGTGTGTATATCTCGAAAACGAAGAGCAAGGACATTATAGTTTACCTGTAATATTGATATAAAGGGTGATTGACCCAAGTGATCAAAAGCTGAAGAAGTAAGCAAACGCTATTTCAGAAGTACTTAGTAACCTCCAGTTTTCAAAACTACTAGACTACTACAGTGCTTGTCAATTAATATACAGACTAAAGTAAATGTGAACATGAACCAAATGAACTGATTAGTTTCATTTGTATCGTAATGGCTCAACATTATCTTGATGGATGACAGTTCAAGTCGTGAGAGTAAACAATATTCAAGAATCAGTGTCGAGACGATTTTCAGGTTTCAGATCAAACTAACATCTTTCACCAAAAAATAGCATCTTTTTTGAACCGATAGTAATGATTTTGACTCAACATTGGAAAGTCTGTTCAAGTCAGCATTAATTCATATCCAAATTGACGAATTATTAGCATTATTAGCATGCGTTTTGATTCTCATGATTTATTGATCAATTTGGTTCAATTTAGTCAGGCTTAATGTAAACTTTGATATTCACAGCAATGGCTGAATCTAATAGATAAACTTATTCATTAGTTTCATTTCAACCAAAAAGGGCAAAAAAGTTCACAAGCACCTATTATACAGGTAAAGCTAACAGCTATACAGCTAAAAGGTGAGGATTCTTTCGGCTACTATTCGCCAACCGGCTCACCGGCCCACCTAGAAAATCAGCAGATCACATATCTCTGTAGCATTTCCATGTCGAGATTGCGTTGCTATCGAAGCCAGGCAGTTTAAACTGTTAGAGGTTATACACTGTAGCTAGACTGTTTTCTTCCGATATACAAGAGCATCCGTATTACAGAAAATTGTCTAGAATAAATGATTAAATGATTAATTAATTGATTAATTGATTAAGTTTTGTAATGATGTTGCTTTAATGACTATTTAAATCATTTATAAAAGTATAATGATAAAAGGATTTGCAAATCAATCATTTGTGTATGAGCAACCGAAACAATAAGAAACAATATAAAAAGGGAAATAAAATTGATCGCTAACTAAAGTTTTAAATTGAAATGCAAAGTTAAATTAAATCACAGTCGAGTTGCAGTTCTAGTAAAAGTATGGCAACCATAGTCTTGCATGCTTTGAACAAACTGAAAAAATACATTTCGGAAAAGTTGTCAAGTTATCAAGTATGTTTACGTCATATTGTTGCATTTACAGTTCCTGATTCAAATGAATTTGATTTAGCTGTTTGTAAGCTAGTGAAACGAACAGAAAAGTTGGCCATTGTCTTCCAACTTTACATTAATGGTCCAAGCCAAAGAAGCGTAACTGGAGTGAATGCGTTTGGTTATCGTAGATATAAATGGATGGACTGGCTCATAACAATCAACGTTTTAATGAGTGTGATAAGATTCAATGTACTAACTTTCAACACAAGTGATTCAGTTGCAATTTACCTTGGAGATCCATTATTTCGTGTTGAAGATCGTCAAGTATTATTGGTGTGGTTTGCAATGGCGATGAGTATTATGTTTATTTTTCGAGAATGGATTTTGAATCTCAATGCAAAAGGACGCTTCGAAATATTGTCTACATGGAAAGTTTGCTTCAATGGTTTCGACTCGACCAACTTGCAAATGAGCAATCTTGTTGCCAGAAAACTACGTTTAACCATATTTTTATTTTCTATTGTCGCGCATAACGTGATGATTTTAATGCCTCTCTTAGCACTATCATTTTTATTTGTACCTACACTTTCCAATCCTTGGATATACAAAATGCCTAAATTAGCATTTTTCGCTTTTGTTTTGGGCTTTTCATCTGTTTTCGTTGCCACCCTTCTTTTTAATGCTGTAATTGGATTCTTCTGGTACATTGCGTGCTCTATTTATTTTCATCTCTTTCGGTTATACGATCTAAGGTATGACCGGTAAAGTTTGAGAATAAATTTTTCAGCATCGAATTGCGTCAGTTAAACTAATGACTTTAATTTCGAATATTTCAAAAGATTATTCCGAAATAAAAAGGTCAGAAGATCACCTTGCTACTGTTGATGAGATACTGATATTTCATTACGGAACAATCTCTTGAAATATTCGAAATTAAAGTCATTAGTCTAACTGACGCAATCCAATTCTGAAAAATTATTCTCAAACTTTACCGGTCATACCTTATTACACTGTGCAAAAGACTTGAATCACCGATTGGTCGATGAAAAGCAACTTGGATCGTTTTGTGTGTCAATCATTCGTCATCTTAATGAATTTGAAGCTGTTTCTCATAAGTTTCGCTATTTACTATTGTATTATCTATCAATATATGCTTTTGCGGGTGACATCAATCTTTTTCTTGGATTGATTGTTAAAGTTTACAATGACTTTCTCGCAAACCTACTCACAATCCTCGGTTTCTTCATTTTGCTATCTTCTCTTGCTTTTAGTTTAATTTTTGGCGATTTTATCTCACAGGTAATTTAGATTCGATATTGGTCAATATTTCATGCATTTGAAATTGTTTAATTCTTTTAGGTGAATATGTTAACAGTTAAACTGCACCAAATATCCACCAAGAACAGACTTACGATGGGCTCAGCAAACAAGGTAAGTTTTGATAAGAGCTAAAGTGAAAGTGACTTCTCAAAACATAATCCAAACTAAATCACAAGCTAAAAACATAACTCGAAACTTGTAAATGATTTGCATTTCATCTTTTTTGTGCAGCTTTTGGAGGTAATGGATCGAGCTGCCGGGCCTTACAATGGCATTAAAATCGGAGACTTTGTCACTCTTAAGAAAAGCTTTGCCATATCGGTAAGAAGAGTTAAGATGTCAACTTGATCAAAGTGTTTATTCTGTTTCTTCTAGTTTCTCTTAGAAAACATATCAATTTTAATGCTATTCATTTGCAACATTGGACCTTATTTAGGATCTTATAAAAGTTCAGCCTAAAAATCAAAGTCGTATCAACATGCATCAAAAAGCGTTGTTTCTTCGTTCTTTCTGGGTAAATCTTAAGCATGATGATGTATTTTGAGTTTCAGTCGTTTATAAATGTTATTTACGCTTGACATCAAGCCTCTATTATTCTCTGTTAATCTCAACAAGATTTTTTAATTTGAATCATTAATAATCTACAGAACCATTGAAAATAATACATGAAATTACTTTAGACGAAGACAAAAAAGAATAAAGAAGACGAAATGCAAACGAATTTCCAAAATTTTCATTGTCTTCTCCATTCCTGACACTGTCTGATTTATTCTTAACGGATTCATTTTCATGTGTCTTTTTCATTCTTTTAATCATCTTGTTGATTCCAGAAAAAGTGGTTTCCTGTAGTTTTTATAAAAAATTATCAATCAAAACACAAAACTAATGAAAACAAATGCAAGTCGGAAAAGGAGGAAAAATAATCTCGATTTTGCTCGAAAAATTAACATTACAAGACCAAATGAAAAGCTAAAGCTTGTAGCTCCATGAACAGAATGCAATATCTTGGAAAAAGAGAAAAGATAAATTGCAGATTAATTCATTGAAAACCAATGATAATATGATTACCGAGAAAAACTTTCGTACAGTAAATGATTAGTTGAAATTGTGTACTAAACGATATCAAATAGGAAACTAATAATCATCTTGATAATGTTAATAATGATATTTATAAGTTTTCATGGTTTAGGTTGTTCAAGTTGAAGGCAAGAAATGTTCAGAACTGAAAAGAAATATATTTATAAAAAGTAATATCACTCCCAGTTTAGTGTAAATTTTTATAGTTATTACCATTATGATTCGCCATGAAACAAATGGGCTTCATGAAGCAATGTTTTCGTCTTTTACCTTTTGTTCCTTCTGTTCAAGCATACACTCACATGTATACATAAATATATATATATCAATACTGAATCTCAGGGGAAACACAAAAATGAGACTTACTAAGGTGTGTGTGTGTGTGCAGCTCATTGTTGCCTGGGTTATTCAACTCACATAGAGCTCATAACTTTGAAAGTTGCACAAAAGGGCAAAAGGTATTAGTAGACAGGCAAAGAGAGTCACACTTACAGGGAAAAGTTATAATGCTAATAGCAAGTGTGATGCTTATTATTCTGTATGAATGTGTAACCAAAATATGAGATTGGGACAGGAAAATATAACAGTCTAACCATCCATGTTAACTCCTAGTCCAAGTGAATAAAGTCACTTACTCATTCAATGGCTTTCCCATCGCCCCAATCATTTATCCTCAATTTTTCTTCCTCTTCTCTCTTCATGTCAATTTCATGGCTAATAAAATGTTTACCAACGAGTTTTCCAAATGCATTTGTTGCTCTTTTTCCGAGTTATTCAACCTTTTCAACTCTTTCACTTTTGTCCAAGTTTTACTTCTTCACAGTTTCTGGTCAGTTTCATCTCTACTTTTGTTGAGCCAAAAATTGAAATCCATTTTTAGATGGAAATTCATCTTTTCAGTAAAATTTTCTTCTTCGTCTTTTCTTGGTAACTGTTTGTATACATTTTGTACACACTAATTGATAACTGGCTTGTGATGAATTATGTTATTGCTTTTTGTTTGCTGGCTTTTGGGACTTGCAAAGTGGCAACATTTGAACACTCATTTACAGTTATGTTTTACTAAGAGATGGAATTTGCATGAGAATATAAACTTTTTTTTCTTTTGAATTTTCATCTTTTTTTACTTCTTTTGCAGTTACCAATGAAAAATAATCTCATCTTAACACGTAAAATGAAAATTGCTGCCTTTACCTTCTTTTGCCTTCTCTGTTGTTTCTCAGTGAATATGTTCATTGTTATTAATATCATCTTTTTGTTTGAATCACGTTCATGTTTGAATATGTTATTATATTGAAATTTATATTAGCCTTGTTTCAGAATCTCATTGTTAGTTCACCTTTACTGGTGTCATCTTTTTCACTCTGTCAATCAAATGAACTCTAATCTGTTGCATTTACATTCATCATGGTTAGTTTAACCTTTTTTATCACTTTTGTCAACTCGACATTTCACTTTCAATTAAGTTGATGAACAATGCCCAGTCAACAGTTTTGAGTCAAAAAGGAGTCAAAAAAAAAGTTTTTAGACCCCTTTGACTCTTTAGAGAGTCAAAAGCTTTTAGATCAGTTTTGATCGTGAAACGATCAAAAAAGATTCTCACAGATTCAAATTCATTAAAAGATTTGAATTAAAATTGTTAATTGTTTCGCAAACAATAGAATCATGAAATATGCGAAATCAAGAGCAAAGGATTTTGAAAACAGAAAATGATCTATTCGCGAAGACTTTGATATTCAATAGTGAACCGAATTTCACGTTACTTTGAATTAGATAATTTAACCGTTTAAATTCAACCGAATTTGAATATATTAATGTTTCTAATTCACGCGATTCTAAGTTGTTGATTGATTGGAAAACAAATAGTTTAATGAATTCAAGAGCATAAATTCGCAGTCATTAGAAATGAATCCTTACAAAGATTATTCAACGAAAATCATTCAGAATCACTTGAATTCTCGGAAAAAAGGTGACTTCCCCAGAATCTTTGTGATTTTGATTCTTGTCCACTAGAGTAAGATTCAAATTCATTAGATGAATCTTCTACGCATGACTTGATTGCATCATCTTTGGTCGCTGAGTTGTCTTTTACATTTCCCTTCTTTGGCTTGTTTAAAGAACAAAAAACCTTGATTAAGCGCGCCCGTACTTTATTCAACATTTCTTCATTATAAGTTGAAATTCCGATTCTTCGAAAAATATGATCTGTAAGATTAGAAATTTATTAGTTAATGCAGATTTTGAATTTAGATATTTTACCATATAAAGCTTGGAGCCTTTCTTCGCCCAAATTAGGGTCAAATTCTCCATTGAAAGGTTCAGTAATTTGATTATTGAATCCAAAGACAAAAGCAAGAGGCAGTTTTTCCTCTCTTGTGCTCTCTGCATTGAATTTCGCTAATTCTTCATGGGTATAGAATTTCTTTCCAAGTACTGCCTTTTCAACATAAGAAGGTGGAAAAGCGAGTTTCACAAGTTGATAGGCAAATGAACATGCGTTTCCAGTTCTAGCGAGCTTTATTGCCTTCTCATATCCGTCCAGCTTCAGAGGCAATTTCCCTTCAATATGAATTTGATTCTGTGAGAATGTGACATAATTAGAATGAAGCGAATCTTGTATTTTTAGACTCACCTTCGATTTGATTTTGAATGTATCATCATTAGCTGGAATCGTGTATACTTTTTCCTCACTTTCTTGAAATTTCTGCAATGATAATGTGTATAAATCATTGATTATCTCAATAACTTGTTTGAGTATTATTCCACTGCTGTCAAACTCAGAAAGTATTGTCTTTCGATTATTCAGCTCTGAAATTTTTGTTGAAAGATTAGCCAAGATCATTTTTTTCCTATTCTCTGGTGAGCAAATAGTCGTTTTTTCACGAAGAATCGTACTTTCTTCTTTTTCTGATGCTTGGTTTGGTCGGTGATTCACGGTTTTTGTATCTGGCAATGAGTAAAAGGGTTCTTTTTGTGTGACCTTATCATCATCATCTTTTCTTGACTTTTCAATCAGTGTTTCGGCTTTTTTACACGCCAGCCCTTTCGAATTTTGAATTTCAAATAATTCTTTGAGCTCCGACTCCGTCAAATTCACATAATTTAGATCTTCTCCCATATAAGCAGAGGGATCATGGTCGACCTCTAAGAATTCATTCGTGTATTTCACGATTTTTTTCAAATTCTCCCATTCTGGATTCCGCTTTATATTTTCACTCAGTGAATTGACTAAACTTTTCCGGTCATCTGTCGAAGAAAGAAACTTTGATTTATAAAAGAAAATGACTGATATATGTTAACATACCTGCTAGAGCTAGAAAGCGAAATGAAATTCGAATATCCTTGATTTTCGAATAAAATAAATTCATGGTGTTGTCCAAAAAGAATTCCTGGTCAGTAGCAATACCAATACTTGCAAATTCAGCCTTTTTTAGTTTCACCATGATTGGTTGCATCATATTTCTTTTCTCTTCATCCAAAACAAGTGGTAATATTATTCCATAAATAGAATCACTTTCACTGCTAGAAGATTCTTTTTGAGATTTGTTGAATTTATCTTTTTTCACAATTTTGTCTATAGCTGATTCACAAATTGACGAGGTTGATCCACTCGATTGAGTTGATTGGGTTGATTTTGTTGATGCGTTTGTTGCATTAGAAGAAGATGTTGATTGAGAATTCGAAATCTCAGACGCTGTAGACTTTCGAGGAATTTTCACTTGATCTGCACATGGTTCATTTGTAGGCAATTTCAATCTTGGTGGGTTGAAATTCGGCTTAGATCCAACACTTTTTTTGGATTCAATTAACTTACGTTTAGAATAGCTTTTCACGATTGATTTTTTCATTGAAAGAGACTAATGGATTTAGATTGAGGAAAACTTGATTTTGAGATTTATCTGAATTCAAATAGACAGGTGTCTTACAAAAATTGTATTGCTTGTGATCTCGCAATACCTTTGCTTAAATACAATTAATCCATTATAATAGAAAAAATAGAATTTTGAGTTGATACAAAAATGGATTTACCTTTGATTGGAAGTTGCTCATAATAATTGTCCCAAGGGGAAAAATTTGTTTTTTAAATTGCTATGAAAAATTAAGCAATAGATTCTTCAATATAAAAAATAAATTTGAAAATACAATGAAAAACCTGTAATTTGATTGGATTATTCATCCTCGTTTTCCCCACTTTCTTGCTTTTTTGCTGCTTCAATAAATTTCCCAAGCAAGTTTTGCTCTCTAATGAGTTTGAGGAGTTTTCTTTCTTCCTCTGTCATGAATAGTCCAAGACCTGATACTGGCTGACTGGAAGGAATTTCAAGAGTAGATGAATCCTGATCGCTTGAAAGCTTTGGTTTTTTCGGTGTTGAGTTTGTCGGGTCACCTCTCCTCTTGACTTGCGAATTTTTCATAGGACTGGAAAGTGTCGAATTTGTCGGGGACTTTCCAGGAGTTGAGTAGTCAATGATTGAAAAATTTCCTGAATCATTGAATGAAGTAGAAGGAGAAATAGTTTGACCAAAACATGGATTCTTAATTGAATAAACAGTAGAACCTGATTTTGATGCATCTTCAGAATCGAATTTATCTTTCATAGATGAATCTTGTGATTCATCGTTTCGATTTCCAATTGTTGAAGCATCATCGTCAGTTTTATCTCTATCATCTTCCATTTCAGTTCGAAAGTTGATTTCAGGCTCGCAGGATACTTCTTCAATTTCTTTTTCTTTTCCTTTTTCCTCAACTCCATTCTTTTTTTCTTCAACTTCCGCCTCTTTCTCTTTTCCATCCCCTAACTCTTTCTCTTTTCCATCTCCCAACTCTTTCTCTTTTCCATCTCCCGACTCTTTCTCTTTTCCATCTTCTGACTCTTTCTCTTTCTCATTCGTCGAATCTTTTCCTTTTCTATCCTTCGACTCTTTTTCTTTTCTTTCTTTCGACTCTTTTTCTTTTCTTTCTTTCGACTCTTTTTCTTTTCTTTCTTTTGACTCTTTTTCTTTTCTATCCTTCGACTCTTTTTCGCCGTCAACTTTCGATTCTTTATCTTTTCCAGGCTTTGGATTAGCCCTTTTGGGATTCTCATCGTCCGAAGAGTTTTCACTTTCATCGCTGCCATAAGCGAAATTCCAATAGGAATTCGTTTGAGACTCATTCGACTTGTCATTCGATTCTTTAGAACAATTTTTAGAGGGAGCCAATTTAGTACGCGCATAGTGCATTGCCTTTGATAATGTGGTAACAAGGTTCTTTTCTGTGTTTCTATCATAACTTTTTTTCCCAGCTTTTCTGACAGAATGATCTATAAAATAAATAAAATTTGAATTCTATAAAATCTCTGATTCATAAAATTTTAGAAATTCATCGAAACTCAACTCACCGAGAAGGGCTCGAAAGCGTTTTTCTCCTAATCCGATTTCGATATGCTCGCTTGAATCTTCACGTAGTGGATCAATTCGATTCCAAATGTTGAGCAAAGAAGTTCGTCCACTTGAGCCACGAAGTGTGACATCGTCCAACCAATGGCGTGGAAAAGCAAATCTAATGATATTGCTCAGAATTGCAGCTGGCCCTGATTCAAATTCATCTTTTTTAGGCATCGGATTTTTTGATTTCAATGCGGAATTGTATTTCTTCGTAGGTAAAGGTAGGATTCCCTCGACCAGAGTAATTTTGGAATCAAATTCTTTTGTTTCGTCAGATTCAGGAATGAATCGTAAAGCCTCTACTTCAGTTGAAAATGGTTGATAAAATTCGAAATGTTGAAAATTTTCACTCAATTTAATCATATATTGAAAAATATTGCTGCTTTCTTGGAAAAATTCTTTGATATTCTGATCTGCTTGAGGTTGGGCAGCTATCGAGCGAATTTTTTCAAGACTCTTGGAGATGCTTTTTTGTGGCGTTGACTTGCCACTTTGGCTAATTTTTTTACTTTTAATTTCCTTGGCTTTTCCATCTGAATCATCAGAATAATCTGAATCACTACTGTCCGTTGAAGTACCAGTGGATTCTTCAGATTCAACAGTAATAACGGCGCTGTCAACTTTTGGAAAAACAGTATCACTTGCACATTTAGGTGGGTGACGCCTTTTCAATCGATCGATTCTTCGTAGAAAAGATTCAAAATTTTCCAACGAAGTAACTTTAAGGTTGTTTTCAGTTGATTGCTGAATTTTAACAGATTCCAAATTACACCAGTGTAAAATCTTGCGTTCACATGGTGCTATCTTTTTCGTACGAATTTCATATTTATCGATGAAAACCTTGTATTTTTCCATCAGATCTTTTGAATCTTCTGGAAAGAAGAATAAAGTAATTAGAATTTTGAAAAAATTGAATAAGAAAAAACTCACCGCCAATTGCAACAAGCATTGCTTCCAATTTTTCAACTCCATCGATATGAATCGAGACGAAATTATTCGGGTGAATTTTCAATGGTTTACAATTCTCTGGAATTGATTCCTTGTTGACCTTAAAACCGAAAGGAACAGTTTTTTCAACACCATTTTTATTCACAATTCGTAAAATAACGAGCACAAGATTCTGACCCTCCATGAGTCTCACAAGTGTAGCAATCAAGGTACGTTGATTGAAAATGAATTTTTGATATTTTCTATTTTTTAAAACACTTTTTACTGGAATTCTTTGGCACTTTAGCATAAAATGAAAATACTGAATATATTCAATAAAAATTTGAGTCCAAATTTTAAAAACAAAATCAATTAACAAATGTATAATTATCGAGAGAATAAAAAGCGTGGTTAGCAAAGAAAATTTGATTTAAACGCGTTTTCTTTTCTAATCTTGTTGCTATGACGATAAGATTAGAATATCTTATCTTTAGCAAATCAAATGATTCCTTGATCGATATCTTTTCAATATCGGATCTCAAAATTGATAAAATTCTATTTATCAGCTTTTCCTTTTTAGATAAATTCAAATAAATTTCCTTTTCCGAGATTTCTTTTTGTTTTATTTACATTTATTTTTGTCTTATTTACAATTGTTTTTGTCTAATTTACAATTGTTGAGTGCCGACAAAATGTCTACAAGATCAGTAAACAAACTTAAACGTAAACATGATCAACGTGGTGCCGCGAATTATCTGTTTGCTCTACCAAACATTGAATCTTCCGACGATTCGGTTGTTGATGTAAAACCTTATCTTGATTTGTGTAAACCAGCATTTCTCTGTCCCGATTCATCATCGAGTGATTCATCATCGAGTGAAATTCTCGAATTCCCCGACTTTGGAGAAATTCAAGAAAGCGAAGGACTTACTGTGCCAGATAAAAAGAATTACTCAGAAGCCATACTTTCATCTATTTTGTCATGCAATGGCGTGACTCTCAGTTCAGCTGAAAAGATTGTGAATCTTTTCAACCTCTACATCAATAGATTTTCAACAAGTGACAACAAGAATCTTCTTCCAAATGTTCGCTATTATTGGGATAAGCAGGCTCAAACTAATCGAGTCAGCGTCTATTTAATTTGTGAGAAAGAACATCTTCATGGACCTTTTCACGGTGAACCGAAAAATTATGGAACTTACATTTGTGATGGTGAAATTCAACCTGTTATTCTCAAACAAGACAAATATTTCTTGCACATTCCATTTCGTGTTCAGCTGGAAAATCATATTCCGCTACTTCCAGAATCTTGTTGGGATAGTTCAAAATTGAACGAATTTGAAATTTGTAATTCATCAGAGGCCAAAAGAATCAAGCAGTCGTATGATGATTCTACAGTCAAACGACTCACACTAACACTTCATGCAGATGAAGTTTCCATTGGAAATAGTTCAAATTCTTCGATTTTTCCCTTATTTTTGACCGTGAATGAAATGTCTCGACATTTCAGAAGAGAGAATTTTTTCTTAGTTGGACTTTTTGTTGGTAGAAAGAAACCGAAAGTGGATATTTTCCTCAAGCCAATTGTTGAAGAGTTGAATCAACTTTCAATTAACCCTATTGAATTTCCAAACAACGGTTCGAAAATTCTGAAAGCAACTTTCCATCTTGTTGCTGTCATTGCAGATGCACCAATGCGTGCCTATCTTAGAAGCGTACGTCAATTCAATCACCTCAATGGTTGTGATTGGTGCCTGGTAAAAGCTGGTTCAGCTCAAGGAGCTAGAGTTTATCCTTACCTTTCAAGAGAAGAAATTCAATCTTTCTCAAGAAAACATCAAGATTTTCTTGATTTCCAGCTTTACTTGACTAACAGAGACACAACCACAGGAATCGACAGATTTCTAGGCCTTGTTGGTGAATCGCCTCTTTTGATTTTGAAAGATTTCAACATTGTCAAAGGATTCTCCGTAGAGCCCATGCATTGCATGGTTCTAGGAATCTTCAGAAATATCATATTCAAAGGATGGCTCAAGAGTGAAATTCGTAATGTTTTGGAATCTAACATTGATAGAAATCTATTCACTAATGAATTTGGACAAAGATTGAAAGAAATTAGAGTTCCGAGTGAATTTTCCAGACCACCAAGAGATCTCAACCAGATTAAATTTTGGAAATCAGCCGAGTACGATTCACTACTCTGTTATTATTTTCTGACATGTTCAAAAGGATTACTGAGATTGCGAGTCATCAATAACATTGCGTGTTTAATAAGAATCTATGTTCTTATGAATTCAGATACCATAACACATGATATTATTCAAGAAATATCGAATCTTGTGGATGAATTTCAAAATGGAATCTTAAAAATCTATGGAGAAAATCAATGCACATACAATTTACATATATTGTCTCATTTACCAGAATCTATCAACTGTCTTGGACCATTTGCGAATCTAAACGCCTATCCACTGGAAAACCAAATGGGAATTTTGAAAGAAAAAGTGCGCAGGACTTCAAGTGTCGCTCAATCTCTAGTGAGAGTATTTTTAAATGATTTTAAGCACCGCGAAATTATTCAAACTAAAGTCAACTTTTGGAAACTGTCGAAGAAAGAAAATCAAATCTTTGGAACAACATCCAGTCGACAAGAATCTGTCATAACTACAATCGCAGATGATGATGCAGCAAAAGATGAAAATATAAGATCAAGAATCTCTGAACCGTTGATGGATAATTTTGGAATCTACATTGTAGCTCGATTCAACTCTTTGCGTTATTATAAAAGTATTCGTTTCAACAATATAAGATATTCAACTAAAAATTATAGTTCAGACAAAATGAGAGATGATAGCGTTGTCCGGTTGAAGAATGGAAAATTTTTCCAAATCGAAATGATCGTTCATGTACATTCAGCTTACTGCTTCATTGGAACTGAATTTGATTCCAGTCCATTGAAATTCAAATTCAAAGGTTTCACCGGTGATTTCTCCTTCACATTTGATCACATCCACGAGATAAAATCGTCGAAAAAGAATCAAGTGGCTAAATTAATCGACATCAAGCGAAAAGGAATCAAGATTGAAAGCGTCAAATTTCATTATAAATATGCGAAAAATTTTCTAGTGGAAGCGTTTTTGGAAAACAAGTAGAGTTTTCGAAAAAGCTATTTACGCTTTTAAGCAGTTCCATATTCTACGAATTTGAATCGTTTTCAGCTTTTAATCACACAATTCAACTCATCAACAAATCAACATTTTTCTTAATTATTTTCAATTTTGTTTTCTTTAATTCAACTTCAATATCGTGAATCGAATTCCATCAACATCAACATCTTTTTGTTCATTGTATAATCAACTGTCAAAGCTTTTTACCAACAAAGTAAACGTTTTATTGTGTTTCAAATATTTTTGAATTTTTCAACTTCATTTTGATTTCAAATAATTCCGTGAATTCCCAAAGAAAAGCCATGGATAGAAATCTAGAATTCAAATTGGTGTATATTCGTGAAGAATCTGCTCAAACATTCCAAGTAATTCTTGAAGCTGATGGTCGCATTTACACCGTTACTCATGAATCCAATTGTTTAGAAGAAAATTCTGGAAATTCGGAGAATCAGCAAACACAGCAACAACAAGCAATGGAAATAGAAATTCAAGAATCTTCTCAAACAATGGAAATCGATGCGGAAATTCACCAGAAAGAGTCCGAACCGATGGATATTCCCTAATAAGCTTTTCAGTTAGACTTTCAATTATCAAGATTTTCATTTTTATTCAAATTCACCAAGAAAGTGCCATATTCTCAAAATTATCAATTTTTGTTATTAAATTTTTACTCGATTTTTATAAAATTCCACTCAAAGCCAAATTCAATGTGAAATTCAATTTTTCAAACTAGAATCATATCAATAAACTGTTTATTTTTGTATAATTTGAAACTCAGAATCATTTTAAAGCTCTCGAATCTCTTGAAAATCAATTTTGACTGTTTGATTGCTAAAGCAATCAAAAAGTGAGTCAAAAGAGAGTCATTTTGATCTCAAAATGACTCTCCAAAAATGTCTCTGTTGACTGGGTGACCATTTTATCGTCTTTATAAAGCCCATTAATGTAACGATAAATCTTTGCATGAACAAAACGAACAGAACAAAACATTGAACATCGAAAATCATAAGATTTCAGTTTCGATTTTCACCCAAATTTTCATTTCTTCACCTGGATAATTTCAATTGATTTCAGCTTTCGTTGGCTTTAAAACAAAGCAACTTTAAAAGGGCAAAATTTTTCAATGAATAAAGCTTAAACTCATTTACGCAAAGTGAAACTTTCAAACTTTCTAATCGTCCATTGATAAAAAATGAACGGGAATTTGAATGAATATTCAAATCGAGAATCCAAAGATTCTAATTTCTCCTTTTGAAACAGTTGCTATTAGTTTCAAGTTCAGATTCAACAATCGACTTTCGTAAACTAGACTTAATCATAACTTGAAAAAAGCCAAAAATGAAACGCAAAAAAAATATTCAAAGATTGATTTTATTAATAAAACAAATTGATTTGACTCAAAGATCTCAAAATTTTCTCAATCAATAAGCTTAACAACTCTTTGATGTAAACGGAAATTTTCAAACTTTCAAACTTTTCCTTTTCACAGATAATTCAAGGATAAATTAACCGAAATTAAGGCGTTTACATCAAGATAATGTTGCTTATGAATAATGACAATGTTGATATCCGCAATTTTGTAGCTTAAAAGTGGTTCCACCTTGAAAAGGTTTGTCAATTTGTCAATGAATGTGAAAAAAAACTGGAAAACTAAACAATGAAAAGGATGAATCTTTAGACTGTAAAGCATGATAATGATGATGATGAGAAACGTCTTTAAGAGAAAAATAATGATGAATGGAAAACCATTTATTTTGACTTGAATTCTGCAAATGATCAACTTCTCATCATTTCAATCTCTTCATCTGACTACCTGTCGTTCATCACTGTTATCAACATGGTAAAGCATCAAGGCTAACTGAATGATAAGGATGTAAGAAAAGCAAAGTGAAACCACCAAAGAAGTTGATGGATAATAAAATACCTGTTAAAGATGAAAGATTATTAAAAAGTCTGTCTATCTTCATCTTCATCACCATCTTTATCTTTTCCTCATCATCATCGCGCTCATCATTTATAAACTTTATGTCACCACATTTTGTGTTATTAATTCCGAGTTTATCATGAATGGAAACAGGTTCAAGGTGAATGATTAAACTCTGTCAACTTTTCATCATTAACATTGTAAATCAGTTTCTTTTCAGGTTTACTTTTTTCTCTTTTCCTTCTTTTTTTACTCTTTTTCTGGTAAATTTATTTTCTGTTTTAATTTACTAAATCATTTGGTTATCATCATGATGATGACAATTATTATTGAAGGTAAAATGGAAATGAGATTCAATGGAGAAATAAAGATAATTCAAGAATGTAAACATTTCCATGGAAACTTGAATTTCGCTCCTTTAACATTGAATTAATTCGAGTCAATGTTTCCATTAATTTTCAATTGAGCCATTTAAAGTCTAACCAATTGCAATTATCATGAAAATGGCAATAACATTGAAACAAAAAAAGGAATCAAAAATTCTTCCTGGAATGAGCTTTTCTTTTTCACCCAAACATTGAACTTATTATAATTTGTTGTTTAAAATTCATGCCAACAAACGCCATGAACTCTGTGATTCTCACTTGAAACTGATTATTCAATTATTCAATAGAAAAAAAAGAGTTTCTTTTTTTCGTCGAAAAGTTTTTTTCACTTCAAATATTGAAACATTTTTGTCTTTACATAGTCAAAGGATAAAGTTGAGTTTGAATTCATAAAAATGAAGGTTAAGAACAAGTTGTTATTAGAGTTTGCCATTAATAAGAAACATATTTGAATATAACATGAATTTAAACTGATAGCGAAGTTCATTTTTAAAGATGATATTAACTGGGAGGGAAAATGAGATGATAATGATGATGATAGTCGTAAGGTTGGACTAGTATTATATTCATAAGAATCTTGTATTCAGATTATAACATATCGATGGTGGAATCGGTTTCATCTGAAGAAGAGTGTAAAACCATCAATTTAATGATGATGATAGTGTTACTTGTTACTACTTTTCTTGATCATCATTACCGTTCGTCTTGCCTTTCAAATGAAAATTTTTTTACTCCAAATGATAATGGCTGATGATGTTGCAGTATAATTTTGAGTTATCAAACAATAACATCCAACAAGATATTAGAAGAAGGAAGGAAGAGAGAAAGAAGGAAAAAAAGGTAAAGAATTTGGTTTGAAGAAGAAGATGAAGAAAGTAAAAAAAATGATGAGAATGATGATGAACAGGAGAAGGGAAAAGATGGGCCAAAGAGTGAATAGACTCATTGGAGGAGAAGATTTGAAAGTAAAGATGATAATGATGATGATTGGAGGATGAAGAGAATGTTGAAGAAGAAAAAAAAGAAATTCTTTACCAGACTGGGATTGAAACTCCCTGGAGGTTCAAGGATATAACATTGAAGCATTCAGTGAGGCTGGAAAAGGCAACAAAAAAAGTTTACTCAGTTATTGGATATCGTGAAGGAAGCACATTAAGATTGTTTCAAAACACAAATCTTTTCTTGTTCATCACCATTTCCATCCTCATCACTTTCATCTCACTTTTGTGACTTTTCCATATTCATCTGAAAACACCTTTTCCAGTAAACTTTAAAATGTTGAAAAATTTGCCTTTTTTAATAGTAAAATCAATCGTTTTCATTTTTCCTTCAATTTTGACAATATTTTTCTTCTTTTCCTTTTCATACAAATTGTTTGAATCTTTTACCTTTGGGTTTGCATGTGAAATGAATATTAACTTTTCCAGGTTAACTGTGATTTTTGTTTTTTTTCATCATTTCTTTACTTTTCTCTCCAAATTGTTATGTTTTAATAATGGGTAATTGATTGGAAATAATAACATCAACTCATTGTTTTTCAACTGTCATTGGCTTTTGTTGGTTGTTGGTTTCAAGCTTAGTCAGCATCAATTGCTTTGCTTAATTCAATGAACCTTGCCTAAGCTTGTTTAGTAAACTTTTCATGTTATTATTACTACTCAATGAGAAGATTGGGAAAAAGAGAGAAAAAGATTTCACTTTATTGGATGATAACTATTAAATGATGAAGATAATGATGACAATGATGATAATCATAAGGATGATCATTTTTGCTGCTTCTTGGATCATTAAACTCAACCAAAAGTCTAATCATTCAACCAATCCATATTGGACTCTCGTATCAACTGTGTAAGTGATTTTTAATGCATTTTCTTGCAAATCAAAGACAAAGGTTCAAGAGTTGAAACCCAACTTTACCAGTTTCTGAACATTGGATAATCTGAACTAAACAAAGACTCCAATCTGATTCAAAGCAATTGAGTTGAAAATGATGGCCAAGAAATTAAAAGTTTAAAGTCATTTTGATTTTGCTTTTTTAAACACTTACGTTGAGTAACCAGAAAATGGTTAAACTTTTTCAGAATTTTAATGCAACTTTTTTTACACGAAATTTTTTTCTCCAAAAAATTGACTGAATCTACCATGACTTGAATAGTAAATCTTGAAATGTGGTATAAATTATTTAATCATCATGAAGTTCATGACAAAGAAAATTTGATTAGAAATGAAGGATAATTCAGCTGATGATATTAAGAAAGATTAACACCAAAATAAGGAAAAGTTAATTAGCTAAAGATGATTCTGTTTTTCCACTGTTCCTCATTACAAGAGCTCCTATTGTCAGGGAATTGAATGGAAGGGAAAGTTAAATAATCTGTTCTGGGAGGCAAAAAATATATTAATACTGGTAACAATGAAACAAGTTGGTAAAGTTTATTTACAGATTTAGATATTGTCCTTTAGACAATCAGTTAAAAGCAAAGTTTCGCTCTCAGTTTCTCTTCCTCATCATCATTTTTATCTGGCTCATTTTTTCCTCCTCTTTTCACTCCAATCATTGTATCAATTATTATTATTAACATTTTCACTCTGCCAATGTTAACAGTCGAATGTACAAAAATGCAAAAACATTGCCAATCCATTTGGTTCTCTTGTTATCCTAATGTTGATCATTTATATTGAACCTTTTGTATTGCAGGAAACTTTTGGACTGGAGCAACAACAGAACCTTGAAAATGATGGTAATCATTTGAAAACTTTTGTTCCGTTTTCATCATGAAATGTGGAAAAATGTTTTTTCTTCTTGTTCGTCCATTTCATGTATAAATAGACAAATTGAATGGAACCTGAAAATCACGATGAATATTTAACTTAATTTTCGTTTCTCTTTTGCTTAAACTGTTTTTGCTTGTCTTGACATTTTCATTTTCAACTAACCATGTAATAGGCTTAACAATTGATCATTGGTTAGGATTTATCAAAATGGTTCAACCTGAACATAATCAATTACATCTGAACCTTTGAGCAAACAGAAGTCAGGCAGGAGAGAGAAAAAAAGTCAAAGCTCAGGGAAAACAAAAAAAAACACTCAACAGAATAAAATAATCCATAACTTGAATTCTCATGAGAAATTAACTCTATTTTGATAAATGTTTCATCAATTGATTGATTTCACTTAGACAGTTGAGGATCGACAAAAATTCAGGTTCAATTTGTTGATGACAAATTACACCGAAAAGTGTATCAAAAATGAGGTCAATATTAAGAAATCTAAGTCTTGTTCAATGAAAATCATCATCTGTATCATGATGAGATATTTGACAGAAAAATATGAAAATCGAACAAGTTTCAACGGGAAAATTTTTCATAAACTGGGAGTTGAAATGCTCGATAAAACAAACTGAAATTATTATTGGATTGAGAATATTTCTTATTTGTTTTTCGACTTTTGATGTCAACTTAATACTTATTTACGAGTTTTCATTGTTAGGTTCAAATGTTAATTTTAATAAGCTAGATGAGTAAAATGCGAATGGAAGATGAAGATGATGATGAAAATAGTAACATTATTATGCTTGGTTTAGCCATTGAAAGGTGAATTATGATTATCTGATTAGAAAGCAAAAGTGAGAAGAAAAAGTTATGCAAAAAGTGAATTTTTGGCTTGTTTAGTGGATCAACTCACAACGGAGTGACTCGACTCTTAGCCCATTAAAAAGAGTCAAATGGTTAGCTCGTGTTTATGGTAACCCAATGGCTTTCATTGACTATCATTTCCTTTCCTCTTTTGTATATAATAGCCTATCAAATGATTGTGATGCCCATAAATCATGGATCAACAAGGCAACCGCTTGAGGTGACGCTAACTCTCCCTCTCCTTCCCATCATCATCATCATCACAGTAGCATCCTCCTTCTCCTCCTCATCTTTATATCCAAAAATATTTTCTCCTTTTTTTCCATCTAATACATATAAATATAAATTTCTCGACCCAATCTTAGCAACATTTAAGCTTGAAACTAATCACAATGCTTTTCTTCTTCTGGTTATCTTTCAACTGCAAAGTTATGCTGATCTTCATTACACTCTCCAACATCATCCGTTTCATCATTCAAAGCCATTGTGCTTCTCATCAGCATCATCAAGTTTCTTTTAAATCTTTCAATTTATAACCATTTTCAATGTTCTTTGACTAACTTTTTTCTCTCTCTCTCTTCATTCCCTTTCCTTCTGAACAGCATGTAACCATTTACTTTGCCTTTTTAAAGATGACACAAAATGATGATGATGATGATGCTAGGATCAATAAAAGAGGAAAAAGGATTCAAGTTTATTTGCAGTTACAACGGAAAGAGTGTTTTCACCAAAACTGACCAAAAAGTCCAACTCTGTAAAGCTTTACCATTTTCAACTTTACAATCATTCATTTCTTTTACTCATTAAACATGAATAATAATAATTAAATTAATTGTTTCTCTCATAAATTAATGGCCATTTCAGTGAGCAATATTTTCCATGAAATGTTCTGAAAAAAAGAAGAAGAAACAAAAATCAACTGAAAACCCAGAAAACATCAATATTTATTTTATTGTAAAATCAATGTTCATTAGCTTATGAACAAATTTGCCAACCAAACTTCATAATTTTACTTGAAAAGTCCCAAAACCTAAAAGTGTACATTTTCTGGCAACAAACTGTCATCATTGGCATTGACCCTTGACTCTACTAAATAACCATCCTCATCAGCTCTCATCAGCCTTCATCATCACCATCATCAACAAAAACAACATCATTTCCCAGAAACAAAAAAGTCAACACAGATTTACTTATAAATAGTGGTTATAGCGCAAAAACACATTCAAATGTTTTCAGTTTACTTTTCAGTCTCTTCATCTTTCGCCATCTTTCGCCATCTTTCATCCAAAGATGTTGTATCTTTTGTTAACACTTAACATCCTTTGATGAGTCTTTTGTCTTCATTATCATCGCCATTATCATGGACAATTCGTGGGCGACAAAATGAAGTCTATTTTTACAATTGAATCTCTTTCATCTTTCCTTTGCTTTTCATCTTCACAGACCTTCATGTTTACCTGTCTTGTTTGATTATGAATCGGTATAACTTGTTAATGATCAACAATCAATCAACACAATTGATTATAGCCAAATAAATAAATAGTATGATTAATGTTTCACTTCAAATGAAATATTATAAATCAATCAACACCTTATTGACTTTTCCGTTCATTTTTGTCTACAATTTAACCATCAATTATGTATTTCAAAATGATTTATAAATTGTAATTGTTGCAAAAAATAACACTGATCAAGATGTAATCATTTATTGTGTGTACCTTCAATGGAAACTTCATTACAGAATAGAAATGAGAAAAATGAACAAATGATTAATCTTAACACTCGCCTGGTCATTCAATTGTTTAACACTTTGAGTTGAATATTAATCGTTTATCAATAAATTGTCTGAAGAGTTTAAAGGTTTATTCAAATTGGTAAAGATGTAAATGTCAAGATTTATTGGTTGAGTCACAGAAGCGAAGTCCTTTTGTCTTTCAGAGTTTAATGTCTCTTTTAGCTTCAATGGCTTTTATTGTCTTCAATCATCTTGAGGTCATTTCATGTCCAACCGTTAATGATCATCTTTTGAAGGTTACATTGGACAGTAACAGTTACTGGAAGCTGATTAAATCAAGATAATCAGGTTTAATGTGGATAAAGAGAGTTAGATAAATGGTCAAAATGGTTGGGTTAAGGGTAAGGTAAAGTTAACCTTTATGCATTTTACATTATAAAATGAAATGAAAACAATCAGTAATGTTGTTGTCATGGTAAGTCAAGAAGATAAGGAAGATAATGATGACTAAAAAGATGAAAAGAGAGACTAAAAAAGAAACTGAAGGAAAGAGGGAAAAGAAAGAGAGAGAGAGGATGATAAGACATGCGCTTCTTTATTTTTGTCATCTTATCTGTAAAATTAAACCTGAAAGCGGGACTCTGTTAGACTGTTTCAGTTTTATCCTGACTATGTCTAAGTTTACTTCAATGTTTTATTATTTTAATCATTATCATCATCGTCTGCACCATCATCATCATCATGATCGACATGGTCATTTGTGAAACAAAAAGTTCATTTTCTATGCATTTCTAATCAAATTGTTTCCGTTAAAAGTCAACAATCTTTTACTTTCAGTTTTTTTATTTGCTTTCACCATGTTTAACTAAATCTTTTTACAAACAACAACTTGCTTTTTCTCTGGTTTTTACAATTAACCAGTGTTAACTTTTTAACTACTATAGTCAACAATGATCAATAATTAATCAAAAATTGTGTGTCATCTAAATATTATTGATGATCTTGATTGTACCAATAATGTTGCCATTTTTAACGCTTCTTTCTGTCAACCAATTAGTCAACATTTGTTCGTCTGACTAATCTTTTGGGTTTACAATTTTTTGCTGACTTCAAAGTGATCTTTTTTTGTGACCATTTTCCTATTGATTTGTTAACAAATTTTATGATGATATCGCCAATGGTATCACAATGGTCTCACCTGTTTGGTGCTTTAATATCTCTTCCATGTCTTCTTTTGGTCATTTTGATTTATTCAATTGGATTTTCCTTTATTCGAATGCCAAGGAAAACGAAACACTCGCTAATCAACATTCTTTTCCTCATCACTTGTACCATAACATTGTTTACAATATCACTTACTTTTCCCTTTACATCATCTTCATCCACGCCGTCGTCCAACACTCATCAACAGCAACTTGTTCATTGTCGAATAATATCGGCATTAGTTCACTTTTCAACACTTTCCTGTCTTCTTTGGATATTTTTAAGTGCTATTTCAATGTATCGCAGTTTGTCTCATAGTGCCCACGAGTTTTCCTCATCAGTCAACTCTTCCTCTTCTTCCTCATCCAACAACAATAATACCAAATCATCGACAGATGATAATGAAGATGATGACCTTAGATTACCTGATCTCCCTCTTCGGACCCGCTCAATTCACCATCATTCTGTATCAACGTTTAAAAAGCGAACCTCACATTCAACTATTTTAGGCTATTATCTTTTTGGTTATGGATTATCCAGTATAATTTGCATCTCTTGTTTAACAATCAACTTTGGGTCAACCTATTCTTCCTTGTTATCCTCTCTAACATCAAGTTCAGCGTCATCATCGCCTCTTCTTTTCTCGTCATGTTATGTTCCAATGACACCCGGAGGTTATGCTGTACTCTATGGTCCAATTGCACTTTTATTTTGCCTTAATCTAATTGTCTATCTCATTGTTGCTTGTATTTTAAGCTGTCTAGGAACCAACATTGTCTCACCCGGAGCAACTCTTCATGACTCAACAATATCTCTTAAAAATGGTCTCAATGGATTGAGTAAAGATGCCTCTATTAAGGTTGATCTTGAATGGACTTACAGGCGACAGTTGTTTGCACAAATTGGACTTTTCATACTCTTTACCAATCTCATTGTATCAATGATTTTTCTTGTTGCATGGAGGCCATTTTCATTTGTAAATCAATTATCTACATCTACATCTTCATTATTTTTACCACCATTATCCACAGCCGCTGCATCAACAGCCTCCATCAATGGATCCATTGTGACACCTTCAACACCAGCAACATCTACGACATTATCTACATCCAACTCAAGTGAATCAATTTCTTTGATTTTCAGTAATTCAACATCCCAGTTAATTCCATTAGTCGCATCTTCATCATCTTCATCACTCACAACAACATTACAGCTATCTTCATCCTCGTCCCCACCTGAAACAGCATCTTATCTTTTATCAGGAAATTTAAATGCCTTTCAACTGGATCAACTCTTTTACGGATTAGTCTACAGTCTATCATCTTTCCTACTTGCCTTTTACATGATAATCTTGTATGTTGCCAGACGCCGAGATGTTCGTACTTTGTTAACTTTTTGGTTAAAGGGTAACCGTAATAACCATCATAATCATCACCATCAGTATCACAGTCGTAACCGTCGTAATTGGTTTTGCTGTCTAACTGGTTCGGTTCCGGAAATCCCTTTAATGCCCAAAGTTGATGTTATTCGTAATAGTAGTTCACATTCAGCTAATAGTGATCATCATCATTTAGCTCAAGCTTTATTACAATCAGTTCGAGAAACCTCGTCCAGTAATAAATTAAACATTGATGAATGTGAAATATCAAATAACACTTCAAGTAACAGCAAAGAGCTTGCCCATGGTTTGGTTTATGAAGAGATCAAGATTCATGACAATACAAGTAGAGAAGCGATTCCTTATAAAGTAATTAACAACATCTCATCTGACCTGAGAAACAATTTACCCAGTTTAATTGAATCCCCTTTAATCAACAATGCAACACCAACACCATATCATCTAGATTACCACCAATCAAACCATGAAGTATTCATCAATCCAAAGTTGAATGCAATTGCCAAAAAGTTTTTTGAAAAAAATCGTCGTCGACAAGAGCAGCAACAGCAACAATTGAAAGACAAGTTGATTAAAAATGATTTAGATGCAAAAAATGTTCACAGTATAATATCCTCATCAGCCTCATCATTTAAAATGGATCATCCCGAGGTTGGTGTTACCGCTTCAATCTTTTCAAACAGACCAAGACTTTCATTTGATAATGGATACCATTCAAATGGTCTTCCAAGAGATCACCATCGAAACACTGGTTCAGCCTCATGTGTTGGTGTTCCCATTGCCGGGCGAACCAATGGTACCAATGAAATCAACAATTTAATTTCACGTCTACAATCAGCGGGTAAATTGAGTTCATCTGCTTCTTCAGCTTCCACTGCCATTGGATCAACTGTCGGACCAACCAGCTATTCAAAGGCCAAAAGTGACATTATCTGTTGGAATCCGTCCTCTTCTTTTCTCGCCAAATGGCAAGGACCACGAACCAACCCACCGCCATTACCACCTTTACCTACACGTAAAGAGATGATGTCAATCTCACAGTCAAACTCATCTCAATCCTTTTCATCAACAGTCCGTCAAACCAAACGACTCAATCTCAACGGTCCAACAGGAAAAGAATCACCTTCAACATTTCAAGATAACAATTCAACCAGCAACACTGGTGATGATAACAACCTAATCTCCGGTTTACGGGTTAAACTTTCCAACCGGAAACTTCCAGCCATTATAAGTCCACCTTCACCGTCCAATCTTCATAGAGCTTTAGTTAAGGTAAGAATTGGAAGAAAAGGCAGAAAAAGCAACTTTTCAAATGATTCCGATTATCAACATCATTAACAAAATTATCATTAAGTATGATGATGATGATGATCACCACAATCGCTTTATTTATTATCTACATTATTCCAAGAATAATGTTACACTTTTCATCCTTCTTAATGATCCAGACTAACAGTTATTAAAATGATTTTCCCATTTCCCATGCTAAATTCATCAACGGATTATCAATCTCTAATCTTCTGTAAATTGCCTTAAATTACTATAAGATGATGACAACTATTTAGTATCAAACTCATTTATGTTTCCTTGAAAATTACTAGCCTGGATTAACATGATTAGTTAAACTACAAAAATCAAATCTTGTTCATCTTCTCTCTTCAACCCAAATTAATTCAAGTTAAAACAGTTATAACAAAATCCTAGATAAATTGACTTTCATAAGTTAATTTACAAAACTGTTCATGTTGCCCTTTTTGCTCAACAAAGGCACAAAATTTAGTCCAATGATTAAATTAAATTGCTCTGTCAAGTGTATTAACATTGATTTGGTCTGGCCATTTGTCAGCGCAAATTAACATGATAAAATGTTGAACGATTTTGTTGCTTTTACATCTTGTTTTCAGCCAAAATTGAACCAAAGTCAGCAACAATTATACAAATTGTACGACGAGTTGTTGACAAAATGTTGAAACATGTAAATTGGTAAAAATTGAAGTGATGACAAGTTTACAATTGAAATACAATATGAATTAGCTCAACTCATTTGAATGGTTAACTCAAATTTGAACATCATTAAAGGACTTCATCAGACTCATCTACTGATGATCACAGATGATTATCATTAGCTTTGTTTAATGTTGCTTTTTTGCCCGTAAATATGAATTACTAAAAAAAGTCAATTTGTGAGTACAACAATTACAATTGAACCTTTTCTTAGACCAAAGTTTGAGATAAAATTAGACGATGAAAAACAGGAAAAAGCGGAGAGACTCAAAAGATGAGAATGAAGATGATGATGAAGACTTTGAAAATGATCTCAAGCATCCAAGTAAAGTAACATGAACAAGGAATAATCATCATCTTTTAAATACCCTTTTTTTTGGCTGAAAAGGCATTTTCTTGCCGATAATTGCATTTCCTTCATCATTTCAAGATGATCAACATTCATCCTCATCATTTGTTCAACTTCCTTGATCAACAAAAATTACCAAGAAACAGAAACAAATTGACTTCTATTAACTCAACTTTATTTATACCAAATCAATTGCAATAACATTTCAAACCCATTTCAACATTATGAATTATTATTATTGTAAATTGAAAAAAAAGGTTTTTCCTTCCTCATTGATTCCCATTCAATCAATAGTCTAAACTTAATTAACCAGATTAATTTGTTTCCATTGTCGTTACTCTGTAAATTAGCTTTTCTTGGTTCTCACAGATTCAATCAATAGACATTCAAATTATGTCTATTAATTAAAACCTAATAATAATGATGATAATCTCACCGTTGGCTGTTGAAGTTGCTTTAAATCTCATGCTTGATCGATTACCATTTGCCGATTGCGATTGTGATTTCAGATGCTCCTGATTTTGTCTAGTTATTAAGTTAATCACTTTAACCTTAAATTAATCCAAAACTAATAACAATCATTAGAATGAGAAACAATTGATTGTTGGATTTTGCAAAATGTAAATGTAAATTTCTCGTTCTCTCATCATTATACAAGTTGAATATTATTTTTTGGTTAAAAAACGATTTCATGGTTCATTGATTAACTCAGTTAACCTGAAACTATTATTTATTGTAATCAAGTTAATTTCTGAGAAAGTAGCCAGGAAAAAGTTGCATGGAAAATGTAAATATTGAAAGATTCTCATCACTTTATCACAACATTTTACCTTCTCTAATTGATTTATCATGGAGACATTTTGGCTTTTGCATCATCCTTATCATCATCTTGATCATCCTCTTGCCAATCTTTATTGAGGCCTCATCACTTATCGGTGCGGCAAAAGAGTCAGACACACACACACACATGAGAAACCATCGAGAGTCAAGAGGAAGGCAAAAAGTAAAAACAATGCCGATTCCTCTGAATCTTCATCACCTTTGACAATCAACTTAATTGATCCATGAGTTGGTGATTGACTGAAAGTTGAACTCAAATCGGCAATTTAAAGTTATCCTTTTTGGCCGCAATTGAAACTGTATCCATTGAAATGACAGAAAAAAAGTCAACTTTTTTTTAAATCTCTCTTATCCTTGAAAGATAATCTTGAGATGTTGTTTTTCAAGTTTTCATTAACTGTCAAGTTAAAGTAGCAAAATAGTCAACAACTAATTGCCCTTATTGATTTACTTATATTTCTCAATGAAATCAGATATTAATTAGAATGAAAAAAAAAGAGTTTAATTAACTCTTCCATGAAATGTACTTTGTATTCAATTTGAATAACTTTGTAATCGGAAAAAAACTAAACAATTTCAAGTGACTTCACCAGTTATTGGACATTATCTCAATTTCACCCAATTACTCCTCTCGACCCTAAAAACAGTTGCAACAAAAGGGCAGAAAATGTCGATTCCATTACATTCCAATTGAAATCGCAAATCTAAACCTTAATCAGTCATTCGATCCATTAGAGCGTTAAAAAAATCAAAGTCTGAAAGTACTCATTGAACCTAAAAAGCTGAAAAAATTGCCAAAGAAGTTCTGAATTTGTTTTTTGGTTTGACCAAACATTCAGATCTTCACTGTCTACCATTTCATTCTGAATTTTTGTGTTTTCAGGTTTATCTTTTTCCAGTCAAATTGATTGTTCAATAACTAATTGACCAAAAGAAGTGCATCAACTGTTAAAGTATCACAATTTACCTTGCATTGTCTGTTGATGACTTTGTTGGCGTAAAGCAATTTGAACTCAATAAACAATTTGACTGAAAAATGAAATGGACTTCAATCAACAACCTGTATTTTGAACATTTGACAGATGAAGGTTTCATCTTGATCTTGATATGTTTAAAACTGAATCCCACCTAATCTTGCATGTTATCCATTGAGATATCAAATCTGACTGCATTTCAATTTAAACCTACCACAGAGTTTAACTTTCACTCAAAATTAAATTATCACTTTACTCAATATTTATCTATTGACTCGAGGTGAAAAATATATTTTTGCTTCTTCTTCTTCTTTCATTTGCTTTCAATTTTGTTTATTATTTTTTCATTTGTTTTTTTGCCTCATTTTTACATTTTTGCATTGATCTTTGAATCTTCAACTTCCCAAGCCCAACATCTTTTCAAGAACATTTCATTTCAACTTGAACGCTGTAAATTGCAGACAGCAATTGTACATATAAACACACTCAGTGAAGAGGCAAAAAACACAGCAAAAGGCAGTAATATCATTTACATTTACAGTTATTCATCGATTTTTCATCAGTTTCGCTTGAACCATCAAAATATCACTTTTTTTGCTTCCCATCTTCATCTTATTTACAAACTCAAATCTCAGCTTCTTTGAAACTCATTTAAAACTCTCTTTCATCTTCCTACATCTTGCTTTATCCTCAGCCTTTTATTCATCATCATCTTTTCATATCGTAACCTTTTCCACTTTTCCCAATCTCTTTCCTCTTCATTATCATGAAGTGAACCAAAAATCTATAACAAAAATGCATTTGCATGTTTCTTGTACTTGTTATTAGTCTTAATCTTTCTCCATCTTTCCTCTTCCTCTCTGATGATATCTCTGTAAGAAATTAATTAAAACCAAAGAATCCAGAAAAGTTAATCTTAATTAATCTCTGTTAACTTTTCATTGTTTCAAATCTCTTCCCAATCATGTTAACATTTCCCTTGAAAATTTCATCCAATGCAACAAAATTTAATTAACAACTCGCTTACTTTGTTTCAATGATTTTAAAACATTCAACTTGCAAGTTTGTCAGTCAAATGTTGAGGATAATGAGTGACTTTAACAGTTGGTAAATTGGTCCGGATGACCTTTCTTACTTGACCTTTTAAACACTTGTCTAAACCAGTCACAGAAAACTTGGACTCCTCCATAAACATCATCTTTTCAGGTCAACCGAAAATTGAAACAACTAGAATGAAAATAAATCTTGACCACTCTTATGGTTGTCCGGGTCAGCATTCGCAATGCCTTTCCAATGCTTTTCCAAACGAACCAGATTTTTATTCTATTGTCATGAACTTTTAAACATTCAAATTGTTGATCAATCAAAAATTTTAAACAAAACGTTTCGCTTTTTGTATATTGCAATCGACACTGAATCAATGAAACCAATCGTGATAAAAATGCTCTAAAATTAAATTGATACAATTTTGCTAATCATAATCAATGAGCTCTTGTATTTTGAATAGATTTTTGAACATCGAGCAAAGAGTTTGAAATTGATTCTTGAAGTTTCATCCAAATTGTGTCTCATTTTTGACTGAATTGTGAAAATGTTTCAAATCAATATTTGACTAAATTGACTAAGTATCGTTAAAGGAACCACAAAATTGACCATAAATCGATTACTTTGAAACTCCCTTTGGGCATTACAATTTAATTTAAATTTGGTTTTAACAGTCAATTAAGAGCAGAAAGATTCGTCGTTGATCATGATGAACCCATTTCATGTCTTTACCTTGCATGTTGTAAAATTTATTGCTATTTTGTCTCATTCAATAAGATTGACTGAAAAAAGCAAGAAAAAAGTAAACCCAAGTTTTGACATTAAATTATCTTGCTCATCTCTTCGTGCCACTTTCATCTTCTCCTTGAAACTTTCAAAGGTCAGTTGGGCCTCAATTGAGTATCGATTTGTTTGGTATCAATGAAAATATTTGAAATAAGTTGCAAGCCAAGAAAGAAGGCAAAAACTCTAAAAACTGGTCAGATTAAAGGCCAAGTCATTACTGTTATGAACCTTTGGCCAGTTTTTGCCTCTTTCATCTTGATCACTTGAATCACAGTTATTACATTATATGAAACTTTTCCTCTTCAACCAACTTTCCATGATTATCAGAGTTGCAGTTGCAATCATGATCCATAATCACCACCATCATCATCATCATAATCTTGAACAATCAATTGACTGATTGCTAGCAATTTTGATACACTTTCTGACTGCAACACCAACAACTGATTATCAACAATCAAAGGTGTTAATTTATTTACTTTTTTTTCATCACGTTCTTTACTATTTTTCTTGAGCTTCTTTTTCACTGAAAAACTCTGTTCAGAAACAATATGCTTTTTGAGGAAACTTTCGAGAAATGTTTTTCTCGCTTTACACCCTTTTACCCTACTTTTTGTGTGGACATATTCACTTACTTTCTCTCCATCCTTTCACTCTAATCATCCTTCTCATCATCATTATCATCATTCACTGACAAACACTTTGATAGTTATAACAATGTTAACCAATTCCCTCCTTTTTTTACTTTGATTCAAAGAAGCAAAAATACTTTGTTAAATGGATGTGAGCAAAGACAGTAAAGTGATGATGATGATGATGATTGTGATGATTGTGAAGATAAAAGAAAGTCGGAGTTTGCAGATGAAAAGGATAACTTTGAATCGATGAAATGGTCCTGAAATCAGGATGAGTTACTCTGAACATTTTTTTCTGTTCCTCTTTTGTTGAACAATCTTTCATGTCACGGAAAAATTTATCTCCATATTTCATTCCATTCTTTCTCTTCTTTTCATCATCATCATCATCATTATCATCCATTCTTAGTCTCTTTTCATTCCCTTTATCTACATAAAACATCTTCCTGTTAATAATCAAATAAATGATTAAACATTATTTCCTCGTCTTCATTAACTTTACCTCTTGTTCAATCGGTTATCATGTTTACTATGAATTTGTATATCATGATGGTTACATTAATGATAATGATGATTATGATGATGTTACAGGAGGCTAACTTTAAGGTAATTTATTGCGACTTTTGAATGTTGTCTTTTTGTTTCGAAAATTGTGACTTTTCTTTTTTCTTTCGGTGATTTTTGTGGCAAATAGTTTACAGGTTTCAACGATTGATTGTCAATTGTTGTAACGATATTTTGTCATGAAACTGATTTCCTTTACATTTTGGTTGCATCTTGAAGGGAACCCATAAATATCTATTGAGTTTGAAAAGATTATCAAGAAAATATAATAACCTATGGGAGTAAACCATGAAGTTGAACCAATTCTTTTTCTCTTTTCTCAGAATTGCCATCTAAAGGCTTGAAATTTGTGACAAGTAATTAAGATGCATTCGTTTCTCTTCTCATATCAAACATTAATCTTAACTAATCCATTTAGTATTCTTGATTAGCTCGCACAACTTGAAACAAGCGTGTCAAGTGATCAATTTTATGGATCGTGAGAAATGTTCAGTAGCTGAACTTTTCTCAAAAATAGCCTGATGAAAAGATAACAAGAAAAACATTTTTTCGCCACTCAGTTTTGTTCATCAATCTGACCTGAGAGTAAAAAATATTGACCATTTGGTGTACATTACATTTACTCATGTATTTTGAATTAAATTCATTAATCAAAAGCCGAGAGGTTTGATTAGAGTTGAACTCATAATTATTGATAGATGAGTGTATTTGATAAGTTAATTATTTGATCCTGAAACTTGAAGTCTCATGGAAAACATGAAAAATTGTTCTCAGCTGTCAGCAAGAATAAAAATACCAAAGAGTCAGTTGGAAAAGGCTTTTCATTTTCAGCTGGTTAACATAATTCAACAATCATTTAGCTTCAACTTTGGGTTCTTCAAGTCGCGATATTTAAAAGCAGTGTCTTTATCATACCTTTACCTTGAGTTGAACCATTTTGCCTCATCATTGATTAAATTAAATCTCAATTTATAAATTGTTGTTTCAGTATTTCATCTTGGACTTGTCTCAAGTTGACTCTCACTTTGACCAAAGCTAACTTGTCTGGCTTGATGTTTCAGGTTTCAGGTTTATTTTGCATCATCATCGGGACAAGAAATTGATTGGCCTTGCAACAATTGAAAATGAAGATTAAAACTGATTTGATTCCAATAAACATTCATTAATGTTGCACTGACTCAGACTTTAAAGCTTGTGTTTTGAAGTTTACTGAAGGAAACATGAAGTCTGTTGGTCAACATATTGAATGAATTATGATGATCGAGTTGATTTGATTGCAATAAATTTTCTATCATGAAATTCTGAATGGACATTTATTAGCCCTTCTGGCACTTGCCCTGATGCTTGCCATTTATCCACCTTAATCTTGAATTGGTTTTCAAGAATAAAATTACATTAAAGATTGCGGTTTTATGGTAACATTTTCAATGAAAATGTTGAACATTTTATCTCATAGATTGAAATGATTAATGATAAATGTTTCCAATTGAATTGGATGGAAATGAATTAATTTTATTCAATTTACTTTTTTCTTCTTCTCGCTAAATTGTTACAAATGATTTTGTTCTGTTCATTTAATTCCTGTGAGATTCAACTTTTCAACTTGAACTAAATCCTATGCAAATGCATGATAAAAACAGATGATGATTAGGGTTGAATGATGATTGTTGTGATGAGAGAAAGTGAGAGTCTATCGAGATTTGTTGAAATGATTTTGATGATGTTCAATCTTTTTAAGAACATGAGATTCACATGAAATTGTTTTTCCATTAGGATAAAGGGTAATCATTAGAAGGCTTTTTACTGCATCAACAAACTGTTCAGATGGATTCAGAATCAAATTGAACGATTGAACGAAGAGTAAAAGAAGAAAAAAGTAAAGTTGATTGAGCAAATCAGATTCAGAAAGATCATTAACTTTGATTGCTTTTTGTGTGTTATCACTTGTATTATACATTTAATTTACGTTTTACTTTTTCCGCTCTTTATTTGTTAACAAGTATCAACAGACCCAAATTGTTATCAATGTATCTTTATATTGATTACAGGTAAAGCCTCGGGATTCATTTCAAATATTATCTTTTGATTGACTGATTTTCTCTCTTCTTTTTCGTCTTTTTTTCATGGTAACAAGATATTCTTTCACTTGCCAACCTCTGAATATAATATTTGTCAGCAAACATAATCATCATAATGATTGCTTTTAAGCTTTCGCCGAGTTGCGCTCAGCTTTGAGATAATCTTTACTCAATAATCTTCATGTTGGTTGAAGCTTTCAATTTAATTAGCTTTCGACACTTCATTCAGAATCAAATTGATTCTCATGACATTTTATTGGTAATCATAAAGATTACTGTCAAAAGTATTAACTTTCAGTTGCATTATAACGCTCTTAATGCACCTTTTGTGCATCAAAACCAAATAGTTTTGTATTGAAATTAATCTAATGGCTTTTAGTTGAAGATCGCCTAATTTTTAGACTTATCGCGGTTTCAGCTTTCATCTTATTTTAGTCTTATTCTGGTTCAAGATTGATTCTGAAGTTGCCTTAATGATAGTTTAATTGAAACTCTTCTAGTTAACTATTTGCTCAACATTACTCTTGAGGGAATTGAATGTTTCATTTGGAATTAGGAAAGTTTACTTTTCTGCAATTGGTTTAGTTGGTGAAAGGCTAACTACCTGTTGGTTAAACAGGTAAATTGTAACCAATTTGAATTCACCTTGAATTAGATGAACTGAATAACTCTTTTCTCTTCTTGATATTGGGTGACAGTTTAATTAACTCAAGGTAATGGCCAAAGTTGAAATTACAAGTTGCTTCATTGCCATATCACAATTCACCATCAACTTGTTCATCTCCTTAATAATCAACAAAATATACTTTTATTTATAGCTTACAGGAAGCACTGGCTATGATTATAATAATAGTAAGAATGATGAAAATGATGAGAATGACGAAGATGATGATATAAATGATGATACAATATTATAGCGATAAGCTTTAGTTGAAGTATTAATAATAATATTTTAAGGCTTAAAGGGCAACATTGAATTGTAATTAATGGGGAATTAGTGATAAATTATGTGCTTTGCTAACATAAGCGCTGATCCAGTGGTCATAAATTGTCTTTAATATTCAGATTAAAGTTGATTAGATGGACCATTTGAGATAACCTTAATGACTTTACATTGAAAAACATCAACAACTTGAATTGAATGTTGATTTATCATTTGGAACGTTTTAATTCTAATAATTTTTCATTTTCTTTCATGTTAACAGTCTTCTTCGTCAATTCCTGGTGCCTTAGAGGATCGAGACCAACAACAAAGCGAGATTATGTCCGTTTGCTGTGGATCTGAAGTAATGTCAACTGTCTCGGTACCTTGGACTTGTTACTCTAAAAGAACGGTACCAATTTTGCGGCCAATCAATAATCCTGGTGAAACACATTATCCAATCAATTCATCGTCGTCATCATCAACTCACCATCGGCATCATTACCATTCCCATTCTCATCATCACCATAGATCTCACCATAAGCGATCTTCACGATCTCACCGTAATAACCATTGTAATCGCTGTTGGGATGTTTACTTTTGTGATATCTGTGATCTTTGTTCAAAGTCTCCACCAACCAGGCGAATAGAAATTAATAAAGATCATTCATCTGGACATTTACCGAATCATCGTTCATTAAACTCTCATCATCATCATCACCTTCCTCCAACTCCAAATTCATCTGCATTGATCAAGAAAGATTCATCGCTTATTGATGTAAATGAAGCACATTCAAAGACTGGTCCATTGTCTGTTAATAACCATTCACCGCCTCACTGTCATCCTCGTAAAGCCAGTTCAACGGTCAGCTCAAATGGCGGGGAAAGACGTCGTCGTCGTAAAAAAAGGCCGAGTCAATGTAAAAATCGTTCATCGCAAGGACCAATAACGGGATACTCTAATCATGGACCTTGTAAACATTTATCTCGATCAACCAGTGTCAATGAATATCGATCATGTCACTATTGTTATACCAAACATTATTCATCTTCCGACACCCAATGAGATTTATACATAACTTATTAACAATTATTGATAAATGCTTTAACTGCTTTCATAAATAAATCTTGTTATAACTTATAATAAAGACAAACAATTTGAATTTGAAATTAATTTTTTCGATTTCAACGTAAACAAGCTTCATCGAAGTTTAAATAATTATTTGTATTGTACTCAATTGTAAAATATTTAGAGAATAAAAATGCCAAGTAAATTATTTAATTACTATCAAAACTTGTCTTCGTTTGGCTTTTGAGTATTGTTTGTTTAAATTATAAGAAGTGATGCCATCAAATGAATTGTTTTCACAACTTGGAGTTAAATTCAATAGATTGGACGGGAACATAACCAAACAATGGGGAAGCAATAGAATGATAAAAAAACCTTATATTTTGAAGATTAATCCATCGGTGATACAGTTATGATGAATAAAACAATTTTATCGACAACTTGGAGTATAGAGAATGTATTTCTAACTGGATATGGATATCAACATTGACTTAACGTTTATCTTGAGATAAAATAGTAGCTAAAAAGTGTAGCTTCCATAGCATATTATCGATATCTTCAATGTACCACTGGATTGATAGGTTCGGCTTTAATAGTGGAAAAGACCAGTTTAGACTCTTTTTCGTCACTTATCTCACCAATGACAGCACTTGTAAAAGATAGAAGAAAATATTAAGATTAATAAAGATGCATCAAATGACCAAACGCGAGTTTAACTTGAATTAATCATCTGGTTCTGTTACTTACACATTATCACCTCTAATTATATACAGACCAAGTGGAACCATTTCAACACCTTGAGTCATGGAATAGACACGTTCATGAGAGTCATCAAGAATTATATTAATGGTCTGATCGAAGCCTTTAAGAGTACCCTGAAATAAATGAGAAATAAATTAGCAAATTGATTTTTCAATACATTTTCCATAGACTTCATGCCAGCAACAAAATCAACTTACCACAATGTTCCTACCATCGGCAGTAATTACATTTACAAAATCTAGAATTGAATGCATCAAAATAGATGAAGGAATGGAGAAAATTCGATGACAAAATAAATGTTAAAAGCAATTAGATTCAGCAACTAGACTCCGAAAACAAAAACAAGATTGAAATGTAATACTTACGATTAACATAAGGTTCTAATGCTGAGGTCATCCTTGGTTGAGATAGACAGTTATGCAAATTAATAAAGATTGAACACTACAAAAGAAAGAAATATGACAAATTAGAATCAATGAGGACGCTAATAAAAAACGCACAATTAGATCAACATTAAACTAAAGTCTTGTCAAAATCTATTCTAACAGAGCGCTTAAAATTTTCAACAAAGACCTTGCGCGCCATCTAGGATGTCAAAGAATAGTAGCAAACAAGTGGGAAAGTTGAAAGAAAACAAGACAATTTTAATATTAAAATGTGATTTATTATTATATTCAGTTTTTAATTATAATTAGTTTCATATATTTAAATTATTTTGTCTTTTTTCTTGTCAAACATATGATGTTACAATTAAATATCGCTTTTTGATTGATGATGATGGTGTTGATTATAGTAAACTTACAATGAACTTGAGTCACTCATTAAATTCAATGTGGTTAGTTCAATCCAAGTTGTTGTATTACAGTTTATTTATAATGATAAAAATGGTGGAAAAAATGATGATTACAACTATTACTGTGGAACACAATAATTAAAAGTGATTGTGAACTATAATTACGTTAAAGCAAATAAAAACATCAATGATTATGAAACATCAGAATGTTTTTATTATGAATCTCTCCTAAAACAAGCTTCACATGTTGGTTATTAGGGTGTCCGGGTCAATGTGACCGGGTTTTGAATTTGAATATTTTATCGATGCCCCAACCAATTTAGCCAATTTTTTCGAAAATCATATAAATAGAGATTCAGCCTTTTTTTGACACGTCATTTGTAATTGTCCGTTTTCATATTCCAAATTTAACGGAAAAAATCGAAAATAATCAAATTTTTTGAGGCTTAAAATTTCTAAAAAAACCAAGAGTCCCCCCTGTGATTTGCTCGCGATAGAAACTTTTTTAATCGAAAATTTCTCGAAAACTTGGAGATCAGGAGAAAAATTGAGAAAAGTGATTTTCAATCAACCCAAGTGCTATAATTAAATGAAAAGACTGTGCAAAATTTTTTATTGGTATCGACGCTATATGGCCACAAAGTTCGAAATTTACGAAATTGCCATTTTTCGATTTTTTTTCAAATAACTTTTGAATTACCAATGCGACGAGGGTTCAAGTTGTGTCAAAAAAAGGCTGAATCTCTATTCATTTGATTTTCGAAAGAATTGGCTGAATTGGTTCGGGTATCGATAAAATATTCACATTTAAAAGCCGGTCACATTGACCCGGACACCCTAATATTACGAGTCAAGCAAATTGATCAAGATGAGTTATAATCATCATTTTTATTATCTAAAACCCTGTTTTCAGTTGAAGGCATCTCGTTCAATTTAGTTAAACATTTAACCAAATTAGATTGTTGCTGTTGAAGGTGGTTCAAGTTATCGTCATCAAATTTAGGTTCAGTGCAACCTTTACTTTCAGCCACCTTTGATTCCGCCATCAGTTCAGGTTTGTCATTCTCCTTTCTATCATCAGTGTCATCTTCCTCATGGTCACCATTTTCATCATTGTGGTCACTATTTTGATCCTTTTCCTCCTCTTCAGGTTCATCTTGATTGTAAACGTTGAGTCGACAGCTGATTGTGTCTCTATTGCTATCGTTTGAAGGCTTTCCAGTCTCTTCATCATCGCCTTCTTCATCGGAAATGTCTTCTGATTCAGCAATTCTAAGTGGAGCCAGGCTATCCTCGTCATCATCAAAATCAACCTCATCAGTGTCATCGAACATGGTATTTGACAATTTATTTAATTGCTCCTCATTGATCCCGGATCCATCTTTTTTCAAATCAAAATCTGCTTTCAATGTTGCTCTAGAAGTTAAATTTTGAGCCGAGTTGAGTTTATTTTCATCATCTTCTGAACCCATTTTAGTACAACTTGCTGATATGAAGCTGCTATTGCTATTATTGGTTGACTCCATGTCCATCATGTCAACATCCTCACATGTATCGGAACAAGCTGATGAACTTTGCTGCATAACTGTCGAGGCAACGGTCGATGAACCATTTTTACTCGATTTGCTCTTCTTTTTATGACTTTCCCCAGAAGTTGAATTTTTATCTCCTCCAGTAACTCGATGTTCAGCTGCTTGAGCATTGGTAATTCCTTCTTGTTTCTTCCATTTGGTTCTTCGATTTTGGAACCAAATTTTAACCTAAAAAACGGTTGAAAACATGAAATTAATAAGAAAATTCTAACCAACTCATCGGAACAAATGAAATCTGTAAGTCAAATTGAATAATAACCTTATTTACCTGAGTCTCAGTGACTTGAAGGCGTCTTGCCATTTCAGCTCTTTCAGACGAAGAGAGATACTTTTTAATTTCAAACTGTTTTTCCAGCTCGAAGATTTGTCGCCCAGTGAAGGTTGTTCGTGCCTTTTTCTTGCGACTTTTATCACCCGGTGATGTGGCGTCACCCATTGAATCCTCATTGAAACGTCCAGTAAATTCACTTTCCATTGAATGGTTAGACAGGTGACTATCATTGCTATTGTCATTTGATATTAAAGAGTTTTCCAACAATTTATCTTTACTCATTGATATGGTTCCATTGGCTACCGAAGAGATCAAATTATTTACATCATTTTGGCCTTCACCAAGGAATGAATTGGTTTCATGATTATTAACTGAACTCGATAATGAAGAAGCTTTTGATTTACAGGAATCTTTTTTTCTTTTCACTCCTTTACCAGGAATCAGGGAAGATGATGAACAAGACGAGGACGATGAAGAAGATGATGAATATGTAAACACGGTTGATTCACCTGAAAAGACAACAGTTTATTAATAATGGATACAATTTGGTGATAAAGTTACTCGATATGCAACTTGTTTTATAAACATTTATGAGCATTTCAATTTGAACAAACATCTTTAATATTGAAACCAATTTTTCGATGTTACAAAAAAAGCAAATATTATCTCATCTTAACCTTTTGAAGGTAACAATACAAATAAAAAAAAGAGTCGAAACTTGTTATTTACCTTTTTCCCTTCAATATTGAACTGAGGGAATCTAACAATGAAAATGGCGTTCATTTGAAAAGTGGATGAAGATTGAAATGAAAAAATAAGACAATCATGACAATTGAGTGTAATAAGGTAGTAAATAAATACTGGTAAACAATACAAAACTCAATGTTAATTTCGTTCAATTTAAAGACAAGAAATGTTACCTTTTCTTTAAAGTTTTGCCCTTTTTTCATGCTTTTATAATAAATTACCTTTTTCTGTGCCAGTTGATAGACAACAAAAGGTAGCTTTATTTTTATTCAATCTTCAAATAACAGAGATAAAGGTTGATGAGTGATTACAATAAATTAAATTACAATAATCACGAACAAGCTTCAAGTGAATGTTGAACGATTAACAGATGAATGGTAAAGAGTGAATAAAGATTTAAAGGTATTCATGATAATCCCAAGTAAATGTTTCAAAATGCCTCCAGATTTCATTTTGAAACAAAATTGTCATCAATTGATGAAACAATTTTCAACCCAAAAGCTAAAGATTTTATTGAACACCCAAAAAACTAGAAAATTTAAAAACAAAATGTGAATCCATTGTAAAGAGTGAAAATTCAATTTCATCGCAAAAAATTAACTGCATAAAGCATAAAAGGCCTGGCAATTTGATCAACTTTCAAGTCTAGATTTGAAGATGTTATCGAGTTGAAAACTCTTCATGATCAAATTATGATAAATTAACACTGATTCAAGTTTTTCATTTTACAAAATTTCAATCCCAGTCTTGAGATAACATGGAATGATAAAATATGATTTCTTTAAATGTTTCTGTTTGAGTTACATTAATTTAAAATAAAAAAGACTGACAAAATTGAAAAACAGTAAATGCAAGCATTTTTATAACTCGATTCAGAAATGAAATAACTTGCAATCTCTTTAGTTTATAATTTCAGGAGAATCGATGACTTTTCTGACCTTTTGTCGAAACTCGAAAGCTGTTGAAGTAGAACTTTTTGTCCCTTTTTGATAATTTTAAACGAGTTTCCTGAACATCGTTTCGTCAAGATTTGGGTTTACTTTTGAATTACTTTTTATTCTTGAACAAAGGAAAGACTTAACTTGAAAGCCTTTTTACCTTGAAGAAGACAGATAAAAATGGAAAATAGATTTCACTCCTTTCCATGTTATTGCTCATAATCTGAACTTGGAATTGATATTTGAGAGGAAACAGTTTAACTTGTCAAACATGAGAATCAAAAATTTCAATATTTCATTATTTCCCTTGAAATGATAACAAAAACATTTCCTTTCAAAATTGGAAACACTTTGAACCTTATTTTTGCCTTAAAAATGTTCCTCTTCTCAACAAATCAAACCTTAATACATCAACTTTACTGAACAACAAAAAAAGTTTCATTGAATGAGTTGAAAAGAAATTTCTTGTTTCACCATTTCATGTGAAAATAAGCAAAAGAATTTCTTTTTTTCTTTCATTTATAACATTTTTTTGTTCGCTTGTCATTTCAATATTCACTTTGATGTAAAAGGCAAAAAAGAGATACTTTTCGAGTTCAACTTTTTCCTGCAAAAACTGGAGTTCATTTATAATCACTATTATCTGATGATGAAAAAGCAAATATCATTTAAACACTTTACTTTGTTTGATATCATTGAAGAAATTAAATGTTCACTTTCTACCCTTGAGACATTTTATTCAGGTTTCACCTGAAACAAGAGTGAAATTAAATTATTTGAAATGCAATGAAAATTATCTGAAACTTTTCAGTTCACAGATAAACTTGTAATGGAAAACGAAGAGACAATAATGTTCAACAAAAGACAACAAATTAATGAACCATTCAACATTTAAATGTTGATGAAAGTCAAAGTAAATATTATCTGTAAAACAAACAACATTTCAATATTGTCTCAGAATCACAAGTAAAACTTGTTTGTATTTATGTTTTACCGTGAAAAAAAAACGACGAGAAAAATGTGATTTACAGTTATTGCATTTTCCCAATGATAAAAAGTAAAAAGTCAAGAGAAAATATTTTTCCATGCAAATCTCATTTTCCCTGAATGTATCATTCCTTGTACGTGCAAAAGTATCGAGTAGTTTAAAGTATAAATTGAAAGTTGAACCATTTGCTCAACCTTATGAGAAGAAAATTTTTATAGCTCAAAAAATATTGATTTTTACGAGCAAATATCAATCAATTTTCAAATTACAATTCATTTCCATTTTGGGAAAATACTTGAAATGATCTTAAATTTTACACTTTTAAAGGTTAATTATTTCTGATTCAATATTAAGTTTCTCATTAAACAAGATAAAATAATAATAACATGATATAATCGATGAGCCAAGAAACTCTTGAGAAGGAAAAGTCTTGGGTTTTGCTGAAATTACATTGACTTTAGATGCTGACATAGCATTTGATATTTCAATATTTTTCTTGTTGACTGAAAGTGTTTAGCTCTTTATCATGACAATCATGGAATCTTGTGACAATTTTCTGTTTCCAATTGCTATTAATGTTCATTTCAACTTTACTTTTCCATTTCCAATGTTAACTCAACAAATCCATCTACAATGCCCTTAAGGTAATAATCATACAAAGGTATAATCGTAAGCTTACGATCAAGGTAAACATTATGATATTAGCCTTTTCGTTTGTTTTGCATCAACAGAATCATCATTCCTTATTAGTTATTTTGTTCTTGATTTCATTGTTTTTTTTGGTGTCTCTTCATCTTTTCTGGTTGGAAATATTTTTATATGGATAAATGATTATTAAGTGTACAATCAGTTGAACATTCAATGTTTATATCTGAACATGTGAATGATCTAAATGATTTATTATGTAAATTGTAGTTAAGCTTTGATTGATCATTTTGCATTTTGATGAAAACTCTTTGTGCTTCTTTTCCCTGTTAAATGCGTTAATACAAATAAATCTGACGAGAATTGTTGAGAATCAATTTTAGTATTGATTTAGCTTTTTTCAGTTGAAAGACAAAATGTTATTTACAATCAGATTGAACCATCAAAGAATATAATCCTCTTTTGATTGTCATCTTTTCTCATCATAAAAGCAAGATTATCTTGGTGGAATAACAGGGAAAATGAAGAAGAAGAAAAAAATGTTTAGCTTTCATGATAAGATGATGACAATGATTCCTTTTTGTGTCTTCATTTCAATTGTTATTACCATTGATTGAACTGGCCTGATTAGGCAGTAAATGAAGAGATGAGAATGATGATGATGATGATGATTATGTAAATGATTAAGGTGAATATAACTTTCATTTACATTTAATCAGCTTTTCCATTCCATCAAATCAGATGAGAATAAAGTTTCGTCAGTCTTAATCATTACTATTTCAAGATTAATCAACATCATTTTCAAGTTACTTTTATTACTTTCCGATTACTCACCAAATCATTGAACACTATTATACAAAGTTTACAATCAATCCTCAATCATTCAATTCACTTCAAGTAAATCTTTTTCCAATCACAAGATTTTCTCTCCAATTCAATCTAAATTGAATAATAAATTAATCATTTTGACTCAATTCAAAGAGTCTAAAGAATCAAAAGGAAAAGATGAAAAGCTGAATTTGAGAGAAAAAATTGCAATTCCTAAGTTGAATTGAAACATTAAATTGAAGTCAATTTCAGATGAAATAATTGCTAACAATTTCTCGAGTTTTGGTTGATGTTATTAGCTGAAACCACTGTTAGATGATCATGAAACAATGCATCATCTAATGTTTAATCAAAGTGAATTGTTAATGAAGAATATTTTCTCTACTTAATCATCATCAAATTAGATGATTACTGATGTGATTCCATGTGACAACTGATCAAGATGAAGATAATAATGTTGAAAGAGTGAAAGCGAAGCTGAACAAAAAATGCTTGAAAGACATGAAAAAGGATTAAAGCACACAACAAGAGTCACACTGAGCAATAACTGAATAACCTTTTGATTATAGCAATTTAATTAGATGCGAGAAGGCAAAGGAGCAAAAAATGAGTGAATGATGGAAATGATGATAATGTGAAGAAAAGGATGAGCAAAATTATGAGTAAAGTGAACAGGGAAGGAAAAACGCAAAGAAGGAAAAAGATGTTGGTAAAGTTGTGAGTTCTCATTATCATCATAATCATTTATTCCCTCATCTTGATCATCATCTTTGTCAGTCATTGTTGTAATCATTCAATATTCTTATGGTCTGTATTACTTGTACTTTGTCATGTTATATCACAGTTGATATTCAATGGAAATGTTTCATCTCTTTTTTTCTACTTTTTCCGATTTTTCCTTTCCTTCTGATCTTTTTCACTTTCGCCTCAAGATTTTTTTTTTGCTGCTGCTGTTGTTGTTGCTTTCAACTCACGCTAAGTAGATTCACTAATAGCAATGATGATAATAGGAGAAGGAACAAAGCAATTTAATAGTTGAATTGAAGGTTGAATGGGAATTGGAAGCAAGAAAAAAGACTTGAAAATGTTAATTCCTTACAATTGACAGACTCTGACAATTTCCGAATTACATTATTTAAATTATCATTTCCATTTAATCATATTTACTGTTTGCTTTTCAACCTTTACCATTGAAACTAAATTCAGAATAAATATTGATTTTTGTTAATTTACTCTCTAAATTGTAACTTCATTGTAACATTTATCAAAATTTAAAGGTTTTTCCAGTTAATTATACGCAACTCTTGAAAATGATTGAAAATGTTGAAGAGAAGAGAAGAGAAAAAAATTTGCTGAAAAACAGTAAAATTAATATATTAATATATTCCAGTTTAACATTTTAAAATGAAGTGATGAACTTTTGCCTGGAGTAAAATTGTTAAGCTGTAAAAATGAGTCACAAAAGTTGTTCAATGTTCTGAAAGTGAAATGAATTAATCAATAAATGAACAGATTTACATTGAACATTGATAATTGAGCTTGAGCAACAGTTTGATCAAAATGATTATCCGAGTTGGCGAGTTTGAAAATTGTTAGTCAATAATTATACTCTAGAACTACATGAAAGAATAACTTTTCCCATGAAAATTGAAACTAAATCTCAACTCTTTTTATACATTATTTATATCATTCAACATCCCAAGAGTATTTTTATATTTATTGTAACTTCTCAATCTTTTCTGTGCATTTTGTATAAACCTTTTTCCCTTTTGGTAAAAGGTTTAATTCTGAGAATTGGATAACATTCAACTTTCCAAAATAGTTGATGAAATAGTTCTTATTGTTTAACTGATAGGGAATTAACTTGCTCATTGTTGTTCACTGACATGTAAAAATCAGAATCCAGAACTTTTATCTTTTCCTTTTTTCTTCTTTTCGTTTTTCCTCTTTTCCAGCCTTTTCTCAATCTGAAGGAAAGCAATTCAAGTGAAATCATATTTATTCAATTCAATATCACATTCAGTTCAAGTGTTTTTTTGCTCTTGTTCAACCTTTAAATAGTAATTTGATTAATGTTTTTAGTTTTCATGATAATTTCATTTTCCATTCACCAATTGAGCAAAGATTTTCATTTCCAATCATGAACAATTTAACAACATTGCAAGTTAATTTTGGGTTCAACAACAAATATCAAGTGTAATTGAGTTTTTTGTTCAAATTATGGTTAAGCAAACAATTTGCAAAATTCAGTTAATTGAGTTGAACTTTAATTTTAAAATGATTAACCAGTTTGCCATTAATCATGGTTTCCAATCCAAAATCTATTGAATCATTTTCTAGTTTCAATATAAGCATAAAAGTTTTCAATTTAAACTGATTATCGTTTCCATTTTTTGTAACCAATTCTCATGAGAAGTTATGATAATAACAATAAAATGAATTTATATCTTCTCTCATTTACCAGGCTCATTATCATCTCGCCTTTTTTGTTGAATATGATTATGAATGTTATTATGAATAAAAAAAAATACTTTGAAATGTAAATTTCAAGTGAAAATGAATGAAATGAAAGAGGAAAAAAAGATTCCCAATAAAATGTTTCAAATGAAAAGTTGCAAAATTGCTGTTAATTCAATGATTTTTAGTAAACTTTTGCCTCTAATTTGCAAGAGGAAAATTGCAAATTACAATTAACTTTAATCTTCAGGGAAGAGAGAGAATCAAATTGAGTAGAGTTACAAATTGGATGGACAAGATGAAGAAGAAGAAGAAATGGTCAAAAATGAATAATCAAGATTGAAAGCCTTGCAGGCAATTGAATTTCATTTCAGTGTTGACCAAACATTGCAACAAAGGAAAAGCGCCTTTCAAATTTGTCCATTTCCCAAGCAAGTTGACCAAATGGTTAAAGCTAATCAATTAATCAAAATGAAGTGAAAATGGTTCAACGAAAAAAACTGATTGGCACAAGAAAAAGATCAACATTAAAGTATAAAAAATGTGATAAATGGGGAAACAAGAGGATAAAAGATGAAGATGAAAGTTGCAATGTGTGTGGACAGTATTATGAAATGTTGATACAAAGATAGGTAAATCCCTGGAGAGCCTAAGGGTATAACGGGAGTTTTTGATGGATTTTATCTGCTGTTGACTTTCTGTTGAGAAGAAGGAAAAGTTGCTTTTTTTGTTGAACCAAAAAAAGTGATGAGAAAGCTTAAACTTGGAATGCAATTAACTGAAAAGATGAAATAACTTATTATTTATTGAAAAACGTTATCAAAAGTAAAGCGCAACCACACTTATTAACCATTGACAGGGAGGTTTGATCAACTGGGAGTTTTGCTTTGGGATTATCATTGACTCTTGGAAATATTTATATTTCAACTTTTCTTCTCTTTCTTTTTTCTCTCTTTCTCTTTTTTCCCTCTCGGAAGATGATATTAAGAGCAATAATAGTTACTGTGAAAGACAATCTTTAGTTATAATCGATACAATAATAATCAATGGAAATGTAATCTAATATAATATTGAAAGCCTTCAAATCATTGAATAATATTAATACATTTAGAGATGAGTTGTTAGCTAAATGAATAAAGTATAATCTTGCCCATGTTTAGAAGGGGAAAGTTGATGATTAGGACTGGGAGGTGGAAAGGGAAGGCAATGGGTGAAGACTAGAGATGAAAAGATGATGGAAGATGGAGAAAAAGTTATCAAGAGGAAAAAGGATGAAAGGTACTTAAATAGAGTGCATATGAAATATATAAAGGGAAATGTCATTTTATGGTTGTGAAGATGTAACAGACAATCGTGTTTACTTTGTATATCTGGTAGAGAGAGAAGTAGAGAGAAAAGTTGATATCGATAGACAGAAGAGAAATGATAAAGATGAGAATAATGAAGATGATGAAAATGATGATCATGTTGAGCTTTTTTTTGCTTCTTCACTCTTTGTCAGCATCACTAACTGATTTCATTTATTGTTGCACTGTTGATCAGCAAATGCAATAGCAGGAAGAAAAAAAAGTAACTTTTAACTTTTCCTTTATCATCGCGATTCTGTTAAACTATCTTTTCATTTTCATCATCTTCTTACTTTTACTGCCTTTTTTAGATCAACTAGCCTACGCTATTTTCCGCTTGACCAATTGCTTTAAATTGGATGTTATTGAGGAAATCAGGGAAAGGGCAAGAAGATGAGGAAGAGAAGAGGCAGAGTCGATGAAAAGAGAGAGTTTATCTTGGTGAGGAGATGATAATTTCAATGATAATGAGCAAAAGTCAAATGGGAGGACAAAAGTAATTGGAGAAGCCATTTAATTTGAATGAGAGAATCTGAATAAAATTGAAAGATTAACAGATTAAAGTGAACAAACATAATCAGGTTCAATTTTGGTTGCCAGATGACATTAATTGTGATACATTAATATTTATTAATTTAAATTCGTTTATCACTTGAGTGAAAAAACATAAAAAACTGATCATTTCAATCAGTACAATATTCACAATAAAATGTTTATAAAAAACAAATATTTTTTCCCAAAAAATAAAAAGAAAGAAATTTTTCAATATTTAACTTTTTCAACTCCAAAGTCAGGCTTTAGCTGAAGATTCAACTGTTATTAAAACTCCAAGAAATTTTCTTGATAAAAATGATTTTCTATTGAAAATGAAAAATTGAAAATTTTGTGTTATTTCAAGTTGATTAAGACTTTTTCAAAGTGCCAACTGATTTGAATGATAATCAATGTTTATATTTAAACTTGAGCTTGAGCTGTAATTGGATTGTGTAAAAGAGTTATTATTTGGTGAAATCGGGTTAAGATGAAAGATTCTTGTTTTATCAAGAGAAGGAGGAAAAACAGCGAGACAAGAGTGAAAGGTAAATGAAGATTGTGAATGATGACAAGTTATCCTATTGAATGATAATATACTGAAAGTACCAGTTTCTTGTTAATATTACAAGTAAAAAAAAGATAGCAACAAACAAAAGTAACGAGAATTGGCCAGAATTGTTCACAAAGTAGATCAACAATAGGAATTGTCATTTAGTTGTCTGTTAATAGTGAAAACGTCATCTTCTTTGCTTTCAATTTATCTTCTTCTTCTTTCTGCTCCTCATCATCTGAAGATATCGTTTTTCCTTTCCGTTCGTTTCCTTAATCTTCATCATCATCATCTTTACCTTTTCTCTCTTTTCCCTCCTTCTTTTATCGATTAACTTGTAACCTTTATCATTATTATTATCGTAACATTGGGATAATGCATATAATTTAAGTTTCTGGTTAAGCCTTCAATCACACAATCAAGGGATTCTCAATGTAATTATTCAATGTGAATTATTAAAGGTGTAAAAATAGAAGATATAAAAAAAGGTAAAATCTTGTGAATATTTAATCAATCTTTTGATAGTTTGTTTCAATTGCAACAATATAAAACAGTAAACTGAGTAAATTATAAAATGTCAAGTATCAAAAGTAAACATTAGTTTATCATTAAACGAATCCTTTTTTCAATGATGACTACAATCAACAGAGACTTAGAATCATCATGTTTCAATGAACTTGGAAAATATCAGTTTCAAGATAAAACCTGAAGAAATATTGAAGGAAAATGAGTGAATCTAAATGATTGTTTCTATTAAAATCACATTCAATTAACATTTCTTTATTTTTACCCAAAATCTTTCAACTTTTTCCACTTCCATTAAATCATTTCATCAATCAATTGTATCTAAAAATAATACATTTTAATGTAAAAATGAAGGTAAAATGAAAAGCATTCATTTCAAGTTTGTCACATTTTTGTATCCTTTATCATTTTGTCCAGTTTCAGTTGTTCAATTTCCTGAATGATTCACTTTTTTGCACAATATTTTTCACCATTTCAACTCATCAAAAGTGAAATGTTATATTTAATCATGTTTCATTATTGAATTTTAATTAATGGTTAAAATAAAGGGAGAAAAATTAAAATATTAATTAATGATAAAAGTAATGATATTAGGAACGATGTTAATAATGATATTAATGTTAATGATAATAAGTTGAGGTTGACTTTGATTTTCAAATATTGGATTAACCCATGAAATGGATTCATGAATTAATGGATTGCTATTAGGCTTTGGTCATTATTTAATGTTAGTTATTAATAGAAATAATTATTTCTCTTTGAATCAATTAACTATTTTAAGTGAATGTGTGTGTTGTGTGTTTAAACCGATTGTTCAGTTTCTGTTGAATAATAAAAACGGTAATTTAACAAACAAAAATTATCAATTTGCATCATTTGTACATAATAATTAGCATGAATGCAAGCGATAATAATAATGTGTTGCTTGTTTTACTGAACAAGTTTCAGTGAGTTTATATATCATGAGTTTACACTGAAATTTGTTTGATCTATCACTGAAAACATTGAATGATTTAGCCACTCAATTGAATCCCCAAACGGGAATTTATCTTTACTTGGGTTGACAGTTAAGTGATTCCTTGCTTTACAAGCAAAATGGGAAGGGAAAGGAAGATGAAGCAGAAAATGGATCAAGATGATGGCGAAGATGATAAACCAAGCAGAAGGAATAAAAGGAGATGAAAAATAAGAGGCGGGAGAAGTTAATCATTAATAGAGAAACTGAAAAAAAGCAGAATCAAGAGTTTACATTGTTAAGTGATGAGCGACTCAACCAAATTATAAATGTAACTCAATCAAATGGCAACGGAAATAGGAGTTACTTTATCATTATTATTCAATTGATGAACCTTTCAATCGATTCATTTTCACTGCAAATTTCAAATTTTATATTGAGATTGAGAATCTGATAATTTGCAAAGTTTAATATGATGAGTAGATTTAAGGAAATCTAGAATTTCAAGTTTTGTTACAATCAGATTGAGATTTTATCATTTGCAATAAATTGAATCTCATCAAGGGAATGTTTTTTTATCGTTTTTGAGATGAAATTGTCTTGGAGTGAGCTGGGAGTGAAAAGGGATTTTTATCATTTTCAACTTGTTTCAGTAATTTATTCAGTTTGATTCTGTTGATATTATCATTGATGAATTATTTTGAGTTTTTTAAGTTAATCTTTTTGAACTGGAAGTTGGTTATAATTATGAATTTGATGAATTAGCAGTTATTGTGATGAGTTTTTATCAATTGCAAAAATGATGGAATGCTTGGAGGAATGAAGAGTTGAACTTGAGTTGAAATGAAACAATCAGAAAATGAATTATATTTTTTAACCTTATTGAGTGAGAGAGATAATGGAATTGAATGGAAGAAGAAGGAAAAAGAAATGAAAAAAAGATTAAAATGAAATAATAACTGGAATAAAGTCTTGAATTACAGATGAATGAAGGTGAAAAAAGACAGTGAAAAGGGTAAAGAGGAGAGAGTAAAAAGTAGAAAGGTGAAATGATAATGATGATAGGAATTGAAAAAATTATAAAAATGGGAAAAGTATATTCAAAGAGTGAATGGAAAGAGTTACAGGCAAAAAAGAGATCAAATTGGAGTTGAAAAAGAGTACATTTAAAGATGATGAGAATGGTGATGTTCATGATGAATAGAAGATTTCATTTCCATTTCAAGTTGAAAACAAGTTTCAAGATTGTTTAAGAAGTTAAGAGATGGAAACAAAAAAAAAATGAAAAATTGGGAGTGAAAATTATTTCCATTCAATTGACAGACACACTAAAAATGAATAACAATAAATGTTAGACTTAACCTTAGCATTTTCATCACCATCATGAGTTGAATGTTGGAAGACTCAGAATCATTATTATCCGTAAATTTGTGTGAAACTTGGAAAAGAAAATTTATCTTCAGAATTTTCTCCTTCTGTTTCAATCTCACCTAAGCATTTACATTCTACTTTATCAGTTTGTGTAAGTCGAGTAAATCAGGGAACCATAAAAATGAAAGGGATTCGTTTATTTTCCTCATGAGTCTAGTTTTTGTCATTCCCTGGTTTCTCAGTTTGCACCAATTTTATGAATTAATAATGTTTATAATGATAACAATTCGGATGATAATTTTGCTCTCTTCAACTTTTACTTGAAATCAATAAAAATTGACTCTCAGTCATTTACATACATATTGATGTTGCTTTGAACAAAAAATGTTCAGGTAAATGCTCAGGGAAAGGAAAAGAAACAATTCTCAATAATCAGAATTGAATACAAAAGTTGAGATAATGTTATTGTTGCTTGCTTAGTCTCAAATCAATCATATCATTTATTTCAAGTTAAACTGAAACCATTTTGTTTCTCTTTTTGTTTTGTATTGCTTTTCAGTAGGCAACAAAACGAGGCAAAAAAAGCTTTTCATTTTCACTATTTATCTTCCTTTTCATCCTCTTCATCTTCTTCCTTTTCTCCTTTTTAGAAGACACACTTTTCATCTGACAGAATGAATATTATTCTGAATTTAAACTCAATTCACAATTCAATTCTTTCTCCTGTAAGTGTTAAATTTTATTTCACTTTTTACTTTGCACAGTAAAAATGTAATAACTTTTCTTCATCTTTTCATCTTCCTTTACTTTCTCTTGCTTTTCGTCTTCTTTTTTCATCTTCCTCACTGTAACCATTTCTTTATGCCAATCATTTTTTTATGCTGTTTAGTTTTCTTCTCCTTAATATTTTGCCAGAAAAAAACAGCATAACCAGAAAAGGAACCAGATTCTGGTATCTTTTTTTCCCTCTGTCTCTCTGTCTACTGAATCTTTATTCACTTTTGTTTCTGAGTCAATCTGTTGTTCAAATTTGATAACTTTTGTACATTATATAATACATTGAATAGCAACAAATTTATAACTTCACTTTTTTGTGTTTCCTTTTGTTTAATATCATTTTAACGCTCAACTTTTCAACTCCCAGGTTTAACCTGATGCAAAAAAGCAACTCTTTGCTTCATATAATCAAGTGTATTGATTTGAAAAGTTGGGCTTTTATTTTAAAATTGAGCAAACCGAGCCAAATGTTAATATCATGATAAACATTTGTGTGTGTGTGCATTAAAAATAATGAGTTAAATAGGGAAACGGTTCAATTATAATAACTTTGCTTCTCTACTCTTTTATACTTTTTATTGTAAAACATTATTTGATAAGAAAATTATGCATTTTTATGTCAACTTGACAGGTTTTGTTTCAACTCTTTTTTTGCTGCTTTTTCTTTGTATTGTTTCCTATTCATCATTGATGTTTAACAATCAAATTAAAGGTCTTACCTTTGAGATAGTCAGAGGTTGAATTTGATTTGGTTAGATGTTGAAGGGATGAAAAATCTAATATGTTGGTGTCGAGATTGTTGACTGGTCGTTTTGATAAAGCAATTGCAGGTTTAACAGTTAACTTTAGGGAATCGATTGAAGTTAATGAAGATGAGGAGGAAGAGGAAGAAGAGGTAACTTTGGTATTCAGTTTTACTGTTGCCGGTGGATTGGAAGATGAATTGACAGTAAGATGATTAACTGATGACGATAATGATGATAAGGGTGAGATACGATTTGTTCTGTTAGGAGATGATTTTGAATTAACCTTTAAGATTGGATCATTATTTTGATTGAAAGTGGTTGACTCAAGTGAGCCTGATAATGTTGATGAAGACAATGGTTTGGACAATGGCAGTGATGATGATGATGATGATTTTAGATGTAATGATGAGGGTGAAGGTGAAAATGAGGAGGAAGAGGTTGGTGATGAAGAAGATAATGATGAAAGGGATGATGATGATGTTGAGGCTAACGTTGTTGGTGAGACTGTAGTCAAGTTTGATCCAGTTGTTGGTGAAGAACGACATTTAGATAAATCAAGAGCTGATGATTGATAACCTTCCAACATTTCACTGGAGCCTGCTTTTGAGTTCAACTGTTTTCCTGATGAACTTTTACGACGACAATCATTCAGTGAGCCACACGAAAGGTTTAAAGGTTGATCAGGAGTTGCTAAAGATTGATCCAAAGGTACTTTAAACTCGGATGCGTGGTTGGATGAAGAAACGACTGAAAGTGGCGGCAAGGGTACAGGCAATGGTGGAGGTGGCGGTGGCAAAAGCGAGGCTAAAGAGGCCAGTTTTGTCGTCGCTGGTGGGACAAAGGTCTTTTTGCTCTTTTCTTTGACATTTTTTGCGTTTTCCTGAGGTGTTGGTGTTGCTCCTTTTGGTGTTGGCGTTGCTTTAGTCCGGCCTTTCTTTGGTTTATCATCTGATTTACTTGACTTGTTTTTTGGAGTTTTCTTGAAGGAAGAAAGAAAATATTATTAATATTTTGATCGATTTTTTATGAGATTTTGAATCATTTTTGAACTGCTTTTTCTTGATAAGTTTAAATTTGACATTTGTTTCAAGCTTTTATCAATATAAACCTTAAATCTATTCAATGGGAAACTTTTAATGTCCATTTGGTGAACAGTTATTATTTCACTTATTCAAGTTTCTTATTGATTCTGATTGTTAATTTACGTGACTTTTACATGCAATAATAGTTTGAAACAATTGTCAATTTTAGACAAACTTACCTTTGAAAGTTTACTATCCATGAAATTCAGATGAGATACTAGACAATATGGATCAATTGATTTGATATTATTATTACTATTATTATTGTTGCTATTCACATCCAATTTACTTTTTATCAGGGAATTGAATTTACTTGATGTTGAATTGTTTGTTTCACTTAATTTTTTACTAACACTGTTGCTGTTGGCTGCGGTTGTTGTCGCACTCATCAAATTGATATTTGAATTGTTGGAATTATCACAACTGGTTTTACTTGATGACAATTTAGATGTTGACTTTAAACATTTATTTTCACCATTTTTAGCCGATTTGCTTTTATTTTTACCTGTTGTTGGCTTAGTAAATCCTTTAGTTGTACTCAATGTACCAATTTTATCCATATTATTGATATTATTTCCACAATTTGAATCAACTTTATCATTTGAATTATTCCGTTTTTTATCCTTTTTGCAATTTTTGTTTTCAACTGTTGAACTATTATAATCTTTATCACAATTGGTTAGACCCAGAATGTTGGCAATTAAAAATGGTGTCGGTTTTCGCGGTGGTTTAGAGTAAACATGTTGATGCCAAGAGGCAGTTAAAGGTGAACAATTATCAGCATTACTATTATTATGATCACTTGGTTTATTCATCATAATATTTCCATTCTCATCATCACCTGAATCATTAACACTGTTGTTAATAAGATTACATTTTGAGGTTGATGCAGTTATTGATTGATTGTTATCCGTTCCATTGAACAATTTAATTGAATTACTTGAATTGTAACCAACACCGGTCAAGGTTTGTTTAAGAATATTCAAAGAGTTGATTTTATCCTGCATCTAAATTCACATCAATAATAGATGGACATTCACCAGAGAACGAGAGGCAAAAAATAGGTAAATAAATAACAGGAAAGATGATAAAATGATGGACTTGGAAAAGGTTGTTGTTGGCGAAAAATGTTGTGGCAATCAATTATAGCTGAAAATGGAGTTGATTTTTATCAACTCGAGATGATGTTTGGTTGATGTTGCTCAGGGTAAATATGATTGTTGAATTGGACAATTAAGATGGGAAAGAATAATTGATGAAATGATTATCATTCCTTAAACGATGATATGGATGACTCGGGATGAATGTGAATCCAAGGTAATCCATGGGAATGATCAGAAACAATATACAACAAGATGGAGAGTAAAGTTATTTTGATGTTAACAGAGTAAATGTGAGGTGAAAAAGGATTGATATATTTATATATATTATCGTTTTTATTTCTCTTTTCATCTTCTTCTTCATTCAATCTCTTATAATAATCACTTTCTCTTTTCTCTATCTTATCATCTTCTCTTTAGTTTTACTCATCTATCAGTTTCTCTGCTCATTTTTTTCTGGGTGAACAGAAAAAAAACTCAACATTCTGTCTTTTCACTTTTTCTCTCAATCTTCCTTTACTTCAATTGATCATGTTTAAAAAAGGTTATAACAAATAAAAAAAAGAAGAAGAGAAACTTTTCAATGTTCTCATTGTTCTTTGGCTGTGTCAAGATGAAAGAGATGATGGAGACTAAAGGAAGACTAAATGTGTGTGAGAGATGCGAAAAAAGATGAGCAAAATGATGAGAAAGATGAAGGAGAGAGAAGTAACATTCTTACAAACAAGTATACAGAGATTTCTATATATATATTTGACATCTCGCTAAACTCAATATCAACATTAAACTTTACTCGTTTTCACTCCCAGACTCACTTGTAACTTTAATTCTCCTTTCTTTTTTTCCTTTATTTCTCACTCACTCAGTATTATCTAAGCATTTCAAGGGAGATGTGAAGATAGAGAAAGAAGGAAAGAAAGAGAAATGAGAAAGACAGAATTATATGAGTTTATCTAAAAGAGTCTGCCCTCTGCTGTTGAAACTGTTACTGTGCCCAATATTATTGTTCACGGTTGCGTGATTAGTAAAGTGATTCAACTTTCATCAACAATCAAACTGAAAAGGTGAGATTATCTTTCTTTTCTTTCTCACTTTCTCTATTCTCTATTTTCACCTCATCTTAGGAATACTCATATTAATTGATTCAATCTTGCAATTGGAATCAATCTTTCCACAGAAACAAAACTATTATTCCAAATCACAATTCTCATTCAATTAATGGAGGTTATTTATGAAAAATAAATATACATTTTGTTTCTCTCTCTTTGGTTAAGTTGTAAAGGTTAAAAAGGTTCACTTTTCAACTCAACTTTTCAAGATAATACAAAATGACGATCTATTTTCAGAAATGATCTCTAAATTGAATAACAATTTTTCACTCCCAGTCCTCTTTGATTGACATATGCTTAATCTTTTTTATATTGAATATTGGATATCCACTTTGGCTTGATTCCTTGTTCACTGCCTGTTGTTGCATAGTTTAACCAACTTAAGATCTGGTCCATTTTGCCTTCAATTTATGCATCTTTCAAGGGTTAGCTTTTTTCCTCTTTCCTCTCCTCTTCATATAAATATATATTCTTGAATTTTCTCTCCCTGTATCCTTGGCTTCTGTTGAATGTTATTCCTTTGACTGATGATGATTAAATTATCTTTCCATTGCTGTATCTGTTTATCTTATCACACTTCATTGTATAAGCCATCCTACGATGTGTACATTTATATGATCAACATTAATAGCTGTTAGTGTAATATGGAAAAAGGATGTACACATTAACATCACTTTGTTTAACAGTTTTTTGTGTAAGAATCATTTCAGCATTGAAGCTGCTGTTTCTCCGATTTCCAAAAATCATCCAAAGGTTACTCCGCGATTTGATAATATCCTTTATCCTGTAATGCCAAATATTGATTTATGAATGAAATGTACTTTGAATAAAATAAATAGAACAAAAAACATTATGTTTATACCTTTTTTTTTCAAGTGAAATGCTGTTTTTTTGTGCTTCCCTCCATTTCATGTGTAAAGTTAAATTTAATAGAATTGTATAAGTGATTCAATTTTGACTTGATTTCTCATAATTTTTAAATTATTCAGTTCCAACATTTGCTTTGCCAACAAAATTCAATGGTAGTTAACGGTTTCTTTTTTTCTCCTTTTGATTCTGTGTCAAAGAAATGAAATAAAATATTATTACTCGATGTTTGAATAAAATTGATTTCAACTGATGAAACTTTAACTTCTTTTTTTTGCATCTCAACTTGCATTAATATTTACATCAACAATTTACATTTTCAAAATTGATTCAATCATGAAATAAAGTGTTGATGTTGTGATTAAGATTCAATCAGAGATGAATTAAGGTTAGAAAGAAAATTTATACCAATTAACTGAATGTTCCAGGTTGATCCTCATTTTTTGTGTTGTTATTCAATTGTTGATTTCCTAGGGTTCCAAGTTGCAGATAATTTATTTTGTTCAATGTGACGAAAAAATTGACAATAATGACAATTGTTTATTCATGTTTTCACTTACATCTTAAGTGTTCCTTATTATTTTCCTCACCAATTCCAATCTGAATTGAAAAAAAAGATATAACATTCAACATGGGAAAAGAGAGAAACCATCATCATCATCATCTTTTCTGTCTTTCTTTTTTTTCCTCCTCTTGTTATCATCAATACTTTACCTACTTCAGACAAAACTCATTTCAGTTGAGATACCATCAAGATCATTCATTCATTCAATCTCGATTGACGTGGTTACTTTAGGGAATTGAAAGGACCATGAGCCAGGAAGAAATAGAAGATGAAGAAAGCAAAAAAGAAAGGAGAAGAAGATGAAAAAAAAGGTAAAGACAGATTTGTTCAGAACAAATAGGCTAAGAATCACGTTATACAAGTAAAGAGATTTTTTCATCTTCTTCTTCTCCTTTTATTTCTATCCTCCTGGTTGTATCTTTATTCTGAATGTTACTTGATTTTTTGTATTATTTTCCTGCTTGCCAGCAACTTTCAAATCCTAGTTGAAATCAGTAAGAGTGAGTCGGTTCAAGTTGAACTTTGGTAGAGATGAATGATGACAAAGAACTGGTGAGAATCTGGAATAAAAAGAGAAGAAAAAAAATAGTAAGTCTAATTTACCTGGATTGACATGGTTTTGTAACAAGGTAAATATCAAGTAAAGAGGAGGAAAAGAATAGATTTATTTTCCTAGTTTTTGCAACACAAGCAAATCAAATAAACAATTGTCAAGTATAAAAGAGTAAAAGTACAGTCAATGTAATGTTGATAAACGACTAAATTTAACTAACATTTCCTTCTCTTCACTCGATATTGTTTGTAATTAGAATCATTTTTGTTATTTTCATGTCTATCAAGATAATCTGAAATTGAAAACAGTTATATCAACTTTAGTTATCATCACATATAAATGTCGTGTCTGATCATGAAATACTCACATTAGTTTATTTTTGTCTTTATCGTATTTTGTCTCGCTCAATATTCATAGACATTGATCTGTTGAGAGGAAGAAAAAAAAAGTCAAAGTTAAAGTGATTAGCTTAGAGAAATTAGATTCTGGAAAGGATTGTGGGAATCATTTTGAAGACTTACCAAAATAATATTGATGATCATGTGAAGAGGAAAAGTTGTTTTCACCGTTCATCAGTTATCTTCAGGATTGTTTACTGATTCAATATGGATAAAGTTTCAATTTCAACTGATTTTACTCAAACACAATCATCAACATCGTTACTTTCAAGTCAAATTGTGTGAACAAGTGATTCCATTGTAAGATGATATTGCCATTCAGCATATTAATATTTGATTTCTCTCTGTATGTTTCTCAATAGATTCAAGGAAAACAAATTTCAATTCTGTATCATGGCTCGTGTAAAGAAAGGTGTTAAAAATGGATTCTATAGGAAGAAATGCTGTTCAATTGATAATGATGAAAAAATGACAGGTTGAGAATGATGAAATAGAAATTTGATGTTTCGTTTAAATAGATTTTTTGGTTAACATATTATGATGATTATAATGTGATGATAATAATGATGCTGATGATTATAATGAATATGAGCAAGAAGAAAATGGAAAAAGATAATAAATAATAACAAAGATGTTGAATAGTCAAGATGTTTGAGTGAGGTTTTTAGCTAACAAAGAGATCAGAGTTAAACGATACAACAAAGGAAGGTAAAAAAATTGTCAAGATGAAATTATCGACTAAATAATGGTGAAATTATTATAACAGAGTCTGAAACACTTGAGGTTGTTGGAGAGGAAAAATGTTTTTTTCATGAACATCTTGGGTTCTCTCCTCAATAGTCAAAGAAACTCAGTTAACCAAGAAAATCAGGTAATCTGAATATTTGTTTGTCTACAATGTATATATCTATATGAATTTGTAGCATTCAATTTGTTATTAATCATGAGTGAATAAAAGGCTAAGCTGCATGTGTTTTGTACATTATCTAGGTTGAAGTGAAAAGTAATTGTAATGTTATTAGTAATTTGGTGCATGTTGAATGGGTGAAGAATGGTTAAAGAGTAATGGGAAAGAGAGAGAAAACAAATAACTCAATTATGTATTTATAGCTAAATGGTTAGCAGATTTGATATTTTGATCAACCGTTTCACTCATCTATTTCATCAATAAACGTCATCATTGGTTATCGTGTTTGCAAGGTGAATAAAGAAATCGATTAAGATGGATTCTGTTCAACAGCTAAATCTGGTTCAGCATAATAATAAATAATATCCAATCTATTAAGCTCAAAGTGACCTCTATGGTTTGATCGTAGGTTACAATTGAATGGATAAAATTATACAATAGCTGAACAGAGAGAGAAAGAAAGAGAGTGAGAAGAAATGCGATCGATATTGAGGTATAATAAAGACTATTGAGAAACACAGAAGAGAAAATCAAAATGAGGAGGAAAAAAAATAAGATAACAATGTAGAGATGTTAGTTGATGAAGATGATGATGATGTTACAACTCAGTAAAGCATCCAAGTTGGAATCTTGTTCCTAATTAGCTTAACTCCTTGGAGACATTTTCGCCACATCCAAATAGATATGCAATCTCTTTAGTTTTTTCATCCTTTTATTTCATCTTGTTTTGTTTTTATCTGCTTTCTTATCCAACTTCTGAAAGGAATGGGAGAAAGAAAAAGATAAGTTTACTAAATAGGTAAGAAAAGAAAGTCGATAATGAAGATGACGATCATGGTGATGCAAAAAAAAGAGGGAAAAGGTGACCAGAATAGTAACAGAAAAGGTAAGATGTGAAATGAATGAGTTGAAACCTATCAAATCAACTTCAATGAAAAAGGAGTAAGTTTACCCTGGAAATCACTTCTTTGGTACATATCTTTTTCCTTCTAATCATTTCTCCTTTTCATCTCAAGTATCACTTTTACTCCCAACGGTTACCAATGATTTAGATTGAGAAATATTGGCTCAGGAATAGCTTATTATTTCCATGATATTTATATAAAGGACGAGTTTCATGTTCTTTATTGCTGTTAACCAACCACGATTGCTCAGTTGTTCCTGGAATTGTTTTTGATGGAGGCTAAGTTTGAGGGAATATAAGGAGAGAAAGAGATGAAGATGTAAAAAGATTGAGTCACAAAATTGAAAGAGAATACAAGAAAATAAGATGATAATGATTTAACAAAGGTTAAGTATAGTTACATTGATCATTTTCTTTTCCTTCTTCTTCACTCCTTCTCTGGTTGATCTTTTCTTGTTTACCTTTTTCCTGTTGCTCTTCTATTTGTAATCTATTTTCTTTATACTCCTTTTAACTCTGCATCAGTTACATAAGTAAATATATTGTTATAAAAAATTTATAACACATCAATGTTGCTCATCACCACCAAACGAAACAAAAAGTCTCTCGAGAAATAAATTTCAAGACGTCCACATTATCACTTTGGCCATCATAATCTTGACCACTTCAATTTGAAGTTTTATGATAGAAGTCTCGAGTTTCATGTGTAATCTCATCCTTCATTCCAAGTAAAAGCGAGGTTTGATACTTTTCTGAACCACCATGAAACAGCAAAACAATCTAATGAGTCTTTGATAATCTTTTTCTCTCATTAACTGCAAGTTAAATGTGGTTATCAAGAGGACAAGATAATTCTGGTCACACACATTTCAAAATTTTACTCGTTTTTTTGAATCCCTCTGAAAGAAAGGTGATGAAAGAGTCTAGAAGAGGAAAAATCAAAGAAAATGAGTTTGATGAAAACAAAATTATCTTTACGCACATTGACAAGTCAATAAATCGAGATTGTCAAGTCGAGAATACCGCAAATTGTGAATATTTTTATCAATTTAAAAATTTTGTCTGGTCATAGTCATTAATAATGAATTTAAGGAGACGATTGTTCACAATTTTTGCTCATTTCCGAGTGTATTGACTATTCAATATGAGCAAAGATGTTTTTGTTTTCATCAAACTCATTTTCTTTTATTGTATACATTGTAAAATTTTAAACGATACTAATAAAGGGTGTTGCGTTTTATTCTTGCCAGCTATCTTATCTCAATGGAGATTTATAAGATTTCCATTGGACATTTTCATCTTTATCAGTTGTTTAATCTCCATTCGGATGAGATAACTGGCAAGAATAAAACGCAACACCCTTTACCTAGTAAATCTCTTGAGCAAAATAACACAAGGAAAGATGATGAACATGGTAAAATGAAGATAAAAAAATGAAAAAACGAAATGAAGAATCACATTGAAAAATTTAAGTAATAAACAAAGCAAAAAAAACTAGACACCGAAAGTTGTTTAAAGCTGTTTTCAAGACAAAATGAAATCCATTACTGACTCACAGTTTGGGTTTCATGAACACTTCTTAATAATCCTTCTGTTGACAACATAATTTAATGTTAACCATAACCATTAGAAAGCAACAATGATTAAAACAGTTGAAAAAAATAAGCTAACGGATAAAAGAAAAAGAATCAAACTTTCTTATCTTATCTTTTAATCATCAAATGGCGCGACTTTTCACATGTTTCTGTAAACATTTTCTGTCTATTTAAAATGAACTCTGAGTTCAACCGTTAAACCACAATCATTACCATTTTCAGTTAGATTAACTGATAAGAAACAAACTATGAATCTTTTTGTCTTTCATGAGAAACAAGGCCGAGAAAAAATAAACCGAAACAAGTGAAATAAATTGTGTCCCAATGGATCGATACAAGATTACACTTGAAATCTGCAAATGTACTCTTCTTTTGCCGCTTCTCGTTCCTCTTTTAATTTCTTCACCTTTTCGTTTTCTTCTTTACTTACTCCTTTGATTGTTCAAGGGTAATTGCATCTGTCAGGTAACATAAACGATGAGAAGACGATAATGAACAAAATTATGTTGCTCTTTTGCTTTCTATGAGTTAACCAACGTACTAATACTTTTACTAAATGGGATATTTCAATCATGGTCAAGTTGTTGGCTAACAACATTCGTCTTCTTTACCATCTTCAATAAGTTATTTATTATCGAGAAAGTATCAACATTTATGGAAATGGTATTAACTTGATTATTATTTCAAGTTAATCATCCATTAAAATGATCTCAAGTAATCTATCAAGTCACCAACAGATTGGGAAAATTGAAAAGATTGTTTGGATAAAACGACTGGAGTATTTGGTGGATTTTACGTGTAAATTTGTCATCATCAAGGAGTTATAAGCATTTCTCCAGGTAGTTGCCAGATCTATATAAGGTTTATCAATTTGGCTCAATCTCTTCAATGTTATTACTTCAACTTTTGCTGAGCTTACTGATGTCTTCTGAAGTTATTGAAACTTAAAGTGAAAAATTGGTTGATTTATTGTTTAATTGGTTTATTTTTATCACCATTTTCATCGTCACATGGAAAATTTGAATTGATAAAATGTTGGTTTTGTGTTACCAAGTTCATTCCCATTGACACTGTTGGAAATCACACATCAATAGACTAAATTTATAGTTACATTGTACATCTTTATTTTCATGTTCAACCAAACAATTTTACTTTTATTATTTTCGAGAAAGTAATATATTCTCAAAAGAGTAGAAAGTTATTAATTCATCTCCATCTTCATTCATGTAACCTTTCAGTTCAGAATCATTTCCGCTTTCTTTCTGTCTACTTTCTTTTTCACTCATCTTCAAAAGGAACATCTCTTCTTGACTTGCTTCAATACTCTTGACATAATCATCTGCTATACACAATATCAAACAAATATATATATAAATATACTTATTTAACGTTGTTCCAATGAAAAACTAAGTCAGTTACATGATGACAAAACTGAAAGAAGGGAAAAAAAGGAAAGCAAAAAAGGCGAATAAAAACTTCCAATCAACTTGGTTTCTTTTGTTTCACTTCTTGAGACTTTATATCCTTTGCTTTCTTTTCATCTGAACTCTTTTTCTTGCTCCTCTGATATCAACATCATCCTCTTTTTGTCTCAAAGATCATGCCAATATACCAATATATATAATGTGTATAAATGTGTGTGAACAAGAGCATAACAATCATCTTATATTTTGTTGAGTCTTTTTTTTCCTTCTCATCTTTGCTTTATTGTTGACCAAGTAGTCCTCCTTCACGTGACCATTAGAAAAGGAAGGAGACAAAAGTTGGATAAACATGATGATCGAAAGCATCTTTCCTTATATGTCCATTTAACTGTAAAGAAGAATAGATGAGATGAAGCCAAGTGGGAGGGAGAGAAAGGGGAGATTGGGAATAGAATATATATTGAATGAAGAAAGAGAAAGTATTAACGTGGTTTGGTCAGTGTTAAAGTGAAACATTGAATAAGGTAAAACATTTTAGACTTACTTGGTGGATGAAGGTGAAGATGACTTAGTTTGTCCACATTAGGATGCTGGTTATGTAGTTATATGATTTTGTAAGAAAGAGTCGACAGAATATAACATGAAGAAGATTTAGGTTGGAGACAAAACTCTGAATTAGAAGAAGAAAAAAAATCGAAGGAGAGAAAAAAAAAGTTGAAGAGGAGAAAAATATATATCAAGAAGTTAGTATTGATTCTGTAGGTAAAAAGTCAAGCAAATCTCATTTAAGTCTCCTGAGGACATGGGTGGTTAAACGAAGGTTTGGTTTCAGAAGGTTATCCTTCAAGAGTCATTGATATTAAAAGAGAAAGTTAGACAGAAGAAAAAGAGAGGAAATAGAAGATGCTGATGATGTCGATGATGATGATGAAGGTTTTTATCTTTTCTCGCCTTGTCCAAAGTTAGAAGTTGATCACATTCTGTTACACAGTAATAGCTTAATGTGAGAAACAAGGAGAAAGAGAGATTCAAGTTAGACAAAAAGAAAGAAATGGATAAGTAAAGAAATTGGAATAGGATGAGAATGAGAATGAGAATGAAGAAGAAGATGAAATTGATGAATTATCCATCGAAAAGAAAAAACATTTATCTTTGAAAATCGGATGATAATAGAAAAACAAAAATCAATAGAATGGACAGTTAACCAGTCTGAATCATTTCGAAATAAATAATTTTATTCGTAATAGCAATATAAATGGATGAAATATTGTTTTCAGGAATTTCTTGAATTGGGTGTGCATAGATTGGATTCATATAATTTTTTGAAAAGTTAACGATGAATGAATAATAATTTTGATACCAGAAGACAAATGATGATTAGAATTTTCGCATAGGATAAATTATTTTTGCAAATTTCGGCTGGCTTTCAACGAAGTCAATTGATTTACGATACCATAAGCCAATAAAATTAACAAATTAAATTTTAGGCATCTTTAGCGTCTGCAATTCCACCTTCCGTTATAGCAAATGTTGCTTCGCTTTCTGGTTGATCTGGGCTATCATATATTTTAGCAATCCTGGTTTCTCCTCTACCTTTTCTTAAAGATATTCGTGTTGTTGATGCATGAGCCAAAATATGACCACCAATTGGTTTCTTTGGATCAGCTTGAAAGGTCATTCCAGCACCTTTATTATAAAACATAGAAAAATAGTAGAAAAAAGCAAAAATAAGAATGGATTCAACATATTTCTTTGAGAAAAAATTTACTAATAATGAACAATTAACTTACCAGGATCTGCTGTCATTTGATTTGTAATAAAAACAGCTACGTTATATTCTTCACTCAATTTTTGTAAACGAGCCAGAAATTGAGCTAACTTTTGTTGACGATCTGCTAATTCTCCACGTCCACTATAGTCAACTCTGAATAAAGCCATGACTGAATCAACAACAATCAATTTAAAGGCACCTTTTGACTCGAACAAAATATCTGTTGCTTGCTCTAAAAATGGAAAGAAAGAAAATTGTTAATATGTTTTGCATTGTATTGTAACTGAATAAATTATTTTCCAAAATATAATATTACCTATTATTTCGTATTGATGTTCACTGGTATATGCTCTTACATAGAGAACATTGTCAAGAGCAGCTTTTTCATCCATTTCAAATCTTCCAGCAATTTGTCTGTAAATAAAATAAAATTAAATGAATACAACTTTGTATAAACTTTGCTATGGTAGATGTTCATTTACTTTAAACGTTCTGGCCGAAATGTATTCTCAGTGTCTACGAATATTGCTTTGCCTCCAGGAAATCCATTTTCACCTTGTAATTGGCAAGTAACTATAAAATAGAAAGCGATATAAAAGGAAAAGATATAATATAAGAGATAAAAATTTTGAATCGATTTAATAAATCCACAAGGAATCAAATGTAAAAAACAGCAAACGCCGTAGCTTATGTATCGCAAATATTATATGCTTAAACACTTGAACTTGTTAGAAATAAAAAATAAATAATGACTTATTCACTTACCACACAATGTATGACTTAACTGCGTTTTCCCACATCTGAACTCACCAAAGACTTCCGTGATTGACATACTTTCAATTCCACCTCCTAAGAGACGACTTTTGATGAAAATTGATTAATTAAAAAAAAGGTAGACAAAATAAAAAGAATAAATCATGTGCTAAATTGAAAGATAACTAATTGTTCTTTATTAAATTATACTTACTCCAAATCTGTAGAGCCAGTAGATACTTTGAATACAGCTTGTCTTTTCAAGCTTTGCTCAAAAGCCGTTTTGAACTTATTGGGTGAAGCCTTGGCCACAGCTTCTCGAATTTTGTCAACTTTAGCATCACTAAGTCCCTAAAACATAAGACAGTCAACACAATAAATAAATCAAATAGGTTGATTTTCATTCAATTTACAAACCTTTAATGCACATAATTTTTTCCTTGTACACATTTGGATTCCAGTTATTGTATAGATGCCAGCCGCTTTGAGCTTTCTTAGATCAGCTACATTCTAATTAGACAAGTAAGAGAGGGTTGATTTATATTAAAACTTAATTGTTAAAAATTGTACTTACCACTCCATAATCAGCTAATTTGTCCACATCTCCACTAATTTCTTCGGCAAATCTGGATTGTGAATCAGTATCAGTGTCAACATCGTCAGCAAAACTTTCAGCTTGTGAAGCTGAAGCTGCTTTCTTTGCTCGAGACATTTCTAAAAATGTTGTATCACCAACAAGTAATTATTAAACAAATCAAAATTAAAATTTTTGAAACAATAGATAATTAGATAAAGTAGAATAATTGAAAATAACAAATAACAAATAGAGTAGAAAGAGCGATGATCCAGAGTTTATACAGTTTTGCTTAACATAGACAGTGTTTTGTTTTGAAAGAAACAAATTGTGCAATAAAATGGCGTTCAATTTTTATTCTACAAAAAGAATATTTTGTGTCAAAGTTGTTCTTTTGTCTACATCTTTAACGTGAGAGTTGTGTCAGTATTCTTATCGAGAGCTTCTTTCTGCTACAATATTATTTAACTTATTTATTATTAATTAACTTTGCCTAATTAATTATTTATTGTTTCAAAAATTTTAATTTTGATTTGTTTAATAATTACTTGTTGGTGATAAAGCATTTTTAGAAAATGTCTCGAGCAAAGAAAGCAGCTTCAGCTTCACAAGCTGAAAGTTTTGCTGAAGATGTTGACACTGATACTGAATCTCAATCCAGATTTGACGAAGAAATCAGTGGTGATGTGGACAAATTAGCTGATTATGGAGTGGTAAGTACAATTTTTAAAATTTAATTTTACAATATAAATCAACCCACTCTTACTTGTCCAATTAGAATGTAGCTGATCTAAAAAAACTCAAAGCGGCTGGTATCTATACAATAACTGGAATCCAAATGTGTACCAGGAAAAAATTATGTGCATTAAAGGTTTGTAGATTGGAAGAAAATTTACCTATTTGATTTATTTATTGTGTTTACTGTCCTGCGTTTTAGGGACTAAGTGATGCTAAAGTTGATAAAATTCGTGAAGCTGTGGCCAAGGCTTCACCCAATAAGTTCAAAACGGCTTTCGAGCAAAGCTTGAAAAGACAAGCTGTTTTTAAAGTATCTACTGGCTCTACAGATTTGGAGTAAGTATAATTTAATAAAGGACAATTAGTTATCTTCCAATTCAACACATGATTTATTCTTTTTATTTTGTCTACCTTTTTTTAATTAATCAATTTTCATCAAAAGTCGTCTCTTAGGAGGTGGAATTGAAAGTATGTCAATCACGGAAGTCTTTGGTGAGTTCAGATGTGGGAAAACGCAGTTAAGTCATACATTGTGTGGTAAGTGAATAAGTCATTATTTATTTTTATTTTCTAACAAGTTTAAGTGTATAAGCATATAATATTTTCGATACACAAGCCACGGCGTTTGCTATTTTTTACATTTGATTCCTTGTGGATTTATTCAATCGATTCAAAATTTTTATCTCTTATATCTATTCCTTTTATATCGCTTTCTATCTTATACTTGCTATAGTTACTTGCCAATTACAAGGTGAAAATGGATTTCCTGGAGGCAAAGCAATATTCGTAGACACTGAGAATACATTTCGGCCAGAACGTTTAAAGTAAATGAACATCTATCATATTAAAGTTTATCCAAAATTGTATTCATTTTATTTTATTCTATTTACAGACAAATTGCTGGAAGATTTGAAATGGATGAAAAAACTGCTCTTGACAATGTACTCTATGTACGAGCATATACCAGTGAACATCAATACGAGATAATAGGTAATATTATATTTTGGAACATAATTTATTCAGTTACAATACATATTAACATTTTTCTTTCTTTCCATTTTAGAGCAAGCAACAGATATTTTATTTGAGTCAAAAGGTGCCTTCAAATTGATTGTTGTTGATTCAGTTATGGCTTTATTCAGAGTTGACTACAGTGGACGTGGAGAATTAGCAGATCGTCAACAAAAGTTAGCTCAATTTCTGGCTCGTTTACAAAAATTGAGTGAAGAATATAACGTAGCTGTTTTTATTACAAATCAAATGACAGCAGATCCTGGTAAGTTAATTGTTCATTATTAGTAAATTTTTTCTCAAAGAAATATGTTGAATCCATTCTTATTTTTGCTTTTTTCTACTATTTTTCTATGTTGTATAATAAAGGTGCTGGAATGACCTTTCAAGCTGATCCAAAGAAACCAATTGGTGGTCATATTTTAGCCCATGCATCAACAACACGAATATCTTTAAGAAAAGGTAGAGGAGAAAACAGGATTGCTAAAATATATGATAGCCCAGACCAACCAGAAAGTGAAGCAACATTTGCTATAACGGAAGGTGGAATCGCAGACGCTAAAGATGCCTAAAATTTAATTTGTTAATTATATGACCAATGGTATCGTTAAATCAATTGAATTTGTCTTAAGCCAGTTGGAATCGGAAAAATAATTTATAGAAAGGATTATTAATTCAAATTTACAAAATTCTAATCAACATTTTTCTTCTGATATCAAAATTATTGTACATTTATCATTAACTTACATAACATAAATAAACTCACCATGTAAAGTTACAAACGGTAGAACAATTCAAAGTGTAAATAATTGCAGTGAAATGTAACTTGAGTTAATTATTATTTCAACCTTAGAAAAATTAATGTGCAGATTGTAACAATCAAAACCATTTTGTTTGAAGTATAAATAAAAAACAACAATAAAAGGGATAATGATAAATCGCATTAATTGTTACAATCGACAGTGAATATGCATATCAATAAGGAAATGTGAAAACGGGGAAAATAATTAAGCTGTTTTTTTGTACAAGTAAAGTGAAACCATCAAATGGCTAGAAAAAGTTCATCATTAGAAGAAGTCGAACATGAAGTTCTCATGGTTGGAACAAATTACAGAGTTGGCAAGAAATTAGGAGCTGGCAATTTCGGTGAATTACGTGTGGGTAAAAATTTATTAACTGGTGAACCAGTGGCAATCAAATTTGAATTAATGAAATGTAAAGTGCCAACACTTCCATTGGAATATCGTTTTTATCGGATGATTGGAGTCGGTGAAGGAATTCCAAGGATACATTATTTTGGTCCATGTGGACAGTTCATAGCATTAGTAATGGACCTTCTCGGACCAAACTTAGAAGAAATGTTTAATTTATGTGATCGAAAGTTATCAATCAAAACAACCATCCAATGTGCTCTACAAATGATATCACGGATCGAGCATATTCATAGTCGTAAACTCATCTATAGAGATATTAAACCAGAAAATTTTCTCCTTGGTCGACCTAAATCATCTAAGGCAGATACAATACATTTAGTTGATTTTGGACTAAGCAAAGAATATATTGATCAAGAAACAGGTAAACACATACCTTTCCGAGCGGGGAAACCACTGACTGGAACAGCTCGATATATGTCAATAAACACGCATATGGGCAAAGAGCAAAGTCGTCGAGATGATTTAGAAGCTTTAGGTTACATTTTTATTCTTTTCCTCAAGTCAAAACTTCCTTGGCAAGGTTTAGTTGTTGATGACGTCAGAGAAAGGTATCGAAAAATCGGAGAGATAAAGAGATTGGTGGCAATAGAACTCCTTTGTGACGGATTTCCAGAGGAATTCGCAACTTATTTAAGATATGTTAGACGACTCGATTTCGCCGAGGATCCAGATTATAGCTATCTCAAAAAGCTCTTCAGTGATCTTTTTAACCGCATGTTTGTCGAAGATGGTAAGTTAATAAAATCAGTTCTAGATTCAAATTTCTTTTCTTACGTAAACCTAAAATTGAAAAAAATAGAAAAAAAGTTTTAAATATCATCAAATATGCGTCATTTGCTTATCTTTGCATAAAAAGCATTATCAAGTTGAATATAACTTTCAGCAGGTATTACGTCAGCTGGTATACTATTGAATATCTAAACTAATTAACTAAACTCTAATCATATACATTTAAAGGTGAAAGTTTCAATAATGTTAGCTAGAGTTACAGTGTTTAACAAATTTGTACACAGATAATATTGAAACAGCTTAAACTTACCTTGAAAAAGGTTATCATGGAAATGGTATTTATACATTTTTTGGTCTTTTGTTGTTTCTCTTCAGGTGTTTACGATTGGCATAAAAGAATATCAGAGAAGGAAAGATTGGAGGATAGAAAGTTTTCGCAACCAGGGATAATTTAATGACAATCAAATTGGATCAACACCGAATTCAGTTTACAAGATTCATTAGCAAACCTAAAAATTGACTCATTTTGCTAACTCGTTCTTCTCCTCAAGATCGCAATATGGAGACCACCCCTCACAATGTGGCGGAATATTTGCTTTACATTTGTATTTGGCTTTTTTTAATTGTTGGTTTATTTGAAATCTTAATTCAAATAGATTATCTCAAATTATCTGGCCCTTATTTAAACATTTAATTGTTATTTGTGTTCCTTGTTTGCTTTTTTAGATAGCTAATGTAATCATAATCTCTCTTTTCATATATTTATGTCCATCTTTTTTCATAACATGTTCATTTAATTTTCTCCTAGACTTTTCCAAAAATTAAACAAAGCTCATGAACTGAAATTCGTGTTGCACTACTTTTCTACTTTTTTGACTTCGAATTGATCTTGATTTTAAAGTTTTGCTATCATATTGAACGTGTTTTAACATTATTTCTTCGAGGCTCAAACAGACGAAGCCTCAACGCGATATCATATGTTTGTACGTGTTTGTATTCATCCTTGCTGCCTCAACCTAAACAATATACCATGACAGCCTCAGATAATGACGAAATCTCGGAAAATCCTGATAAAAAATATCGTGGAAATGTTCCAGTTATCGACAGTATCGATCAAATGACCCCAGTCGAAAGGAAACTCACCAAATTGTTCAAATGCAGCTTCTATCGTAATCGATGTTTTTTCACTTCTGATGATCCTGCAAGTTTCATGAGGCATCTTGAGGCAAGACACAAAGGAGAGAATGCTTACTGCATTTACTGCTATTACTATTCTGGTGAAAACAAATCCTATGAACGAACAGAAGGACTTATTGATCACATTTTGACACATCATGGGTTCAGAAATTTTCAGTGTAACTCTTGTGTTTACCGAGGGACCAGCATTCCTCATGTTCTTCTCCATCAAGCAAATATTCATGGCAATAAATATCAAACCACTCTATCAGGGGAAGGTTCGATTGGATTATGTAAAGTGCTTGTTTGTAAGCAAATTGTAAATGGTCCACTGCCAAGTGAAACGGTCCATTGGTCTAATTGTCGAGTTGATAGAGTTATTGCATCACCCAAGGAATCTCCAAAGTATCAATGTCTTTATTGTGATTTTGTTTCTCTTGTCCCTCACGTTGTTTTTTTTCATATTTGTAAAGTTCACCCCGACTTCAGTTTATGTTTGTTTGATAAATATGTTGATCCTTTACCAGAGATAGAAGAAGCCGACGAAAAGAATGCTGAAGGTTTGTTTATCGCTTTAACTTTTTTCTGTTTTCAATCTCAACTAATTTTCTTTCCTTTATTGTTATTGTTATAGAAGCTTTGGATGATGAAGATCTCGAATTAGATGCTATCGTCAATGAACTCCATGGCATCGGTACCAAAGATGATGACGATGTCGATATGACTCCTGTTGATGAACCTGTTGCAGAAATTTTTTCTGATGACGAAAATGAAAATCAAAACCGACAAGATACTGGGAAAGAGGAGACTACAAGGGAAAGATTGTTCGCTGTAAAAGGACTCAGAATAGCAAAGAAACAATCTGATTCAAGTAAAGCGCGAAAATCGACATCAAAACCCTCTGTTCGCTTTCAAGAGCCTGAATTTGACAAAGATGATGATGATGATGATGGAGAGGAGGAATTGAGTTTCGCAAGAAGAATTAGAGGATTCAGACCTGAGCAGAGTGCAGCATTATTTACACCGGTGGCTTTAACTGGAAGCAAGCATTCCGCTCGAAATATGTTTAAATGTACAATATGTGCTGATGGAGCTCAACTTAGCAGAGTTTCAATAGAATCTCATCTAAAGCACAAGCATGGTACTACAAGTTCATTCAAATGCTCTGAATGTGACTTTCTTGGCAGCTCAAAAGCTATTGATAGTCATTTCAGAGCCATTCATAGCTCTATTGAATCCACAGTTAGGTATATAAAATTTATTGTAGCCCTTGATGAAAAAGAAGAAGCAAGTAAAACGATAATGGGTCAACCTGTGAGGCCTGGTACCAACCCAGTACCCAAAAGTAGCAAGAAACCATCTGAAAAAGATCCTAAAAATTTATCGAGTAGAATCAAAAAATCTGTCTTTGTCGGACCGGCAAATTGGAAAGCGGGAAAAAGGCAAAAAAGAAAAGAGCCTGGTGATGCCGAACAAGACAGTGGGTCTGATGCGGAAACTATTTGTGGAGATCCTTACATAGAAGAAATGACAATTGACGAACAGGAACAGGAACAGGAACAAGAACAAGAGCAAGAACCAGATAATCGTACGAATAGACGTATACATAGAGCTAAAAGAAAAGCCAGAGACAGCGAAGTGACAACGTCTCCAAATAGACCAGGCGAAGAGCTCTTTGAACCAAAGTCATCCCAAGAAAGAGGATCTGAACTCTTCTTTTGTCTGTTTTGCAATACATTTTCATCTACTAACTTTGATGAAGCTCAAACACATATGAAGCTACATCTTGGATTGGATAAAATTACCTGTCCGAAATGTCTTACTTTTGAATGTGCCAATATAAGAGACTTGAAATTACATTGCGAAAATGAGCATCCATTTGATAGTGTGGAACTTGATGATAATAACAAACATATCAATTACATCACTGAATTTCTCAATGAGCAGTTTATTCGTCGTTTTAAAAGTGACCAGATGTCAGCAGAGCAGGCATCTCGATATGCACGAATTATTTGTCCAATTTGTGAAAGAGCAAATCAATTGACTGGTACCGCTAACTATCATCACATCAGTTGGAAAGCATTTAAGAGGCATTTTTGGAAACACGCTAATGCCACTTATATTAATTGTAAAATCTGTAAAGCTCTTGTCCCCAGAATCATAAAACGTAATCATCTCGAAATGGGTCATTATGATGAAATTTCTGAAGATATTTCCGATCTTAAAGGTTTGTAATCTACATGCGTGTTTAAATTACAAGATTTTAATCTTTTTTTTTCTTCCACAGATTTGAGTAGGTATTATGATGAACCTTTATCTATACGAGCTCTCAACTGTCTAAAGAGTTACAAACTCAAGTGCAAAGCATTTTACGAAAGCCGCATAAAAGAGGAATTTGAAATTGAAGAATGCAGAGTTGTTCTGGGAACAGAATTGAAACAGGCAATGAGCGCTACCGTTAAACAAGAACCTTGTGATACATGGTGAAACATTAAACCATATTTATTTGTTTCTCTAATCAACATAATTAACAACAATTCTACGAGATATCTTTGGCTTCAATTAATTATGCTTATCTCAGTGTCTTTAAACTTTCACCTCATTGCGAGATTGTATTGGTCAAAGACAAACAAATGGAAAATTTCGTATTTGCTCGTTATGCTGCATCAAACGTTCACCGCCATTCTTCATTCCAATCAGAAATCCATCAATCTTTTGAACTCAGTCTTTAAGTTTTGGAAAAAAAATTCGCACTGGGATGCAAAAATTCGTTAAAGCTGGTCGTTAATATAATAATCAACTCGTAATAAACCAAGCTCGTTTCATTCTTCTAGTTCAAATTTCGACGACGTTGTTGATAAGGACGTATCAGAATCGTAGTCAGTGGATGATTTATATTGGTTTTCACTGCTATAAACGGAATCGCCAGATGTCAAGTGATCATCATCGCCCTATTAGCACACAGAAAACAGTTTACAATTAACAAAAACTTCATGATAGTCTAACCAATATTCTGATAATCTAATACTTCAATATTGTGCCATCTATTTGCCTTAAACAAACTTACATTCTTGTCCAATTTCGTGTTTATTTCATCTTCGCTGTGGTAAATTTCCTCTGTTTCTTTATATCCAGTCAAATTTGAGATCTAAAGGAAAAATTTCATTATAACATTCAGATTTAACCATGACGCAAGACAGCAATTTCATATCTTACCTCGCTCATTAAAAGTCCTTTGGCCTCAAGCATCTGACTAAGGGAACCAATTTGTTTTAATATACGCTCCATTGCATCTTCTGTTACTTGTAAACGTTTTTTAAGCTCACATATTTGTTCATCTTCTGTATAATTGAAAGTAAAACCATAAGTATGAGCATAAAATGCTAATACAATATAAATTTTGTACAATAACATATTACTCATTAATGATACTCACTTTTCAAGTCTATCGATTCTTCTTTTCAAGTTAAGTGTCAAAAAGAACAAATTTGTTGATCAGTAAATTACAATTGAACATTAACAGGAAAGATTTTCAAGTTTACTTACCTTGTACAGTGTTTTTGGCTGCGCTTTGTTTATCGTTTCGTACTCGCTTTTTTAGTCTCTGACTATTTACTTTTCGTTTGATATTATCACCATGTTCATCATATTCCTCACTGAAAACAAATTTCCTGTAATCAGGATCCATCTGGAAGTCCTTAACAATTGGTTTATCGTTTTCAATCGAGTCTTCGTCAATCTCATCTGGATCATCAAACCTATCATCGAATCTATCATCATCTTTGCTCATGAACTATTCAAATCAATAAAAAACAATAAAATTGTTGATAAAATGCAACCGTGAAATGATTTCAATCAAATTGATCTCACCTTTAAGATAGTATACAGGAAGACCACAAATAACCCGATGGTGTAAAAAGGCATTAATAAATTGAAAATTCCTCCAGATTCTTTCGACTTCATTTGGCCAATTGTTGATCTCGATGAAGCTCCAATGAAAGGCTGTAAAAATAGCAGTTAAAGTGAATATCATGAATAGAAAAATTGATTCAGATTCCACAAATAAAGCAATCAAAATCATGATTATAAAAAATAACAAAAACATTGGTTTCTTCCTTATTTTTATTTCTTATTACCTGATTAACTGAACCTTGTTTTTGGTATCTCATATCTCTCATAACATGTTGGCGGACTCTTGGATGAACCATTGCTATATTGTAATAGTAAATGAAACAATTAAAGATTGGATAAAGGTTTTAAATTGCAATTGATATTACCTAAATTATCAGCAGAGCGAGGCTTTGGTGAACGAAGAGCAACTTCAATCATTGGGTAGAATATTTTTGGCCATAGAATGGCAAAACAAGCAACAATAACACCGAGTATAATAACACTTTTACCTGTACTCAATTCATAGGGAGCTTTACCAGATCGACCTTTAGGTTTAGTCCACCAACCTGATTTAACAGCCATTTTATATTATAAAACAAACAAATCAAATCAGGCTGAGGTTTCTCTGAATTTCAAAAAATTGAATTTTAAGAATTGGATGAGCACAAAACAATTGATACTAAAGCAATAGATGATCATCTCACTCTAATCTTAACCTATCAAAAAATCGATTTCAGCTCATTGCGATTGCTCTTGGAAGCTTTTCTTGGTTTCAACAATCAACTTTTATTGTAATCAACTTTCTGCAATTTACTTCTTCCATACTCATTGAATAATTGTAGACGTTGATCAACTAATTAGTAAAATTACCTTTGAGCTTGATAGATAATACTATGATCGTAATTTGAATCAACCTAGTCAATATCCTGCCAAACGATAGTGTAACAAGAGTAATGTTTTTAACTTGTATCCCAATCTAGCGATGATTGAAATTTTACTCAAATTGGGTCGATGTTGATACAGAAAAAATATAATTTTGTTTTTGTCTTTCAAATATTATAAGTAATTCAATTGATTGATAGTTTTAGATGAAATGTAAAGCAATTTGTTACAGTTAGTGAGTTGAATCAATCTGAAAATATGTTGAAAAAGAGGGATAAAATTGAATTATAACAAAGTAAATGTAGTTGATGATATAAGATGATCATAATAATGATCGTGATAATAATAAGGAGTTTTATGAGATGTTTTCCAAGAAAAGGAACATTTTTTCAGTCTTAAATCTTTTCGAGAGGAACTTTTCAGATGAGAATGTTTGAAATGAGCAAAAGTTTCAGCCTGTGAGGTAGTTTGAGAATCGGAATGAATCAATAAACTGAGGAGGGTTCATACAGAATAGACCCTTTCCCTTGATCCATTAATGGGCTAAGAAAGCGAGTTGAAGAGAGAGAAAGAGAAAGGAAGACAAAAAGTGAGGACAAGATGAAGGAAAGAAAACAAGGAAAGCAAGAAAGATTTGTGAGAAGAGGGCGAAATGACAGAAATGAAAACACAAGAGGGAGCAAATATATAAAGGGTAATAGTGGGCCAAAGGGGCAAATTTGGGGAAACCCAATTCCTGGAAAAATATCTCAATGAGAAGTGGTTCTTTATAGAGAATCCTTTTTTTGTCCTTTCCTTTACATCTTCACAGTAACTCTGCTTTGCTTGAAAACACACTTAGAGACAAAGTTCAAAATAAAACATCTACAATCTTTTTTTTTCAGGTAAAAACTCATCATCATCTTTTTCTCCCTTTCCCTTTCTCTTTCCCTTTCTATCTTTTCAAGTTACTCACTCTCGTACACACTCTCACTCTGATGTGTTTACATCGTTTCATTATAATCAACATCAATTCACATTTGACTGTTTAACTGGTAACCAGGCCTTTCATATCTTTTTATTTTGCTCTTGAATTGTTTTTTCCCTTTCTACTGCCAAAAAATTTCATTATCGCCAACGTTTTTCTTCCAATCCTTATATTCCATATTCAGGTAAACTTTTTTAACCATTTATTCACCACCGTGTTTCCATTATTGTGATCAATTCTGCTGTTGACATTTTGTTGATTCTTAAACACCACAATTATTGAAGTTCGTTTTTTGCTTTCATTAGTTGCTTGTTGATTGGGTCCAAGAAAGATCCTTTAGAGTGTTGATAACAAATAATCCTATGTTATTTCTGACTGACATTGTGAGATATTGTTAATTTGGAGAGTAAAAACAAGCTAATACAACAGTGAAACAAAAATGGACAACGAAACACTTCGTAAAGATGAAATTGAAGCATTGTCAGCTATTTATGGAGATGATCTCGTTTTGGAAGAAGAAGAAAGCCATGGATTCGCTGTTACGCTAACACATCCCGAGGAAAGTGAAAAATCAATCAAACTTGATATTCGCTTTTCCCTTGATTATCCTTTATATGGTCCACCATATTATACACTAAGTGCTCCATGGATGTCTCGTAACCTCAAGACCAGTTTAACTAACGAACTCAACTCAATTTATCTGGATAATCAGGGTGAATCCATATTGTATATGTGGATAGAGAAAGCTCGTGAGTATCTAGAAAAGAAAGAAACCGGTGAATCAGTTTCAAGTAACAATGAAACCGGCAACACATCTACTCCTGAGGACAATGGTAATTTGGATGAACAATTAACTGCATTGAATAATAAACAACTGTCGTCATCAGGTTAGTAATTGATTTTTTCGACATTTCTCCATTTTACACTCTGTATTTTTAAGCAGCTTTTTTATGCAGCTTATTTTGAGGGACCAATTGTTAATTAAGTATTTGCATTCATAAATGTCCTGAGAGGTTGTAACTTGAACGGATTGAATATTTATGAGCTCCATTGCGTTAAATCTGTCGATTAGCTAACCGGTTACTTAGTTTAAGGATTTTAGATGATGAATAATATCAATTGATTGAATTTTGTCAAAGTTCATTTCTTAATATGGAAATGTTAAAAGCATGTTGTTACTTCAAGTTAACTTGCTAACTAGTTGCTGGAATTGTTTTGATGAATAACCAACTGAAAACAGTGAACAGGAATCATGCGATTAAAAATTAATTGACCACAAATTACTTTGCTGGATTGTTATTGTAGTCCTTGCTCATGTGAATCTCATCAATTTGTTGATACAGATTAACCTTGAGTTTACAGGTGAACCCTCATTTTTGAATCTCTAAGTTATAATTAAAGTACAAAAACAGGATAACTGTGTGAAAGATTGTCATGAAGAGATGCATTCATCGAGACTAGGCTACTAGGGAAGAGGAGCAAAGGGAAAAGTTAAGGTTGATGATGAGGAAGATGAAGATGAAGTGTTTAAATAATAGTTTTGAATTAAATGAAAACAAATTTAACCTTGAAATCTTCGCTTTAGTCACCTAAAAATAGTTGTAATGCAACTCAGCTCATTCAACCAAATTGTCTTCTATGGTTAACTTTGCAGACTTTAATTCTTGTTTCTCCTCTTTGCTCTCTCCGGTTCAGTGATAAATAATAATTTGAAGCAAAATGTTGTTCACATAATCATGTTCATCATGTTTACATGATGAAAAATACTATTACACTTCTCAAAACTATTACATTTGGCATCAATTTTTATTGATCAAGAGATTTATTTTGTTTTCACACTAAAATGAAGCCTCTCAAAATAGACATCAACATTGTGTCAATAACATTGCTATTCACACAGCAAGCTAATTGACAATTAGGCAAATTACTTGTAATTATCCAATTAAAATAATGTGTGCAAAAGCTCATGTAATTTAAACCTACTGGATTAAAAATCGACATTACTCGATTGCTTATAATTTTTTAATCTCTTGGTCATACAGCTTTTCGTCTCTTTGAATATTTTTGAGATAATTAATCGGTCAATCATCTCGATATATTGAACAGTTATTTTAAGAGAGTTTCATTTGAAGTGATTTTGGTAAATCCTTTGTTTAACTACAGTCACCTACCAGAAACTGCACCAAGCTGGAAATAGCTTATTTACACTATTCGTCGAGCAGCATAATTCATAATTTTCAATCTCCCTTAATAGAACAAATTTACACAAAAATGTTGCTTTAAACTGATTTTGAGAGTTTTTAGATTGATATTTCACGAAAGAAAATTTAATTAAGCCTATTGATAATTAAAGAAATCGAATCAAAATTCGACGAAATTCAAAAGTAGATAAAACTCCTCCTTGTTAGGGGCCATTGAAAAAATTATGTGCAGTTTCTGGTAGGTGCACTTTTTGGTAGGTGACTGTAGTGCTTAACTGTTTTGCGAATTAATTTATTAATAACTTATTATTATGTTTATTATTGACTATTTCAGGTAAAAGTGAAAACGACGGAGATGGAACTGACGAGGAAAATTATGAATACAAGTATGAAGAGTATGATTACCATCATTACCACCATCACAAAGATAATGGGCTTTCCAATGATATTAATCTAGTTCATGGTGAACCAATTGTTGATCGTCGGAGTGTTTTCCAAGCTCATATTTGTCCAGTTGATTGTACCAACCAAGTCCATTCTGCTCTGGCTCAGTTGAAAACAAACAAAAAGATTGCCAATGCCACTCATAATATTGTAGCCTATCGTATCAATGGTGGAGCTAATCATTCTTTCATTCAAGATTGTGATGATGATGGCGAAACTCATGCTGGTGGACGACTTCTTCATCTCCTTCAGCTTCTTGACGTTAAAAACGTTCTCGTTGTAGTTAGTCGATGGTATGGTGGAGTTAATTTGGGTGCCGATCGCTTCAAACATATAAACAATGCTGCTAGAGATTTGCTCGTTAAATGTGGTTACATTGAAGCTGTACCTGAGAAATCATCTAATTCCACTTCAGGGCGGAAGAAAAAATCTAAATAACATTTAATCATGTATTCCCATTTTAAACATTCAAATGGGAATGTATTCACGAAGCAATTAGCAATCAACTCTAAGGTTTACAGTCATCTCAGGCAAAAATTATTAATCATATTCACGCAGTTAAATCCAGTAGATTAACTGCTCAACCTGTAAACCTTTTCTCAGCTCATCTCATTTGTATTACCTTTTCCGTGATTATTTTGTTGCTTTTGGATTGGTTATCCAAGCTAACTCGTCTCATTATTGTCCATAAATCGACTGTAAACACTCTATCGATTAACATTGTCTAAAGCAGTTTAGCTTCAATTATTGTCAAATAATTCGAATCTAAGTCTCTGAGAAATTGATTAATCAAAAATCTTTAATGACTGATGCAAATTTTTATTTTTTGATTGACTTTAATTGTAAAGTCTATTGAAGTCTTTCATTTAACTTTTTTTCCTTATCATAATTCTCATTGATGAGTTACTTGATCGGGCAGCTTACAATCAAACTTTTCTTTACTTTAATGCCTTCGATAGCTTAATGAACAAATTACCATTTTGGTTGGAATCTAAAGTTCACCACATTACAATTACGTTTAATTACATTTAATCAAATAATGTAGATCTAAAACAATTCTTTAAATGCTTTACGCTTTTCATAAATAATTAACATTGTATCTTTATATTCACTTCAATTTGATATGCGTTTTTGTACAATAAATGTAGATTTATAAAAATTACCCATTAAATTGGTTTTCTATATTTGCCATCAAAGCAAAATTTTTAATTTTCAATTTTATTTGTTTAACTTAAAATTTATTAATTGCTGTTCTTTCAGTGAATCAAAGTCTGATTTTTATGTTTGAGCAAGTTTTGTTATTTCAAAATGCCCGCCTTAAATATTTGTTTACTAAATTTGTACAAGATTTCATGATCTTCTCGAGTAAAGTCTGTTTTGTTTTAAATAATCATTCTTTATAATAAAATTAATTTTTCTGTTTAATGTCATGTTTAATTCAACTTTACAAGCTATCCTGCCAAGGACTTATCGTGTTTTGATGCAATCTATTCGATCATATAAGAATAACATTGAAAGTGATTCTGAGAAGTGGATTCGACTTGCTGCACATTGGAGTGATAAAGATAATAAATTTGGAACCGATTCTGAATCTGATGCCATTAAAGGTTATGAAAGTGGACGTTTATCTACTTTTGAAGATGATGAAGGTAACCCTTTGTATCCAACTGGACTATTGACTAATGCCAAACCATTAAAGCCTCATAAGTATAGATCTTCTCACACAAGGGTAAGATGGTTCTCGTTGTAAAAAATTGTATACTAATTGTTTTATTTTTCATAGAAAAACAAATTTGTTGATACCAAGAATGTGAAATTCACAGCAGGCCATGGAGGATCTGGAGAAATATCGTTTTTGAGATTATTCATGAATCCCATGGCAGGACCGGACGGTGGTGATGGTGGAAATGGTGGACACATTATACTAAAAGCTGATGACCGAGTTAAATCTTTGTCTGATTTACAATCAACTTATCATGGTAATAACGGAGAAGATGGAGCAAATAAAGATTTGACAGGAAAATGTGGAAAACATATTATCATCGATGTACCAGTAGGCACCTTAATCAAAGAACAGAGTGGGAAGATTTTAATTGAATTGGCAAAAGATGGAGAAATGTTCATTGCTGCTCGAGGAGGTGCAGGTGGAAAAGGAAATCATTTCTTCCTAACCAATGAGAATAGGCATCCTAGAGTAGCTGAATATGGAGGCCGAGGTGAAACTCGACAACTTATATTAGAGATGAGATGCTTTGCTCATGCAGGTTTGATTGGATTTCCTAACGTTGGAAAATCAACTTTACTCCGAGCTATATCTAGAGCTACACCAATGGTTGCAGATTATCCTTTCACGACATTAGTACCTCACATTGGAGTTATCGAATACTCTGATTATGAACAAATTGCTGTTGCCGATTTACCTGGTCTTATCGAAGGAGCTCACGAAAATCAAGGTTTGGGTCATGATTTTCTGAAGCACGTCGAGAAGTGTGTTTGCTTGTTTTATGTTATAGATATCAGCTTACCAGAACCCTGGAAACAATTAGAGGCCTTGAAATACGAATTAGAGCAATATAAAATGGGATTATCTAAACGTCCACATTGTATTATAGCATCTAAATACGATTCTGAAGACTTGCTACACAAATTGGATGAGCTTAAAAGTTATATAGCAGAAAATACAGTGAAAGATGAAATTCCATTACCAGTAATACCTGTGTCAGGAAAATATGGTTACAATTTAACTGAATTTCTTAAGCACTTAAGAGCCTTATACGATTTGTATAACAAACCAGAACCCGACGAAGAAGGTTTTAAATGGTAATAAATAGTATAAATAATTTATTATAATATACAAATAAATACATAATTTGAGTAGAAAATTTTAAAGTTTTCAATTCGAAACGTATTTATAATGAATGGATTAGACATGATAAATTGAAGATTCATTTAAATGAATCATCGTCGACATATTTTACAGTTACCAAGCAATGTATCGAATGATTGAGAAAGTAGGAAAATGTTCGTATTTTATCAAATCAATGTAAATATATATTATAAATTAATTCTAGAAAGTCATTTACATTTACAAGTTATATCATTTGTACCTAAAAGTCACTGTAGAAAATTTGTTGCTTACTTATCATAATTTACTAAAAACCACCATTAAAATTAAGTAAATATTACATTTAGAGTCCCCATTCAACATTGATAATCAACTAACAAGAGAAGTATCCCAGGTGTTACGATTTTTTTCGAGCTTACATTGTATAGCGTGAAAAATAAGGTGACAGATACTTGTTTTTATTTGCACATGCGGCTATTATCATAAATAAGCATTTTTTAGCAAGTATATTTTATATTGGGAATGAAAAAATTGTCAAGTCGTTAGAAGTAGAAATTAATTTAAACAATTGACTTTCAATAACGACCTGCTACAATTCATCTAACTAATTTAGTTGTCTTTATCTGTAGGACTTTTGAACTTTCTAATCTCTTGTAATATTTCCATTGCACCTAATTTTCTGAATTTTTCCGCTAATTTAAGTCCTATTTTAGCACTATTTATAAAGTTGCGTCTAACTGTTGAATAACAAGGAGCATTAGAAGGAGGTAAACAAATGCTGGTAAAGTGTTTCGTCTCTTCAATAACGTCATCGATATCAATTTCATCTGCAAGATCAGCTTCCTCGTGGGTTTTAATTGATTTAGTACCATCCACCGAAAAAACAGAACCGTGAAGTGTCAGCTTTATCCTGCGTTTTTCATCGCCAAAGTCTTCATTAACAATATCTGGTGGATCCCATGAACATCGAACTCCCAGCGGGACTGAACATCCTCCTTCAAGTTTTGCCATGAAAACACGTTCTGCTATTACTTCAAAAGTGGTTTTGCAATGGATTAATGGACTTAAAAATCGTATTGTCTCTAAATCATCTTCACGACACTCGATTGCTAATGCACCTTGACCAACGGCATACCACCAATCAGAATCCAGCTGATGAGATATTCGTTCTTCATAGCCACTTCGTTTCAACCCAGCATAAGCAAGAATCAAAGCTGAATAAGGTCCATCTGGATTATCCAGCTTATTCATTCTTGTCGTAAGATTTCCTCTAATATCGATTGGTTCAACTTCAGGATTATAAAATCTTAGCTGAGCTATTCGTCTAAGAGATGAAGTTCCAATGACAATTGGTTCTTTTATATTATGTTTTGCAACCCATTCGGATTTATTATCACTAGGTGGTTGGATAAGTGTAAATGGTTTATCCAACTTAAGGGAACTTTTCAGAACCAAAGCATCGTCGGGACATTCTCTCCTGTAAAGAACAATTTGTATGAAATTAGCATTGTAAACAAATTGATGATGAGCTAAATTATTATGCTTAAAATGCATACTTACTCAAGTATAGCTGCTACACAGAGTTTAGGAGGCAAAGTAGTAGGCAAATCCTTTAAAGAGTGAACAACAAAATCAATCGACTTATTCAGTAAACCGTCTTCAAGTTCTTTGGTGAATAAAGATTTAGAACCTATTTGAGACAGTGGTGTATCTAGAATGTGATCGCCTTTCGTTTTCATTGTGATCAGCTCAAACTGATAATCCTTTTCAGAGTATAATTTTCTCAGTTCACTGATGACAAACTCAGTTTGAATAAGCGCAAGTTTACTTTCTCTGGACCCAACACGTATTTTAATGGCTGGTTCATCACCACTAGGTTCAAGAGCTGGCATCTTGCTTTCCTTTTCATCTTCAAACGAATCAGTTCGTCTCCTTTTTGGACACCACATAATTTGAATGGATGAGTAAAATGCAATACTCAAAAGAAAATAAATCAATAAACAAATAAAAAATATCAGGAAGTCAACACCGGAGAAACCAGTTTTAAATTTACAATAATTAATATTTCACCAAGCACCACTAAGTAGATCAAGTAGATTAATTCCACACAACAGCATGTCACATAAACGTTGCATAAAACCACCGATAACAAAAAAAAATATATTTATTCAAACTTTAGAAGTGCAAAACAAGTAATATTCTGGAGGATAAAGTTACAGGTAGTGATAAAACTGATTGAAACTTTGAAACTTTCAAACTTGATGTCTAAATCTAAAGAATTATCTAATCCATCAACATTGTGTTTGAGAGATGTGGTGGCTACTGGTAACCGGTTATTTGGTTAGAGGGAAAGTAACCATGGATCGTTTACTTGCAATTATGGTTAGATTTAATTGAATGCAGATTCGCCCAAGATTCTTAGTTTTGCACATCGTCAATCATGTCCTCATCGAACGTTTTCGTCAGTTATATTAATTAAATACAAATAAAATAACAATGTTTTTATTGAAATATCAAACTAACCATAGATAAAGAGAGATGAGTAGAGAACAGAAAACTGGCGCTACCTTCATCCGGTATTTTCAACTTATTTGAGTTTTCTAACTTTTAACCACCGTTATGCCAACCAAACTAACTATTAAACACCGCATCTTAAGTGTGTTTCCATGATTCTTAACATGATTAATTGATAAAAAAAATCTTTGATGACTGATTACTCTTGTGTTTAAGGAGATGAACAAAGTACTCGATACAGCAAGTATTATAATCTCTGCTCCTTGAACCGATACAGGTAAAGAGGTTCATAAAGTTGAATTTGAACTGTCAATCAATCGATATGAATTTTATTTATTCATCAATAAAGTTAATATGGAACAGATTAGAACCAACTTTCGGTAAATAATTATAGAAAACTGAAAATTTTAATTTCTTATTGAATTTTAGATCAAATAAAAAACGCGGTTATTTTAAATTGAGAAATTGATTCTATCAAAACAATATCTGCGTTTTCCAGACTCTTTTCATTGAAAAACTTGTCAAAAGTGGGATTAAAAATAAAAAGCCCCAATATTTTTGATGAAGGTGAATAGTTGTTGAAAATCATCGAGTATATTGAATAAAAAGATAATTCTTACTATTCATTCAAGTGAAAATAAACTTTAAGCTTATGTGTCGTCAAGTAACAAATCATGAAAAGATCGTATCATCTCAATTTAAGGAAATTATCTTTATATCAATTACATCACAAATTTCTAATTTTCCTATCATAAACATAATTACCAAACACTCTTTATAATACCTAGGCAATAATAACTATCTGACGATATTTGTAGCATTCTATTCATAGAGATTCTTGGCTGTCTCTAATTCCTTTACAACACAGCATTTGATATCGGACATGAGTGTAAAAATTAGCTAATAATAAACCAAACTAGCTTTTGCTTTGATCAAGTAATTCTGTTTTAATTACAGCAGAAAATTATTCAGAAGATGCAATTTACGTCTATTAATTGGATCAATAGATGGAGCTTAAAAGTACCAGATATTTTCACTCCTGTGAAATAGCTTATTTACACTAAAAGTGCTAAAAAACGGGCAAATAAGTTGAGTTTAGCTCATTTGTTATTTCAATTAAAGATTTGATAAAATAAGTTTTAACCGGGACTTGTCACCATGAGCTGCTTCGTCAAAATCGTAAATGAATTTACTTTGCCCATTCAACATAATCTGTGGAATCATTTCTTCTCTCCATTGTTTAGCGATTTCTAAATCAATTGATCTTCTTTCACCGCGATATTAATTTCAAGTTTATCCTCTCTTTGAATCTTTTTAACCATACATTTCAACCTCTAAGCTCTTCTCATGCTATTTGCTGTTTCTTGACTAACATTTATACTCAATGAAACTCCTTTCGATTTACAATTCAGAATAAATTCCTTGATCAAGTTATCATGAAGATCAATCCTCTAACTTTTCTGTAATCTGAAATGAAAATGGCAACATTAATCAATCAGCTTAAATCGTAACTTTCGGTGGATACAAAATGAAACGAGCAGCTTATTAGTTGTAATTTAAAAACAATTAAAGCTGATACCTGTGTAGAAGAATAACTATTAATAGTCAATATTGATAGTTTTTCATGAACAAGGTTAATCAGAAATCAATCAGCCTGTTTTATCAACCTTGCATAATTAATAGGTGATATATTGATACATATTATTATTAATATTAATCCAATTTAATCGTTTTAACCATGATTTCTCCATACTTCTTAGCGTATCTAACTGGAGTTTCGTATAAATGATGAACATAATAATACCACTAAATACTGAAAAGATCGTTAACGGTTTGATCCCGAATCTTTAGACGAAAAAGATTAGTATAATTATATCCTTCATTTGAACATGATGGCTTGTTGCAACTCTTTGCTTTTAGCAGCAATATTTTCAGAGAAATCATATTTTCCAATTCGTTTGATGGTTTCACTAAATACTTTTCTTTCACTCCACCAATTCGGCTGTAACTGATTCAGCTTCATCTTCATGCCAACAATCATGATCAGTAATCCAATTGAATTATAGAATGGTCCTAATTAGGGAGCTAATTGACACTCAAGAACGGTAGTTATACCAATAATGTCTCCTCATCATGATTTGAAAAGTTTAGATTCTGTCAGACTATGGTAACTGGGACCTTCACAAGCAACAATACAAGCTCCAGATCGATATTCGGCTTCAACTGTTCTACAAGCTTCTTCAATCATCATTAGCACTGCCTTATTAAAAGGATGAGCTTGAGGTAAATTAATGACTTTATAAAGGTTGAAGGTCTCGATTTGGTTCTATCGGAGGAATAAAGAAAAAAATTTGATTAACTATTTTAAAGTTACCATTAAAAGTTGGGAAAATGTAGTTGTCAATACCTGTCAATTTATATGTCCAATAATCGCAATCATGTCTGGCTTGAATTCCTCTCGCGTGGATCCACAAGCATTTGTTACCAAAATATGGGCACAACCAAGCTCCTTTAGTGTCTACAGATTGGCTCTATGCTCAACATCTGAAGGATTACGATCATGTTGTTTTCATGACGATTCATAACAGCAATATAATCATTGTCAATTTTTCGCTCGTAACTTGTTCATCCGATGACCATAAGGTGTAGTGCCTACACTGATCACTTGTGAATCTCTCAATATATTAGACCAGCTTCCAATCCAGTTCTAGTTCAACAAGTTCCCTCAAACTTGTTCCAGGTTTCGACTTGGTGTTTAAATCTCTTAATTTGTCGATACAGTGATTAACTATCAATATTGCGCATAAATATTGTTGCCAACTTTCAATAGATTGGTTAATATTGTTCAACCCTTTATTCAAGTATCAAATGTCTACAGACTTTGGTATCAATTATTATGCTTCAATGTTACATTTTCAAAAAAGATTACTTTTGGGAATTAATCTGAACATTATCAGCTCCTGTAATCGTGAATAATTGTTACAATAAATTCCCTTGAAATGTTTATTGGTCACATATTATGCTCTTCTTATTCATGTGAATCCCGTTGTCTGGTGTTTCAAACCATTGAAAATATTGTCTAATATTTGATCGTCAAACAGAGATGATGCGATTGTTTGATGTAGTGAATTGTGTAGGTAGCAGTTAGAGGAAAACACTAAATCAAAATTTTGATGATTTCATTGACGACTTAATAGCTAGTCGATAAAGTGATTAACCATTGTACACGCGTATAAATTGTTGCCAACCATCCAACCATAGGAGTGTTTTTTTATTAGATTATAAATTTCGACACACATTTTTATCAAATATTTCGTTATGTTAAATTTTACGCAATGATTGTTTTTGTCGTTTAATAGTCGTTATCAGGTTATGTGATAATTGTTACGTGAAAGTCGCTTATAAATGCTCTTCTAATTTTATGTGAATCACAATGTTTAATGTTTCAAAACATAGTCAACAATAATTGAAATTATTGTTCAGTCTTCTGTCCTTCTTGTTTTTAAATTTATTCAAAATGTTTGCCCGTAAATTGATAAGTTCATTGATTTCTTCGAAATGTAGTTCATCTTCAATTCAATCAATTAGACTTCTTAGTGAAAAGACATCACCTGATGCTAAACGGTTAATTGCTGTTCTTCAGCTTAACAGCGGTTCTGACAGAGAGGCGAACCATCGTGCAAGTGAAAGGTTAATCCGAGAAGCCGCTTCATATGGCTGTTCAATGGCGTTTTTACCCGAAAATTTCGATGCGATGAATTTCACCAAAGAAGATGTCACTGCTTCATTGGAACCAATTGATGGACCTATGATTAATAGGTATCGAGATTTAGCTAGATCTTTAAATATTTGGCTGTCACTTGGTGGCTTTCATGAGAAACCAAAAAACAATGGTAAGAATTGATTTAGTGGTAGCAAATATCACTGGCTTATCAGATAACCTTAGTTCTGTTTTATCAATACTCTTCATTCAGTGATTTAATCTACATGCATATTCCCAGGGAAAAAGTGCTAAAAATAATTTTTACAAAAATTGCATTCTATTTCGCTTGACTTGAAAGGTAACCTTATTCAACAATAAATTGAAACAATGTTGAAAGTTGTACAAGGTTAAAATTTTATCGATAAAATATTCCTTGATAACAAAATCAATCTAATTTTGATTAAATCCGGTAATAAGCAGAGTTTACCAGTTTCTATGTAGTCTTATTTTTTACAATGAAACAGATTTCATATCATTGCATAATTTTTCGTCAATTTTATCAATCTGAATTTGATAAGAGCATGCAACCGTTTATTAATCAATTTTTGTTGAATTTTCCTGAAGAATGTTGCGATTTACATCTTATTCAAACTCAACATGCCAAACCAATGGTAAAGGTCAAGATTTTCATTGGACATTTCCATCTTTATTAGTTGTTTGATCTCCACTCTTAAGAGATAACTGCCAGCAATGATACACAACACTCTTTATTTAAATCAATAGACTTTGCTTCGGTGCATCTTTTTGTGTAAAAACGCAACCCAGCAAAAGAAAAGAAATGCAAGATGAAATGATAGTAATTCAGATATATTCTAGATATTGATATTCCAGACTCACACTCAGGCGATCACAGAACAACGCTCAAATTCATGTTACTTTCTTATAAATATCATGGGTTAATTTATGCACATGCTAATGCTATACTTTATCTGTGTTTGGTGTTTATAATTTACTTTTCAATTTCTTTCCAGATGATGGACGAAAATTGAATACTCACCTCATGATTAATAACGAAGGAGATATCGTTTCAGTTTATCGCAAAATTCATCCTTTCAATGTAGATGCTCCTGGTAATGCTCGAGTTATTGAATCTGCTATTTGTATTGCTGGTGACGAATTAGTCCCACCAGTCGATACTCCAATCGGTAAAGTTGGTCTTGGTATTTGTTATGATATAAGGTTTGCTGAGCTTGGAATAGCCTTGGCAAAAGCTGGTGCCGATGTCTTGACATATCCTTCGGCATATTCATTAATCAACGGATCAGCTATCTGGGAACCAGTTCTTCGTTGTCGTGCCTTGGAAAATCAATGTTTTGTTGTAGGTGCATGTCAGACTGGGTATCATAATAGTAAACGAACTTCATGGGGCCATTCCATGGTAGTCGACCCCAGAGGTAGTATAATAGCTCAAGTGGGTGAAGATGTAGGCTTAGCTGTAGCTGTAATTGACCCTGCGGTACAAGCTCAAGCCCGAATTTTGTTACCTAATTTGAATGATCGACGACCTGATGTATATGGTGAAGTAATTACTCCTAAATTAAAACAAAACTAAATTAATAAAAAAAGGTCCAATAAAAATGATTTAAACTGCGTCTCACCTGTAATTCATTCTAGAAATGTATCCTTCAATCTTTCTTCACTAATATTGTAATGTGGGAAAGATGAAGAGTTGGATTTTAAGGCAAAGTAAAATGATGGCCAGGCTCACGGGATAAAGGATACTGAATAGAATTCAAGGATTTGCCATTCTACTCTCAAATCCAAATTCACTTTTAATTAAAATGAAGTAGATTATACAAAGAGGTGGTCAGCTTAAACTCATTCGTCAAATTCATTTTAATGTCGATTTTCTGATAAATTGTGTTGAAAAACTTTGATTAATGTTAGAATGGTCAAATCTTACGGCCAATTTGGTCACAGCGGGCTCTAAAGATGAATCTAAGGGGGTGGAATTTTTCAGGCTATATCTCCTTGAATAATTGAAAAAAAGTTGTAAATTGATATAGCTTGATAATTTGATCAAGTTCAATTTTAATGCAAACCTTCTGCATTCTGTGAACGTAAGAGTTAGAAAACAGAAACTTTTTCGTCGATAAAAATTGTTGCTACACATCAATTTTCAATTTCGATTTTCTTAAAATTATATGGCAAATGTGAAAAATTTTTGCGGAGTTAACCGTTTTTTAAATCACTTTTTCACCATATTGACCAACCAAATCTAACACATCCACTATTCATCGCCATAATATCTTAAACGAAAAGTAGTCAACAATTTTGTAGATTTGGTAGAACCATCTTATTTTGATGAACCAGAATCACCTCCGACACAAAAACAAAGCTATTTCGAGTGATCAGACGAGGAGCAAAAGAGCAAAGGTGACGCAATAAATGCAAAATGAGTGCCTGAAGTCACCCCTAAACAGCAGAGGGATTCAAGTTAAACCCTAACCTATGCACGGAAATTATGGCACAAATTCAGAGGTTTAGTGAAGGGAAGATTCGGCCATCAGTCATTCGCAAAATTTTTTTCTTCAGTTGATTGTCGAGGTTAATTCGAAGTCTTCCTCTGATTTTTTTGACCAGATTTTCCTCATGATACCCTTTTACCCCCAAAATTGGTCTCGATTTCGGTTTTTGTTTCGATTCGTACAGTTCTTGTTCATGTTCTTGTGCCTGTTCCTATTTTAAGAACTAAGAACAATATTTGTTTTTGCACCATGAAAATTGTTATTCTCGTTGTTCATTTTCCTTAAAAATATCCCAACAATACAACGCTACTAATATTAGGTAAACCACAAAGTCTTTGAAAGTTTTTCAATAATTGATTTCAAACGATTAATTAAAATATTTTAATTTTTTCAATTGTTTCGATCTTTTTCTAAAATAATTGATCAATGTTTTCTCTTTGATTTGCACCCAATTCCATGATTAGAAACATTGATTAACATACTTAAATTGTGATTCAATTAAATGATCATTTTTTGAAAATTTTAAGTTGTAAATTAATTTTTTGATTAAAAATGATCAGCAAATCATAATTAAGAAAAATCTACATCAATCGAAAGTTTAAACTCCATATGATGATTGACAAAAGTTTGATAACTCTAATCATTACCATTATTTAATTATTATGTTTGATTACTTATGAAATTGTCCTTTTTTGATAATTTTCTATGGGATTTTTAAATAGACTTTTTTATCAAAATTCAGAAAAATCCACGAAACTGTAAAAGTTTCATTTCTATTGAGATTCAATGTTAAATGAATCTTTAATTATTTAGAAATAATTAGATAATGGTAATGATTAGGGTTTTCAAATTTTTTGCAATCATCATATGGAATTTGAGCTTTCGATTGATATTAACTTTTCGCAATTAAAACTATCAAAAATCATTTCAATCATCAATTTAATTTAGAACTTAAAAACCTTCAAAAAATGATTATTTAATTAAATCACAATTTAAGTACGTTAACCAATGTTTTTGATCATGAAATCGGGTTCAAATCAAAGATTGAAAATTGATCAATTGTTTTACTAAAAATCGAAGTAATTGCGTAAATTAAACTACGTTAATTTATCATTTGAATTTAATTATTAAAAACTGTCAAGTGAAGATGATGAAGATCTTTTTAGAGACTTAGTAGTAATTGTCTTACTCGAAAAGAACTCGAAAGGCGAAATTTCTTGCGATTACCCCTTTCATACATTATTTAATAATAATCAGATTACTGTAATCTTTAACATGTATTCATATTTATCTTACAGAGCAATAAGGAATCAATTGATATTTCATTAATAGTAACATTGTATCATATTAATTAACGGGAGTCGTTATTTTTAGATGATTTCAAATTTAGATGGAGTGATTTACTATTAAATTGTTGCTAACCACCCCTAAGTAAACTACAGGGGGGAACAATTTTTATTACTGTATTGGGTTTTGTGGTTTACTCGAATCGTTATCAAGTTAGGTGATTGTGCATAATTTTCGGAATAAAATTGATTTTAATTACCAAATTTCGACATTTTTATCAAATATTTTGCTCAAATGTTAAGTTTTAAGCAATAATTGTTCTTGTAGTTACATCAAGTAGTCATCAGTTCATGTGATTGTGCAAAATTGTTACATGAAAGTCGCTTATAAATGCTCTTCAGATTTTACATGGATCGCAATGATCGTTGATGTGCCAAATCATATTGACCAACAATTTAAATCAAATTGTTGAGTTTTCTTCTCTACTTGCTTTTTGATCTGCCACCACAGTCCGATAGAAACTTCGTTACTTTTTTTAAATTTGGTGACAATGTTTGCTCGCAAATTAATCAGTTCATTAACTTCTTCGAAATGTAGTTCATCTTCAATTCAATCAATCAGACTTCTTACAAGGGATCGGCACGAACTGTCGCTCGAGTTTTCTAATGAAATATACATTTTTGGATAGCCCATCAGGGGTACATAAAAAGTGAAAAATAGTAGGTGCCCGTTTTTTGATTAACGAAAGTTATTGGCCTTTTTGTGGCGAACCCAGGCATTTCTCTATGCATTAAGCTGAAGTTTTTTGATAAAAACAAAATTTAAAAATATTTTACGAATTTTCGCACCATGAACATTAGATGAAAAAAACTTATGTTTGTGGTTAGTAACTGTCATAATTGCCTCCATAGGGTAGCTGATTGGTGAAATAATTGTCTGATTGCGAGGTACGAAAATTCGTAAAATATTTTTAAATTTTGTTTTCATCAAAAAACTTCAGCATAATGCATAGAGAAATGCCTGGGTTCGCCATGAAAATGCCCATAACTTTCGTTAATCAAAAAACGGGCACCTACTATTTTTCACTTTTTATGTACCCCTGATGGGCTATCCAAAAATATATATTTCATTAGAAAACTCGAGCGACAGTTCGTGCCGATCCCTTGTTAGTGAAAAGACTTCATTTGATGCTAAACCATTGATTGCCGTTCTTCAGCTCAATAGCACTTCTGACAGAGAGGCAAACCATCGTGCAAGTGAAAGGTTAATCCGCCAAGCTGCTTCATATAGATGTTCAATGGCGTTTTTACCCGAAAATTTCGATTCAGTTGTTATCAGTAAGAAGCAAGTCACTGCTTCGTTGGAACCGATTGATGGTCCTATGATTAATAGGTATCGAGATTTAGCTAGATCTTTAAATATTTGGCTTTCACTTGGTGGCTTTCATGAGAAACCAGAACACATTGGTAAGATTTGGATCAACAGTGACAAATTTTTAAGACTTGTTTATTAGATAATCTTATTTCTGTTCATTAATTCATTGATCTAATCTTCATGAATATTCCTAGGATAAAGCACTGAAAACAATTCTATGAACAACGCTCTACTTCAAATGTTATTTTGTTGCAAACATTATGGGTTCATTTAAAAACGCATTACCTAATACTATGCTTCATCTGTGTTTGGTGTTTATAATTGACTTTTCAATCTTTTTTCAGATGACGGAAGAAAATACAATACTCACCTCATGATCAATAACGAAGGAGATATCGTTTCAGTTTATCGCAAAATTCATCCTTTCGATGTAGATGCTCCTGGTGATGCTCGAGTTATTGAGTCTAATATTTGTATTGCTGCTGATGAATTAGTCCCACCAGTCGAAACTCCAATCGGTAAAGTTGGTCTTGGTATTTGTTATGATATAAGGTTTGCTGAGTTTGGAATAGCCTTGGCAAAAGCTGGTGCCGATGTCTTGACATATCCTTCGGAATACTCAGTAAGCAATGGAGGAGCTCTTTGGGAGCCCCTTGTTCGTGCTCGTGCCATAGAGAATCAGTGTTTTGTCATCGGTGCATGTCTGACTGAGTGGAAAGATGCCAAAAAAGCTTCATGGGGACGTTCAATGGTAGCCGACCCTAGAGGTTGTATAATAGCTCAAGTGGGTGAAGATGTAGGCTTAGCGGTAGCTGTAATTGATCCTGAGGTACAACGTCAAGCCCGAATTTTGCTACCTAATGTGAATGATCGACGACCTGATATATATGGTGAAATAATTACTGCTAAAGCAAAACAAAACTAAATTAATAAGAAAGGTTCAATAAAATTTTAACTGCGTCTTACCTGTAATTCATTCTAGAAAATGTATCCTTTAATCTTTCTTTACCAATATCGTTAGGAGGAAAAGGCGGTGATTATGATGAAGAGTTAGATTGAAGGGAGAGTAAAATGATGGCCAGGATCACGGGATAACGGATATTGAATATAATTAAAGGACTCGTCATTCTACTTTTAAATTCAAATTCACCTCATTCTTAAACAAATTAAAGTAGACAGTAGGGACAGGATTTAAGTTAACATAAAGAGTACCATAAAGATCCACTAGCGACTAGCAATGAGACAATAGGTAAAGTTGGTATCTCTTGACCGACAATATTTTATCTTTCTTTTCTTTTATTCTCTTTCTAATTTTGAAAATCAATATCTCGTGAATGGTAGCGCTTAAAATCAGTATTCGTTCAGATAAAGTGCCACTCTTTTATTGAAAAGCAATTACTCTTTATTGTCAAAATGAATTAGTAAATGCTATTGTTGCAAAGTAAATGGTATAAAAAGATGAGGATGATTTCAAGTACAGTGCGTCCTCGCTTAAGTTATAATTTTTGTGGGTGAAGCTTAGGGCAAAAAGCCAAAAGATGGCTCTGTTTTACTAATTTTCTGGTAGCAACTTACAATGGCCCCAACAATTTATAATTGCTTGGGAAGTTAAATCAAACCAGCTTTCAGAAATAATCTTGATCACTTCAACTAAATCAATACATTTTGTTATATCGTTTCCATTGCTAACCCACTTAGCCAGTAAGTTAACCAGTTTACCCATTGAGCTAAAACGCTCAACAAAAAATATAACTTAACCGAGGATATAACTTAAGCGAGGACGCACTGTATCTAGACACAATCCATGGGTGAATAGATTCACCCAAAGTTCCAAAGAAGAATATCAGTGAAGTGACTCTACTTGATATCGTAAAGCCATCGTATATCGTAAGGCCAAAAGAGAAAGCAAAACAAGGTGAAAAGCCCATGCTAAGAAGGCCAAATGAGATCCAAGTCAATGTTAAATTGCTGTCAGCTCCAGCAGCCATAACTGAAGCTCCACAAATCACTATTATTACATTGAATATGATTAGAGTTGCTTCTGTAAAGTATATTGTTAATGGAATCAACACGAGCCTGTATATACTGGCAATTGACCAGTAAATAGTGACCAAAAGAGCAGCATCTTGTTTGTTCAATCTCAAATTAGATTTAACGCCAAAAGCTGGACCAAGAGCACCTTGAAAGATTGAAATTTTCAATTTGAAAATTTCTGAAAACACATTAATGGTTACTAGTATTGTTTCATCGAATAATATTATATTCAGTTTTGTTGCTGATGTGTATTAGACAAATTGAAGCCTCGTGTTCAAGTGTGCTGTAGTCGTACAGTCTGCAGAAATATTAAACGATTTGCAACATTGAACAGATAGAACCACTATCTGTTCAACTAGATAGATATAACAACCAGATAGTACTTAAAACTTCTTTCCATTTGTTCACCTTTCGCATTCATTCTCCGGCATTGCATGATATAAGATAATTTCTTCATATTAGAAATCTGTTAACAACTGATTGTTTTCAAGGTATTAAGAGATGAAAGCTGGCCCAGTTTGAATCTTTCCTCTGCCTTAGGGATTGAAATGAATGTAAAAACATAATGAGACTTCATATCATTCTATCTCACAGGAGGTCCATAAACAGCGCTTTTGTTTGCGCAATGTGCGCAATGTGTTTTAATAAGTAAATGAAATAAAGCTAAGCAGCTTCGATTTATACTCCAGGAGGTTTAAACATTTTATTTTCATGAGTCTTGAAGCCCATGCAAAAAGAAAGTTATTTCAGTTTGAAAATTCTTGATATTCATCTCTAATTGGAGAACTTTTCTTGTAAAATTTAACCATGAGAATTACAAGAAATATGCATAAAAATGAGTCGATAAATACCATTGTTGCAAAATAATTAGTATAAAAAGATGAAGATGATTCCATGAATCTAGACACAACCCATGGGTGAATCGATTCACCCAAAATTCCAAAGAAGAAGATCAGTGAAGTAACTCTACTTGAAACTGTAAAGAATTTCTGAATAAGACCGAAACATAAAGCAAAACAAGGCGCAAAGCCAATGCTAAGAAGGCCAAATGAGATCAAAGTCAATGTTAAATTGCTGTCAGCTCCAGAAGCCATAACTGAAGCTCCACAAATTGCTATTATCACATGGGATATGATCAAAGTTACATCAGTAGAGTATATTGTCAACGGAATCAACACGAGTTTGTACAACCCTAAAATTGACCAGTAAATGGTCACCAAAAGGGTAGCCTCTTTTTTGTCTAATCTTAAATTAGATTTAACTCCGAAGGCTGGACCAAGAGAACCTTGATAGATAAAAAAAATAGAATGAAGAGAATAATATTTGAAAGGGATTTTTATTAAGTATTACCGCAACAGAATGTTTATGATAAGCAACATAAACAATCTTTACTTACTGACGAGATTTTGTCCACCAAATTCAAAATTAACAATTAACGCTGTCAGAACTATGGCCAGTATTTGTTTGGATCTCTGGCCGTCATTTGGTTTGTTATTAGTTGATTCTTTATCTTTGTCATTATCATCATCACTTTCAATTTGGTCATTTCCATAGATGAAAATAATGAAAAATATAAAGGCAACAGCAGCCAGGAATAGTCCCATTATGAGGTGAGGATATTGAATGAGAACATCATCTTTGGTGTAAGATTTACTATCAGTTGAATTGATTCCATGTCGGTTATTGTAATCATCAAAATCAATGGGAAGTAAAAACGGCCGTGTAATCAACGGAGCAACCAAAGCACCAACATCAAAAAATAGGTGAAGAGCTTGAAGGTAGTTAGTGCATTGTGCTTTCCATAACAGCGCGATGTAAACATGGCAAACTAATAATTTTTGGATTCGATTAATATAGTTAAATGATAAATAAAATTAGATAGACTAATGATTATTATATTAGATGATAATTTGGTTAACTTTGGTACTAACATATTTCGAGAAAACCAAGAGATAATCCACCAAATATTGTAGCTACCGATAATGGCCAGAAACTGTTGAACCATGGAGATACAATTATGGAAATACCAAGAACCAGGTTTGATAAACTAAGACACAGAACTAAGCTGATATATTTTTCAATAAATCCAGCTAAATGATGAAAATTTAATTGAATATTTATTAATTTATTATTAAGCTTTTATAAAATAATTCCAACTCACCTAAGATCGATCCAACAGTATCCCCAATCGCTCTTAGTTGGACAAGAGTAGCCATTGTTTGGAAATTTTCATTTATTAAAATCTGGTAATCAAGTAAAGATGATCCAAGTAGGGTATAAACACTTCCCATTCCAGCATAACTGGCAAAACATACTAAAGTGTTCAGTAATTTGTAATTATTGGCCCGGACATATTCAGTCACAAGTAATTTAAAACCCATTTGTTTCTTGAAATAGCTGTTTAATTGTAAAATATTGCTCGTCAGCGGGCGATAACTTATTAACGTTATGGATGTATTTCACTAATTACAAAGGCAATTTAATATTGATAAACCTAATCGATAGTGAGAGTTACTTGCATTCATTTACTTAGCTGTCCTCTCCATTGTCTCTCACTATTTGTATACAGCTAATTGCATGCATCTTTGTACGTCTTGATTAAACAAAAATGAACTGATTAATGATCAGAGATCATCTAAATGCCGATGCCATGTGATATTAATAATATTATTGAATATTGATTGGTTGAGAGAAAAATTTCAAAATCAAATTGCTATACAAATCACAAGGGACAGTAAGTCAGCAATAAATGAACCCATTAAATTAAAAAACCTCCATGAAATGAACCCGAATAACATGTTAAAAATATAATAAATTCATTAACACGGTGGCTCAGATTCTAAAAGCTCTACATTTAACATGAAACAAAATGAAATTCTTGCTCTAGTGTTATTGAAGAAGACCGGTTATTGGTGATGTTGATCGTTGTGGACAGTATTGATTCATTTTGGACACATTTTATTACACAATCTAAAATGATCTCTGTTTCGATGAATGATTATTTACAGTAAATAATGAAAATTTTGTATGCATTTAAATTATTGGTTAGGAATTTTGAAGACTTCCAATGAGTGAGCTATTTGATTGAGATTCCTTTTTATTAGATTTATCTTATTTTCATATTCTTCACGTTCTTCGTCCAGTTCACGTTGAACATTTGTGAGACTCTAAAAGAAAAATTAAAATAAAAATAAAAAATTAGTAACACGCAAACGTGATAAATTCATGTGCAGCCAAGAGCATAAGAAAACCTTAAGTATGCTAATTAGCTGAAGTTTAGATATAAAACGTCTGATCGACTTACAGTGATCGTTTTTGTTAATTTTTCGACGTGGGCATTTTTTTCTTTTATTGCTGACTTCAGCTCTGAAATTCTCTCCGATAGGAACTCTTTCTCTAATTGTGTTTCTGTAAGATAAAAAAGAGAGAAAATATAAGATAAACGAAATTAGGTGTCGATAAGAAGAGGCAAATTAAGGAATGAATCAATTTAAGGAAAATTAATTAGTCACATCGATGCGTACCAATTGTATATTTTTCATATGCTTCCAAGATAGCTTCAATACCCGGCCATTTGAAGCCAGTAGAGTGATTAGATTCAGAATTTTTTGTCGATTTATCTTTATGACCAGGATCCGAATACGATTCAGATTTCATATTAACACATTTGATTGATTGCGAATCATCTTTCATCCTTTCAACTGCTTCAGCTTTTTGTTTTGAATTTTTTTGAGCAAACTCTTTATTATCCAAAGATTTCAATAATCCTTGTTTAGCATTATTAGACTTTGATTGTTTACGGTCAGTCACATTCAAAGTACGCCTTTGATTGTGCCATGAATTGTTAACAGCTAAAGGAGTGCAGTTCTCGAGGGAAGATGGTAAAGAGAAGGATGAAGATGAAGATGTACTATTATTGGCGCTGCCATTGATAACTCCATTTTTGTTAAATCGTTCAGGATATATTCGGGGTTGAGACGAAAGATAGTTTAGCCACTTGTCTAAAGTTTCTTTGGAGAGATTATTGGTGATTTTACCATAACTTAGATTAATTGATCTTCGTCTGTCTCTTTCCTCGAGAACACCTTCCCAAAGTAGTTCACGTTCCTTCATTTTTTCAGCATTCAATTCATGTTTAAGGCCCAAAATGTTCATGTAGCCGCACTTATCATCAAACTTTACTTCAGCTTTATTTAAACTACTCGGTAGAATATCAGTTGGTTGTAAAAATATGTTTTCAGAGTCGTAAAGTTCAGGTTGTGGCACATTAGTCAAATCGAATGGTTTAGCATCAAGATTTGAATGGAATCGTCTACTAGAAACATGCTTGTTAAAGAGTAAATTGCGCTTGGTTGAATGTGTTACCAATCCAAGTCGACTGAGAAAATCAATTTTCTCTGGTTTTGCATCCAATTTCAATGGCGGTCCTGAGGTTATCATATATTTCAATCGATTTCTCGCTTTATTCAATTCGGATTCTTCCTCATCGGATTCATCTTCACTGCATGTTAGTTCATCGTCACTAGTTTCAACCGATGCTCTAGATGTTGGCCTCTCGGCACGCTCCTTTCTCCTTGCTTTCAATTTCATTTCTAATAAATCTAATTTTGAGACCACCTTAGTTTCAGGTTCAGTAGGCTTGTAACCGTTGTAATCTTTGTGCGGTGTAGGATAAACTGGAATTGCTGGTCGATTTGATGGTGTCAACTCACAAATCGTTGATTTTTTTGATTGAATGTTTAAGTTAGATTGATGAGGTGAAGATACTGATGGTTTTTGAGTCGATTGAGAAGACTGAGTGGATTGAGGTGGTTGGTGTGGTTGATGTGATTGGAGGGGTTGAGATGGTTGAGTTTGCTGAGTTTGTTGAGGTCTTGATAAAATCATTTGTGAAACATGATCCGGTGTGTTGATGAGAAAAGGTGATGGGTTGCACGGAACGAATGGTTGAGATGAAATTTCAATAGAAGACTTAAGAGAAAAATCACTCGGCAGGTCACTGAAACGTTGTTTTTTAGTATAACTATAATCTATCGGATTCTCGAATGCATTATTTCTTTTAACAAAATCTGGATTGATTCTATTGCCCACTCTTGAATCATCTCGTTCATTTATTTGTGGCCTCCAAAGATGGTTGTTTACTGGTGCTGTTGAAATGGTTGTCACTGGGTTTGTTGTGAATGTAGTAGAAGACTGGATTAATTGATGACCAAATTGGTTAGAAATCATATGAGCAGTTTGATCCTTTTTAATATCGATTAAGATGGCATTGGTTCTGTCTTTATTGCTAATCACGGTACTATTTGAAGTTAAGTTAAGAGGTTTTGTACCGGGATTACTTATTGTAACAGATCCATTAAGCTGTTTCTTATTTGAATTTGACATGCTATTCATTTCTCTTGCAGACATTCCAACCAATAAATTACCATTGGTTAAATATTCACGATTCCGAATTCCAAGTTCGCAATTAGATAGTACTGATGTATTCATTTTATAGCTAGGTGGACCGGAAGAAGAGACTGGAGGATGATTGGAAGGATGGTTGGAAGGATGTTGATGAGAATGGGTGGAGACATGGTTAGAGTTTGTTCCATGACCAAGTAATCGTTGCTTTTCGTCGTTAAGAACTCTTTCCTGGTGTGTTGCTAAAAGTTCAGAGTATCGAGAACTCATTTGATAGGAAGGCACATTGGAGTTTGATGTTACATGTCCCGGTGATAACTCAGAGTGATTTAAAGATTGGACATTTGACGTTTGATGGATATTACTTGATCCTGATCGCATGATTCCATATCTTTCAAGATACATTGGATCTTCAATCCTAAAAGAGTAACAACATGGAAATTAATTAATAAATATGATTGAATATATAAAAGAATTAAAATCATAACAGAATAATGGGTTACCTGTAAGGTGCCGGTGGATGAGGAGGCATATGTGTCGTGAGATTGTGATGGGAAGATTGAGAGGATTGTGATGGTGGCATAGATGCTGATGGATTTGCATGAGACGGTGAACCGATGAACGGATTATAAGTGTATCCAGCAGCTACTGCTGCTGATCTTAACCTCTCACTATATGGAAGAATGTGATTAGTGAGATTGGCGGGGGCTGATGATGATGATGATCCTGGGTTTTCAGTGGAGGGTCCAGAAGACTGGGTATTATGTGACTGTGCACTTTTGAGAAGGCTTTCTTCAAGACTAGAAGATGCATTGGCGGAAACTGATGTTCGATACTGTTGGAAACCGGAATCATTGTGGTTGCCAATGGAATTGATGGGATTATTAGCTGGAGAGTGAATTAATTGATTTGAATTAACTCCTAAAGGGAAGCATGAATAAGGAGAGAAAAACAAAAGGTTTCGATTAATCATTACTTAAGCTTTAAAAGGATAACAAAAATAGTTTGATTGGTTTGCTTTGTATATTATTTCAGACTTTGATTATCAATACTGTAAACAATTAAAAACAAAAGTGAAAATAACAATTGAGATCAACAAATTTTATTTGGATAAACAAATAAAGGATAAAATGGAGAGTGGAGATTATAGAAGGTATGGAACGGATAAAATACATTGAAAGGCAGAAGCTAAATTGAATTATGATAGAAGATCGATAATTTGCCACAAAATTGTGCATAAGATTGCACCGAGTCGAATCTAGATTATCTCAGTTTAGTTCAATTAAGGTTATCCTCTGAACATATACATAAGCATGAACTAAATAAGAGGGTGAGAGATAGAAGGAAAAGAAAGGTCGGTTTGTTTTCCTTACTTCGTTTCATTTCCTCTTTGTTACTCTATCTTTCTCTCAATACTGTTAAGTAAATGACTTGTGTCAAGTCTCTTCTTCGTCTTGTAGTTCTAACCTTATATTTCTCATTCGCATAACTCAGCTGACGGTTTAAAAGACCAAAGTCATTTCTCTGTCCCTCATCCCTCTCTTTCACTTCTCCATTCTTCCGTTCTATGTTTTTCTTCTCTCCCTTCCTACCAATTTAACCAGACAAGTTCCCAGGATAAAGTCTCAATGTATTATATTCTTGATATAACATCTTATCTTTCCTCTCCTTCGCTAATATTTTAGGTTTTTCTCTTTCTCTTGTTGACTTCTATCTTCAGGTGAGAATAGGACCAGAGAAAGAAAGCAGACAGAGAAGAAAGAAGAAAAAGCTAAAGAGGGGACAAAAGAGGGAAGAGATTTCATTCGCAGAGGTTAGACTAACAGTCAATGCAAAAATTTTTCCGGTTAAGCCAACAGATTTTAACATCCATTTTATACTCTCTTTTGGGTTCTTTCTTTCTATCTTCTCTCTATGCTTTTTTTCTCTCTCTCTCTCTCTCTCTCTCTCTCTCTCTCTTTCTCTCTAACTCGATATCTGGTCTCCATCATAAACAGCAAGATTACAAATAAACATATTACGGTGTAACTTGAATAGCCAAGACTTCAAGGACAGGATAGAAACAATTGAGACTCACAGCTCACTGACGACCTCCAAATGGATAAAAACCAATGATTTAGGTATAATCTATTTGAGTGAGAAATGAACGTTTATACTTATACCTATACTTGTTCAAAACAACTCAAATTGAGATAAAGTTAGTGAAACAAATAAGATCACTAAAGGTACGATAGAATTAAAATATCAAAATGTGCAACAGCCATGTTTAATCAATCCTGTCCAAGACTTAGATCGGCCTAAATACATGGCCTGACTCTCCACTGTTCAACTATTCCAGCTTTCTTAAAGTAATACAAAAAATGGCCTTGACTCTAAATTAATGTAAAGAAATGTGAAGGATATAAAAAGCAAAAACAAGTAAAACGGAGACAAATCGATAACTAGAGAAGTCAGAATCAAAGAAAAAGAAGAAAAAAGAGAAAATGTGAGAGAAAAGTTTCTCTTGATCCACAAGTTAAAGGCAGATGTAAACCGGGTTAACACATTGAGGATGGAACATCTTTTATCTTAATGATGAACGACAAGGATTAATTGAATAAACAAGGTAAAACCAGAGCCACAAATAATGTTAAAACAAGAGCAAAGAATATTCACTAAATGAAAATGTAGGTAAAGGTGAAATGACAACTTACCCTGTTGATGGGACTTGGATGGACCATTGGTGTTATATCCATTAATTGTAAATAGAGTTGAAGGTGATAGAGATTGTGGTGAAGACGATGAGGACAATTGTGGTTGAAATGTTTGTATCAAAGTTGAAGTGGCTGTCGTTGGATTGGTAGAAAGTGGATGAACAGTCATTCCAGTTTGAAAATTTTTCTCTAAAATAAACTTTTTCATTGAATAATTGAGTTAACTTTATACAAATTCATGAATCAGGTAAACAAGTAAACAATTGATTTTATTGTAAGTGACAGAGGTTATAGTATGACTAAAAAGCATGTAAAGTACAATCAGTCAACATAAAGGAAAGTAATTAAATTAAATAAAATTAAGGCACAAAAATAAGGCTCTTTTCACTTGAGCTTCACAACAGCTTGATATTATATAGTTTAGACAGAGAGAAAGAAAGGGAAGGAAAGGAGCGAGAAGAGGGAGAAAAAGAAAGCAACAGAGTTTTAAAGAGATTTACTTCTCTTTCTTGTTACCTCTAGTGAAAATGTAAGCTTACTCATATGAAAACACACCAATATAAAAGTGCTTTCTTTGTTGGTCTTTTTGGCGAGTTTTGGCTCTTTAGAGATGAAGTCTTTTGACGGCAAACTTTTTTGCTTGGAATTGCTGGAAATTGAGAATTGAAAGAAGCTTCAACTCATCGATTTTGAATTTTACTTAATTTCAGCCATGATTTCATCAACCATTCGATTCGACTAATCATACAACTCTATCAGCGCCAATACCGATCTTCCCATCACAATCTTACGACAGAGATGCCTCCTCATCCACCGGGACCTCACAGGTAAGCCAATATTCTGTTATCATTTTAATTCTTTTTGTATTCTATCATATTTATTAATTTATTCTTATGTTGCTACTTTTCTAGGATTGAAGATCCAATGTATCTTGAAAGATATGGAATCATGCGATCAGGGTGAAGTAATATCCATCAAACGTCAAATTTCCAATCTTTAGATCACTTTGAGACACTCACCTGAACATGTAAAATCAAACTATTACGATAATACAATGTGTCTTCCTATCAAATGAGTTCTCGATACTTTGAACTTTTAGCAACACAACAGGAAAGAGTTCTTGACGACGAAAAGCCAATCAATCTTCTCAACATCAGTATCATCACCTCATCAATCTAACAAAATTATTCAATCAAAAAAGCACCGATTTTTGAACCGACGCTATTCAATTGTCCAGCAGTTCCTGCACCGAACAAAGATTACAAATGTTACAAGCCTACTGAACCTGAAACTAAGGTGGTCTCAAATATTAGATCTAAGCAGCGAGCTAGGGACCAACATCTAGAGCATCGGTTGAAACAAGTGAAGATTGATCCGATGAAGAGGAATCTGAATTGAATAAAGCGAGAAATCGATTGAAATATATGATAACCTCAGGACCGCCATTGAAACTGGAACAAAACCAGAGAAAATTTATTTTCTCGGTCTTTCTCGTTCTACATCTTAATCTACCTCTCATCGATTTTGAATGTTACTAAATTTCAGTCATGTTTTCAGTAAACATAATTCAAAACTTCAGAACGATACTTAGAGTGTTCAGAATTAGCCATCTATTAATTGTTTTTCATAATTGATAGTTCGTTGAATGCATCTAAATTCAGGAAAACAACTATAAACTACTCTAATTATTTTGAAGACTTTGCTCGTAACAGATCAAAAAATTCCTCAAATTTTGCTCAAGGTAAACCAGTTGATTATACAGAAAATTAACTTTCTTACATCAGTGAATTTTTATATCAATGTTTCAGTCCGTCAAAAATGTGTGGTTTGGTATTAAGAAGAAAAGCTGAACCAAAGACTGCTTCAATGCTTATTTTTATGAATCTTATTCAACAATTTTTCTCGTAAATTCAACAATTATTCAATAATCTGGTTAATTAATAAGCTGTTACCAATGATCATGAGTCAAGATAGAAAAAAAAACAGCAAAGGCGGATGAGTCAAAGACAAAAAAGCGAATCGACTTTGAGGATAATGAATTTCGTAGTTTTGATTAGCCATCAGCCAACACCGAGCCATTGTTTTATCTTTATTCATCTGTTGTATTCTGACAATCATTTTCTATTTCGAATACAACCTGAAATTAAATCATTAAACCATTAAATTAAACAGGGCGACGATCTATTAATGCATAGTGTTCACCACAAGAAATTCAGTTCAATTGCTACAACATATTTACTTTTCGCCTTTTGGTATATTGAGCCCAAACAATCTATTATTAGATTGAGTATTACATATTACCATGATAAAAAGTTTTTCTTGTTTCATCACCCAGTTTTGATAAGTTCACGAAGAAATGAAGAACGTGAGGACTCAATAGAGTTTATAGCAAATGAAAACTCAAAAGCACATAGTGTAATAGAAACAAGTTTATTACATAACTCTATTAATATTAACAGTAACTTTTTTTCGCATAGACAGAACTTCCATTGTTTGTACCAATAAATAATATCCGATTGCGCTTTTAAATAAGCTTTGATAAAAGCTAAAACACAAAACTAATCAAAATTGTGATCCATATGAACCAATTATTTCTTGGCTTCTTGCTTTCCTGATTTCCTAAATTTAGTGAAATAAAGTATCAAACCAGCTGTGACACTAAGAGTAAGAATGGAACAATTTCGACGTCCAGTATTAGTATAGGAATTGAAATATTTTGACATTCCAGTAAATTGAGATTCATCGACATGTTCACTGCCACCAGCCATTATTGATAACTGTTTGAATATAAAAAACAATCATTAGCAAAACATTGCATAAAACAACAACACAGGAGCTTTAAAGAGAAACAAAATCCAGATCAAAATATACTCACTTAAGAAACTACTTTGGCCACAAAATTGTCTGATTGACACAATTGAAAAATTAAAAATTAGTTGACACCAGGCAAATTAGACTTGAGATTTGTTTATATATTTGCTACAATTGAAAGTCATTTGATCAGGGATCATATATTAATAACGAACTGTCTGTTTATGCTCACATAATTGAAAAAACTAATCAATTTTACTGATATTCATGGTTTGTAAAAATCAAATTGAAAATAATAATGTTTTATTTTCGCCTAAATCAAAATTTAAAAAATTAATTTCAAGTGTATGCTGTAAATTGATCTTTTAAGCCAAAATCTCAAGTTGTCGCGCTCTGAGAATAGCTACACTGTCTAATTCACACTATTCGTCGGGCATAGCTATTTCACGATCTTCAATTTTCCTTAGTACATTTAGATCATGATTTCATGAGTTTTCTGATTAATGTTTACCGAAAGGAGATTGAAGTTAGTTTTTTCCTAGAGAAATTGAACTGAAATTTGATAAAAATTAGCCACTTCTGATCAAAATCAAGTGTAAAAGCTCTAATAGAGAAAAATTTGAGTTATCATAAAGAGTATCATGTGTCTATCCACTGTTGGATCAAATAAAACATTTTATGTTATTTTTTCGGTGCTTTCTGGATACAAGCTTACAAATGATCGAAACCATTCAATAATTTGGAAACAAAAGTAAAATCTCAGAGTAATAAACACCATTTAGGTGCAAAGTGAAATACTAATATCAACAAAAGCGAAATAACGTGATTGAAGTGATTATAACCATGGTCAATGTAGTTTATCAATCTCTTGCAATATCAATATTGAAACAATACTTCTTTAATTGATATTGGATCGTCAACAGATTAAATGATGAAAAATGAAAGAATGAAGACCTTGCTTTTCATGGAGTCCTTGAAATTAATAAGAAAAATAAATTGAAACAATTGATTAGTGGACAAAAAATGAGGACAACTTTAAATATGATTACAGTTGGTTAACCTAATAGAATGGCTAATCGGATAGAGAGACCCGAAATTAGGGTTAAAGTTAATGCTTTTAACCAGTGAGAAAGGATTGATTTTGTTTGAAGATAAATGTAAATGTAAATCATATTGAAAATGGTTAGGAATTGAATTGATTTAGAGTTGTTGGATTAAGAAAGATGAAGAAACAAAGTTTTACTCAGGCTTCAGTTTTAGTTGATATACCGAGTTAAATCTTGTTTATTATTGTTATGGTTTCTTGGTGGTTCCCAGTTTTTCCAGCAGATTAATCAGTGTTTATCTGTATTGTGTGTTTCAATTAATCAACAAATCACACTGTAAAGGTTTCATTTTTGGGGCAAGAACAAGAAAAAAAACGAAAAACAGATTTAACAGTTCACTATTTGCTAACAATCAATCCTAATGAAAGTACAAAAAAATAAGTTAAAGGTAATGTGTGAGTTTGTCTGACAGATTTATCAGCATACAACAACTATTTACTTGATCATTTCAACTTTTGATAGTTAAGGTGGTGTTTGGATTGATGATCAAGATCAAGGATAATACATTGGGATCCAACAATCAGCCAAATTGTTTCACTCCTGTTTATATTTTCAATCTTTTCCCATTTTCTTGATCACATCTTCATTTTGTTTTGTGTCTTTGTAATTTTCACCATTAATCACCTTTAAATTGCCATCGAATCTTGATTTTTGTTTCTTGATTCCAACAAATTTCGTCCGATTGGCTTAGATTATAATTAATTGCTCAACGATGGGAACCCGAGAAAGTAAAATGATGTCCTCTTCAATCAGTGGTCTTGCTGCAAGTTCATCCACTTTAACAGCGTCTGCATCACGCTTAGCCAATGATCGACTTGCTCCGTCCACTAAATCGATCTATTATTGTGACCATGATAAAGGAGCCATTTGGAGTGATTTACTAACTACTGACCTATTAGAGTATATCCCCGATCACTGGTCACAGTTTGAGCCACCTTCTTCCTGTACCAATCTACTTCTTGCCATACTTTACTTTTTAATATTTGTTTTTGGCTGTGGAGGCAACGGATTGGTTATTGTCCTTTATCTTAAGTAATTACAGTGTTAATTTCAAATACATATCCAGCAACTAATTATGATTAACTTTTACACTCTATTCTTTGCTCAATGCTTACCATTTAAAATTAGATGAAGCCTTTTGAACGTAACCACAAATTTTGCTTTGTATACATTTGTTTTACGAGTCTAGGCCTAATTTTTTTGCGATTTAGTCCCTTTTTTTATACCAAAATGATGAATATTATCATTGATTTAAGCTAATCTATTCTCTTTTATACACAGAAACAAAAAACTCCGAAGTCCATCCAATTTATTATTGTTTAATTTGGCAATTGCTGACTTCTTTATGATCTTTAAAACTCCTGTTTTTATTTATAATTCAGTTAAATGTGGACCTGCTCTTGGTTCATTAGGTAAGTCCTGTTAATTGTTTCAATGTCTTTCTTCCCTATTCAAATAGATTCATTGATATAAGTTGAGCCTGTGAAATGAAATCAATCATTCTGACAAGGTTACATACTTAATGCTATTAAAAATAAACCATTAACTCCCAAATCTGTGATTTTTTAACAGAAGTCTTAAGTTGTAAAATAAATCATAAGATTATTAGTTTAAGAAGGAGGATAATTACCAGAATTAGTGTTGAAAAGGAGCTCTAAAAGTGTATTAGACATGATGAAATGGGTTTTAACATCATTTGGACATTGTTAGGAGCAAAGAGGCTTACACTTGTTACAATTTTCATGCTTTGTTAAAGACTTCTAACTATAATAGTTAGTATTTTTAACTCAACCAACATTCATTTGATTCATTTTTAATCATTTTAGGTTGCGATGTTTATGGTTTTCTTGGTGGATTAACTGGTTGTGGAGCCATTTTCTCGGTTGCGATTGCTTCTATAGATAGATACAATGTCATCTCAAATCCTTTGAATCCACGTCGACTAACAACAGTTACATCAACATTGGCTGTACTCTTTATCTGGGCCTATTCAGCCTTCTTTGCGACTTTACCATTGCTCCAAATTTTTAATCGTTACACCTATGAAGGATTCTTGACCAGTTGTACGGTTGACTATTTGGCTGAGGAAACGTCCGTTCGTGCTTTTGTCTTTTGTTACTTTGCCGCTGCTTGGTGTGTCCCAGTAACCATTATTGTTTGCTCCTACTATGGTATTTATAAAGCTGTTGGTGCCTCAGAGAAGTCTTTAAGAAAGATTGAAGATACCACCGGTGGGACATCAGGAAAGGACAAGGGCAAAAACAGTCAAAAGGAAGAAATTAAAATTGCCAAAACAGCAGCTGTCCTCATCTCTCTGTGGCTCGTCTCTTGGACACCTTATGCAGCCATTGCTTTAACTGGTGCAACTGGAAATGGTGCTCTTCTCAATCCAGGTTGGTCCATGATCCCAGCCTTAACCGCTAAAATAGCTGCCACAGTGGATCCATTTGTTTACTCCTTGTCTCACCCAAAATTCAAGAAAGAAATTGAAGCCATGTTCGGTTCTAAATCACAAGGTAAAGGTGCAGCAAACAAGGCACCAGCCGATGATACTGCTACAGTCGACACTAAATACTAATCAGATAATGTCACCAGTATAATGTATCATAACTGAACTGTTTTGCTGAATTATGGTTTACTCTTTCGTTTCTCATCATTTATCTCATTCACACTCTTTTACTGCTCGCAAACTGTGAAAACATGAGTATATTCATGATTTATTTATTGATAATTTCAGTGTTTTAGCAATAATCCTAGTATTGACATTCAATCATCTCATCAGTAAACCTTTATTTACTATTTACACCTGAAATAACTGAACTAGTTGGCTGTTAATTTAGACCAATTTAGATTTTTTTTAATTTCAGTGATTGATTGAAGAGTTTCAACTGTTAGTACATGGAAAATTATTATAAAAAAATTTGACTTTCTCATAATAAATTAAAGCTGGATTCGCTCGAGAGTTATGATAAGCGCATTTAGCGATCAGCCATTTGGCCTTCAATGGTTCATTAGTTCAAGATGCTGATATTTATGTACAATTGATTCAATATTTTATTTTGATCTTCATTGAGCAATTTGTTTTAATCCATCCTAATCTCATTGAAATGAACTGAAATAGCAATAATTGTTTCTCAATTAGATCTTGTATGGATTATCAGCTAATCTGTTTAACCAAACATTTTAAGTTATTAATAAACTCAATTAAATCTTAACTCACTACTTTGTCCTGTCATTAGAGGCTTGAAACTGGATGTAAGCACTAATCGATGTAAAAATTGATTTAGTTTAACTAATTTTTGTCACATAAGAGTAATTTTCATTGGAGAAATCGTTGAAATTTCGTGTTCGATGAAAATGATCTTTTATCAACATTTGGACATTAAGATGATACTGGTTGATGGTGGATGGATTATTATCATTAATAATGATGATATTTTAAAATAATATTAATGATAACAAGAAAAACTTGATTCGATTTGTACCAAAAAGGTAAACCTTAAATGTCTCAGATCTTTAGCTGGGTGACTTGAACATTCGCTTACGTTAGTAACATTTAATGTTGATGATAAACTGTTTGAACAAATGAATTGCTTGAAAAAGTTTACATTCGTCATTTCAACAAATTGTTATTCATAGGCTTTCAACCCAATTATCAGTTAAAATTTAATTAAACTAATTTTTTTCAGATCAATTTTTGCATGTGAATCAAATTTTGTGTTAAAACAACTTTCAATAATGGATCAAATTCATCCTTACAGATTCATTAATCAATGTTAAAGTGTCGTTTCAATGCAATTTCCTCGTATTAATTAGAAATAAATGCATATAAATTAATCACAATTAACAACAGAAATTCATCATTTTTAAAGTGTAACAGCCTTTGCTGATCGATTTATTCGCAGATCAATTGTAAACTATTGTCATCTAAGTGACAACAATATCTTAAATCGTCTCATATTTTTCCAAAGCTGAACTTTCTAGTCAACAAAACTCAAAAAAAACTCGCAACTAACTGTTATAAATCAAATTGTATTTTTTGATTTAGGTTTATCATTTATCGTTTATAATTTACCATTACCAATACACCATAGATGAATGAATCGTCATTAAGCAGCCGCCAAGATGCAACTTTGTATTTGTGTTAAAAAATAATACCTTTAAAATTGATCAAATATCAATCACAAATTTTGATTGCATGAAAGATGATTGAAGATGCTCTTGATCTGAAGATATTCATGATGTTATTTCATTGTATGAGATGACTAAGCTTGCAAGCAAAGTCAATATTTATAGATTACTGCATAAGCTCTTGGAATGCATACCACAATAAACACAACCCGAAATCTTGTCATGTTATCACTCATAATCAAATCGAGTCTAAAAGAAAGCGCTGAGGAGCCTTATGGGTCTAATATGCCACGAATAAAATCGTAGATCATCAAAAAATATATTGCATAATTCAATCTTCAGACCTTGAAACTATCACTTGAATTATTTCTATTATCTATTTATAATTATTCATATTAGTGTTATTTTTTACTATCATTAAATTTATTCAATTCAATTCAAATTTCAGAAAAAAATTCATTTCAGTCAAAAAATCTAAGGATAAGTCCAGATTTTTGGTATTGAAAACCTAAATTTTTCTGTATTGAAAATCTAGTTTTTCTGACTCTAGAATAAATATTCAACTTTTAATTGAACTGAGTTTTAGGTTGCAAATTTCAATGGTTTTTAATGACAATGAGTTTTTATCAAATTTTGATCACTTTTAGTACCCATGTCTACTGGGAAAATATGAGGGAAAAGGAGATGAAAATTATGACCAAAATGATGAACCAAAGTGACCAGGATAAGTCCAGAAATTATAAAGATAAAATTAGTTATTTCATTAAAGATTTAACAACCGGACAAAGCATCTCAAAAAATGAAGAAAAGGCCATTTATAAAAAATATATGACAGGATATGGCCGAAATTATAGTTGTATTTTGCACTCAAATTGTGTTTTAAAAATAAGCAGAAAATCTATTCTGTTGAAAACCATTTGTCACACAATTTTTTTAAAATCAATTGTCCAATAACTAATTGTAATTCGTCTTTTGGTGTTGTCACCAATTTTATAAAGCATTTTAAAAAAGATCATGATAATTGATAAGACACATCCATGAGAAAAATGACAAAAAATCGATTTTACTTCATTATTGTTTAATAAATGAAAAAATTCATAGTTTAATCTTGTTTCAATTATGTTTCAATCAATTATTGGTAGGCTCGGGTAATCATTGGGTACTCAAGCCTCCCAATAATCAAATGAAACTTATTTGAAATTGTTTGTAATTAAACATGGATAAGTCTGCATTTTTTGAAGTTAAAGAATGAATATTTTTATATCGAAGTTTTTTAAAAAATTTGACGATGATTTTTACAATGTTTCTCGAAATCGTTAATTGTAGTAAAATGTTTTGAACAATCAGGGAAGGGACAATCAACATAAAAGAAAAAGGATTGTAAATGATTTTCTACGTTGTAGATTTTTTTCTTATTAATAAATTTACATTTCTCCTGACAAAGGAAACAAGAATAATTGTGACCAGAGCCAGTCATAAAGTGAGAATATATTTCTTTTTCTTGCTCTTTGCTAACAATTAGTCCAGTGTTCCGATCTCGTAAAAAATGGATAACTTGTTTTTTATACAATCTGGACTTATCCATATTTTTTCATTATTTATCATCTCCTGCTTCACCCTGTTCCATCTCCATCCCAGCATCATTTGCAGCCTCGTTTTCAAATATTTTCTCATCATTTTTTTCGTCCATTTCCTTTTCATCTTCGTCATCATCCTCTTCAATTGAATCATCATTGATTACGGGTATTAAAAGTGACAATCTCATTAAAACCACAAAACAATTATCAGGTTCTTCGTCAATTGACTTATCCTCGATTTTGTTAATATTTTTTGGGAATAAGTCAAAAGATGCCAAAAATTTTTCTTAGTTTTGGTTGGATTTATCCATTATTAAAACACTGAAGTACAGTCAAACCTGTCAAAATGAGACTCTCTTAAAATGAGACGTTGCCAAGCAACATAGTAACCATTGAGAGACTTCATTCAAAGTTAAGTTAACGTTTTTTCAAAATGCCTCGTCGTAATCTCAACTACCATGAGAAATTAAAACTTATTCAAGTGAAATCTAAAAATAAACATGTTGACCAATTGATGAGTGAATTCAAAGTGAGCAGAGCAACAGTATTCCGTATATTGAATAACTCAGAGAAAATCATCAAAACTGTCAATGGTTGTAAAGGTAAAATGAAGAGGTAAGTTGTCATTTACTACCATTGATTATTTTACCAATACTCACTTTAATTTTTTTTTGTTTCTCAGAATTGTTGAATCAGTTGATTCTTTTGATCAAAAAATGGTTCAATATATTAAACAAATGAATGAATTTGGTTTTCCAGTAACAAGTTTGATGTTAAAACTAAAGGCTAAAAGATTGGCGGCAAATGAAAACAAAGAACTTGTAGGTTCAAATGGATGGTTGGATTGCTTTAAAAAACGATGTAATATCAAACATGGAAGACTCAGTGGTGAATCAGCAAGCACTAACATGGAGATTGTGACCAAATTTAAAGATGAAATTATACCAACAATAATACTCAAATATCCACCACAATTCAGATACAATTTAGATGAAACAGCAATTTTCTATCGCCAACTGCCAAACAAAACATATTTTGTTTCAAAGTCTGCTCATTTTGGTTCAAAGATATCAAAGGAAAGAGTTTCAATTTTAATCGGATGCAATCATCGAGGTGATAAACTTATTCCTATGATAATTGGAAAATCTAAAAATCCAAGAGCATTGAAAGCTAACTATTCCGAGTTTCAAAATCTACAAATAATTTATAAGTCAAATAGTTCAGCTTGGATGACACTTAAACTCTTCGATCATTATCTATCTGAATGGCACAAGGAATTAATAGAGAAAGATGAAAAAATAGCTCTCATCATTGACAATTTTGCAGGACATAAGGTTGATGAGAATAAGTTTCCTAATATTCAATTTTATTGGTTACCTCCACAAACTACTTCACATCTTCAACCAATGGATAATGGCATAATCAAAGCCTTCAAAAACAAATATGTTCAACATTTATTTCAAAGATTCTCGGAATATTTTGATCAAAACATGTCACTCAATGTTATCATGAAAAACATCAATATTTTTGATGCTTTGAAATGGATAAATGACTCTTGGTCGGAAGTTTCAATGGACACCATCATTAATTGTTGGAATCATGCTGGTTATCGTGAAGAGATTGTTGATGAATCTCTAATAATTGAGAATATTGAAAATAATGATGAAGATGATAATGTTGCTCAAATTTACAGTCAGTTAACTGAAGGCATCAAAGATTCACCGACTTTAGTTGAATACATGGATAGACTGACGATGAATGATTTAAACACCTATTCAGTGTCAGATTATGAGAGTACAAGGTCTTTGTAAACTGTATTTAATTTAAATTAATCTAAAGTTCAATAAAAACTCACGAAATGAACAAATTTAATCACCAATCTCACACCTAACAAGAGATTGTTTACATTCTGCAGTTATTTTCAGGGACTTTGCCTTTAAAATTGCGTAAAAAGCTATCCCCACGAAGTCTCATTTTGAGAGGTTTGACTGTATCAGTAAAAACATTAAAAGCAAAAATTGAACGAGTCTATTAAAGCTAAAATTAGAATTATATTTAGAGACTAATTTAATTAAACTTACCTAATTAATGAATATCGTTAATCCTCGAATTAAACACTTGATAAGTCAGGTCAAATAATTAACTAATTCAATAAAATAAACTAATATAAAACTAATATAAATATAAAATAAAATAAAATAAACCACCCAAGTCTATAGACTTAAACTTGGCTCGACTTAGACTTGCATTAAAATTTGTAGAAAGGATTTTAGATTAAAATTGTACAATTGACTATTCTTTGATGTTTAAAATGTAACTTAACTTTGTATCACAGATGAAATGAGATGGAAATAAAAAAGGTGAAATGATTGAGCAAAGTTTTTTTAATATTATTTTCCTATCAACAATAACAGTTAACTGACATTGCTGGAAGGAGTTATCAATGTTCTGATTGAGTGTGGATCCAAAGTTATTGGAACTGAAACTGAAGCAAATTTGTTGATAACCAGGTTAACTGGATTATCATTTGTATTGAGGATAACAATAACCTTCTGGTTACTTGGATCTTCAAAAGCTGCTAAATAAACTCCTCGAGAATTACCTTGAACTTGATGGCCAATGTACACTGAACCTGGTGGGATAAACTTGGAGAAATGTCCCAATGAATAAAACATTGGATTACGATAGTAAATTTTTCTATCAGTGTCCACAAGTATTAAACCATCAGTCGGATTGTTTGCCCATGAAGGACCTCCTTTTAAATCGAGAACAAGATTCCAATCAAGCCATCCAGTGGTATAACGATTAATATCTTCAATTATATCTATGGCATAAGTTTCGGCTCGAGTCCAGTTTCCAAGTTGAGCTGAAATGAAGCGAAATAAATATTGAGTGTCAATTTTAAATGGTAACTTTTCTTAGCGATTCTAACCTCTTCTAGTGCTAAACCTTTCATAACCTTCGCATGCTTCAGTTGAAATGAGAAAATGATTCGGAAATTTGTCATGAACCACATTGAGTTCATTGTAACGTGGTCGATTGTCGATCTTATACCAATGAAAGGCAACGCCGTTGACGAAGGAAGCAGCTGTTTCATCTGTAAGAACAACTTGAGTGTAATTAGGAAGATATTCTCTGGCGTCATCGTAAAGAAGTAAATTAAGATTATCTCTTCCATAACCAGACTTTTCAAGTTCAGGACCTAAGTCATCTTTAATCCAATCTCGCAAATTTTCTGGTGTAAAACCGAGATTGTTGTAAAAAAAGTCTTCATTTTCAATAGCTTGAGTTGGCTCATTTTGAGTTGTTATCGCCCAAAAGTCGACTCCCTCTTTAGCGTAAGAATCAAGGAATCTGTTTAAATTGATACAAAACGTTAAGAGTTATATATTATTACATCAAATTTAATTTCATTTTCATTAAGATATTGCTTACTTAACTAAATATCTGGCCCAAGCTTTATAAAAAGGTCCACCTGGTATTCCTCTGAGAAAGCCACTTCCAGTAATATTGTTATTGGTTTTCATCCAACCTGGCGAGGACCAAGAACTACAAATCAATCTAAAAGGACCATTTTTTAGTTCTAAGGCTCTTTTAATCATTGGAATCTGTAAATGAAATGAAAATTGCAAAAATGGAAATTGAAAGTACAAATTGTAAAAGATGACATCAACCATCAATACCATTTTTAATCACCAAATATAAACTTCAACTGTTCAACTTGAAAACCATAAGAATCACAATGTTGCTTACCTTTAAATTTGTATCCTCAGGTTGAAGTGCAAAATTTTTCAATTCTAAATCTTCTTCATCATTGTTATCATCATAGGTATAGACTCGAGAAGAGAAATCAGTTCCAGCAATTGGGACTCGACCAATTGCATAATCTATTCCATGGGTTGAGACATAATCTTTCATTATTTGATCTCGCAAATCCATGGGTAACGTGAGTAAATTTAGTCCCGCAGCATCAGTGAAGGCCCCGCCAAAGCCATGGATAGTCTGCCTGCGATCATTCGATCTCAATGTGACTACAAGTGATGGAGGGTATAATGGTCTGGTTAAATGGTTGAGGTTGACTCGAGTCAAGTGGAAACGATGTTGAGTCCGTGAAGAAACCCATTGATCAAGGTATCCCTTTGGAGGTCGGGTTGTTCCCGGTATTGGTGGACATGAACGAGTATCACAAGCACAAACAAATGAATTTTGATTGAAGTACCTTTTAATACAATGATCAGTTAAACTCAACTGAAATTGTAAGACAATTAACACTATTGTTGACAATTGAAAAGCCATAATGCATTTCAATTGTTCCTTCAATGATTAAACTAACAAAATTTTTCCAATAACTTTCAATATGTTTGAATGTATCAACATAACGAAAGAAATACGTAATAAACGAAAGATCAAGACTCGATTTGTACCAAAAAGGTAAACATTAAATGTCGCAGATCTTTAGCTGGGTGACTTGAACATTGGCTTACGTTAGTAACATTTGATGTTAATGATAAACTGTTTGAACAAATGAAATTAGTTTCCCAATCAACATTTAACTAATGATTATTCATAGTGTTGAAAGCTGGCTTGAATGTGTGTTCAATCAAGCTGTCTATCACATCAGTGTTAGATCTTGTCGATACATTAGTTTAACCTCTTTCTGTTCCAATATCATTATCTACGTACGAAACAATTTTACCTCAAATTAAATTTAAGTTTTACAATTAACACAGAAAAAGAACAGTAAATGGATTTTTTTCCAAAAACAATTTACTTATGTTAATCAAAGCTCAACAGTTAGCAATGAAAATGTTTCTTGTTCAAACAATTGTTCAACTGTGGATCAAATTCATCCTTACGGATTCATTAATCAATGTTAGAGTGTCGTTTCAATGGATTTTCCTTGTATTAATCAGAGATAATGAATTTAAATTAATCATATTTTGTCACACAAATTTATCATTCGCCAATTGGTATCAACGTCAGCTCAGTGAACAGCTTTTGTTTGAAGAGATTTATCAAAAACCAATGTTATCCAAGCAACTATACCATCTTAAGTCGTCTCATTTTGTCCAAAGCTCAACTTGCTAGTCAAAAAATCAAATAAACTCACAATTAAACGTTATAAATCAAATTTTATTTTTTCATTTAGCTTTTATAAACAATTTATCATTTACCATAAATGAATAAATCAATATTAGCAGACTCCAAGATTTAACTTGGTAATTTGTTAAATAATAGCCTTTAAAATTGATCAATGTGGACTCTCTTTGGAGACTTGCTTAGAGACAGTTAACCAGGTTATATCAATCAAAATTTGATTCCGGAGACACATTCACAGTTGGAGCTAATTTCAAATTTTATCAGATTTTCGATCGAAAAACCAATAATTTTTGGACAAACCTAAAAAGATTCGATGAAATTGAGTTTTTCAACGCGTTTGGAAGCAATTGGCATTTACAATATTGAAATATTGGAGTTGAAGTGTTGTCAAAAACGGGTTATCTTTGGAGTTTTGATGAAAATTGTTGGATTAACATGTATTATTCAAGGATTGTGGATAATTCTTGGATACAATCATGATGCCATTACACTTATGTATCATTAGCTTTATATATTCGAAGGCATTGTCTTGACTTTTGGAATCAAACGGAATAAAACTGACAATTGTGAGACATTTTTCAACCTTATACAATCAGTGTTTAGTTTTCAACCTGAAATCTTGTTCAATCCAGATGAAGCGGTTTACCATTTGTGTAATTACAATTCCGATTGGTATTTTTTATCAATATTGCAACAACTCTCGACACCAGTCGAACTCAATTTGGACTTTTATTATTCACTAATGAAAAATCTTGCCAACTATTTACTCGACAGAATCCAATACACCTCAACCCATCTCTTAATAATTTTAACTAGAATAGCTCTTTTTAATGGACCCACAAAGACTCACTTGTCAGTTTTTATGGCCCTACAAACCTAAAAATTCCCAACTCTTAACTCAATATTCAAAGTTTTTATGCAATTCCTTTGCTAGTAACATGAATTCTGATTAAGCTTTGACAGATTTTCGGACATAATGTTCAACCATGGCTTTCAGGTTGTCTTTAAAATCCTTTTAGTTTAGCCACAATTTTTACACAAAAATTTGATGTTTTGACTTCATATGTATAATACAACAATGTTAAGTGTCATTTTGTCTTTCTTTCATTTTTGTTTCTTTTTTACTGTCTATTTTAGTCTCTTTTTTACCTGCTTTTCCTGAGTTTCAGGGTCGGGTTCTAAAAATTTGTATATTTTTGCGGCGACATTCAGGTCAAAACCTTTCTTTTGCGATTAACAGAAAATAGAATCATTGTGTGCAGAAAAATTTTGACAGAAAAATACCAAAACGGTATTAATATAATAGAGCATAGATAATATTATACATATCAAGAATAATATTAATAGTTGTAATAATTAAAATGAGCTGAAAAGTGTTTAGTATGCATAAGGAGCGATTCCGTATTGTGATCCATGGTATGAGTAGGGTCCAGGATAAGCATAAGCGTATCCGTATGGGTTTCTTTTATCAGGATAAACTGGCATTAAATATTGCATATTTTTGGCTTGTTCAGCGCGTTTTTCACTTCGAATACATCGAGCAGATCCAAGGAACATGATTGAAGCAATCAAACACTGGCCGATTCCAAGCCATGCGAGAATATAAGACCAGCCATAATAAAATTCACTCACTCCGTGTTGTTTTAAAACCTTGAAAAGTAGAGTGAAAAGAAAAGTCAATAAGGCAAAAGTCGCAAGTAACAACCAAATCTATAAAGATACTCACAGTTGGCCAACCATTGTATGAAAGTTCATCTTTAAGTTTATGTTGATCATAAAATTGGACTCCATGCCAGAGACCCATGGCACCAGCGTCAAATAAAGCTAATCAAAGAAATGCAAACATAGATCATTAGAAAAATTGTAATCTTGAATGAAAGAGATTTACTCAAATTAAGGATCCAGCAAAGTTAGCTCGGTTACTTTTTAGAAGGGTTAGGTGATGTTATATTATTTTATGGCATTAAAATTATAAATTACCTGCTAAAAGCTGCATAATACCAGTGGCAATGAGATTGGCGTGAGATCGTTTCCAACATCCTGCGATCCCGGTGAAGAATGAAAGAGTCAACAAGAAAAAGGCAACAACATACAATGCTACTACGGATCGAGCAAGATCTGATGAAGAGAAACGAAATATTAGCAGGGTAAATATTGAATAAAATTGTTCATCGTTAACAACGATATTGGTTAAACAATGAAATAAAAATTGTTGGTACAATGAGCCTGACAATGTTGGTTTGTTTACAAATGAAAGGAGGGAAATAATGAAAGCAGTGCCATCTTATAGCTTGTTTAGTAAAAATAATGATCTCAAAGTTGACTGTAACATGACAATTAATGGATACGCTTTAACAGGAGAAGTTAAATTTAGTTAATGTAATCTGTATTCTCAAGAAAGTAAATTAAAAAATTAAAGATTTAACAATCATCAATCGCAATTGAACAACTTTTAAAACATATAATTTGAAAAAGACTTTGAAATGAAATCTTTGCATTTATCCTTCAAGGTTTCAATCATAGATGAATGATCGTTGAAACAAATGACAATCTTGGTGATTATAATGATAAGTTGAGTGTAACAGTAATAACGGTTGGATACTTTAGTCTAAAATTTACATGTTAATTAACAAGGACCAACAATAACAACTAACAGCAACTGTGTGTAAAACAGTATCATTGTCATTACAGCAATAATACAATAAGGATGAAATTGTTATCTTACTCCATGTCTATACCTGTTTTCAATTACAAATGACAGTGAGCTCTTATTGTTGAAATTAAACCAACAATTTAAAGAAATGTTTATCAACATGAATGCATTTTAATCACCAAATAACCGTCTAACAATAAACAACGATTTGCCTGTGCTGTTGGATCAACTCGGTTAGCTGTAGACCATCAAAGATGCTTTACCAGTAAAAAACCCATAAAATGGTTAATTTTGAGAAAATTAATTTAAATGAACTCAACTGGACTATTAAAAGTAATTACTATCAAAACATCTGTTATAAATATAATCTTTTTCTCGTCAGTAATGATGAAAAAAGCCAAATGAATCAAGCCAGTCATTAAACAATTTGATTCAAATTTTTGACTTCACTTCGGGTAAAAATAACCCAATGAGTATTGTCGTTGAATCATATTAAGCTCAATATTTCTTTGAGATTAAACCAGTTTTTAGCATTAAATCAACTCTTGAATCTTCATTTCGTATCAACATTTAAATTTCTTGTCACAATGATAATTGAAATTAGCTTTATGAAGTCAGCTAAAGTTGGTATTTAAGAGTTGTTCATTAGGATGGACTTGGCGCAATAAAAACATTTGAAAAGAAAACTCGTAAAACTTTAAGATTTATGTCAATTCGTGATTAGGTTTACGAACAGGGAAAGTGAAAGATGTCTTGTAATGGTCACTCATGCAAGAGTCCATTTTGCAATTTTCACCATGAAAGGAGTAAAGGTGGTAAAGGAAGAGGAAGAGAGGTAAGAGAAGAATACAATTAAGAATTAATTTTTACTTTTAATTCAAATGGACAAGGAAGTTGTAAATGATGTTCATAATGATGATACAAAATGAATGGAAATATCATTTCTCATGATAACTCTTCAATCATTGAAACCCTTTCTTTTCATCACTTTTCTCTCAAATAATTATCATCATCACTCTCTGTTTTCAACCTGTCATAATCAATTCAATTTACCATTTCATTTTATACCTTTTTTACACACAAAATCATCATTCCTTTATTATCATTTCAACTGAAAACTATTTCCTTCATTTCCAAAATTGACCTTTGTGTCTGTCCAACAAATGTTTCAATTGTTGACCGATACTTACGAAGTCTTTCCCATCTTTGATCTGAAAATTTTTGCGATTCTTCATCTTCAGGAATATGATAATCTACGTTGACACATTGAGTTTGAGTTGGAGATAAATAGGTTTCCACTGTAAGAGAAATTTAAAAATATTGATTAGTCGATTGCAATTAAAATGATTAAAATGGTTCTCACACTTAAAATTCATAGCAATTTGAAAGCTATAAACATTTACAATTCACATTTTGACAGAAATTGAAAAACATTGAAAAGATTCATTTTTTTAGTCAGTTGATCAATTGTTAAAGCCATTCAATTAGAATCAATTAATCACGAAATCTTTAACTTGATGTGGAGACAAAAACAATCAAATTAAGGTCAACAAGGATATAAACAGGTTAACACGAGTCAATCAATTTACGACACAATCTATTGTAAGTTTAATTACAAGTTGCAATTTAAGCTTTTCACTGATCATTTGTTTGCTCATTTAAAGGCAATAATGTACAAAATGATAACCAATGAATCAACGGCAAAACCTGATAATCTGTTGATTATTCATGACAATTAAGAAAAGTTATAAAATATAATATTTTTGTTACCTTTACTGGTTCATTGATTAACTTGAAGTTTATTGACATTTGATATCAATAAGCAAACAATATATTGTTAATTTAAACCATTGAAATTGATTTCTTTTTCAATTGCAACTTGATTGTTGAAATATCCTAATCAACTGTCACTTGAAAGTAACACAATCAAGGGGAGAAAAATCAGGATCAGAGTGAAGTGGAAAAGAAGGTAAAAAATGAAATTAAAGTTGGACAATTAATTGTTTTTTTAGACAATTTATTTCACTTTTGATTCTTCAAAATCAATTGGAATCAAGAGTTTTTGTATGTTTCTCAAGCGATTGAAACAATTGGCAAAATTGTAATCACAAATGAAGGCTTTTAATATTCAAATTGTAATAAAGCAAATGTAAATGGCTTTTGTCACGATCAGAATCAATAGTTAACCTGTTAAATTGTGATTGAACAAGAAGAGTTAATCTCATGCTGATTAAAACCATTAAATTGCAGTAAAGTGGATCAAAATAATTTGACAAAAAATTGAAAACTCAAATGTATGCTCATCAAGATTTAAGTCTCAAAACTGATTCTAGACTCGATTCAGGATTTAATTTAAGGCTGATTTAGATGAAGATTCGGGTTCATTTGTGATTAATGTTGGGCTCAAATTTAAGGCCATTTCAAGGGTTGATTGTAAGCCAGATTTACCAGATAAGTGGATGGAGATGATGAAGAGAAGGAAGAAACAAGTGTTTTATTTCATTGAAGATGATAATTTTTGGCCCTTTTTGTTTCCTGAAAACTGGTTCACCCAAATTCTCATCGATATGTATGGCTACCTTTTTCAATGGATTATATTGGTCCTGGCAGAGAATCAAGTTAATCATTCATTTACAATTAACGGTAACATTTCTGGTTCTCTTCATTAATCAGATTAAAGATCAAGTTTACACTTAAATGTCACCAATTGAGAAACCATTGAAAACAAAACGTTTGAATGAAACATTGAAATGACCATTGACTATTAATAGTTACCATTGAAATGAAAAACCAGAAAAAACCAGGAAACCAATTTTACTAATTAGCATTATGCTTATCATTAGAGATGAAAACGTTTCTCATTCAATCAACACCCAATTGTTAACGTTATTTTCATATTAGAGGTTATCATTTACTGATTTCGATCAATCCAGTAAAATGATAAAAATAACAATCAATGATCAAGGATGGAAAGGGTATAATCACAGGTAACAACATCATGATTTAACCTCTATCATCTTTATATGCAAAACAATGAGAATCTTTTTTCGGTTTCATTTCAATTATCAATCAACTGTTGCAACAAAAGAAACTGTTTAACCATAACAATTTAAATCCTATTAATAAATTCAACCTTTTTACATTGAAGAGATGAAGAGACATTTAATTGTGATTTACTGATCAAAGGTAAAGACAAGTCGAGAGTTGGGGTTAACAAATTTTTATAATTGTACAATTAAACAGAAAAGGTTAAGGGAAAGAGGTTAATTTTTGGAGAATCAAATCAAATTGATTGGTCTAATTGAATGTTGATCATGAAATATTCATTATTGAACCAATTTTTTGAATATCTATTACCATTAATAAAGTGTATTCAATTTTGTACTCTTTTTTAGAAGTAAAATAATGAGCAAATCTTTACTGACCCATTTTGATTTGGTTTAGCCATTCAAATCAATGTAACATTTAAGGATCATTTTACTGGTCATTACACTGGTAATAGACTAAATTTAAATGTAAATTAAATGGTCAAATAATTTGCATCTTAATGTCAACCCAATTTAGCAACTGTGCAACAGTCAACTGAGTTTTGAGTTGAAATTTAGTCTATTTCAAACAGAATTACATTTTTCAATATTTTACTCAATTTAGCTTTTACAATTAGCATCTTAATCATCTTGGTCACCATTAACCTGACTTTTGTTCCGCAAATTTGCAAAATTGCAGTCAAACTTACATCTGATAGATTCAGCATTAGCTGAATCATGATTGTTAAGCCCAAGTAAATCAAAAAAACGAATGGATTGGTTTCAATTACTGATTCTTTTGATTATCAAGAGGCAAAATTATTGAAAAATCACTACTTTTTTGCAATTCATAATTAAACTTGAATTTGATCGGTTTTTTGCATTTACAATTGCATGTTAACATGAATAAGTTCATTTACTTGTTCAAGACTAACAGCAAGATTGGTAACAATCCCAATAAAATGGTTAAGCTATCGAAACGAAGAGTTGAACAATTTTTATTGTTAACTTATTATTAGATTATCAGAGTTATAATTTGAAGAGATGATAAAAAATGTTGAAGGTTAACCTTTATATTCTGGTCTTTAAAATATTGAGATTTGGTGAAAAAAATGAGGTTATTTTTGGGTTTGATTGGGTTAACTGTCGATTAATTAGAATGATTGATTATTCAGGTTGGAATGAGAAACAAGATGGTTAACACTTTGATTCCCGATTATTCACCATTGAAGAGCGTTTGAATCAACGATAATGATCATTGTGTTTATTGACAACACTTAATTTTGTTAATGATTATGATGATGACAATAATGATGATGGTTAAGTGTCCAACAAAATATTTCATTGCATCAACATTGGCTTAAAAATGGGTCACAATAAAAATGTAATTGTCTTTATGAAAGCACAACTCATCCATAATCATCTTCAATTGTATGAATACAATTTAACTTTGTATTGATTACAGGCTGTACAGAACAATTTGTTAATCACAATTTAGAGTTACATTTTGTTAGGAAAAAGTGCAATTTAAAGTTGAACATGATTAGAGTTTAATGATGAGTTGCTAGTTCAATTGTTCACTAATTGTTCTCAATTTAATGTTAATCAGGTTGAAAATGTTGCTTATGTTTGTTTTTACCTTTTCCCAATTTATTGGTCGGTAACAAATGGTTATCATTTGAAACCATCAAAAGTTCAGTAGCTATCAACAACAAATTATCACTGATAATATCAGACAATAACTATAATTTAGATTTGATGAAAATCGGAAAATATTTAAAATGTGAAATTAAATCAATGACTTTACATTGTTTTGGATGGTTTTGCAAACAAGGAAAGTTTACTTGATAATTGAATGATCAACTATTGAGGCAAAAATGATTGACAAGAAATTGTAATCATTGGGAATGATTATTGATTAACAACAACATAATTATAATTAGTATTACAACAATTTAGTTATCCTTGAAACCAAACCCAATGCACCTTCAAACAAGTTTACAATTTGAAGTAATCAATTCAATTGGAAATGGTAAAGGAATCAAATCAAAATAACAAGAAAATCTGAAAAAGGTTGAAATTAAAAATAGCAAAGTATTGAAACCAAAAAAGTTAACCCAAAAGTTAACCCAAAATATTGACTCAATTGTTCCAGTTTACCTTCAGAGGTTTATGATTGTCTTGCATTGATATTTAAATGATCAATTACAAACCCTTTTTTTCAATTAATTATTAACATAATTAACGAGAATAATGATCATCTTTCAATGATTGAGAAATTGCAAGTAACCAATCAATTTTTATATCCATCATTAGAGAGGAATGAAGATGGAAGAAAAAGAAAAATGAATTTTGTATGGAAAAGCTGAGAAACTCAAATGAACCAGGAACCAAAAAAGCAACTAAACCTTGAGGCCATGTTTTTCAGCACCTTCGTCATCCTGATCATCCTTTTCTTTCTCTCTGTCTATTTAACTGTCTAATGAAACCAGTATCAAGTAGAGACAAAAATGTTACCAAACCAGTAATTATTAAACAGATAATATCGGTGTTGCTCATGTAAGCAAAAGGCAAAGGAAAAGCATCACCAGCGTTTACCTGAGTCACCATCATCATATTTATCATCCACATTATAATCTTCATCACATCTCTCTCTTGATTCTTGAGCAACAATCAAACCTGATTTACAATCCTAAACATTGGCCCATCAATAACCGTTCAACAGATGATAACTTGTTAGGGTCACCATCATCATCAGTATCACCATTAATACCATCATCAGCATCGTTAATACGATCAACTGATATTTACTTTATTCATTAGTAGACAAAGTTGCTATTTTTGGCCTCACAATCGTTTAATGTTACACTTTTGTACCAAGAATTACATTTTCATTGTTCCGTTAATTAAATGTATGAATGTTAATTAGTCAATTTTGCATTACTCAACTTGATCTACTTAATTTACTGGAATGTAGACAAATGAAAGATTTACAATCAAACCTACTTATTCAATATGTTATAACAATATTATGATAATCAGATATTTTGAATATGATTATCTTGATAATGGTTAACATTATTTATTTTTTTGCCTTAACTGTTGCAGAATGTCAAGGTTGAGGTGTTTTTTTGTTCATAATTAGTTGATTGATTAAGTCAACTAATTGTCGAGTTTTCAATAATGTTTCTTTATTGATTTTGTTTAAATTAAAGGCTTGAAATGGGCATAATTTTATATGTTGCTTTACTATTTACTGTTGTGGTCTTAAATAGATTAACCTTCATTGAATATGAAGAAGACTGTTGGTGGACAAGTTTAATTGTCACAATTTAATACAATTCAATTGTTAATTTCGTGCCAAACTTGATCATTTTTTGGGTCGACAATTTGTTCCGTTAACTGTTAAAACCTAACCCTTTTTTTGTGCTCCTTCAATGGCTGATAATCAATTGATGATAACAGTTGTGCTCGCATTAAATATTTTTGATTGATTTTTTAGAGTTGAATTAACAATTGAATTTATCATTATAATTCTCGTGAGAATTCGATTTCAAATCACTTTCAGGTGAACAAAATTGCAATCAAAATGTACTCAATATCAAGCGACTAATGTGAAAATTACCTCCAGATACGCTTTCAATTCAACATTTTGATCTAAATTTTGGTTCAACTCTATTCAACAATTAATTTCATCAATATTGGTCATCCTTGGAAATACGACAAACTTATCAGTTCTTTATGGATCATTATTGTTCGGTAATCGTCTTAACATAATCACAACACTGAATTGATTGTAATTGAAGAGATTTGAAGGTATTTAAAATTAACCTTGCTTTATGAGATCAGTGAGTTAGTTTGATTAACCAAGTTAATTTATGCGCACATTTATAACAATTGTTTCTGGTTGATGGAGTATTTGTTGGCTCAAGGAAAGTTTGTTGAAATATTGAAACATGATGAATTCATGTTGCTCTGACAGAATCAATAAGTTGATTCTTAAACTTGAGAAAAGTATTTTTTCCAACAAAAAGCCATTCAGCATTCTATACATTCTGTGGTTGTGTTGCACAATTAACCATTACAATAGGAAAATAAGAATCACCAAAAAGATTCATTATGGACTTTATCTCAATCACAATTTCCTGATTCTTGTTAAAGCGATCCTTTTGATTCCTAATATTTCTATTGAATACCATTGCAACTGCTATTTTTGTAAATATGAAACTTGCCAAAGTGAAGAAGGTCAGAATAGAGTTTCATACAATTATCCATTTGATTTACGTTATTATCGTCATTAAAATGATTGTAGGTAAGAGTTATTACGAGTCCAGTCCAATCAAAGTAAACTTGACTTGATAACCTTTTGATTTTTCCAACAATTCGTCAATTGATTCGCATTTTTTCAAAAAAGTGAATAGCACCAGCTAAAGACGTCAAAAGGCAAAAACAAATTGATCCAATATTTATGTATGGCAAGAAAGGGAAGAATGAGGAATCCATTTGATTTACAACAATTGAAACCATTAAGATAGCGAATGCTTGTCGATTGTTAATCTTTTTATGAAAATTTTAATCATGGTTAGGCTTCTCAACATCCAACTCTTTCACATCTTTAGAATGGTGAAATTGGTCAACTTTTGAAGAGTTGAAAGAATGAAGAATTTCCAGCCAATATCTCTTTACCAATCTTCATTTTTGTCCAACCAAACAATCGGCTGCAAGTTGATTGTTGATTACTTGAAGAGATTCGGTCAGCCAAGATGGTGCCATTTTCCTTCAGCTACTTTGAGTGTAAACCTCTTAAAAGGTCCATTATTTTCCATCTCATTTACATCACATCTCCATATCTTAAGTTCCGAGTTCATGGATGCACGGATTCCGTGGTCATCAGATCAACTATCAAAACCAGCTTGGGAAAGAGCCTGGCTTACCATCATTGCAACAACATGAAATGTGGATTAGCACCAAAAGTAAAGTGTTTAGTTGGAATAGACTGTTAACCATACTCGTAATTATTAAAGTCATCAACCAGTTTAATCACACCGTTGTCCTAATCCATTAGTCACCATAATCCATTTACACATATATCATTTGATCTCTTCAATTACTTAATTTTCCGTCGAATGTTGTTTATAAAGAAATTAAAAGTTAACTAAGCAGTCATTAAAATAGTCACAATGATTAAAATAAATCAGATAATAGGAGAAAGTTAAACAAAACAATTAACTTGATACAAATTAGGGAAACAAAAAAACAGCAACAAGTAAAAACAGAAACAAGCCTTTAGCAACGCAAAAACAAAACCTTCTGTCTCATTTCCAAGGCTAAGGGTAAAATTTTGTTTGGCGCGCTAAATAAAATAAAAAATGTCATCATTAGCTCTAATTATAAACCAAATGGTTATAACACTATTACTGATTAACCTTTTGGTTTTTAATTAAACTGACAATCAATGAAAAAAAAGTGAAATCAGATGTCAGGAAAGAGGAACAATTAACTATCACTTAAAAAGGAAAGATTTGGGTAGATTCGATGTAAATGTCAGTTGACTTAGAGACTACTAAAGATGGCGCAAGTACAAAAAAAAACAACTGTAATTAAATTTGATTTCGCTTGATTTAAAGATACAAGTGAAAGGAAAGGATAATTGGATAAATAAGCTAAACAATAGGAAAATAAGGATGATGGTGATGATGATGGTTGTAATATACACCTTTAATATGAAAAAGGTGTTTATTTATATAGAATCGATTCACGGTAAGAAAAGAAGGTAAATAAAAGGCAAAACGAGAAAAAAACAATGAAAAGACGCAACAGAAAAATGGAGTTGAATAAGTTTTCTTTGATAATGATGGTAATGATGAAGGTGAAAATGATGAGAATAGGTAAAAAAGGTAAGAGGAAGAGAAGAAGCTAGAAGAAGAGAGGAAAAAAAGGTAAGAAATGAAATAAGGTAAAAATGAAGTAGAAGCCGGTTTGTTGGTTAAATAGATGATGAACCAGAATGTAAAGGTAGGCCAAACTATTTTAAAGAAACATAGAATGATAAAGATGATAAGATGATAGGGATGATGGTGAAGATGGCGAAGCTGGTGGGGATGAGGATTGACGATGAAAGGCCCGATAGTTGGGCAATTGTAGGATAAATGCATTTTGAAAGGTCAGTTTCATTACAAGTTGGTTTAGTCTTTATGGTGTTGCTTTGTAATCGTTTCATGATTGACAAGCTAAGTTGACTAACGTGTGAATTTGATTAGTCAAGGTGAGAACCATTTTTAGATGAAAATCATTATGAAAATATGGAATTAATTGATGATTAAATAACTACTTACATCCTTTGGGTTTCTTGTTGAGGAAACAAACTCTGAAAAGTCCTTCATCTCGACTGAAATATCTCAAATCTGTTTCAAATTCATCAGTCAATTGATTCAATTCAGTTAATCTTTCCTTGGTTAAATTTCGATTAATCCGTATTTCATACCAATTATCGGTACTGAAAGCTATGGCAAGACAAGCAACAGCAATTACACTAATTATGGTGGCGATTGATAGTGAAACAGCTGAACAAGACATTGTAAGTTGACGAGGTTGATGATGTGTTGAATAAATGAATCGTAAGGTGGGATATAAAATGGTTGAACACTGAAAAAACGTTAAAGCTGGTGCAAAGGAGAGTTGTCAAGAGGGCAACAAATGGTCAACATTAAGAGGTAGACAAAAATTGAAGGATAACCAATTGTCCAATAGATATTGTTTGACCACAATCGTGAACCAGGTTAATTAATATAGTTGATTGTATAATATAATCCAATTGTAGTTGATTTAAATTGATCAACAACTATCCACTAGTGAGACACATTATTAATCCATCAAACATTTCCCTTTGAAGTAGGGTTAAACTGTATACAGAGATATTGAGAAACAAAAAGGTAAACAAAATGACAGTGTTAATTATTGGTTGACAATGGAGACAATTAAGAGTACACTAACTGTTCATCACATAATCAACAGTTGGTTGTGTAAATTGGTTAAATTGTAATTAATAAATTAAACAGTAAAATAAATTAATAAGTAAAGGTTAACAGTCTTACCAAGATGGGTATCCAATATTTTAAGGGTAAAGAGTCGCAAACACACACACACACACACAGTCAGGTTTAACCAACGTCTCACCGTTCAAAGCCAAATGAAAAGAAATCAAGAAAACCTGCAAAACAAGTTTTTACCTTTTCTACCTTTTCTACCTTTTCTCATTCAAGGAGGTCTTAAAAACCTGAAATAAGGAACCATTTTCATCATCCTCATCCTCATTATCATCTTCTCTGTCTACTTTTAAGATTGCTTTTTCCCTTTCTTTTCACCTCACATGGAAAGGATAGATTTTTTTTCAACTGTAAACTTTCTTTAGATATGATAATAATATACAGTGAAAGCTAAAATTGCATCGGTCGGCATTTGGCAAGGTCAGGCTCAATACACGTACCTTACCCAAATTATGGGAACCTTTATTGACTATTGAACAGATCAATTGGTAATGTCAATGGCAATTGTCCGTAAAAACTGACAATCATTGCTTTTAAAAAGCAAAGCATTCCAATGTAAATAGCTGAACCTTTTTCTTGGTAAATGTTGTAAATATTAGGGATTAATTCAACTATCACTAGAGTAACCCAATTCGACCCGAAAATTTGGACAATGGATAAAATTTTTTACATTTTTCCTTGTAAATCTAGCTTCATTGCTGCTTACCTTTAACCTTTCATTGTGAAAATTCCCATCAACCTTTATGGGGTTTCACTAAAAAACCAAAGACGACCAAAAAACCAAAATAAGACCAAAACAACCAAAACACAACCAAAATAACCAAAATAACCAAAATGCACTTGACATGTAAAATTTCACTTTTAAGTGCATATGGCCTAAGGGCATGGCCAAAATAGTTCAAAATAACGACTTTAAAGAGATTAAAATTTAGAATTTTCTAGATTCTTTTGTTTTTGTTTTAACTAAAAGCATTCTCGCATTCACACTCAACACATTACCAACAACTGACCATTGTTTTATTCATACTTTTTCTTGTTTTTGTTCAAATAATTTCACATTCAAACATCGATATGAGTGCATCAAACTCAAGTACTGCTTCCTCATCAAATACAATAACTATCAAGGTAAGTTAATTTTTTTTAATTTAAGGATTCTCTTTTAACTAATTTATCTTTCTTTACAGCAAAGTGTTACCTACTCAGGAATAGATTTCGAATGTGATATCAAGGAAATTGTTGTAAAAAGAGGAGAGAGATTTGGTTTGGTTCAATGTGAACCCTACTATGAAAGATTGCAATTCTGTGCAACACAGGGTGAGGATATTCCTGTTAAAACGGCATTTAACCCAGCGTATCGCACAATCATGGATATGGAAAAAAAAGCTAAAGCACGGAAAAACCCAAACGTTAAATGGCAGTGCCCATATTGCAACATTATTATAAGCCAAAAAAGATACATCTGTGTCCGACACATGAATAAAAGACAGGATGGACATGGATCAATCTGTTCAGCTAGATTAGCAGAAGAACCAAACGAGGAGGAAGATGCCACTAAAGAGCCAATTAAAGTTATTTATGAATTTGAAAAATAATTTTGCAAGGCCTGACTTAATACAATAAAATATTTTCAACTTTAATAATTAATCTTGTGATTTTTTCTCAACTTTTTTTATGACAAAATAATGATAAATAAAGTAATCTTAGTGGTTAGTTATACAAATAGTTTCTGAAATTCAATACTTATTTCTACAAGTGGGACAAATGAAATACTGTTCGAAGAATTGCTTATGGCATCCACGATGGAAGTATAATCGGCAAACTGTGCATAAGTCAAGTAATTTTTTATCGTCATCGTGGTGACATACATGCGCACTACACACTGAGACCTTATGGCAATCTTCGATTGCTGATTCGATTAAACTCTGAACTGGAATTTTCTTTATGATAACTCCTTCTAATTCTTTTATACCTAATGAAGATAATTTATATTTTTTATCATCTATTTTTTTGGCTTTTTTAGGACTTTTCATAGCTTTAGATTTAGTTAGAATATATTTAATGAAGTTTCTGGCTTCTTCAGATGGCATTTGCATGAATTCTTTACGTTGTATTGCTGCCAATAAATATAAACAAACAAAAACACCACAATCATCCTTGTTTTTTTGTTGCGGATTGTCTGTAGCTGCGAATATAGACCAGTCCTGTTTATCAAATTTTGCTCCGGCTAGCACATAACAAAGTCTTGTCATCTCCAATAATGGAATCGCAATTTCATCCGTATGCGTCTTATGCATCGAATTGATGATGATTATATTTTTTTGATTAAAAATAATCACCCCAAGTAACCAATGGCTTCCTTTTTCTGTATCAGTATTCATGATAACAAACAACAATTTTTTATTGATCGCAGAGTGATTATGCAGAAAGCAAACTTCTTGAGATTTGTTGCTTAATATATCACGTTTGTCTGTTCGTGCTTTCAAACACTGCCAAATGTAACTTGGCACACAGAGAATTTGTTTCTCTTTCTCGTAGACGTGTATAATGTGTGAACAGAAATCATTCAAAACAGAGTCAAAAAGCCACTCTCCAGGTCGTAGACAAGTGAATTGTGAGAGTTTTTCTTCTGGTACTTTAAAATCAGCACGAAATTGTTTTTCGATGTATCTGGCTTTAACTGGAATTGGTTTGAATTCGATTATCGATTCTTCAGAAGCTAAGTTGTCATGATATTTGTCTTCTGTTGCACACGTATTACTAATTGTATCTTCTTTCATTTCTTCTAATAACCAATTTTCATCTTCTAGAGTAATATTCGGATTTGTCAAAATGGATTTTTTGGTAGAATCTGTATCTGTCAAAGCATCCAAATTATTTTCTTTCGCATTTTTCTCCTCTTTAATTTTTGTCTCAGCAGCAAGAGAATCGTTAGCAGGTTCGTAAACGATTTTAATTGTGTTGCGTGGTTTTTTGCCAGCTTTGGTTTCTTTAAGACTGCGATCGATTTCCGTCAATTTGAAATTTATCGTGTTTTCTTTTACTGTTGAACCACTAATTTTTTCAACAGATTTCACATGAAAACACATCTTCTTGCGGGCACAACTGCACTTAAGAGTTCCTTTGACTTTTTTCACTGTATGCACATCACCTGAGTACGGACATTTAACCGTGAATACTTGATTATGTGGCTCATACGCAATTAAACGATTTTTAACAACCAAATCCGAAATGTAATTTGTTGTTTCTGAATCGAAACTATCATTTTGACACAAATCCATTGTTTTCATAACAGAATCAATGATATCTTGACTTGAAATAAAGTTCAATGGACATTCTACGTTGATTGGTTGAACTTTCCCTTTCAATTCTTTCTTCAAAGAGAAATTTCCGGATCCATTGATAGCTCTATCATATTCATTCAAAATGCATGTTTGAAGTTCAACCATATTTAAGAGTAGCATATCTTTTCTGACTTCTTTTTTGATCTGATAATTTTTAACGACAGCGTTGAATGATTCAGCTATGTTTGTTGATGGAATTTCAGTTGTTTTAAAAAATATTGGAAATCTCTCAACAGCATATTTACAAACATGTCTACGTAAATCTTGTTCTATAGACTCCTCGAAATATCTTTTAAATTCATTAGCCATTTGTGATTTGAATTTCGCCACCATTGAATCAAATTTTTCTTCGCTATCTGCTGATGCAAGCTTATCAACCATGTCGTTATAAATGAAGTAATTTTTAGGTTGTAAATGTCTCTTCAAACACCAAAATTTAATATCTGAATGCATGTGTAGTTTACAGAAGACCAAATTGCTGCCCAAATTGCTGTCTTCAATAGCCTTTGTTATCGCTTTTTCTCGATCAGTTATGATTGGGACAAATTTATTAAAATTGATGAGTTTCAAAGCATATTCTCTCCAAAAAATGGTGTGCACACTCTTTGATTTTGAAGTATGAAGCATCATCATAACTGGGAATATTGGATTGTTCTCAATTTCAGTGTTTCTCATTACTAAAAATGAGACAAAAGTATCCGTTAAATTGAAAGTGCTATCATAAGTGAAACACTGACGTTCACTCAATGTTTCTTTCGCTCTCGAAAGACATCTGTTTGCTAAGTCAATTGCAGCCGGTATAGCACAAATCACTATGAGTGTTGGATAAATAGTGATGCATCGTATTGAATCTTGTAACTGTGTCTTTGCGATTAAATAGAGAGAATAAATTTCGTCATGATGAAGCATATGGTTCTGGTTTACATTGTATTTATGATTCTCTAACTGTTTTTGATTCCTTGGTAGAATGTGTTTTTCAAAAAATGTCTTATCACAATCTTCTGCAGAAATTTCACGTTTGATTTTACGCTGCACTGAATAATAGTCCTTTGGCACACTTCCTGAATACTCTGTTTCTTTTATTAACTTCAGAGTTGATGGTAATGTTCGATGATAAATGTTGCCTTTTTTGGAGTTACCATGTGGTCGTTGAGGCAATTCAGATGGATCTCCTGAATAATACAACACACCGATTTCAGAATCCGGAATTAAAAACTTCACTTTTGTAAAATCATTAGTTGTTGTTATGGAACCTTTTTCTCTTTTTTTTATCGCATAAAAACGGACAGTTGTAATTCCAGAAACTTTGCTTTTATATCTACTAGATTGGTGCCATTGATATCCATCTACATTGATATCTTTTTCATTTCTCGCACGAAAAATATAAACACTATTAGCTTTTGGGTAGCTATTAAAGCACGTAGGAATTTCATTCACATTTTCAACTTTTATAAAATCTACTATTTCTCGCTCATTTGGTTCATAAGGTAGTTCGCAAATAAAAGCCATGTTGAAAAAGTATTAAAAGTATAAAAAAGCATAAAAATAACATCAATTTGAAATCGTAAAGTCAAAAAAGCAAAAGAGCGACCGAGAAATGCGACCGAGACTCCTCCTTTACCAAAAGATACATTTGAAAATCAGCGCCATCTATTGAGTTGAACATAAACCATATCATATGTAGTGTAAACAAATAGTATTTTTTTTCAATTACACTATCATTTCATTTGTTATTTTGGCTATTTTTCATCTATTAGGAACAATAGAAATTGATTAAAAGTGAAATTTTACATGTCAAGTGCATTTTGGTTATTTTGGTTATTTTGGTTGTGTTTTGGTTGTTTTGGTCTTATTTTGGTTTTTTGGTCGTCTTTGGTTTTTTAGTGAGACCCACCTTTATGGACTTACGAAGTTACTTTTAAATAGTAAAGTACAATCTTTATTAGCATAAAATAAGCTTTGATCTGCGATTAATGGTCTACAATGTATTGATAATTGCTCAGCATTCTTGGTTCTTGGGACAAACTGCTTGAAATTAAACAAACGTTGATCAGACTAATGATTGCTTTGATTACTAAACTTGCTTTGATCTTAATGTTCAATCTGAAACATGAAGTATGATTCAACCTCATAAAAAAGTCAACTTACGATCATCTTGTCCGTCTCTTATTTTGAATAATGAATCTCATGTCTACTCAAGTATTGAATGTAATTTTTGAGCAAAAAATATTGTAACTTTATTCATCAAATTAATGACTTTTACGATAATAATGCAACCGACAATGTCTAATTATGTTGATACAATCCAATCAATAGGTTAAATTTTGAGTGGAAACTGGAAAGGCTGGGAAAAATGGGCATTAATTATGATTAAAAGATCAATTGAAGTAATAATTTGTTACACCAATTTGATTATTTGATTTCACTCTTGAAACAGTTGATTGATTTCCGGCATTTTGTGCACTTTTTCAACTCCTTCAATTGTTATTGATATCAAAAAATATCATTTTTATAACAATTTTCATTTGATTTTTTTCACCAAAATAAATAATTGAGTGAAATTTGGTAACAAGTGGAGATGCTTTTTTGACTTTCAATGATAAAAGTCAAGAGACAATCATTTTTCAATTGTTGATCAATGAATAAATAGTGATGATAAATGGGCAATTTATTAATGAAAATTATTACAATAATGATGATTAGTTACTTTTATGAAATGATAATTTAATGAAAAGTTACCTTTAAAGGTTTGACTTTCAATATTGAAAAAAGGCCAAAATGAATGCAATGTTTACAAATGTATTGAAAGTTGCTTTCTTAAATTGCTTATTAGATCATTTATCTAATTGTATGAATCAAATTGAATGACCTTCTCAATTGAACAAATTAATTTTGACATTTATGATAATTGTTAGGCTTTTTTTTCAAGTTGAAGGCTAACTTGTAGTTGGGATAATAGATGAACATCGATACACCTTGAATGATGCTTATCTTCAATATTTTTGGGTATTTTAAATAGGCTTCAGTTTACCTGATAAACATGAGATGTGAATGAGGGAAACTATGAAAGTAGCAAAGTTGATTAGGTTTTCTTGTTAAACCTGATCATTTTGGTTATGCCAATAACCTGGAAATGGCTTTGAGGCAATTTCATTAAATATTCATTTTCATGATCATTAACCACAGATTCTCTATGATAATTTAATAACAATAATTGTTGTTTTTTACGCTATTTATTTATCAATCTTGTAATCATATAAGAATTTGAAACTCACTTGCTGGTTAAATGTACATTGAATTGAGTGGAAGGTGAAAAATGAAAACAAACCGCTTACGGGTAATTGTAATAACTAACAAATGGTTTAATTGTGATCAAAGGTTACAAATTGACAATTACCATTAATTAGAAGATATTTTATCATACAATAAATGAAGATCTCTAGTTACATTGGATTATCAGTTAATGGTTACATTTGATTTTGTTTGATTTGTTGCATTTCTTTTACCCTTTCAATCTGGTTTACCGTCGAGATGAAAGGCCTTTGTATTGTTGTATCATTTGATAGGCTTTTGCCTTAAAGGCTTGTAAAGCGATATGCAATTAATTTTAGGGTTAACTTGCACAATATTTACACTGTAGTATGATTAACATGCGATCATCTTTGATTCAGATAACATGTAATTTAGAAAATGAATCAATCCCAATTGTTGACAATCATTCCTTGTTCGGCTCAAGATTATTGTGAGAATCTGTTTCTTTATGACACTTTAACCAAGACGCAAAATGCCATCATTTGTAGTAAAATTTGAGAAAATTTGAACGCCAAATATATCATTATTGTCATTATTACACCATGGTTGGCTGCTGAAAAAGTGAAAGATCATTGAAGTAGAATTGAAAAAAAAGGTTTAGGTTTCTATTTTCACCATTAAATTGGTGAACACTTGCTTCAATCAATGCTGGTCAACCATAGTTATGATGATAACTCCAGAAATAACACGGTGGTGATCAAGATGATGATCAGGGTGATCAGAGTGGGGATAATATGGCCACACTATACAGGTAACTCTTATAAACTTGTCCGATTACCAACTGGAAATATGTTTTACACTTCCTTAGTTGATTTTCTGTCTGATTATTCAAGAGGTTTCCATTTAATCTAAATGATTGAGAAACGCTACCAGTGATTGCCATCTTTAATTAGTGGTTATTAAAAGTGTGATTTTAAGATGATGTTTCCGTTCCTTTCCTCTGCTGATGATGGTGAATATAAAACTTTGGGTTAAAATATTTGTGGCAAAGAGAACCGGACCTTTGAAGGGTTGAGTCTGAAATAAGATGAGGATACAGAAAGAGATTGGAAAAGATGAGAATGTTGATGAAGATGATGGAATTGGGATAAAGTTGACTATAAACTGATTCCTGTTCAGAAGGACTTCAACCTTAACCTGAAGGAAAATGTTTTCCTGTTTTTCTAACCTAAGAATCCATTGATGATTATTTTGGTAATGTGTATAGATAAAGATGAAAATAGTCCGGACCTTTTATTCCTTATTCCTTCTTTTTGAGTGGAAAGGATTTTTAATTTGTCTGCTTGTATTTAATCAAATTAATCATCCTAAGGGTAAAACCGGTATTTCCAATGGTCCAACAGTACAAGTTTCACAAGAATGAGCAGAAAACTGATAAGAAGGAGTAAATTCTTTATATCTTGGATAATTATTCAAAAAATGATGGTCAAAACAGTAAATAGAACCCAAATCAATCATTCAACTATTTTACAAGCATCAAAGACCACAATAAAATATTTTATAGTCGTTGGAATAATTAATAAGACTTGAGCTTTAAGGTGTCATTTGTCAACAGGCTAAAATAACGGTCAACTGAAACGAATACGAATATCGGTGAGAGATTAGGGGTCTCACTAAAAAACCAAAACACAACCAAAATTACCAAAATTTACCAAAACAAGGTAAATCTTTCGATTTATGATTTGGGACTTTAGGGGGTTTGTAGGGACACAAAAACTGAGTCCATTAGTGCTATCAAAAAATTTTTGTGATGGACAGTTTTCGAGAAAATTGGAGTTAAAGTTGCAACCACGATAGCCTGTTGTACACTTATTTAACCAGATTTTTTCATCAAAATCGTGTTATTTCACGAGTTTTATCGATAAAAAATGGTTTCAGGCCTATTCTAATAACATGATTTTGATGAAAAAATCTGGTTAAATAAGTGTTTTCAGCTTCGCTGCTTCAAATTACAACTAGCTGGTAACTACAACTGGTTGATCAGCGCATTTAAATGTCGTTGTATGTCCAATATCGATCAGAGTGTACATTAAACTAGTAAAGTACAGATAAACGTGTTATGTACATAAACGTAAAAAAATGTTTAGTTCCGATAACACATGTTATACTATCTGATTAAAAAAACGCGGCATTTCAATGTTTTTTTTTGTCATTTCATTTTCTTGTCAATCTTGGTTAATCATGATTGCCCATGTAAATTGTGAAGAGGAGAAAAAAGTCAACCATTAAAGCTTCAATCCTGTTGATTGGGTGAATTTACTGAAGTTGTAAAGACCAAGAAAACCAGCTTTCACAGTGATTACAAGACAAGTTACCAGTGACATTTTTTGTGTATTTACAGTGCCTTGTCAGCCCAACCAGGAGGAACCAGAAATTTGATAGATAATTTGGTAATGGTGATGTTAAAGGCAACAGAAATCACTTTAATTTTGATATTTTCTCGTTGAATGACCTGACAACTAAGGTTGGTTAGGGATTATCATTTGACAGGACAGTGAATCAAATAAAGGCAAGTAACAAAGAAATAGATTGTTTCGCATCAATTGATTTTAATATTTATTGTTTTATTTCTCAATCGATTTACAGAGGACAGTTTGATTGAACATCAAGATTTGTTTGGTTTTTGTGGATAAAAGTAGTTTATTTTTGTGTTCAATCATCATCACCAACATCAATCTTCCAGCCAAATTATCCTAATAGGGCTATTTGGAAATCAATATCACTGTTTACTCTTTTCATTGATCAATTCTGCTACAAATTTTACCAATTATCCATTAATTAATACAATATGAGTATGTATTAGACTTGATAGGTAAGTGTAACCCTTCTTTGTTTGTTTTGTGTCAATTATTCAATTTAATGATTGATTTTTTCTATTTTTTCAGAATAATTACCAAAAGAAACTTGCAACCAGCTGGCAAAGAAAATCGAGTCCATTTGATGAGTTGTAATCATTCATTTTATATGACATTTCGCATCACATCAATATGAATTTACAATTGTAAGTAGTCAAAATGTATAATTTTTAAGGTTAAATAATCACAAAATTTTCTGCTCTTCACCAGGTTTCAATTAGGCTCACTGGGTCAATCGCAGTTAGTCCAACAGACAGCGTTTAATCTAAAGATCTAGTTTTAAAATGAATTACCAAGGGAACCTGGACTTTGCGTTATTCCCACAGATAAACGTTTTCAGCTCATTTATGTCTTAGTTGAATAATTTGTAGCAGAAACTTGTTTTCCTCGTTTGTAGCTGAAGCTGTCATCGTCAAAATGGAAACATCTTAATGTCACCTTTGCGCACAACCTGGTTAAGGCCATCACCACCATCAGTATCATTGGTATGAGATAACCTTAGGCCTTGGCTTCTTCTAAACAGAAGTCTTTTCATCATTTGAAAGAGAATCTTTGAATATCGAATTGTGGGAAGGATGATTAGTTGATTATACAATTTATGTATCATTAACAAGTAAAAGTCATGAGAAAAATTTGAATTGTTAAGATTGCAAGATCTCTTTGGCTGGAAATACGTGTGAAACTATTTTGTGATTTTGTTTTCTTTTTGTGGCTCAAGCTGAACATTTGGAAGCAATTACTTTTGATTGAAGATAATTTAGAAACTAATATTTACAGGAAAAAATCTGAAAATTGTAAACTTATTACCAAGATGGTTAACTTGATTGTAAGAACACAATGAAATTGACTCTTTTTTACCGTCTTGTGAATGTAAAATCTGGTTTTGTTCAACTATTAAATTACAATAACATTAGAGGAATTAATCAACAAGTTTCGGTGAAAAAAATCAATGGTCAATGATAACTTGAATAATTTGTGGGTATCAATTGAGTGTTGGTACAATGTTTACTAACCCTTCTTGTATTAATAATATAATCGATAAACAAGGTCAGGTAATTTTGTTTGATAATATAAATCAATACACAAAATAAAGTAATCAACTGAAAGGAAGCCTGCCAAATAACGATAATAATACTATCCTGGAATCAAGGGTGAAATTAAATTAAATGATACCGAGTGGAAGTGTATTAATGCGAAAAGCATTTATCCATGAATGGTTAGTTAATTTGCTTTTGAGTAGGAATTAGATTATTGCAGATATAAAATTGAAAATGATGATAAATATGACCCTGATTAACTATTTTGATGGTTAATTTGCTTGTTTTAGTTTGGCCTCAAGCTTTCCAAGTCTAACAAACATATTAATTATTAGATTATTTCAATGGCCAAAATTATAATTGACCAGATAATAAGTTAGGCTTGTAATATAATCAAGATTAGACCAAGAAGGTAACGTTGAAAACTACTGAATCTTTTCATGATTAATGATCATTGAATTACATCTTGAAATATTTAGAAACATGAAATTGTTGATCCAACAACAATCAGAAATGTATCATAGAAAAAGATTTGATCAATTGAAGGCTCAGACTGGATTATTGAGTTTCCTATTTTTTTCTGGTAAAATGTAGTGGAACAAGATTAACATCAAAACATCAGAAAATTGAATGAACAATCAAAGAGTATTTCATATTTAGTATCACCTTTAACAATCAAGCTTTGTTAAACGGAAATATCAACTAATAGTAAAGATGAATTCCTACAAATATATAAGATTAACAAAGTGATGTACAATAAGATTTATAGTTATGATTAAGATTTGGTGAATTGATGTAGGAGGATGAGAAATGATGATCTGTTGGAGTAATTCAATCATGGATGATATGTTAACACGTTTAAACAATTGTTGAATAAATGATTATGTTTCTATTTTGAATGGTCAACGGAAACAACAGGACTGCAAATTGTATGACTATTATAAAGTGTTGGTGAGGCTGATTGTAAAATCATGCCTTTTGGTTGTAACAGGGAAAAGTCATGAAATTTATAAAATTGATAATATTGATTATGATTTTTATCAAGTTGAGCCTTCGATAATGATGGTTGAGACGATGGTAGAGGAAGTTTAAGCAGGCCGAACAGTTTAAAAGGGTTATGATGGGAAACTCGCTGAGCTGATTGTTATTGCTGGAGTTGCAATTGTTGTTGGATATCAGCTATTCAAAGTGTATAATTTACCATTCTTGTTTTTTTTCTGATCGTATTCTGACCTTATCGGCCACTTTCCTTCTTTGTATTCCGTTAAAAATATCATACTCATTATCATCTGATGTGACCTTAAAAATTGACTGATCAATGTTGGTGAATGAGCGCTTTAAAGGTTGCTTGGATCATTTTTGTTTTCAAACTTGTTGATGTAACACAATATTTTGTTGAAACATTATTGTTAAAATGTATTTAAATGACGGTCTCCTGATGATTAGATGATGATGGATTCATGAGAAAAGGAAAATGTGAAGATAAAGATGTTGATGATGAAAAGTACTCCTCCAAATCAAGTGTAAATTCATCAACAATTGTTACTCCTATTATCATTTAATATATACCTGTAACTGACCTGTTTTCACTGTAATTCATGTTGGCGATGAGTTGGGTTCTCAAGGTCGGGAAAATTTGTCTTTCATTTCTGTTCGTACTTTTAGTTTAACATTTTTTTCTCATTGCTAACTTTATTCCGTAACTGGACATAACAAGTCTAATAAGGGTTATAACTTTAAATTTGATTAACGGCGTCATACGATTGAATGAAGTTGTCTTGATTTTTGAGTGAAAAAAATGAGGTAAGCTTGATTATTGATGCAGAAATAGTAAATCTTTGTTTAATTTTTCTTCGGATAAAAAGAGTTTTGGGTTAGTTTTAATTAACAAAAAGTTTGATAATACGCTCTTAATATTAATCATGATGGGAACGAATGTAAAGATAGTTGATTGTGGACAACAGTAGTTAGAGAAACTGTGTCATCTTTTCCGTTAATAGATTTGCATCACGATTGGCTAATGAACTTCCAATGGTCTTTCTTTCCAAGAATCTGATTTGTCCATAAGTTATGGTAAAAAGCCATTTCGAAATTACTTTTAAAACACGATCTACAATTCAATAGAAATTAAAGAAAACAATTAGTTTATTTGAACAAGAATAAGTGATTTTGGATATGAGTTGAATGAAGGGAAAATAACTTACCTATTGAATCCGGTCGGCAAATCGTTAGTTATTTTGTTTCGGTCAGCAAATCGATTCGTTGAGTCAGCCTGAAATTTTGATGGTTTTGTAAAACTATCTGTTACAGGGTATAGTTAGTGTTTGAAGTCCTCTTATCGGCATTAATTAACTTTTTGGTCACAAAAGAGCAGAAATAACTACAATGGATTCGAAAGTAAAATTTTTTGAACTGAGCTACTCTTGAGCTACTTCTTTATGCAACTTTATTTTAAGCATAACTAATGATTGGCCAAGATAATGTTGGATAAGAAAAAATATGAAATAAATACAAGATAAGAGTGATGAATGGTAGAAAAGGGTAAGGGAAGCAAAAAACAGTGAAAACCTGAAGTCATCTGGATGATAGCTATGGTCTCAATGGTTCTCAAGTATTGTTGTGGTCAGACATACTACTAGGATAGGGTAAACTGGAATTTGAAGTAGTTAAACCTTTCAATTGATCTACTTTATTGCGATTACATTTAACCATGTAGATAAAATAAGTAAGAGCTTCCTTTTCATCAATGGGTATAGTTTTGAAATGGTCGAGAAGCACTTCTGCCAATTGTGATTTGTTTATTCCAGGGCTAGTTTGAATCCTATAATGTCGTTTATATCTACGTAAAGTGTTTATTTGTAAAGTAGAAAGGTCAACTTGAGGTAATTCTTCAGAGTTGGCTGAGCTTGGTAAATCATTTTTTCCACTTCCCGAGTTACCAAGATTGTTTGTATTCATTCCTCTAATGGGTGTAGATCCATTGGAAGGACCTGAAATTGCTGAACTCAGTGGATTATTTCGATCAGCGAAAGAGTAACAGTCGTTGGAGTTGGTTCCATTTTCATCTTCACAAGAGTCTTTTCTTTTTCTTTTCACACAACTCCGCACACTTTGTATCATATTTTTATGGTGGTCACAAATGTAAACGTGACGAGCTGTATTGTCAATGCTTAGTCGTAATTTTTTCTGTTGTACAGTCTTTTGGATACGCTTAGAGTAGGAAGCATTACCAGCAACTCGATTACACCGGGAACCATCTTCAGTTAGACAACACAATTGATGACTGTTAGAAGATAGACTGAATGAAGAGGAAAAAGCACTACCAGGACTTGCAAAACTTGCCAATTTATTGTCTCGTATGTCGTCCATTTTGTTATGTGCATCATACATCCCATGACTTTCCATTTCTAGTTTAAAAGATGATGCAAATCGGGAACAAGGAAAATTATGTTAACAATTAATTACCAAGTAATAAGATAGGATTGTAAGTTGGTCACATCCAAAGAACACAAAGAAAACCAAAAACAGATATCAAGATTGCTTTTTAAACAGAGTTGAGACAACTGTTAGTCACAATCAGAACTTCTTTGTACAAAAAAATAAGCACGAGGGTGTCACTTAAGTTTAATTAGAAAACAAAATGGAACAATAAATCAAAAAATGAAAATTAATTGATCAATTCACTTCAATTTTCATTGTTTTGGCAACATTCTTCTCCCGGGTAACAAGCTGTTGAGATTACTAAAAACAGCTGCTAAACTGATCTAAGAGCGACCTCTATTACAAAATAGAAAAGCTAAATTTAAGCTAAAAGTAAGTGTAATAAGACTTGCTTCTAAAGTGATGAGAATTCCAATGAAAAATGAAATTTCCAATATTTTTATAGTTGCTCAAGTAGAGCATTGTGATGTTAGTTGAATCACAAACTATTCACGAGTGTTAGGTAAGAAGAACGATTTGAGCTCTAAAGACTGTGTGTTGTTATCAAGCCTATTGAGGTTTACTCGGAGCACTTTAAGTGACTTCGTTTGGACCATGCTCAACATGGACTGGCCAGTTTATTAGACATATTGGACAGAATGTCTTTCAGTCCGATACATTGATGCCTGGCATTGATTCATAATTTTCATTTATTAAATCATCAACAGTGCTTATTTCAGGAACCTTCAAATCTTGACCAAGTAATTCAGTTGGCGATTCTCATTCCAAGTTTATCAATTCTTTTTCCAAGAAAAATTCTTTTTTCCATGGCAAATTAAGTGCTTCTCTGTCAATTGTTCAGGCATAGAGAAAAACAGCATCAGTCTCTACCCCTTGATAGTCCAAAAATTTCTGTCATCAATAAATCATAAAATATTGGATCAACTTATCTCTTCAATCGAACATGCAAGATCCAGGTTGAATCAGATTCTTCATATTGGAAAAAGTTGGATCTAAAAGTCCCATGGAACTACATTTTAGTAAAATCATGTAGTCCAGGGTAGCCTCCTTCTTTATTGACTTTAGCTACCTAATTCAGTATTAACCCTTGGCGGTCAGTTTCGAATACTAAATTTTATTGGAACTGTAAATGTTTATGCTGATTTTTGACAACTTTAAACGACTTCGAGTTGAATTAATTATTGAAGCTATATTCTGCTCAAACTCTTTAAATTGCAACCAAGTCTCGAATCTGATCCAAATTGAGTGAAACGAGAGGAAAATAGGAGCTCAATGAGTTAATTTATTACCTAATAGTTCAACTATTTCAAAGCTTTTTAGTCTTTACTTCATCTTCTTTCTGAATTAGCTTCTTTACCCCTAAAGTGACTTATGAAACTTTACCATGTTTATCACCAACAATTTGTAAGGGAGATCGACAAAACATAAGAACACATCTTTTATTATTGTTGTTTAAATTTTTCTGGTTCGCCATCGTTTTTGCCATCTAACGTCAGTAAAGTAAGTTTAAAAAAGTCATGAATGATTTAAAGTCACAAGTTGTATCGCCATCTTCGGTGTTAAACTTTTTTTTCTAAATATTTGTCTCACCTGAATTTGTTTTGATTGGTCTGTTTATTTATTTTATTTTGTTTTATTTGTTATCAATTTTACTTCTAATGGTACTCATTAAGGAATAAACGTGTGAATATTTTTTAGGCCATAATGGATGCTGAAAGTGTAAAAACTGGACTTACCATCATCAATGAGCTTAAAGACATGATCCTATCAAATCTGACAGCTGCTGGTAAAGAGAAAGTTGGTGAGAAAATCAATACAAAACTTGACATGTTGGCTTCAATAATCAATGGAAATGGTTTATCTAATTGTAATACTAATGCCCAAGGAAATGCCAACTATGAAGCTGAGATTTTAAAAAGACTTGAAGCAATTGAAGGTAAACTGGATATGACACCTAAAGAAACCTTTCCTGACAAAGTGATAACACATTCAAGAGCTTCACATCGATTATTTCATGGATCTCATTTATTATCGGGAGCTAATGCTAAATTTCAAAAAATACTCAATCAATGGTATGGTGTACCTAAGCAATCTTGGCGATGTATTTTTCGTGCTCAAACACATAGCTTCTCAGCTGATTCCTTTCATCGCCACTGTGATAATTTTGCTCCTACCTTTACCATCGTTTTGGGACATAATGGTGACCTGTGTGGTGGCTTTACAGATATACCATGGAGCATACCTGCTGACCCAAAAGGACGTTATATTACTTCAGAGAAATCATTCCTCTTTAGTTTGATTAATCGTGAATCAACCGATCCAATTAAATTTGATGTTATTAAAAAGCGCTTTGCAATCGTTCATCATCAAAGATATGGACCAATATTTGGTGGTGGTGCTGATTTGGCTTTATCAGACAATTGTGATGCAAACATGGAAAGCTACTCTAATTTACCTCATTCGTATGATGGGGAACATGCGAATAATTACATACTCATGGGACATTATTATTTCTGCGTTAAAGATTATGAAGTTTTTACTATCACCTGATAATTTTTTACTGGCTTGGCATGAAAATACATTGATTCATTGACTTTTCTGGCCTGGAAAAGAAAATTGTTACTTTTTAATGCTTTATTGAGAGCACGAGATTATCATTATATAATAGTAATTTATTACAATTCAATCAAACCATCCAGGGAAAGTTATTGTTAAAAATCCCTTCAATCAGAGCAATCAATCCTCGACTTCTTTGTAAATGTGAAAATAAATTACGAACCAAGAAGTTTGAAGTAATAAGAAAAGTACAAAAGTCTTGACTCAATTTACTTTGATAAACCATGATTAGTCATTGTATTATCGAAATAAATTTAAATTTCTATCAATTGTATTATCAGTATTATTAGTAGATTTTTCAATGTTTCAATCTTCGGGTTGAATTAACTAAGGTTGGAGCTATTAATATATTCTGTTAAACTTTTCTTGTCTCAAATCTCGTCAAACCAAGTCTCGAATCTGATCCAAATTGAGTGAAATAACAGGAAAATAGGTGCTCAATGAGTTAGTTTAATAAGGAACAATTAGAAACGAGTAACAATAAAAGAATTTTACATGATAAATTCTTCGTTCATCAATCTTTTTCTTCGTCAACTGCTTTGATCATATCTTTTTGATTAACCAATTTTTCTCTTGGCTTCCCTAACTGGGATCCTAAATTTTTCTCTAGTTCATCTATGCGTTGCCAATCATTAAAGGTAACAACTTTGACTCCTTTTGACTTTAGATGAGGAATTATCTCAGTTGCTCCAGGTTTTTCCACTAACAAAGGTTCATTTTGGCCAAAATCCTTCAAAATATGTTCAGCTATTTCAAAGCTTGCATTCATTGTGCCAATGATTACTCCAGTTGCTCCAGTAGCAGCCCAGCCACTACAGTATAACCCGAAATCGAATCCGTGCACCTTTCCATTAGTGTTACTAATAACTCCAGTTTTGTCATTCAATGGTATACTTGGATCAATGGAAACAGCTCGATATCCGATGCTTCGTAAAAATAGGCCACATTTTAAAATCTCTTTTTCATCGGTTAGTTCAGTCTTTACTCCGTCCTCTTGCTGAATTAGCCTATTTACTCCTAAATTGACTGATGAAACTTTACCATGTTTATCACCGACTATTTGTAAGGGAGATCGACAAAACATCAGAACACATCTTTTATGATTGTTGTTTAAATTTTTCTCGTTTGCTAAAGATAACAATAATTCAGTTAATCTTTTCCTGGGTCGAGGAAGTTCATTCTAGTGAGAAAAAAATTTAAAAAATGATTAGAGTCAAATAATCAGAAATGTAAATAAAATGAATTACTATAGTTTCAGCTGTGATGTTCTTGAAATCCTCTGGAAACACGATTGTATCGCAACCAGGTAATTTTGTTAGTTCCCTCAATTCTTTTATGGTGAATGATACTTGAAGTGGCCCTCTTCGTCCAACCAAGTATACTCTCTTTACTTTGCTTTCTCTAAGGGCAGTTAAGGCATGATTTGTAATATCTGTACTCTTTAAGTAGAAAAGTTAAATTAGAAAAATGCAAGACAATAAACGACCGAAAAATCCTACCTTTAAAGTCTCGTCTACTGGAGAAAGTAAAATTCTTGCACAATCCAAGGCGACATTTCCATGTCCAATAATTACAACATCTTCAGTTTGTAGAAATGGGTTTAAGTCGGAATCCTGGGGAATACCGTTATACCACCCAACAAACCTTCTTGCTGGTAGCACATTAATTAAATCTTCCCCTTCGATATTTAGTTTACGGTCTTCAGTTGCACCATAGCAAAGGACAACTGCATTGTAGGATTTGAGCAACTGATTTAAAGTCACATCTTGGCCAATATTAATGTTACCATAGAATGAAACTCTATCTTGAAGAGCTGTATTGGTGAACGAATTAATAACATTCTATGGAAGATGAATGATTATTTATTAGTGAACTGAACCATTGAAGTCAACCAATTCAAGAATCTATGCACTGATTTTGAACCAGGAAGAAACACTAGAAGACAGATAAGCTAACAGATGAAACTCGAACCTTGACTGATTGATGATCCGGTGCTACTCCAAATCTGATTAACCCGAATGGAACTGGATATTTTTCATAGATGTCTATTAACACTCTGCTGTCCTTTAAAAAAGATAAAATTACATGTGATTATTTAGTAAACATAGAGTAAATATTTTATACCAAAATCCTTACCTTTAACAAAGCTTGAGCAGTGTAAAAGCCAGCTGGTCCTGAACCAATTATACCAACTTTGATAGTCTGTATATAACGTTTACAAGCTAATGTAACATTTGGTACATAGCTGAATAAATTTGATCTAACAGATAAAAATGAATTAATCATCTAAAATAATAACATGGAAAGCAACTCAAACATATAAACAAGGTGAAGATTTTGAAGAGTAAAAACAATTGATAATCACTAGAAGATGGAATCTTAAGACTAATCAGAAGTCACAGCAATAATTACTTCACAAATATTTTTATAATTAATTTTATTCCGCCCGTTAATCTAAATAAAATTGATCTTAATCACTGTTTTAAGACACTGTTTACAAAAGAAGCTGGACATATTTCAACAACTTATTTGAAACAAATACAATAAGTAACTTGGCAATACTCTGATTTCTGTCTCACAAATTTGAATCAAGCCTCAAACATGATTCAAGCATCTTTAAAAATTATCACCATTGAAATACTATTAATGACAAGGTAAAAATTAAACAAAAAGCTAAGATTAATTAATTATCAACTTATTCAATCGTTTTATTGATAAAATATTGAATAAGTTAAAATTACCGCCTTTGAGTAGCAATAGTTCCATCTAGGAAATAATTTAAAAATGTCCAAAGTCTAATCTTAATTAGATGATTTTCGCAATTGCTAATTGAGCCTTTCTATGATAAGTTGGATTTGCTTTTATAATTATAAAATTGTTCATTTAAAATAAATAATGATTAAAAGTAATAGTGTCTGAATAGTTCTATGATCTGGATGTCTTCTAGAGCTCGGAATTCACGCTGAAATAATTAAAAAGTTTTGATCTAATTGGTTTGTTTGAAAAATCTTTACTCAAATAAATTTCTTAGAAAAGTAATTAACTGTTTTTCTAAATAATTTGATTAGATTGACAGTGGAGGAAATTTAATTAACTAAAGAGCAAATTTTTGGCCAATGTTTTGAAAATTGGAATCCATGAAAGATTTTCTGGAAATTGTCGCTGAATCACTCATAAACCAAACAATAAATAAAATCATCAGAGCATAGATATTATTACAATGTATAGATATTAATTATGAAACTGTTAATATCACGCAAAGATTGATTTTTTTTATTAAAATATGATAGATGCTAGGGATGAGAATTCAATGTGTTTAGCTTTGGTGCCTATTTTTGGTGAAATATTTCTGGACAGTTTGTGATTAACGATGTTTTCGCTCACGACGATCACGACTTCTAGATCTTCGTTCTCTACTACGAGATCTTCGAGTGCGGCTACTTGACCTCTTTTCTCGACTCCTTGATCTACGATCGCGACTCCTAGATCCGTGATCACGGCTTCTAGATCGCCGATCACGATCTCTTCCACGCTCACGCTCACGACTACGTGATCTGGATCGTGATCTAAAGAAAAAAATAAACAATATGAGTTAAGTGTTCAATAGATCAATATTTAAAAACTGAATGAACTTACCTATAACTTCTAGCAGTTCCTCGTCTACGTCCAAAAAGTTGGCGCCTAAGGTCTCGAGATATCGGTTTTAAATGCATAAAATTACAAAAACCACTACGAGTGCATTCACTGTGAAAAAAATAAGGTTGTCAGTTATGAAAATAAAATATCGAAATATTATATCGGAACAATGTGAAACTTACCCCATTTCATATTGGCGACAACAGGCTTCTCTAAAATCAGTCACTGGAGATAATTCTGCATAAATTGGTCGCCCAGCAAACCAACGATTATTTAAATCACGGACAGCTTTGTCAGCATCTTCTTCTCGACGGAACTATGAAGATATAAATAAATACGCATGAAAAATTAGTGTCAAGCAATAAAATACAAACCAGAAGGGTGTTTTTATTTTATGCTTACCTTAACATATACATTACCAACTAGATGATCTCCTAGGTTGTCACAGATGTTCATTTCTTCGATTTCGCCATATTTATCTTCCAATTCAACAAAAACATCTTCGAAAAAGTCATCAAAATGTTTCTGATCTTCTTCTTCAGTCATTGTAGGCTTGCCTGTGGAGTTTCCTTCCAAAGAGTGAGCAGCATTTCTAGGATTTTGGTACAAATTTTGTAGCAATATGGTTTGACTGAAGGTGGGTTTATTGTGAATTCTAGAGCAACGATTCCCATGTCTACATGCTCCGATTTTGAAGAAGAAACTACAATTTACTCTAAAGAATAACAATAAAAATAAATAAACAATTAGTATTTGATGTGAAAGGAGAGGGATAAAAACATTTGCCGCTAAAGGCTATAAGATAAAACACAAACATGGATTGATTGGACTGATTGAACAATGATACTTACTTGTCCTTTTCGGTTCCGAAAATTGACGCTAAATATTCTGCCATATTTAAATTAAAAGTCACCAGTCAATTAAGTAATTCAAAAAATTTAAATTAATAGGTTTAAACACAAGGCAGAAAGCAAAAAAAAGACCGAGTTTAAAGTGAGGGACTTTATATAAATTTACTTTCTCAATGCATGGAAACATCAATAGATTCGACAAGTTAAACAGAAGCTCAAGCAAATGAGAATCACGAATACCGAATTTTTGAACACTTTGTATTCAACTTGAATCTTGATTGTAACTTGTTGCACACAGCTAACAAATTATGAAAATTTACTGATCCAACCGATGAAAGAAAGACGTGATTTTTTGCCTTACTCTGCGATTGCTTGAAATTAACTAAATTACATTTTTTTAAACATAAACTAGATTTTAAATTATCCAAAGAGCAACAATTGCGAAAGCGAATCCTTATTTCATCTGAATTGTCTACATCCGATACAGCATAAAAGTATTCAGAATAATAACATAATCATGTCTAATTTGCCGACTTTGAAACAGAAATTAATTATCATTGAAATTTTTTTACTTCTTTTGGTTGTGTTTTTTATCGCAGCGACAAGTACAACTTTGGTTGATAAATTTTTCGCTGGTTTATTGACATTAATTTCAATTTTAAATACACTTGCCATTTGCCTAGAAAATCGTTCATTGCTTAGGAACATTTGTATTGTTCGAATTTTTATTCTCATCTTTACTTTAGCATATTTTGCCGTTATCATCACTTCTTTGAATAAGCAAATGAATTCTGGAGTTTCCGATTTTAAAGATATTGGTGATGAGCTAATCAAAGCAGGATTTGTATGTGTTATGTTCATGGTTTGGATTGGTATGAGTAGTAAACTGGTAGCTAACATTCCAAGGACTCCAGTTCATAATATTCATAAGCCTGTAGGGACGGTAAATGATGTCATTGCAGAGTCCTAGTGATCTATCGTCCACTTTATAATGGAAAGGTTTATGATGACTAACCATTCCAGTATCATTCATGTGAGAGCAGTTCCAAGTAAAAACACTTATTAGTTATTTGGACTTAAATTATGTTGTCAAAAAAGATTAACAATTTATTTTATTAGTTTCTAATGTGACAGTGGGTATTTTAACAGAGACAAATAAAGATTGATTATCAATTTATGGAATTAGCAATATTTCTTATGCTTGTGTTGAAAAATGATCATTTATAGTGAGAGGAGTAAAGTGAGAAAAATGGAAATACTTAGTAACATTGTTCGTTACTGAATTAATTATACAAAATTGTAATTTTTGCTCTGTTATAAAGAAAAATTTTTTTCAAATGCGATGAAAAAGATACAATTTTTTGATAACGAAAAACTGTAAGGTTGCAAGAATCACACCAAAGCCAAAGAGATGGAGTTGAATATCGTTTCAGTTTAAATCTTCAATTTTTTTGAAACCCCGGGTACTTCCAGTATCTCTTCTGCATCAAAGTCCAATTTACGTTTCTCTTTTGAATTTGAATCAACAATAAAAACATCGGAATCGTCACCGTTGTCACAAATTATTTCAACGCCAGAATTGCCATTCTCTACTTCCATACAGTTGTTATCTTTATCATTTTCTTCATCTTTTTCTTCCGTGCCGTTTTTAGTTGATCCTTCGTTAATTATTTTCATAATATAAAAACGTTCTTCATTTTCGGATTTATCCACTTTTCCATCTAATAGGTTTATTATTAAAGAATGATTTTGTAATAAATCATAGACCCGAAGTCGTTGTTTATGATGTACTTGAGGATATTTGTTGAGATATTTCTTTTTAGATTCGGCCTTTTCAGATTCATCTGCATCTTCTGAACTCCAAATAATGATAGGTTGTCCTTCAATCTGTATATCTGGACATACAAAATTGAAGATCTTCATAATGATCTGTTCCACAAAATCATTCATTGTTGTCTCACTTAGATTACAGGTCAATTCGATTTCAGGTATACGACCAGTATTACAAACCAAACAGTTCGGGTTTGGTTCAAATAGATCATAGGATGAGATGAGATTACGAGCATTGAGACCAACTTTCCGAAGATAAATACATTTACAGGCTTCTTTACATTTTTGATCAATTTCTTTTTGGTCTGTAGCATCTTTCACTTCGTTTAACTTTCGTAGAAGATGGATGAGTTGAAGAGTTATAAGTCCACCGACAATAGAATTGGTTGATGATATTGCTGGTATAATGTTACCAGCCATAGATTTAACGTCGAATCTTGATTTCTTTTCTATACCAAAACAATGAGATCTGAGGTTAGCAACACTAGTGACAAAATCCAACGCTTCATCATCATCTTTATCCCAAACCAAGTATCCCTCGTCTCCGAGCCTCTTCTTTAAAATATTGATACTTTCACAAAACTTTTCATAACATTCGGACAATGACCATATACGCTGATCTTTCAAACTTTGGCCGTTGGCGGAGACATCACCATTAACAGCATTTACACTACTAGAAGGTTTGGGATTACTGTCATCTTTACTTAACATATCTACTGTCAATGGAGTGGGTCTTCTTCGATTTTCCCAAAGCTTACTCATTTTAAGTAGGTATTCTATATCTATTTTAAATAGTTTGTCAAATAATAATTTAGAGTCGTAATTATTGGAGTTGGCCCATTCACGTGTCGAGGGTTTCTTGTCCGAAGAGTCATCTAGAGATAAAAAGATAAGAAAAAAGATTATGAGATTATAATAAAAAATACTTGCCACAGAGATGCCAAGTTTCATGTTTAGTTGAAGTAGAAAACCATACCTGATTTGTTGGTCATACCCAGTTCAGGATCATTCATATCAGGACTTACGTCATTGTCAGCATCTTCTTCACCAAATAACTGAGCAAACAAATGTTTACCCCAAACGATACAGTGAATAGGAAGTGATGGAGTATTTCTGATAGTACAAGAAGCAAAAGTTTTTTGTTCTTGTCTAGGGCCATCACACTCATAACAAGCACTGACATCACGTTTGATAAGAGTCACTTGGCCCATGTAACCTTCTGATCCTGATTCAACTAGTGGAACATTAGCAGCCAGACACATCCTATTCACATGACTTCGAGCTGCTCGGTTGTCCAGAGCATTAATAACAACTTTAAAGGTTTTGAAAAAATCAACATCATACTCTGAGCTCATAATTGAGTTGTGAAGAGCAGTGATTTTTAAATTTGAATGAAAGGCAAAATTGGCTTGCGACACATTGGCAGCAACCAGAGATTTCGATTTACCAACGTGATTTTTGTTGAATAGAAACTGTCGATTGAGGTTTGAAATTTCTATAGTATCCAAATCAATCAGGGTCAAGTCGGTAAAGCCAAGAAGAACAACATTTTTTATGATCTCCACACCAATACCACCGCTACCAACAATCAAGATTTTACTTGTCTTTATGGAACTAACAAGTTTATCATCATTTAAAATAGATTGTAGTACACTGTAATAATCAGTGGAAGTAGACATAATTAATTAAATAACTAAAATTAAACCGCAGAAAACAAATAAAAGAACAAAAATTAAGCCGATTTTTCACAACCAGTCCGGCGGCAGACTTCTTCTGATTTGCAAAGCTCCATCTGTTGAGAGTGCAATAAACAAATATTAGGCTCCAATTTAAATGTTATTTTCTCGAATGTAATACAATGTATTAATATTTGTAGATTCATTTTTCAACTGTTTTAATAAATTCTGAATAAAATTTTAAATGAAACACAATTTTTAGTTTCCGAAAATTCTTGAATGAATTCATCTTTTTATTGGTATATCAATTTAACTAATAATTACATTTGTTGCTAAAAAGGCACAATTGTCACATTTTTCAACAGATTGAGCAAAATGACACAAGTGCTGCAACTAAAATTGGCAAAAACGGGCGAAAATCAATTTCTGTCAAATTTAGACTCTAATAGTTTGTGAGGGAATTAATACAGAGTGCTTTTGTGTGATTTGAAGATTTCTCAGATCAATAGTTCTCGAGAAAATCGCTTTCTAACTTGAAACTTCGATTGGCTTTTATACCATTGTGGAAGCAGATTTTTCAATGCAACTCATTTTGCTGATGTTAATTTCAATGATCAACCGTAAAATAAACTTATTTTGAAGAATAGGATTTTCCGTTTCTGTAAAACTTCGAATCTTTGATTGACATTTAAACTGACCTTTTTCAGCGACCGAAAGAGTTAGAGAGCTTAAACTTATAAACTGTCCATAAAAATTGATGGGTCACATTATGGAATGTATGATTTTTCCAACATATCAACTGTTCTCCTGATTTTTGGCCATTGGCCTTAAAACTTTGAATCGAAATATTTCGAGAATGATAGCACCTACAACCATTACTCTTTGCTCAAACATTAGATTTTATTGTAGTCTATAATATAATGGAATATTAAATTATTTGAGGTTCTACAAAAAAAGTCACAGCATTGTATTGTTATGTTACCAGATTTTAGTTTTGGTTGATAAAGTTATTTGGGTACTCAAACGCGAATCAAGTTTATTAGAAGCTAATCATTAATGGATGTATCATTTCATATTATATTATAGCCCATAATAAAATCTAAGGTTGTGTCGAAGAATGATGCTTGTAGGTGCTATCAGTCTCGAAATATTTAGGTACAAAGTTTTAAGGCCAATGGCCAAAATTAGGAGAACTGTGGATTAATTGAAAAAAATATTCAATCCATGATCTGATCCATCAATTTTTATGTTAAGTTTATAAGTTTCAGCTCTCTAACTATATCCGTTATTGAAAAAAGTCAGTTTAAATCGAAATCGAAAAATCGAAGTTGTACAGAAACGGAAAATTCTATTTCTTAAAATAAGTTCATTTTCTAGTTGATCATCAGGTTTAAACTCACCAAAATAAGTTTCACGAAAAAATCTGCTTCTGTAATGGTACAACAAGCTATCGAAGTTTTAACTTTTAATGCGATTTTCTCGAAAAAAATTGATCTGAGAAAGATTTAAATTGTACGAAAAGGCTCAGTTTTCATGTCTCTACAAACATATGAAGTCGAAACTCGAAAGAAATTCATTTTTACCCGTTTTTATCCAGTCGTTTTGCAGTACTTGTTTCAATTTGTGTCAATTTTTGCATAAATGTAACAATTGTGTCTTTTTAGCAACAAATGTAACTTATTAGTAAAATTATTGACTAAATGAAATTGTATTCCTTGTTTCATTGATAGTTTTGGCCAAGTTCAGACTACTATGGCTATTTTCACCCTCGCTGGACTTTCTGGCTTAGTTGGAGTCTTCTTTTCTCATGACTTTACTCTGTTCGTCTTGAGTACAGGTTCTATGGGCTTTGCATTTCCTAATTTTTTTACTTTGGTTTTAGGTAAACTAAACTTTTAGGTAAATTAATATTTGCATCATTAACAATTTAACTTTTATAATTGTTTATCATTGTAACCTCTGCCATTGAATTTGTTGGTCTTCGCAATCGTCTTCTTGTATCAACTGCTTTTGTCACATTGAATAACAAGTGCTCTTTGCAACAACTTTTTGTGGCTTTTTAGTACAGCAGCAAGTGCTTGTCTATGACAGAAAAGGTCCCAAAAACAAAGCACCCAAGTGTCGCTCCAGCCCAATAGATTGAGTGGACAAGTTTCAGGAAGAGGAACTCCAAGTGTCTCTGGTAAAAATAAGACTAAAAGACCCGAAACCGCTGAAGTAAGTTTAATAACTGTCGGCGGAATATATGATCCATATGAATGTAAACTTATCACGAAAGGAGCAATAAACGCTCCAAAGTTATTCAAACAAAGTCTAGTTGAAACGGCTCGACTTATCAGCATGATTCGCTTCCGTCCGTAACGATGAGCAAGATTCTTGAAAACCAGACAAGCGATTGCGTCGATAAATGCATTCAAGGATAGAACTAGAAAAGGATTTTTAAGTAACACTGCTGCATATAAATTGGTTCCAATGAATGAGATGCCATTGAGAATACTCAGGATTCCAGCGAACATGAAGTTTCGACAAAGTCTTGGATAGTTTAGAAACTCTTTTAAATGGAATGGAGCCGGTTTCCTTATTATTATGGAATCAAGAACATCTTCTGGAACTTGTTTACCATTAATCCAACTGATGTAAGGACTTTACTTCCCTTTTTAACCTTTCTCTTTGAATATAACCATCGAACTGACTCTGGAGTAAATCTGAACAGTTAAAAAGATCAATATTATTGTTTCGATTCAACGAGAAATCACTTACATTGAAATGATTGTACCGAAAACTGTACCGATGAGCTTCCAATTCGCAATGTAATAGGCAAAGGCTGACCAAAGAGCACTTGTTATTCAATGTGACAAAAGCAGTTGATACAAGAAGACGATTGCGAAGACCAACAAATTCAATGGCAGAGGTTACAATGATAAACAATTATAAAAGTTAAATTGTTAATGATGCAAATATTAATTTACCTAAAAGTTTAGTTTACCTAAAACCAAAGTAAAAAAATTAGGAAATGCAAAGCCCATAGAACCTGTACTCAAGACGAACAGAGTAAAGTCATGAGAAAAGAAGACTCCAACTAAGCCAGAAAGTCCAGCGAGGGTGAAAATAGCCATAGTAGTCTGAACTTGGCCAAAACTATCAATGAAACAAGGAATACAATTTCATTTAGTCAATAATTTTACTAATAAGTTACATTTGTTGCTAAAAAGACACAATTGTTACATTTATGCAAAAATTGACACAAATTGAAACAAGTACTGCAAAACGACTGGATAAAAACGGGTAAAAATGAATTTCTTTCGAGTTTCGACTTCATATGTTTGTAGAGACATGAAAACTGAGCCTTTTCGTACAATTTAAATCTTTCTCAGATCAATTTTTTTCGAGAAAATCGCATTAAAAGTTAAAACTTCGATAGCTTGTTGTACCATTACAGAAGCAGATTTTTTCGTGAAACTTATTTTGGTGAGTTTAAACCTGATGATCAACTAGAAAATGAACTTATTTTAAGAAATAGAATTTTCCGTTTCTGTACAACTTCGATTTTTCGATTTCGATTTAAACTGACTTTTTTCAATAACGGATATAGTTAGAGAGCTGAAACTTATAAACTTAACATAAAAATTGATGGATCAGATCATGGATTGAATATTTTTTTCAATTAATCCACAGTTCTCCTAATTTTGGCCATTGGCCTTAAAACTTTGTACCTAAATATTTCGAGACTGATAGCACCTACAAGCATCATTCTTCGACACAACCTTAGATTTTATTATGGGCTATAATATAATATGAAATGATACATCCATTAATGATTAGCTTCTAATAAACTTGATTCGCGTTTGAGTACCCAAATAACTTTATCAACCAAAACTAAAATCTGGTAACATAACAATACAATGCTGTGACTTTTTTTGTAGAACCTCAAATAATTTAATATTCCATTATATTATAGACTACAATAAAATCTAATGTTTGAGCAAAGAGTAATGGTTGTAGGTGCTATCATTCTCGAAATATTTCGATTCAAAGTTTTAAGGCCAATGGCCAAAAATCAGGAGAACAGTTGATATGTTGGAAAAATCATACATTCCATAATGTGACCCATCAATTTTTATGGACAGTTTATAAGTTTAAGCTCTCTAACTCTTTCGGTCGCTGAAAAAGGTCAGTTTAAATGTCAATCAAAGATTCGAAGTTTTACAGAAACGGAAAATCCTATTCTTCAAAATAAGTTTATTTTACGGTTGATCATTGAAATTAACATCAGCAAAATGAGTTGCATTGAAAAATCTGCTTCCACAATGGTATAAAAGCCAATCGAAGTTTCAAGTTAGAAAGCGATTTTCTCGAGAACTATTGATCTGAGAAATCTTCAAATCACACAAAAGCACTCTGTATTAATTTCCTCACAAACTATTAGAGTCTAAATTTGACAGAAATTGATTTTCGCCCGTTTTTGCCAATTTTAGTTGCAGCACTTGTGTCATTTTGCTCAATCTGTTCAAAAATGTGACAATTGTGCCTTTTTAGCAACAAATGTAATTATTAGTTAAATTGTTGATCAAATTAAATTGTATTTATTGTTTAATGGATAGTTTTGGACGAGTTCCGACTACAGTGGCTATCTTCACACTCGCTGCACTTTCTGGTTTAGTTGGAGTCAGCATAAATGGTGTAGCACTACCGTTGTCAATTAGTGTCAATTTGTGCATAAATGTGGCAATCTTGTCTTTTTAGTATCAACCATTTTTCTGGTTATTAATGTTCATAACCAATTGAATGTTGATCAAAACATTGGTTAGTGAATCTATGCGGTCTAACATCTTAATGTCAGATCAAGTATTGAAAATCGTACCTATTTTTCAAAATATTGATACCTGCACTCAACTCAATGGAATGTGACAGACATGATCACAAATCGCACCAAATCTCTGATTAATTCTTGAATTAATGTAGCTTAAAATAGCATTAAACATTCCAATACTTGCACCAAGTGCTGAGTTACCATAAATGCCTTTATAGCTTGAAATAGTTCTAACATGGCCTTGTAAGTGATACTGCTATTTGTTTCATTGGTTTTAACTGTTTAATCAACGATGAACAATCAAACGTAGCCAACCTCGTTCTGACCTGATTTGCTGCCATTATTTCCAGGTCATCCATTGTTACCCATAAATTAACTCGGTTATCATCAACGTTATTTGAAAAGTGATCAAAGATTGAGAGGAGGTGTGAAAATGAAAGGAGAGAATCAATGAAGAATCAAAAATAGAATAATCTGATTATAATGATTATGGAACGGTAGAAACGGTAAACATTGAGTAACAATTAATTCAATCGGAGTTCCTTGATCGAACACATTTAACTCACAATATAAACTGTCTATGATAAAATGTATCAACAATTACAATAGACCTTGTAGGCCTTATTAAACCATAAAATGTTACTCTGCTTCACACTTTCCACTCATCTTATAATCACTTTGCAATCCTGGTAAATTAGATGAATTGATGAGCTAATCACTTCATCTTCATCATAAATAGTTTGCTCTTCCTCTCATTCACTCATTATAAAAGTTAACTGCCTTCAGTTCAAGTCAGTTTTAAAAAACATAATTTTCCTCTGAAACATTTGTGCCTAGAAACACTCGTCCATTCAACATTTTCACCGTCCATTTTATCCGCTTAAATCGTTAATATTGACACTTATTGGATATAAATTCACCCTTAAATTAAACATTTCATATCTGTTCATTCATCACCTAATTCAACCTAATTCCCCTGAAAACTCGAGTCTACCGAAGGAGCTCCATTGTTTACTTCATTGCATCCAAGACATAAAAGTGAAACCAAGACCTAAATTGTGATCAACCCTCCAAGTGATGGATAAATTGAGAGTTTATGAACTAATCTTCACCGCATTCATGACCTTCAACCTAAGAATCGCCATCAATTTCAACAAAATCATAAAATCAATGCTGAATAAAGTTACCTGTTCAGTTGAATTAGAGCTTTAAACAAACAACACTTATCGAGTTAACCCTTTTAATATATTCATGCATATGGATTTTTCATTGCTGCTTTAACATTAATTTAATTTATTTAGTAAATTTTACAATTGAACACAATTTATCATGTAATTACAATCAAAACAAGTTGAAAGAATCAAATAAAACCTACAAAATTAATCAATGCAAACTGTTTGCTTGAATAATTTATTATTGAATAGCTTCTCCAAACATCCAACATTTATCAAGTTAATTGATACAAATAAACGAATCCATAATCAAAATGGGTTTTAAATGAAGGAGTTTAATTGTGCGAACCAGCTGAATAACACTTCATTGTTTTCATCGAGCAATGAAATTATCTTTCAATTTATTCAATCAAAATAACTTCAATTTTTAGTCGCGACTAAAGCTTGATTTTATTTTCGCAAATCAATCAGTTTAAAGCATTTAATAAGCATAGCCAAGTTTGATCAAGATTCTTACTCTTGATTACGACTTTAATTATTACAGAAGCCGGTGAAATAAAATTAAAACGCAAATCAATTTCTGTGAATTTATTTTTAAACTCAACTTTGCTACAAAACTCTCCCATTTAAAACTATCTAACCATCATAATAACAATGATATTATTGAACAAAAAACTCGAAATACACATGTAGTAAACAGAATGATTTTCAATCAACTTGATTATTGTGATATTCAACTCTATCATTTGGTTTAAATAAATCTGATTTTCGTTGATATCAACGAGGATTTGACGTATTTCGAATAGGAAATGCTAATATGCTAATAGATAATGTTAAAATAGATTTACGTAAATAGTAATCATTTGTTTAACCTTCAATGAGATGCTCGATTAATGAATTCCCAATATGATTGATACTTAAATAAGATACAATTTATTAATAGCTGAAAATAGATTACAATTTCAATTGTTTTTTAGTAAACCTTTGAATTTACTATTGAATTCCATAGAAGGTAAAAGAAATCATTCTGAGGATTTCACTGCATTTAATCGAGCGAACATCCAGAAATATAATTCAGCCTCTCTTTCACTCAAGATTTAACAGATTGTAAGTGTTGGACAGTCACTCCAGCTTGCTATTTATAAAACTATTGTATAAAATTCGTCATTTTCCTGGCTTATCCAGGTATTCAGTAACCACTGCTTTCAATTAGCTTTCTTGAGTCCACCGGTAATGACAAATTTTAAAGCTTGACAAAAATAAGTTCAATAATTAACTTGAGTACATTCATAAAAGCAGATTAAAAAATTAAGAACAAATTCACTTTAAAATGTTTAATGGTGATGAGTGCCTTGAGTATACAAGAATGAGATAGTTTTTGTTATTAATATACATATTGTAATGAAATTGTTTGGGTATTTGAGCACAGAAATGGAAAAAACTACAATTATATAAAATAAGCTAGTAAAAGATCCAAGTAATCAGAATTGACTGTTTAACAAATGATCTTTTCGAAGCCAGAGTCTGTGCTTTTCTGTTATTCAGTCTTCGCTAGAGATCAAGAAAGTAGAAAGTTTAAAAAAATCTTTAAGAAAGCAATGTTTCATGAAATCAAAACCTTGACTAATTTTTCCACATTTATTTGATAACTGAGGCCAATCTGATTGAATTTCATGGTAATTCTCTTTAAAGTAAAACTTGATTGATCGTCCATATAGTTTATTATAGTCTTGAACATAATTAGCAGCCGCCTGAGTGACTCTTGGACATCCACGAACAGCAAATAACACTAAATTGGGTAGAATGCGAACCAATTGCTCGATATGCTCATCCTCCAGTCTCCTGTTGTCGCACAGTGCAAGATGTTTAAGGTTTGGATATTTCATAAACAATCTTTTCAATTCGTCCCAGAAGAAAATATCAGTATAATCTTGATCGTACTGTGTATATAAAGATAAGTTAATTAATACAGATGAATCTAGTTTTGTAATAATGAAAATCTCTTATTGTATTTGATTTGTAAAGAAATTTTGAGAATTCTTCACAAATGAGAAAAACATTTCAAATCAAACAATACTTACAAATGATAAAACTAAATCTTGCAGAGACTTGTGTTTCAATGATTCATCCACAAAAAGGCGATTAGAGTCCAATTTAATATGAGCGCTTTGTAAATTCGGACATGAATCCATGAACTGGAAACCATAATAAATGTCTGTACCATCATAAGAAGATAAGGACAATTCAACTATTCTAAGTCTTCCTAATATGGGACCATCGTAATAGTAATCTGGCGAGCCTAAGGATAGAAGATGAATGCTGATTATCAAAAATTTGTGCAAAATATAAAAGTGTTTTAAGATCACCTTCATTATTATGAATGTATAATCTTTCAAGATTTGGAAAACAATGTGCATCTTCCCTGAATCTATCCAGATTATAACTGACAAGGTGCAATTGTTTAAAGGTGACACCTTTCTCTTTTATGCATGGCTCAATGTCATCGTTTGATACCATTTCGAGTCCATCACAATTTTGGATAATCGATTCATCTCCTTCATAATAGCAGCAATGAGCAATCAATCCTTTCAAAGATTTCATCTTTTTGATCAATGTAACGATAGTTTCATGTTTCATTTTTGCAAGGAATCCAGAAAAGTCGACAACCTAAGGTAATAAGACAGCAAATAACATAAAAAAATGATTAGTCAGCAAGTAATAGACAAACAAACAAAAAATCATTTAACAAACAATTAAATTTGGAAATAATGTGCTCAAACAAGTTGCATCAAGCGGTTCCTCTGTTTGATAATAAACATAATCCAACGTATAATTTGGAGCGCTTTCACCATTCCACCGATCTTCTGAACAAATAAGTTAAATGAGGGAATTCATTCATAATGATAATAAGTATCGTTAAAAAATTAGATTCTTACCAAACAAATATTTAACTTTTCTAGTTCGCTCCGCAATTAAATGGCTCCATTTGCTGCATACTAAAATACAACAATTTCATTAAATTTCTTTGATTTTCTTTGGTTTACTAGATGATTGTGTGATTGTCTTCATTATTAAGACAAAATAATTAAACGTTCAACGCGAATATCATGCTGTAACAGTCAAATGACAATATTTATCATGTTGTTATTATCTATATTATGATACTATAGCTCTGAAATGTATCGATATAGCTGAATGGATTTTAACTTTCAGAGTCTTATCAGAGTCTCTGGTTCAGAGGTGTAATTTAATTTTGGTTTAAAACAAACTTACCTGAATAGCAGTTTACTAAATCATCCAATTCATTTATTAAACCAAAAATGATGAGCAAACATTCGTCTGGAAGTTGATTTATAAACATTGTAAAATAGACTAATGCTTAAGCCTAACTTATATAGACTTTATTAGCAGTTATCCACGCATAAACTTGATTGAGAAAAATTAAATTACATTAGTAATACAACATATTAACAGTAATGACACTTGTTTAAATAATAGCTAAAGTTATTAACAGATTTAGAGGGGAAGAGCCAGACAATTAGATAATAACAATAAGAATAGAATCTGGAAAAACTGTAAAGTTGAGATTTAAAAGCTGTTAGTTCTCCCGGTTTACATTCAGGAGGCGCTGATAGCACATAAAATAACTGTTCTCGACACCGTCTTAAATTAATTGAATTGAATTTAGTTTAATTTATTAAATTCACTTTTATGGTTAATGGTAATGAGTAGCTTTGAGATGAATACAAGAATGAGATAGTTTTTGTTATTGAATTACATATTGTAGTATGATTGTTTTTTGTGTATTTATAATACGAAATACAGTTAGCTGAGCAAACTGCAATTATATAATACAAGTAACCAGAATTGACCGTTTAACAAATGAGCTTTTCAGAGCCAAAGCTTGTGCATTTTGTTATTCAGTCCTCGCTAGAGATTAAGAAAGTAGAAAGTTTAACAAAATCTTTAAGAAAACAATGTTTCATGAAATCAAAGCCTTGACTAATTTTTTCCCTTTTAGTTGATAACTGAGGCCAATCTGATTGAATTTCATGGTAATTCTCTTTAGAGTAAAACTTGATTGATCGTCCATATAGTTTATTATATTCTTGAACATAATTAGCAGCCGCCTGAGTGACTCTTGGACATCCACGAACAGCAAATAACACTAAATTGGGTAGAATGCGAACCAATTGTTCGATATGCTCATCTTCCAGACTCCTGTTGCTGTACATTGCAAGATGTTTAAGATTTGGATATTTCAGGAACAATCTTCTCAATTCCCCCCAACGAGTATTATCTCGATCGTGCTGTGTATATAAAGATTAGTTAATTAATACAGATGAATCTAGTTTTGTAATAATGAAAATCTCTTATTGTATTTGATTTGGCAAAAATTTAAGAATACTCTACAAATAAATCAAACAATACTTACAAATGATAAAACTAAATCTTGCAAAGATTTGTGTTTTAATGATTCATCAACAAAAATGGAATCAGAGTTCAACCTAATATGAGCGCTTTGTAAATTCGGACATGAATCCATGAACTGGAAACCATGATAGATGCCAAGACCAATATGTGAAGGTAAGGACAATTCAACTATTTTAAGTCTTCCTAATACGGGACCATCGTAAGGACCATCTGGCGAGCCTAAGGATTCATAATGATAATAAGTATCGTTAAAAAATTAGATTCTTACCAAACAAATATTTAACTTTTCTAGTTCGCTCCGCAATTAAATGGCTCCATTTGCTGCATACTAAAATACAACAATTTCATTAAATTTCTTTGATTTTCTTTGGTTTACTAGATGCTTGTGTGATTGTCTTCACAATCAAGACAAATAATTAAACATTTGTTAAAAATATGCAATCATGCTTAAACAGCCAAATGATATGAAATAGCTCTGAAATGTATCGATATATCTAAATGGATTTTAACTTGATTTAAATCAGAGTCTCTGGTGTAATTTAATTTTGGTTTAAAACAAACTTACCTTTATAGCAGTTTACTAAGTCATCCAATTCATTTATTGAGCCAAAAATAATGAGCAAACATTCGTCTGGAAGTTCATTGATAAACATTGTAAAATATAATACACTAATGTATAATCCTAACTAATATAGATTTTAGTAGCGATTTCTGTGAATAAATTAATTGAGAAAAATTAAATTATATAAATGATAAAACACATTAATAGCAATGACATTTGTTAAATCCTTTTTCAAGGGGTCTCACTAAAAGACCAAAATTGGCCAAAAATGGCCAAAAATGGCCAAAAATGGCCAAAATTGATTTAAAACAATTGAAACATGTATATTTGATGTTTTTCAATATAATTTAGCTTATCACTGATGCTAATTAAGTATTTTTAGACTAAAAAAAGTTGTAATTAGCTTAAAACATTAAGATTACAATTAAATAACAAATTGAAACAAATTTGGATACGGTCCCTTAAAATGTGCTGCCATCTGTTGTTGTGAAAATTTGAGGGATCGTATCCAAATTTGTTATTTAATTGTAATCTTAATGTTTTAAGCTAATTACAACTTTTTTTAGTCTAAAAATACTTAATTAGCATCAGTGATAAGCTAAATTATATTGAAAAACATCAAATATACATGTTTCAATTGTTTTAAATCAATTTTGGCCATTTTTGGCCATTTTTGGCCAATTTTGGTCGTTTGGCCAATTTTGGTCTTTTAGTGAGACCCTTTTTCAAGTTATGAACAGATTTTGAGGGAAAAAGATAGACCAAAGAGTAAAGTAAGAACTTCTTACTAACAAGAAGAGTGCAACATTAAACAGGCTTTCTCAACGAAAATTTTTCTTGGAGCCAGAAGATGGCGCAAGAAAGTGACTCTTTCTTTTTCTATTCATTATTTTCGATTAAATAATTTAATCAAGGTTTTACAGTGTAATTTAATTTAAATTACACTGTAAAACTTTAAATTATACTTAAAAATGTGAGTTAAGCATCCAGGAAAAATCAGTGAGACGGCGTTATTTTTTCATTAAATTTACACTGAAATTAGACTAATAATGGCTACAGAGACCTGCCAGTAATTTAGACTCACTGGAAATAGCTTATTCACACTATTCGTCGAGCAACATAATTCATGATTTTCAATTTTCCTTAATCGAGCAAATTAAACCTAAAATGTTGCTTTAAGGTGATTCCCTGAGTTTTTGGATTAATATTTTACGAAAGAAAATTGAATTAAGTTAATTAATAGCTAAAAAAAATCGAAATGAAATTTGGTAAAATCAAAACAAAATTCCATCCTTTTTCAATAGGGACCATTGAAAAATTTAGTCTAAATTACTGGCAGTCTAAATTACTGGCAGGTCTCTGTAATTAACATTAGATGGATCTTTTTTATGCATTACACTACTGTAGTTTCACGCTTAAGTTGAAGGGTGTTTCAGGCAAGTTGTCACAAATGCTTAAAGCTAAATGAGCTTTATTGGTTGTAGACTTCTCAATTTGAAAAGGCAAAAAACTTTATTTAAAACAAAAAAGGGTCTACAGAAAATTATTGAAAGCTAAGTGTCAGGTTAAAGTCAAAACACATTCTCCCCTTACTGGAGGATTATCATTGTCTTTTATTGGGTTGGAAAGGAAATAGAAGAAATAGTTAGGATAGACTGACCAGGTGTCAGCAGAAGGGTCAAAAGATTAAAAAGGATTGTTTCAAACAGATTTAAGCACTAATTCTAGGTGCTTACCTTAAGGGCTAAAAGTTAGTACAGTAAATCCACACTTTTTCGATATTTTTGGAGGTACTCCATCTATTGGAATAATTAATACTTTTCTCTTATATTTTTCTTTCTAATTTTTCATTACAACTTGACCAATCAAAAAGGCTCAATAAAAAACAAAAGAAAGCGAGAAAGCGAAAAATCTATCAGCCCAAGAGAAAAGTATTAATTATTCCAATAGATGGAGTACCTCCAAAAATATCGAAAAAGTGTGGATTTACTGTACTAATTCTTAGTCCTAACTTCAAGTACTAAAATTTAGTACTAAATTTGAGTACTGAAAATAATTTTGAGTTTTACGTTAACTGAGGATGAGAAAAGAAGTTGAATTTGAGTTAAGTACAGTGAGATCCCAGATAATGAGAGTACTGTGGAATAGCTTATTTTCACTATTCATCGGGCAGCTTATTTCATGATTTTCAATCTCCCTTAATAGATCGAATTTTATCGTAAATGTTAGTTTAAAATGATTTCGTGAGTTTTTTGATTAATATTTTACGAAAGAAATTCGAATCAAATCAATTGAAAATTAAAGAAATCAAAATGAAATTTGATGAAATTCAAATTGAATTAACTCCTCCTTAATTAGGGATCGTTGATAAATTTATCTCATTATGTGGGACTCTCATTATCTGGGATCTTACTGTATGGAAATGGGTAAATTTTTAAAGAAGGGAACAGTTCATTGGTCAAAGATAAGAAAGGTTTAGATAACAAAAAAAAACATTAAACAACACCATCTATGACCATTTAAATTAATTTCAATTTTAAACTATGGTAATTTAAGTTAATTCATAATTAAGGTTCATAGGTGGTGTTGTTTAATGTTTTTTGTTACCTAAACCTTTCTTATCTTTGACCAATAAAGCTCATTTAGCTTTAAGCATTTGTGACAACTTGCCTGAAACACCCTTTAATTTTTAATTTCTACTATATTACCACTGGTATTATTAAGCATCTTACGTATAGTAGATGGCGTTTATCAAAAAAAAGATATGCGTAAAACTAGTATAACCGAGTTATCCATTAACTAATAGATTTACTGCAAACAGTGTAGTCTAACTCTATCATCTGGTTTGTTTAAATAAATCTGATTTTCGTTGATATCAACGAGCATTTGACGTATTTCGAATAGGAAATGCTAATAGATAATGTTAAAATGGATTTACGTAAATAGTAATCATTTGTTTAACCTTCAATGAGATACTCGATTAATGAATTCCCAATTTGATTGATACTTAAATAAGATACAATTTATTAATAGTTAAAAATAAGATTAAAATTTCAATTGTTTTTTTAGTAACCTTTGAATTTACTATTAAATTCCATAGAAGCTAAAAGAAATAATTCTGACGATTTCACAGCATTCAATCGGACGAATATCCAGAAATATAATTCAGCCTATAAACCCGGTTTCACTTAAGATTTAACAGATTATTGAACAATCACTTCAGCTTGCTATTTCAAACTATTGAATAAAGGTCGTCATTATAGTTAAATATAATAGTTCATTTAAATCAATTCATGCAGAAGAGTCAAAAATTAATATTATTTTATTAATATATGTTTAATGGTGATGAGTAGCTTTGAGACAAATACAAGAATGAGATAGTTTTCGTTATCAATTATACATATTGTAATAAAACTGTTGTTCGTGTATTTACGAAAAACAGTTAACGGAACAAACTGCAATTATATAATAAAAGTTAGAAAACGATACAATTAACCAGAATTGGCCGATTAAAAAATGAGCTTTACTGTGCATTTTTGTTGTTTAGTTATCGCTAGTGATCAAGAAAGCAGAAAGGTTGTCAAAATCTTTAAGAAAGCAATGTTTCATGAAATCAAAACCTTGGCTGATTTTTTCACCTCTAGTTGATAACTGAGGCCAATCTGATTGAATTTCATGGTAGTTATCTTTAAAGTAAAACTTGATTGATCGTCCATAAAGTTTATTATAGTCTTGAACATAATTAGCAGCCGCCTGAGTGACTCTTGGGCATCCACGAACAGCAAATAACACTAAATTGGGTAAAATGCGAACCAATCGCTCGATATGCCAATCTCTCAGTTTCCTGTTGTCGCACAGTGCAAGATGTTTAAGATTTGGATATTTCATGAACAATCTTTTCAATTCGTCCCAGTCGAAAATACCATCATAAACTGAATTATACTGTGAATATAAAGATTAGTAAAATACAGATGAATTTAGTTTTGCATGACGAACATCTCTTATTGTATCTGATTTGGAAAAAATTTTAAGAATTCTTCACTAAAAAGCAAATACATTTCAAATCAGATAATACTTACAAATGTTATATTAGGCTGATCCAAGCAAAATTTCCGGAGTTTGCAGCAGGGCCATTCAGCGATAACTAAACCCAGGTTGGGTTGCTATGCATCATTTTACGGCATTTTTCTTCAAGTTTCAAATTAAATTGCTTAAGTTCTTTTTTCAACAACAGAATTTGCCTCAACGCTAAAAAATGAGATTATCAAGGTTAAAGTGATTAAAATCGCAAATTATTTAGTATTAAAAGACTACACTGCTAGCCATATTCATGATGAGCTAAAGAAAATGTTTTCCGACAAGCCCTCTACCGAAAGGGCTGTAAGAAATTGGGTAGCCGCGATAAAGAATGGAGAAAATCCTACTGCAGAGAAAAGAGAAGGTGCATGCAATGATAAGCCGAAAGACGAAGAAGAATTGCTACTATAAAAGAATGCTTTTCTGTATCGAGACATTGGTCTTTAAGGTCTCTTGCGAGCCATATATCAATACCCTATGGTAATGTGCAAAGGATTGTGAGAGGCAAATAGCGGTACAGGAATATTCTCTCCAAATGGGTACCCCGAGAATTAACTGACTTTCAACGACAACTCTGTGTTATTTGCTGCCGCAGTAACTTCAGAATGTTACAGAAAACTAAAATCTTACTCAAGCGTACTCTAACAGACGAATGAACTATGGGTCAGCATTTGCAAGATTTGCAGATCGGTCTAAAGCTCACCGATGGGATGCAGAAGGTGAAGAACCCGATCCTTTCGTATCAGCAAATATTCATGGGACCTAGAGGAAGCTAATGATGTCAATGGATTAGAACGGAATCGCTTTTCATATGCAGTTTCGAGCGGTAAGTGGCCTGAACGGGAGTGGCCGCATGAGCGGAGTTTTGAAGTTAGAAGAAAAATGACAACATATAAATGATCTAGAAGGTGCACATATTACTCGATGAAAAAATCATAAGATTCCATTAAGAAACAAAAAAGTTATCAAGAATCAAAATCCGGAAATTTTGCTTGGATCAGCCTAATAACTAAATCTTGCAAAGATTTGTGCGTTAATGATTCATCAACAAAAAGGCGACAAGACTGCAAACTAATATGAGCACTTTGCAAATTTGGACATGAATCCATGAACTGAAAACCATAATAAATTCGTCTGGTTGTATCAGAAGGTAACTCCAATTCAACTATTTTAAGTCTTCCTAATACGGGACCATCGTAAGGACCATCTGGCGAGCCTAAGGATAAAAGATGAATGCTCAGTATCAAAAATTTGTTTAAAATATAAAAGTATTATAAAATCACCTTCAGTATTAAAAATATGTAACCTTTCAAGATTTGGAAAACAATGTGCATCTTCCTTGAATCTATCCAATTTAGAACTGTAAAGGTGCAATTGTTTAATGTTGGCACCATTCTCTCTTATCCATGGCTCAATGTCATAGTTTGATACCATTTGGAGTCCATCACAATATTGGAAAATCGATTCATATCTGTCATAATGGTAATGATTACTCACTCCTTTTAAAGATTTCATCCTTTTGGCCAATGTTACGATAGTTTCATATTTTACTTTTGCAAGGAATCCAGAAAAATCGGCGATCTAAGGTAGTAAGACAACAAATAACGTAAAAAATAATTAGCCAGCAAGTAATCGACAAACAAAACAAGAAATGATTCAACTAACAATTAAATTTGGAAAAAATGTGCTCAGACAAGTTGCATCAATCTGTTCCTGTTTGCAATAATAAACATGATCCAACGCATAATTTGGAGAGGTTTCACCATTCCAGCACTCGTAATGTTCTGCACAAATTAGTTAAATGAAAAAATTCATTCAAAATGAGAATAAGTATCGATAAAAATTAGGTGCTTACCAAACAAATATTTAACTTTTCTAGTTCGCTCCGCAATTAAATGGCTCCATTTGCTGCATACTAAAATAAAACATTAAGAAACAAGACAAAATAAAACGTTTGTAAAAACATGCAAATATCATGCTTTAACAGTCAAATGATTATATTTATCATGTTATAACCTAGATTATGATACTATAGCTCTCAAATGTATCGATATAGCTAAACTGGATTTTAATTTGATTTAAATCAGAGTCTCTGGTTCATTGATGTAACTTAATTTTGATTTAAAAAAAACTTACCTTTATAGCAGCTTACTAAATCATCCAATTCATTTATTGAGCCAAAAATGATGAGCAAACATTCATCTGGAAGTTCATTGATAAACATTATAAAACAAACTAATGCTTATGCCTAAATAATATAGACTAAGAGTCAGATAGTTAGATAATAACAATAGAATCTGGAAAAACTGAAAAGTTGAGATTTACACAGACACTTACTAAAGCGTTTAATAACTTTTCACAATACAGTCAAACCTCACAAAATGAGACTTCGTGGGGATAGCTTTGAGGCTATTTATAAAGCATCAACTCTGAAAATAGATTTGGACTTCGAGAAACGTTCATAATACATAATGTATGATTAAATTTAAGTTTTTATTAAACTAATGATAATTTCTTAGTCTCTGAAATCAATTGTGCTCAGCATCGGTCATTATATGTAATTTTTAATTCATTTTTAGTTTATCCTTATATTCAATTAGCGGTGCTGCGTCTATGTTGCTTGGTAACGTCTCAATTTAAGAGAGTCTAATTTTTAGAGGTTTGACTGCACTTACACTCAACAAGAGAAGATATTGGCGAATTGAAAAATATATGTAGACATTTATTCAAAACTGGAAAGGTCGATAACTAAAAAGTATTACGTTTCATTTGCTAGAAAAATCTTGGATTCTACATCGACAGAAAATTAGATTAATGAATGAGGGAAAGGATTCTATATGTTGGATTTTAAAGAGTTGAAGATGTTCTCTATTCAAAGGGAAAGGTTAAAAGGGGAAGTAAATCTGTTGCTGGATTTAATGGTGAACAATTTCCAGAAGATGTTCTTGATTTCATAATAATCAGAAAACCGGCTCCATTCTATTTAAAAGAGTTTCTAAACTATCCTAGACTGTAATTTACTAGACAGAAGTATTAATTCAAGGTTAACATTTGTTGACAGTGTAACTAATCCGAGTCGATTATCATATGTATGAATATCTGTTGCTTCACTTATTCCTCACTCAATTTCACGGCCAAAAACTGATATACCTCCTTCAAAGCGACCTTAAAAAGCTTCCGCTTTAAAATCAAACGATGATGATGAAACTCCAACCTCCTTCTTTTCATTTGGTGATGTACAGTCAACTAAACAATTGGATGCAAATATTGAAACGATCATACTTGTTGTTAAATCCAAACCTGAAGCTGAGCTTAAATACAGTGATGTAGATTACAATATGTCAACAACATCAATTATTCCCAGCAAAATGAAAGTAAACAACCACCAACTAATAACATCAATGATCCAGAGTTTAAGAAATTCATAGCTTCTAAATTTGGTGAAGAACCAGTCGAAAAAAATCGATATAGTTGAATTAAATGTTGGCTCATACTTAGCAGGCAATTATGAACTTTTAAAATCTATAAGCATGGAATCCGGACCAACAGTTAAAGGACCTGAACCCAGTCAGTTAGCTAAATATAAGAATCAAATTACATACCTTGCTTATCAAGCAAAGCAAAGGGAAGTGGATCTTAAAAATCAAATATCCAATAATAAATTTACTAAAGCACAAACAAGGAGTAGATATGGCTTATAATGTCCTAAAAAGTCAAGGGATAAATTTTTCAAATTCATAATTAATTTGATTAAAGTTTATTTTGAACATTATTCAATCTAAACTTGGCTCCACAAATCCATGAAATCATTGTTAATATCGTTCTTGGAGGTTAACTCCTCAGACCAAGTTAAGGATTCTCATTGAATAGTGCTTCTGCTTTTGAATTTTTATAAGGGTAGTCGATTTCGTCGATTCGTTTTTGAACCAGTATTGATTTACCTTTACCATTAACATTCAAACTGAAAAGGTTAATCTTGATTGAGTTTTCCAAGCCCATGAGAAATCTGAACATTTCAATAGTTAGTCAATAATCAACTGTCGATGTAATCTTGTGAAACAAACCAAACATCAAATGTTGAAACAGTTAACATTAACTTTAATCTACAGTTAAGGACGAAGACCATTTTCGCCTCAAAATTAGAATTTTTTGAGAGATATAATTTAGATGTATTTTTACGTGAACAGACCGAATCTAAAACTTATTTTTTTCTACGAACTATAGTTTTCGAGAAAACGGCCTTTCGAACTGCACCATGAGTAAATGCTCATTTGACATATTTTTTAAAGTATTTCTTAGCCAAAAAATCCAGCCGTCGAATCTATTTTTTTCTATAACCAACGGTTTGCGAGATAATGGCCTTTTGAATTTTAACATTTGCAAGGGGGATATTTGTGATTGCATTTGAACATATTTGTGCTGAAGAATTCAAATATCAAATGCATTTTTTTCTGGGACCTATGGTTTCCAAGATGTTGAAAAAAGAAATCCCTTTGCAAGCAACACAGTCGATTTAAGTGTTTATGCATCAAACAAATCTTTATGAATTATCTATACAGTGTAGCGAAAGTTCGTGTAGGAGGCAACAAAAATATTTCCCCCTACGTAGAAACCAATTTCAATTTTCTTTGATTTCTCGATTGAGAAACAGATTTCATCGAATTTAGAGTTGGTTAAGAGAAACAATCAGTTGGAATCAGCCAATGATTGCAATCAATGAGCTAATCATTTGAATGCGGAGCGAAATTTTTAGACAAGAAGTGAAGATAATGGTCAACCAATTAAATTCATTTTTTTAATAAATGTGACAAATAAATTGTTATATTCAAAAGATTAAAAAAGACCAAACATAAAAGGAAGCAAGCGAAATGTCTTCTAATTCAAATTTCTTACCATAAGAAATGAATTCTCTGCGTTAAACCAGAAAATTGGTGTTAATCCTGTTGATCTCTGTCTTTCTTATCGGTTTTATGTGCCAATATAATGTTACCACTTGTCTAGTGTCAACAAGTTCAAATGTCCTTACAAGGTCAAATGGACCACAACAGCAGCAACAAGGAATCGGAATCCATCATTAGTCAGAAAAACATACTTATCAAATCTAACATGATGATCACCAAAGAACTCGAGTAAGAGTTGAAAAAATGATTAAACGGTAGAGCTGTGTCGTAAGCTAGCACAACTAGCCCATTTTGTGAAAAGTCAGATTGACAGCTACCATGATGGAACTATTGACAGAAAGGCACGAAGAGAGAAATCTGAAATTAAATTTTAAAAATTTTTTAAAAAGAACTGAAATTAAAATGATATTTAAAAGTAACAATAAGAGTAATGTTGATTAATCAGTCGAAACGACGACGTTTTTTGACGACAACCGGGCGTTATTTTTCATTTTACGCCTTCATCCAGCCATATGTCAAGAATGGTTAGTGCTACATACCTCAGACCTGAACCATAAACTTTATGCAGATTGCACAACGATAATTTCGAACGCTCAAGGTTATTCAAGGTCAATTCTTTATTTGACCTCTAATTGACATTGACACTAACACTAGCCGGTTAGAAAATTTTTGAAACTATAGAAAATGACCTGCCAATGTCAATTAGAGGTCAAATAAAGAATTGACCTTGAATAACCTTGAGCGTTCGAAATTATCGTTGTGCAATCTGCATAAAGTTTATGGTTCAGGTCTGAGGTATGTAGCCCTATCCATTCTTGACATATGCCTGGATGAAGGCGTTAAATGAAAAATAAAGCCCGGTATAAGGTGCATTAGCATAATGAAGTTCCATTGAAAAATCTGCTCCCACAATGGACAAAAGCCGATCGAAGTTTCAACTTGAACGCGATTTTCTCGAGAACTGTTGATCTGAGAAATCTTCAAATCACACGAAAGCACTCTGTATTAATTTCCTCACAAACTATCAGAGTCTGAATTCCAATTAAATTGATTTTCGCCCGATTTTGCCAATTTTAGTTGCAGCATTTGTGTCAATTTGCTCAATTTGTGCATAAATGTGTCATTTTAGTAACAAATACAATTTGAAATGAAATTGTTGACTAAATTAAATCGTATTCCTTGTGTTTCATTGATAGTTTTGGACGAGTTCCGACTACAATTGCTATTTTTACCCTCGCTGGACTATCTGGTTTAGCTGGAGTCAGTATAAATGGTGCAGCACTATTGTTGTCAATTCGTGTCTATTTGTGTATAAATGTGGCGATCGTGTCTTTTGTTGGTTTCAATGAATTTTTACTCGATGACTTTAGTCAAACATTTAATTCAAACTTCAATTCAATTTAATACATTAATTTAGTAAAACATTACTTCTTGTTAAATAACAAGGAACACAAAAAGAGACGCAAATGTTGCTTCCAGTGCAACTCACAAAACTGGACTAACTGTTGGTTAATTTTTTATCTTACTTATAAGAGTGAGAAAACGGTTATGAATGTCCATGTTTAGTTAAAGGAAAATTTCCAAGAAATTATGAAAAGAGATGAAACAGAGAAAAGGATCAAATTATCCTTTTAAGTCAAAGTTAATGATCATTACATGGTTAAGTTAAAGTACAGTTAAATGTGTTTAGCATCGGTTCGAGTCAGAGACAATTAGTGTGGTTTTAATTGTTAAATTAAAGATCATGTTATGTTTTGGAAGACAGAAAGATGACTCTGATTTCACTGTTAATCAAGTCTTTTTAATGATGTTAATATGTGGTTAGAAAGTGAATGAAATGAGCTTTCTAACGATGTCTTCATCGTATCTCTAGTTGGTTTGGTTGAGGAGAAATAAGTAGATCCTTGATTACTTATTTAATGATTGAAAAGATTGAGATTTTGTATTTCAACCGTTCATAACATGAGAACGGATCAAGTTGAAGAAATGAATAATATATTATTAAATAGCTCTTAATTAGCTCTGAGCAACGAAACATTAATCATAGTTTTATCATGAGTAATTCTGATCATGGACATGATGTCTCAGAATTCAGTTTTAGTGATGAAAAGTTAAATTTTGAAAAATCTTAGTAACCTTGTCATATATTAAGGTAGTGACATGTTATTAATGAAATGTGAGTTAGATCTTGTTTATAATGAACTAACTGGTCTATTTCAACCAACATCTTTTTAGTACCAACCCTAGATATAATGTTCATAACCAATTGAATGTTGATCAAAAATATCCAAAAACTCACAGTCCCTTCACTTTGTATTACTTAATATAATACAAATAACCTAATCTGCATAATGCCAAATTAGCAAATTTGATCTTTATAACTAAAATGTAACTAAATTAAAATTATTCTATCGAACGTTAATATTGCTGGAATGATGAAAATGAAACTTGCAGCTCAAACAACAATCAACAAACATTGGTTAGTGAATCTATGCGCTTTAACATCTTAATTCCAGATCAAGTATTGAAAGTCCGATCTAGTATTTTACAAAATATTGATGCCCTTACTCAACTCAATAGAATGTGACAGACATGATCACCAATTGCACAAAATCTTTGATTAATTCTTGAATTAATTTAACTTAAAATAGCATTAAACATTTCGATACTTGCACCAAGTGGTGAGTTACCATAAATGCCTTTATAGCTTGAAATAGTTCTAACATGGCCTTGTAAGTAATACTGCTATTTGTTTCATTGACTTTAACTGTTTAATCGACGATGAACAATCAAATGTTGCCAACCTCGTTCTGACCTGATTTGCTACCATTATTTCCAGGTCATCCATTGTTACCCATAAATTAACTCGGTTATCATCAACGTTATTTGAAAAGTGATCAAAGATTGAGAGGAGGTGTGAAAATGAAAGGAGAGAATCAATGAAGAATCAAAAATAGAATAATCTGATTATAATGATTATGGAACGGTAGAAACGGTAAACATTGAGTAACAATTAATTCAATCGGAGTTCCTTGATCGAACACATTTAACTCACAATATAAACTGTCTATGATAAAATGTATCAACAATTACAATAGACCTTGTAGGCCTTATTAAACCATAAAATGTTACTCTGCTTCACACTTTCCACTCATCTTATAATCACTTTGCAATCCTGGTAAATTAGATGAATTGATGAGCTAATCACTTCATCTTCATCATAAATAGTTTGCTCTTCCTCTCATTCACTCATTATAAAAGTTAACTGCCTTCAGTTCAAGTCAGTTTTAAAAAACACAATTTTCCTCTGAAACATTTGTGCCTGGAAACGCTCGTCCATTCAACATTTTCACCGTCCATTTTATCCGCTTAAATTGTTAATATTGACACTTATTGGATTAAAAATTCACCCTTAAATCATTCATTCAATATCTGTTTATTTATCACCTAACTCAACTTAATTCCCCTGAAAAGTCAAGTCTACCGTAGGAGATCTCGCTCCATTGTCCACTTCAATTCAAGACATAAAAGTGAAACCAGAAAAAAAATTGTGATCAATCCTCCAAGTGATGGATAAATTGAGAGTTTATGAACTAATCTTCACCGCATTTATGACCTTCAACCTAAGAATCGCCAGCAATTTCAACAAAATCATAAAATCAATGCTGAATAAAGTTACCTGTTCAGTTGAATTAGAGCTTTAAACAAACAACACTTATCGAGTTAACCATTTTATTTTCATTTATTCTGATTTTTCATTGTTTCTATGACACAAATTTAATTTATTTAGCAAATTTTACAATTGAACACAATTTATCATGTAATTACAATCAAAACAATTTGAAAGTATCAAATAAAACCTACAAGATTAATCAATGCAAACTGTTTGCTTGGATTTATTATTGAATAGCTTCTCCAAACATCCAACATTTATCAAGTTAATTGATACAAATAAACGAATGCATGTTCAAAATGGGTTTCAAATGAAGGAGTTTAATTGTCCGAATCAGCTGAATAACACTTCATTGTTTTCATCAAGCAATAAAATTATCTTTCAATTTATTCAATCAAAATAACTTCAATTTTCGGTCCCGACTAAAGCTTGATTTTATTTTCACAAATCAACCAGTTTAAAGTGTTTAATAAGCATAGCCAAGTTTGTTCAAGATATTTTATATTTACTCTGATTACGACTTTAATTATTACAGAAGCCGGCGAAATAAAATTAAAACGCAAATCAATTTCTGTGAATTTATTTTTAAACTCAACTTTGCACAAAACTCTGCCATTTAAAACTATCTAATCATCATTATAACAATGATATTGAACAAGGAAGACTCGAAATAGTAAACAAAATGATTTTCAATCAACTTGATTATTGTGATATTCAACTCTATCATCTGGTTTGTTTAAATAAATGTGATTTTCGTTGATATCAACGAGGATTTGACGTATTTGGAATAGAACATAGGAATTGCTAATAGATAATGTTAAAATGGATTTACGTAAATAGTAATCATTTGTTTAACCTTCAATGAGATACTCGATTAATGAATTCCCAATTTGATTGATAGATACTTAAATAAGATACAATTTATTAATAGCTAGAAATAAATTACAACTTCAATTGTTTCTCAAAATTATGATTCACTATTTAACTCCATAGAAGGTACAAGAAATAATTTTGACGATTTCAGTGAAATCAATTCGGAAACCCGATTTAATTGACGATAATTTAACGACGATTTTAAGAAATGAATCGGGACCAGAATAACCTGACAAAACTTTGGTTCTCTTGATTTACAGCAACTTTATTCAATCAAAATGAATTTTATTCATTTCATAAAAATTCGAGGCAAATTGTTCAAATCTCTCAACCAAAGCGTTTTATTCCAATTTATTAATTGCATGGTGAATCTGAATAATTCAGGTAACATTGTGCTAGATTTCATAATGAGAGTCGATTGAATTCGCAATAATTAACAATTAAAGTCGTCCACTTTCTGCTGAACTGCCTAATACCGTATGGTCGATTCAAAATTGTTAACTCAAACTCACACTGATTTGAAAAATATGCATAAAAATCTGTTATCATCGAGAAATTAATTTTCATGGGACATTGAATGGAACAAAGTAGTCAAACCAATATTTAATTGGTAAAATTATGTGATGTGTTTCATGTTATAAATTTATATTTTACTTTCAATGGTTACTTCAATCTGCTTGTTTATTAATAAGAGATTGGAATTGTGGCGAGCATGTCATTGATGATGAGCACCATGCTTCGTTTCCTGGAGCCAAGAATAATCGTCCATTTTCACATGAAGATAAAATATCAATAAAAGTTAACCTCGAGTCCGTGAATAGGGAGAATTATGTCGATGATTACGTCTCAAGAACCCGAAAGAACATCTTGGTGTCCAACTCTCTCAATATTCTCATTCTTTGCGAGCGATTTTCCAAGGCTGAAGCAGCGTCTACAATAGGAGGTAATTCTGCATACTTTGCTCGTAATATCATTCGTAACTCAGTGTTTGTAGCAACTGATACTTTTCTATCGATAAAAGCTCTCGTATTTGAATAATGACAATAGTACTGAGTACAATTGTTTTCATTGTAAAACTCACTATCAAGGCTATACAAATATATGGTTAGATCGAAACAGCCATCCGGCTTCCAATGCAAAGCAGTACGCAAGACAAAACGATCACCATCATTCAACCTTCCTAAACAGTTCTCTCTGGTGAAGTTACACGGCATTAAATCAGGCGCATTCTCATCAGGCTCATCATTCTCATAAAACTGAGGATCGAATGATTCATGTTCAATATTATGTAAACCAAAATGATTATTAGGCGTATAAACTAAATTAGTCAGCCTGATCAATTCGACTGGAATTCCGATTATCGTCGAAAGCTATTCAAAATATAATCAAGCTTAATCTAAAGCAAAATTGAAATAAAACATGAGAAAATAGCTAACCTGGTTAATAACTTGTTGATCTTTGTATGGAGAACTTTCATCCGACCAATCTATTACTATATCATGATATCCCTCATCTGCAACCTTAACCTTTATGGTAACTAAATAATTTATCGAAAAGTTAATAAAATATAAGACTTAGTTTTTCAACTGAATATAACTGAAAAAAGACTCTTGAAATGAAATCTTTTCAACTAAATATTGGTTCGACTTCTTTTGTTCCCACTGAGCTAGTTTAAACTGGACGCAGGTTGTTTCTGGTTCCGGTTTTTGTCTTTTAGGGCAAAGTTTTGAATTCAAGTTTCAGTTGTGAAAAGCATTTCTTTGTGAGTCTTTTGTGTTCTTCTTTGCTTCAAGTTCATTTTTGCAAGTCAAGTCTTTTCATATTGAATACTACAAAACCATTTCTTGCACAGAAAATAATTTTTATTCCTGCCAATGGATAATTCACTGAAAAATATTGAAAAAGATGATAGCTCAGATAAAGGTGAGTCTATTTATTTTGTGAATCGTGATAATGAGTGATGTTATTATAACTTTTCGATAAATTATTTAGTTACCATAAAGGTTAAGGTTGCAGATGAGGGATATCATGATATAGTAATAGATTGGTCGGATGAAAGATTTCCATACAAAGATCAGCAAGTTATTAACCAGGTAAGCCATTTTCTCATATTTGATTTCAACTTTACTTCAGATTAAACTTGACATTTTATTTTATCTTGACAGCTTTCGACGATAATCGGAATTCCAGTCGAATTAATCAGGATGACTATCTTAGATTATGCGCCTCTTAATTATTTTGATTTACGAAATATTGAACATAAATCATTCGATCCCCGGTTTTATGAGGATGATGCACCTGATGAGGATGAGCCTGATTTCATGCCGTGTAACTTCACCAGAGAGAACTGTTTGGGAAGGTTGAATGATGGTGATCGCTTTGTTTTGAGGTCTTATTTAAATTGGAAGCTGGATGGCTGTTTCGATATAACCATAGATTTGTATAGCCTTGATAGTGAGTTTTACAATGAAAACAATTGTACTGACAACTATTGTCATTATTCAAATACGAGAACTTTTATCGATAGAAAAGTATCAGTTGCTAGAAACACTGAGTTACACAATATATTACGAGCAAGGTATGCAGAATTACCTGCTATTGTAGACGTTGCTTCGTACGAGGAAAATTATTCGCAAAGAAGGAGAATCTGGAGAGAGTTGGACGCCAAGGCGTTCTTTTGGGTACAGCGGTGTTCGAGACACCATTATCGACATAATTCTCCCTATTCACGGACTCGAGGTTAACTTTTATTGATATTTTATCTTCATGTGTAAATGGACGATTATTCTTGGCTCCAGGAAATGAAACATGGAAACAAGTAAAATATAAATTTATAACATGAAACACATCGCATAATTTTATCAATTAAATATTGGTTTGACTAATTTGTTCCATTCAATGTCCCATGAAAATTAATTTCTCGATGATAACAGATTTTTACGCATATCAATTCCAAATAGTCTCCCCAGCAGTCAGTCATTATATAAGTAAAACCTTACCGTTTAGTCATCACTAGAGATTAAGAAAGTAGAAAGTTTACCAAAATCTTTAAGAAAACAATGTTTCATGAAATCAAAACCTTGACTAATTTTTTCACATTTAGTTGATAACTGAGGCCAATCTGATTGAATTTCATGGTAATTCTCTTTAAAGTAAAACTTGATTGATCGTCCATATAGTTTATTATAGTCTTGAACAAAATTTGCAGCTTCCTGAGTGACTCTTGGACATTCACGAACAGCAAATAACACTAAATTGGGTAAAATGCGAACCAATTGCTCGATATGCTCATCCTCCAGTCTCCTGTTGTCGCACAGTACAAGATGTTTAAGATTTGGATATTTCATGAACAATCTTTTCAATTCATCCCATTCGAAAATATCAGTATAATCTTGATCATACTGTGAATATAGAGATTAGTTAATTAATACAGATGAATGTAGTTCTGCATGATGAACATCTCTTATTGTAGCTGATTTAGAAAGAAATTTTAAGTTTTAAATTCTTCACAAAAAAGCAAATACATTTCAAATCAAACAATACTTACAAATGATAAAACTAAATCTTGCAAAGATTTGTGTTTTAATGATTCATTAACAAAAATGCTATTAGAGTCCAATTTAATATGAGCACTTTGTAAATTCGGACATGAATCCATGAACTGGAAACCATAATAAATGTCTGTACCATCATAAGAAGATAAGGACAATTCAACTATTTTAAGTTCTTCTAATATGGGACCATCATAATAGCGATCTGGCGAGCCTAAGGATAAAAGATGAATGCTCATTTTCAAAAAATTTGTTAAAAATATAGAAGTATTATAAAATCACCTTCGTTATTATAAATGTATAACTTTTGAAGATTTGGAAAATAATGTGCATCTTCCCTGAATCTATCTAAATTATAACGGACAAGGTGCAATTGTTTAATGTTGACACCATTCTCTTTTATGCATGGCTCAATGTGATCGTTGGATACCATTTCGAGTCCATCACAATATTGGAAGATTGATTCATCTCCTTCATAATAGCAGCAATGATTAATCAATCCTTTTAAAGATTTCATCCTTTTGACCAATGTAACGATAGCTTCATGTTTCACCTTTGAAAGGAATCCAGAAAAATCGGCAATCTAAGGTAATAAGACAACAAATAACATGAAAAACAATTAGTCAGCAAGTAATAGACGAAAAAAAGAAATGATTCAACAAACAATTAAATTTGGAAATAATGTGCTCAAACATGTTGTATCAAGCGGTTCCTCTGCTAGATAATAAACATAATCCAACGTATAATTTGGAGCGTTGTCACCATTCCACCGATATTCTGAACAAATAAGTTTAATGAGGGAATTCGTTCATAATGATAATACGTATCGGTAAAAATTAGGTGCTTACCAACCAAATATTTAACTTTTCTAGTTCGCTCCGCAATTAAATGGCTCCATTTGCTGCATACTAAAATAAAACATTTAAGAAACAAGACAAAATAACTAAACGTTTGTAAAAATATGCAAATATCATGCTTTAACAGTCAAATAATAATATTTATCATGTTGTTATAATCTATTATAGATTATGATACTATAGCTCTCAAATGTATCGATATAGCTGAACTTGATTTTAACTTGATTTAAATCAGAGTCTCTGGGCCAGAGGTGTAACTTAATTTTGAATTAAAACAAACTTACCTAAATAGCAGTGTACTAAATCATCCAATTCATTTATTGAACCAAAAATGATGAGCAAACATTCATCTGGAAGTTCATTTATAAACATTGTAAAATGAACTAATGCTTAAGCCTAACTTATAGACTTTAGTAGCAGTTATCCATGCATAAACATGATTGAGAAAAATTAAATTAACTTAGTGATAGAACACATTAACAGTAATGACACTTGTTTAAATAATATTTAAAGTTATTAACAGATTTTGAGGGGAAGAGCCAGACAGTTTGACAATAACAATAACGATTTCGATAATTTAATTGTGTAGTTTTGTTTAAATGTTGCTATAGTTACAACAACTAAGCTAGCCTTAAGCCGAAAGTACGGCGAGAGTCAGCCTACAGTCTTACCTTTAAACTACAGTTTTAATTTTAATCTTTTTATCAACATAATAGTTGGAAAGTGTTTTTTATTCGCAACTCCGTGTTCTCAACAAATATTTATCTCTGTGCAGCCAAGAAATATTTATCATTATAGCACAATAAAAAAGAGTGCTCCAATGTAGATTTTCATTCTATTAATACAATAATGGCTTATGTGTTGTTTTTTCGAAGCTGTGGGCTGCCTGAAGCACGGAGTACACGATTCCGAATAATTCCTATTAAGGACATCAGACCGGTGCCTCCTGCCAAAATTATCAATCCTCTAGATAGGATTCTAATTAAAGATGAAAACGAACCTTACATTTGCTTTGCGGTAGAGTTTGGTAAGTTATTCGCAATTTTTACATTCTTTGGCTCACTTATTAATCTTTTTCAAATTCATCACAGGGTCCAAATCAAGCTTGCAACAAAAGAAAAAAAGTGTGAAATCGCTCGAGAATATGCTAGAGGATATGCAGTCAAAAGCTGCTAAGATCAAAGAAAATTTTGAGTCTCAAGAAAAAGTTAAGTTCAAAATATCTGACAACAGTATTTTAGCTAGCCCGACAGAAGGTTCGAGAGGAGCATCAATATATGAAGATTTGGATTCTCAACCTGCGAAGAAGCTTAGAAGAAATCTGGAAAAGATAATCCAACATCACGGTTGCATATCTTACCTGGAGATGAGATTTGTCAACCTAGTGTCAATCAGTTGTCCGCTTCATCATAAAATTTTAGAAAAAGATGGAATTTTAAGGGTTGATTGGAATCTAAGTAATGAAGGTACCATAACTAAAATCATGGCAGTTTTAGATGATATCATCTATAAAATTTTTTACAACTTGATGGAACCAAGAAGAGGGTCGAAAATATGGATGCTACCAGATAAGTGCTCTAGAGCACTCCTTAGTTCGATGTTTTTGGACCAAACGAGATTACCCTGTCCCTGATTGCATGTTAGAACTTAAATTTAGAGAGCAAACAACATGTGAAAATGTCTGGCGATGCAAAGCTCCAGACTGTGGTTGTGATTCAACAATTACTTGCTCAAGCAAAAACGCTTGTATTGCACATTTACAGTCTCGATTCGTCTATTATATCTGCAAATTCTAGGACTGCTGCTTCAAGCCATGGGAGAGACTCATGTGACTTTTCAAACCTAATGAAAACGTAAAAGTGTTGCGCCGCAAAAATGAATTAAATTTTATAATTCGTGCAGCTCATGAATTAACATCATGTGAAGATGAGGATGAGGATGAGAATGTCCTTCTGTGCTTCTGTCCTTGATGAAGAAGTCAGTTTGGATGACTACTACAGTTTTGTAAAATTCATAAAATTTGACATAGAACTGGCTGGAAAAGCCAATTTTCAAATCAATGTGTCGCCAGAAGCTATTGTAAATTCAATGACGATGCTCGATCGATACCAGCTTGGAGCTTAGCAACTTATTTTATATGAAGCCTTGAAAAATAATATGGAGAAAATGTTGACTGCTCCAATTGAAATGTAAGTTTCTCTTTGTTTGTTTGATTAGTTTTCTAAAAGTTTTCTTTTTTAACAGATCAACTTCTTCATACAAAATTTACTATGTTAAAAATCATGCTTTTCAAGTTCTGCAGAAGGTTGATTTCGTGCCGATCGCTTGTTGGGAATTTAAAATCCTAACATGTAGCTTCGTCAAGAAACTTTCCCTCTATTATTGCGCTTATGAAGGATGTCCATGCAATCCGGAATATTCTTCATTGAACATTGTGAAAGTTAAGCTGCACATTCAAAATGAGAATTTTATTCTTGTTTGTGTTACGATTTTTTCGAAAACAAAAAAGTTTAGGAATACAGTAAAGTACCAGATAATGACAGTAACTTGAAATACAGTGAGATCCCAGATAATGAGAGTCCCACATAATGAGATAAATTTATCAACGATCCCTAATTAAGGAGGAGTTAATTCAATTTGAATTTTATCAAATTTCATTTTGATTTCTTTAATTTTCAATTGATTGGATTCGAATTTCTTTCGTAAAATATTAATCAAAAAACTCACGAAATCATTTTAAACTAACATTTACGATAAAATTCGATCTATTAAGGAAGATTGAAACTCATGAAATTAGCTGCCCGATGAATAGTGAAAATAAGCTATTCCACAGTACTCTCATTATCTGGGATCTCACTGTAGATTATTCCTACTATTCGCCGGGCAGTGTATTGAAAAAATACAGATTTTTTAAACCCCTCCTTAATTAGGGACCATTGACAAATTTACTGTCACTATCTGGTACTGTCATTATCTGGTACTTTACTGTAAACTGATTTCAGATTTGCATCCCTCATGATCAATTACACCTAAATAGTTTATTTTGATAAAAATATCTATCTCTAATTCGATTTTATTAATCATTTTGACCTCCGTGATTAAAACATTTGCGACCCTGTAACTTTTTTCAGATCGATTTCCTCCATGGGAGATTAATATTTTTAGGGGTTTTCTAGCACGGGCTTTCCATTAAACCCACTTTCATTTTGATCTGCCCGTACCAACGAGGTTACTTTCCTTGTGAGATACTTTCAAAGATTCATTATAATAGAGAATTTCAACCTCCGAAGATTTCTTTTTAAACATTAATATCGTTGTTACCATCAATTGTTGACTAATAAATCGAAAAGTTGAAATCCGATGAAATGAGCTAATTTTATGCTTACAATGTGTAACAATTGAATTAGACAAGGAAGAAGAAAGAGGCAAAAAGACGAAAGAAAGACAATGACGAAAAATGTAAAAAATGAATAAAGAAAGAAACCAGATTCTTAGTGTTCGCATTCTTAATACATGTATTATCAAATCGTGAACCGATGGCGATGTAATCATGAATAATCAAGATTGTATAATTGATTTTAGCTCTGGCTTGCAGGGAAATCATCAGTCTAATTGAATATTCAATTTAAAATTGACTGATTGTGAGACAGTTTAATAAATAAATTGAGCCGCTCATATGAAAAGGTGGAGATAAATTTTATTCAAAATTTTAGCAATGTATTACAACTTTGTTCACAAAATGTTGATTTAAAAATAAACAATTAATGCTTAGAACAAATCTTTATCATTAAGTAGTCATTATTAAATGATACTCAATCTGAGACGAGCATTTTTTAGCATGATAAGCGTTGGCACGGTTTTTAATAATACATTGAATGATATTATAAAACATCAATGCCTTTCAATATTATCAATCAATGATAAATATTTCTTTAAATTATACAATTGGTAAAAAAGAGTTACAATTAGTAGTCATTAGATTTGGTAACAAACAAATTACCCAAATTGAATTACTATTTAAAAAATAGTAAACATCTTTTATTTACAATGAGATTGGCTGATTTGCTAAGCCTGGACAATCAATTCGTAGTCTGATATGGATTGTTCATGTTGGAATGACTGACCAGTATTCAGCAATCACAATTACAAAAAAGAAGGAAGGAAATGAAAATAAAGATAATTTGTACAAAATTTATAATCAACCTATCCAATCTTTGGCAATGAAGAGAGTTAAAGAAGATGAAGATGGTTAAGAGGTTTGAAATCAAAGTTAATTGTGATTTAGGGAAGGTGAAGAAATGACTTAGAAAACATTGCATGTAAAAACAATTAGGATGGCAGAAATAGTCAAGAACAAATCATCAAGAGACTAAAAATATAACATTTAGCGTTAAAGTTGATGATGGCGATGTGAGGTTGAAGTATTTGATAATGTCTTTTGCCAATTAACTATATTACAATTGTTACAATTCAGTTGTCTCCAAATTGATTATGCTTAAGTTATTGCCGCCAATCTGGTTTGAATGGTACTGAGAAGTGTCCGAGTAAGGCGATGAAATGTAAACTGTGTTGATTGAGTTTTTACAAGACAGTTGATTCCCAGATCTTTTACCACTAAACGAATCACCTCTAACTCCCACACCACCGACAACATTATTCACTAAACTTCCTCGGCCAATTGAATGGTTACCATTATTGGTTCCACTGCCATTGAGACAATTTTTATTAACCAAAGGCCGTTGAGAGTTTTTCTTGTTATTATTGTTAACCCTGCCATTGGTTGCAGATGAAGGTAGGGTTATGTTTTGCGGAGTCAATCGACCCGCCGTAACTCCACGACAAAGAGCTGATTTATCATTTGTTGATGACTCTGATCCTGTTCCAGGGTGGCTTTCATTTAACGAATCAGTAGGTGTAAGTGGACCATTCATCAGCACACCATTTGATCCACCATCAGTGCCAACTCCTGATCCTTCGGAGACAGCATTTTCATCCAATGAATTGTTCCCATTTGAATTGTGACTGTGAAAAAATGAAAAAACAAGAAATTTAAGTTCATATTCAAACACAAATAGTATTATAGTTTCAAAATAAAGCTAATTAAAGCTATTAATTTACTACTATCTAAGGATACTCATAGGATCGTAGGATACTATCAATCAGCTTGTCTTTTGTTTCTTTAATTTTGTTAGACAAGATGACTCAAAAAACTTTCAACTCAAATAAATGAACGAAATGAAAAAAATATATAACTAAAATGTAACTTGAAGATTTGTTAAAAAAAGCAATTCAATTAACTTGAACAAGTAAACATGATTGAAGTTAATGACCATTTTATGTTCACACAGTTTTAACATTAAAATTAAATGGTTAAATTAAATACCAATAAAATGAATAATAACAACAATCATGAAATTGATTGTGAATAATAAAGAGAAAGTCCATAAAGTCTAAGCAAAACTATCATTTCGTGGAAACGATTAACCCACAAACCAAAAGCTACCTTTGATTATTATAACCTATCAATTTTTTATGCACACAAACTGAAAACAACAATTTATAATCAAGATTTAATAATAAGCAATTTAAGGTTAAAAAGAAGAAAAAAGAAGAAGAAGATAAATGGTGCAAAACAATTGATGAAAACGAGAGAATGAAATATTGAATATTCAAAGTATCTAAAATAATCATGAATTGAACACTTTGATTACTACTGAAATTATTTTATCTGGTGAATGATTATTGTTAATTTGAGGATAATAATGTTTACCTCATTTGTTCATCATCTTTAAACCATTCATTATCATAACCTGTCATCCAGATAGGATTGGAACCTTCATCAGCATGAATATTCGTGTTGGGAACATTAGTCCGGTTCAATTGAGGATCTCGATGACCAAAAGCAGTTGCTGTGGCCGCTTTCAAGCGTCTTTCATATCTGAGTAAAATAAAGAAGAATTAGAATCATGAAGAAACAATTGATGAAACAAACAAATACGGCGAAAACAATTAACTTTACCTATTTCGTTGATTGATACATAAACAGGTAACCAACATCAATAAAAGTGATAGAAATGCTGTTGAACTGATTAAACAAGCTTTCAGTTGATCATCAAATGTTAACACTTCTTCACGATTTTGCGATGGCTGGTAAAAGAGATAAACATTATTATTCAATCAATAACTCAAATGTTTAACTAATTGTTTCAAACAATTAACATCAACCAAAGTTGAATCAAAGTTAAAATCAGTTCAGTTAATCACTAACTTACAAATGATTGATTACAAGTGATTCAAGTCAAACCTAAACCCAAATAGATGCCAGATTTGGATGCCATTCAGGATTGAATAAACAGATTGACTTTGAAAGAATCTTTATTTTCTCAAAATTTCATGACTTAACTGGATCGTTTGAAACAATTAGTAACATTATTCAATTCAACTTACCTCACTGACTAAAACATTGAAATCTTTGTACAATTGATCCAAATAGTCAATGTTTTTATCGATCAGTTTAAGGACATTATTGACATCCATGATTGAATTGTCATTTGGATCCACAAAATGAAGGTAAAGGTCGGTTCTGAGGGTGAAACATGAACAATAAATCATTAGTTTAATCATAAATAGAGAATGAGACTCAACTTACTTTAATTTATCAACAATTCCATCGCCATTTGAATGAAATTTGTAATTATCAACATTTACAATTGCTCCAGTTATATTGCTAAGAACACTGTAAATAGAAAAATGAAATTGTTTAAATATGTAAATCACAAGGATTTTCATTAAAACTGAATATCAATTAAACAACAATAAAGTAACACTTTTTGTTGGTTTCTAATTATAATTATTTTTCATACTAATTTTAATCTTAAAACGCTCCTTTGACACACCTAAAGATTTCAAGATTGCCGATTAAATGGATTATCATTGATAAAATTTGATGAAACAAATTAAATATTTCACCGCAATATATTCATTGAGTTTGAAGGAAACAATTAAAAGCCAAGCCATACTCTGATTTAACCGATAACACAAGGAATTAACTGATTGCTGATACTTACTCTCGGAACTTCTCCAGTCTTTCCCGTAACTCTGATGGAGTTAATCGTAAAACAAAGCGAACTCTTTGATCTTCTCTCAACAAGTAAATCTTAAGGGAAAAGAAGAAAAGATTAGGTTAATTGTGAACCAATTTTACCTTTACTTTGATGATTATTTACCTTTACTTTAGCTGTATCATGTAATCCTCTGGAATCATTAGCAATTATTTGAAATTCAAAGTAACCTTTCATATCTTTTCTTGGATCAAAATTCAATCCAATTTCACCGGTTTTCCGGTTCACCAGGAATGGATCGTCTTTTATTGTATCCAAGCCAATTGACAATTTACGTCGTTGTGGGCCAACAATAAAGTAGTTAACAACCGCATTTGGACCTTCATCAGCATCGATTGCCTGAAATTGACAAAAAAGAGTTTAATCTCATTTGTAAAGTGAATTTCAGGTAAAACTGAATTCTTCTCATTTCATTGATTTGTAAACCCGAAATGCACTGAGAAGTAAATTTTAAAATCTTTTCTCATACCAAATCACTTTAGCTAAACGTGAAAAAAATTACTTCAAACATTTGGTTTTGGTTTCATTTAGGTTGGTTTTGATACTAAATATCATGGAAACCAAACCATGGAACCAGCCGTTTCCAAAAAATAATTTCTTTAGAATAAATTAGAAGAGATTTTCTGGAAAATAACTAAATATTGTAAACCAGAAAATATGTATTTACCTTGACAGACATGAAAACTGTACCAAAATCTGCTTCAGTTGTAACTCCACCGGTGAAAATGGGTTTCACAAATTTAGGTGGATTATCATTAACATCTTTAATGTTAATGACAACTTGGAGCAATGAATTATCTCGAGGATCAAATTTATCAACCTTTTTGGGTTCTTTCAAACAATCATTGGTTGCCTGAATAATCAATGAATAGGTTGACCGAGTTTCTCTGTCCAATGGTCGAGTTACAGTCAATTGGTGGGTCAAAAGGTCCAGTTTGAATGCACCATCTTCATTGCCGCCTAATAGCCAACAAAAAAAGAGTAAAGTTTTAATCCAATGCAAGAGACGACTTTGATTAAAATCATAATTAAATGGCAAAAAATGAATTAACTTTCTCTTTCAAATTCATCTTTTATCGTCAACATCAAAATAAATCATTTCCATAAGCATCAATTAAATTATCAATTAAACCATCAGGTTAACCATCAATATTAACCAGTGTAAACTGTATTTTGATTAACCTTTGATGAACATCTAATTGTGCATTCAAGGCACAACACAATTTCACATTAATAGAACCAGTTTTATAACCCTTTTTTCTGGTTTCATAAGCTAACCTAGCCTTTTGTTTACCTTTTCAGTGATTAAAATCATAACAATAAATTATCAGGCTTTTGATTCAACAGACTTACAACAATGATTGGAAAGGCTTCTAATGAATACTAATAATTTACCAAATGATTGTGATAATTACTTATGAATAACAATAATGAGTAAATCATTGGATGCTCTATGAATTTCAAAACAATATTTAACCCAAACTAGCCACTGATTTACAAGTATTATAATAAATTGACTACCAGAAAATAGATTTATAATCTTAATAGCATTCAATATCAAAATATTATCTAAACCCAAAGAGGTAAAGGATTTAATTTTGATTCACTGGTTTCGGTAATTTTATGCCAACCATTTAATGATTTACTCACCAACAATGTAATAACAAGGAATTGATTTAACTGCTGTTTCAAGAGGATCGTCCATTTCATCTTTATCAATGGTTGGTAAGATCTTGAAAGATTCAATTCCTGGTAAAGTGTTTTCAGTAAAGGAAACCTGGAAAACATCTTCGGTAAATTCGGGTTCAAAGTCATCTACGTTGGTAATTAAAATGGTTATATCTAAATCAGTGGATAACGATGTTGGTTCACCAAGATCAAAAGCTTCAACTCGAAGTTCATAGATGCGTTGACGTTCCCGATCCAGCGTTTTAACCAAAGTAATCAATCCTGAAATGAGGGAAACACACAATTAAACAAAACGATAAAAAACAGAGTATTGAAGTTTACTTGAAACAATTCATGATAACCTGAATAGAGCCGGAAACCTCATCAACCTTGAGAGATTAAAGGCTCATGTTGACAATTAATAACTCGTTGAATAGGTTTAATGAAACAAATGGTAACAACAGGTAAAATAAAGGTTAAACGTGATGAGTAAATATCATAATTGTTTGAATCTAGAGTCTGGTAACAAGTTTGATTTGTCAATTACTAAGGATGTTGAATGTTGATGATAAATTATGATTAAGATGATTATGATTTTAATCTAATCACGTATTGTGAGGGCGTTAACCAGGGATGATAATAATGGTTATAAATTATGAGTTATAATAAATTAATAAATTATTGTTATGCAAATTGTTAAGGTTGGCAAACATTGGATGGCATTTACGAGTTTCAAGAAACTTCGCCTGTTGAAGGTTTACCCAAAATTGTTGGACTCTTTTCAAGTAATGGTCAGTTTCAATACTTAAGTTAAAATCAAATTAATTGATAAACTCAAACTGATAATTTTCAGAATTTCCAAAGTCAATTTCATTCATCTAAAGGTTCATTTGTTCAATCTTGAATGCTAATTACTATTGAATGTGCAATTTTATACTTGCTTTGAGATTTGTTTTCAAATGCATTTCATGAAACTTGAAGCTCTTAAGAAGCAAAAATTTGATCTTTTTGCTGGAAAATGATATTTTGAAATTATTGTGGTAAAATTGTTAGAGAGTTGTTTTTGGTGGCTTTTTGAATAATGAAAGCTGCTCATTGAAATCATTTGTGCTTAGAGTCAAGATTCTGTCTTATTTTTATCATCGAAGATGAATAGTTCAGGAATTTCGAGTGGTGTATAACCTGAAAATTAGCTTTTTTCAATTTTTGCTGAATTTTCAATGAATGATTGATCTTTAGCTTTTAAATCACTTTTGACTCATTTTCTGTTCAATTTCCAGTCAATATTTGAAAAAAGTGCGAGTTTAGATGAATTTGGATCGAAATATAATAAAATTGAAATCTGAAAACATTTCGTCTAAATCAAGTTTCAGGAAAGAATAATCAGAAAAACGAATGAAAATGTGATATTTGAAGTAAAATAAGTTACCTGATTGTTTATCAATTTTAAAGGTTTTCCAATGGCCATTGGGCAGTTCTCTTAACTTGTAATTAACCACTGAATTTAAACCATAATCATCATCAACCGCTTTAACCTCAATCACGGGTGAACCTATTGTTGAATTTTCTGGTAACCTGATTGTGTGATTAACCGGAGGGTAAAGAAAGGTTGGTGATCGATCATTTACATCACTAATACATATTGGTATTGAGGCTATTGAATATCTTGATGGCGATCCAGAATCTTCAACTTTAACCTTTAAAGTATAATTGCCAACTCGAGCTCGAAGTGAGTTAATACTAAAGACTCGCGCTGAAGCCTCTGACAGTGGACTGATACCAGGTATTTGAAGAGTGGACAAAGACGATGAAGATTGTGGCGCTTGTCTAATAGATCGTGAAAGAAGTGACAATGAAGGATTGGTACTCTTCACTGTTTCAATATCAAACAGCTTGTCTTCATTACCACCAACAATGGTGAACTTGAGTCGTCCATTTGGTGTTAAAGGATCATCCTTGTCGGTTGCAGTCAACACTGTGATTGTGTCACGAAGAGGTAAAAATTCATTGGCAGTTGAACATCCTGAAGGAATTGAGATGAAAGGTGTTTCATCGTTTACATCGCTAATTGTGATTATAATCTGTTGAAAGGCTCGCCTTGATTCACCCGTAACAAAACCATACTCGTAATTGTCAACTGCTTGAATCAGTAAATTGTAGGAACTTGTCTCTTCTCGGTCCAGTTTGTTGGCCACAATTATCGATCCCTGATTAAAGATGGAAAACAAAGTGAAAGGTTAATATTTAAATCATGTTTGTTATTAATTTAACTCTTTTTTTAGTTGGGCTACATTTGATTAACGGTTGTGTTTAATGTATTCACAAATTGTCAGATTGTGTTTACATTTTAGGCAAAAGGCTATAATTAAGATGAGCTTTCATTTTACCAATTTGATGACCATCATGTTGATATTTATAATTCAATGATTATACCTACACTAGTTTGATATTTAATTATAATTTAGACGATGAATATGATGATGATGATGATGATGTTGTTTCAACTCCTTCACCTAGAGTTGGACTCAAGGGTTATCATTATTTTAATAAAGCTGCTCTTGATTGTCAAGTTTCGTTTGCCAATTTGTATATTTAAAGTCTAATCTAAAGGCTAGGTCGTGATTAGATTGAATTATAACAATTTAATGTTTCATTTTAATCAGGGTCACTATTAACATTGACTTAATCCCTTTACTTTTTATATAATCAAGATTGACTTTAAATTGATTCAAGGGTTAAGTCTACAATATCAAATAATCAAATCGTGTTAGTCTTAATTTTCATCTCACAATCTCATAATCATCATCATAACCATCAACATTATTAGCATTACTTTTAATATTAGAACACAAATTGTCTCTAATGTCTATTATTAAAAGCATCATTGGACTATCATTTCACAAAATAAAAAAAGAACCAGAAAAACTGTTTATTATTAAATCATGACAAATTTTAATCTAACGAGGAAGACTTGAAATTTCATATTTTCAATTTTTAAGGCAAATGAAATTACACAAAAATCCAGCAAAAGGACCAGAATTTAATGTCTTTTAAGGACCAAATATCATTATTTTTTGTTCAACAACAACAAAGTATTTTCACATTTCTTTCTGAATTTGATCTGATGTCTGGATGTAAGTTTTAATGAAAAATCATCCACAAAATGATCTAAAATTTAAGATAAAAATTGGGAATATTTTCTGCTCTGAAAGTGAAACCATGAAAGGATCAGATTGAGTCTAATTCAAAGACATTAGCATTTACGTGAAATTGATTCATAATAACTCAATGATTTGATCATCTGTGGAAACAATTAATCGCTTTGTTGAGTAAAATTCAGAATAACTCTAAAATCTGTTTTAAATAATTTTTGTCTCTGAGTGTTTAAAGCTTTTTGTTATACAAATTGAAGCATAAAAAAGTCAAACTTACCGTATCTCTATCAATCTTGAATTTACCCTGTGATGAGGATGCATCTAAAAGGTAAGTAACCTTACCATATGGACCAACATCATCATCATGAGCCGTTACTTGAGCCACTAAGGAACCAATTGGTGCATCTTCAGGTGCCGTAAAGGTAAGTTTATTGTTACCATTAACAATGAAAACCGGATTATTATCATTCTCATCAAATACTTGAATAGATATTTTTGAAAGACTGGATAATGGTGAAGGTCCAGCATCGGTTGCTCTTACTGTACAATTGATCCATGAATATGTTTCTCTATCAATTTTACCCTTAACCACAATATCACCCGATCTGGGTGAAATCTCAATTAAATCAAGTATTTCTTTACGACCTTCCAATGAATAGGTAATTGTCTTATTTAAATCATAATCGTCTGCTTTAACCGATAATATTGGTGTTCCAAGAGCCGCATTTTCAGTTATAGCACCAGTAAATAGCTCTTTCAGGAAAACAGGTCGATTATCATTAACATCAGCAATTTTTATTGTTAAATAAGCTAAATTAATCAACGAGAAAAAAAAACATAAAGAGTTAGTAAGGATTGGTAAACAATAAAATTTACAATTAAACCAATTTCTTTTGTTTACACAATTTAAGTAAATTCTGGGTAATTTAACCGGTAGACATCTTAACATAACTGGTAACATGATTTAAAAAGGTCAATGAGCTGAATGGAAACAAATTAACATCTATTTGTATTACAGATACAATTGAATGTAAAGTTCAAGTGATCAACGCATTTTCTAATAATCAACTTGGAGTTCATATTTAACTTGACTTTAGTATTAGATTTCATTTCTCGGAATTGTATCTTTCAATGCTCTTGACTCTTGGATAATTAACTTACCAGACGCTCTTTGTCCTGGTGTAACTGCTGCCAAATCTTCAACAATTAGATACAATTTAACTTGATCCCAAGTCTCTCTGTCCAACTCTTTGTTTACTCGAATTGTTCCATCGGCTGAATTGATTGTAAAAGCTTCCTTGAATAGACTCCAATCAACCATTGAGCCAACTTGATTCCGGGCTTCACTTAACATGTAATCAATTGAATACCTTAAAAGAGGACGATCATCTAAATCTTTACCAGCTATTCGGGTCACAAAAAAGCCAATAGGTGCATCTTCAGGAACTGAAACAATCCCGGGTTCAATGAAAGATGGTGGTTTATTGTTGACATCAACCACCGTTATATTAACAATAACCTGAGATTGTTTCTGATCTCGACCAAAGTTACCATCCAAAGCTGTCACGACTAAAGCATAAGTTGTTTGCTTGGGATTGGTTCGATCAGGATCAAGGTTGGCACCAGTAGCAACTGAGATTAAACCCGAATCTGGATCGATAACAAATTTATCCTGTGAACCAGAAGAGATACGGTAAAAGACTCTTGAGTTGGTTGGTGAATGGTCTCCATCAATAGCTTTTACTTGGACAACCATTGATCCATCACGAATATCTTCTGGTATTGATTTGGCATACGAAGAGCGTTGAAAAATAGGCGAATGATCATTCTTGTCGTAAACTATAACGGTCAACTCGGTGTCACTAAAGAGTGATGGACTTCCTAGATCAGAGGCACGAATCACTAGAGATATATTTTTTGTTTCACCCATTGGTTGTTTGATCCTTTCAAAGTCAAGAGGATCTTTAACCTTAAGACGGCCTGAGCGAGCATCGATGGTAAAATTGTCTTTGTAGATACCATCGACAATTGAATATCTAACTTGTGAATTTGGAGTTCCTTGAGCATCGGCATCAATGGCTCGAAGAATGACTGGACTAACAAAAGAAACTTCATTCTCATAGATGCGAGCCTCATAACGATCCTCCATAAAGCGAGGTTTATTGTCATTGACATCTTCAATGGTCAAAAATATTTGCACAGTATTACGATTTCCAGTTCCTTCATTGTCTCGAGCTTCACCGGTAATGTAATATTGAGCCAAAGTTTCCCGATCCAGGCCATGTTCCGATGTAGCCAGAGTTATAATACCAGTCATTTGATCCAAAGACAGTTTAGATGCAAGTTCACCAGACAATTCAGTATAACGAATGCCAGCTGTTCCATAATTGCCCGAGTCAACATCAGTGGCTTTCAATTGAGTCACAATGGCTCCTTTGACAGCATTCTCAGGAATTGAGGCTCGATAAAGTTCACGGTCAAAGGTGGGAAAATTGTCATTGGCATCTTTAACATGAACGGTAACAGGAACAGTTGAAGATCGAGATTCCGTTGAAAAGGCCTTTTCTCGAGCAACAAGATTTATTGTCAATGATTTAGTAGTTTCATAGTCAAGTGAACTTGGATCCTTAACCCTGATCACAAAAGTAGCCTCATTGATGGCCTCACTTGGAGTCACTTCAAATATAGAAGCAGAGTCACCTTCCAATGTTAACGTAAAAGTGCCATTAGTTCCCTGATCGTAATCATACACTTGAGGTACATCTCCAGTTCCAATAAACTTGACCGGCATATCAGCCTGAGCATTCTCACTAATCTCAACCGTATACGATTCAGACTTGAAAGTGGGCTTTTCATCGTTGACATCAGTCAAAATAATGGTAACTTCAGTTGAAACGCTTGGAGGTGGAAAAACAGCAACAGTGACTTCAGTTGCCGCAATTTCCAAGATGTAAGCACTGTTAGCCGACCCTCGTCTAATGGACTCTTCCCGATCAAGTGGACTCTCCACTGTAACTGTACCAGTGGAAGGGTTGATAGTAAAGTGACCTTGGCCTCCCCTAACAATTCGATAAGTGACTGCATTGTTGACTCCACGATCACCATCAACGGCAATGACACGAAGAACTTCTGATCCTGGAGAAAGATTTTCCGGAATTCGAGTTACGGAGGGAACAAAAGTAAATATCGGTGGATTATCCTCAGCATCTTCAACTCGCACCAAAAGGGTTGCAGTAGCTGTATGTCGGTCACCTTCAATGGCTCGATCCTGAAATGTACGGAAATAAATGAATCAGACTATTAATAACTTTCAATAAAATTGATGAATAAAACAAAATCATGTTTGCATGTAAAAAAGAAGAGGCAAACTCAAGATTACAAAAAAATTGTCGATTAACAAGTAATCAAATTTGTTGAGGTTATTCAATATTGAGTGTGAAATTTAATATATCATTAAATATTTGATTGGCAGATCAAATTCAAAGATGAAATAAAAAACATTTTCATTTATGTAACATTAATACACATTTAAATGTATCATTTTTACTTGTTATTTCAATTCAAGTACCAAAATTGCAGTCTGCTTCTCCTTTTCCAGGTCATAATGATAATAATAATCATATGTAAGGATAAAGATGATGAGACGAGTAACAATAAAATAGGAAAGAAATAGTTTGAGGTCAATTTTTGCTTTCAAAGTTACAGGCGTGGCTATTGGTTACAAATGAAAGTTTGACCAATGTTAATGTTTCCAACTGTTGATGCCTTAAACTTGTTCAATAACAATGATAATAATGATAATATTACATTTCATGTTGAATTTTAATCGTTTATCTATTAAATGTGAATGGGATAAGAAGCATTAAATAGGCAAACCTTATTCCTATTACCGTTTCTTTATCATGTTAGATGAAGTAAAATAAAAAAGGTGAAAAAAAGATGAGAGATGAAGGCGAATGATGAAAACAATGCTTATTTAAGTGTAGGTCAAACTTGGCCCACTAAAAAAAGGCTTCACAATCGCTTGAAATTGTAACCATTAACAATCATTTCATTACTTCAATCAGGTTAAACAGTCTCAACATTATCATCATTCTTCCATTCTTCCATCCTCATCATTTTCATCTTTCAAATCTTCTTCTCCCAATGAAATTAGTTTACTTTTGATTCTGGTTTCAACTTTTATTGAGCGAAAAAAAGGCTCAAAACAAACAATTCGGATTATTCTTGGGTCATCGTGATTATAATAAAGTTGACAGTGTTGTACAACAGTATAATGACACTCGACAATCTGGTTAACTGTGAAATAAAAACGCAATTAAGCTAATATGAAGAGCTGCTGTAAACCTTAAATTAAATTAGCAACAATTAATCTCACAAGTCAGTAGGACAAAGTTGATAAAAAATGTCGTTTAAATTCAAGTTTAGGAAGAGATAAATTTCAAAATGAATCCAGAATGAGATGAAATGAACAATAAATTTTAATGAACCTTAAAAGCTAAGCTCAAATCATATTAAATTTGATTGTTTTTTGTTACATTAAATCAATGGAAACAAGTTGAAATGAAAAGACAAAAAGAAGACTGAAATAAGGAAACATTGATCTCATCAATTAATGAGTTTCAATCATGAAGTTTTTCCAATAAACTTCCATAGAGATTTCCAGACTTTGAATGTTCATCATGAAAGTTGATTCAGGTCATGAAGGTTACTTTTTCTCGAGAAAAGTGTCTTTCAGAAGAGTCAAGTTCAAGTTGAGACTCTTCACACTTTTCATGATGTTGAGAGGTTCAGGTACTTGAGATTTGATTAACAGTAAACATTTAAACTTGAAATTTAAATAAAATTTAAAATCAAATTTCACAATTAAACCTCAATCCTCTTAAACAATTAATATTTTGTTTCTCATTAAACTTGATCTTTTGACCAATTAAATCTAAACTATTGAACAATTTAATGAACCATTTGAAAGTCATTAACCATTGACTAAAGGAATCAACAAGTAAACACTTTGTCCATTCAAATGAACAAAATCTAATTGACCATTTCCTGTTATTGTGCTACTTCCTTTACAGCACCTGAAACACTTCATCTTTCATCCTAACCATCATGGACTCACAACTTTAATAACAAATTTCAACTTGAAAACCTTGAGCCAATCCTTTAAAAAGTGATGAGCAAAAACTACAAGAACTTTTGTCCATTCATTTCTTCATGTTCACCTCATTGAACATTATCAGTGAAGCTCATGTAAACAGGAAATAAAGTTATCAGCAGAAACAACGGAAACATTGTCGATTCAATCTCAATATAAAATAAAATGCAAATAAAGTAAAGAAACAAAGTAAACTGATATCAATTTGTTTCCAAGTAAAGTTCAATAACTGACCAATCAACGAATCTTTTATTCAACGAAATGTTATTTACCTGATTCTGTACAATTTACAGTTTAAATTGATGTTAAATTGTAAAATTGAATTTGGAATGAGAATGAAAAATAGAAAATAAGAAAACGTAAAATTTAAAAGCATCTTCTGTGGGTAACAGCAAGAAGCAAATTGAAACACTTATTTAGGACAATAACAGCATCTTCAAATTAACAGTAAACTTTAATTACAGATATTTGCACAACTATTTTTACCTTTTTTATTACAACCAAAATTAGCTAATTTTGAGAAACAATTGACATTTTTCAATTGGAAAGGAAACTACAGAAAATTTGAAAACCTTGAAATTAAGAAAAGTATTATTAGTGATTCACATGAGCAGTTGGATTATTAGAGGGTCATGAGAGAATCAATCAATTCCTAAATCAATTGGCTGGTTGATTATTTGATTGATTGATTGTCCCAGGTCAATACAATCATTGCTCACCTTTTACCAACTGTTTACCTTTACTCCCACAATAGGAATTTTTTTAGCATCTTTTTTTGCTCATCTTGTTCATCTTGTTCATCTTCATGTTAACCACAATTTTTCATCGTTCACGATCAATATCTTTGAATCTCTTTTTAATCTGAAATCTGTTTCATCAGCCGTGACTGATTGTAAAGATTGTTGATATTCACCCATCAAAGCTCACAATGATTATTAATTACAATTGAAAGGTCAAACCTAATTAGAAGGTTAATTGTGATTAAAGCTTACAATTGATAAACAAAAGGTAATGGATAGTAGATGAGCTTCAGCAATGGTAAACAATTGAAATTTAGATCAACCTTGCTATTCAATATTTAGCTTTATTTCAATTATCATCAGTATTTTAATTAATCATGATCAAGTGAGCTAGTTGATGAAATAACAATGAAAAGAAGCGTTTCTTGTTCATAGCAATTATCATGCAACAATCCAGGTAAAAGAGGATCAAGAGGAAAGGTGAGAAGAAGAAGAAACAAATAAAAAAAAAGATTGAGAGAAGCCAAAAAACACATTAAAAAGGAAAGGTAAAAAAAGGCTGTTTATTGTTTTCCATGATATTGATGAAGATGAAGGTAATAGATGTTGGTCCATTTATATATATATTGACGAAACAATTGCATTTAAGATGCTTTGACCTCATTGGATTTACTATTAAAGGTTCATTTAAGAGTATAATTTATAAATTAACTTGATTGTTGTTACTGTTATTAAATGAATTTGCCTTTCCTTTTTTTACCTCTTCCCTTCGTTATTATATCGTCTAATATATTACAGTTATAATTTTGGAGTTTGTTGTGGGCGAAGTTTCATTGAAATTAACATTTGATGGCAAAAACCAAGAAACAGTTTTATATATCTTGAAATACATCTTCTAATTTGTTTCAAGTTTGACAATTAAAGGGTTTAATTACTTACAATTGCGAGTATTTTCAGTTGATAAAGTGATCGCCTTTCATAGTCCAAATCGCCGACCAAACTGATAACTCCTTTACCTTCAACCGTTTCAATTGAAAACGTTTTCGGTCCATTATTTTCCTTATCAATTTCCTAGAAGTACAAACAAATGAATTAATTTCAACAATAAATAGTAAAGACAACAATATGAAAGACACTATTCAAGCATGATTGAAGGTTAATCAGTTCATCAACTGAGCAATCAAGATTTTCCCCAAAATTAACTTTCATTAGATTCACTTGGATAAATTGTCTTGAGGTTATTGAATAAGAGGAAATGTTAAGTGATTTGATTTGAACAATTAAAGTGAAAATCAAATCTTTTTTTTTCATAAGTAAAGTCAATAAAAATGAAATGCTGAAATAAACTGAAAATTTTGCATGAAATATCATCTAATTTAACCTAACATTTTTATGATCTTTTAACAACGTGTTATCAAAATAACATTAAATTTAATGTTTGTTTCAAGCTGAAAACAAGATGAAATAAAAGTTGATGTAAAATGAACTCTGGAAATAAGGTTAACCAGAATCAATATCAACAATAAACATTGACCAGGTAAGAGATTCCTGCGAGGTTAAGGAGGATGAAAATGAGAAGCTATCAATAGTTAATGGTTGTTTAATGGCAGTGATGAGTAAGAAAATGATTATTGAACAATTGACTTCAATTTTCACATCATTTAACAATTTAAATGAAACCGTTTTAACCAAAAAGACTAATTCAGTTGTGGCAAGTAGACAATCATTTTTCTTGTTAAAATGATTGTTTGACACGCTTGTATTGATGAGAATGGCAACAATTACAATTTATCTCACCAGTAAATTTAAATTAATGAACATGAAAAATGTCTTAAAGTTAATTACCATTACAAATCATGTTAATCTTGTTTTTAAAAACACATAGATCTTGGCCATTGAAACATCTCATCCCACTGACCTCCAATAGTCTGTTGACCTTTTATACATTGACCTGAATGCTGACACTTCTAGTAGCAGTTAACCTTTGGTGTTAAGGTATGCGACTAGGTTATAATACAAATGAATAGCTTTTCACCTTTTCACCTTCAACCCAGAAAAGAAGAAGAAAAAAGGTCAACCTGGAAAATTTTTGCGGTCGCTTTTTTTCTTCATGGGAATTTAAATTATCTTTATTGATGCAATAAATTTTGTTGACCATTTAACTAACCTAGATTCATTAACAATCAATCTTGATCAATATTGTAAAACAATCGATCAAAGCAAGTTGGGCAAAAGTTGATCAAGATGAAGGTAAAAATAGCAAATGAAAGTTGAACAAGCTTTCATATTAATTGATGCGAAATATGAGTTTACCTTTTTCATATTTTTCGTTGTTCGTAAAAATAAGGTTAAAGGTGCGGAAGTCATATTTATGTTGATTAGTAAAGAGTTGTAATGTAAATGTTTTAATAATGAATCTTGTTATTATCCCGAGTAATTTAAACATTATGTGAGGGCGTCAGGTTAATAAGGCTACACGTATTTGAATGATAATACAATGAGATAAGAGATGATGTATATTAAAATATGTACATATTAAGGTTTATTTTTCAATTTTTATTGCAATTTTTTCAGCCAATTAAATCAATTTTTTTCACCATTTTTCTCATATTGTTTGGTTTACCTTTTTACTTCATTTTAATGTTCATTTTGATGGTTATTTTGATGAACCTTTTTTTACCTGATTGTGGGTTGTTGGTACAAAATGTTTTGCTTGTTATGAGTTGATAATCCCTGTTATTATCAAGGATTATAATCAACTTGATGTATTGTTAATCTAATATTGATTGTTGATCAAAAGGAAACAATTAGCTTTGTTGGTTTATTAATAAGTTGACTAAAGATGAAATAAGCTTGTATTAACTAATAAGATTAGGTTTGTTTGGTAAATATTTTAAGTTGAACTGCTTTTCACATGATTCACATGCAAGTTTAAAAGTTTCACAGAGTTTAAGATTTAGGATCAGAATGATGTTTATGATGAAGAGATGAGTAAATAGTAAAAAGTATCAAAAATCTTGTCACATCTTTGGGAGAAAACGTTTTATATGATAATCTGGACTAGATTATATTATCAAGATAATCACATAAGAGTAAGATGAATTTCTTATGCGATTTAATAGGAAAATAATGTCGCTCATTTGATAATTAACTGATTCTCTCAAAGGTTATTATCAATTTACACGAGACTTTTGTCAAGAATTGTTGCGGTGTGAGAATTTCAAAGTTCATCATTATCATCTTCTTATTATCATCACTATCGTGTTTACCATGACTGGCCAAAAGTAAACCGCACAAGATGGTGAGAGAGGCAGGGTGGGTTACATGGGGCTGATGGGAAAACAAATGAGTTATGGTCAGACCAATTTGTGAACCAATCTTTACCATGTCAACCTAAGCTTTTTACCTTTTCTTTTACCTTCTCAATTAAAGTTAACTGTTGCACACTTGGAATAACAATCAGACAAGTTAATTAGCAATAATAAAGGTAAACTTTCCCTGAGATTTGGATTGAGTAAATGTTTCTCTTCAAAAATCACCATTGTTCTGTGTTCACCAAACTATTTTATCAGAAGGGAAACAATAAGCTAAAAAGAAGAATAATAAAGTTCTTTATCAACTGTCGCTTCATGCTAATATAAGCCTGAAAATGATGAGTAAAGATACGTCTTTAGATTGAATAATGAAAGGGAAGATGCATAAAGTTGAATGAAGAAAACCTTTTGTCAGATTGACTGATTATTATTAGAATCAAGAACTTTTTCTCTTTTACTTTTTTTCCTCTTTTCTTGGTGAAAAAATTCTCATGTGAAAATGGTTTCCGGCTACCACACAAAGTAAATGGTTTCATAACTGGCTCACAATCAACAGGTTAGTCTATTTACTTTGCGGTTTTCAATCTTCTCTGGACATTATCAGTCAATCATTTCATTTACAATCAAATATAATTTTCAAATGATATTGTTGAAGATTATGGAAAATCTGGTTTGAAAGTTAACCCAAAACAAATTGACAAATTGTCTTCAGAAAGTGTTTCAACTCTTGAGTGTCTTTCAATTGTTATTGTTGATTAATTTGTATTCAATGGACTTACCTGGAGTTGATACAAAACTTGTCCGAATCTTCCTTCATCCTGGTCAAATGCTTCAACAGTTTCAATTATTCCGGGTCGACTTTTTTCCGACAAACTGACAGTTGTACGGAAAGGCCGGAAAACCGGTTCATTGTCATTTATATCTTCAACAATGATTAACATGGATTTGGTAATCTGTAAGAGGATAAAAAATTAACACAATTAGTTAAACAATTAAAATTAAAGGCCTAAAAAGGGTCATTCATTCAACATTGAAAATTGAAATTCAGACCTTTTTCTTCTTCTTCTTGATTAAAAAAAGGTTCATTACAAAGCATCTCCAGACTATTTTCATAACAAATAAATATTAATTTTTTGAGTTAATTAATGAATTAAGTTTACATTTTCAGCAATTTTCAGTCAAATTTTAGAAAAGATGAAAATTCTGAGAATCAGGAATAAAATTAACTCTTTTTTGGCAACAATTTAACCTTTAATTGTGGTGAAAATGATTTCAATTTGAACAATTGGTTTGCAAAACAAAAACATGATTCGAATTGTTTCTGGTTTCAATTCAAAGTTGAATTGACGATTGGAAATGATACAAATGAGGTTAACAATTAATCAAATGATTAACGATTAAGGGTGAAATGGATAAATCAATTGAAAGAAATTTTCTTCTGAATATTGAATGAAAAGTGATTAAATTAATTTGCTAAATATAATTTGAACCTGACAATGAAATTTTTAAATGGTTGATCAAGTAAATGATATCATGACATGTAAGAGTTTTGTTTCAATGGAAAATCAAATGAAAAGAATTCAATTTTCTTCTATTTTTCTTGAAAGTTATTTTCATGATGCAGATGTTGAAGAAGGATAGTGATGATGAGAATAATGAATGAAAAGATGATGATGGATGAGCGTATGATGTTGCTGGCCTAGAAATGGGAAAAAAAGTGTTTAAAATAAAATGAAATATATCTATCAAAAGATGGTTATAAATATAACTGAATTTTTACCATTCAATTGAATCCATGATGGATCAAGAGCAATGAGTAACAAATGCAATTTCAAAGACAACAACATTGATTGATTTTTTTTATCACTTATCATCAAAAATGATTATCATGGTTAAGCTAACCAGGCTTGACTCTGCATCAGAATCCTCATCAGACAATGAGATAACATTGGTAACAACGAATCGTTTTCCAGGTCATTTCATCGCAACTTTCTTCATCAATGAACTATCAACACTGATATGCAATTAAAGTTAAGTAGCGATGAAAAAAGAGTGTGATATTGAGGAAGAACTCACATTGAATTAGAATTTCATTTTTTCTTCTCTCAATGAATCTTTTTCTTCCAATATTATTGAACCTTTTTTTCATCAGCTATCATCATCTTTATCTGATTAATGATTCTTCCGTACTTTCAGTGAGAATCAATTGAATATTCAGACAAATTAACGTGAGAAGCACAAAAGAGATTGAAACAATTAACATTGCCAGAAAAAAAGAAGACAATTTATTCAAACAATTAGGGAACAGTTTCAACTGAATTTTAGCTTTCAATTGTTTCCAAGCTTCTAATTGATTGTTGATACTGAATAATTAAATATTTAAATGTTGATATTAATAAATTGGAATGACAAAAAATGTCTAAAATTAAATGTAAATTGTCTATTGAATGAGAAGCTTTTTAATTGTTTCCTTTCATTGGTTAACCTTTTGGCTTGATTGGCAGGTTAACATTGATTGTAAGTTTGATGGGAAATTTAAATTGTTTCACACCAATGCTAATAATACTTGGGATTCATTCCAATATTGTAGGTAACAATTAAAATGCAAATAATTGATTAAACAATATGTTGGAAGATTTTGGGAAATATTTATGAGAATCTTTCTCATCTAAATGTTCATTGTAAATACGGAAGATTGAAAAGTGTTTCACATTCATTGTTGTCATTAACAGTACATTCAACTATTGATAAATCATATTGATTCAGATGTTAATTATGAGGGAAAATTGATGGAAACAGTTTATCAATTGTTTCACCTTTTTCTTGACCAACAGATTTTACAAACAGATTTACATTTATAGCACAAGATTGAAGAGATATAAATAATAACAAGTATATCATTAAGATTATTATTGATGTGATCAGTTTGGAATCATGATGTTTCATTTAAATGAGGGTTCAGTTGGAACTTTGAGAGATGATTAAGAAACGCCTAAAATGGTTAAAGGGTTTGGATTAGTCTTTGATATTGTTTGATAAACAACTCAACTCATCTTGACACCTTTAAACATCAAATATTCATTGGTTTTGTATTGATATTTAAATTGTCAATGTTTAATCACGATTTAACCAAATAACGTGATTAGGTTAACATTAATTCCCTAATCATGATTAATTCTAATATCACTTCATTGCAATTTATACCAACATTTATTGATTGGTTAATTGCAGTGTTTAGTGTTTGTTTTGATCATCAATTCAATTGAAATTCATGTTAATCAAATATTGATTAAATTCCTGTTTTCATCTATCGTTCATCTTTGCATTTCAAGTAAACATTTGAAACAATTAAATCTAATCAACATGAATAGTCTAAATTTAAACGCAGATTTGATTCATTAGATGATGTTTGATTGTTGGTCGCTTGTTTACCAATTAAATCATTATTGTTTTCATCGTTTCTCATTGAAAATGAAATGATTTGGGTTATGCAAATTTCAAGAGATGTTCAGATGATCAGAATTAATCATTTCAAGAGAATAACTTTTCTTTTGTTTTCCATTTTTAAAACATTTGAGAATCTAAATTGTCACAATTTGCGTCTCTTCTAATTGTGCTAATTGGATATAAATCATTTGCTTTTCATCTTTTAATGATAATTATGCAAGTGAAATGTTCAACTAATGAAATTGTTACTTTGTTAGTCAACTGTATAATACTTTATTCAGGGCGTTCTGTTATCAATGAGATTTACTGAATTCAGAATGTCTGCTAATTAAGACAATTGATCATTCGACCTCATTTAAAGCTCATCTATTTCAATGAGAAGATATTTTTACTCTCAATTCATAACTGTTAACAATGTTTACTCAAGATTTGAACACAATCAGATCCAACAATTAGCTATTCATTAAAGGCTTACTTTTTTTGCTAAATTTACTTGAATTTGTTTTCAATTTGTTCATCGTTGATTATCAAGAGCAAGGGAAGAGAATCAAGAAAATACATTAAATTGATAAACTATTGAACCATTTAGAAAGCTTGGTTCAACTGAAACATTTCTAACCAGACTCAGTTTACAATGATCATGATATCATTAACAATGAATAGAACAGCAACCAGCATATTGTTTAATCCCTTAAACATTGGCTTTTAATTTATGGGTAAATTGATAGAAAAGGCTAAATGAACTTTTGATTGGTTTTGTTCCCTTAATTTACATTTTCTCATTAAAGTTAAACAATTGAGTCACAGTGGGTTCGAGTGGAGACAGGATAAGATGGGAAAGGTAAATATTAAACGAGGGAAAAATATGGAGAAGTCACGGGAAGACAAGGTGAGGTGGAAAAGGTGAAGAGGATAAGTAGTAAAAGATAAGGTAAAATAAGAAGATAAGGTAAGAAGAAGAAGAAGAAAAAAAAAGGTAAACATGCTCGAGAAATTGTGGGTTACTTACATAGTTTCCTTTACCAAGTTTACCATCTGTCAAGGTAAGAACCAGTGAATAAGAGTCTCGAGTTTCCCGGTCAAGCTCTTTTCGCAGGTAGATAATGGCTTGAGAAGGTTTCACATTTTCAATTTTAAGTATATCCTCACCAAAGGTACCCAAAACACCAAAGGTTAACGGATCACCGTCTGGATCTTCACCAGTTAACCGGTAAATTTCTTTACCCAATGATGATGGGCCTTCCTTCACTCGAATCACAATTTCCGAGCCTGAACCAAGAGATGAACCGGTCGAGGTAAATCGAGGAGGAAAATTGTTGTCAGCATGTGAATTGGGCACCGATGAGGGTGATGCTGTGCAAGTTAAAACAATTGTAAAAAATCCTAATGAAAATAACGATGAGTTTGGGACTATTGGTGGTGGTGGCGATGAGAGTAGTGATAAAATTATCCAAATGGACACAAGAGATGATGTACTTGACACAAGTGAATTAAAAATTAATCCAACGACACTTTGCTTGGTGGACTTCATTGGTGTTGAACAATTAGTCAATGTTAACCTTGATAATTTCAATTGATCCGGTTGTAGTAACATGATTCACAGAATTATCCTCTTCTTTTGTTCATTCACCTTAACTGTTGTCTTTTCCATCTTGCCTTTTTTTTACCTGATCAGGGAGTAAAAAACACACAACATCAATAGAGAGAAAAATAATGAGAAATAAAAATACAAAAACTAAGCAACAAACATGTACACAAACAAATCCACCTTTACTGTGCCTACATCAACTGGCAACTAAAGGCTATTGTATGTTTGGCGGAGTGAACGTTATGTTCACACACAAAGAAGACAGGAAAAGAAGAGAAGATGAGAAGACAGAAAACCTGTTTTACTCTCTGTCTACCTTTATAAAAGACTCACTCTCTTTCTGATCATCTCTTTCTTTTTTATCATCATTTCTTCTTCCCAAGTCCACCCGTCTTTACACTTACAATATGTTGAAAGCCTGATAATTTTCATAAAAAAGAAATGGAAAACGCCAAAGATCAGAAATTATGCATGTTAACCATTATTCAACCGGACACTCGACTCCTTTCCACATGATAGCTGCTAACAATCGACACTTCAAACAACAGTAAGCCAAACATAACGGAATTGAAATTTCAAAGTTCCATCGAGTTCCACAGATTATCACAAACCATATTTTACTTTCTTAACCAGTTTGTAGCTTTTTAATTTTGAACGTTTTCTGGTCTGTAGTTAACATTATAATAATGGTTCATTTTCATGTAAGCCACGGCGGAAAAAGATGTTCAACACTAATCATGAAATGCTTGTTATCCATTTGCTAATCTTTCTCTTGAGTATTAATTGATAATTTATGATAATCAGTCAGTAACCACCATGTTAACCATCCAAAGAAGCAAAAAGTAAAAGCTGTTGATCAAGAAAAAAAAGACAATTAATTTACAATTTCTTGATATTAATGCATTGAAACTGCATTGAAATTATAATGACAAACAACTTACGATAAACACGAATAATAATGTAAAATAATCAGATTTGATTTTGTTTTCATCTTTGATGGAAAGATAAGTTGAAAGGAAAATCAAATCGTTCTCAATCTTGATTTGAAGTTGACCTCAAATTCATGTAACCTTTAGGCTTAAAGCATCCTGGATTCCTATGGTAATAATGATGAGGCACCTCATTGATGCAGGCAAATATCTTTGTTACCAGTGTTGGTTCGATGATGGATGAGCCTTATCTTTACATTTAATTATCGTTATAATCAACTGAGCTTGGTAGCTTTGTTCACCATCATCCGAGTTTCATCTATTAAATGGAACTGAATCGTGTTAAATCAAATTGACCCACTCAGTTTGGCCTCTTTGGTCCGTTTGTATTGCTTTTCCCTCTTTTCCTAGCTTTCCCAGTGTTGGCTATTTGTTGACCTTTTACCAATAAGATGAGAAACTGTATGAAGTAAGAAAAAAAGAAACAAAACGTTAGAGAATAGAAAAAAAATCATTTCTATTTATAATTAATGTACAATAGAAAGTTGACCAAAGAAAAAAAGTTACTCTTCAAGTTTCTATCCGGTTAAATGTGAAAACATTTTAATCAGAATCATGATGATGCTTGATGATTATTTTGAATCAATAATGGTAATCAAATTGAAAACAAATAATTTTCAAATTTGCAACTTTCCAAAATGATTATCATTATGCATTATCGGGGAAACATTATTCAAGTTGAATGAGAGTGTTTGTTAAGCCACAATTTAAAGGAGTGTTTAACACCTTAACACATTGTAATTATTTACCATTCAAAATAATTATCATTCACACAATATTATTAGAGATTCTGTTTAAATAATTTTCAATAGCTTACGATTTAACGTGTATATCCCAATCATTATCAAGTGGAAATAGTTTCAGGTTAACGATCATCTTGTGTATCATTATCATTCTTGATCCTCGTTGATGGCGAACCAAAATGTCAACTTCAACCTGCAAAGCATTCCAATGATATGCTCAGCAATGATCAGCCATTGGTAAATGATACAGTCAATTCACATTGCGAAAATTATCGCTAAAAAGGTGAATATAAGATTGACCAGAATTTCATTTTGTTATCCAGAAGCAAATTGACCAAGATTGTGATGCTATTAATTATATGGATTGGGTTAGATTGTAAAAAATTTGATCAAATATAAAAGTTAACCTTTACTTTTCATCATTTAACTTAACCTTTTCTCAGCTCTTTCATCTTTATGAATAGTCTACATCAGGAGATTAAACAGATTAAAATGGATTCGATGGACCATATTAACTGAAGGTCAATGTTGAATAGGAACCAATGAGTGTTTCCTTGATGAAAAAAATGAATAAGAATCATTAAAGTTAACAAAGTTAGTCAGAAAAGAGGTGAAAAATATCATGAAAAGATTTTGAAAAGTATTCAAAGTTTCATTTTTCCTTTCAATTCCATCTTGAGTAACTATAAATTTGATGATTGGGAAAAGAGCAGTTAATTTAGAAGAGATTGAACAAAGACATTGATGATGAATGGATGATAAAGAATGTAGAAAGAGAGAGAGAAAGATTATCCATCCACATCCATTCATCTCTAGAAAGATGATGATCAACCTTTTGGTTTCTCTTTATCATGTCTTGAAAATTTCCTTTCATCTTCATTCCTTTGAATAATTACTTAGAGTTGTTATCATCAGGAAAGATTATCATGTTATTAAAGATAATGATTTAGATGAACAATTAATTTTGTCGACCAATGGTTCATTACAGATGTAACAGGAGGCATTTCATGTCATCACCAAGATGATGGTCAAGATAGAGAAAAGTCAAAGTTAATGAATCTGCAAAAACATAATAACATAATAATAGGTAGTTGAGCTTGTTTAGATAAACTCTTTTGCCTTTTAACCATCATCTTCATCATCATCGTCACCACTACCATCATCGGCATCCTCCTCCTTTTCCTCTACACCTTGATTCTCCTTCCTCTTTTTTGTTTGTCACTTCAACCTTTTGGCAAAGTTTACCTTGAAGAATCTCTGAAGATAAAATTTGGCGACTCTTTTTTTCTTGCTTCTTATGCGTTCAAAATAACATGTTTGCCATTTCATCTTAACCAGTGAATCCAACGAACCGTATTATCATGTCTCATGAAGACCATTAACCATTCTGGGTGCTGGACGATGTGTGCTGGTTCAATGTAACCATGGCAATTTGATCACAGCCTTGTAATGCAACTGGATAACAAGTAGATGATAAGCTATTAAAAAAATTGTAAATTATCATCATTATTTTTTGTCTGCAGAAAATGGCGAAGACGAAAAAAACAATCTAATGCAAATAATGATGGAGAAGTAACATCAACAACAGCATCTGAAAAAACTATTTGCCTTCAGTTGGTTTATAAAAAATCCATTAGATCTCAAGTTATCATTTCATTGCAACGTTTTGTGATATTTTACTTTCAATTCGTTGAACAGTTTTTTTGTTCTGAGGCTGTTTCTTTCTCCACCTTTGCAAAGCAGTTTTTTTGGTCCAACTTTGACTTTCATCAAAATCACCATCTTCAAATATTTATCATCATTATCGTCATCATCTTCATCATCACCCATAGACTATAATATTGGTAATGGTGATACTAACCAACAATTTGAATAGCAACTCTAATCAAAATATTTCCTTTCTCTAACCCTGTTTAGGATTTTCTCATGATTATCAAATTATACTGTTATACTAAAGGTTTTCACTGTGAAGATAACTTGTGATGAACGATAAATTGACAACATTTGATTAGCATTGAGAAACACTGAACATTATCATGCATGATGATTCATCTGGAGGCACACAAATAGATCACAAACCCCATTAATAAATGGCCAAAGCTCATAATCTTCATGTGATAGTTGAGGGATAATTATTACTTTCTACTTTTTTGCCATTTTTCCATTCCATTCTTCTTATTCTTCTTTTTCTTGGGTTAAAGTCTTTTTCTGCCACTCCATCGTATTTCACCAGGTAAACTTTTCATTCCAAGTTGTTGTTAAATTACATATAACCGTGATATTAAGGGGCTAAAAGAAATAAAAAAAAGAGAGAAAAAAAAGAAAGTTATTCGTTCAGAAAGAAATGAACTTGCAGTTTCAACCCTACTTGCTGAGTATAATCAAAAAATTTTACCATAAAAATGATGTTCATTGTTATCCAAATTTTTGCGGCAAATTTCACCCTCACTTAGGGTCAATTCACAATAAATACACACAAATACAGAGCCAGGATAAAGTGGACAGTGTATAGAGAAAGCATTATACAATAATACAATGTAATTTTATGCAAACAGGAAAAGGCTTGCTATTATTAATCGTCCTCTTTCTTATTTCCTTGCAAACAGGCATAAAAATGTGTAATGGTCAAAAGTGAAGATTACATTTCTTTTCTTGCAGCAAATTACTTCTTCTTTTCACTGCTTTCTTATTACCATTCATTATTATCATCATTATTTTCATTATTATCATCACCAGATTCATCATCATCACCTTCCATCTACCTTTAAAGTCCAAATGGGTAAAATATTCCACCATTATTCAAAGTTTCGTTGCCAGATTCAAGTGATATTGATGAATATTAAACAATGGCAAGTTTCATTGACTTCATCACCATTTAATGAAATGTACGATTTCCAATCCATTTTGGGTAACATTAATTCGATGATGATCAATTTAGTCAAATGCGGGCTCCAACCAACCAACAGTAATCAGTTTTGCTTTAGATTAATGTGTGATCAAAATGGTAGGTAACACTTGTTGCCATCTAAAAGTTGGGTCAAAATTATACAGAGAGATAAATCAGAATTGGTGTTACACTATTAAAAACTAATCAAACTATTCTCAATCAGATAATTTAATCTGAAGAGTTAAATTCACAAAACGGAATCAAGTCATCATCAACTATATTAATTACACACAATTTTAACGGTTAAAATTAACCCCATGTGTTTTAAACCAGAGTTTGCGCATTAACCCTTTTCCAGATTTAAAAATTTGGTTCAAGTGCAACTTTTGAATCAAATTTCAATCATTCAAGAATTAACCTTTCCTTTTGACTGTGAATTGAAAATATTTCGTTTCTTAATGTTCCTGTTTTGAGTTGAAATACATCCCAATATAGCGTTAATTGTCGGCATGTTGGTTAATCTGATTGCTTCAAGTTGCCATAATTTGAACCACAAAAGTGGATGAAAATGGCAACAAAAGTCTCGAAACAAGTGTGTAAAAACTAAGCATCAAATTTTCCGATCCAATGAATTTTTGGTCCCACAAGAGATTTAACAAACTAATGTATTACCTTGACTTTCACTTTAGCCCAGGTACTCAAAGAAATTTTCAAAATTAATAGTGTAAAGCAGGTGATCAGATTTTAACTACTATTTAGCAGTGCAAAAAAATGGTTAGCACAATGACACAAACCAAAGATGATAAATCCTAATGAAAGGAAGATGGTGATGAATAAGAAGGAGAAAAGGAGAAAGAGAAAGAACCATCTCAATAGTCACAGCTTATGATGGAAATGTAGTCAATCTTGTGGAACTGAAGAAAAGTTTTCCATGTGCCAAGAATTTTTTGCTCAATAAAAGGTAAGGAGAGAGGGAAAACAACAAAAGAAATGCTTTGAAAAAAAAGAAGAGCAAAAAGATCAGTGAGATAGAAAACGATGATTGTACAAGTAAAATTCAAAAAAACTGGCAACAAATACTGATGGCAATCTTCAGCACAACCATCATCGTCATCAAAACACAAAAATCAAGGTAAAAGGTGAGAAAATTATAAAGGATAATCGCATGTGATGAAAAATGATCAAGATATTTACAGATTTACCCAATCCTTAAAGATACTTTCATCACCAGATTCAACCTTTTGTTGTCCAATTATAAACTCTAATGAACTAGCGCTACTTTCAATTTAAATTTACAACCAAAATTTTTTCACTTTTTGCTTTTCGTTTGATTATATTTCCTCATTTGAACAGTTTGAAAAAATCTAAATTGATTGCAATTTGCATTAAAAAGACTAATTCAAACATTTAAATCAAAATTTTAATTAAAAATTGATTTCTGGTTGCGAAGAGGTTAAAGTGTTGCACTTGATAAATGGATCATTGAAATGTTTAATGAATATAAAGAGATATTTTGTTTCATTTAAAGTATCATTTAAGAGTTGAATCGGATTAAAATGAAAATCATTGATTAAAATTAAATATTAAATTGCTGCCCATAATTTATAGACAATGAAAAACATAATTCATAAATAACCGCCAATCAAGATAGCCAATGAGAGGGAAAGCGTTAACCAGTTGACGCCATTACAATTGGGTTTCTTTGTGCAAAATGGTTAACTTGATCTTAAAATGTTTATCGTTAATTATGATTAATTAATATCAAGTGATATTTCAAAGTGTGTATTAATATTTCGTGGTTAACACATTATCAACAATAACCTATTAAAAATCTGTTGATTTAAAGTGAACTCCAATCCTTATCATTGAGCTTTTCTTGTCTTGGTTATAAATCTTATTGTACATTGTTATAAAACCTCTTTTTTGTTAACCTTATTTCTCTGTCTATTCATTATCAACATCATCATCACCATGTCTTATCATGATCATTTCATTTCATCTCCTTCCTGGTCACGCACAATATTTCACCAAACATCATTATTTATTAATATCATCACCACTATCAACATCATCCACCTTTTTTTAGGTAAGATTTTTTTTTGTAAAATGACCAAATCTATTATACAATTAAGTAATCCGATCTTTTTCATACCTTTTTTCATCACCAGTACCACCAAGATCACCATCAGGATCGCTGTCAGGATCATCGTGTGGATCATCGCCAAGATCACCACGGACATCGCCATAATCATTAACATTATCTGATGACATTGACTTTAAACAGTTACTAATAGCGGCTTCATCATATCTAATGAGATTAGGTTAGGCTCAGCCGTTCATGTTGGATGAACAGTAATTTTTTGGTTAATGGTTACATTGATTATCTTGATTATTAACAAATTCAACCAGTTGAATGATGTAAACAATGTAATTCCAATCTTGCTTATTCTTAGCAAAGTGTTTCAATTTGGTATCCTTGACCAAATTTGACCAGATTCAACAATCATGGGTACAATATGAAGAAGTGACTGAATAAATTCAATTTTCTTGTCACCAAATTCATTGTTTGCATATTTTGAATAGCTAAAACACTTGAATCAGTGCCATTGTAAGAAGCAAATATTAATTGTAATCATTACTTTAATTTAACCAACTTTAAAAGGGTTTAATAGTATCACAGTATGAGTTAATTAAAATTGTGATTAAACTCTTTCTTACAAGTGAAACATTTTAGGATAAAATCGTGCGAATAAGCCTAAAACTAATCGTGAATTATTTTTAATTAACTTGATAATTCACATTATTAAACTTGAAACTAAATCAAATTGAAACTAAAAACCTCCAAACGAAACCAAAATTAAATTAACTTCATTTGTCCAAATTAAAATCTTTTAATAACAAACAAATTGATTTCTTTACCAATTTCATTCTTCAATTATCATAATTTACAGTTTACAATTATTAATTACAAATTAATTTAAATAAAAAGCAAATGTTACAATCAATTAATTGACTTGAAACCAACTCACATAAATCAGAGTTGAACCCAAATCGTCACATTGATACATTTGAGTTGCAAGGAACAAAATTTCCTGACAGAAACTCAATCAAAAGGTTAATCTTAAATTTCAATTATCAAGTGAACTTGAACTAAAGATTTAACAGCGATTAGTTAATCAGCCAAAGAAAAGCTCAATCAATTGTATTTCTCACAATAATGAACATGAAAAAAAGTGAAACATCATTTCGAATTGAATTTACGGTTTTATGATTTACAGGATTGTTAGTTAAACTATCTTCAATGAATTTATTGCGTGATACTAATTTAAAGTACAATTGATTTTGATCATGGTCATCATCATGAAAGTCTTCCTTCACCTTAAAATGTACTTGTTCATGAAATACAATTAAAGTTTAGCTTCATTGATATCAACATCATTCATTTATAATAACAGTTGTCATCAGTCTAACAGATGAACAATTGTTATTGATTAAACAAGCCGAGTGTCTTACCGAATGAGAAATATTTCAATTAAAGTTACAAAATTGTCTTTTTAAATTGATAACAAAATCGATTATCAACTTTGTCCAAATGATTTCACGCAAAGTTTAATAGCGACAATGATTTCAAGTCACACAATCGACCTGAAACCACAATATTGTCACACAATGGGAACAATGTCTAGAGTCGATTTGATCCTAATAAGCAGTTCAAAAGCAACATTCATGTAAAGATTGACTATTCAACTAACCAGCTGTAAAGCAAATGAACCATTAAAAACTGATTTCACCATGAAATATCACTGAGTCTGGTTTCAGTTAAAATTATGACTCAATGTCATTATTTTCCATTAAAGGTTTGCTTTGAAAAAAAGATCATTTTATTCTGATAAACATTTCACCAAAACCTTTTGCCTTTTACAAACCAAAGGCAACATTTCAATCCAAAACAGTTCAGTCGTTTGATTAAACTGTTAATAGACATAATTTGAAAACACAGTTTGATTGAATTGACAAGAGTTCTGATCAGTCCATGTAAATTGTGTGGTTATTCATCAGTCAACATTTCAAGAAATTGAAAAAAACAACTTGAAACAGATTCTGGAAATGACTATTTCTCACTTTAAGATGGATGTGACTATTGATTTGAATTGTCTTATGTTTTGAAATGGAACCAAATTTTTGTGCTTTTAATTGAGGTAATCAAAATTTCTGATTATTAATTTAAAGCAAGTTAAAGATCACTTAATCAGACAATTTGAAACGATTGAATTGCACTGATTTTGGTTTGTTTGCTGAGATTTTTTAGTTGAGATGAACATGAAGAAATCGAGAAATTGATTGAAATGATGAAAAAATTTGAAGATTCCGTGCTCAAAGTGAATCAATTGAAATGTATTTCATTTACATAACATTTTAAATCTTTTATTTTGTTACTTCAATCTAATTAAAAAACAAGGAAATTATTGCAATTGAAACATTAATCTAGTCTGAATAATCTGATTATCACTAAACAATGAATACATAAATTGATAATAATTGGGCTAATTTCAAGTGAAAGATGTTCGCATAACATGATTGCTGTAAATACACTGAATTAGGTTGAATCCTTATCAGATATTCAAATGTAAGATAACAATTTACAATCAACAATCAAATGGTAATTTTCTGATAAAACTAACTGCCATTCAGTATCATGATCATCAATTGGATGAATTATTTATTTCTTACAACACTTTTTCATGCATCAATCCATAGCCATTATTCTGGATCATCTGTCTACCACCATAATCACCATTTACGTATCATCACAGTTTCCATCATTTAATTGCTAACATCTATTTAGTCATCAATCACTTGGTTATAATAAAAGTTGTAATTGTAATGATTAATACGATTCTGGAAACAGATTAAATTGTTAACAGATGAGCCTTTTCTGGTCATTGGTTATACTGGTTAAGAGGGATTAACAGTTGTGATCCAAACACTGGTTCAACTTTAACCTGATCATTGTTGCTCTTGTTTATCTGTTCACCATTTTCATCTGATAATTCATTGACATTGACCTTTTCAGAGGTAAAAGGTTTCACTTTCATTGGAACTGATTGTTGTCTCTTTGAAAAGTCATTACAAGTTGATGCCAATTATTGTGATTATTACAGCTTTTTTTGTGTGTCTTTCAAACTATCAAAATGACGTTTCGCTCTGACAATACTTTTCACCTTGTTTACTTGTAATGGTCAATTTCAGGTGGAAAACAAGTGAAAAAAGAAGAAAAATGATTATAATTTGTTAACAGAGAATTGTTTCCGCAAGAAGAATGTTATTAACAACAGGTAAATTAGTTTCTGAAAAGTAAATTAAAATTACTTTTCATTTTCCAAGGACAATGGCCTTTGACAGTGGTCAGTAACTGAACCACTATCCAAGTCAAGGGAACCTTTTTGGTCGATAGATGATTCATGTCAGCTCTAATTGGAAGGATTCAATCAAAAAACCAAAAGGTTAACAAAAAAGCTTCATACTTTGCTTCATTATTGAGATTTACTAAAATTTTAATGTTAATCTGATTCCAATAAATCATCACAATGAATGGATGAAACACTTGAAATACCAGAAATTCAATAAACTTGAGCTCATTCATGACCAAATATCTGACATCAACTGTATTGATTACATAGGCTTTGATTTTGATGACATAATTTGATTTGATGCTAATCAACCTTTCAGACACTTCACTTATTTAGCACAGAAATGACACTTTTCATGATCAACAATTAACCATGTATTGTCCACAGGATGACTCGATATTAAATTGAATCAAAATTTCCTTTAATTTGATTTTGAAAATAAGTTAACAATAAATTTATGAGCCTTATGACTGACATGAAGTTTTCCCAATTCATTCTGAGCTACATTCATTACTGTTAAGTCATTGCATATTTTTGATCCGTTTGACATGTAAATTGATTATCAATAAAGTCACCAAGATTATAATTTGATGATTAAATTGAATTTTCACAGATTTTGCTGGGTTTTCTGGTTAAGGCTGCTTTGGGAACCATTGGGTTATATTGGTTATTAAATTGTAAACCCAAAACTGTACCAACCTTTATGGTTGCAATTTTGTCAGTTTAATTGATTTGAATTATAATTTCATTTTGATCAACTCTTGTCTAGCATTTATTGTTACTCAATTCAGTAGATTGAGAAATTTAAATTATAATCGATTAAATCTTGAAACTTCTCTCTTGGCCACAGGTCATTGACAGTTATCATTTTTTTACTATAAAAAAATGCTTTTCATCAATTCAGTTGATCTTGACCATTGAACCAGACAGCATAAAACACTATTATCATCATCACTGTTTGTATCTTAAAACATTTATTAGATAACCTGTCAGGTAAAATCATTCAAGTGTGTTCCTTTCAAATATCTTCAACTCTTTCTTTTTGTTCATCTTTTTTCAATGGAAATTACTTGCGATTAATCTTAATAATCAATTGTAATTGCCAATGTAAATCTCAGCTCTATGTAATCACTTTTGGTCAAATAATAAAACTCAATCTAAATCTATTAACAATTGAAGTTAACAATTTCCTAACTGTTGATGATGATGATTAGGAAGGAAACAGGTTAAAAGATGAAGATAATTAAGTTAAAAATGTGCTTCCGGGCAAATTCAACACTAAGAGAGAAGCAAAAAAGTCCATTGTTACATCTTTTTCTGGTCCAAACGCACTTCTTTGTATCCATTAACTGACCAAATGTCAACCTTTTTTCAAACCATTTCATTAAAATTGTAAAATCATTATTTATTATGTAACTGTCCCTTAACCTTGTGCCTTTGTTGCCATAGCAAAGGTTACCAATGGTTGTTAACCATACAGTTAGTCATAAGGTTGAACAATTTTTGTCATTGTTTTGCGCTTTTTTATCGTTTCATGTTTTTTTCATTGTCATCATCATCGGAAACGGAAATTTTTCATCCACTGATATTTGGACGGATGTTGGGTGGATGTTATGTGTCAAAATTGAATCAGATTCATGTTATTGAGACAAAATTATGTCTTGTTTTTGTTTTCAATGTTTTACTTTTTTTCACCTTCCCTTATTATTACCTTTCATTGTTTCCAATCGTTATTATCACCAACTTCATCATCCTCATCATCATTATTGTCATCTTCATCTCTCTGCTTTACCGGAAACCCTTAAGGGTGAGTCTGACTCATGAGAAGTTGAAATCATCCAACCATGAATATTGAATTTCTTCCCAAAGGCAGTTGCATTAATTATTGGATGACAACTTTTCAACTTTCTCTCTTTTTCTCTCTCTAGATTGAACAGATGATAAAAGGTTGACAAAACAAGGAAAGTAAAAATGACAATTAACATAATTTCGTCCACATCAATCATTAATCCTGCCTGTTATTTAATAGCGGTTAACAAATAGACTCTCAATTTTAATCGTCAATAGAATTGAGGTCAAGATGAAAGGTAAACTATTTTAAAAATGAAAAGTAAAGGCGAAACAAAAATCGTCTAAAAATACAACCGTAACTTGTTTATTTGTTTCTTGAAATTTTCAGGAAAAATTTCAACCAATCTGATGTTAAAATTGTAGTTACAATTATGAAATAAGTAATTTATTGAACTTGATTGTACAAATGAGAATTGTTGAATCGTCAATTCAATTATCCCACCAAAATTTTGCAAAGCATTTCCTCTTGTACTTTATGACGTATTTTCCCTCCAATTCTGTCAACCTTTTCCTAATAGTATTCAAGATTTATAACTGTTTATTTATTTCGTTTTAGATCAATTGTCAATTACTCTTATCCAAATTTATGGCTAAATTAGTGTTCAACCATTCAAGCAGAGATCACTGGTTCTGGTTGTATTTCATTTTAACGGCTGTTGATCACAATGCATTCAATATTCATTGCGTTTTATCCTTGAATCTGATGGTTTCTTTATCTTCACAGTTCTTGGGATTTTCAGCTTGAGGTTTAACTGGATTAAAAAAGGTCATTATTGTGTTGGATCAGCAACTGGTTTTTGGCTTTCGATGACATTCAATACCATGATGTATAACAGTCTTGGGAAATGCAAGATTTCGTACGAGAGTTGAAACAAGATCAACAAAATTTACTCATGATCTATCCTTTCAAGATTCTTTGAAAATTGATCTACAATTTATAATGCAAAGACAGTTCAATTACCCTGTCAATTAACTTAGAAAGGAAAGAAAAAAAGGTAAATTATTAACAATGAGGAAGAGTTTTCACTCAAAAATGAACACTTTTTCACTTTTTGTGATCAAAATTAACATGATTAAGGATTGGGTTTACTACAAACTGACGTTTAACTCATTTTTAGGTTCAATTATTCATGATGGACTTTTTTGATGTCGGCAGAGATGTTAATATTTTGGGTGTTAAAAGATGTTTAAAATGATGATAATCGACATGAACTTGATTCATTTTCAGTAAAAAGCTATCTTCTGTCCTTTTTGATTGACTTTAATCTTATTCACATCAAAAGGCACATTCTAAGGTAAGTTGCATTGAATAGTCACAAAGGTATGAAAAAAAGATTGAAATTTCTTTTCTTCATCCGGATAAAAAATGATGTTTAATCTGAATTTAAATGATGATATATCAGTTTGAAGCTGCCCAAGTCAAAACTGTATTGATTATGTTTTCTTGAAACTCTTTCTTACAAGCTGATAATGTGTTTTTTTCATCTGCTTTTTTTTCAGCAAATTATTCTTACCAAATAATATTGATACAAAATTGATTGACAGGTCAAGTTGATGAGTACAATCATGTTCACTTCTAAACAATCTATTTTGCACTTGATCACAATTAACCAAGGAAGGAAACATTTTGCTAAATCACGATTCTTCCATTACTTACGGTAAGACTACAGAAACTCTGTTTAACTCTAATTAATTCAATTAACAATCCGTTTTTTACTCTTCCTTTTTAAAACGATTCAGAACATTCAAGAAGATGGTTCCATTTTGGTATCCATTATGGTGGTCAATAGTGAAACAATTGAGACAAAAGCGCAATCTAATTTAAATATATTACCAATGAGCAAATGATTGGATCACAATGTAGCTTAAAGAGTGTTATTATAATACATTGAACCATAATGAGCTTCATACGGAATCTGTCTCAACAAATTGTTGAATCAATTGAATATTTGTATTTCCTCTTGCAACTCAAGATTTCCTCCTTTCACTTTAATGGTTGGTAATTTAATTTTTATGATAAATCAATTTTATAATAAGAAAAGCAACAATAATAATCAAATTTTCATTGTTTAACTTTTACTCTAGGACCGGTGATCGTTTTAAAAAAGGGCCAATTATGTTTGAGGTTGAGGGAATCCCTATTAACCATGGCTGGTTGATTTGAAAATTCATCAACAACATTAATTCACTTTTTGAGTGGTAAACTTTTTCCACCTTATTGATTTAAACCATCATCATTCAAACTTGAACATTCAACATGATTGTCATCATCATCATCGTCTTCTTCCTCCTTCCCAATGGATCTCAACTGAAGAGTTTTGCTGAATAATTTACGTTGAAAAATATCAATCGATTCAATTTCGTTAAGGATATTAAGTTAACTGAAAGCTTCTCATTTTCATGCTTTACTAGAGTTTATTTTAAACCACAACAAAATAATTATCATTATCTATCTACTCAATTGTGATAATGATTACTAGTTTTCTGGTTAATATTATCCATCATTACTATTATTATCATCATTATCCTGAAAAGCGTAGTTGCCACTTTTTTCACCAATTTTCCCTCTGCAAGTCTTCCATTTTTTGCAACATAAATGATAGAAATTGAAGTAACTATTCATATTCAGTAGAGATTTTTATTTTCTTTTACGATTCCTCAATTGATTCCCATTAGATCCAATGTAATACTGATTATAAACTTAAAGAAGCCAATAGATTCTAAACTGCAGGAAAATTGAGAAGAAGACTGTTTAATGAAAGTTAAGGGCAAACGATAATCATGTTCATGTTCAGTTTTTTCCTGGATAAAACTACAACATGATGGTCATGATTACCTCTGCATTTCTTCTTGTTGCTCTTGCTGCTATTCATAACTTGCTTCAGTCAAATTAATACTTCTCCACCCGAAATTATCCATCCATATTGAGCTCTCTTTATATCAAACGAATTTCAACTTTCCGTTGATATAATTAAACCTGTTGACTCTTGATGATGATCATCTTGAAGAAGATGAAAAAAAAGAAAAGACCACCTTCACTCTGAATAGACATTCACTGAGCCATGATAGTAAACAAGTTAGACAAACAAAGCTAAGTATATAATAATGAAATAATAGAAACACAATGTTAGACTAATATCAGTTTTGCTAAGAAAAAGAAACAAACAAAAAAAAGTGATTCAAGTTATCCTTTTCATTCTTTTAAAGTATACTTAATCCACCTTCATCTTCCTCCTCCTCCTCCTCATCACTCCTCCATTGGTGACAATCATTGTGTGAATAGTAGCGACAACAATGATGACTCTGATGATGATCACTGGTCACTTGAGATGCTAATTATCTTTGACAAAAGCTTAAATTTTTGAATCACTTCATCATCCTGATAATCAAAGGTAACTAAACCATTAACTTTCACTGGTAAAATGTCACTTATGTCTGTACTTATTATTAACCTTTACAATACAAATTGTGTTATATTTATGAGATGAACAAAATATTCACTCACAATCATGTCCAGTATCAATTAGTACAACACCTGAACAGAATATATTTTTTTCTTTGCTAATTTTTTTTTCTCTTCTCTTTTCTCAGCGGAAAAATTTTCACCCTGGTTGAGCTCCACTTTATTCCTGAGCTTCACTGTTGGACAGTCAAACGATGCATGAAATTACCATCTCTTTGTGTCCCTATAAAGTCCACTATTGCACCATAAAGTCAACATAAATAGGCCTGACAATTGTACTTTCAATTAGTCTGAAAGGTGAATTTATTAACATCTAATTATTTTGAATATTAATACCGATTAACTTTTAATTCATTTCAGAGCTTGAGTTGTTTTTTTTCTTCGGGAAATGTTGGCCTTATAATTGGAATGGACTGAGTTTTATTTCATTTTTTTCTTTGAATATCTTCAGTTTGGTTGGTCAATAGCTATCATTTCTTGAGTCTTCTTTAGCTGCTAACCAGTGTCAATCAAGCTACAGTTGACCAAACTTTTGGGTCCAAAGTTGAGGAAACAAATTATAATGTTGACTGTATTATTGTTGATTAGCAATAATATTTCATGTTTGAATGAAAATGTGAATAGAGGTTAGAGACGAATCTTTTGGCTTGAGCATCAAACTTATGATGAAAAAAATGTTATAAAAAAGATGAGTGAAAAGATGCTGACAAGTCTGGGAAAAGTTTTTCAGTGATGAGTCGGTAATAGTTTATGCCCTGCTTTGATTGAAGAATATACATTTTTGTATCAAATTTAGGGCGAAAATTTGTTTTTCCTGGAAGATAATGTTCGATCTAAATCAATCTGGACTCCGTGTATTAAAAAAACGACAATTTATTTATGATTAAAAGATTCATGGAAGAAATTGTTCGATCTAAATAAAGGTTCGGTTCTGAAAAAATTGACGAGCAACTATCCAGGTCAAATGCTCAACAGTTGCGTTGTGGTCTAGTGATTTGCCAATTTCCAAACAATTTATTATCTGGATTCTTATCATTTACAATCTCATGTAAGTAAATCACTTTTTATATCACTTTTTTCATTAAATCAATAAGTCCAGTTTTCAAATTTTTCCCAGTAGAAAGATTTAATGCTATTAATTTTGATGCTTTCACATCATTTTTTTCAAGATTCAAGAAATAGCTGTGTTCAAGGGAAATCAGGTTGGCTTGGAAGGCGACTTGGTTTGGGATTTGGTCCAATGAAAGACAAAGCCAGTGACAATAATTATACGCTGAAAAAATGGATTACAAGTTTCAAAAGATTCAAAACTTGATCATTACTTGCCATTCAATATAACATCCGAGATTATTCAAGATATGAGAAAATTTAGAAACGATAAAAGGTTATCAAGATTGGACTATGAAATTTGACTCAAAAGCGGGATTCATGAGCTTCCACATCAACTTCAGTTTAACATTGACCAGATTTTACCCGAGAAATTGTTATGAATGGGTTCTGTTTCAAGCATAACCAAGATTCAATTCATGGTTCATTGAACAATTCAACCAGTTGTAGTTTAATGACAAGGTGATGGCATAAAGGCATGGAAAGCAAAACATCAATGACTTGACTCTTTCAACTTGGAAATTTTAAATTTCATTTTCAACTTTGACTTTCCAGCAAAGCTGATACAAATTAATAAGCTAAATGTTCAAGATTAAACTTCAAATCACTAATCAGTATATACAATGAAGTTTAATGGATGCTGTTGAAACTATGACCCCTGTAAATGACCGGTCTGCTAAAGAACAATCATTAATGAAGGAAATAGAGATTCATCGAAAGTAGTGAAACAGTGATGAACAGTTATTTGATAATGTTTCTGATGGTGATGGTGGTAATGATATTAATGGTGATACAAATGAACATCTAGGCGACAACACCCAACACATGATACAATAAACAAAACATGATAATACAAATATCAATAATAATAAGCATAATAATGATAATGGTGAGGTCTTCGCCCGTTTAACTTTACCTTTCATCCTTAGCTATTTTAAAACGCTTTTTCAACAATTTGAATCAACATTTAAAAGATCATTTGGGACAATGTTTAAGGAAATGGCTATAAGTGTATAATATAACTAAAGATGTGTTAATGTTTCTTATGTAGCATTTCATACAAACTGGGAAGAATCACATTTACAATTGAATCTACCATTGTTGTCACCATTATAATTACAGTTCAATTTTATACTCTTGTTCGGACAGCTTGAAATGATGTTCAAGAAATGATTAAGGGTGTGTTGAACAACACAATCAATTTGAACATAAATCAGTTGTTTCAAAGGTGTTGATCAAAGCGTTTTAAAAATTTTTGCAAAAATCACTTTCATATCAAAAGCAGCAAGATGGCTTTTGATCAGCAATTAGTTTTAAAAAAGCTTCAAGCAACAATCCAAATGTTGACCAAATGTGGGCTGTTTGCAACACTTCAATGGTACCATTGCATTGTTTTTTGCTATTACTGGCTATTATGGCTGTTTATTATTATATTATTAGAGTTAATTGATTAATTGTCTTTGTGTTGACAATTGACCAGCAAGAGTGTTGTCAATATCTTAATGTATTTGGACATTACGAGGGTAAAATGATGTTAACTTGACCAAACCTGAGTGTCATAATAATGGTGGTAATAATGGAATCTCAAAAATTGCCTTTCAATGTTCATGACGTTTGACACTTCAATTGTATTACAATCATTAGTAACTTTTATTTTCACTCATATTATTCCCATTTAACTTTGGAGTTAACCTGGCTTACCTTTAACTACTATTCATATGAACCAGTCACCCGAATAATTTGCGTTGAACCAATTTAAAATGAAAATGACAATTCATTGGTTGGTGATGAGCTTTGTTTATTTGTTTGACCATTTTTATTGTTTATCACAATTTGCTTAACCAGATTCAATTCAATTGTTTAGTGGTTTTTAAAACCATTTGGTCAGATTGATATAAAAAATAAACCAATTTGGCTAGTTAAACCTGGTCATTTGGCCATTTTCATTATACCTTTCTTGGTTAATTTTCAAGGTTACAACTAGTTGTTAACAATTCAACTCTACAATTTAAAGTAAATCTTATTTGATTTTCACCAACAAAATAATGTAATGTAAGTAATGAAACCAAGTTCAAATAGCAAATGGATCCGATGAATTGAATAGATTGGCTACTGTCTTGTTGAAATACAATTACCAATGTAAAAAAAAACCTCATTTTTCCTATTTTTTGCATCGGGTCTTTTAAAGCATAGTAAACAATTTTAAAATAAATTCCGGGTCTTTGATCATAAGATGTATTCAGGATAATTAGACGATTCCTTGAAACCAAAAAAGCAAAATCCAATGAAATTTATCACTTACTCATGTAGAGACTTTTGAGAACTAGGATTGATCTTGATTGCTATGAACCAAGATAAAATAATCATTTAAACAATGATAAGTAATATTGAAAAAAATTAACAACAATCCAGATCAAAGAGTTTGATCCTTTTGGATCCAGAATCTGGATTCCAGATTAATATGCTTGCTGCCCTCTATTGAGCAAAATGTAGACTATTAATGGTAAAAATGTAACAAATCTTTCTTAATCAGTATCTCTTCGAAGGAGACAGAAATAATTAAAATTATTCAGATAATTAGCTGAATGGGTCTTTAATCCAATAATTCATGATAACGGCAATTTCCACTCTCTATTCAAGTTATCACGAGAGCTTGAATTGGGATCACCCAAAGAGTAAGAGACCTCTTTGGCCCTTTAAGTTTTCTTGCCCTTAACTTTTTCATCCATTTCCTAAGAAATAATAAAGATTCTTTGCATGAATAAGAAATAATTGATTAAACAATAAGAAACCTTGGTTGGTAAAGGGTGTTAAGGTTTATTTCTTGCAAAAACAGGGGAAAGAAAAAAGATCTTATCTGAAGATAGAGATGAAATCACAAAGATAAAAGGTTAATCAAAATACCCAAGCAAATGAAAGTGACCGATTCATATTTATCGCCATGTTATCACCATTTTCATCTTTATTTTCAGATAAGATCGCTTTTACCTTTTTCTATTTTGCAAGAAATAAACCTTAACACCCTTTACTTTGCTAAGAAACAGGAGTAAAAGATGATCGGCATAATATATTGTCTTTTGATTAAAATGACGACAGCACAGAAAATGATAAAAACTCTGATATTCAGTTGTTTGAGCATCTTCAATCGCAATCACCAAGTACAATAAAATTTTGAGTGATTCTGACTTTCATGTTTCAATAAATGACTAGACAAACGAAAGCGTTATTTTCTGATTTACTAAGCAGCAGAGTTTTTCAATTTTATGCAGTTTGTATACTTTTTATCAGCACAAATTATTATAAAATTGAAAAAATGCACCGGCATGAAATCTATGTTTGATTAAAAATATCAACGCACAGAAGATGAAAAGCCCTGTTAATGACGGTGGATAAAGATTATCTTTCGCCGCAAGATTAACACAAGATGCATAATAATCTTTATTAGTGTTAATGTGATTTGAGTGAATGAGCATCTTGAAAACCACAATCTCTGACAATCGATTACTCAAATACTTATCTTCAGTCATAACCATCAAGGACATGCATTGGTTTAAATTGAAACTTGTTACACCAGTTGAAGCATTTTGAGCAACAAGCTTCTTGGGGTAAAATCACTCAACAAAGTCAGATTATTTGTTGGATTCACCAAAAGCCATGGACATTTCATTCAAAGGGAAACGTGCTCTTGTCACTGGAGCAGGAAGAGGTAAGAAGTCAACTGTCAATCAATTTGATTTGTATTCATATTAATGTTTTGTATTGATTTAACCAGGAATTGGTCGAGACACTGTGAAAAGACTGGTTAAACTTGGAGCCCATGTTGTTGCCTTAAGTAAAACCAAGGAAAACCTTGATACACTCAAAGCAGAGGTTAGTTTTTAAAATATTTATTTGAATTTATATATTAATAGATGACCTGATAGTGACCATTTAACCTTTGTGTATTTTAATAGATTCCTGAGGTTGAAGTTGTACAATGTGATCTAGCAAATTGGGAAGAAACTCGCAAAGCTGTATCTTCATTGGAAACAATTGATTTGCTGGTCAATAATGCTGCTTATGCTAAACTCGATCCCATCGGTGAAGTTGATGAGAAGACGTGCGATTTGTAAGTAACTCTTATTTCTGGTAATTTCCAATGCATATTCACCAAAAGTTGAACTAATTCTTATCGTAATGTGTATTGTGTTTATTTAGACATTTTGACATCAATGTCAAATCGATCATCAATGTTACCCAAGAAGTGATTAAAAAGTTAAAGGCTGCTGGTAAGCCAGGATCTATTGTGAACGTTTCGAGTCAGGCTGGAATGGTTGCTCTACAAGATCATGTAGCTTACTGTGCATCAAAAGGAGCTGTTGATCAAATCACTCGAGTTTCTGCCCTTGAATTGGGTCCTTTCAATATAAGATGTAATTCAGTTAACCCAACTGTCGTTGAAACTGATATGGGTAAAAGAGGATGGGCCGATCCAGCTAAACGTCAATGGATGATGGAGAAGATTCCTCTGAGGAGATTCGCTGATGTTGACGATGTTGTTGACACGATTGTTTATCTTCTCAGTGATAGATCAGCCATGATCAACGGTGTTATTTTACCCGTTGATGGAGGATTTACAGCTTGTTAATTTTATCGAATCATTGCTTGAACTTATTTGTCCCTAACTATGCAAAAGGTGTTATTAGTTCAAGGGTTAAAGTTACAATGTAACAAAATAGTTGAATGAAACAATAATATTCTTGCTTTGCTTCTGTATTTCGTCTGTAAAATCTCCTTAAGCTCTTAATAAATATTACCAATAAACTGAATTTCTGTTTGCGATTGTTTTCTCAACTGTTAGATAGATGCTTCTCAATTTACAATGATTTGCATCCAATAAAATCCACAATCAAATTACATTACAAATGCTCTCTTGTTATTTATTTTTAATGTTCATTTGGCCATTAAAACAGTTCACTCAATGTTTGAAAAATACATGATTGAGTGAAGTGCTTCGTGTGATATCAAAATATATCAGAATGTATCTTCATTTCTTGTCCTGATTCGAGCCCAGTTTATCAGCTTCTGCACAAGTTTCAGGAAGGGGAACGCCGAGCGTCTCTGGTAAAAATAAGACTAGAAGACCTGAAACCGCTGAAGTAAGTCCAATTACTGTCAACGGAATATATGATCCATATGAATGTAAACTTATCACGAAAGGAGCAATAAACGCTCCAAAGTTATTCAAACAAAGTCTAGTTGAAACGGCTCGACTTCGGAAAAATGTTGGTACAATTTCAGCCACATAAAGGTAAAGTATGTTGAATGTGTTTGCTGCCGTGAATCGTCCAATGTAAAATATCACCATAAATTGGATGGAATCTGTAAGTCGAGTAAATAAAAGACTCTGATGAGTTAAATCTGTCAACAAATGTTAACCTTAAATTTACTTACTCCTGTCTAGTAAATTAGCTGATTCATAGATGATGAAGGATAAGTAAATATTGATCAGCATGATTCTCTTTCGTCCGTAACGATCAGCAAGATTCTTGGAAACTAAACAAGCGATTGCGTCGATAAATGCATTCAAGGATAGAACTAGAAAAGGATTTTTAAGTAACACTGCTGCATATAAATTGGTTCCAATGAATGAGATGCCATTGAGAATACTCAAGATTCCAGCGAACATGAAGTTTCGACAAAGTCTTGGATAGTTTAGGAACTCTTTTAAATGAAATGGAGCCGGTTTCCTTATTATTATGGAATCAAGAACATCTTCTGGAACTTGTTTACCATTAAACCGAGCAACAGATGTAAGGACTTTACTTCCCTTTTCAACCTTTCCCTTTGAATATAACCATCGAACTGACTCTGGAGTAAATCTGAACAGTTAAACAGATCAATATTATTGTTTCGATTCAACGAGAAATCACTTACATTGAAATGATTGGAATCAAAAACTGTGCCGATGAGCTTAAGATCAATAAAAGCTTCCAATTCGCAATGTAATAGGCAAAGGCTGACCAAAGAGCGCTTGTTATTGAATGGGAAGCGACAAAAGCAGTTGATACAAGAAGACGATTGCGAAGACCAACAAATTCAATCACTAAATAAACAATTATAAAGGTTGGTTTGTAATGATGTAAATATTAATTAATAAATGACTGGATAGTTTACCTAAAACCAAAGTAACAGAACCAGTAAATGCAAAGCCCATTAAACCTCGACTCAAGACAAACAGAGTAAAGTCATGCGAAAAGAAGACACCAGCTAAGCCAGAAAGTCCAGCGAGGGTGAAAATAGCCATTGTGGTCGGAACTCGGCCAAAACTATCAGTGAAACAAGAAATACAATTTAGTTTGGTCAATAATTTTACTAATAAGTTACATTTGTTGCTAAAAAGACACATTTGTAGCATTTATGCACAAATTGAGCAAATTTACACAAATTGAAACAAGTACTGCAAAACAAATGGGTAAAAACGGGTAACAATGAATTTATTTCGAATTTTGACTTCTTGAGTTTGTAGAGACATAAAAACTGAGCCTTTTCGTGCAATTTAAAGCTTTCTCAGATCAATAGTTTTCTAGAAAATTGCGTTAAAAGTTGAAACTTCGATCGCTTTTTGTACCCTTACAGAAGCAGACTTTTTCGTGAAACTTATTTCGCGTATGTTACATTTTATGCTTAACTAGAAAATGAACTTATTTTAAGAAACAGAATTTTCCGTTTCTTTATAACATCGATTTTTCGATTTCCATTTAAACTGACCTTTTTCGATGACGGACATAGTTGGAGAGCTGAAACTTCTAAACTGTCCATAAAAATTGATGGATCAGATCATGGATTGAATAGTTTTTCCAAACAATCCACAGTTCTCCTAATTTTGGCCATTGGCCTTAAAATTTTGAACCTAAATATTTCGAGACTGATAGCACCTACAAATATCATTCTTCGACACAACATTAGATTTTACTATGGGCTATAATATAATATTAAATAATACATTCATTAATGAATAACCTTCTAATAAACACGATTCGCGTTTGAGTACCCAAATAACTTTATCAACCAAATCTAAAATCTGGTAACATAACAATGCAATGCTATAACTTTTTTTGTAGCATCTCAAATAATTTAATATTCCATTTTATTATAGACTACAATTAAATCTAATGTTTGAGCAAAGAAAGATGATTGTAGATGCTGCGATTCTCGAAATATTTCGGTTCAAAGTTTTAAGGCCAATGGCCAAAAATCAGGAGAACTGTGGATTTATTGGAAAAACTATTCAATCCATGATGTGATCCATCAATTTTTATGGACAGTTTAGAAGTTTCAGCTCTCTAACTCTTTCGGTCGCTGAAAAAGGTCAGTTTAAATGGAAATCGAAAAATCGAAGTTGTACGGAAACGGAAAATTCCATTTCTTAAAATAAGTTCATTTTCTAGTTGATCATCAAGTTTAAACATACCAAAACAAGTTTCACGAAAAAATCTGCTTCTGTAATGGTACAAAAAGCGATCGATGTTTTAACTTTGAACGCGATTTTCTAGAAAACTATCAATCAGAGAAAGCTTTAAATTGCACCAAAGGATCCAGTCTTCATACTTCCATAAACTGACAAAGTCTAAATCAAACAGAAATTCATTTTTATCCGTTTTTGTCCATTTGTTTTGCAGTGTTTTTGAATGAATGTTACAATCGTGTTAGTTGTGTCTTTTCAGTAACAATAAACTATTATTGCTACTGAAACTAGTATTAGTAATTGTACTAGTACTATTATTAATACTTGTTAATATTACAATGCTACAATACTTACATATCAGAAAAGGTACCAAAAACAAAGCATCCGAGTGTCGCTCCAGCCCAATAGATTGAGTGAGGTAAAAGCGCTTTCCATCTCTCATTGCAAACCCAATTTTGCTGTAATTAAATTAACCATAATTAAGGGATAAACCATTAATAAATGATGAAAAATGACAAGTAATGAATGACAATTAATCTAAATTGCTGACAATTTTCAATAAGAGCAAGAATGTTGTTGCTTCGATGAAAATAAATTTCTGGCGTTTCATAAAATGACAAGGTTCGTGTCAAAACTGAAGTCTAATTTGAATTGAACGGAAAGTCATTAATTGCGTGAACAATTAATCAAAATTAGTTTAATATTAAACGTTTGATGAGTAAATGAGGATTTAACTGTTAATTAATTGTTGAAAGTGAAACAAATTGCAATCAATAACAAAACCTTGCAGACCTTTGAACAGACTTAACCTGCTTCTGCTAAAAATAGTTTCAAAGCATCTAATTGAAGCCAAAAATATAGCAACAATTTGAAGGACGGAATTAATATTTTAATCCTTTTTCAATGATAATCATCTTTCTAATTAACTCAACATGAATTGGTAAACTGTTAAATTAACAAAGGAATCAATGAAACCTTGAATTTTGACCAAACATTGAAATCCCTTAATCCATCCTAATATGGACACAAGCTAATATAAATAAACTGTTGAATGATGAGATTTGATTGTAATAGACGAGGAATATGTAATTGACCTATTTTAATAAAGTAACTTGTGATCAATAAAACAGATAAACATTGTGTTGATTCAAGTCTTGAAGTCAACTGTTTGAAGTTCAGAGTGATATCCATTGTGAATTATCTCATAATTAACTGATCTCAAAAAGTTGTGCTCAATCTTCAAGAGCCAACAGTAAATAGGACAATTATGTGAACTAGATCAGTTAACTATTTGATGTTAAATTATATCATAACAATTGATAAACCTGTAAAAGTCCTTTTCAAGTCAACAATTTCAATATCGCTCTAAACTTGCACCCGATCATCCAATTTTGATCAGTAACGATTTAATTTAACTGAATGCTTCTTAAACATAATCAAAACCCAAACAATATCACTTTTATATTATATAAACTGATTGTCATTAGATATTATGACACTTGTTATCATAATAATAAAAGAGCGTAATGAAGTTTTGATGATTTATTCAGAGTATTGATACTTGGACTGTACCACTCACTGGTTGCATGATTTACACGATTAATCAACGAGAATAAAGGAAATCTTAGAATCTGAATGAGAGCAATTTCTTAACGTAAAGCTCGTCTGACTTCTTTTTTCATGTCCTCATGCTTTTCTCGGTGTAATTATTTCAACCAAGGCCATTCAAGTACACAATGAATTGTCTTAACATTAAACTGATTATCAAAATTGAATCTTAAACTTTTGATGAATTTACTGGTTAACCGAGGAGTTAAAGGTTAAGTGTTGATGGACAGCTTACCTCTGAAACGAGTGTTGGGTAAATCAGGTTGTGATCGTATTCCCAGCCTTTTGGACAGGGCAATGAATCGGTCAAGTTTGGTGCTGAGTCGATGTAACGTTTAATTGAACAGGAACCTTCATATTGATGGACTAATTGGATTGGTTCAATTGGTGATGGACTGTCTATTGAGTTGATTAACAGTGGTGTTGTTTGATTGATTGTTGATAGATCACATTGGTGAGGAGGAATTAACAGGATCAAAAATTGTGAGATCATATTCATTGAAGTTATGGGTCCAATGAACAGGGCAATGTAAAGAGTTAACAGTTTTTGAAAGGAACCAAAAGAACCAACATATTTGGTCAAAACTTCCTCTAAGGTCAGTTGACCAGATTTACTTTCACATTTACCATTAATCAGGGAATTTGATTCTTTCGTGTTTTCACCCATTTCTATGGATAGTCGGCAACTGTAACAATAAAATGATAAATGTTGTTGTCTCAATAAGTTCAAGAATAAAAGTGAAACTGATTCAAAAGTAAACTCAAATTCAACAGATGGAAATGATGATCATGTTGATGATGAGAAAGTAAAAGGGAGGAGAAACTCGAGAAAGGGATGAATCTTTTTCTTACAACTTTCTTCTTCTTCTTCATTAACCTTATCATCTTCAGGATTGTCTGCAATATTTGATCAAACATTTAATTGTTAACCTTACTTGGTACATCAAGCTCTAGAATCAAATTTCTAGAGTTTAGAATTGTTTTCAATCGTTGATTTCATGATCAACCTCATCAAATGGCAATCCAATCTCATAATGTTTATTCATTTTACACTGATTAAATCTTACCGATGAAATTTGATTTGAATCGGCCTTTTTTGTTAGCAAGCTTAAAGGGTTCAATTAAGAGTGGAAGATTGATTTGAAAAGTCACTTTTTCGAGTTTTATTGCGATAATTTGAAAAATTAACAGATTTTGATTGATAATTTGACACATTTAAATTGTTAAATGGCCGTAAGTAACAATTTTGATCTCTAAATTCAATAATTTTTGCTTGGGAATCAAGACTAATCATTTTCTCGCTTCTCTAACACTATTAAGACTTTATTTCAATCAATAACTTATCAAATTTGATTCTGATTTGGTTTATTAAAATATTGAAAACTATCAAAACTCATTGTTGATCCACTATTTTTTGAAACAAAATGAAATGAAAAGCTTTTTATTAAGCAACTGACTCGCCATGCTTTGTTGGTTGGATTTTGTGCAATTCGAATGATCTAATTAAATCAATTAAAAGCATTTGATATTTCAATATTAATGGTTATTGTGATAATTCAATTCTAAGTCAATCCACTTGCAGAAACTCGTTGCATTACATTCATGTTACATGTTAATATTGCACTGTTAGTGTTTCCCTTCTGCTTACAGATGAGATAATGATTCGAGTTGAAAAAAGTTTAATTTTTGATTCGAGCCAATCTCGAAATTCGTCGATTTACAACAATCAACACATGATTAGTGATTTACAATTACTTTCGCGTGAATTTCACGTAAAAATTAATTCAAAGATCAGTCCTTGCTGAGAAACAATTCCAGGTAGTCGGTGGTAGTGACGAACGCTTGTGCTGCATAAAAACGTGTGCTCGAGTTGTGGCTATGCGATTAGAGTTCAAGTAGGCTCAGATGAGAAAGAGGTTATCATAGATATGATCATAAATGTAGGTTCATAGTAATTTACTGGGAAGTTTACCTAAATGTTACCCAAATTGCTACCTAAAAACCAGTTTATTAACAATAAAGATTATTTAACTTATCTCACTATGGCAACCTTATCTCCTAAAATTAGGTTTTATGAACATAAAATGTATCATGTGTCTGGTTTTTAGTGTTTTTGACCGTTACTTACTACTACTCTATGTGACATTTGAATTCAGCTTAAAATGTCAATTCTCATCAAATTTTCACCTTATTCTGTTTCCTTATTTATCATCATCATGCCATTTTATACAAAATATTAGACAATAATTGTTATTTATTTGTTTGTGCCTCACTCGGATTGTTTCTAATGTGGTTGGTGGAGTCTGACTGTAATATTGCCTACTAACTGCCGGTAATATATAACGATGAACCTTATTAACAGTGAAATAAGTTGAAATAGCTTAACTACCGAGCAAGTGTTATCCATTGGGTGAAAATTGATCAACCAATTTGAATTAATTGATGGAAACAGTTTACAAATTAACATTATCATGTTCCAAGTTGTTAGTTATTGTGAATTTTTCCGGATTATTCAATTTTCTTGATGATATCTTTACGATTTCAATGTAAAACTTTCACCATAAAACATGTAAACAAAGGGTTTGAGGGACTGTTGAATAATTTACTGGTGCTCTACTGTAGTTCAATTTATGAACAAATGTTTTGGTAACCAGTAATCATATATTTCCTCAAACCTCTTTTAACATTCATGGCTAAAATAAAGATGTTACAGACTAGGAAATCTTACCCAAAAAGGATTTGTCCGAGAAACTGAGAGATAATAGGAGACAGAAAATTTCTAAATCAATGTTTTTTATTCGAGAAATAAATATTACAGATTCATGTTGAATTACAAGCAAGAGTAAATTATATTTCAGAACATTTATTCATTTTTGGTGACCCTTCTTTTCGTTTTTATCATCATTACGATGGAAATATTTATTGGCTACAAAAAATGCAGATCCAGCTGCAATTGTGATTCCAGCAGCAATAAGCAATGCAGTTATGTCTGGCTCGAAAACATCTTCAGTTTGCATAGCGTGTGGCATCTCACGAGCTTTGTCGTCCATTAGAGCTTTGTAAGCAATCGATATCTCTTTGAATTTGGCCTCAGCACCAGGTTCGTTGTTCTTATCAGGGTGATATTTGAGAGCCAACTCTCTGTAAGCCTTTGTAATTTCACTAACACTTGCATCCTTGGATATTCCTAGAGTTTTGTAGCAATCTTTGGACATTATTGAAATGATTTACAGACAACAAAAATTTGACACAATTATCAAAGGAAAACAAACAAATGATTTAATCAATTTGATGCTTAAATTTAAAGAATAAATTTTGAACAAAATATTACGATGTTCATGATGATATTGAAATGTTCATGCTCCTTTTGTTATCGATTGGATGACTAGCGGCAGTCATGTAAACCTAACCTCATGATTGTTTTGATTTTTAGATGGTTTTAATCAGAGGTTGAAATGATTGAGAGACATGGTCAGGATTTAGATTCATAGTACAAAATGAACATTAAATATCATCTCTCATGTTTTCCTTGTTTTTAGGCTGCATTTATAATTCAGATTAAATTTATCGCTATTTGCATCTAGTTGAGGAGCTAATTGAATCAGAAATTTCTTTCAAAATCATACAATGTTTAAATCTCTATCTCATTTCAGTTTCACTTTATTATTTTAACTTATTTACCATGATCATGTCATTTTATGCAAAATATCAGGAAACTTATTGTTATTCAGGGATTTGACCATTGAAGTATTACACACAAGTATTACAACCAGCAAGTGGGGCAATAATTTGATAATTATTGCTGGTCTGAAATTGTTGACTCCTTTCATCATTTGACGGTAATAAGAGTCAGTTCAGAACAGTGTAAAAGTAAGGTTGCGGTGCTTGCGAGCCGAAGATGTAGCCATGTTAATTATATTTGATTTTCAAACTATTTCGAGTCTATTCAGTTGAGTATAAATTCACCCATTGAAAGCCAAACGCCCAGAGGTCTTTGTTGACCTCTGCTGTAGCATGCTGACATTTTTTATATAATTTTCAATAAATTTTATTCAACAATTCAATGTTGCCTGTTCATTTCAAATTATGAGCAACAGTACATTATTTTGGAACATTATACATGTATTTATTCTTTTCCACTTTGATGTTCCTTATCCTTTTCGGTTTCATCTTCATAGCCACCAGATTGACCTTGCAGCACACAGTAAAGTGCCGACACTCCTGCAAGGGTGATTCCAGCCAATATGAGGAAATCCTTGATGTCTGAATCCAAATCACAATCAGTTTGCATAGCTTGTGGCATATCACGCGATTTTTCGTCCATCAGAGTTTTGTAAGCATAGGATACTTGTTGGAATTTGACTTTCGCATTAGCATCTTGGTTCTTGTCAGGGTGATATTTGAGAGCCAACTCTCTGTACGCCTTCTTGATTTCACCAACACTTGCATCCTCGGAAATTCCTAGGATTTTATAACAATCTTTGGACATGATTGAAATGATTTACACAAATCAAGCAGCAAAAATGGTACACAATTGTGCACAGGGAAACAACAAAGAAATGAATCAAATTGATGATTTTCAAAAAATTAGATCGCAAACTGAATATAATGAAGTTAAAGTTTCTTTTTATACCGATTAGACTAGCGCAAATGTGTTAACCGCGCACGGGCAGATGATTATTTTGATCTTTACTTGGTTTTGATCAAATGTTGAAATGATTGCATCGCTTAAATTAAATGCGACTACACATTAGAACAATTGATAAGATCAAAATTGTTTTTCTCTTTGTTCTCTTTGTTGGTCTTGATTGTTGAGACCATCTAACGTTTACGCCAGTTCAAGATAAGCCTTTATACCCATTTATTATAACAATAGTTGTGATTATACCAACCATCTTCATGACATTAATTTACCTGGTTTGTGTGGAGCAGAGGACTCGCCCCTGATAATCAAATTGTCAATCTAATTGAATTCGATTTGATTCTAATTGTGTCAGTCGAAAATCAATAGAATCAAAATCTCTCTATTGCCCTGTAAACCATTGACCAGCTATACTGTGCGAATTGAATAAGTCTAACCAGATCAATTAAAAGTATTTGAGATTCAGTCGTCTATTTGGTTATCTATTCAGACAGTTAATAGATAATCAAAAAACAATTCGATAAAATAATAGAATCACAAACAGTAAAGTTTACCTTGCTTCTTCTTGCTCCATATTTACCTACAAAAACCAGGTTATTAACAATAAAGATAAACATTGAACGTTCTCTTATCTCTCTATGGTAACCTTATCTCCTAAAATTAGGTGTTGCTGGTTGACATCTTAAAAGTTAACGTTTCTTAGGCTTTATATTGTTTCTTGAATAACTAAAGTCGACTAAAATCTGTGATAATTTGACTGTTTCAAAGGCTTTAATTGTTTAAAATTAAGATAACTTTAAAAAACTTTTACGTTATTAACAGTTGCACGAGAAGATAATTTGTCGGACAAAGTTTGGTTAAAATATTCAAATTACATTTGAGTGAAATCATCTTGAATGTAGATTAATAAGTTTACTTTTTATTTAAGTTTCACTTTATTCTGGTTTCATCTTCAACACCATTATCATGCCTTTTTATACAAAAATAGGAAACTTTGCCGCTGTAACTTGGTGTTCATTTGGTTCTGCTCTAATCGGCTTGTTCCTGATGTTGATTGGCGGAATCCTCACTGGTATTGCTTACACAGAAATTACTCCACCCGATTACGATGATAATTACAAGAGGTATATTGGATCAAATGTATTAAGAGTTGTCGGTAAGTTCATAAATGATTAACATTAAATAATTTGATCAGATATTGATGTTTTTAAATACAGTATAAGACAAGTTTAGCTTGAAGAATGTCAATGAATCATGAGTAGTGCATTTCATTTCCTCGTGTACAATGTTGTTCAGTGGTTACACCATAAACAAACAATAGCTGTACTTGCATTGAAGGAACTTCATGTAAGAATATCTAATTATGAACAAGTACTTTAATAATCATTTCCTAAACTAGTCATTTTTGAATAATCTTAGGACTTCAAATATTCTCGATCAAACATTACTCGGTATATCTTTAAGTCCCACCAGTTTCAATGATTTTTTAGTTGATTTCAAAATTTTTATCGAGTCAGCAATCATCATGAAATTATTCACAACAAAATCCAGGATTTTTCTTCAAAATATTTGCCTTTCAATGTTTTATTGAGCTATGAATTGATCATCTGATTGTCTAATTTTGGTTTGATATATTTCAGGACCCTTTTCGTTTGGATTTGGAGGGTTACTCGTTCTTGGTAGCTGTGGCTTGTTTACATTTGCTTTTGTAAGTGAAAGTCGGAAACATCGTGGTAGCGCTGGACACATTAATTACGATTCAAGAATCGCAGAACCCGAAGTGGAGAAACTCCAGAATCCATGAATGGATTACTAATACAGCTTTTTTATTCCGATGAAGGAAAACATTTTATTTATCAGTTTACGATGTAACCCATCAACATCTGGAGTGTTTTAATCCAACTATAAAGCATTTTAATTTTCATATCGAAAGCTACCTCACTTTTGATTACTGATTTGACAATTCTTTTGATAATATTACTTAACCATGAATTCAATTTGTATTGTCAGATAATGGTGATTAGGAAATCAAATTCACTGAGTTGATTGCTGATCTTTAAAGTAAAGTTTTCTTTTGTATACTCGCCAAACTTAATTTATAATTTATTGATGCAAACATTGAGTCAATTGAAAAATAAACAGAATAGTTAAGTTTAAGAAAAAATTTAAGTTTATTTTATATGTTGATTGTCATAATTGTCATAATAATCAAAGTTTGATTGAGTTTAATCAATCATCTAATCTCAACAAGAAAGTTCGGATTTGCATTGGCTTAAGTGTCACAACAAAATCATGAACTTCATTGCCGATTTCAGTCTCAATTTCACGAGTCGATTGGCTATCCTTTGTTTTCCAGGTTAATCTTCTTGCCTCAGAATGATATTGAGTTGCAGTTATAATTGTCTCCTTAACACCATGAACTGATTTAGTATTGAATAAACCACGGAAATCAATTCTAACTGATTTTGAAAGTCCATCTGGATCTTCATTTGATTGATAGAAATGCTCTAATCGAACCAACCAATTATTAAGATTAAGATGCTCCAATGTTAGTAAATGTACATTAGGCGGTAGAGCTCGTTGCAAAAATGAGTAAATTGTTTTATGATTGGCCCGATAATCATCAAATGAACTGATAGGAGCAAAAGCCACCACTGGAGCCATGTAGAGTTGCATTCCTTTTTCTCGATGAAGAATATTTGATGATTTAATATCCGATATTAAAACATAATGTTTACCTCTGATAATTAAACCTCTACCATCAACACCAGGTTCATTGAGAGCCTCATCAACACCTAAACTATCATCATGAAGTAGTCGACGATGAAGCATTATTTCAAGTTCACCATCATTCAAACTGGCACCACCTTGACTACGATCAGTCAATACAACAAGTTGCAGATCTTCATCTTCATCTTTCAAACTGATTCGACTGTTAATTGGATAGTAATTGCCAGCAATAGGTTCAATAACTTTATACTTCCATGTTGGCCTGAAATCCTTGACTCGCTTCATCATTTGACGTCCATTAGAGTCAGTGTAAAACACTTTGTTTGTCTTTAAATCAGTTTGGAACAGACTAATTATTTCTTTACCCACTTTATCAGCAACAGGTATTGGTCCGACTTTGAAGTCAAACTCAATGAATGGATCATCAGGATAGATTCGCATAGTTTGAGAAACGTAATCGGAAATGTTTTGATGAACCTCAAAACAATCAGGTGAATTGAAGATTTGATATGTTGGCTGATCGGGAAATCCTGAAGCTGGTCCTTTTGGACGGAAAAGATAAGCTCCTGATGGAGGTTCCTTAGGTGTATCATATCCAGCATACCATTGGTATTTTTGGCGCAGCTTGACTACTTTACCATTTGCTAGTGAAACAGATTGGATTGATCCAGTCGATGGATCAAAAGAGGCCGAGAAACCTTTTCCTTGGGCTGTTATTGGTGCTTCTGATGTTGTTAAAGGCAAGATTGTCTCGAGTTTAGGAGTTGGCTTATTTGATGACACTTTTTCAACAAAATATGAAGCAAATCCGAGTGCAGGTAACGTGGCTTTAAAAAGTAATTCATGAGTTGCTGAGCTTTTTCTTTCAGGAAAATCTTGCATAAATCCAGGAATTGGAATAATTGTCGCATTTAAAGATTCACCATTTGGTCCGGTAACTTTATAATTTGATTCTTGCCATGGAATCCTAACTTTAAAATCATATTCATGTGCATATGGATTGTAAAGTGTAACCAATACTTTATCATTTGACTCGACTACTTCGCATTGGCTAATGTTTAGTCCAAGACATAGTGTGTATTGTGGGTCGCTATTGGATTGGCTTGACTTGTCTTTAGACGAGATAAATTGTAATGCTCGATTCATTAAATCCATAGATTTTTCAATGGCATCATTGAGGATGTAAGCATAATCAAAGGCAACCAATTGTTTTTCAGTTCCTGTGACGGCGTCATGATGTTGAAGGATTCCCATTGCTCTATGAAAATTGTCCACAGCATCAAATGTTTTTTCATCAGTTAAATTAGATGCAGCATGAAGTTGCTTGATTGCTTGAAATACATTATTTGAAACTCTTTCATAGCGTTTGATAGCTGGTCGACTGGTGTAAAAGCCACCCCAAAATGAATGGTCAGTAGAGCCATAAGGGAAAAAGTCATCCGTCTTCAATGTCCAGGTTCTGTTAGCTTGGTATAGACTGTAGAGATAACATGATGGAGTTGAGTAGAAGACATTTATCTTTAATCCATTCTTTTTCTCAGCTTCCATGGCAGCAATTAATTTATCCAAATTGTTGAACCAGATAGGAGCGTTTTGATACTGGAAGTCGCTTCCCATTGTTAGGATTATGTTGTTGGTGGCGTAATGAGCTGCTTGGTTTCGGATTACTTCAATAAAATCGGCAACTTTACGAGGAACATTGTATTCTCTTGATGCTGGATCATCTACGATTGGTTCATCGGAACAAGTATCATCGAAACAAAATCCATCAGGAGGATTGTAGCCGTTTGGAAGGACTCCAGTGAAAAGGTGAGACTTTTCACCGAGATCATCTGATCCTGACCAAACCATTTCCATAGTTTTATCTGATTCTCTTTGTTTTTTATCATACATATCGAGACGACCAAAAAATAGACCATCAAAATACATTTGAGCAAATAGAGAGGCCTGTTCTCTTGAATGTCCAAATGGATCAATTTGCCAAGCCACTCGTGGAATACCACATTTACCGAAAGTTGAAGCCAAAAATCGATGTCCATAACTCATTTGATCAACGATTGGACTGTAATGAGTAGCTGCTTCATCATTCATGCTCCAACCACCACCAATGAACTCCAATCGACCTAATAATTGAGACAAAATTTTATTATTTAATAACAGATAGTTAAGAGACAGAATAGACATGCAACTCGGATCTTAAGCTATCACAAGATTTACAGAAATGAAGATTGGTCGATTTGAATTTCATTATTTAAGGATTACAATTGAATGAACAGATAACAGCATAAAGTTTAAACTGTCAGCCTAACTACGCAGAAACGCAAAGTATAGTCAGTCTAAATAACGACCAAAAGGAGTGAATTGGACGCAATTTTGTCAGAAATTTCGATAAACTGAGAATCGTCTTTAACTAAATAATAGGAAATTAAATAATATAAGTCTTTAAGGTACTCAATGACTATCATATTTCAGTCAATCTTTTTGCTAAATGAATAACGATGATTGTTTTTTAAATCAAAATGTCAAAGATCAAAGGCTCTGTCTCTGGCTTTAATGCAGTCAATCTCCGATCCTAGACCGATCTGGTTAATTCAACTTGCTCAATCTACACAAATTGTGAATTATATCAATAGATTTCTTGGAAATCTGATGTCTAAATGTTGGATTGATTAATGGATTGAATTGTCTGCCAAAACTTGATCACAATTGACTGCCAGGAGTCCGATGATAATTTTTATGATTTTGATATATTATAGCCAATAACAATGATAAATACAAAAAAATTAAACAATACTTATAGTTTGACAATCTTAAATCTTTGTTTGTTTTTTTTCTCGATGCAAGTTCAATACTGTTCAAGTTGATAATATTATTCAAAAAAACAATAACATTGGAAAGTTTTAAGCTTAATGGAAATGTAGAATTTTTTACAATCATAATTGATTATCAAACAATGATTTGCCCAACAATTAACTTCCCCAAACAAAAAATTAAAAAGACTTGACAAAAAGATGAATTTCCCTGGTTTTGCTAATGATAAGTTTTCAAAGGGTTTTGCGCAGTTCATTACAAGTTAAGGTTAATCAACTAAATAATTGATGATGATCCAAGAGAAATTCATTGCTTTCATCAATTAATTAATAAGTCAATTAATTGCATTTTATCATAAGACTATTCAAGTGTTTTTAGACGATAACTTGATAAAAAAAGTTAAAAGTTAATGATTAAAGCTAAGCTCTGGTAATTTACGTTCAAATGTATTTACAATTTTTGAATGGACATCAAATTCAGGGTCAATGGTCAATTGGTTTACAAATTAGGTTAACTTAATGAACCAATTTTGATTCTCAATCGTTACAATTAAAATTGAATTACCCAAAAATAAAAGGTGTTCAACTATTGATTCTGGTTTCTGCAATTTGATTGTAAATATTGACAGGCTAAGTTTAGCTTCGGAAGATTATGTTTAGGTCTTTGCAATTGAAAAATTGTTACCGACAAATTATCTTGAGTGGCTCTTATTTACAATTGCTTCTGTCTAAGAGCGAATGAAACTTGCCTTAATATTAATCATCATAATCATCACAGTTGATAATTAGATTGAGATTTTAATACGATAGTTGAGGTCCGAAATGAAATGCGAAAATGGGGGGAAAAAGACTAAAAAGGTTGAAATATAAAGTATCTTTACCTTGGTTAACCAGTTGTTTGACTAGGTTTTGCATTTCCTCGTCTTGGTGAGTCCACCAGCGCCAAAAGAATGCCGATTCAACGTAAATAAATCGTTTTTTGGGATCTTTGGCGAGTTCAGGAATCACAGAGTTGAGGATATATTGAACTCCGGCTCTTTGAGTATCAGTTTTCATTCCCCAATAATATTGCTCATAAGTTTTCAACCTAAAAACAGAATCAGTTTTAAAATCAATTTTCGGTCAAATTTCATAATCATTTTTGTGAAATAGTTTCAATGAGAAGCTTCATTTAAATTTTAAAGACTTTGATATGGAAATTGAATGGGGAAAATAGACTTACCAACCGACATCATTGTGCGTATGGGAAACCAGATGAACATTTATCATGTCGGGTTCGAGGTGAGGGCAAAATTCGTAGCCACATTTTTGATTCAATTTTGACCAAGGAGGACGAGATTGGGTTAATAATATTAGTGAAAGAAAGAAAGCAAATTTTAAATAAATTGCCACAGTTAACATGATTGCTGCAAATCAAGGTGTGAATATCTCACCATCAATGCTACAATCGGGTTTCAGGTTTTCACGGTAAATACTAATTAAATAATATGAAGACTTGGGTGATGTAAAGAGAGAGAAAAATGATGACAATTTATCTGAAGAAGGAGACAAAAGTAGGTGGGATTGAAGAGGATGAAAATGCTGTCTTTAAGCTAATCTTGCTGGTAATACTGATTATCCTGATCATTTGGATGACTATTTGGTAACTATGATAAAATCACTGATCACTGATCTTCATTAGATTAATATATTTAAATGGTAAATCGACTACTGGATTTGTTGCCACGGAATAATGATTTGTGTCTCTATTTCATCAACAATATTCATCCCAAATCATCTCTTATGTCTGTCTTGGATATCAATGGATTCAGTCATTTTTATCCATTGATTGGTTTCTTGATCAAATTGTTAAACGATAAAGATATTGAAGAGCATTTTGTTTATTGATCAACACGATAACTTGATTAAACTCCCTCTAATCATGTTTACCTCAAACATAACAATATTGAAAATCATTAAGATCAAGATTTTCATCTAAAAACAAATCTTTGTTTAAACTTGTTTATTTTTCATTTTTCAGTTGACAAGTTGTCTTGAGCTTTTATTTTAACTTTCATCGGTTGCTGATTATGATGATGCCTTGTTTCTGATTACATCGTCAAATGTTAATTATCAAGTTAATTGTAATTCTTGTAAACTCTTTTCCAACGATTAAATCTAATAGATAATCTTTTTTACTTGTGATCTGTGATAAAAGCCACTTGCGATTTAATCACGTATTTGTTTCATTCCAATGAAACTGAAATGTGATTTTCAACCAACATTGGGTCAAAAAGTATTCAAATACAAACCATTTAGTGTTATTTTCGGGAACCGTTTCAGTCTTATTTGTGTCTTGAGATGATACTGATTGGGTAAAGTGGATATTTACCTGATTGAAACCTTGAAACAGATTGATTAATAATTTATTTTCCTTACCAATATTTATCACAATCAACTCATCATTTCTCATCGTCCTTCAGGATTACCAATATCATCTTCGTGCTTGTGTCTAAATCTTTCCCAATATTTAATAGTGTTTTTGCAAAAAGTGTAACAAAATGTTATTTTCATTGATTAAAGCGGACAAAAGACTGTTTTCAAGTCCGATAGGACCTAAATCAGTATTGAAAATGGTTAAAAGTAATTTTAGTTCAAATTTGAATGGATTGAAAAGATTAAGCCATCTAAATTCATTGAAAAGATTTTATTCAAATGGATTGGATGAATCAAGTAATGCAAGGATTTTGGCCATTCGTCGTGAAGATGCATCAATTTGGGAGAGAAGAGCTCCATTAGCGCCATTCCATGTTCGTAAATTGGTCCGTAAAGGTGTTAAAGTAGTCGTTCAACCATCTAACCGTCGTGCTTATCCCTTACAAGCCTATGTCAATGCTGGAGCTCAAGTCCTTGAGGATATTTCCGATGCTCCAGTCGTTATTGGTGTTAAACAGCCACAAATTGACAACATTTTACCAAATAAAACGTATTGTTTCTTCTCGCACACACATAAAGCTCAAGAAGATAACATGCCTTTATTGGACATTGTCCTCGAAAGGAATGTGCGTTTAATTGATTATGAACGAATGGTTGATGCAAAAGGAAACCGTGTTGTTGCTTTTGGTCGGTATGCTGGAATCGCTGGAATGATCAATACTTTCCATGGACTTGGACTTCGGTTATTAGCTTTAGGTCATCATACACCTTTTATGCATGTTGGTCCTGCTCATAATTATCGTAACTCAGGAATGGCTCGTCAAGCGGTGCGTGACTGTGGCTATGAAATTGCTTTGGGAATGATGCCTCGTTCAATTGGTCCATTAACATTTGTCTTCACAGGATCGGGAAATGTATCTCAAGGTGCTCAGGAAATTTTCAGAGAGCTTCCTTATGAATATGTTGATCCGAAAGATTTGGCTCAAGTCTCTCAAATGGGAACAACAAACAAAGTGTATGCCTCGGTTGTTTCCCGAGATAATCATTTATGCCGAAAAGATGGTGGACCTTTTGATTCAAAGGAGTACGACGAATATCCTGAGAGATATTATTCCAATTTTGCGACCAAGATTGCTCCGTATGCTTCAGTAATTGTTAATGGAATCTATTATGCTCCAAATTCACCAAGATTGTTAACTATTCCAGACGCTAAAAGGCTGCTTCATCCAGTTAGTTCACCTTGGTTGCCCTGTTCACAGGGTAGTCCAGCTTTGCCTCATCGATTGATTGCTATTTGTGATATCTCTGCCGATCCTGGAGGTTCAATTGAGTTTATGACTGAATGTACAACAATAGATACTCCTTTCTGTTTATATGATGCTGATTACAATAAGCACAGTGAATCTTTTTCTGGTCCAGGAGTTTTGGTCTGTTCAATTGATAATATGCCAACACAAATTCCGTTGGAATCAACTGAAGCTTTTGGCGATGTACTTTTCCCGTACATTTTTGACATTATTCGATCTGATGCAAATAAAGATCTTGAACAAGAAAATTTCAATCCTGTTGTCAAGACTGCTGTTATCGCTTCCAATGGTAAACTTGCTCCTAGTTACGAGTATATAATGGATTTAAGGATGGCTCGTGGAGTGCAAAAGAAAATGGATGCAACAAAGTCAGTGCTTGTCCTCGGTGCTGGTTATGTGTCTAAACCTTTGGTCGAGTATTTAACTCGTGATGAAAATATTCATGTTACCATCGCCTCTGAACTTCATGGTCCAGGTGAAGATTTGGCCTCCAAATCTAAAAATGTTTCATCCGTAGTCTTGGATATTGTTAAACGATCTGATACTTTGGCTGAGTTAATCAACCAGTCTGAATTGGTTGTAAGTCTTCTTCCGTACTCTCTTCATCCATTGGTTGCCAAACAATGTATTGAAAGTGGTAAAAACATGGTGACTGCGAGTTATGTTTCACCAGAAATGGAATCACTTCACGAACACGCAAAAAAGGCAGGAATAACAATAATGAATGAAGTTGGTCTAGACCCAGGAATTGATCATCTTTTAGCAATGGAGTGTTTTAACCAGGTAACATCAAATGGAGGTAGAATCAAATCTTTTGTCTCTTATTGCGGTGGTTTGCCAGCTCCAGAGGCAGCAGAGAATCCGTTGAAATATAAATTCAGTTGGAATCCAAGAGGGGTTCTGCTCAATAGTTTATCAGGCGCTCTTTGGGAAGAGTTTGGACAAATCAAGGAAATCAAACCTGGTGGCGATTTAATGAGTGCAGCACTTAAATTAGACTTCCTTAGCGGGTTCAATCTTGAAGGTTACCCAAATCGAGACTCAACGATTTATAAAAAACTTTACGGAATCAATTCAGCTGACACTATTTTAAGAGGAAGTTTAAGGTAAATCCTATTGACAATTTCATTAAACCAAATTAACTTTATTTTCCCAATATCTTTAAAGGTACCAAGGTTATTGTGACACAATGATAGGATTGCAAAAACTTGGTCTGTTCGATTCGCGCGCACATCCATCCTTGCATCCACGAGGTCCTGACATAACTTGGCGTCAATTTATGTGCCATTTATTTGCTCAAAAAGAAGATATTTTGATAACAAATTTGAAAAATTTGATTCTTGAGAGATTAGGATCGCAAACTCGGCTTGATTCCATCGAGAAACTTGGATTCCTAGAGGATGAGCCAATAGACAAAAAAGGTTCACCATTAGACACAGTAACACATCTTTTAGCAACAAAATTGGCCTTTGGTCCCGATGAGAGAGATGTGATAATAATGAGACACAACATCGGCATTGAATGGCCAAATGGAGAATTGGAAAATCGTTACATCAACTTGGTTGTCTATGGAGAACCAAACGGACCTTCAGCTATGGCCAGATGTGTGGGTTATCCAGCAGCCATCGCATCTAAGATGATTTTAGAAGGTGAAATTCAAAAGAAGGGAATCGTTCTACCTTTGGTTCCGGAAATTTACAACCCTATGTTAAAAAGATTGCGCACTGAAGGAATATTTGCAATTGAAAGAAGTGAAAAAATATAAGCATTTGTAACCATTAGCTAGTTTTCAAAATTCAAGAAATAAACTTTTCAACGACAAACAAACGCTTGAATTAACACGCTTTCCTCAACTTGCTTGCCAAAAATTTCGTACACGTGGAACACAGAAAATTCATTATTAAGTTAGACTTTTATTTTAAATGAAAAAAGAAATACATAGTCAATAATCGTACCATTTAAGATCGAGGTCTTTCTTTCTTCTCTTTGTATAAAGCTAATAAAGATACATTAGCTACTTTAACAACCTTGAATCTAACACCAGGAATATCTCCGACGGCGTGACCTTTACGACCGAAACCAGCGACTAAAACTTCGTCGTTTTCTTCAATGTAGTTTAAGCAACCATCTCTGGGTACGAAAGCGGTAATCTTTTTACCATTCTTGATGAGCTGTACCCTAACACACTTTCTAATAGCAGAGTTAGGCTGTTTGGCTTCTACTCCAACCTTTTCCAATACAATTCCCTTTGCGTGAGAAGCACCTCCGAAAGGATTAGCCTTCCATCGGGTACCAAGATGAGCTTTCTTGTAATCTTTGTCGTGCCATCGCTGTTCTCGTCGATGATCCTTGTGTTTACGTGCAGTCCGGATACCTTTTGGCTTACCTAATTAAATAAACAACGAATAAATAAACACATGTTAAAAGCCGGTCAACTGATAATGCTGATAAACATAGACACAGTAGAAACATATTTGATATCGAATTAAAGAATAGTCAAGAATAATTGATACCAAATTAGAGAATAGACAAGTAGACTTGATAATACAATTAAAATTATTTCAACATTAACTTACCCATTTTGATTAGATGGTTACTTAAATTGAATTAATACAAATTGAACGTTTAACTAAATGTGATTCCTATTCACTGAAACTGGTAAAGTTGAAAAGGAAACGGAAACAACACTTTCTTAAAGTAGGGGCCGTATACTAATTTAGTATTGTCTTTTTCGATGTCTTGATTGTATGAATTTGTAAATTTAACCTTTTTTTAAGCAACAAAATTTATTACCGGAATCAAATCAATAATATCTAATTGTTTGAAATGTTCAATAATTTAAGTTGAATGATTTTGGTTCGATGATTGCTTTCCTTCTTGAGATTATAGTTTCAAAATTGTAAAAGTTCATAAGCTTTTCTTTACGTTCACACTAAAATGCAATTGTCCTATTCCTTTTTCGGTGGGTAGATTTGACTTATTGATTCCGATAGTTGGTTCAAATGATATTTAATAAATCATAGTTATTCAGTGCATTCATTAATCTAATTTTTACTTTGATTTTAACTTGAAATTTTCGCGTTTTGATTACAGATCAACTCAAGTATCGAGTAGAAAAGAGTATCGGATATCAATCCTTGCAATGATTTGATTGTTTTGATATTTTAATGAAATTTAACTGTTAAATAACCTGTCTTTAAGACAGTGCCTTAATTCAATAAATCTTTTGGTTTCCTGATTAATGATTTTCAAGTTGTAAACTTAGTCAACTAGGCCGATGTAACTAAATTTATTGTGTTTATTCAAATTCATCTCTATATCTTTCCTTGCAAAGCAGTGATTTATGCTCCTCAATTTTGTAAAATTTATAAATCTGTAGATTCAACTTCTTTCAATCAATTTGAATATTTATTGAAGGCTCAATATACAACTTTGCAATGATTCCTATGGAAAGATATGTTTTCTCTGGTCTTTTATCAGTGTTTTTGCTGCTAACAATTCGAGACTTATTCATTCGAGAGTCACCTAAACCAGATGATGTTTATAATTTCAAAAAGCAAATACCTGAAACCCAATTTTCAAACATTATCATTGGACCAGCTATCCGTATATCATATTGGTAAGATTATTTGGCCCCTTTGAATTTAAGTTTCCTGCTTGCATATGTATCATGTGCTAAGTGATTAGCTTACTCCAATTTGCTTTTGATTTCGTATTTCTTCCTTGATCACCATGACTCGCGTAACATAGCTTTTCAATGAGTCTATGTTTTTATTTTATCCTTTGCGTTCACATTATGTTCACGATGAACCAAATTGATTTTTTTAGATAATCAAAAATTTATTCTTGGGTTTAAATGCTCTTTGAATAATCACAGATATGAGTTTTAATTTTTTTTATCTGATTGATCAATAACTGACAAGGAAATTGAGTCCAAGTCAACATCAGCTTTATTTTCTATATTTTGACAATTTGTTTCATTAAACTTATTCATTTATGGTATCTTTAACTTTAAATTTCATTATTTTTTTCTATTCTCTATTTTTCAGCTATTCCTGTGGATACAAAAGAGCTTTTGAAGAGTATTCTCGTGTAATAAAAGAGAGATATCCTCAAATCACAGTGGTCGGAGAAAATCATACACCAAATTTTATCCGCCTTGCTATCGCTCAAACTTTATCATTCGGAAAATTTGTGGTCATTGGTTTAATTGTTTCTAATATAAACCCCTTTTCATACTTCGGTATGATTACGCCAACTTACTGGAACATGTTGGCTCAGCACCGACTCTATGGCTCCATGATGATTTTCTTCATCTGTAACACCTTAGAGAGTTATCTGATGAGTACTGGTGCCTTTGAAATCACATATAATGGTATGTTTCAAACATTTCCTTTTAAATTTTATACAATTCAACCTAATAATTATTTTTATTATTTTCCTCCTCAGGTGTTTTAATATGGTCTAAACTAAAGAATGGTCGTATGATATCACCTCAAGAATTATTCTCACTCATCAGTTTAGAAGAAGATTTGACAAAAGGAAATATTCTGGACTACAATCCAACATCTTAACATGAGGAAAAGTTATAAAATTTGTAAAATCTGAATTCCAAATGTTTGCAAAAATCGTGAAGATATGATTATGTATTTATGGTATTAATTGTTTATTAATTTATCCTTAGCTTTTTGATTTGAAGAGATTTAATAGATCAATTTTTCACATTCACTTTTCTCTACATCTCTATCCACTAGCAAAATGTTTTTTTGTTTTCTTCTATTGTTACTAGCTTTTCATTTGCTTGATGTCTTCGATTATCCACTTTTTGTCAACACCATATGACTCTTACTATTCCTATGACCTAGAACCTTTTTTTATTACATTGCTAAATTTACATTTGCAAATCCTGATTGAATCGAACAAGTTTATTGTCTCTGAATTTCAGTAATATTGTGTAAACTAAATCAATATCAATTGATATTTATCAACATCTTCAAAAGGTCAACTGACTTCAAAAAGAGTTTGATCAGACTATGATTGTTCTTTCTCTGATTAATTTGAATTCATCTTCCAAAGATTGGTAATCAAGTCGAAGTTTGTCAATCAGGCTCAATTCCTTCAATTTAGATAAATAAACCCATGTGGAACTTTTTGTTTCTATATATTTGAATGATGTATCCAACTATTTATTCAAATAATCACACTGACTCAAAGAGTAAAGGAAGGACTTCCTTTAATCTTTGCACTGACTCTAAAGTAGTAATCTAAAAATAATCTTTAATAATAACTACTTAATTTTGATCATTTCAAGTGAAAATTTGAATCTGAGATTGGTGTGATAACTTAATTCGCCTGATAAATTTTTAATTTTAATTGTTGATGGGTTTATCGTAAACTAAGACAAGTCTGAAGCTCACATCAAGGAAAATTAGGTAAAGTAATTTCCCTGCTTGTTATGCTATATTTGTAACACACCCAAATAAGGCTCAAGAATATAACACACTCAAATGATACAAAGATATTGCATCTTCAAACCCTTTCAATCTCCACCCTTATTGATCTTATTATTATATTCCATGATTGTTAAAGACCAATGTAATAGTTATATATTGGAGATTTTAGAATAAAAGTTCAGTTCAGTTGGAACTCCCAGGAGAAGAAGTTGAAGTTTCCTTTCAATTAATGCCCAAATTGAGGCCGTTTTGTGTGTTCTTTTCTTCTCTGTTTCTCTTTTTAGGCACACATTCACTTTAATTAAACATCTTTTCTTGCCGTGATCTCCTTCCCACCATGGATTCCTTATTGTCAGTTTCGTTATGACCACCATTTCGACCATCAAATATTTTAACCACTAATACTTTAACCTACCTTCAAAAACAACAAAATATAAGTCACCATCATTATCATCAACAAGAAAGATCATAAAAATAAAAAATAATATTTCAACTGAAGTATCAATATCCAATTCTGATGGTGGTCATCACTGTCTATTGAATTTGCTATCGATTTGTGAGCATCACTATAACAATGATTTGCTATTTTATCCTATGCTTCTTCAATCAAAAACATAATTTTTGTCATCATCTCACGCCGGCTTCAATGAATTGAAAATCTTGCAAACCATTCTCATAAACAAAAAGAATCTTATATTGTGCCAGTTTTCATCAACTTAACAGGACTAAAGTCAACTAAACCAACAATTGACCACCAGAGAACCACAAATCTGAAAATAAACATCAACAAAATCAATCTGCAAAGCATAAGTATTACAAATTTTATTATCAAATTTGAAGGTTTAGGCTGCTTCTGATTAGCCAACCGTTGCACTATTCAATTAATAGAACTCAGTTCGCCATTCTTATCTGAGCCAATAACTAACTAAGAGTAAGCTAACCTAACCTAACGTAACCTAACCTAAGCTCAAGAATACAGAACCTAGTTCGCCATTCACATCTGAGCAGATAAGTAACTAAGAGTAAGCTCAAGAATACAGAACTTAGTTCGTCATTCACATCTGAGCCAAAAAGTAACTAAGAGTAAGCTAACCTAACCTAACGTAACCTAACCTAAGCTCAAGAATACAGAACCTAGTTCGCCATTCACATCTGAGCCAAAAAGTAACTAAGAGTAAGCTAACCTAACCTAACGTAACCTAACCTAAGCTCAAGAATACAGAAACTAGTTCGCCATTCACATCTGCGCCAATAAGCAGCTAAGAGTAAGCTCAAGAATACAGAACCTAGTTCGCCATTCTTATCTGAGCCAATAAGTAGCTAAGAGTAAGCTCAAGAATACAGAACTTAGTTCGCCATTCACATCTGAGCCAATAAGCAGCTAAGAGTAAGCTCAAGAATACAGAACCTAGTTCGCCATTCTTATCTGAGCCAATAAGTAGCTAAGAGTAAGCTCAAGAATACAGAACTTAGTTCGCCATTCACATCTGAGCCAAAAAGTAACTAAGAGTAAGCTAACCTAACCTAACGTAACCTAACCTAAGCTCAAGAATACAGAACCTAGTTCGCCATTCACATCTGAGCCAATAAGTGACTGAGAGTAAGCTCAAGAATACAGAACCTAGTTCGCCATTCTTATCTGAGCCAATAAGTAGCTAAGAGTAAGCTCAAGAATACAGAACTTAGTTCGCCATTCACATCTGAGCCAAAAAGTAACTAAGAGTAAGCTAACCTAACCTAACGTAACCTAACCTAAGCTCAAGAATACAGAACCTAGTTCGCCATTCACATCTGAGCCAATAAGTGACTGAGAGTAAGCTCAAGAATACAGAACCTAGTTCGCCATTCTTATCTGAGCCAATAAATAGCTAAGAGTAAGCTCAAGAATACAGAACTTAGTTCGCCATTCACATCTGAGCCAAAAAGTAACTAAGAGTAAGCTAACCTAACCTAACGTAACCTAACCTAAGCTCAAGAATACAGAACCTAGTTCGCCATTCACATCTGAGCCAATAAGTGACTGAGAGTAAGCTCAAGAATACAGAACCTAGTTCGCCATTCTTATCTGAGCCAATAAATAGCTAAGAGTAAGCTCAAGAATACAGAACTTAGTTCGCCATTCACATCTGAGCCAAAAAGTAACTAAGAGTAAGCTAACCTAACCTAACGTAACCTAACCTAAGCTCAAGAATACAGAACCTAGTTCGCCATTCACATCTGAGCCAATAAGTGACTGAGAGTAAGCTCAAGAATACAGAACCTAGTTCGCCATTCTTATCTGAGCCAATAAATAGCTAAGAGTAAGCTCAAGAATACAGAACTTAGTTCGCCATTCACATCTGAGCCAAAAAGTAACTAAGAGTAAGCTAACCTAACCTAACGTAACCTAACCTAAGCTCAAGAATACAGAACCTAGTTCGCCATTCACATCTGAGCCAATAAGTGACTGAGAGTAAGCTCAAGAATACAGAACCTAGTTCGCCATTCTTATCTGAGCCAATAAATAGCTAAGAGTAAGCTCAAGAATACAGAACTTAGTTCGCCATTCACATCTGAGCCAAAAAGTAACTAAGAGTAAGCTAACCTAACCTAACGTAACCTAACCTAAGCTCAAGAATACAGAACCTAGTTCGCCATTCACATCTGAGCCAATAAGTGACTGAGAGTAAGCTCAAGAATACAGAACCTAGTTCGCCATTCTTATCTGAGCCAATAAATAGCTAAGAGTAAGCTCAAGAATACAGAACTTAGTTCGCCATTCACATCTGAGCCAAAAAGTAACTAAGAGTAAGCTAACCTAACCTAACGTAACCTAACCTAAGCTCAAGAATACAGAACCTAGTTCGCCATTCACATCTGAGCCAATAAGTGACTGAGAGTAAGCTCAAGAATACAGAACCTAGTTCGCCATTCTTATCTGAGCCAATAAATAGCTAAGAGTAAGCTCAAGAATACAGAACTTAGTTCGCCATTCACATCTGAGCCAAAAAGTAACTAAGAGTAAGCTAACCTAACCTAACGTAACCTAACCTAAGCTCAAGAATACAGAACCTAGTTCGCCATTCACATCTGAGCCAATAAGTGACTGAGAGTAAGCTCAAGAATACAGAACCTAGTTCGCCATTCTTATCTGAGCCAATAAATAGCTAAGAGTAAGCTCAAGAATACAGAACTTAGTTCGCCATTCACATCTGAGCCAAAAAGTAACTAAGAGTAAGCTAACCTAACCTAACGTAACCTAACCTAAGCTCAAGAATACAGAACCTAGTTCGCCATTCACATCTGAGCAGATAAGTAACTAAGAGTAAGCTAACCTAACCTAACGTAACCTAACCTAAGCTCAAGAATACAGAAACTAGTTCGCCATTCACATCTGAGCCAATAAGTGACTGAACGTAAGCTCAAGAATACAGAACTTAGTTCGCCATTCACATCTGAGCCAAAAAGTAACTGAGAGTAAGCTCAAGAATACAGAACCTAGTTCCTCATTCACAGGTGAGCCAAAAAGTAACTGAGAGTAAGCTCAAGAATACAGAACTTAGTTCGTCATTCACATCTGAGCCAAAAAGTAACTGAGAGTAAGCTCAAGAATACAGAACCTAGTTCGCCATTCTTATCTGAGCCAATAAGCAGCTAAGAGTAAGCTCAAGAATACAGAACCTAGTTCGCCATTCTTATCTGAGCCAATAAGAGCTAAGAGTAAGCTCAAGAATACAGAACTTAGTTCGCCATTCACATCTGAGCCAAAAAGTAACGAAGAGTAAGCTCAAGAATACAGAACCTAGTTCGCCATTCTTATCTGAGCCAATAAGTAGCTAAGAGTAAGCTCAAGAATACAGAACATAGTTCGCCATTCTTATCTGAGCCAATAAGTAGCTAAGAGTAAGCTCAAGAATACAGAACTTACTTCGCCATTCTTATCTGAGCCAATAAGCAGCTAAGAGTAAGCTCAAGAATACAGAACATAGTTCGCCATTCTTATCTGAGCCAATAAGTAGCTAAGAGTAAGCTCAAGAATACAGAACTTAGTTCGCCATTCACATCTGAGCCAAAAAGTAACTAAGAGTAAGCTAACCTAACCTAACGTAACCTAACCTAAGCTCAAGAATACAAAACCTAGTTCGCCATTCACATCTGAGCAGATAAGTAACTAAGAGTAAGCTCAAGAATACAGAACTTACTTCGCCATTCTCATCTGAGCCAAAAAGTAACTGAGAGTAAGCTAACCTAACCTAACGTAACCTAACCTAAGCTCAAGAATACAAAACCTAGTTCGCCATTCACATCTGAGCAGATAAGCAGCTAAGAGTAAGCTCCGGAAAACAGAACCTAGTTCGCCATTCACATCTGAGCCAATAAGTGACTGAGAGTAAGCTCAAGAATACAGAACCTAGTTCGCCATTCTTATCTGAGCCAATAAATAGCTAAGAGTAAGCTCAAGAATACAGAACTTAGTTCGCCATTCACATCTGAGCCAAAAAGTAACTGAGAGTAAGCTAACCTAACCTAACGTAACCTAACCTAAGCTCAAGAATACAGAACCTAGTTCGCCATTCACATCTGAGCAGATAAGTAACTAAGAGTAAGCTAACCTAACCTAACGTAACCTAACCTAAGCTCAAGAATACAGAAACTAGTTCGCCATTCACATCTGAGCCAATAAGTGACTGAACGTAAGCTCAAGAATACAGAACTTAGTTCGCCATTCACATCTGAGCCAAAAAGTAACTGAGAGTAAGCTCAAGAATACAGAACCTAGTTCCTCATTCACAGGTGAGCCAAAAAGTAACTGAGAGTAAGCTCAAGAATACAGAACTTAGTTCGTCATTCACATCTGAGCCAAAAAGTAACTGAGAGTAAGCTCAAGAATACAGAACCTAGTTCGCCATTCTTATCTGAGCCAATAAGCAGCTAAGAGTAAGCTCAAGAATACAGAACCTAGTTCGCCATTCTTATCTGAGCCAATAAGAGCTAAGAGTAAGCTCAAGAATACAGAACTTAGTTCGCCATTCACATCTGAGCCAAAAAGTAACGAAGAGTAAGCTCAAGAATACAGAACCTAGTTCGCCATTCTTATCTGAGCCAATAAGTAGCTAAGAGTAAGCTCAAGAATACAGAACATAGTTCGCCATTCTTATCTGAGCCAATAAGTAGCTAAGAGTAAGCTCAAGAATACAGAACTTACTTCGCCATTCTTATCTGAGCCAATAAGCAGCTAAGAGTAAGCTCAAGAATACAGAACATAGTTCGCCATTCTTATCTGAGCCAATAAGTAGCTAAGAGTAAGCTCAAGAATACAGAACTTAGTTCGCCATTCACATCTGAGCCAAAAAGTAACTAAGAGTAAGCTAACCTAACCTAACGTAACCTAACCTAAGCTCAAGAATACAAAACCTAGTTCGCCATTCACATCTGAGCAGATAAGCAGCTAAGAGTAAGCTCCGGAAAACAGAACCTAGTTCGCCATTCACATCTGAGCCAATAAGTGACTGAGAGTAAGCTCAAGAATACAGAACCTAGTTCGCCATTCTTATCTGAGCCAATAAATAGCTAAGAGTAAGCTCAAGAATACAGAACTTAGTTCGCCATTCACATCTGAGCCAAAAAGTAACTAAGAGTAAGCTAACCTAACCTAACGTAACCTAACCTAAGCTCAAGAATACAGAACCTAGTTCGCCATTCACATCTGAGCAGATAAGTAACTAAGAGTAAGCTAACCTAACCTAACGTAACCTAACCTAAGCTCAAGAATACAGAAACTAGTTCGCCATTCTTATCTGAGCCAATAAGCAGCTAAGAGTAAGCTCAAGAATACAGAACATAGTTCGCCATTCTTATCTGAGCCAATAAGTAGCTAAGAGTAAGCTCAAGAATACAGAACTTAGTTCGCCATTCACATCTGAGCCAAAAAGTAACTAAGAGTAAGCTAACCTAACCTAACGTAACCTAACCTAAGCTCAAGAATACAAAACCTAGTTCGCCATTCACATCTGAGCAGATAAGCAGCTAAGAGTAAGCTCCGGAAAACAGAACCTAGTTCGCCATTCTCATCTGAGCCAAAAAGTAACTGAGAGTAAGCTCAAGAATACAGAACTTAGTTTGCCATTCTTATCTGAGCCAATAAGCAGCTAAGAGTAAGCTCAAGAATACAGAACATAGTTCGCCATTCACATCTGAGCCAAAAAGTAACTGAGAGTAAGCTAACCTAACCTAACGTAACCTAACCTAAGCTCAAGAATACAGAACCTAGTTCGCCATTCACATCTGAGCAGATAAGTAACTAAGAGTAAGCTCAAGAATACAGAACTTAGTTCGTCATTCACATCTGAGCCAAAAAGTAACTGAGAGTAAGCTCAAGAATACAGAACCTGGTTCGCCATTCTTATCTGAGCCAATAAGCAGCTAAGAGTAAGCTCAAGAATACAGAACCTAGTTCGCCATTCACATCTGAGCCAATAAGTGACTGAGAGTAAGCTCAAGAATACAGAACCTAGTTCGCCATTCTTATCTGAGCCAATAAATAGCTAAGAGTAAGCTCAAGAATACAGAACTTAGTTCGCCATTCACATCTGAGCAGATAAGTAACTAAGAGTAAGCTAACCTAACCTAACGTAACCTAACTTAAGCTCAAGAATACAGAAACTAGTTCGCCATTCACATCTGAGCCAAAAAGTAACTAAGAGTAAGCTAACCTAACCTAACGTAACCTAACCTAAGCTCAAGAATACAGAACCTAGTTCGCCATTCACATCTGAGCAGATAAGTAACTAAGAGTAAGCTAACCTAACCTAACGTAACCTAACTTAAGCTCAAGAATACAGAAACTAGTTCGCCATTCACATCTGAGCCAAAAAGTAACTGAGAGTAAGCTCAAGAATACAGAACTTAGTTCGTCATTCGCATCTGAGCCAAAAAGTAACTGAGAGTAAGCTCAAGAATACAGAACCTAATTCGCCATTCTTATCTGAGCCAATAAGTGACTGAGAGTAAGCTCAAGAATACAGAACCTAGTTCGCCATTCTTATCTGAGCCAATAAATAGCTAAGAGTAAGCTCAAGAATACAGAACTTAGTTCGCCATTCACATCTGAGCCAAAAAGTAACTAAGAGTAAGCTAACCTAACCTAACGTAACCTAACCTAAGCTCAAGAATACAGAACCTAGTTCGCCATTCACATCTGAGCAGATAAGTAACTAAGAGTAAGCTAACCTAACCTAACGTAACCTAACTTAAGCTCAAGAATACAGAAACTAGTTCGCCATTCACATCTGAGCCAAAAAGTAACTGAGAGTAAGCTCAAGAATACAGAACTTAGTTCGTCATTCGCATCTGAGCCAAAAAGTAACTGAGAGTAAGCTCAAGAATACAGAACCTAATTCGCCATTCTTATCTGAGCCAATAAGCAGCTAAGAGTAAGCTCAAGAATACAGAACTTAGTTCGTCATTCACATCTGAGCCAAAAAGTAACTGAGAGTAAGCTCAAGAATACAGAACCTAGTTCGCCATTCTTATCTGAGCCAATAAGCAGCTAAGAGTAAGCTCAAGAATACAGAACCTAGTTCGCCATTCACATCTGAGCCAATAAGTGACTGAGAATAAGCTCAAGAATACAGAACTTAGTTCGTCATTCACATCTGAGCCAAAAAGTAACTGAGAGTAAGCTCAAGAATACAGAACCTAGTTCGCCATTCTTATCTGAGCCAATAAGTAGCTAAGAGTAAGCTCAAGAATACAGAACTTAGTTCGCCATTCACATCTGAGCCAAAAAGTAACGAAGAGTAAGCTCAAGAATACAGAACCTAGTTCGCCATTCTTATCTGAGCCAATAAGTAGCTAAGAGTAAGCTCAAGAATACAGAACTTACTTCGCCATTCTCATCTGAGCCAAAAAGTAACTGAGAGTAAGCTCAAGAATACAGAACTTAGTTTGCCATTCTTATCTGAGCCAATAAGCAGCTAAGAGTAAGCTCAAGAATACAGAACATAGTTCGCCATTCATATCTGAGCCAATAAGCAGCTAAGAGTAAGCTCAAGAATACAGAACCTAGTTCGCCATTCACATCTGAGCCAATAAGTGACTGAGAGTAAGCTCAAGAATACAGAACTTAGTTCGTCATTCACATCTGAGCCAAAAAGTAACTGAGAGTAAGCTCAAGAATACAGAACCTAGTTCGCCATTCTTATCTGAGCCAATAAGCAGCTAAGAGTAAGCTCAAGAATACAGAACCTAGTTCGCCATTCTTATCTGAGCCAATAAGTAGCTAAGAGTAAGCTCAAGAATACAGAACTTAGTTCGCCATTCACATCTGAGCCAAAAAGTAACTAAGAGTAAGCTAACCTAACCTAACGTAACCTAACCTAAGCTCAAGAATACAGAACCTAGTTCGCCATTCACATCTGAGCAGATAAGTAACTAAGAGTAAGCTAACCTAACCTAACGTAACCTAACTTAAGCTCAAGAATACAGAAACTAGTTCGCCATTCACATCTGAGCCAAAAAGTAACTGAGAGTAAGCTCAAGAATACAGAACTTAGTTCGTCATTCGCATCTGAGCCAAAAAGTAACTGAGAGTAAGCTCAAGAATACAGAACCTAATTCGCCATTCTTATCTGAGCCAATAAGCAGCTAAGAGTAAGCTCAAGAATACAGAACTTAGTTCGTCATTCACATCTGAGCCAAAAAGTAACTGAGAGTAAGCTCAAGAATACAGAACCTAGTTCGCCATTCTTATCTGAGCCAATAAGCAGCTAAGAGTAAGCTCAAGAATACAGAACCTAGTTCGCCATTCACATCTGAGCCAATAAGTGACTGAGAATAAGCTCAAGAATACAGAACTTAGTTCGTCATTCACATCTGAGCCAAAAAGTAACTGAGAGTAAGCTCAAGAATACAGAACCTAGTTCGCCATTCTTATCTGAGCCAATAAGTAGCTAAGAGTAAGCTCAAGAATACAGAACTTAGTTCGCCATTCACATCTGAGCCAAAAAGTAACGAAGAGTAAGCTCAAGAATACAGAACCTAGTTCGCCATTCTTATCTGAGCCAATAAGTAGCTAAGAGTAAGCTCAAGAATACAGAACTTACTTCGCCATTCTCATCTGAGCCAAAAAGTAACTGAGAGTAAGCTCAAGAATACAGAACTTAGTTTGCCATTCTTATCTGAGCCAATAAGCAGCTAAGAGTAAGCTCAAGAATACAGAACATAGTTCGCCATTCATATCTGAGCCAATAAGCAGCTAAGAGTAAGCTCAAGAATACAGAACCTAGTTCGCCATTCACATCTGAGCCAATAAGTGACTGAGAGTAAGCTCAAGAATACAGAACTTAGTTCGTCATTCACATCTGAGCCAAAAAGTAACTGAGAGTAAGCTCAAGAATACAGAACCTAGTTCGCCATTCTTATCTGAGCCAATAAGCAGCTAAGAGTAAGCTCAAGAATACAGAACCTAGTTCGCCATTCTTATCTGAGCCAATAAGTAGCTAAGAGTAAGCTCAAGAATACAGAACTTAGTTCGCCATTCACATCTGAGCCAAAAAGTAACTAAGAGTAAGCTAACCTAACCTAACGTAACCTAACCTAGGCTCAAGAATACAAAACCTAGTTCGCCATTCATATCTGAGCAGATAAGTAACTAAGAGTAAGCTCAAGAATACAGAACCTAGTTCGCCATTCTTATCTGAGCCAATAAGTAGCTAAGAGTAAGCTCAAGAATACAGAACTTAGTTCGCCATTCACATCTGAGCCAAAAAGTAACTGAGAGTAAGCTCAAGAATACAGAACTTAGTTTGCCATTCTTATCTGAGCCAATAAGCAGCTAAGAGTAAGCTCAAGAATACAGAACATAGTTCGCCATTCATATCTGAGCCAATAAGCAGCTAAGAGTAAGCTCAAGAATACAGAACCTAGTTCGCCATTCACATCTGAGCCAATAAGTGACTGAGAGTAAGCTCAAGAATACAGAACTTAGTTCGTCATTCACATCTGAGCCAAAAAGTAACTGAGAGTAAGCTCAAGAATACAGAACCTAGTTCGCCATTCTTATCTGAGCCAATAAGCAGCTAAGAGTAAGCTCAAGAATACAGAACCTAGTTCGCCATTCTTATCTGAGCCAATAAGTAGCTAAGAGTAAGCTCAAGAATACAGAACTTAGTTCGCCATTCACATCTGAGCCAAAAAGTAACTAAGAGTAAGCTAACCTAACCTAACGTAACCTAACCTAGGCTCAAGAATACAAAACCTAGTTCGCCATTCATATCTGAGCAGATAAGTAACTAAGAGTAAGCTCAAGAATACAGAACCTAGTTCGCCATTCTTATCTGAGCCAATAAGTAGCTAAGAGTAAGCTCAAGAATACAGAACTTAGTTCGCCATTCACATCTGAGCCAAAAAGTAACTAAGAGTAAGCTAACCTAACCTAACGTAACCTAACCTAAGCTCAAGAATACAGAACCTAGTTCGCCATTCACATCTGAGCAGATAAGTAACTAAGAGTAAGCTCAAGAATACAGAACCTAGTTCGCCATTCACATCTGAGCCAATAAGTGACTGAGAGTAAGCTCAAGAATACAGAACTTAGTTCGTCATTCACATCTGAGCCAAAAAGTAACTGAGAGTAAGCTCAAGAATACAGAACCTAGTTCGCCATTCTTATCTGAGCCAATAAGCAGCTAAGAGTAAGCTCAAGAATACAGAACCTAGTTCGCCATTCTTATCTGAGCCAATAAGTAGCTAAGAGTAAGCTCAAGAATACAGAACTTAGTTCGCCATTCACATCTGAGCCAAAAAGTAACTAAGAGTAAGCTAACCTAACCTAACGTAACCTAACCTAGGCTCAAGAATACAAAACCTAGTTCGCCATTCATATCTGAGCAGATAAGTAACTAAGAGTAAGCTCAAGAATACAGAACCTAGTTCGCCATTCTTATCTGAGCCAATAAGTAGCTAAGAGTAAGCTCAAGAATACAGAACTTAGTTCGCCATTCACATCTGAGCCAAAAAGTAACTAAGAGTAAGCTAACCTAACCTAACGTAACCTAACCTAAGCTCAAGAATACAGAACCTAGTTCGCCATTCACATCTGAGCAGATAAGTAACTAAGAGTAAGCTCAAGAATACAGAACCTAGTTCGCCATTCACATCTGAGCCAATAAGTGACTGAGAGTAAGCTCAAGAATACAGAACTTAGTTCGTCATTCACATCTGAGCCAAAAAGTAACTGAGAGTAAGCTCAAGAATACAGAACCTAGTTCGCCATTCTTATCTGAGCCAATAAGCAGCTAAGAGTAAGCTCAAGAATACAGAACCTAGTTCGCCATTCTTATCTGAGCCAATAAGTAGCTAAGAGTAAGCTCAAGAATACAGAACTTAGTTCGCCATTCACATCTGAGCCAAAAAGTAACTAAGAGTAAGCTAACCTAACCTAACGTAACCTAACCTAGGCTCAAGAATACAAAACCTAGTTCGCCATTCATATCTGAGCAGATAAGTAACTAAGAGTAAGCTCAAGAATACAGAACCTAGTTCGCCATTCTTATCTGAGCCAATAAGTAGCTAAGAGTAAGCTCAAGAATACAGAACTTAGTTCGCCATTCACATCTGAGCCAAAAAGTAACTAAGAGTAAGCTAACCTAACCTAACGTAACCTAACCTAAGCTCAAGAATACAGAACCTAGTTCGCCATTCACATCTGAGCAGATAAGTAACTAAGAGTAAGCTCAAGAATACAGAACCTAGTTCGCCATTCACATCTGAGCCAATAAGTGACTGAGAGTAAGCTCAAGAATACAGAACTTAGTTCGTCATTCACATCTGAGCCAAAAAGTAACTGAGAGTAAGCTCAAGAATACAGAACCTAGTTCGCCATTCTTATCTGAGCCAATAAGCAGCTAAGAGTAAGCTCAAGAATACAGAACCTAGTTCGCCATTCTTATCTGAGCCAATAAGTAGCTAAGAGTAAGCTCAAGAATACAGAACTTAGTTCGCCATTCACATCTGAGCCAAAAAGTAACTAAGAGTAAGCTAACCTAACCTAACGTAACCTAACCTAGGCTCAAGAATACAAAACCTAGTTCGCCATTCATATCTGAGCAGATAAGTAACTAAGAGTAAGCTCAAGAATACAGAACCTAGTTCGCCATTCTTATCTGAGCCAATAAGTAGCTAAGAGTAAGCTCAAGAATACAGAACTTAGTTCGCCATTCACATCTGAGCCAAAAAGTAACTAAGAGTAAGCTAACCTAACCTAACGTAACCTAACCTAAGCTCAAGAATACAGAACCTAGTTCGCCATTCACATCTGAGCAGATAAGTAACTAAGAGTAAGCTCAAGAATACAGAACTTAGTTCGTCATTCACATCTGAGCCAAAAAGTAACTGAGAGTAAGCTCAAGAATACAGAACCTGGTTCGCCATTCTTATCTGAGCCAATAAGCAGCTAAGAGTAAGCTCAAGAATACAGAACCTAGTTCGCCATTCACATCTGAGCCAATAAGTGACTGAGAGTAAGCTCAAGAATACAGAACCTAGTTCGCCATTCTTATCTGAGCCAATAAATAGCTAAGAGTAAGCTCAAGAATACAGAACTTAGTTCGCCATTCACATCTGAGCCAAAAAGTAACTAAGAGTAAGCTAACCTAACCTAACGTAACCTAACCTAAGCTCAAGAATACAGAACCTAGTTCGCCATTCACATCTGAGCAGATAAGTAACTAAGAGTAAGCTAACCTAACCTAACGTAACCTAACCTAAGCTCAAGAATACAGAAACTAGTTCGCCATTCACATCTGAGCCAAAAAGTAACTGAGACCAAGCTCAAGAATACAGAACCTAGTTCGCCATTCACAGGTGAGCCAAAAAGTAACTGAGAGTAAGCTCAAGAATACAGAACTTAGTTCGTCATTCACATCTGAGCCAAAAAGTAACTGAGAGTAAGCTCAAGAATACAGAACCTAATTCGCCATTCTTATCTGAGCCAATAAGCAGCTAAGAGTAAGCTCAAGAATACAGAACCTAGTTCGCCATTCACATCTGAGCCAAAAAGTAACGAAGAGTAAGCTCAAGAATACAGAACTTAGTTCGTCATTCACATCTGAGCCAATTATTAAAAATTCTTACTCTAGCTTATGATGTCTTAATAATCGCGCGTTGATCGTCTTTTTTAGTCATGCGAGAAATTCAAACAAATACTGGCCTTAATTGCGATTACGTTGATTGTTAATTTTGAATTTGGTGGACAAAATCTTGTAGACATTGTTTATGTTGCTTATCCTCAACATTCTGATGCGGTAATTCTTAATAAAAATATTCTTTTCTTGCCATTTTTTCATCTTATATCAAGGTTCTCTTGGTCCAGCATTTGGAGTTAAATCTAATTTAAGATTAGACAAAAAGAGGCTACCCTTTTGGTGAATATTTACTGGTCAATTTCAGTATTATACAAGCTCGTGTTGATTCCGTTGTCAATATACTTTGCTGCTGTAACTTTGATTATACCATTTACTTTGCAACAATTTACTAATTCATTTTATGTATTTTTTTTGTAATTCTCATGGTTAAATTTTACAAGAAAAGTTCTCCAAATAGGAATGAATTTCAAGATTTCTCAAACTGAAATAACTTTCTTTTTGCATGGGCTTCATGTGCCATGAAAATATTAATAAAATGTTGAACTCTCTTCTAGTATAAATCAAAGCTGCTTAACTTTATTTCATTTAATTATCAAAACACATCATAAGCGCTGTTTATGACCTCTTATGAGATCAATGGATAAAGTTTCATTACTTAACTACATCTTCCTCAATCCCAAAGGAAGAGGAAAGATTCAAACTGGGTCAACATTATCTTTAAATACCTTGAATACAATCAATTGTTAACACTATTAATACTAGTTTACCTGAAGAAATTATTTTATAACGAAGATATCATCGTCATATCATTTAATGCCTGAGAATGAATGCGAAAAGATGAACAAATGGAAAGAAGTTTCAAGTAATGAGAAAGTATAATGAGATGATTGAAGGTTGATTAACTAAAGGAAATTAGAAATGGCTGGAAAAACTGGTAATAATGTTGGTTAATGGATAGTGTTTAATGATGAAAATGTACCAATCTAATCATCTGTGTTGGCAAAATGATATAAATAGTATGTTTGTAATATTTGTAACCGAAAAATTGGAAGACAAAAAAGATAACAAAAGATGAGATAAAGCTCAGGGAGGATAATAGTCAATGATGACAGTTAATCAAGTTAGAAAATATGGCCGCTGATGTGTTGACATTGTTTTTTCCATTCATCAATGCTCTAATTAAAAGTGTGCATGTTCAATTTCCATTGTTGTTCCGTGTAAACATCTTGTCCTATTTCTCGTTTCTCATTTGTTTTACAGTTACGTTTTTGTTCCAGAAATATCAAGAGATATAAACTTGGTGTATTTCATTGTTTGATTGACACTTTTCTTCTCCATTGTAACAAATCCTCAGTTCTTGCTGTTGAAAGATTAAAAGATAAAACAAGTCAGATGATAAGTATTATACTACGAAAGACATAAACCCTGAGCTTGATGATAATAGATACAGCCAGGTAAAAATCATTACATTGTTGCGCTTTATAGTGCTTAGTTGTTTTGTTTTCACGTTCCTTACTAGTCAATATTTCAAGTAAAACCATGGATTTTCCTGAATTCTGGGATTATTTTGCACAACAAGCTGCCTCGCCAACTGAACCAAATGCCTTGTTGGAAGAAAGGATGGAAGAAACGACACCTTTGCCACCATTTTCATCTATATGTTCAAGTGATATAGAAACTATATTGAACTCACTTTTCCCTTGCGAAGACGAACTTCAAAATGATATGGACTATGAAGCTGGATACACAGTCGATGACAACCACGATCATGATATGATTGCAAGCTTTGAGCCGTTTGAGCGAATTCTTGAAGCAACTCAGGAATACAATAATCAGATTCTCTCAAATAATAACACACAAAATTGTCAAAGCGACAATTTTACAAGCAACTCAGTACTTGATACGTTGGAGCAGCTTTTGGCCTCATCATACATCATTAATAAGCCAAACTCGTCATCTTCATTCTCTTCTGATACTTCTGATGCTTCAGATGCTTCGGATGCTTCGGATGCTTCTCTTCAAACTGAGACAAATACAACATCATATTCAACCCAAAACAGTAAATCTTTAAAGGAACCTTCTGATGTCTCTAAGAGAGTTGAAACTTGGCCTTCACAGCTTCGTCGCCCTTACACAGATCACAAATCCAAAATTTTGCCTCCGAAAGATCCAGGTTTTAAGCCAACACTTTCCCTGTGTACGGACACTTCACTTGTTGATGAACCATGGAAACCAAATGTTTCAAAGAAAATTTTAGCGGCTTATTATACACCGTTAAGCTTGAAGTCAGAGTACCTGGCTACTCAAACAGCTCTTGATGAGTTTCAAACACTTGCGTTGAAAGAAATTGTTGCAGCTTTTCATGATGTCGCTCTTCGTAATAACATTACCTACAAAATAGGACAAAGTAATTATCCTGATTCATGTCCAAAAACACTTGAGAGCACATGTAGAAAAGTAAGGGCGTACAGGCGATTGCTAGACAGTGATAAAGTCACTCTCTTGTCCAATGTATTTTTCGATGTGATTGCAATGAAAAGTGTCCTCACTTATGATCACCTAACCGACAGTTGGAGTGTAAGTTGACTTTAGACAGTCTATCGATGGAACCGATTGTGATTCATAATACACAGGAATACTCGGTTAAGGCATTTTTTTGTCAGTCGCCATCTAGTGATTTCGTTGTTCCAGTTAGTTAGTATTTAACAAATTTTAAATTAAATAATCCCAAACAATTAAATCTCATTGGTGGTGCGGTGAAAATTTCCTTAACCGAGTAATCCTGTTGTGTCTTATTCACCAGTAATTAAATTCATCAAATTGTCATATTGTCTTCAAGTGTTCAGGTATACGAGTTGATAGAAGAGACGTTTTTCGTTTGGATCCCTGTTTGCACAATGGCATTGTTCGTGTTATTGAGACCTTTCCAGATCGATGGCGAGGAGATTTAGCAGTTGCAGCTCTTATTTACTTGATCATTATCTTCAATCCAGATCTGCCTAATCTTAAATTTAGTGAATCCATAAGGTTAATATTGAGATTGCCAATAACTTTGCCAGTCCATAATCTTTATTGAGAATGTCTGCAAGATTTTTTGTCCTTTCGCTTGTTTTCCATGAAATGGCCAGAATCTACAAGAGAGACAAAGAGAAAATCTGAATTAGATTAAAATTTTAATATTAAATTATTGAGTATTGCAAAAGCAGCTTGAATACGCAGTACAGCAAATAGTGAGCAAACAGATTGAGCTTTCGATTTGTAGTCTTGTTATTAGGAAGTTAAACTAAACATATTTTATTGAATTAAAAAAACCACTAACCTTCGTTATCACATTTCCAATACAACTTGCTAATAGTTGTTAGCTTTAAGTCAGATCAATTTTTAAGGTTAGATCGTCTCAAATCAAAATTGATCAACAAAAAATTAAATATCCCACTTAATAACAATTTTCAAGAGTTCCCATTAGTCTGCCATCTTGTGAGACATCAGCAACACTTATTTTTTGAATTAATGCCATTAATTTAATGATTTATTAATTTTTCAGCTATAATTTTATTAACTACTTTTATGATCTCGATGATTATAATTATAATTTTGATTTTCTTCTTTTTACAGGCTGGAACAATACACTTACATTTACCTGTTACAACGATACTTGGAAACGACTTGTGAATTCCCGTATGACGCCTCAGATTACCATTATCGTTTACTGGCCAAAATCGAAGAGATTCAAAACCTGAGACAAAACATGCAGAGAGTTTTTGAAATTGTTAGCGTGAATTTCCCGCTATCGGGTCGTATGACTACATTGGTCCAGTGTAATGGTACTTACTATTAATAATTTACCGTCTTCTCATTGCTATTATTTACCTCGCAATTTAACCATTCAATTCTTGTTGTTATTGATTTTAATCTGCTATAATTGTTGTATTTCATTTTACAGATTGACCTAACAAGTTTGACCATGGACTATCATGCCGCACATTATCATCAGTATCTAATTAGTAATTACACTTGTACAGACGAAGCACAGACGAGATTTAGGAAGGACAAACAAATATTTAATTTTAAATATGTATGACAAGCTTGAAAATTTCGTCTAAAATTAACCCTAATTTAACATTCTCCAAGTTCGTCTTAACTTTTGTTTCTATGTTTGACGAAGGAGTTGTTTAAAGTTTTCATGTAAACTTGATTTATAAAGAGCGAGTCAGCAACGTTAAACAAAAAATCAACAATAACAATGGTATCATAACTCCAAATTGGCGAAAAGTTTATTAGATTCAAGGCCCAGTAATTATTGTTGGTGATTCTCACTTTGAAATCAGTCCTTAGTACGAGTAAAAATGGAGACATAGTCTTGAAACTGACACAATCCGTTTGGATATTTGATAACTCCTAATGAGTTTACTGTATTTTTGTCAGTCGTCGATTTTATTGCTCAGGCAATTAAATTAACACAAATTAAAAAAACATAAAAAGCATAAAAAATAAAAAAATTTCTGGAAGAAAAGGTTTGTGAAAAATATCTCATGCTGAACTCATATTTATAGCCCAACAAACAACCTGAAGCAAGTCGAGTTCAAGGCATTGATTCTGAAATGACGAGATGGATTTTATAGCTTTAAAATTTTATATTACTATCTAATAATAATCTCTTTTATAAAAGAAATTCAAATGTAAAAATATTCATCCTTTTGCCGATCTCGGCAAGGAAAAAACACAATTGTTGGCACCAACTTATGTCCAAACTAAACGTGAATTTCTCTGTAACCTAACTGTTAAATTTCGAGAATGCTCTGACCACTTTCGTGGATGTAGTTTAATCATGGCTTTCATGCTATTACATGATATGTAAAAATTTTCTTTAGAACCCGTTTAGTTTGGCCACAATTTTAGCCCAAAAATTTCATGTTTTGACTTGCTATTGTGTAGATGTGTAGATTGAAGCCAAAAAAGGCTAAAGATAAAAGGATTGATTAAGATTGCGTCCTGATTATTTTTCAGCTTTTTTACATCAAAGTGATGCACTTGATACACATTACCTCATAATAAAATGTACTCAATAGAGGAAATGAAAATAAAATGAGTTTTATAGAAAAATTGTTTGATTAACCGATAAATATTATTTTTATCTTTATTAAGTACAAAATTACTCCATTTTTTTAAATCCGAATATCGACCGAGTTGCACCAGATTAAGCCCAGAACGACTAGTTACTTTTTTGAATTCCGAGAGATCTGAGGTCTTAATCTTTTACTTGGACTATTTACACAATGTCCAGAACTTCTCAATCGGACAAGCTTGAGGAAAATGTTGACTGTTTTGTCTTTTTCAACGAAATCAATATCGTTAACCAACTTGGAGTAAATAAAACATTTACATTTGAATTGATTCCCACCATTTTTAAGGATCCTTTAAAACAGAATCTGTGAAACTTTGTGTAGCTCTATGAATAGCTAGCATGAAAATCTGCTATTTGAATTGGCTATTTTACTCGCTTAACTTGTTTTCTTATTCTTCATGAACTGAGTACAATTGAAAAATAAATTGTTCAATTTGCTGAGCTTTCTTCTTCCTTATCTCTAGTGGGCTCGAAATTTTCGTAGCACATAAAAATTTGACCTGATGACCTTCGAAACAAAAATAAAAAACTTCGTAAAAAATATTCACGGGTCTCATCGCTTTACTTTGATATTCACACACAAACGAGAGCGACCTTATCTTTTGAATAATTAATATTATCATTTCACAAAAAATATTGCGATTTGTCATCGATTAGGTTTATCGATAGTGCATTGCCTTGGTTATCAGTAAAATTCAACCATAACTTTAATCTCGCTAGAGATGTAAAGCTGTTAAGCAGCATTTTACAACAGCTATTTTAAGTAACAAAATGAATTTTAAGTTAGTAACGATTGAATATGTCCGGGCCAATAATTACAAATTACTTAACACTTTATTGTGCAGTGCCAGTTATGCTGGAATGGGAAGTGTTTTTACCCTGCTTGGATCATCTTTACTTGATTACCAGATTTTAATAAATGAAGATTTTCAAACAGTGGCTACTCTTGTCCAACAAAGAGCAGTTGGATACATTGTTGGAGCGCTCTTAGGTGAGTTTAAATTACTTTTATATTAAAAAAGCTGAAATATAAATTATACCCAATTAATATTTAACAATGAAATCTTGATCATTTAGCTGGATTTATTGAAAAATATGTCAGCAAAGTTCTGTTTCTTAGTTTATCAAACCTGGTTCTTGGTATTTCCATAATTATATCTCCATGGTTTAGCAATTTCTGGCCATTATCGGTAGCTACAATATTTGGTGGAATATCTCTCGGTTTTCTCGAAATATGTTAGTACCAAGTTAACCAAATTATCACCTAATATAGTAATCATTCGTCTATCTAATTATATTTCCCAAAATTATAAGTTTGCAATGTTTACACTGCGCTATTATGGAAAGCACAGAGTACTAACTACCTTCAAGCTCTTCACCTGTTTTTTGATGTTGGTGCTTTGGTTGCTCCGTTGATTACACGGCCGTTTTTACTTCCCATTGATATTGATGACTACAATAACCAACAAGGAATCAATTCAACTGATAGTAAATCTTACACCAAAGATGATGTTCTCATTCAATATCCTCACCTCATAATGGGCTTATTCCTGGCTGCTGTTGCCTTTGTATTTTTCATTATTTTCATCTATGGTAATGACCAAATTGAAAGTGATGAGGATAATGACAAAGATAAAGAATCAACTAATAACAAACCAAATGACGGCCAGAGATCCAAACAAATACTGGCCATAGTTCTGACAGCGTTAATTGTTAATTTTGAATTTGGTGGACAAAATCTCGTCAGTAAGTAAAGATTGCTCAATATTGCTTATCTTCAAGAATCTGAAACTAACTTGTCTCTAACAGTCTGACTTACTAAACAAAGTAGTTTACCTTGCAATAACCCAGTTGGATATAGTACAGTGATTACCGGTTTAAGTAGCTTCAACTGAATCTAATATTATCTGATGAGACAAAACCAGTAACCATTTGTGTATCAATACATCTCTGATGTTACGAAATTTCACTGGAATTTTCACTTTTTTTCATTATTCCAATCTTTCAAGGTGCTCTTGGTCCAGCTTTTGGCGTTAAGTCTAATTTGAGATTGAACAAACAAGATGCTGCTCTTTTGGTCACTATTTACTGGTCAATTGCCAGTATATACAGGCTCGTGTTGATTCCATTGACAATATACTTTACAGAAGCAACTCTAATCATATTCAATGTAATAATAGTGATTTGTGGAGCTTCAGTTATGGCTGCTGGAGCTGACAGCAATTTAACATTGACTTGGATCTCATTTGGCCTTCTTAGCATGGGCTTTTCACCTTGTTTTGCTTTCTCTTTTGGCCTTATTCAGCGATATTTTACGATATCAAGTAGAGTCACTTCACTGATCTTCTTCTTTGGAACTTTGGGTGAATCTATTCACCCATGGATTGTGTCTAGATACTTGGAATCATCTTCATCTTTTTATACCATTTACTTTGCAACAATAGCATACACTAATTCATTTTTATGTATATTCCTTGTAATTCTCATGGTTAAATTTTACAAGAAAAGTTCTCCAAATAGAGATGAATATCTAAGATTAGATTAATAGTCATTAACAGGGTTTTCATTAAAATACAATTCAAGTCGACAAAGCTCAAAAGATCACTAATTTACTGTCTAATGTGATTGTAATGAAAATTTGATTTTGAAAAGCAAAGTCAAAAGGTTTCTCTCCATCAATCAATATTCAATAATATAGTCACATGTTACCGGCATTCAGATAATCATTGATCTTTGATCACTTTTAACATGTTAATATGATGTTTCTGTTTAAAATTGAATTTAAACAATGTATTTGTTAATATTGGTGACAAATTAAATATAATACATTTGAAATGGATTGATTTAATGTTATCAATTGAATAAATAAACATTTATTAATTATTATTAATACTTGTAAACTGAATGAGAAGATAAATGAAATCAGCAGTCAGAACCAAACTGGTAATAACAAGACAAAGGTTGCTGGTTTTGATGATGATGATTAGATTATTGCTATTAAATTGTGATTTTCATTTTTAACTTACATTGATCAAACCAACATTACAATGAATTGATGGCAATAAAAATATCCTGTCATTGAAGTAAACAAGATCAAGTGGATTTAACTAGATTAGATGAATGGTTAGTTGTAAAAATTGTGTTTACTATTGCTTTGTAAGATTGTGAATTCATCCAATGAATTCAGTTGATTTTGCATTCTATCAAATATAAATTCTTGAATCCTATTTGAGTATTAAATCAAAGCTGAATAGATTAATTTCATGAACAAAGGCAAAACGTATTATAATAGCTTGTTTATGGAGTAAACCTCTTGTGAGATAAAATGGTATAAAGTCTCATTATTTGTTTACATCTTCCTCAATCCATCAGGAAGAGGAGTGATTTAAGCTGAGTCAACCTTCATCTTTTAATACCTTGAAAACAATCAATTGTTAACAGATTATTAATATTGCATCCAAAAGAGACTGAACATAAATATAATATAAGATAATAATAATGAAAATCAGTGGATTAATCATGAAGCTGTCTGCAGATAAAAACTAATAAAAGACAGCAACATATTGACAATTTGAAAATATCCTTTTCAATGACTTAACCTAAATGAGGAAAAATCAAAATAGCCTCAATCAAATAAATAAATACAGACTTAATACTGGATGAAACCAAAATTTAATATTGGACTAGAAAATGGTATTAAATATCGTTTCTTATTTCAGAGAACGAGGCTTATTCCTATATCAATGGTAGAGTGGGTGAAAAAATAAGACTTTTGTAAAATTTAACGTCTCCTGATGATCCCCTGCAGAAAGGAGATGAACAAACGATGCGATATGTAGCAAAATAAAGATGATTTTAGAGGACCAAACAAATTAAATTGTAGATCTAGTACGGCATAATGAACCATAATGTATCAAAAGACGATTCTAGGTTCGTGTTGTCCAGCTAGGATTCTGGTTAAAAGTCAAGACTGTTACCATGATTATATCGATACTATGTATTTTATACTGTATGGTATATAGTAATTTGCTTTGATGATCTAAATTTATCTGTTTTAACTGGATTTGGTTTTACAATGGATAAAATCAGCTAATTGGTCCTCTGAAACCACTGAGGCCCAGCCAGGGATAGATGAGGAAGGTAAATTGAATCCAGACATGGCTTTCTTTATCTGTTCGATCTTATCTTGATCTAATTCAATATCTGGTCTAGCAGCCGACTCTAATTCTTGAAGCATTTCGTCCTTTGGAACTGGTAATAGAAGTGAATCTACAGGAAACATTGAGGAATTATTACTTGTATCATGGATAGAAGGAAACTGTTGGCACTCGGAGGTTGCATTGTCCTGCTGGTTAACTGGTGGACAGTTACAATCTCTATCTTCGGTTTCTTGATTGAGTAATTGATAACCCATGTTTTCATCAGCATCAGAGTCATCATCATTTCCAACATAGTCTGCCTCATCATCGTCTTCATCAGAAGAAGGATCCGGGAAGTTGTAAGGAGGAGCACCACTTAAATACTCATCATTTTGATTAGAACTTTCATTGGGTCCAGTGTCAGGAGCCATTTTACATCGATTTTTAACCTTAATTCTAGAAAAGGCAGCACAAAAAAATAATTAACCACTTGAGATTTACTTTATCAGTTGCTCAACGAAATCAGCTGGTGAGATCCCAGTTGTTATGGCAACATTAGCTTATTAGGTTGATTTGATCACTTTCATTGATTCATTTGATCATTAATAAATTAGATTTATAAAGGTTGAGAAAATGATCAATCAATTTACGACCAATGAAATGCTTCAATATCAATTTTGGAGATCATTCAATTGAGTCTTGGTGGGTGAATAATGGATGCTTCATATTAGCGGGTAAAATGATGATTATTTAAAATAAGATTCAACTTGATTTTTGAACTTCATGCTGATCCATCGCCTCATGAACGTGATCAGTGAGAACATATCTATTAATTCAGATTAATTTTCTAATCAAGTTTTAATTAATCTTTCTGTCAACAAGGATTCACAATTTAGCACAAATCCATAGACGCATCAAAATATTCAAATGCTTTCAGTTTCACTGATTTCTTGAAGCGAGGTTAAATTAGCATTCAGTTTGAATAGTGATGACTAAAGCTAGATTAGCATCTATTGTGTGATCAACTCTAGTATCAAACAAGTATCAGTGAATCGTAAAAGTGGTTGAAATATTAATCATTAAACTTTGTATATTGTTAAAGATTTGTCAAGGCAACGATTAAGATCAATTATTTTTGCTCGACTAATCGATATCTTACAAGGGTTACACTCGACAAATTACGATTAATTTACTCATTTTTTCTCTGTAGCTTGTGAAAATTAAATTAACAGGGAAACAGTGAATATTCATGTTCACAATCAATTGAAGACAAAAAGGTGATCAAACATCTTGAATGGTTGAAATAACAAAAGAGTTCATCAATCCACAATTATCAAACATCTAAAGTCTAAAGTATTAAAGCATTATTACCATTACTATTATTATTAAAACCGGCCTGATCAAGTTAAATTGTTAGATTGAAGTTGCTATTTGCAAGAGCCTTAAATATTTATTCAACAATAATCCAACAACTGAAAATGAGAGTTAATCAAGCAATCAGTTTATTAATAATTGTCATCTCAATATCAGCTCAAACAAGATCTCTAATGAAAGTGTTAGCTTAATCTTCACAGTAATTATCCAAATACTATTCAATGTAAATGATAATCAAGAATACGAATATTTTATTATCAGAAATCAGATAATAAAATGAATTCCATGTTAAATTGGTTACAACACCAATTCTGGGCACAAATTGATCAGCAAAATATTGCAAAACCAAATTAATTGCAACCAGAATCAATCTTCAATTTAGATTCAACTTAACCACAGATGGATTCAGATCGTAGACAGATTTAAATAAGCCTTGAATCTGGTTAAATTGGGTTCAAATCGCAAAAAATCCTTAACAATTGAGTTTGCACATTTTGTCAGCTAAATAGCAATTGAAGTTGGGTCAGCAATCGATTAATATTGGATTATGGATTGTTACAAAATATAGATTATCAACCATTTCAATCAACTAACGAGAGTGAAGTATTAACTGATCAATTGAATTGAACGGTTGAGACCTTGTCAGATAATTGTTACCAATAAACAGGCATTCTGTACAGTTAATGAGAAAAAGATTTGCAATATTGAATAGTATATTAATAAAGCAATATATTGAGTGTTACCATTGAAAGTAAACTTTAATCCTGATTGTGTTGATATCAAAATTAAGTTGCAAATTGATTAACGTGTACAACTCCAGTAGATCAGTTAATTGTCTCGACAACTACAATGACAGTAAACTACGCAATCTTAATCCTGTTGAAAATTGAAGAGCCATACAAAAACTGAAGACAGTCTTTTATAAAATAATCAGCTAATCATGATAATCATTTCCATATAAATATAAGTGAGCAGAATGATTAAAAGGTTTCCAGTATCGAAACAGAATCCATCCAGTTTTGTTAACATCCCAAAGTAACACCAAAAGCCACATTACTTTTTAGACCTTAGTTTGTCTTTATTTACCTTCTCATTGTCGCTGTTTTATTTTGTTGAGTTTCTCGTTTCCTTGTTGCCATTATTTTTCAGCCATTTCTGTCTTCCTCTCAAAACGACAGCCAATCAAAACTCTCAACTGTGAGAGCGATTATCTGTGATTAAAGTCAACCAGTTTCATCTTGTTGGTTCATCACCATCAACCTCACCATCGCCAGTTGGTTGCCTCCATCGTTGTCCTCATATTCAATTATTTACTTGCATTTTGCTAACACCATTTCCCATAAAACTCGCATTTTCTGTCCATTATTAACTATCATTGAAACTTTGACCAAATCCAATCCTCGACCATGTCATCAATCCCATGTGCTACTTACAGTGCCTCAAAGGTTCATGAGTATGTTAGGAAAGACCAAAAAGGAGGAAAGAAACACTCCATGAAAGATATAAACAACTCTGGTTCTTGTAAGTAATCTAGAAGATGCATTTACCATTAATTGCAGATCATACCCATTGAGAAATTAGCTAAACAGTTTATTGTTTTCACGAATCCTTCACTAATTTAATTTCACTTATGTACAGAGTGATTCCATTTTCAACATTGATAAGTTTAATCATTTAAAGATACCGGTTTTGATATTGAGTTAGGGTGAAAGAAGAATCTAGTAAATATCTTTATTGCTGCCCATTGTCAGCATAGATTTAGATCGTCATTACAAGATCAGGCCTTTTATCGTCAGTTTTCACTAATAGGTAATATATATTTTTGATTACTTGAATTACTTCAGGTTTCAAAACTCAAAGACATGATCTTTGCAATGCAAGATTTGTTTAGCAAATGTAAGATTTAATTTTCAAACACTAACTGTCTATTATTTTTATAATTTTTCACAGTTACTTTATTTGCAGACACCCAGGATGAACCGCAATATCACTATAACCACAAATTAATGAACAGTATTTGGGGTTTGTACAACCAATATGCGCCTGAAGCTTTCCAAAAGAACCAAGAAGTTTATATGAGTTACTCTTCGGTCCCGGGAATGACCAGGTAATTACTAAATTACTAAATCAACCTTAGACTTAACTTTACCTCAAACTGAATCAACTCAATTCTAATCTCTATGCTTCCTTTTATACAGAAATCTTCTGGTACCCGGGACATTCCACTGAGGTGATGTTTCCATTGGTAATATCCAGTTTATGGTTGATCACACTCTTCACTTTCCTTTTCGATTCAATTTCCTGGTCGATTTTTTTCAATTAGTTAGTTAAATAACGTCTATCTAAAATAGATGTAAATCATCTTTGTGATTGCTTTAGCTTTAATAAAATATATCGTTTCAGAAACAAATCTTTTTTATGTTATTCTAATTCGCGTTTGAATGTTTCATTCCTAAATAAGAAGATAATTGTGATTTATAGATCTTTTCTGGTGTTCTTTTATTTCATTCTCAATAAATAATGATTAACGAAAATTATCTTGAATAGCTTCTTATCAAGTAATACTCATAAGCCTCAGCAGTTCAAGATTGCTATAATCAAATAAATTGATGATCTTAGACTGAGTTCAATTATGTGCTCAAATCTAACAATGAAATAAATAGGAGTTTCACTTTGGACAAAATTGAGTTAAAAACAATTGACAGCATTATTAATAATATTAAACAATAAATTAGGTTAAATTTTTATTCACTAGACATTCTTTTGTTAATTTAACTATATTTGGTAGACCAGTTTCTGCTATCATCAATAGCCCGTCCTCTAATGATTCTTGCAACAATTTTTCATCAAAATTATCAGGTTTCAAAGGTAATATAGTTTCCTTGTAAATATCTCTGATCTGATTCAATGTCTTTTCTGTCTGAGAAAAGATTAAGGACAATAAAGAGCACTTTAAACGAGATGACTCCGTGATTGAGGTAACATTTTCAATGAAAAGATCAGAAAGTTGGATTGTGCTTAACCAAACAGTGCACCGGGCAATTAATTGAAGAGTCAGTTTCCAAAAATTAATGAATAAAGGTGGCAAATAGATTCTTTCGGTTGACCAGCAATCATTGATTGACTCGAGTAATACGATTAATGGAGAAATAGTAAATTTCTTCTCCTCTTGGGGTTGATAAGTGTAAGGCTGTTTAAGAGCATATTCAAATCGAGAAGCAATTTCTTGAAATCTTATGCGAAAATAAACTTGTGTGTTGAATTTTAGGATTAAAAGATGCAGTTGCAAGTTTATCGGCAATTTTCCGTCCTTTTGTATTTCCACTTTAAGTGAATCTAAAAATTTAATAGTGGCAGTATAATTGGAATGAAACTGATCCGGGTTACCAGATGCAAATAAAGATGGACTCAAAAGAGTCAATGATGAAACTAGCTCATTCCAAATACGACTAATGAACCAGATAGAGCAATCATCTTCCAGATGGAAAAAAACATTAAATTGACTTAATATAAGATTTTTGACATCCTCGAAAAATTTTTCAGTTCCTAAAGCTTCCAATCTTGATTCAGAAATTACAGAAATAAGATACGGTCGTATTCTACCAATCAACATTTTCTCGAGAACATTCAATTGTCCGTTGAGCAAAAATATTGTATAAAACCGTTGAATTTTAGACCCATCAGATCTGGAAATAATTTGGACGAATGACTTTTCCATTATACGACGTACTCTTTCAGTTAAATTCCTTGATTTCGATTCCAACTCAGCTGATGTGAATATTTTTAATGGACCAGAATTATTATACTCTAGATTTACAACTATTTCTTCCATTTGAATTGCTATTCTTTCAATTAATGTAATATCTGGTTTCAGATCAGCTGTTTCAGTGTCAGAGTTTTCAATAGCAGTACATAAACTTTCCACTTTTTGAAGATTCCTATGGACATTCAGTATCAATTCAATTTGTTTTCTTTTTTGGTGGGTAAGCTGTAATTGTTGCATCCTTCCAGAAATTTCATTAAGAGAAGCAGCGAAATCATCTTCAACCAGTTTTATATCATTTCGAATACTTTCCAAAGGCTCTATCAGGTTATTTATATTTGTATCAAGACCAACCAAATCATCCATCAAATTTATAAAATCACTGTAATCTTCATTGATAGTATCGATCAAGGCAAGTCGACATGTTCTCAGATAGCTACTGAGATCCTGTCTCAATTGTTCCAGCGAAATGTCGTTCCGGTGATTTTTAATGAAATCATCTACCGTAAAGTTATCTTGAAGGAACTCTTCACCGGTGAAGCAAAATCCCTCATTAACTTGAGGCAGAGCACTAACGTCCATGGTAAAGTTAGCATGAACTGAGAAGGAGTTGGTATTTAACACTAGATTAACAAATAAAAGAAATAAATTATTCAACTAAAAAAAACAATTACAATGTAAACAATTTCGATACATTAATTTTTTGCTAATCATATGTTTATTATTTCAGTGACGCAAACACTTTCGTGTTTTTCATTCAACTTTCAACTCCATCTAGTATTTTTTATAAGAACATTCACTCATTCATACTGCCATCTACTGTTCAATATTTATAAATGTCTGAACTACTCGATTCAATGGATTAAATTGTGACTTTTATAATTTATCCAACTATCAGCGATCCAAGTTCAATTCAATTTTTTTCAATTATCCCTTTAATTTCTTTCTGATTTTAGCAACTTTCAACCAGAATAATCAAAATTAGCAAAACTGCTTAAATTTTCCATAGTTTTCATTTTATTGTTTCAACTCACCAATTCGTTAATTTACGACTGTTTTTAATACCCAAATTCACCAACGTTTGAAAATAAATTCACTTACATTTACTTAAATAGACATCGATAATACCATCGTAGTACTATTATCTTGTTATTTTATTTGTAATCTTCAGATGACTTCAGACATCAGCTGTTAATTGCAAAAACCTTTTGTCAATAGATGTGACTTGAATTTCTACGTTGTTATTTATTCTCTAAATTGTGCAAATCATCAATTGTTTTACCGTGAGTATTTTATTTTCAATTAGTCTATTGTAGATCAACTTCATGATGGCTTATGCTGAAACGTCCATGTTCCTAACTACTGTGTTGTTGTTATTGAAGACAATGATTATTATGGGGAAATGACGCATTTCAAATCAATGATGGTTTCACTTTTTAGAACAATCTTTCATGTTCTTTATGGTGTGAAAGATATTTTATTTGATAGTTTTAATATGATTATGCTTGATGACATTGAAACCCATTAATTTCAGACTTTGATTCTTCGAGTTAGTAAAATTCACTTTGTTGAATGATACAACTTGAATCATCTCATTGTGCTATTTTAACATAATTTTAGTGTTAATAGCTTAATAAGAAATGAAAAAATATCTCATTTAAATTCATCCTCATTTAGTTGTCAGTCAACGCTGAACACATATTTACATTAGTAAACTATATTTAGAATTGATCAAAGTTAATTGTAGTTGTCATCACATGTGATAACGTAAAATTTTGAGTTGTTTCAGTTGTTACAGTTTCCCACTTTTCCCTTGATTGTATTGAAGATAGACCTAGGAGAGGTTTCTATTTGCATTTTTGACGGAAATGTGACTCTTTAATTTTTAAACTATGATTTCTAGATCTTATTCCGGTTAAATGGGTCGGACTGAAGTAGTTACAACTCTCGTTGGATTCTTTGCTGTTTATGGTTTCTTTTCCTTGATGTTTAATTCATCAACTATTCGCGAAGATGTCTTGGTGAGTTATATCTTAAGTTAAAAGCTATAATTCAAGTATTATTAAATAGAATCGACCAATAATATTATTTTTCTTTCTTTGAATATCAGAAATATCAACATGTTGATCCAAGGAAGGTCGACAAAAATGCGCAATTGATGAAAATTTTGAAAGATGCCAGTGAAACGGACGAACCAATTTATCGGCGAAGATAGCAAAGGAACTGGACTTTAATCAAATGTTTCTCTTTGCTCTGCTTTGAATCTTTGCTTGCACTGGAAACCAAATGAAAGTCAATTCAAAGAAACTAGTAAATTAGTCAACCTCACTGAATTCATCTATTTTCGTGTCAATATTTTAGTACTTGTTTCGTATATAAGTTGAACAGCGAAATTAATATAGCGATATCAGCATAAAAACCATTAAAATACAAGATTTAACATTGTTCTCAGTGGAATTGATTTCGCAAACAGATGTTGGAGCAACCTTATGCTTTGGATGGCTATCAATCGATTTGACTTTATACATGTTATGAGAGATGCAGAGATCACTATCATTCTCTTGTATATTTGGTTAACTCGAAGTAAATAATGTGTAAATTACCTGGTTTTAATGTTATACTAAATCGTTTACTTGACTATACTTAAACTCTCTTCTCAAATTTATAGTCTTTACATTGTATGAACTCAATGAAATCATCTGATGAAATGACCGAAGAACAGAATAGTCCAAGGAACTGGAATTAAATAATAAATGCTATTTATAAAGACTCTAATAATTAATCATTCGTTTCGATAACGCCCAATGGTTTGGTATCTCCATAGTCTTAATGAAATGTCATCACGAGATAGGTACAAATCAATTAACCATTACTTATGACCAAATCGATTGGATTCGGTAATTTATGAATATTTGTATTATAATAGCTAAATGCTAGTTAAGGTCGAAAGAAATTCAGCTTAACCAATATTAACGTACTATCCATGACATTCACTATTCGTCAAGACTTTTTATGTTCATTATTGAATCAACAAATGATTGAATTAACTTGGAATGAAAAAGACTTGAAAGTTTATCGAGAATGTTATCAAATTGATAATGCACTGAATTGATTTACAACGATTCTTACTTGAAGTAATTGGGTTTATCAGGAGAACCGAATAGAATGATAAATCTCATTCTAAATCTGTGTAGATTAAAAAGTAAATCTAAATTGTCTGATTCACCAACTAATGGTAGAAAATTTGAATTCTATTAAGTTTAAACTAATCTCAACTATAATCTATGGCCTTAAATCTGGTCGAACTGGATTCCTTCTAGGGATAAATAGCAAAAATATTGTCAACTTCAGTTGCTGTATAACTCCTATTTCAAGGTATACTTCTCCTTTACTTCCTAATTCAGTAGAGTACAGAGTGGGTAAAAAGTTTTTGGTGTATGGGAGGAGATAAAAATGCGCAACAAAAGGGCGCGCTATGAAAATCACCTAATATTATGTTCGTTGTGCAGCTAAAAGGCGTCGCCCGCACACCAGAAACTTTTTATCCACTCTGTACTTTAAACTTGGTAAATTTCCTGTTGGTGCCACCTATTGGATTATCAATTCCATAAGCATTTTTTCTTATTATTTAATTGTTTTAATCAAAAATAGCTTAAAATTTACACAAAAAGTTGAAACAGTGAGTCGACTTCACACATCAATTTGCTGAAGTATTAATCAGCCTATTCTCCTAATGACTAAATGTCTTTTTTCAATATTGCTCTTGACTTGTAAAGATGCAAAAATGGCCCATTGGACAATCAAACGATCGTTTTCCTCAAAAAATCAGTTTAAAAAGCAATTCAGCATGAATTAGATTAGTCAAAGAACGTTGATAATCAAGATAATGAGCTGCCGAATAGTGTAAGAAGATATTCCAAGGTATTCTCATTAACTGGTAACTCTCTGTAGATTCCCGAATGTCTAATCCAATAGGTGGCGCCAACACGAAATTCTGCAAGTTATGGAGTACTTTACTATATTACTGTTTTTACTTGTATGTATCTTACATTCCAATCGTCAGTGAATGTCAAATTTAAACTAGGTTTGAAAGCCATCCTCATTTTAATCATTTGTAAATTAACCGTTAACATCATTTTTCACAATTGTTTTCTTTTGCTGTTAAGAAGAGTCTACAATAACTATGATCAGGGATGAAACCAATTTACAAAAAATAAATCTGTTATTTACTCATCCACTTTTATTCAAATCAACCTACTCCTACACTAAATTCAACAAATTTTCTAGTGATACCAACATTTTATTCAAATGTGTCAATATCAAGAATCAAGTAAATTGTAATAATTCCTGGTCCAATCGCCATGATATTATTGATTCATGTTGCAATCTCTTCTGCCTTTCTGATTCTATGGTCAACTCTATTGCTCTGATAATCAACAGTTGGAAATATACAACATTTTTATTGAATCCCATTATATTAACTTATAGTTACAATATATCTTCATCTTTATTATTACCTCAATTGTTATCATCACTATTGTTTTTATGTTTTTACAAATATTGCCAGCATTAATACAAGGATCTGTGAGAAAAACAAGTAAACAAAAATGTCCAGCCCAAAGCCATCTAAAGTTGCCTCACCTTCAACCTCTAAATTGCAATCATACTCTAGTTCACATTCGTCATCATCACCTCCACCTTCCTCTACATCTAAAGTAAAAAAAGATGATGTATCTAAAGGACTTAGATCTGTTAAATTAACGAAAGGTTCATCTGGATTAGGTTTTAATATTGTCGGTGGAGAAGATGGTGAAGGTATCTTTATTTCCTTTTTATTAGCCGGCGGTCCTGCTGATTTGTCCGGTAAATTGTTCAAAGGTGACCAAATAATCTCAGTTAATGGAATTGATCTTGGTGGTTGTTCTCATGAAGAAGCAGCGGCTATTCTCAAAGCGTCAACAGGCGAAATAACCCTTCTAGTAGAATACCATCCGGATGATTATGCCAGATTTGAAAAGAAAATGGTAGAAATGAGAGAAGGTTTGATGATGAACTCTTCTGGAAGTTTAATCACCCGATCAAAGAGAAGCCTATTTGTCCGCTCTCTATTTAACTATGACCCAACACGTGATTCTGGTTTACCGAGTCGAGGCTTAGCTTTCTCATTCGGAGATATCCTAAATGTAATCAATGCTTCAGATGACGAATGGTGGCAAGCTAAAAGGATTAATCCCGGAGGTGGACAAGAAACTAATTTTGGCATTATTCCATCAAAGGCAAGAGTAGAGAAGAAGGAAAAAGCCAGATTAAGATATGTTAAATTTTCAGACAATGGTGAATACAGTTCAAATGGCAAAAAATCTAGCTCTGGCCTATTGGTTGAAAAGAAAAGGAAAAATTTCTCATTCTCAAAAATATTAGCCTTCATTCGATCCAAGGATGGTGAAAAAGACCAAAATGACAGTAGAGAGTATTCTTTAACTAGGGATAAACACCATTTCTCATCCTCTGAATCCAACATTGGTGCTGGAACTAGTGCCGAAGCTGATAAAAGTAGAGAAGAGCCTGTGCATTCAATATTTTCTTATGAACCTGTTGTTAAAAAGAAAATTGATTATGTTAGACCGATAATCATTTTGGGTCCATTTAAAGACAAATTCTATGATGATCTAATTGCATTGCCTGAAAAATTTTGTGCCTGTGTACCTCATACAACAAGGTCGCCTCGAGATGATGAGGTTGATGGACGTGATTATTATTTTGTGTCAAGAGAAGCAATGGAAAAAGATATCGCTGCCAATCTGTTCATTGAATCCGGACAGTATAAAGATAATCTTTATGGTACTTCAGTTGCTGCTGTAAAGGCTGTTGCTGGAACTTTTAAAACTGGACGTCACTGTGTTCTTGATGTTAGTATCAGTGCTATTCAGCGTCTTCAAGATGCTGGTTTGGTACCAATTTGCATTTTAATCAAGCCTAAATCGGTCGAAAGCCTGATGGAAATAAACAAACACCTTTCTTGGGAGCAAGCTAAAGCCATGTTTGATAAGAATGTAAAAATTGAGCAAGAATTTGCCGATCATTTTACCGCAATCATAACAGGATTTACTTTGGAAGAATTTTTAACTAAAATTTTGTTGATAATTGATGAATACCGTGGACCAGAAATTTGGGTGCCATCAGAAGAAGACATTTAGGAAATTTTAATTATAATTTTCACAGTTGTGAACAATTTATCATGATAAATTAATTAATTATTAATGAGTAATCAACGAATGTTTGATCATTTAAAACACTGATAATAATCCAAGTATCCTTATTTAATTATTCTGATAGCATTTTATTGATATGTTGGTTCTTTAAAACTACGGATTAGGCAGACTAGCTTGAGGAGTAAACTATTCTGTTGCAATAGGAGTTATACAGCAACTGAAGTTGACAATATTTTTGCCATTTTCACAAGAAAGAATCCAGTTCGACCAGATTTAAGGCCATAGATTATAGTTGAGATTAGTTTAAATTTTCATAGAATTCAAATTTTCCACCATTTTTGGTGAATCAGACAATTTAGATTTACTTTTTAATCTACACACATTTATCATTCTATTCGGTTCTCCTGATAAACCCAATTACTTCAAGTAAGAATCGTTGTAATGCATTATCAATTTGATAACATTCTCGATAAACTTTCAAGTCTTTTTCATTCCAAGTTAATTCAATCATTTGTTGATTCAATAATGAACATAAAAAGTCTTGACGAATAGTGAATGTCATGGATAGTACGTTAATATTGGTTAAGCTGAATTTCTTTCGACCTTAACTAGCATTTAGCTATTATAATACAAATATTCATAAATTACCGAATCCAATCGATTTGGTCATAAGTAATGGTTAATTGATTTGTACCTATCTCGTGATGACATTTCATTAAGACTATGGAGATACCAAACCATTGGGCGTTATCGAAACGAATGATTAATTATTAGAGTCTTTATAAATAGAATTTATTAGTTAATTCCAGTTCCTTGGACTATTCTGTTCTTCGGTCATTTCATCAGATGATTTCATTGAGTTCATACAATGTAAAGATAACATAGAATTAGTATAACAATAAAACCCTGTAATTTACACATTGTTTACTTCGAGTTAACCAAATATACAAGAGAATGATAGTGATCTCTGAATCTCTCATAACATGTATTAAGTCAAATCGATTGATAGCCATCCAAATCATGAGGTTGCTCCAACATCTGTTTCAACAATTCAGTGAGGTTGACTAATTTACTAGTTTCTTTGAATTGACTTTGATTTGTTTTCCAGTGAAAGCTAAGATCAATAAGAGAAACATTTGATTCAAGTCCAGTTCCTTTGCTATCTTCGCCGGTAAATTGGTTCGTCCGTTTCACTGGCATCTTTCAAAATTTTCATCAATTGCGCATTTTTGTCGACTTTCCTTGGATCAACGTGTTGATATTTCTGATATTCAAAGGAAGAAAAATACTATTATTGATCGATTCGATCTAATGATATTTGAAGCATAGCTTTTAACTTAAGATATAACTCACCAAGACATCTTCGCGAATAGATGATGAATTAAACATCAAGGAAAAGAAACCATAAACAGCAAAGAATCCAACAAGAGTTGTAACTACTTCAGTTCGATTCATTTAACCGGAATAAGATCTAGAAATCATAATTCAAAATAAGAGAATGTTAATGTTTGTTCAATTTTGAAAAAAGTTTTCAAATATAAATATGTGTTAGAGTTGACAGTTCTGATAGAAGCCATTCTATCACTGGAACCAATACTCCGAACGGAAAAGGAGGATATCGACGAAGATGTATGGAGTACCCCAACTCGAAATAATACGGATGATGCATCCTCCGATGATTTTTATAGTTCCCCTGATGATGAGTTAGATTTCAACCAGAGACAATTTTTGAAACAAATGAAAATATTTATGCGGAAAAGATAAGCAGAATGTCCAAAGAAGAATTGAAACATTTGAACCAAATCAATATTCCGTGTCGGTTTTTTTATTTCATCATAGATTCTGACATGAACATTGAATCTTGAATATTTAATTTATTTTTTCCTGGTAAATAAACCCAATCGATAACTAGAAACGAGGAAAAATATTACTTGTAAATCTGAATTTGTGTTTACCCTGACTTCTATCTGTGAATTGGAATTGACATTATTCATTAAATCCAATTGAAAAACAATACTCAAAACTAAATAGATACAGTAATCCCTCTCAAAATGCGACCCTCTCAAAGTGCGACGTTACCAGGGAAACGGTCTATTCATACAGTCGAAAAATAATTTTTATTTTAAAAATTTTTAAATTTGATTTAATTTAACTCAAAAAGATCTTCAATCAAACATTAAAGCAAACATATTTACTAAGAAATTCATGAAATTATGAAAAAACATGGGAAAAGCGAACGAAATAGCGCCTAAAAAATTTGCCTTGAAAATAGACAATAACACGAAAGAGTCGCATTTTGAGAGGGATTACTGTACTTGAATCTCTGAAAACATATTCAGCATTATCTACATCAATGTCGAACAAAGTATCATTCAGAGAATGAACCTAATGAATGTGAATTTCAAAGAATCTAGATTTGATAATTTAATATAACTAATTCTGAGAAACAACTATTCTACATGATAAATAACCGTAAGCACAAAAAGCAATCACTACTTCTATACAGCTATCACTTTAAGATTACATGAATTGACTACATCAGCTGAGTTCACCAACAATGCAAGAATGATGAGACTTGATCAATAAGCAGTTTCTTATAGAAAAGCTTCCATAATAATTGAATTTTATTTAATTTTAATTACCTACGTAATATCATAATTAATTTACGTCTTAAAAGGTTAACACTTTAAATTGGTTTGTTATGATAATTTGAGTTGAGTAAATCTTTGATCATTGGGCAAGAAAGAATGAAAATGAAGTTTAATTGCCTGATGAATAGTGCGAATGAGCTATTTCAAGAGAGAACCATTATCTCAGCTTCCATTGCTTTAACCAGTTTCTGGTTGAACCAGGGTGATGCAAATGCTCTGTTTATGTAGAAAAGGCTGAGCTTAAAGAAGTTGTTTGAAGGATCAAGATAAAGGTTTACTCTAACAATTGGCTACTGCGCATCTATCTGGTTGTTAGCTTTTTCATCACCCTGTAAGCTTTATAACCAGTAATCATGTCACCATTTTTTCTTCATTATTCTTCTGATGTTGTGCAAGTGAACTTCTCTTTCTTCCCTTTAAATAATCTTTCTATATCTCTATTTCAATCTTCTTTGTTCTTTTCAAAACATTAATTGAATCTTGTCTAGAGCGTCCATAACTATTTTGTGAAATCAATTTATTATATTGTATCTCACCATTCCTAATATAATACATACACTATCAGATATGCCTAATCCTAATTCAGAAGAGGAAGATAAAAGGTAAAAGTAATGTTACCAATTCTGTTGAAAGAACGGTTAAAATTGATTTAAGAACTTGTCGTCACTGGCGCTTTAAATGGAGACGACATTGAAACCCTGATAACCCATTAAAGAATGGTTTCTTTATTACGCCATATTGATCGAAGAATAAAAATCATTAGAGAAAATGTTTATACTTTTACGACTCTCAGTCATTGAGAATGGCTTTTTTAATTGTAATTTATATTTTTTAGACTATCAAATAACCCAGTTAACTCCATGATTTAAATTAGATTTTTCTAATGAAAAATATAGCTTTCAATGTTTCTCTCAATAAAATACATTCTGAAATATACTTTCACTAAAAACTGAATACGCATTCATTTCATTTTCAATGAAATACAAATGACTTTCCTCTATATCGAGGTAATCAAGTTTTTCCACCATCCTGAAAAATGGCGTTCATACATTAACTTTCAATGTCTTCAAAGGTATGATTCAACATTTTTAACATTAATGTACCTGTTAACTAATTTCTTGATTTACATCTCTTTTCTTGTTTTACTAAAAAGAGAAATCAATGTTAAAGTTCATCACTAATTCAATAACAGCGCCATGTTTTCAGCTTATGCATTACTGAATGAAGGATAGGTCAATTAAAGGTCAACAGAATCACTTTCTGTAAACAGAATTTTCTGATAGAAATTCTGGTTACATTACAATCTGAGTCAGCTTTACTTTCTATGAACAGTGATGAAAAAAAGCTAATTGATAGATCCTATTTTAAGATCTTTTGGAATTTATTCACAACCTTTTTTTAACAAATATCAAGAAAAACTCAAAACCAAAATAAGCAAGACTTGATTTGATAGGTAAACGATTGGATTTATTTACAAGGAAAAAGAAATGAAATATTCAAGATTCAAAGTTCATTTCAGAATCTATGATGAAATTAGACAAAAATGAAATCAGAAAAAAAACCGACACGGAATATTGATTTGGCTCAAAGGTTTCAATTTTTTATTTTAATTTTGTTTTATCAATCACCAACTTAGGAAGTCAATTTCTATGTCAGAAAATTCTGATAATTTACAGAAAGATTATAATAAAAAATTATAACAATCTTCCCCAAAATAATAACTAAATTGACAACCTAATGTGATTAATGGTAATGAATGGTAGGGAAGGAGACAATTGTTGGTCTCAAAGAATAACAATTTAAGTTCAGGTCAACAGAATCATCAAAATAAACCGGAAAAAGATAATTTGTCCCAATTAATGGAAAAGTAAATTTCAAAAAAGGTGATTATCAAACAAAAACAATCTCTTTTCGAATCCAAAGATTGAAGACAATGAAGATGAAAGTGGTGAGATGAATAGGACTCGAAGGAAAAGAGGTAGTTGATGAAGAGCATCGAAAAAGGTTTAAACGATAAAATAATTAATCTGATAAATTCTTTAACTGGCCAACCTTTGACTGATGTTCTTCTTTATACAATACAGATCACTGCTATTTACACTGCTCTCCTCCAATCACAAATTCAAAGTAAAAGTGTTACCAGAACCAATAAACGGAAAAAAGCAGCATAAACAGCATTTGTTTTTTGTATAATTTTGCTGGTACAACAGTTTTAGATATTGTAAAACAATATCTCAAAGAGATTTGCTTAAAAATTTAAAAGATCTATCAAGTTGATCAAGATCTTTAAAAATTGTAAATACCAGCTATTAAGTTATATACATTTGGGAAAGAGGGAAAAAGAGATTTACTTGATCGGGATCAGTTTATCACGATGTTCCATTTCTTTAAGCTTGGTTTCCAATTCTTCACACCGCTGTTCTAACAAAAGATATTCTTTCACCAATTCTGCTTTGGACATTGTACTTATCCTTTCCGCATGAATATTTTCATAAGTTTCAAAAAATTGTCTCTGGTTGAAATCTAACTCATCATCAGGGGAACTATAAAAATCATCGGAGGATGCATCATCCGTATTCTTTCGAGATGGGGTACTATCACTCATACATCTTCGTCGATATCCTCCTGTTCCGTTGGGAGTATTGGTTCCAGTAATAGAATGGATTCCATCCGAGCTGTCTTTAAAATTGTTGTTAGACAAACCTGATGTATCAACAGAGGCTGCAGCCACGGCCGCAACATTGGCTTGTAAGAATCGATCAATTTGTTCAAACTCAGGTTCTCTCACATTATGGTCATCCATAAGGAACTGTGTTGTATTGTAAGGTGCTAAAGTTTGTCCCAAAACATGCATACGAAGATTTAACCACTTAGCTTTTCTGCTTTCCAGATCATCGAGTCGACTATTTTTACCAAATGATTTACTAAATTTTCTCCCACAGGGTTTCCAACGACGTCTCCATTCACTGCGCCTGTGACGACGAGTCCTTAAATCACTTTTAACCGTTCTTTCAACAGAATTGGTAACATTACTTTTACCTTTATCTTCCTCTTCTGTATTAGGATTAGCCATACTTGATAGTGTAATGATGAATGGTGGATGATAGTAGATTTGAGGAGAAATGGTGATAGTTGATAATGTTGGTGCTACAAGTAAAATACTATGCAGTGATAATAAAGAGAAGACGTTGATAATAATAACAACAACAACAAGTAGTATGTATTATATTAGGAATGGTGAGATACAATATAATAAATTGATTTCACAAAATAGTTATGGACGCTCTAGACAAGATTCAATTAATGTTTTGAAAAGAACAAAGAAGATTGAAATAGAGATATAGAAAGATTATTTAAAGGGAAGAAAGAGAAGTTCACTTGCACAACATCAGAAGAATAATGAAGAAAAAATGGTGACATGATTACTGGTTATAAAGCTTACAGGGTGATGAAAAAGCTAACAACCAGATAGATGCGCAGTAGCCAATTGTTAGAGTAAACCTTTATCTTGATCCTTCAAACAACTTCTTTAAGCTCAGCCTTTTCTACATAAACAGAGCATTTGCATCACCCTGGTTCAACCAGAAACTGGTTAAAGCAATGGAAGCTGAGATAATGGTTCTCTCTTGAAATAGCTCATTCGCACTATTCATCAGGCAATTAAACTTCATTTTCATTCTTTCTTGCCCAATGATCAAAGATTTACTCAACTCAAATTATCATAACAAACCAATTTAAAGTGTTAACCTTTTAAGACGTAAATTAATTATGATATTACGTAGGTAATTAAAATTAAATAAAATTTAATTATTATGGAAGCTTTTCTATAAGAAACTGCTTATTGATCAAGTCTCATCATTCTTGCATTGTTGGTGAACTCAGCTGATGTAGTCAATTCATGTAATCTTAAAGTGATAGCTGTATAGAAGTAGTGATTGCTTTTTGTGCTTACGGTTATGTATCATGTAGAATAGTTGTTTCTCAGAATTAGTTATATTATATCAAATCTAGATTCATTTGGTTTATTCTCTGAATGATACTTTGTTCGACATTGATGTAGATAATGCTGAATGTGTTTTCAGATTCAAGTATCTATTTAGTTTTGAGTATTGTTTTTCAATAGGATTTAATGAATAATGTCAATTCCAATTCACAGATAGAAGTCAGGGTAAACACAAATTCAGATTTACAAGTAAATATTTTTCCTCGTTTCCAAGTAACACCATTGAGAATGTTCAATGCATAACAAAATCATTTTTCATTCCAACGTATTTACGTCACTCGCCTCAGTTTTGATTCACTTATGACAGAAAGAATGAATTAGGTTCAGCGAAGCTATTGTTCAAATTTGTAAATCAAATCAGGTTGACAAATAGAAACAAAGAGTAATCTTGCTTACCAATTGAACTTCTTGAAAGGTCATTTTTTATTAATTACATTTTCATCAACTTCTTCTAGAAATATGCATTTTTCTTCATTAAATGCTTTACTGTCACAGTTGTTTGAACAAGTATAGATTAAAACAGTTCCGTAGTTAAGGTCTACTGAAGATTGAGATGATGGAGATGGGGGAAAATTCAATTTTGAAATTAGAGCTGGCATCAGTTGGAACTCAAATTTTCGTGAAGATCCACAATTCTCGCAGGCTTCAATCGCGTAATTCAAATTCGATCTATTTAGCAATGGTTGACCTTGCCATGAATACCTGATAACCTGTTTAGGAAAATCTCTCAGTTTTTTGTAAAATTTATACGCAATCTTATCATTACCAAAAATAGTAGAAAGCTCGGGGTTTTCATATTTTTCTCCATCTTCATTAGTTAGAGGTTCATCCTGGCAATATTTCAATTCTTTTTTGGTTAAATACAATTTAGAACTTTTCAAGTCATCTATATTTTCAACATTGATGTAATAAGGCTTGAAGTTTAAGCTATTATCAAAACTTTTAGGCAAAAATTTGCACTTCCAATTTGTGTCTTTAGAGTTTTCGAGTCGATTAATTTCACTGGAACTGAATAAGTTATTGCTATCCTCTCCGTTCTCATTATCCTCATCATCACTCCAACCACTAGTATCCCAGATTTGATGATATTTTGAATGTGTGGAGATCTGGTTGTCTACTGATGATTGAGATTCATGCATTAACCGGGTAACAGCAAAATAATTACACTTTTCTTTGAGGCAAGCAAAAACATAAATTACTCGAAAAGCAGGGCTTTCATCAACCGAACATTGAATTTGACAAATCAAGGAACACATGCTTGAACATTTCCGGCAAATTAACTGGTCATTGATTAAATTGATCAACATTCCGTCATCAATTGATTCTGGGAAAGAAGGCTTGCCACCAATTTTGTTGGTATGCCATTCGACTTTACTTTCATCTGGAATTGGTTGATCGACAAAACCAAGCAATACTAACGCTGATGCATGAGCCATGATGTAAAAAATTAAAATAATAAAATTTAACACTAGAAAATAAACTGTTCGGTAAATTAAGTTTGAACTATAAAAAAATTTTATTGAAAATGTTTAATTCAATTGTAAACAGCATTTACAGACATGTTATCAAAGATTAAAGCACATTAATCTTTGCATGTTATTGTTAGTAACAGTTTACAGCTGAAAGCTTGACTGGAAAATATGGATTTTAGCGCCAATTACAGATTGATTAAACCTACCAAAATAAATTAATGATCAGTAATTCATACATTATAAAGCAATTTAAATAATTTCTTGCATTGAAAAAATTCCAGTTGTGATTAAAAAATGACTGCTTTCAATCTTAGATGCTTAAAGCGTCAATCATTAACCAGATCATTCCAAGCAAATCGCAAAAAAAGTAATTCTGTAACTTCGAAATCTTCCTAGTTTTTTGTATGCTATTTGTATTCTATGTCAACCATAAATGTGCTTTAATCGGTTGAAGGTTAAATTTAAAATAATTAAGTCTAACACTCTAAAAGGATACTATTAATAACAATTAAAGGATAACTTATTTGGAAATTCAATTTTTTCCTTCTTTTTCTTATTTGATTTTCCCTCTTTTATAGCATAGCTCCTCCTTTTTTATGCCTTTTTATGCCTCTATGCTAGAGCAAAAGCATTGCTTTAGCATAACAAACAAACTGTATTTTTAAACAGTGTTTTGATTATGAAGCAACTCAGATTAACCATTGAATCAAAAAATGGTTAGTCTCATTGATTATACGCCGCTTTGATCATTCTATTGTGATCATCAGTAACTATACTTCCATTGATTTGAGCCAAGTAATAGTTTAATCATGTTCAAGGGGAAAAATTGGTTCACATCTTGGACCAACAACAAGCCTAAAAACCCTCATTCAATTGATCATCTCAAGTAAGTCAATTTACAATCACTGTAAATCTTTTTACATATCTCTTGTTTATGAACATTTATCAAGGTTTTCAACCACAAAATTATTCTATTCTGAATCTTTTGTTTTGTTATTATTTTTCAGGTATCTTTACCATGTTATGGCTAAAAACCAGACTGTTTCTGAATCCAACAAAACTCTGCTGGTTGAAACTTTGAGGAGTATCTCTGAAATACTAATCTGGGGTGATCAAAATGATTCTACTGTTTTTGATTTTTTTCTGGAAAAAAACATGTTATCCTTCTTTCTTGAGATAATGGCTCAAAAATGTGGGAGTTATGTATGTGTCCAATTGTTACAAACTCTCAATATACTTTTTGAGAATATAAGAAATGAAACTTCTATATGTAAGTGATGCTTTTAATTTACCTCAAAGCTTTCTAGATTCCATCAATTAATGGTTGAATTTTTATACTCCACAGATTATCTTTTATCAAATAACCATGTAAATTCTATAATTGTCCACAAATTTGATTTTTCTGATGAAGAAGTGATGGCCTATTATATCTCGTTTTTGAAAACACTTTCACTAAAATTGAATACGCATACGATTCATTTCTTTTTTAATGAAAATACAAATGACTTTCCTCTCTATACCGAGGCAATCAAGTTTTTCCATCACCCTGAGAAAATGGTTCGCATTGCTGTTCGTACTTTAACTCTCAATGTTTTCAAAGGTATGATTTAACATTTTAATTTTATAAGCCATAAAGTGCTAACTAATTTATTTTTATTTACATTCTTCCTGTTTTTTTTGTTGCAGTAAAAGAGAAATCGATGTTAAAGTTTGTCACTGATCGGACAGCAGCACCATATTTTTCCAATTTGGTATGGTTCATCGGTAATCATGTACTAGAAATAGATGCCTGCCTTCGCAAACAGATAAAAGAGTAAGAGTTCAATCTTTTAAATATACACAAACATGTAAATACACAAACATGTGACTGCAATGCACTTGAGATTTTTTCTCCACTTTTTTGAAGATCAACAAATTTGCACAGTTCGCAATTATTATATGCTTGATTGACATGAGCAAAATCAAAACAAAAGAGAGTTAATGAATAGTAAAAATCTATCTCATAGCATTTTAGATTATAAATTTGAGTTTTTATGTCTTTATTTACCATTCTTTCATTTCAATGCCTATTATTACCATTTTACACTCATCTGCATTTTGTGATGATTTTATCATTCTAAATTTAGAAGAACTAACGAGAATTTGAAGAATTGAGTCAACTTTTTATTCATTATTTTATGAATTATCACTTGTTTGGCTTTATAACAATTTATGTAATCACAAACGATTTCTGGAAGTGATATTAGAGACCTTGATCTAAATTTCACGCCCATTTGAATTACATTCATATCACATTGTGTATTGCTTGAAACTCATTTTATTTTTTCTCTGTAGTCAACAGATGCTCATACGACTGGACGATCTTGTTGCTGAACATTTGGACCATTTACACTATCTGAATGATATTTTACTTCTTCGTATTGATGATTTGAATCAAATATTAACTGACCATCTGTTAAATCGTTTACTAATTCCTCTGTACATCTACTCTCTCATTACACCGACAATTCAGGAAGAATCATCTAGCCGCCCAAGAATATCTCAAATAGTTTCTCTCTTCCTTGTATCTCAAGTCTTCTTAATAATCTCTTACGATTCGCTAGTTCAAAAACTAGTAAATATCTTTTTAAATGGGAAAATGTCAATATTTGAAAAGCCAGAATTCTCTGCGCCTCCAGAGACACTTGAAGAGTCTCTTGTTCAAGCAATACGACTTTCTTATGATAATTCCAATAACTTACATGAATCAGATGAAACTGATAATACAGAACCCGATGCATACACAACAAAAAGGTCGGTTAATTCCGATCTTGATATGGTTGTGCATGATTCTATCCAGAAAGATGAACAGGAAAATGAATCTACAATAAACTCAACTTCGGATTTTATCCTGAATGAAACTTCAACAACTGATGAAGAAAAAGAAACTGGATTGACCAGAAAAATATCTGATTCTAAAATTGATAGGCCTTTTTTGTTAGCTCTTCTGAATTCTTTGGACTGTAGAAATCTTTCTGATGATCATTCTGCAATTTTTTCCTTATGTTTAATCTATGCAATGGTTCACAACGCAGGTTAGTTTGAAAAATATCAATTACAAATAACATCTTATCTAATCATATCCTATTTTTCATCTTTTTCAGGTGTCGATAAGACTCAACTCTATGATTTAATAATCCCAAATCCGAAATCTTCTCAAGTATTTGATGTAGACCTAGGAAGTACTACCCTTGTTAATTCTCTTATTGATATCATTCATATTTGTTGCCAATACAGTAAGTTTTATGTAGCTAATTTATCTCATGAATTATTTCGAGGTTTATTATGCTTATAAAGGTCATGATTATTTACCTCTCTTTCTGTCTATATAGATAGTCGAATAAGATTGATTACATTGGAAATGTGCATAATTTTGCTCAAGAGACTTGTTGTTATTGAGGGTGAAAGCATTTTACCTGATCAACAATTAGCCTCAATAGAACAATCCAAAGAAGAAGCTGCCTTGGTATTAAGAAATTTTTTCAAAAGTGAAGAAGAAAACCTTTTCTTGGAAATGTTTGAAGACGAAAATCAAGAAATGTTGAAACGCCACTTGAATGTTGAATATCTCATGATGGATGCCAACCTTTTACTCCCTCCTAGTCAACTAACTCCACTTTTGATGGATGGACTTGAGCTCACCCGTAGGCTACCATGCGCCGATGTTGAAAGGACACGTTATGTATGTTTACATGATTCATTTTGATTTTCCTCCAAGAAACTAATTCATTTATTTTCTATCATAATAGGCAATAAGAGTTTTTCTTCTACTTCGTCAATTTTCTAATTTCTTAAGGAAAGTTGAAACTCCTCCAATATTTTCTACTCCTGATAATTTAGTGGTTGTTGATCAATCTCTGGATTTAAGTAAGTTGACCAAAAACAGTACATTTGTAAGGATTTCCATGTACTTTATTAATTATAATTTATTGTATTTTTTTCTAGATCATGGAGACTTAATTGCCTGTACAGTTATAACTAAAGATCAGCCAAAAGTAAGACGGTTCATGGTTATTGATTCTCATCAATTGATATTAGCTGAACCTGATGTAAAATTAATTGGCTGGGGAATCGCTAAGTCTGTTGCCTTCCTACAATATGTAGATATTAATCCTGATAAAGATGATTCACGTTCCTTATTGATCAATATACGCCAACCAAATGGACAAAATAAACGAACTGTTTTAACCGCTCAGTTCGTTTTTGATGATCATATACGCTGTATGGCTGCCAAACAGAGGCTCTCAAGAGGAAAAATGAAGGCACAGCAACGAGCATTGATCCAGATTGCCAAATTAATTGATCTTCAGCCAATTACTGATTTATCTGTTAAAAAGAAATCATCTCTTACTCGAAAAGATTTTCCAAGAAGCCAATCTCAAAGTGAAGGTATTTCAACGAAAAAGCATTTATCCTCTGGATCTGGTCGTAATCATCGAAATTCTAGTCGTGGTGCTGCTGTCCCAGGTTTCGCTGTATCTGATAAAAGTAAGCTGGAAAATAGTAGAGTTATCGGTCCTTTTCATCATCATCATATTAAGCCACCAGTTTCCAGGCGTCGCTCAGGATCACACACGAATAGTCCACATGCTTCTTCTACAGCTGTTAATTCGGCTCAAGAAGTACACAGTAGAGAATCATCTCCAAAGCCTAATTCCAGTCTTGAATCAAGTGAAGAAATGATTCCTTTAGATGATTTAAGTTCAAAACCAGGTCGAAGGTCTTCACGATCATTGAAAGGATCAGATGATCGTGGTGGAAATGTTACATCTTTGACAAGAAATGAAATAAGTTAAATTGCTTTTCATGTAAACAAGTTGATAATCCGTCTTTTGTTTGTGAACATATTAGTTTTATATTTGTATTATCTTGTTGGTCTGTAGCGATCTCGCTTAAAAAGCCATCCAAGACATTCAGTTAGTACTTGAAATTGATTAAACAGGAGCCCTCTAAGCGGAGCTACATAAATAACGTCAATGGCCATAAAGTATCTTTCACTATGTATCAATACAGATTGAAATAATTGACAATTGATTTAGGTCGAGTAGATGTAAATTTACGGATCCATGTAAATAAAACTGATGCATGAAATCTGATTACCGTCATTGCAAAATCTTTATTAGGTTAAGCCTTGATCCAAAAATAATAATTGTTGCCTAAAAATTCAACTTTTTGAAGAAAAATCATGTAAAAAGAAAAATTCAATCATCACTCAAACAATTTTAACAAAAAATTCATGAGACGCAAAAATACTACATTTAAAAGTTAATTATTTTATTATATTAAATTTAATTATTTGTTGAATTTCACATTGTCTTGTATCATTTCATGTTTCATTTTAACCAAGGACTTTAACAAATTTTCAAAAGATAAAACCTTAATTTACAATGGATATTCAATATTACTGTAAATCCATGAATTAATTCTTACCCTTTTTAGGCATAACCTTCAAACGAAATTTTGTTTCATTCAAATCATCAAAAAAACACTCAATCTAAACAAAGACACTTCACTTTTTAGCTTATCTGCATACACTTCGCGATGACTTGACTGGTGATGAGTATAAATTCAATTTTCATTTTTAAAATTTATATCCAATCATAATTTTAAGTACACTTCGAGCTTTGTCGCTTTAAGATTTCTCCTTGAACTCAGTCCTTCACTATCTTGTAATTTTACTGTTGATGAAAAAAAAGATTTTGGTTGTTCCATGAAATGCTGAATGAAATAATTAAAGGCAGAAACTGTAAAATTAAAAGTTTAAGATTTACATAAAAATGAAAATTTCAATACAATATTTTTTAGGTCGGTCTTTATCTTTAAATAACATTGAGAGAAATTTGGATCTTTTTTTTCATGATTTTTTCTTGACTTACGAAATAACTGATTTATAGTTGGATTTTGTGAAATTGTTACTGTTTTGTTCAAACTTAAGGAAGCATTTTTTTGTCATACTAAATATTAACGGTTCGGAATGATTAAGCTTGCTAATCAGCTGTAACAATGTCTTAAATAGCTGCAAAAGGTTCATAAATTAATTGATTTGATGGGAAAATCTACCAATTAAATCTTGTCGTTTAATTTGAGTAGGAAAGATAAAAACAAAGATTTTCACTTAAATATGTTGAATTGTATAAGGAACTCGGTTGATGGTTGGTAAATCTTGAACTGATCCTTTATCAAGCTCTAAAGCCATGTTTTCTAATTCCCGTACTTGAATTGCTGATCTTTCATAATTATAACGAGTAAGTATTCGATAAAAGTGGGCCGCAAAAACAACGAAAATTATTAAAACAGGAATCAATATGATTGTTGAAGCTAAAGCTGCTCTTTTACCTGGTTCACCATTTGGCTGGCCCATTTCCCAAAACTTGACCCAACAAAGGATTGCGACCTCGATTAAAAATAAAAAAAGTCCAAAAACATTTGAAAACATCCAAGCGATTTCAATAAAAGTACCCATTTTTTCATGAGGTGAATCTCTTGGATCAACTCGTCCCATTTCTGAAGTTAAACAAATAGCCTCGATTGATGGCAGAATACAAATGGATATCATTAAAGCCAACATATGGACCGATACCAAAAGAACTGTACACAAACCAAAGACAATTAATAAGTTAGCTGGAATCGGGTTTTCTGGTTCATTGGCAAACTGAACTTCCACCATAGCAACCATGGCAAATCCTGATAGTAAGGCTGATGTTTTGGCTGAAGTTTTCAACTTTGAACGTTTCAATTGTAATCTCCTCCAGACTTGGGTATCAGCTTCGTAATTTGTATTCATCTTGTTATCGTCGATCACTATACAAGGAAAGCAGAACACACAGGATTAATTAACAAATCAGATGAATTGGAAGGTTATAAAAAAGCTGGGAAAGTTGAAATGGGTAAACAAAGTAACAGAATACCTTTTCAAACTTTGAGTTACAGTGAAACGTTACAAACAGATTAACCAATAATCTTAAGTAAACTGGATTTGACCAAATAAATTTAAGATAATGATAATGATTTTACCTTTATCTTTTCAATTGGCATTACTTTGATTTCATTAGTTTATTTCACGATGGTAAACAATTTTTACTTGAGTCTCATTAAACAAACGTTATGAAAATAAAAGAATCACAGTTTCCATGTTTAACATAATGATTTTTTTTGTAGCTGTTAAAAATCACAGTAGCTGAAACAAAACAATGGTGAAGACGGGAAGATGAGAGATTTGTGAGAGAGTTACGTTGAAGTGAATGAGTTTTACTCTCTAATTCCTCTTTCCCCTGTTGATTGATGATTATCCTAATTGTTTTCACTTGTATATCCATAAATTGTTATCAAATTAAGCTCCCTCATTGACTACATTACCCTTCCTCAATCATTATCATTATTTAACGCTGTCTTTTTCTCTATTTACTGATCAATCTTCAATCATCAGTTGATCTGGAAAACCCATGAACGTTACATCCAATTTGCTAGTATAGAATCTAACTAACCTCACTTTAATATTCAGTTGAAAGGCCAATTAAATGTTCTAAAACGATAGTTCTGAATAAAAAATCTTTCTTTCAAAATGAAATGCATTAAGATTGAGTAATGAAAGGTTGATTCATGTAAAAAATTAAAGAGTTGTACTTTTAAAGAGATTTTGCTAATTGAACATTGTTACGTGTTATGTGCCAATTTTATTTGATTAAAGTTAATTGATTATTATTCTAATTGACATTTTTGTGACAGAATGAAACTGTCTAATAAAAATTATAAAATATACTTACAATTTTTAGATACATTGAAACAGTAATTCAAAAAATGGATGCATTTGACGATAAATTAGAGTGAAAAGCTGAGATAAATAATTAGGATATTACATTTTAAACATAACATAAAGAATGTTTCGTCAATTTTTAGATCGTGATCTTTCAGGTCGATTACGATTATTAGCTGGAAATTCAGATGGCTTTTTCTTCTTTTTACTTGCACCACTTTGACCTTGCCTTAATCTAGCTTTATCATTTTTATTAATTTTGTCAAACGAAGTGGCGACTTCTGTGAGAAACGCAGACGGAGAGTGAGCGTCATCTTGAGATATATCGTTGACTTCATTTATTGTGTAGCTACCTCCAAAAAGCGCTTTCTCCAGAAGATCAGGCAACTTTTTCTGTTCAGCCAACATGAGAAGAAAAGTGTTTATGAACTCATCATAGTTGTGAATCCGGCGAGAATCATCGATACGATATTTCTTTCGCTTTTCTAATTCCTCCCACAAATTTTGTTCACATTCACTGATTTCGGCATTAAGAAGCTTTGACAAATCAATCAAATTTCTTGGTCCATAGGGCTTTGCGTTTGGTGTGGAAGGTTCTTTGGTTATAATCATTTTTTCAAATATTTTTCTGGTTTGAGGATCAGCCTTATTATCTCCAATCATTTTGAAATAAAATAAATTATTTGGTTTGTTTGTATCGAAATCATAGATCTCGTCTTTGTCGTTTGTGTTTTTTAAACAGTTTGAAGTTTTTTCAGATTCTACTGAAGGATCGACTGATAAACTATCTCCTGAAGGTTCACTATTTTGTAAAGGCACGTCAGAATTTAGCAATTTAGCATCAATGAGGCCTTCACAAGAAGTGTGACCATTGACCAAACCATCAGATGAAATCATTTGAGAAATGTGCAATGAATTGTATTCGATAGTCGACGGATATTTTGAATAGTTGTGATAATCGAAAGGTTCGGGCAAACGAGTTGGTCTCATTATTTTTTCTAAGGCTTCAAGAACAATATTTCTATTTGATTTTAAAATATTGAGCTTGTTAAAGTAAGTTGCTCTTTTATCGGGAACTACTGCCATTAAATTATAACGAATATCATGCTGAGGGGATTGACTATCTGAAAATCGGTTGGATTGAGTTTCCTCGGCTAACCTCTGTGTTATCACTCTTCTAAATTTCTCAGACCATTCTTCATCCTTGTCAACGGGTCCATGGTCAACTGGATATTTTTTTAATCCATCAAGTTCGTAAAGATGACCATTAATCGGCACATAGCTGACGAAATGAAATGAATCATAAGATGAACCTCTTTGAAGAGAATTATTAACTCTGGATGAATATGAAACTTTCTTTTCTGCAAACAAAAGATTGCTGAATTAGTGATTGTAAATTAAATATAAAAATGTTAAAGATAAATTTACCTATTCTTTCTTGATGAGAAGCATGCGAATTATGAGCTTTACACAACTCTGGTGTATTACTGATTGAGTAACCTTTATTCTCTGGACTCATATTTTTGGTATGATCTTTTAATCTGGTTAAAACCGGTCCCAAATCTATAGCTGGACAATTCAATAGCACACTAAGGATGGCATGAGTGGCACAGGAATTGGGAATGATTTGGTGGGCAAAAAACATTGAGCTGACTACATTTGCATCTTCAATAAATAATGGTTTATGAGCATTGGGATCCGATGAAGACGGATTATCTGAGACGGTGGATGATCCTGCACTTGAAGCATTGTTAGAGCTACTATGGAAGGAATGGTGGCGAGAGCGAGAACGGCGTTCTTCAATCCATTTGAATAAAAAAATGAATCCATAAACTGGTCCGTCTATTAAATTTGGTTTCTGTAGATCATAAATTTCTTCCACTTGTACATGCTTGCAGCCGAAATCCTCAATAAGCAGGGTAAACAATCCAGGATCGGATTCCAATTCGAGCCATCCATCGTTCAAATAATGAAAATCCATTACAACAAATCAACTAAACAACAATCCATGGATAAAAGACATACCAATGGAACCAATAATATTAAAAGTCATATCACATAAACAATATAGAAAATAAGATTTCACTGAGATCAAAGAATCGTTTAATTTGTTTTAGAATCCTAGATAAACGTCACTTTATGATAATTAACATCAAACATTAACTTTCAGGATTAACCATTTTAACCAAATCAGGTTATCTCAAAATACAATAACAAAACAAACATATACGTACTACACGCCATCTTTTAGTCTGACTTGCAACAACTAGAAAGCGGTTACATTAATTTTCTTGATAATCCTGTAAACTATATCATTGTTGGAATTTTGTTGATTAATCTTTGGGAAAAAACTGAAAAATTATCTGAAAAGGGGTGGAGAAGTAATTAAAGTGCATAATTCTTGCTATTATAAAAGCTCAACATTTTAAAGGAAAATCAAACACTTTCTTATTGTTGATGCAAATGATAAGAATCATTTTAATTGCGTCTTTCAAAACCGTTGGTATAACTGGAAGACTGTTGGGCTAATTAATTTATTCATTTTAAATTTAATTTAGAAGATAGATTTAGGAAAGTTTGAGAAACAGCCTGTTATGCAGCTTCTTATTTACGCACATGACAACATGACAACCATATCAGGGTAGCCCTCACGTGATTTTTCAACAACAAATCAACCTGAGAGACCCAACTACAAACTGTTTAACTAATTATCACTTATTAACCTCAGTGTTTTTTCTTGATTATTTTCTTTTAGCATTTATCAAATACTAATTACTCTCCTTTCTCCATTGATACCCTTCATACTTGCAACAGCTGAATTAAGAACCAAGTCTCTTTCAAAGAAGACCAGTTTTGACCCTAAATTGTTTTATACAGTGCTATTAATTAATTTCCTATTTGACTTTATCCAATTATAATTGATATTACTTTAATCATCCTTATTCATCTACACCATCTATCCGTATTCAGCTATTTATCTAGCTTTTGGTGTCGTAGGTGTCTGTATTTTTCTGTCGTTATTATTGCTACCTCTTCCAGTTTCTCTTCATAGCTGTCTCCTTTTTTTCTCTCTTTTTTGTTGATTGTATTTGTGTCTTTGCTTTGCTTAACAGTTGTAGTGCTTAAAGAAATATTTCAGCTGAATAAGGTAAGTGATTTGATACGGATTTATAGCTGACAATTTGAACTATCCAATTACAATGTTTTTAGAATAGAATCAAACCACTATCTTAGTATTTTGTGATTATGATATAAAAGATTGTTCTCCTTTTTTATCTTTCAAACAACTCAACTTATATTTTCTCTTGTTTTCCTTTTCCATGTTTTATTTGTGCAAATAGAGTATGGGAGCATTTCTAGAAAAGCCTAAAACTGAAAAAGTAACCGAGAAAGGCTTCGGAAATGGTTTACGATATGGTGTCAGCAGCATGCAAGGATGGAGATTGGAAATGGAAGATGCTCATTGTGCGGTTGTTGGTATAAACGGCTTAACGGATTGGTCATTCTTCGCAGTTTTTGATGGACACGCTGGTCCGAGAGTCAGTGCTCATTGTGCGGCCAATCTTCTTGAATCAATAATACAATCGGATGATTTTCGGAACCATGCAGTGGACTCAGCAAGTACTTCTAATGGTAAAGTCTCAGCAGATAAAGTGAGCCAAGGAATACGTGAAGGTTTCCTGAAGTTAGATGAAAAGATGAAAAAATTACCTGAAGTTGTATCTGGGGAGGATAAAAGTGGCTCAACAGCTGTATGTGTTATTATATCACCGACACATTTTTTCTTTGCGAATTGTGGGGACTCGAGAGCAATGCTCTCAAGGGCAGGTAAAGCACATTTCTCAACCCAAGATCATAAGCCTATCAATCCTAAAGAAAAAGAAAGGATACAAAGAGCTGGTGGAAGTGTAACCATCCAAAGAATTAATGGGTCATTAGCAGTATCTCGAGCTCTAGGTGATTACGAATACAAGCAAGTTGCTGGTAGAGGTCCATGTGAACAATTGGTTTCTCCTGAACCTGAGATCACTGTTCAAGAAAGAGACCCAAAATTAGATGAATTTCTTATTCTCGCTTGTGACGGAGTTTGGGATGTTATGACTAATGACAGTTTGTGTGAATTTGTTCTCTACCAATTAACAATTCAACCTGATTTAGAATTAGTAGCATCTTCCATCATCGATACATGTTTGGCTAAGGTTTGTTTATCTTTGGTTCCTTCTCCTTTAACTTTCCTTTCAGAAACATCACCCCATCATAAAAACATGAAATTTCCATGCATCACGCCATTCTTTCATTGGTGTCTTCTTGGTAGTGTAGTTTCCTTCACTAACTTGAAAATAATTGTATTTTACGGCATTTCTTTAATGCTGGATGTTATAATCATTAATAATTGGGTTGTGGTATTGAGATAGTATTCATTTGAATCTATTCTTCATCAGATAATTTAGATAGCATATTTTTCAATCAAAATTATTTCTAACAGATGTAAGACTAACAAATTTCATCAATTGCAAAGTGAGGTCCTTTCCGTTTCAAAAAACGAATTTCATTTCGGCCATTCACGCTGTATTTTCTCTCCCGCTCTCTTACTTCATTTTCCCTCTTTGCTTACAAATCTAATGAATTAATTAACCTGTTTTTAACTCCTCCTTTTCATTTTTTTTATTACAGGGAAGTAAGGACAATATGAGTGTGGTACTTGTTGTTTTTCCTGGTGCACCAGGAATTAGCGATGAGAACCAGAAAGCTGATCAAGAATGCAACCGAGAGCTAGAAGAGCATATAAAGGGTAATTGATTTATCCATATCGATATTATATGTGCAGTTAAACAGGACTTTTTATCAAAGCAAGTGAACTGCACTTTAACTGCATCACCAATTGAATCAAACCTGCGGTCTATGTTTTTTTGCACTTGCAATTTATAACTCAGCCATTTGAAATCATGCTTTCAAAACACTTGAATCCTATAATAGAATTCTGAAGTACTATTGATTCATAAACAAAAGTTTTCATAATGAGTCAAAACAAGAAAGGTGGTTTGTCAGTTAAAAGCTGTTCGCCTGTGAAAGGGTTAAGATGGAAACCTTGTAATCAATCTTCGATTTTAATTTACAAATGTTATGCAGATTTTTATGGTTAGCATATATCTTATGCTTTTGCGTGTTTAATTGAATTATATTCAAGTGATCATGCAATATCTAAATGACTTTAATTATAGCATAAGTCAATAATTTTCATTTTAAACTATTACGTTATTCATGCAGTTCTTATAAATTCATTATAATATGTGACTAAACTGTTAAGTCACTATCTTTTTGTCTTGTATTTTGTTCCAATTTTCACTGATTTTTCTTTATCCTTTCAGAGTTTGCAAATTTAAAACCAGATTTACCTCTCCTTAACGTCATGGCACATTTGCATCGTGAAGAAATTCGTAATCTTCCTCCCGGTGGAGGTATAGAGGCAAAGTAAGTAACGACTGGTACAATTCATTTGCACTGATCTAGTGCATCTTAATTTTCAAAGAACAGTTAAAAACTCTTTCTCTCTTTATCTTTTCACTTCAAGGCGAACTGTAATCGAGGAAATTTGTAAAAAATTAAGACCTCCTATGGTAGAAGAGGATGAAGCTTCAGGCAACCGTGCCCCCACCCAGGGTAATTATGGTAATCTTTACGACTCAGACTGACTACCTAACAATTCCGGCCTTGACACAAATTTGGTTCATGATAAAAGTAAAATAAAGTTGATATCATCACCATCGTTAATTACCGAATAAGACTTAAAACTCGATGATCATTTTCTATGAAACAAAGAAAGAGGAAAACCTTAATGAGGATATTTATGAGAAACAATTATGGAGACCAAAAAGGATGCTAGGAAATAAGCAACAACTTATCATCTCAATCAACTTAAAAACATAAACTTCAACCTGATCACTCATTTTTCATCTACATACCATACAACATACATGCATATACATTACACCAACAAAACATAAACGTTCACTTTCACTTTCTCTTCCTATTTTTTCCCTCTCAAACCTTATATCAGCAAAAGTAAGCAGTTAGTAACATCAATCCTTTAAAAAGAAAATCAGTTTTTCGAGTGTGGATTTTCAGCTCACTTCAAGATCGAGCTAAAAGAGAGACATCTTTAAGGAAACTAAATCAAAGGAGATAACTATATCTGGAAAAGAGCTACAATTACGATTTACTTATGTTACCTTCCCATATCTCCGTCAATTTTTTTCCTTATCCATTCCCTCTTTATCTCTATAACTCATTATCTCCGCTTCATCCTTTGTCCCTTAATCCTAATCCTATCTCTTTCTCTCTCTTTATAAATATATTTTTTTTATTTCCAATGTATAATGAAAATTATTGCCGAAAGCTGTCTCAAAAATTATTTGTAACAGTTTAAGACAAAACTCAAAATCAAAAAATAGTCAAAATTTAACCAAAACAGACTTTACCTGAAGATAAACCTACCGTCGCTCAAAAAACTAACTACTATCAGTTTAGCAATCAATCTAATTCTTCCTCTTTTGTCCGTTTTGTAAATTTCTTCCCATTCAATCCATCCAACTCACTTTAACTCAATGGTCCGACCATTTTAATGACAGTTTCGTATGCAAAACGCAAACTAAACTGGTCTATTTTCTGTCAACAGTTTTGTAATTACTCAGTTTGACACAGATTATCAGCAAATTCGAGTTCAATTTATTGTCTTCTTCTCAGATCTTCTTGCACACTCAGATCCTTTCTGACAATTTGAAAATCGGACCAAAAATGCAAAGCCAACTTTGTTATGATAAAAAAGAGTTGTGTCTGTAAAAAATTGTATCTATTTTTAATTACAGTCAATCCACATTACAAAGACCCAAAATCATCATCAAAATCAAAAAGACCAAAAAATAAAATCCTTAGCTTTTGACTAATTTAACAAATCCATTGAAAAGCCGTGTCAAAATGAAACAAAACTGTTGCTTGAACGGTCATTAAAAGTTCGAGATTTGACCAGAATTGGATTATTAATTTGTTATTTGCCAATAAATTGGAAAATATACCTCTAATTATGATTTTGGGCGATCACAAAAACCCTTAGATGTACATGTTTTCAAAAAACTTCAAGTGACTAAATATTAGCTCTGAAGTTTAGTCGACGGAACGGGAATAATGAAGAAGAATATGACTTCTTGAACAACTCGAAAAGGAAAAAATCGTGCATCATCCGTAAGAATAAATCAAAATTAAATGCTCTTCGACCTTGCATAACCTTTTAAATACAACTTAATGTACCGTAGTTGCGCGTATTATAGTACTGGGCTTAAAAATGCGTGGTTCTCATCTTTTAGTCCATAGATGCTCGTTCGTGGAGCCCATGGGCTAAATATTGAGAAGCTAACTTTTGCAATTTGCCCAGTTTTAAGCCCATTTCTCCACAATTGTCTACCAAAATGTAAACAATACCTTAAAAGCGAGCGTTTTGACCTTTTTTACTCTTTTTTGTGATTATCACTTACGCATGCTTTAATTAAAAAACGCCAAGAAAAATGCCTAATTCATTTTCAAGCCCAGGGCTATAATACGCGCGACTACGGTAATATTAATTTGGTTTTGTTTTCTCTTTTTTTTTATTATCCTTTTAACCTACTAATTTAGCCATTGTCAAATTAATCTAAAAGGCTGCAACCTAAATTAGAGATTTCCAGTTCTCAGTTAGACATGGAATCTACTGGTGACCTTAAATGGTGATTTTTGTGTTCTTATTCAAAATACTTTGCTTCTCAAATCATTATCGTTTAAATTAATTAACTCTACTTACATTGTGCGAGCAACATTAGACACTGACGATGAGTATTCTTGCCGTAAGAAGTAATAGAGATTAGATTAATGATGGTTTTCAACTTTTAATTAACTATTCTTTTGCTGTTTGCTAGTTTTGTTGTATTTTTTTTTTGTTCAAAGTAAACGCCAAGTCAGGTCAATTACAATTTACTGTTTAAACTAAAATTAATTAACCTGAAGAAGCAATAAAATTACATTGAAATTAGCAATATTTTTCTACTCTTTAGACTGTGAATGGCCTGAATCTTTAAAGGGGACGAAAAGATTGAAGCAAAGGTGAAATTATTGAATCGATTCATTTAAATAACTAGATTAGGTTAAAATCAAAGATGAGTTGAGTGGTAAATTCATTTTTAGGGATAATTTTATTGAAAGATATTTCTGTGAATACGAAGAGGCCTATATATTTCCATCCAGGATCATGTTTTTCATGGAATCGCTTCACTCTTGTTCGTCATCAGTGCTCTCTGGTCCGTCTCATTTTTATCTGATACATCACTAACAGCATATAAAATTGCAGCGGTAATACTTGACATCTTTAGGTTATTTTATTAATGTTACTGATCCTGAAAATTTTCTTACAGATATTTGGTTTTGTTTCATCTCTGTTACATGCTGCTCATTGCTTCTTTTCTTACTCCACTCATTCCTATGAATCAGCTTGAAGTCGTGTGAGCATTTGCGCTGGCAACTTTTAATCCATAAATGGACTTTATTTATGAATATTTCATATATTCACAAGTTCATCGAATTTTCTATTGCCTTGATAACGTTACGATGACTTTTGAAAGATTAAAATTTTGTTGTTTGCAGGCATTTCAAATGTTTGCATGAATTTGAAATTAAATTATTTTCCAGTTTGAATAACATCTCGAGTATCTCGAACACCCCAATCTGGATCCCTAGATCTTAAACTTCGATCAAAAGCAACATTACTCTCAGGACTAAGAACACCATCAACAGCAAACGGTCCATACAAAATTATTAAACCATCGTTTTTCAATAGCTCAGCTCCAGCACGAAATAGACCAATGGTACATGTATAAGGAGATATATGGATCATATTGATATTCAAAATGAAATCATAACGTTGCTGAGCTACTTGTTGTGGCCAACATTCGATAGGTTGGGTTATATCGACTAATTGCGCTGGTTTGACTCTAGTTTTGGCTTGTTCACAAGATTCGCGGTGAGCTTCAATTGACTTCAGTGAATCAGCATCATACTCAGTCGGCTGCCATGTAATATTTGGAAAGTGTTGAGCAAACCAAGTAACGTGCTGTCCAGATCCAGAAGCGACTTCCAAGGCACTCAACTGTTTGTCAGGGGAAAGAACTTTTCTTAAAATGGATAGAATAGAGTTCTTTTTACGCTCTGCTGCAGGAGCATTCAGAATTCTGACAATTACAAAAACCAGGCCAATTTTTATCGGAAAACTCAACACTAATCAACGAACAAATTCAGTTAAATATATTAGATTACCATCGTTTAATAAAAATGGCTGATGATATCAATAATATTGATTCAATATTATTATGTTGTTGTTATTATATTTATGGCTGGGATTTGCAGTTTTAATTGTAAACGATAATGATTCAATAATAATGTTTTATCATTTTGACTGGAGAAGCATCATCACAGGAAGCTGGTTGACATTCCTCACAATCATAATAATGAATGAAATCCTTTTAGATGTGTTTAATTGTAATTTACTTATTGATACAATAAACTTTTTCCATTCAATTGTATAAAAGACATTTCATTCAAGATATAAAATAAAAAATAAGACTTATTTTTTCAACTGAACATTGCCACCGAACTGCCTAAAAATAAGACTCTTGAAATGAAATCTTTTCAACTAAATATTGGTTCGACTTCTTTTGTTTCCACTGAGCTTTTAATAGTTTAAACTGGACACTTGTTTCTGGTTCCGGTTTTTGTCTTTTAGGGTAAAAGTTTTGAATTCAAGTTTCAGTTGTGAAAAGCATTTCTTTGTGAGTCTTTTGTGTTCTTCTTTGCTTCAAGTTGATTTTTTTTGCCAAGTCTTTTCATATGCACTCTTTGAAACCCATTTCTTTCACCGGAAATAATTTTTATTCTTGCCAATGGATAATTCACTGAAAAATATTGAAAAAGAGGATAACTTAGATAAAGGTGAGTCTATTTATTTAATGAATCATGATAATACAGTGATGTTATTAAAACTTTTCGATAAATTATTTAGTTACCATAAAGGTTAAGGTTGAAGATGAAGGATATCATGATATAGTAATAGATTGGTCGGATGGCAGTTCTCCATACAAAGATCAGCAAGTTATTAAACAGGTAAGCCATTTTCTCATTTTTGATTATAACTTAACTTCAGATTAAACTTGACATTGAATTTTATCTTGACAGCTTTCGACGATAATCGGAATTCCAGTCGAATTAATCTGGCTGACTGATTTAGTTTATGCGCCTAATAATTATTTTGATTTACATAATATTGAACATGAATCATTCGATCCTCAGTTTTATGAGAATGATGAGCCTGATGAGAATGCGCCTGATTTAATGCCGTGTAACTTCACCAGAGAGAACTGTTTGGGAAGGTTGAATGATGGTGATCGCTTTGTTTTGAGGTCTTATTTAAATTGGAAGCTGGATGGCTGTTTCGATCTAACCATAAAATTGTATAGCCTTGATAGTGAGTTTTACAATGAAAACAATTGTACTGAAAACTATTGTCATTATTCAAATACGAGAACTTTTATCGATAGAAGAGTATCAGTTGCTACAAACACTGAGTTACGAATGATATTACGAGCAAAGTATGCAGAATTACCTGCTATTGTAGACGTTGCTTCGTACGAGGAAAATTATTCGCAAAGAAGGAGAATCTGGAGAGAGTTGGACGCCAAGGTGTTCTTTTGGGGGCATCGGTGTATTAGCATCTCGAGATATGATTATCGACATAATTCTCCCTATTCACGGACTCGAGGTTAACTTTTATTGATATTTTATCCTCATGTGAAAATGGACGATTATTTTCGCTCCAGGAAACGAAACATGGTGCTTATCATCAATGACATGCTCGCCACAATTCCAATATCTCATTAATAAACAAGCAGATTGAAGTAATCATTGTAATCATTTTAGATTATTTAAAGTATAATATAAATTTATATCATGAAACACATCACAAAATAGCCAATTCTATGGAGTATTTGAAAATTTTCCATTCAAGTCTTCAATCACAAGACCACCAAGACTCTTGAAATGAAATCTTTTCGACTTCTTTTGTTCCTATCATGTTTGAACTATCATATGAAGGCCTGATGAACTGTTTCCTTTGCTCAATCATTGTTAAGATCAGGAATGATTTGATCAGACAGATTTATGATTTATATGTCGGTAATGAATTTTTTATGAAAATCATTATTTGAATGGAGAATGAATTGTTTCCTTTGTGAGTCAATTTGAAATTAAAAAACTAAAAAGTTCCTAAATTAGTAAGGAATGCTGGTAACTCATCAGTAAGCATCTTAAACCAATCGATTTATTTACCTCATTTGGCTAATTTTGCTTCAAAATACGTAAATGGCTAAGATTTTTACATCTATCAGTTTTGAAATATAGTAGTTTGCATTACACTCTTAATCGATTATTTATCAAACAATTAAATGTTTTAAGTTGATAATTAAATCTTTTGATCATCTGGATTGGGTGGACCTACAAGTTGCCGAATTGATTTTGGATTCACTAAAAACCTTTCATCAAATGATCCTCGCTCATTGATCATCATCACTGCAGTTGATACATATGAATGGTCCTTCATTTGTTCAGCAGAAGGTCTTGATTCGTATTTAATCAATTGACGGACAAAATCAACAGCTAGTGGATCTTGGCATGCTTGATATAGTTTCTCATGCCAGATCAGTGAAGTATCGTTCTCGTCAAATACAATGATTACTTTATTATAATCGGGCATTTTAACCGCCCATTCAGTTGATGGTTGACCCAAAGATTTGACTACAACACATAGTTGTTCAATATCTGATTCACCTTTAAATAACGGCCATTTTTGATTCATTTCAGCAACAACACAACCAACAGACCATAAGTCAATCGACCAGTCATAATCATTTGATCCGTACAGCAACTCGGGCGGTCGATACCAACGAGTACAAACTTGATGAGACAATAAACCATTTGATTGTGGCAATACATCCGAGGATCCCAGTTTAGGGTCACATCTATTTGAAATCGTCGACTGATTCTGGTTCAATGTTTGTCCTGGTAAAAGTCTGGCTTGACCAAAATCAGCCAATTTCAGGATTCCTTGCCAATCGACGAGAAGATTACTTGGTTTTAAATCACGATGAATTATTGAATTAGAGTGACAATAAGATAGACCATCGAGAATCATATAAGTATAGATGGATCTTTGGATGTTGGTTAAATTGTATTCATAAATGAAAGTAGTCAAGTTAACTGGATATAAAGGAAATACCATATTAACAGACGAGCCTTGTACAAAAACATCCAATAATGGAGTGACCTATCGTTTGAAATTTACGGCATATGTTAGTATTGGCATCTAAAATTGTAATGTCAACTGCGATTTTTGTTATGAAACTTACATTCATATGTTTGTTTAACAATTGTAATGATTTGATTTCCCGAATAACTGAAATGGACAAAGATTTTTTCCTTATAAAGATTCTTTTGATAGCAAATAGCTTCTCATCGCGGTCCTCGGTTGACCTCAAATCAGTCCCATGGTTAGATGATCGAATTGCTTTAAGGACAATTCCATGTGCCCCAGCACTTATATTTCCAATAATTTTGTACTTGTCCATTCACAATTATCTTATCACTGAATAAAATAAATCGGGATAACGAAATGCTAGCTTGGTAGTCAATGGATACTTTGTTTTCATTTTATTTCTTGATCAGTTGAAACAAATGAACCATCTTCTTTGATAATAACCTAAATAGCTATAAACTGTTTAAATATTGGTGGCTTTTTCATTCTTGGTGAATCAAGTGTTTATTGATCTTAAGTATGAATATTAAGCTTTTTTACTAATTTTAGAAAGTTTCAACATGTGGATTACAATTTAGTTATGGTTAGTGATTTATTTATATTAAATTGGATCAGATTCGACTTCTTTTTGGCCAGATATTTTCAACTTTCAAATAACTGAAAATCAATTCAAGCAACTTACAAGTTGAAATGTCGCTTCCTTCAAATCTTGAATTTGGCGCTGCGCATTAGTACAACAGTTGTACAACAACTGTGAGCAACTTTGCTTTGGTGATTTGGTAAAGCTGAAGGTAGCTTTGTTGATTTCTGTTGTTTTGTCTATCAGATTTATTTCATCGATGGATAGTTTGCTGAATTATGTATCAATGAATTAGGATTTCAATTGATTATATCCTTCCCTTCTTTTTCTATCTCTATACCTAATTTAGACCAGTTCATTCCTCCATTAAACCAACTACATTCACCAATTAAATGTGTGCCCGTAGAGGCAGAATACCTCACCATTCCCATCATCTTTATCTTCATAGACGAGATGAAACCTACTCATATATTAGTCCTTGTGTTAAATATTTCCTATTTTTCTTCAATCTCATATTTTGGGTAAGTAATAATCTAAATAAGACCAATATTAGGGCCAAAGATTTTGATTAAAATACTAGTATTTTTTTAGATTGACCCTTGTTTGCTCGTGTCTTTGTTCATTAAGCATCAATGTACATATGCGTTAACTTTTCCTGCCTTTTCCCTTCCTGTTATTTTTTATTATGTTTTTGTTGAATTTCTATTAATAACCAATTTTTGTTATTTTATTCCAAATTATATTGAATTTTGTTAGCTTATTGGTGGAACCTTTATGGCCTTGGGGGCTTGGTCCTTCCTTGAAGAATACCCGGAAACTGATTTGGCAAAATTTGAAAGCGTTTTAGATATTTTCATTCATGTCTCCCTGGCTCTCGTTATTCTCGGAATGATCATATTCTGGATGAGTCTTGCTGGGTGTCTAGGGGCTTTAAGAGAAAATTTATGCTTTCTTAAATTAGTAAGTATTGCTAAAAGTAAAAGAAACACTGAATCCATCAGGTGATTGCTCTATACTAAGGGTCATTGCCTCATTCACCATATATTTTTCATTTTTGGTCTACTTTAATCTTGTATTATTTTATTGATAAGTGGTCCTGTTTTCGGATCATTTCCAATTAGAATTGTTATCAGTATTTTTTTTATAAATCATATCAATCAGAACGTTATCTGACATAAACTTGTCAAATTGATTCCTTTTTTGCTAATGTTTTATTTTATTTTTCTTTCACAGTATTCATTGATGTTACTCCTTCTATTCATTGGTGAAATAGTCCTATCAACTGTTGCTTTCATCTTCCCTAACACAGTTTCCTATTTCCTGAAAGATAAACTCTCGAAAGATCCCATCATGAAATATAGAGATGATACCAACCTGCAAAACCTGATTGATGTTATGCAAATCAACTTTAAATGTTGTGGTATATCAGATCAAGGTTATAAAGATTGGAATCGCAATATATATTTCAATTGTAATGAATCTAATCCAAGTCCAGAGAGATGTGCTGTGCCTTTCAGTTGTTGCCGAAATAATAAAAACTTTGATGTAAGTGCTAATTCACAATTTACAAGTTATACTTCACCGTTGCTTTAAAAAGAGTACAACATATAAAGCATATATAAAGTATATATTACTAATACAATTTTAGTTGCATAATATTCACTTATATTAACTCTATTAATCAATTCCTTCCTATAAATCATCCTTTAGTAGTTTCATGTGCTTTCATACATTTGTATGCTTTTTTATATCAACATTAACATTGAAAACTTGTGCCAAAAACAATTAATTTTTTTCTAAACAACTATCTTTTGTTTATTTTACAGAGTGGTTTGATAAACAGTATGTGTGGTTATTCTTTCCAGAATATCTCCTCGGTGGTTCAAGTAAATAGATTTATTTATACTCGAGGTTGTATAGAAGCAGTGACGGAGCTTTTTGAAAAGAACATGAATTATGTTGCTGGAGTATGTCTTGCTTCAGCAGTTGTCCAAGTACGTATAAAATTTAAATTTTTTTATGCGAAATGAGTATAAAATTACTCAGCGTAATGATGGTCAGTGCAGTCAATGAAAGAAATAAATTCATTGTTATAATCAAAGAAAATGACTTAGCTTTATAAACACAGTCTCTATCAATTCAGCCAAGCGTTCATTAACATTGATCAAACTGAAAAAATTATAATATCCTGTTATTTTATTCTCAATTGTCAATGGGTGGTTTTCTGATTAACTGAAGGTTAGTGCGGAAGTATTCCGTCAATCTTTTTCTCTTCCATCTCATCCTTTGATTCAATGGATCTCTTTCTTTTCTCTCTGCATCTTCATTACGTTATTGCTCATTATCCGTCTTTCATCCGCTTTTGATCAGAAGTTTTTTACTTGCACGTGAACCAAAATTACTCAACATTTATTAATAATTTTTTATTTTTTTCAGCTTTTGGCAATGTTTTTAGCTAGATCTTTACAAGGACAAATCATGGCTCAACAAAGCAGATAACGAAGACTACCCTCATCAACAGTGTAAATACTTAAAGCATATTTGATAAAATGTACATGGAAGAATCTTCATTTAATGTTCGATGATTTTTGAGAAATCATGACGATTATGGTACAACTTGAACAAGTCGCACTTTCAGAATGGTGTATTGTCTCATTCTCATTCTCGAACTTCATTCCGAGAATCGTGACCTTCTCCTGCCAATTTACTCTTGCGAGAATCCTTTCCATGTAAAAGCCTGAAAGTATTTCTCGCCTTTTCATCCTATCTTCCATTATTTTCTTGCTCTTTTACCATCTTCCTGCTCCTGAAAATCTCATACTCAAATCATGTTTTAGATCGTACTTAAATCTTTTTTTCCAATTTGTTTCGCTTTTTCTACGACCAATGATCAATTCAAATTTGTATTGTATTGTAAAATGATTTTTCTAATGAAAAATTGTTTCATATCCTATAAATATATAAATACATAAATGTATCGATATAATTAATTTAGTTTCGATTGATTATTAGCTAGGTAACAATCAAATTTATTTATGTCACTCAATGGTTTGATAGATGACCATTACAGCCTTTTGTCAAGTCCATTGATTTGATTTGAAACTGATAGATCAGTGATGATTTGACTTTTAAGAGATACTTTCAGCTCTACCATTGGAGTTGAATAACTTGAGTTATCAATGACAATTTGAGATGTTGACAATGTCGGTACTGAGAACGGATTATTCGTTGATGATTCGTCCACTGAGAGCTATGAAACTACTTTGATTCACAGATGAACTGGTTGAAAGATTGGAAGAATTTGATTATAAATTTGAAACTATTTTAGAACTGGAAGTGACTTCGCTCTGCTAAGGCTTCGGACACTGGACATTCACCAAAATGCGATGATAAAGCAGCCCTTAATCATTCAATATTCATCATCTTCTAATGTAGTATGATGATCAATTTTATTGTCTATGATGATTTTAATATCAGCGCACCAAATTTACTGGAAAAGAGCAGAATGGAATTCGAAGAAATAAGACTGAACTTTTATCTTATTTCACAAGTTTCGATGCCATATCGTTGTAAAAATTGATTATTGAACATAAGATATAATCCAAGTTGATATTTAATCAGATTCGATGAAAAAGTAAATAGAAAAGTAATTAAAAATAGGTATATTAAACAATCTTAATGTTGATTTTACAAAGTGATTATGACAAGGCGAAAATTTTACATGGGCTCACTGATGTCTAATTCTTCTGATTGATGAGTTCGTTTAATGGATTCACTTTCGTTTGAATCAGACTTCAGTTTCCTTTTCAATTTGAATAATCTTTCTTCTTCATCATCAGAAAAGTCAATATGTTCTTCAGGAGGTTCATTATCATGCTTCCATGAGGCATCAGAACCCTTATTGGCCAACAAATCTTTATAAAAAACATAATTAGTTAACGGAGCTGGCCAATGAGGAATGAAATAAACTGGACTATTAACTTTTACACCTCTGTTAGCAATATCATCAATGGAGTTGAATCTAACAGCGTAATATGGGTCAACAACAGGTCCAAAGGTATCAAATATCTTTCCCAAAGGCAAAGAATCACGAAGAAATAGGACTGAATCAATGTCTAATGGAGGCTTACCTTTGAAAGAAACAACAATCACCAATTTACCTGTTATACTAGAAACTCTACCAATCTGATCCAAATCTTCTAGATTAGCCTTCAAGTCTAAGGGTTCAACAGGAGGTAGCTCATCCAAATCGATTTCTCCAGCTGTTTTGATGATTTGTTGATGAGCAAATGAATCGACATCCAAATCAAAAAGTTCGTGATCATCAGTTAAGGTGGATTCAATTTGAACATTGTCTGTAGACATGCGATGTTTACTCCTGGTTGGAGATGTAGATCTTGATGAGCACGCAGACGATGAAGATGAAGATGATATATCAATTTCATCTTCGTTCATGATTAACTTTAACAATAAGCCGAACTTGAACCAAAGTTGTTAGTTTAAGGGTAATGTTGATATATTATTATCTGCAAGCATGGTAAAGAGACCATAGAAACGAGCAGTTTAAAAAAAATTACTCTTTGGTTGTGCGCATGAGCTAAAAAATAAGCTGATTCTGAAAAAAATCTTAATTTGGTTGTCATTTGCCTTTTCTGTTTGTTCCTCGTTTCGGTTTGAATAGTCATTGAAATGGCTCCATATTCCAATTATCCGGTTAACAGTTAATTTGGTCTGATTTTTGAACTCATCTACTGTTTTTCAGTGATTCAGTGGTCAACTTTATCTGTGGTTCAAAATTGTTTCAATAGCTATGTTATCACTCTCATCTCAATTTCAAGATGTTACAGTTGTTTCAGATTGGCGCTTGGTTTTTATTGGTATTTTTTCTCTCTCTGACCACCTTCGGTTTCACCTTTATTCTTCTCGTCCTAAGCTCATTAATAGCTTCTATAGCAGGACTTTATTTAGCCTTGCATGTTTACATGCAAGAATGTCGCGCGAATGGTTCGGAAAATTATGCAAAGCTAAGCCAGCTAAATATATTTCCTACAAGGAAGTTCCTCAAATTATCGAGTCAAGGAAACCAGCGTTATCCTGATTATAATCCGTTAAAACCACCTTTAGTTCGATGGGACTCTCTGAGTGGTGATCCAGTGATTGATGAGCAATTAAGAGAAATTATAGAGTTACTGTTTAGAGACATAGTAGTGCCATGGTTTTCATCTATCTCTGATAGAGATGATGTTATTGATGACTTGAAAAATATTGTTTTTACTGTTGTACGAAACATAAATTCCAGGTATTACTTTGCTTTTTTATGGACATGACTGTTGAAATAATTATTAACCAATTTTCTTTCTTCCCTTAGAGTCAACCAGATTGACAAAGTCCATTATTTAACAACCCAACTAGTCGATGATTTTGCTTCACACCTTCGCCTCTATCGTTCAGCTGAACAACGACTGAGGATACAAAAACTTCAAGGTAAACGTCATTCCTAAACAACTAACTGTTCATAAGTGTACAGTTAGTTTTTTTCACCTGCTTTTACTTTTTGCATAAATCATTTTCGCAATTGAATATGTTGAACGAAATTGTAATGGGCAAAAACAACTGAATCTACATTTTGAATGTTTTAAGCAGCAATGCTGTGATTTTTTCCCGATCTCCATTGTCACATTTCTAAAAATTTTAATCTTTTTACTTTTTCTTTTCAGATGCCAATGCAAATCTTCTATCTATTTTCTTTGACCTAGAATTTCAAATGGAAAAAAATAAACTTTGTAGAGATGTTGTCAGCGAACATAATGAAACTTTCCTAAGTATGAATTGATTATTTCTAAATGCTATTATTTCAAATTTTAATATTTATTTTATTCTTTTATTTCAGACTATTTAACCAGAATCTGTGATACCATTATGTACTTGCTTCTTCCTCTAGACACTTTTGACAGTCGTTTAATTCGTTATTCTCTCCAGCATTTAATTGTACATTCAATTTTATACCCTTTCTTTGAAATGATCTCGGATCCTGATTTCATCAACCAAACTTTAGTGTCTTTGTGTAAAAATAAGGCAAACCAGCCTTCCACTCCTGATAATTTTCTTACCATCATACGAAATTGTGATGATACTGATGAGTTGAATGCTGTTCTTGAGATAGTTAACAAAGAAATAGCTATTCAAAGGTCACGCGACACTGGAGGTGATGATGATTTTGAAATTAAACAACAGCTGAGCAGTTTACTTTTGGTTCAATCTGTTATAAAACAGCGCTTCAAGTGCCTTAATGAAGGAAGTTACGATGAAGTTGATACAAATGGATTAACTATGAACTTGGATCTACAGAAATTCACAGGACCTGGCTCTAAACTATTCCAAATTCCATTTGACGTTGTTCTTAAAAACAATATCGCTATTTCATATTTCATTGAATACATGGCAAGCATTGGTCAGCAAGGATATGTTTACTTCTACCTAAATGTTGAAGGTTTCAGAATTTCTGCTGAACAGCAGTTAGCTGAAGCTGCTATTACTGGACAAGCTTGTGCTGATAGCCAAAGCTTGCAGGAGGCTGCAATTAATATCTATGACACTTATTTGAATCCAGAAAGTCGAAGTAATCATAAAATCAAGATCGATGAAGACATTGCTTGTCGTATCTATCACAGAATTAAAAACGAACCTTTGTCAGAAACTTGGTTCGATGAAGCACAGGAGCAAGTTTTACAAGCTATGAAAGACAATCCAAATCTTTTTCCCAAATTTAAAGTATCGATCCACTATATAAAGCTTTTAAGTGAACTTGATTTATTAAAAGAGGCAGCTGTTAACCACAATAACAACAATAATAATCACGGCCACATTAACTCACTAAGTCATCGTCAAAATTCCGACGAGGATTCTCTTTCGATAGACTCCAGGTCCAGCATTGAAAATGATTGTGTTAGTGATTCTTACATTGACAATCCATTTTGTGCTACAACAAAGACAAATGAAGATTTTGGTCTCAAAGCTGAAATAAGTAATACGGGAATCGTTCGTGAGTTTGGTAACTCCTATGGCGTTTACTGTATTTCTGTCAGTCGTCGAGAATCTACCAATGAGGAAGAGAAATGGTGTATTCTTCGACGATATTCTGATTTCGATTCTCTTCACCAAGTCCTTTGCCAAAAGTTTGAGACCGAAATAAGAAACAAACTGTTTTTACCCGGTAAGACATTAAATTTTCATCACTCATTTCCCACTTACTATTAATGCAATTTTTATTTTATTTGCAGGAAAAAGACCATTTAACAATGTAAATGTTGAATTCTTGGAACAACGAAGAAATTTACTTAATAATTATTTGCAACAAATTATCCGACTATATGATCAGGGTAATGTTGCCGGACTCAAAGATGCTGTGAATAAATTCTTGGAGCCAGGAAACTATGATAAAGGAAAAACTAGTCAAATATTTTCCAAAGCTGTCAATAATCTAGTGGTCAATCCTTTTAAATCATCTGTAAAATCTGTCGGATCCGTAGTCAAAGTAGGCTCTGACAACATTAGAGATGGTTTCCAAAAACTTGCTCGATTAGGCTCCATCTCATCTAACAGTAGTGGAGTTTCATCTGCTAGTTCAACAAATTATAATCGCTCAAACGGTCGTCAACGACCGTCTTTAAGTCCTTCAGCTTCAGTGCAATCAAATCTTTCATATCCTGAAATAAATAGTGACAAAGTCGGAGCAGCACTCGAATCTGAGACTGAAATTGACAACATACCTTTAAGAGTCATGCTTCTATTAATGGACGAAGTTTTTGATCTGAAAAGCAAAAATCTTTGGCTTAGACGTCGTATTGTTGCTGTTATTCGTCAAATAATTAAATCAACATTTGGAGACACCATAAATCGTAAAATATTGGATTTTGTCGAAGACCTTACATCTGCCTCTGCCATCAGTGATTACCTAAAATACTCAAAAAGCTATTTTTGGCCCAACAATGGACGCCTTTTATTAACTCAGGGTGAAAGAAATCATAACACTAAAAAGAGGACAAAAGTGGCAGCCAAGTTGCTACTATTATCAACATTTTCCGATGAATTAAAGCATATCATAGGAACTGAAACTGCTAGAAAGGGTTTACTCTGCGTTTTTCAAATGTTTCAAAATGAAACTCTAAATCGTCGTTTAATGTTAGTCTTGTTTGAAGGACTATTACAGCAATTATTTCCAAATAATTTTTTCCCTCTTATCTTGTCAAAAATACATTCTACATCCCCACGAATGCAAGAATGGCTTAAAACAAACGAATCAGATATCAGCTGGCCTCCTAATTTGAATCATTTCCATGGTCGCACGGCCTCTTCATCTGCACATTCATCAAATAAATCATCGCCCCTTCATGGAAGAAGACGATAGAGCATTTATACAATCTAGTTATAAATTTAAATTATAATTTGAAAACAATTCATTCGGCTACTGCTTTTTCAAAACACAAAAAAAAGATGTGTTCAACTCTTTCATTTTTATTTTGAATAATCTCACAATTCAGTTATGTTCCTTAACGGTTACCTTCTAATTTTAATTGAAACCAAAAACATGTTGATTTTACCAAGCCTTATATTTGTTTTTTTGCAATTTTAAATTCCATACATATTTTTATTGACAACATTTCATGAATTTCCAGATGAATGTTTTTCATAATAATCTGGTAAAAGTTGAAATAATATTTGTTCAAGAATGCTGTTAACTTCAGGGCCACAATTTTTCTTTAATAATCCTGCCCTACAAATTGGACATGTTGTTACTGAAGATTCAATTGTATGGATAAAACAATCCTGTACGTACAAAAAAATTAAATGATGCATTAGTATTGTAATCTTATTGAACTATTCTGATATTATCAATTCGCTAAAAAATGTTACCTTGCACATATTATGAGAACAGAAAGTTGTAACGGGTTTGAAAACAATCTCCAGGCAACAAGCACATCTAAACGATTCTTCAACTCGAGACAAGAAAACCTGATCCAAAAAAATTAATTCAATTTGAAAAGTAGAATTAAAATCAATATGAACTTACAAGGTGTTAGATGAATAATTCAAGATAAATTGAATTAACTCAAAACAATAAATATTTACCTTCTCGCCTTCAGCAGTTGATTTGATAATCTCTTTCCAAAGATGTGAATTTTGTTTATCTTGCTGAATCAAATCAACAACATTTGATGGTAATTTATAAGGAGTGACTTTTAACCGTTTGACAATCAAATCATTCTGATCAATATGATCAACTTTTCGTTTCTTTGATGATCTTTTAGGAAAAGTTTCAATGAAACCCGGAGGTTCAATCAAAGATAAACCCAGCTTACGACTCTGTCGTTTACCTTCTTTAGTCCATGGTGAGGGTGCAGTATCATCACGGCGAAGAAGAAATCTCCAGATCAACAGACCATTATCCTTCCTTTCAGGCCAATATTTAACTACTTTGTAGGTACCGTCGTATCTAACGCCAATTTTAGGAAGATAGGGTGATTTTTTGGTAGATCCGCGCGCATTTCCACTTCGTAAAACTCTCACTGGTTTACCTAATCTCCAGTTAGTCCCTGAGTTGGCTCCTTCATTTGAAAATGGTGCTGCACAATTAATAGCCAACGCTTTGTTACACCGAGTCAGTTCTTGATCCTTGATTTGAGGACCGCCAACCCTACATTTAGTTGTTGATGAATCTTTTCCTCCCGATCCAGTAAAATAGATCTCATCACCCAGATCAATATCATCATCATAACCACAGCAAAAGACGATGGAAAAGGCTCCAACAGATTGTTTACCATGAATACCGGCAACTAAAGGAGTGTGAACTCCGGCCTCTGAGGCTTGAAAACGAAACCTCCAAATGGTTCCAACCGGTATTCCAGGTATTGGACCGAAATGATTTTTAGGAACAACTTCAGAAACCTTGGTTCGACCAACACAACTAATACCACGACCCCAATTATTTATCAACTTTTCAGGAACTGTGGATGTTAATAGTCCACCATTAACATCAATCACATTGTTAGATGACTTTGTCGATGCTTTTCGTTTCCTCTTTAATCCTTTAGCCAGTCGTGAAGCCTCTTCTTTCATCTCAATATCAATAGCATCTGTATTTTTACAGTTATGACAATACCAATCTTCATCTTCCGGCGGAAGCCTTTCAAGGGGTTGAGGTAAACAACAAAGATGAAAGATATTGTTACATTCATCACACACAATTTGCTTCTCGGGATCAGCTTTAGATCCACATTGGCAACAAGAGCATTCAACGCAAGGTGTTTCCGGATCATCTGAACACTGTGTACATTCAGCAACAGTAGGTCCTAAAATAAGATGATAAAAAAACAGAAACAGAAAACAATGAACAAAAGTTCGATCGTTATTACCCAAAGAGTACCAAAAGTATACTCTTTGATATCCCCTGATAAACCCTTTCAGTAATCATATCGATATGTTTTACTCATTCTTCACTACTCATAACAAAACTGTTTTTCTCAAGAGTTTAATTTTTCTTAAGTAAACATTTGTGAATTTTGAAAAAGCATTGAATATTCTTTTTGTCCAAGGTAAGACCTTTACAAATTCAATTTCAATTCCAATAATAATCATAAATCATTACCAAGCGGATATCGATCATTTTATGTTTTCATCTTATTGAGAGTCTACAAATTCAAGTATCAATTTCTATGTTGCTCTCTCTCTTCAAGTTTCACTTTTTTCAATTATTTTCAATTAATATTTTTTCAATCTTTTTTCAGAGCATTTCTTCCTCTAGTGATGGAGTCCCTGGGTGAGTTCAAATCGGAAGTAATAATTGTACCAAAAGGAGTAAAGAAACGACGAGAGGTGAATGGGAAAAAAACGTCACCAAAAGTTATTGAATGATCATTGCTCAAGTGATGAGGAGAACCAAAGAGGAAGTCTAAGGTAAAATACTCAAAGAGGATGATGGTTATATCAATAATAGCGATGGGATGAAAAACGTTTTTTGTTGAACAAAATTTTGAACATAAAAAGTGAGTTGATATAGTGCCACACGACTTTAGATGTAAAGGGTTAGAGGACCCCCACGTACAAAATGAAAGGATCAGATGTACAAAAGTAAATTCACTTTTTTGTCTGATTACATCTTTTCAATTTAATCCACTGCTTTACTATTTTATTAAACGGAAATTTTTTTACCCATTGGAATAGCTTTGTCTTGTTTGTAAAAAATTTACGATAAATTGGAGATCGAAAATATATGTGTCTCTCTTGATAATCATTGTATTAATCATCGAAATTCATCTGACTTTCAATCATCACTTTAATAAGGAGCTGGAGATCATAAAATATAATAATATTGATTGTTGATTAAATTTTCTTACTTTTTCTTTCAGATCCATTGGCAATCAGTTTGGCTTGTTTACTATTCCGTTGAACAATTGGTTGATTATCTTGAACAGCATAGAAAATTGAGTTTCCTGTTATACTGTGTTTATCTAATGTCACTTTATCACCTATGAATAATGTTCCTTGAACAATTTTGCGTTTAATATTCACACTTGTTACCAGGAAATCATACCAATAACCAATTTGTCCAGGGTTTGTTAAATTTGAATTGGCTAGAATCAAATCTCCAGGATTTAGGTCATACAAACGTATTTGTTGATAGGATTGAGGTCTGATTCCATTGATGGTCACCTTTACAGTCTCTGGCAGTGATGACTTCCAGAATTTTATTTCATACAATGTTTGATTGGAACTATTCAGTTGGTACAGGCCACAAACTTTACCTTCAAACCAAGCACCAATTTCAGGATGAAGGCAGTCGACATGATCACCAATCAAATAATAATCATCTTTATCAACTGGTGTCAAACTGCTTTCAATTGACTTATTTGTCTTTTTTGATTCATTTATATCTTTCAAAGTGTCACACGATCTATCTTGTAGTTCATTTTTTTCATGATAATGCTCTGTTTCAACTGGTACTTCGAGCCTTTGAATGCAAAAATGGATTATTTCGTTTATCTTGATTCCATAATCGAGCAAAGAAAATTCATCTCGAAGCTTTTGAGGCAAAAAATTAAACGAAAATAAATGAATCAGTTTAGATATTGTTTGTAATTTGATTCAGCTATTTCTAATCTGCCATGACACTCAACAAAATGACTGATTATTTGGTTTTCTTCTCAGAATTACTGATTAAAATGCATTTGATTGAATTGGGTCGAATCGAAGTCTACTAGTAAATGTGAATAAGTGAAAACCAAAACCAAGAAACTCTGTGCGATGAACTTAATCATGAACAAGAAATGTATAACAACTTTTGTTAGTTCTCATGAATTTATAATTGTTTAAATGATGTGTAGAGAAATGAATTTATCTAATGAAGAAAATAATAAAGACTTATTCTAAAATATAAATGAGTTTTATTAATCGTTATTTCAATCCATTTCTTTTGTTAATCAATTTGAATATTAACTCATTTACATGCAATTCTGGTCATCTAAAAATTCAATATATCTCTTACCTCTTTACCATGGAAGAAAAGTCTAATCCGTTGATCAGAGTTTACTTTGAATAAACTGAAACAATCACTTTTTATTGTACCGATGTTTTGATTTATAGATGAACACTGATATCTGACTGTTGAACTCTCGAGACAATTCAACGATCTCAGATTGATGTACATTTCAAGATGGTCAAGATCACTAACTGAAACAAATATTCACTTCAAAAATTCACCAGTTAAATTCACATGAAACTTCACATAATTGCAATAGTTTGTTGTAGCTTAAAGTTGAAAATTACGACGACAACCTTTTTACCTTTAACCTTAACAAAGAGAGCGTTAACTGTGCTGAAATAAAAAATGTCAATGCAACTTAACCCAACCCGAACCTCCCCAAGGTCTCATTCAAATACAAGAGTCTTCTACCTTTTTAGTCAACATTTTTTTAGCATATGGTTTTTTATTAAGGTCAAAGTATTCACAAATAAAAAGCCCGAAATAAAGATCAAAAGCTATCGACGCAAACTCACTGCTGGGACCATTCTTGTAATAATTTCAAAACTCAATAAGAGACAGCTTCAATTGTTGCTTGATTTAGTAATTTAAATTAATTGACAGAAATTATTTTCGATCAAAATTATTAGAATAATTTATTTTAATACCTGTTACATGGTAAAGTTGAACGATACTGTTGTATAATTTTATCAGACTAGAATTACATGATGTAAGGAATTGAGTAAAAATTACAGTTGGATTAAAAAAGGACAGATTCCATTTGATTGTTGGAAATAATTTAAAATACTAGGGCAATGGTGATTGATCATTGAAAATTGAATACAAATTAAGATAGCTATTATGATATCCATGTAGCGGGTACCCATTGATCTTCAATGTTAATAAGTTTAACTGTATCAAAAAGACATTTCATTATCTGTTCCTCTTCTTCGACAGTCAAAATGCGATCGAAGTATTGACTGTACAAATATTCCAATTTCATAGAGTTTAAAGCCATTTGTTTGAGATCAATTGTTTTAACAGGAAGATAGTCACTGTTGATGCATAGAGGAATGAATTTGGATGACTTTTGGAACAAAAGGTCATAAGATGGTCGTAAAAAAACAATGTATGGCTTGATTTTTGGAGTATAAAGTAGTTTAAGAGCTCGAGGGTTTGGATTGAGAAGGCATAATTTGCCCTTTTCAATAATAGAAATGATTGATGAAAGGTGAACACCATAATAATTGTCCCTGAATTTCCCATATTCAGGAAAGCGAGAGCTTTTGACTTCATTGAGAAACCATTGAACAGAAACAAAATGATAATCAAAACCATCACGTTCCCAATCATATGGTTGTCGTGTAGTGTGTGCCACAGGTCGACTAAAAAGTCTTGAATCATGTTCGATTAAATTGTCGATTAGGCGATTAGTATCAAGTGGGTATGGTGCAATAAGAATTAGAGGTCGATAAGTAGAATTGGTTGAAGATTTCAGAATATCGACTTCGAGATAGGTAACAATATCTTCTCTCACAAATTCATCTGCGTCTTTAACTCTGTACATTATCTTTTTAACTTTACGATACTTGTTTAGGCTTCTTTTAATTTTATATCTGACAGGATGATTATTTTTCAAATGCTTCAATCGGTTGTATTCTCGTAAATCACGGATATCTCTTGAAGCAACCATTCTTTTCTCTTGTAATGATTTGGAAGGAATAAGTCCAGCTTGTATCACTGTATAATAGAATGGGTCAAGGTGTTCGTCGTTTATTGAAGCTTCGCGTCGAGCTTGCCACCAATCTTCTTCATCCATATTTACTACATGAAGAATATCGCCTTTCTTGAAAGCCAAACCAGCTTCTGGACAAGGGTGAGTAGGATCCTGTGATGGGTAATAATCAAACAATGCTTTCAATCTAACATTCAGTTCTCCTCTGGTGTGACTAGAGGAACCATAATAACCAGGAAGGAGTTTGAATGAGATAACACTGTTTCTACATTCATGTTCCAACATGGAAAGAATCTCCATGAAAGAGCGACCCTTAAGACTGTAGCCATTGACTTCATGAATACTATCACCGACATTGATCAGACCACTGCGGTGAGCAGCACCTCCGTGGATAACTCGAGAAATCACGATGTTGCCAGTTTGGTCCTCAAATTTAATTGTTGCACCTAATTTAAATATAAATATTAGTAAAAGGAAATAATCTTAAGTATGTTAAACAAAGGTTAGCTTACCTAATGGCTCCTGATTTTTGATAACCTGGACAATTTTAACAGAAGCCAATTCATCATCAATCGAAGAAAAATCCATCGAAGAATTTTCATAATCTTCAGGAAGACAAGGTTCATATTGTTTATTAGCAACAATATCATGAATCCAGAGGAGGGCTTGAAAATGATCACTGTTAAGAATTGAACACAATCTTTGGGCTTCATCAATCCATTCTTTGGATAATGCATCTCTCACATCAATAGCTAGATTGAAGCTCTTATCGAATATTGGTTTAGGTTTCCGTACTGAAGAATTACAATCGAAAAAACTCGAGCAAATAGAAAAAATAGATTTAATCTTTTGACTTGTCAAAAAATTGACCATATCCTCAATTTTATCATTATCACAGCTTAACTCCGAACTTGGCTTATTCGGAAGAAGACTCCTTAGATTTTGTAGTATTAACTCATAAGCTGTAAATGAAACAAAATAAGCAGATAAATTATACAATTCATTGATCTTCAATACACTAAAAGGCAAAATAATCATAAAATAATAGATAATTACCTTCACTATTTGGATCAACCATTATGGGGAAAGATTATGTCAATATCTCCAAAGCAATGCATTATTCCAGAAGCAGTGAAAAAGGTCCTGATAAATCCATAGAAATCATATTTAATTCTGTACATTGATCCGTCATAATGACAATTATGAAGTAATTGATTTAACACATAAAATGTTCATGATGAAATTTGATAAAGACAATGGAGATCGAGCAAAAGAACCGGTAGTAAATAATTAATATCGAGGAAAAATCTACATTGTAGACTCTTCAGACCCATTTAAACATAGACAACGCAAGCGTCGAAGCCAGACAGGACTTACCCCTCATTACAGGAAATTTTCCCCTTGAATCTCTATCACTTAACCAATCGAAGAACTATTTTCCTTCTCATATTTTTTTTTGACAAATTATAACTCAGACTATACCTGAAACAATGTATATCACTCAGATACACTCTTGTAGTTTGCGCCTCAGCAAACACCAATTCCCCCTTATATTTTCAAATAAAAACACCCTCCGGTAGCTACACAAAGCTCGATAAGCTTAGCATTCAGTAATGCAAAAAGATGTTAAGAACAGATTTAAAGAAAAATAATCCTGGCTTTTATACTAGATATCCAAGTTTAAAATCCTCTCAGTCTTTCCAATGACCAGTCTGGGTCTGAAAAACATTTTGGTGTTCACCAAATACTGTTAATTAATAAAGAATTACATGATTCTGTTCATAAAAACTTGTCATTAAATCCTTCATTCAAATGAATTGAAATATCCTTTTCATCTGATTGTTTAGATCAAGAAATAGAGCTGGAAGTACAAACAACACGATACGGCGGTTCATCATTCTATTCATTCGATTGAAGTGTCTTTAGAAAAATTTTATGAGGTCATTCTCTTTTAGGAGCACATGGAACAAGGTCTAGTAGATCTTATCTCTTAGCATTGAGCTTAAAAATAGATGTAGGTTAAAAAGATTCAGAGCATAACATAAAGGTTCGAGTTTGATTATCAAGACATTGCAAAAAAATAAACACGAAAAACATTTGCATCGCTTTTCATTAGTTTCAAATATGAATAGACCAATAGCGGATAGTATTTTAATTTTGTTTAGTTTGTTTGTTAATGAGGTAAATATTAATTAATAAATGTCTTGATAGTTTACCTAAAACCAAAGTAAAAAAACCAGTAAATTCAAAGCCCATTAAACCTCGACTCAAGACGAACAGAGTAAAGTCATGAGAAAAGAAGACTCCAGCAAGCCAGAAAGTCCAGTGACTGTAAAAATAGCCATTGTAGTCGAAACTGGGCCAAACCTATCAGTAAAACAATTTCATTTAGTGAATAATTTTACTAAAAAGTTACATTTGTTGCTAAAAAGACACATTTGTAGCATTTATGCACAAATTGACACAAATTGAAACAAGTACTGCAAAACGACTGGATAAAAACGGGTAAAAAAGAATTTCTTTCAAAGTTTGACTTTTTATGTTTGTAAGGACATAAAAACTGAGCCTTGTCGTGCAATTTAAAGCTTTCTCAGATCAATAGTTTTCGAGAAAATCGCGTTCAAAGTTGAAACTTCGATCGCTTTTTGTACCCTTACAGAAGCAGATTTTTTCGTGAAACTTATTTTGCTAATGTTACATTAGATGATCAACTAGAAAATGAACTTATTTTAAGAAATGGAATTTTCCGTTTCTGCACAACTTCGATTTTTCGATTTCCATTCAAACTGACCTTTTTCTATGACGGATATAGTTGGAGAGCTGAAACTTCTAAACTGTCTATAAAAATTGATGGGTCACATCATGGATTGAATAGTTTCTCCAATTAATCCACAGTTCTCCTAATATTGGCCATTGGCCTTAAAACTTTGTACCTAAATATTTCGAGAATGATAGTACCTACAATGATCATTCTTCGATTCAACATTAGATTTTATTATGTGCTATAATATAATATGAAATAATACATCAATTCATGAATAACCTTCTAATAAACTTGATTCGCGTTTGAGTACCCAAATAACTTTATAAACCAAATCTAAAATCTGGTAACATAACAATGAAATGCTATAACTCTTTTTGTAGAATCTCAAATAATTTGATATTCCATTATATTTTAGACTACAATAAAATCTCATGTTTTTTCAAAGAATGATGTTTGTTAGTGATGCCATTCTCGAAATATTTAAACTTAAAGTTGCAAGGCTAATGGCCGAAAATAAGGCGAACTATCGATAAATTGGTCAAACTATTCAATCCATGATATGTAACATCAATTTTTATGGACGAATAATAAGTTTCATGTCGCTAACTTCATCGGTCACTGAAAAAGGTCAGTTTAAATAGAAATCGAAAAATCGAAGTTGTACAGAAATGACAAGTTTTATTCCTCAAAATAAAGGCATTTTATGATTGGTAATTAGAATTTACATCAGCAAAATGAATTTCACGTAAAAATCTGCTTCCATAATGGTACAAAAGCGCAAACTTCTAAACCACGCAAATGGGCTCTGTTTTCATTTCCCTACAAACTAGCAAAGTCTAAATTTGAATACAAATTGATTTTCGCCCGTTTTTGCCCATTTGTCTTCCAGCATTTGTCTCAATTTGCTCAGTTTGTGCATAAATGCAACAATTGTGTCTTTTTAGCAACAAATGTAACTTATTAGTGAAATTGTTGACCAAATTAAATTGGATTCCTTGTTTTATGGATAGTTTTGGACGATTTCCGACTACCATAACATTTAACTCGTCCAAAACTATCCGTTACATATCATGGATTGAATAGTTTTTCCAATTTATTTATAGTTCGCCTCATTTTTGGCCATTAGATTTAATATAACTAATATAACTCTTGTTTTTGACAGCATTTTTGTATTAAAAGCACTCTTTTCAACTTTTAGGACTTCAAGATGCATCTGGTTTTAAACAGATCGCTTTGGCATAACTTGAGTCGATGATGAGCTGATTTTCATAGACCAAACTATTTGTTAATTGAAGAAGTCAAATGATCAATTTATGAGCGAATGACGTGAAACATGATTTGATTGGAAATAATGCAATGAAAATAATGGAAATTATGAACAATCAATAACTAATTTAGAATGTCCAACAAAATGTTTCGAAACATTCTTTCAGTTTAATCAATCAAAAAATGAACAATAGAATCAAAAGTTGCATAGTAACAATGAAATCAGAAGTTGAGCAGAAAATAATTAATATTCATTAAATGTTGGAAAATTGTGAATGAAACCAGACTGATCGAGTTCTCAGTATATCCATGTAAAATGAATCTTTTAACCAAATGCAAAGAATTGTTAACAATTTATACTTTGGTTCAAATTATTTGTTCAATTGGATGTTTCATGCAGATAGAATACGTTTTTACACGGTATTTTGCTCGTGAAATTACAATAGTTACAACCGTTGAGATTCCAGATGAAACGATATTACCAGATTTTGTCATTCGAGTTGAAGTTTTGCGTTTCATCAACTATACTCTGTTTTTCAAGCGATTTACTCATGTTGGAACATTGGCATCTTTCAAATACAACAATATTCATGAGCTGAAAACGTCGCTGAAAAACTCGACTTTAACAAAGAGAATAAGCCAGTTGATTGAAAAGGAGTTGACCATCAAAGAGATGACCAGTTTACTTTATAAACCCAAAGACTTCATTAAAACCATTTACGTGCGATCAGTAGAAACCATGAAGGCCGGATCATTCAATTCCGATTACGTAGATCGATGTCAATTCAAAGAGTATTACCAATCTTCATTTTTTTACATTGTGATTGCTTGTTCCACTGAAGGTCCAATCATTGGAAGTTTCATTCTTAAAGATTTGAACCCTGGAGTTGCAGACTTTTTTGCAGTGGTATTGACTCAAGGCATTGCGTTCACACAACGAGGAATGCAAATCGCTTTCATCGAATCAAACTCTCCACCGAATAGTCAAAAAATCCAATGGACAAGGTTACCATTAACCAATGAAAATGCCGTTTATACAACTTCATTTAAACTCATTACCCTTTCATTGTTACCGACACCATACTCGAGCTGTGTAAACTACAGCGATGAAGGATACGACAATCGATATGAAAAGCTAGACGAATGTCTGAACAAACTGTCTCAAAAATGGTTGAATAGACCGTTTCATCAGTCCTTACATCGAGCTGATATTGATGCACCTTTTGTTGGCTTTGATCAAGACCTCAAGTTTGAAAATGAAACGTTTGCTAAGCTGAGTAATGACATACTGACAAAATGTGAAGCGGAAACTATGGGAATGGATTGTTATGAAAGACACTACAATGTCAAGGAACCAGACGCAGTGAGAAGTTTGTTTCCTTTAACAGCAATCATTTTAGGAATCAGCAATCAACCTTATATTGAAATGGTTGCTAAACCAAAATTAAATGTTCTTGATTGTATTGTCTCAGTTGGGAGTATCTTTGGGTTTTGGTTTGGATTTGCTTTGAATGCCCATATACCTTGGATAACATGTTTAATCAAGTCTAAATTGATGCCTATTCGGAATAAAAAATTGACCAAAATAAATAAATATCCACCTAGAGATGGACCGATACATAAAATTAAACTAGCACAACTGAATGTGGAACTAAACAATAACTACTTTACACTTCGACCCAGAGAATCGAACAGATTGTCGATCAAAAATAGCAAAAGATTCACAATTAATTGATCTTTCATGTTTCCCAAAAGTTTAAACCTATTGACGAAATGTCCCTTAACAAGTTTTGTACTCTTCCACATCTCTATTCCTCCAAAACTAAATTGTGACCTTAATTTTACTTCTAAAGGGTACATTTTGTGACCATCTAAGGGTCCAATAGCATTGAATTGAGCAATTCTTGACTCACTCAACAAGTGAAATTGTTTGATCTGTAAGATGAATTTACCCAATATCATGATCCAAAATTGAAAAAACACCTCAGATCTCCATGAAAGAGCGACCCTTAAGACTGTGGTCATTAACTTAATGAATACTATCACCGACATTGACCAGACCACTGCGGTGAGATGCACTTCTTAAATAACTCGAGGAATCATGGTGTTGCCAGTTTGGTCGTCGAATTAAATTTGAATTTTAATATTTGATTTAAATATAAATATTACAATTGTTAGTCTCAAGAAATTAAATAGTCTTGGATAAATTAAACAAAGAGTATTTATATTATAATATCATTTATCATTTATTACAATATTTTAGCAAAAATATCAAAATTAATAGCGGATAGTATTAGGGTGTTTCAGTCAAAATGGTGGACCTTTAAACTGTAATTTTGAGACAGCCCCTGGGTCGACCGCACCCATTTTTGGTTTTTTGAGTTCCTTAGAGTCACGGAAAATATATTTTAACTAGTTTTTCAATTAACTAACTATGGATGTTAAACAAAAGGCAGCCGATTCAATTACCCCCCAAATTCAGCGTGAAATCATCAAATTCATGTGGCTACAGAGTTTTTCTGCATCTATGATCCACAAAGCCCTTGTGAAAAGTTTGGGCTCTGCTGCTGTAAGCCAACGGACAGTAGAAAACTGGATTACAAAGTACAACAAAGGCGAGGTGGACACAAGTGAACACCGTGGTGGTAGTGCACCAAAACTTGATGTTAAAGATCAACGAATTGCAGCAGTCAAGGAAGCTATTATGCATGACAGACATTGGACCATAAGGCCACTAGCGAGCTTCACTGGAATCCCTATTGCCACTGTTTATAGGATTTTGAGCGAGGACTTGAAGATGTCCAAAAGAGGTGAGCGATGGGTACCCCATAATTTATCTGAAGATCAACTTGAACATCGTGTCCTAGCATGTCGCAATAACCTGCAAACTTATAAAAAAACCAAAACATTGCTTGAAAGAACCATATCTATCGATGAAACTTGGGTTGCACTTTACATGGAGCCCGATAGATCGCAAGCAAGAGGTTGGTATGAAGCAGGTGAACAACCAGCAGAGATCCCACGTCAAAACATTCATGCTAACAAAAGAATGCTAATAATGGGAATGGAATTCAATAAAATTGCCTTTTATGAGCTGCTTCCCGAAAAAAAGACTGTTGATGGCCAATTTTATAAAAGCTTTTTGGAGCGACATGTGCGACATTGGCTAGGCACAAGGTCTTCAGAACAGCTCTGGCTACTTCATGACAACGCCAGACCCCATAAACATAGAGACGTAAAGGAATGGTTGGACAGACATGGAATCAGCCTATGGCATCAGCCCCCGTATAGTCCAGATATAAGTCCACTAGACTATGGATGCTTTGGTATTTTGAAAAGACGCCTAAGAGGAATACAACACAGTACTTGGCAAGAATTTGAAGACAATTTAAAACGAGTTGTGAGAGAGCTCAATGAAAGTGGTAAAATGGACGCCATACAGCGTTTACCCGAAAGATGGCAACGGGTCATCAATTCTGAGGGCCATTACCTTCATCATACCTAGTATCATTAATTTTGTCCCAATATCAAAGAAGATATTAAAAAATAAAGTTCCACCATTTTGACTGAAACACCCTAATATTTTAATTTTAATTTTGTTTGCATTATACAATGTAAAAATAATATTTAGTCAATTTAATCTGTAGACCTTAATTTTTTTAGAGTGATAACAAAATTTATGGATAGACAGTAAATCCAATATCAATGAAATTGAATATTATATTTTCATCATTATTACACAAATAAATTGGGTAAAACATTTATGCATTTTTTACATTATTTTAATATAACGCTCTTGTTTTTGTCAGCATTTTGTATTGAAACACTCGTCTTCTCATTTAGTACTTCAAGATGCCTCTGGTTCAATGAATTCCCATAAATGGATAGATCCTTCAGCTGATGTTAAAATCTCATTTTTTGATGGATGACAACTTAATGAATGGACAACTCGATGATTCGCATGATACACTCTTTGAACAACTTTTTTCTGCAAAAAAATAAAATTCAAGTTATTAGTAAATACTTCAAAGGTTAAGAAACGAAAAGCTTTAGCAGTCGATATAACATTGAAACTTACCTGAATGAGATCCCAGCAAACCAGATTAGCATCTTCAGAGCCAGAAACTACTATTGAATCATTATTGATTAAACCACTTTCTAGACGATATTTATTATTCACATGACCACGATACCTATTAAGATAATTGAATGACCGATTATTGAAAAGCTTGTTAAAAATGGTTTTAAATAAATTCATTAAAAAAATAAAATATATATTGGATCACATTAACAGGGAATGATATTAAAATTTGAATACAACAAAAAAATAGATAAGCTATAAAATTCAATTGGGATCAATATCCATGATATCATCAAAATTGTTAGGAGCTGCTCTTGAATAAGCTTGACGATTTTGGAGTTGATCAAATTCATCTAAAAGTTCATCATTATCAAAAGAGCTTCCATCGACATTATTTTCTGAATTTAATCTGAAGGCATTCAAGATTCTTTCCTGGGCAATGTTTTCTCTTGCCAACCAAGCAAAATTTTCGATGTTTTGGACATCAGTTACAACACAGGCAGCACAACCAGTCCTACGTTTGATCAATTTAGTACCAAGAAGCCACCTTTTAGCTTTATCACACCATAGTTCAACAGTTCTAAGGCCACCAACTCCATTCCAACCTCCAATGACTAAAATTTTATCCTCAAGTACAACAGCTGCCGCTGAACATTTCTTTTCCAGCATTTCATTCTCCATCTTGTCCCATTTATTTTGGTACGGATCATATTTTTCACAGCTTGATAATAAACCATTTGATGTGAGTCCACCAATGACATGCAACTTTCCATTGAAGGCCACTACAGCAGGACTACTTCGAGGTTTTGACATGCTGCTAATTGGCATCCATTGATTAGAGATGGGATCATAAACTTCACCGGTATTCAAGTAGTTTGAATCGCGAAAACCACCGACCACATATATTTTACCATTAAGGACAGCTGCACCGGCACCACTGCGTCTCTCATTCATTGGTGAACAACTGGTCCATTGGTTTTGCTCAATATCATATCGTTCAACTGAATCAGTCCGACGAGCTCCATTATAACCTCCAATGGCATAAATGTGATTGTCAATTATTGCACTTGTATGAAAAGCTCGTTTCTCTTTCATTGGCGCTATCTCGGACCATGTCCAAGTTGTCAGGTCTAACTTGCGACATGAATTGAATACATTGAAAGGACCATGATGACCACCAATAATAAATAAGTATTTACCAACGACACAGATTTGATGGTGATCCCGAGGACCAGAAGGGTCTTCTAAGTTGACTTGTCTCCAACGTTCTGCTCGATGATCATAGGCTTCAACAATGGGTTCAGGCGAGACAAATTCAACATCAAGAGATCGACCTCCAAAAACAAATATAATATCTTTTGGGTATCGAGGAGCCAGTTGGTGTTTGACGGTGTCGTTTAAATAAATCACACTTGTAGGTTTATCACATGATTCTAGCATTTTACGTGTTTCTAACACTTCTTGGATAATTGATTGAATCCGGTTATTATTTATAACATAAGGATGGTTGAGAACATGATAAACAAGAGCATTGTCATCGATTAATCCAAAACGAATCAAACAAGCCAGTTGTTCAAAATGGTCAACTCTTAGGGGTGCATCATGATCAATCCATTTGATTAAACTATGCCAGACACTTAATTCATCCGACACGTAGAGAAAATGCGTTTTGAAGATTTCAATTAAAGATGTTAATGTTGTTAGATTAAGAAATTCGTCCGATTGTTGATAGATGGTTTCAAAATTTCCCAGGATATAATTTCGGGCCAATCTCTCGAGTTCAAAACAGTTATAGAAGCTTGCAAATAAATGAATACCAATGCAATTGTCGGGATTGAGGCGAGTTTCGAGAAATCTGGTGCTCTCTTTGATCAATCCATAAATATTGTACTTATCAGCAGCGATAATTAGGTCTTGAATAAAATCTACGTCCAAGTCAACACGTCCTGTGTAAGCATATTGTAAAATGGTGGACAGAGTTTCTCTTTCGTTGATGTCTAATTGAATATAATCCACTGATCGGTCGATTCCAAATTCATCGGTGATTGTTGTCTTGATTTGATTCCGTGAATATTGAAACACCTTTTGAAAATAAGGGCTTATACACATCAATATAATACGATGAGCGCCATAATTTAAATCTGGACTCTGTCCTGAGACGATTAAATCTGGAGGTACATTGATTAGCTTTCTATCTCTCAGAATTGGAGGCTGGGGCATAGTTCATCACTCCATTTCATAGGATGAATTAATTTAATATATTACTGATTATAAAGGAGAGACTAATAAAAATATGATTTGTAAAAGTTCAACTTTCATTTACATTGTTGTCAGGTTGAATCAGAAACATTAAATAAACATAAACAACAATCCCCCTTAGTAAAAGTACAACAATTAAAATGTAAACAATCTCAATAATCACTTCCCCTTACAGTCATCTGTCAACAATCAACAATTGAATAATGTATCTTACTTCAAATTGATCAATCCTAGAAAAAATGCTCATAATTGAATTTTACTTACTCAGATAATATTTCTCCTGTTTCTTTCTCCAAGAGCTTGATCACTCCATTTCCGCAAGATATCAATAAACATTGACCGTCTTTAGTTAAGCTTACATAGTTAACTGGACCTGCAATACAAATGAGATTTAGACATTAGAAACGCAATTATTTTGATACAACTACTGGGCTAAATAATTGAATGACTCTACAGTTTAACGAATATTTTGTCAATTATTTCGATTAAGTTACAGTAGCATGATGAAAGATTGAAATACAGGGATTATTTACTATCAAATAAATAAAATACATCATTAACTTTTGTTAATTTCAGCAAATTGACTGATTCTGATAGTCTAACATATTTGACAGATGGCACCACATATTTGAAATGTTGTGACTATTACAGCTGATCTTTTCCACTTTTTTTTGCAATTGAAATTCAACTGCAACTCTGATTCATTTTATGTCAATCTAGTGCTTTTCGGATTAAGTTCTGAATTAATTTATCAGGATGGGTAAACACGAACCTATGACCCCGAAGGCCATTGGTAAAAGGATAAAAGCCAAAGGCCTACAAAAGTTGAAGTTTTACTGTCAAATGTGTCAAAAACAATGTCGAGATGATAATGGTTTCAAATGTCATGTTGGAAGTGAAGCTCATCAAAGACAGCTTCTTCTGTTTGCTGAGAACCCCAATAAAATCCTTGACCAGTATTCTTCGGAATTTCTCCATGACTTTTTACAGCTTTTAAAAACTAGATTTGGTACCAGAAGAGTGGCTGCTAATATGGTTTACCAAGAATACATCAAGGATCGACACCATCAGCATATGAACTCTACAAGATGGTTTTCTTTGACTGGATTATGTAAATATCTTGGCCAGAAAAAGATATGTGAAGTTGATGAAACTGAAAAAGGTTTATTTATCACCTATATTGACAAGGAGGATATTGCTTCTAGAGAACAAGCGGCAAAAAAGGCTAAGCTGGAGAAAGATTCTGAGGATAAGATGCGAAAAATAATCCAACTACAAATCGAAAAGGCTAAAGCGGCTGAAAAACCAAAAGAGGAGGTTGCAAACCCAGTTGAGTACAAACCAAGTGAAACAACAGTGAAGTTTTCTTTTAAAGCGACAAAACCTACACTCAAAAGACTTAAATAATCTTTCATTAAAGATTCAACAACTAAAAAGTATCATTTTCGGAATTTTGTTTCCTTTCTGACTTCTTGCGCTCTGAAGTTTGAAGTCTTTTCAATATTAATTGACTAATTTGTGAATATACTAAAAATAAAGCTGACCATTTATCTAAAATTGGAAAATATGCTTATTGAATTTAGATAACTTATAACTTGCTAAGTAAAATTGTACTTTTTGTTAAATGAAGCCCATAGAAAAGGAGAATTCCTAGAGACAAAGTGTCACGAGAAGAAAACTTTATTCCTTCAGGATGGATACTGATAATAATCATAATGAATACTTTACTTGACTGATCGTCGACGTTAAGTTGGCCTTTTCTTAAGTCATAACGTCTCACTTTTCCGTCCAATGATCCGGTAATAATTTCATAATTAGAAACAGCAATTGATGTTATACTGTCTTTGGCTTCATTGAATATTTGGATTGGATCTCTGCTTTTACTTTTGCAGTCCCAGGTTTTGACAGTACAGTCAACCGAACCAGATAATATCACAGTTGATTCTTCATTGAATTGAACACAGTTAATGAAAGCATGATGAGCACGATATCTTTTAACAACTTGTCCAGTCGAAACATCCCAGAGAAATATGCACTTATCCATCCCTCCAGAGGCGATATGAGAGCTATCACAAGATCCTCTAGCATCCATAACCTCATAGCCATGGCCGGAATAAGTTTTTAATAAAAGCGATTTTCTAGGATTCCATAATTTGATAGATTTATCACTTCCACATGTTATACAATAATCACCGTCAACTGTTCAAAAGAGAAACTGTTATCAAAAACTTAAATCATGAATTGAATCGATAAACATACCATTAAACCTGACAGCTCTGACAGCACCTTGCGAACAGGAAATACTTTTGATCAGTGTTGCGTTAAAAGTCATTTTAACCCTTGAACTCTCAAATATTTATTCAGTCGAGTATATTATTGTTTTGAAATATTTTAACATTGTAAGAGATTTTTGTATCGTTTAACGCCATCTATCATAATTTTTTTAAAAAATTATATCTCCATTTAAATGTCCCTCGTTATTCAATAAATGGCTAGCCGGTTGAAGAAAGCTTGCATTTCTTCCCACTTACCATAGTAACCTTATTTCAGGTGATTCAGTTTTATGTCATCTGAACATCTTACAATTCAATCAAGAATCATCATGATTAATCGCTTTCTTACATCATCTTATTAAGTTTAATTTACTGATTAAGATTACAAGTACTTCAAAATGGAGCCATTATCTCTTTGATGAATCTGCACTGTCTTCACAATGTTCAAGAAGTTGAAAGATGAACTTCAACAGAAGCAAGAGCAAATTCTTGCTTCCAATCTTTTTGAAACTGGTGCCGGACTTATTGACAATCTGGTAAATAATTAAAGTCTATTTATTTACTTTGTTAGATATCAACGTATACTTGTGTCCACTTTTGTTTTTCCAGATAGACCAGAGTTTGTTTCTCCTTTGAATCATTATTCAGATTGTATTCAATTTGGTTACTACACGTCATTAGCATAATTGACCGTGTTATTAGATTTATTATCTGCTCTACTTTCTACTTCGTTTGCTCTTTTGCTATCAGGTTTTGCCTGCTTGATATTTATAGTTTTATTACAATTATGCAGCATTCCAATTAAAATGAGATTCTAGCTCAAAGTAACCAAACTCATTCCATTCACTTTCATGATGTTTACCGTTATTCGTTTATCCATTAATTAATTATATAGTTTTCAACATCTTGAAATAGATAGTCTTCACTTACATTTTCGCAGTGTCGTTGAACATTGTTAATCAATAATTTTGTTTACCCACATTTTAACCATTTTAACTGTTTAATCTGATATTGGTTGAAAGACAAATCTGGTTAATATTTAAATAAGCTCTGGGACTTATCAATATTTATTTTTTATCACATTTTTTTTGTTCAACAAACAAATCTAATTGCATGCTGTTTCGTTATCATTTCAGGTCTCAAACGTTAAGAACTTCGATGTCAACAATCCATCAGCTAACACATCTCGCAGTCACTCTCCACGGTCAACTATATCCGAGAACATGGATCAACTAAATAATGCAAGCAGCAGTGTCATCGATGCTACTCAATTCAACTCATCGTTTAAGGAGGCTAGTATTGATGTACCTCCGAAGGAAAAGATCGTTGCTTTCGAAAGAGAAATCAATTCTCTGAAGAAGCTGTGTATTCAGAAAGATGGCCAGCTGACTGAATCCAAAGATCGCATTGAGGAACTGGAAGCTCAATTGAAAAGAAATGAAAAGGTAGAAAAGAAAATGAAAGCTCTCGAAGAACACTTGCAAGTTAAACAACAAGAAATCTCTGAACTTTTGGACACTGTTGATCGACTCAAGAAGGAATCTGACCAGTTCAAAAATCTCCAAGATGATGGTGCTCGAATCAAAAGCGAGTTGTCACAAAAAGATGAAGAAGTCAGACGTTTAACTAATTTATTAGAAGGATTACACGCTCTTGAAAGTGAAAATGCGGAACAGAAGGAGAAGATTAATTTACTGGAAAGTAAGGTCAACTCTTTAACCAGTGAAAATGAGTATAAGGATGCCTTGGTTTCAGATTTACAGGATCAAGTTAGAGCCAATTCTAGAGCTGGGCGAACAGAGTCAGAGGAAATGAAGCTTCAGATTGAATCATTCGAAAAAGAAATCCAGCGATCAAAAGATAAAATTGCCTCAAAAGACCTTCAAATTGAAGAACTGGGTAAAAACTTTGATTCTTTCAAGGAAAAAAATAAAGTTTTGGAAGCAGATTTGGCTGTAGTCAGAGAAGAATTAACATTTCTTAAAGACGAAATGAAGTTTAAAGATGAAGAACTCGCCAGTTATAAAGTTAATTCCGAAAACTTATGCCAAAAGTCGGAGGAAATTTCAACTTTACAAGCTAACCTTCGAAGTTTTGAATCGATAAAACAATCTCTTCAAGAAGAATTGGATCAAATTAAAAAAGAAAATGAAGTTTTAAATTCAAAGCTCATTACCAAAGATAAAGAATCATCCAATGCAATCAATGAAAAATATGATTCTCTGGAAAAAGCTCTAAGTGAATCAGAGAATAAACGCAACGATCTAGAAAAGCAGTTGGCTGATTCTGCTGAAGAACTTCGTGCATTGAAAGAATCGTTAGCAAAAAGTGATACCGATCTAACAACTTTCATGAAAAGAGTTCAAGAACTTGAAAACTCAAAAGATAATCTAGCACAATTGTTAGAGGACCATGAGCCATTAAATAAAGAAATTTCAGACCTAAAAAAAGCGAAGAAGGCTCTTGAACACGAATTGGCATCAATCAAAGATCAGATACAAATTGATAACAATGAATTAGCTGATATAATTGCTCAAGCTCAAGAAAAAGACCAGGAGCTGAAAAACCTAGAACAAAGATGTTCTGAACTTGAAAATCATCTTTCTTCAACGCAAAAAGCTTTGCAAATCAAGGAAGAGGAATATTTGGAGTCTAAAACAGAATTGGAAGCTACAAAATCAGAAAATTCAATCCTTAAAACTGAGATCCAGCATCATATTGGTAAACTAGAGGAACACGTTTTTATCGCATCACAAACTAAAGAAAGTGAAATGAAAGATTTAAAAGATAGATATGACCAACTAGAAAAGGAATGCAGCTCGATGAAGGACTTAATATCTAACAAGGATGCTGAATTAGCAAGCCTCAAAGACGAATCTGCTTCTAAAATTTCTTTAATCAAAAAATTAGAAGAAGAAATTTCTAAAATCGAAAAACAGAATCAGGTTATCTGTAAGGAATTGGAATCGACAAAACGAGATTTGGAAGAAAAGCAAAAGCAGATCGAATCATCCCACAACCTCACCAAAGAAAAAGATGATTTATTATCGCAAAAAGAATCCCAAATTAAAAAATTGGAAGAAGCTCTATCTTCACATAAAATGCAATCTGAAAAACTACAAAAATCCATCATAGAAAAAGATCAAGCTATGTCAGATTTAAAAGATAATTTAGACAAGACTGAAAAGAAATTGAACTCTAAAATCAACGAATTAGAAAAGTTAAAGGATAAGAAAAATGAGCAAATAAAGAAATTGGAAGCCGAAATCAAAAAGGTAAAAGACGCTCTCACGGAGAAATCTTCAGCTGTAGATAAACTCGATCAACTCTCCTCATCTTCTAAAACTAAAATGGAAAAATTGGAAAAGGCTTTGGAAGAAAAATCTAAAAAAATTACCGAACTTAAAGGGAAACTCATTGTATCTGAAAGTGCGCTCACCGAGAAGTTGGAAGCAGTGAAAAAATTGGATGAAACAATATCATCATCAAAAAGCAAGTTATCTAAATTAGAAAAGTCGTGCAACGAAAAAGATGCAACTATAAATGAACTCAAACCGAAACTCGAATCAATAATGAAACAGCTTATGCAAAAAGAAGAAGAAATAAAAAAACTGATGAAAATTCAATCCATGAACGAAAACAAAGAAAAAATTATTGCTGTTAAAGATGCGCAAATTCAAAGATTAGAAGCAAAAATCTCTGAGATTGAAGAGCTGATGAAAAGCAAAGCCGAAGAGTTATCCCGGTGTCAAAGGGGTAATTCAAAGGAAATCGAAAATATTCAAGAAGAGAATAGAAAAGAGCTGGCTCTTCTCGAACAACAGTATGAAGACAAATTTTCCTCGCAAGCATCAATTCTGAAGCAATATCAACGAGAAAATAGTGACATGAAAAATGAATTAATATCGCTAAAAGATCAAATTAAAGATAGAGAAACTAGTCTAACCGAAAGAGATAATGAAATCAAAACTTGTAATCAAATGGTTAACAAATTGAAGAAAGAATTGAATGATCTAACGCAGAAACTCACGTCTAGCCAGGAATCATTGTTGCAAATTGATAATTTGAAGACTGAATTGAACGACAAAAAGAACGAACTGGAAAAGTTAACAAATACTATAACAAATTTAGAATTGAAAATTCGAGAAAAGGATGGTGAAATTGAAAACCTGATGGAACGATTCCATAGTTCAGAGGATAAAATTATCTATGATTACAAGAAAGAGATCGATCTTTTGGAAACTGAATTAGTGGAAAAGAATTCAGCATTAGAAGAAGTTCATCAGCATTACCAGAAAATACTTGACGAAAAAGAGACTGAATTGAAACAAATTCACAATGAATTTAACTCATCCTCAGTTAATGAGCACTCATTTCAAGTAAAAGCCATGCAAAAATCGTTATTACAATATCAAGAAGAAAACTTGAGACTTAAAGAGTTGCTTGATATAAGACAGAAAAAGGATTCATCTAATAGTCTGGGCAATACATGTAATCTTCCCGAGCCAACAGAATATGAATATTTGCGGAATATTATATTTGAATATATGATGGGCCGAGAACCAATGGTTTGTATCTTTAATTTTACTTACAATCAAAAAATTAATTGCAAGTCTATTATATTAACATTGTTTATTTATCTTTCTTTCCAGACTCTGGCTAAAGTGATTGCGGCTGTTTTGAGATTCAGTAACGACCAGACTGAACAGTTAATACGTAGACAAGAACATATTCTTAATACAACTAGTTTAATGCCATTGAGATAGTTGATGAATAATTTACCACAACCAGATATAGTTAAATTATATTTATCAAATTTGTATCAATATTTTTAATATATTTATGTCAAATGAAAATCTGCAGAAGAAGGAAAAAATTGCTGAAAAACTAAACCTGAAAATGCCGTTCAATTTTGTTACATTATGATTCTTTTATCACAATCATTTGATTTCAGCTTTTCTATTCACCAATCTCTTTATTAAAATCCATCCTTGTTTGTAAACATTCATTTCCAATGAGTTGATTAAGATTATTATTGAATAATAAAATGAATCTCGTTGGAATCTCGTCATTACTTAAACTCAATTAAACTGTTAATCAAACTGACTATGCAAGTGTATTATTTTATATCGAGAAAAGGCAAACCTTTCCCTAATCCAATGGCCGGAACAATCGGAACCAAAAAGTAAAAATTAGCTCGATAATTGAAAAATGATTAAACAGAAGCCTGATTAAGTTGATTAATGAGGAAATTTAATTAAACCAAAATCCTAATTACATTGGCTGGAAAGTTGTGGGTGGAAGGTGAATGATAAACAAAAACAAAAAAGGTTAGTTACTTTGTGTTTAAAAAAAGATAATCACATTTTGGGTTGAATCCATTTTGGATTGATGAATCTAATGATGTCAATTAAACCAATTGTTTCTAAATATAACACAATCATCGCCGGAAGTTTAAGTTGACATTTGTTAACAAAGTTACAAATGTTAAATGATAATTGCGTTAATAGTTACAACAAAATTTGAGCAATCTTCGCCTACGAGATGAAAGAATCTGTGAAAGAGTTGAAACAAGGACAATCATTGAACATTGCTAAAGTAACTGAGAAAACAATGAAACGAGTTAATTAAATTAAAGCATAACCAGATTAAAAATCGTCTTCCCAATATTTCAAATAATCAATATTTTCCCCTGCATTTGATGAATCCAATGTTGAGTGGTAAAAAAAAGTAAAGTTAAATTGTCGATTTATCAAGTGATTTATTGAAACTCTTTTTTTTCCTTCGCCAGATTTTCAACTCTTGAAAAATTAACTTTTGGCCAAAAAATTTGATTATAAGTTAATCATTTCTAGATGACAATTGTAATATATTATTTTTGAAAGCCATTTAGGTCTTTGAAAGGAAAACACATTTAAGCCTTTCTTTGCCATACGAACAACAAATACATAAATTATGAAGGCCTTAAAAAGGTGACATTTGAGGCAAAGAAAAGTGTTGAATGTTGAAAAGCTGCTTCTAACAAAAAGAGTCATCCCGATTGAATACAGGGTGACAACAAGACTACTAAAACATGAGCTATTACTGAGCTATTATTGAGCTATTACTGAGCTGTTACTCGAGTTGTTAGCTATTGCTTTAGCTATTCACTGGTTCAACCAGATCTTTATCTTTAAATTGCGTTCAGCTCATAAATTGAATCCATTGAGAATGGATTTCATCTGTAAAACGTCTCTTCTCAATCAAATGATAGCTAATAAACTAATGTTACATCAGTTGTATAAGCTAATCATAAATCCTGTAACGAATAAATTGATATTTCATTTTCATTCAACAGTTCACTGTTTAACTCGTATTTTGTATATTAAATTTGTATCACTCCATTTCATCTTATTAATTTAAAGTTTAGATATCATTATGTCTAGAATTGATTTTGACTTTGCTTCAACAGATGCAAGTTGGACATTTTCAATTGAAATTTGTCTAAAGATGGTTCCATTATTGAAAGCTGCTTTGAAAAGTATGAGCGACAAGAGTTGTTCAAACAATCTAGACAAAAATTAACATTAAACTCTATCATTTACAATCAGCTAAAAACATTTAACACTTCAACTGACATTTTTCGCTGGATTGCAATCAACTTTAGCAGGACAATCAAACTCGTCAAACTAACCAACAATAAAAGGAGTTAATGACTTTTGTCCACTTTCACCTCAACCTTTTAAAAGGCAATTCACATTTTAGGGCCTTTTGTGATCATTAAATCAATTGCAGATGTAAAAATTGTGTCCAACTGCGCTTAAGCCTACAAAATTTAATGACTTGATTAGCCGTTATCAATGTCCATGTAAATGTTATACTCAACAAAAACACTTCCCATATTATCTTGATTGAAAATTTAATTGAAATCATTAAAAACTAAATTCAACTGTAAATAAAACTGCTTTTACTGTCCATCAACAATTGAAATAATGTTTACAACAATATCAATAAATCAACTTAAACTATCAGCTGAAAATAATATAACAGCGATGAAATTGAAGCATATTTTCATTTCTTCTGCTGATTCTGAGTGAAATTTTCATAAATCTATCTGCTGTTACTACATTAAATAACTCCTTTTTCATAAAATCAATGTATTTCAATTCAAATTGAGGATAAAACAACAACAAAATGAATTTAAATTAAGCTAACTCCACTCATTAATGGATTTTTTTCTCAATCTAAAATTGAAACAAAGCTCACAAATCAACAACTTGATCGACAATCGTTTTAAGCATTCAATAAAGATTGCTACAATTTTTTATATTAAAATGTATTTTTAATTTTTGTAAAAAATATACAAAACATAACATTTGAATAAATAATTTGCCGATTTTGATTTCAAGTTTATCTCAATTGAAACCTTTTGTTTCTTCCAGAAACCTTTATCTCAAACCTATGAATTATGAGATGATTTTCATGAGCTAAATTTAAAATAAAATCAATCGCGATAATAAACTTTGTACATTTTCATTGTCATTTGTCATAATTGTATTTTTTGATGACGATTTGCCAAAAAAAAGTAAAGTGTTAAACTACAAAAGTGAATGAATAAAAGGGAAGCGAGTTGAAAGCAGACTTGTTACTTGTTTTTCCTGGTTTACTGGTTAAAGTGTAAATTGATACATTGATTATCAACGTTTGAATAATTGATCAGCATTGAAATTGAATAGATTGGTGATTAAAGATGAGAAGACAATTCGACATTTTCTTATTTTCTTTCAAAGATGGCGTTTGCTGGTAACAGTAACAGTGTACTGTGTAGTGTGTAGTGACTACACTTTAGTTGAGCTACAGTAGTTGATCTGATTAGGTTGCCTTTGGTTGTGCGCATAAACCCATCCCAGTGAAAAGTTTACCCAAAGTAATGTTAATAGATCGAGAGTCAGTTTGACTTTTGAGGCGAGACACACGACTGTCGGTGTTACATAGAGTTAACTTTTACTCGCCTTTATGTCTTCAGACAATTATTATATAACTTTATTGTACAATCTTTTTAACTTAATGCTGTTGGCCTCATCACCAAGTCAATGCCATGTAAATGAGGGCCATGCTTACCTAGCATCAAGCCTGAACGATAACAATCAAAAATGTCCTCAAGGTTTTCCTAGTGAATTAGATGCTGCTTCAAAGGCTTACCTTTCACCAATTGTCTTCAATGGTAAATTGGTTTCCCTCTCAGAGGATTACGGTGGTAAAATTGCGGCCACTTTTCGTATCCGTAAACTAATCAAAAACACTTCATCTTCCAGATCATTGACTGGATCACCAACTTCCGATACTGTTTCAGTAGACTTAATTTCGGGTTCAAAAGTAACTCTTTATTTTGTGCGAACCAAAAAGGGTAAATCAGTTCCTCCTTACTGTCCAGTTCATCTAAATGAAACCTCAATTGGACATTTAAGGCCACAACAGAGATACTTTGTGTTTGCTGCAGCACCTTTAAAATCTTTAGTTTTACTTCAAAAACAGCAATTTGCTGATAGTGATTGTTCCAATTTAAGGACTTCTAAGTCATCCAGTTCATCCTCACCATTAACATTATCATCAACCTCATCATCATCATCATCATCATCATCACTGTGTTTTAATTATTTAACTTCATTAACATCTCCTGAGCTTCACAATAAACGATCAGCTCGAGCTGTTCGTAAAATATTATCGGATCCAAATTGGGGTAAGTAACCATTGTAATTGTTCATTTTGTTCATTAATTTGCATCTCATCAAGTATTTTAACCTCTTCTAAAAACTCAATCTTTTTGCCTTTTTACTTCAGTTTTTTTACCATCTTCAATAGTTGAGTTGAGTTAGCCAAAAAGATGAACATGAAAAGTGAACATTAGAAGGGAAAGAAAGTGAAAAAAAGATGAAGATTAGGATGAGCTGGGTGAAGGAGGAAGAGGATGAATGAGAGCAAGATTTTGTTACAAAAGTCTCTCTACCAGAGACAGAATCAAAAATCATACTTGAACCATTTTTTTCAGGATAAACTTTCCAAATCTTTTCAGTTTATTCTTTTGTTTTTTTTCTCTTCTCTTCTTCTACTTCTTGTAGACCAAAGTTAAAGCTTTATTTGGACATGAAAATGAATGTCACCAAAAAGCACAATTAATATGGCAAGTGTAAAGTACGCAACTTCAACGTTATGTTTCAACTCTCAAGTTTACAGTTTGATCTAACAGGAGAGAAAGCAAATGAAAGAGTAAAAATAAACTTTAAATTTCATTATTAAATTGTGATTAAACAATTTGTAATTGAGATTGAGACTAAAAAATGGTTCAAAAGAGTAAAGAAATTAAAGGTTGAAATGAAGTCTGATGAATAACCATAGAGTTTGCATTGAAAATTTAATGTGATTGTTGGAGCCAATTGAATATAATGGTTAATTTTTGAGCCAAAGTTAATCATTGAGTAAAGAAGCAAGAAAAGTGTTCACAGTTTTGAGTCTTGTCGACCTGTAAGTGTGATTAAAGAGGAAAAAAAGGCATTTTTCTCGTTGAAAAGTTGCGATGAAAAAGCTTTTCTTGCTGGATGATGAGAGGGATGAGGATGTTCATCTGCTATTTTTACCTCGCCAAATGAGTCGTATGTTGATGAGGGGATTGAAGATGGTTGTGTAGTTAGTAGACAAGAAACTGGAAAAGAAATAAAATGAACCCAAAAAGATGAGGATGTTGAGACTGAAAAGTTACACAGGGAACGATGATGAGGAAGACGATGGTTAAAAGATGAAGATGAGAATGAAAATGAATGAAAATGATGAGCCAGATATATTTATATTTTCATTTGCAAACACATCCAACAACATTATTAGTTGAAGTTTAAAGTAATTATATTTTTCTTCTTCTTCTTTTTTCTTCCCTTTCTCCTCACACTTGGTCATCGCCTTTGCTGTTCACCTCTTTGACCCTTTTCTCTCTCTTTCTCTCTGGCCAATTGTGACCCTTTCCCGATCCTTATTATCATCTTTATTATTTACTTTTAGCCCGCGCACCGGAAGTTAAAGGTCTTAATGGTGATCTAAAAATACAATTAAAGAGCAAATTGCGCCTTAAATGCAAAGTAAACGGTAACCCTTTACCATGGATTGAATGGTTTAAGAATGGTAAAAGCTTGAAAAGCAAAGGACGCATTAGTATTAGATCTTTAAGAAGGTAAGAAGTTGTTTCGCGTTGTAAGTCCAAATACCTTTAGTGTGTGTGTTGTGTGTGTGTGTGAGCTTCTCTGTCATCTTGTTGGTCCTTTTGTTACTCTAACCCTCTTTGACCCTTAACCCTTGTTACCTTTACTCTCTAACCAGCGAACCTAGAAATTATCAAGAGCGGCCTCCCATGTTTATGGAGCGGGGGAGGCTTCAAAACTTATGGCCTCAGGTCACAATATACTTTTAACTGCAAAAGGAACCGACTTCTCTCTTCTTCTTTTTCCTCCTCTTCTCACTCATCATCTCTTTCATCTTTTTTTTTCTTCCTTTTTCTCTCTTCTTCTTCTCTTAGGGATGTATCTTTATTAGAAATTAAACCAGTTTTGCCAATGGACACTGGATATTATGAATGTAAAGCAATAAATGTGATTGCCCATGAACCTTCCATTGGTAAAGTACGTGTCATTGTTACTTCACTTCATCGAAACCGTACATTGTCATTAACACCATCATCTTCACAAGTATCAACTCAACAACCTTCTCAACTATCATCTTTATCTTCACCACCATCGACCTTCTCGTCTAAAACATCCTTTAAACTTTCACCGTCCAAAGTACCACCTTACTTGGGCTCTTCATTGTCATCCCAATTGCCGTCACAATTGTCATCACACTCATCCTCCCTATCACCAGGCCAATCAACATCAACACCATCATCAACACTTTCCTCATCACCTTCTTCTTCTTCCTTCTCCTCCTTACCTCTCTCACCATCATCATCATCAACAACACCATCGTCATCCGACCTAGCCAATCCTTGGCATGCCAAAGGTCGGCCCTGTCCACACAATGCTTATTGTCTCAATGGAGGAACTTGTACTTTCTACGAGAGTGTCGGTGAATACGCTTGCCAGTACGTTATTATCTTTTCCCTTTTGCCTTTCCTCTTCTTCTTTCCTTCGCCATTCCCCTCTTTCTTTATCTTCCTACACCCGAATATTGTCTTCATTCTTCTCTTTCGCATTTTTACTTGGACCTGGAGCCTCCCGCTGTGCTCATCTCTGATCTTTCTTGAGTTCTTTCAACTTTTCAAGGCCACTTCAGTTTCAATAATAAATATTTTATAGGTCAAAGGAAGAAGAAAGAGCAAGAAGAAACTGAAAGATGAGAGTAAAAAGATGAGAAGAAGAAGAAGAAGAAGAAAAGAATAGAAAGAAGAAGAAGAAGAAGGAGAAAGCTTTTTGTATTTGCCATTACAATGTCTTTTATTTTTCATCGTTTTCCCGTTAATTCTGTGTGAACCCGAAAGAAGATGAAAAAGAAGAAGAAGAAGAAAAGCAGAATAAGAGAACTTTTTGCTTACTTTACCTTTCTTTTGACCTACCAAAGAGAAATAGATCTAATTGAGTCGAGGCCACACGGATAGTTGGGCTTCAGGTCAGTTTTAGGTTGGGCTTGGCCACGCCAACTTACCATTTACTTTACCTTATAAATATATCGCTTATAAGCGGTACTAAACTAAAAAGGGGTCTTTCTCAATATCTTCATCATCATCTTCTTCTTCATCATTTTCTTCTTCCTTTCTTCTTCTTTCTCTTTTTCTTCTCTCTCTTCTTCTACTTCTTATCACTTTGAATAGTTAACCCTGAACCAGACTGATGAATGTATCTAAAAATCGAAATTGACTAAAACAGTAGAAACAGTATTGATGGATGACCCGAGCCCGGTTTCAGTGACCTGACCTCACCCGAAAAATGATGAACCAATAAGAGTCTATTTTACTTTCCATTCTTGCTTCATTAACTTTATCAATTATCATAATGACTCTCTCTCTTGTTCATCTCATCTAGTTTAGTTGTTGTTCATGTTGTTGATGCTAATCATGATGTTGTCATCTTTTACTTTCTTGATACATCTTTATTATCATCAACAACATCATTACCTATTATTATTATTATTATTATTATTATCATCATCATCATTATTATTATGATTATTGCATTACATTATTCTCGTTCTGACATTCATTTTTCTTACCTTCAACGTTGGTCTAAACCCAAGAAACAATTTCATTAATTTCCTTCACCTTTTAAACATGTTCACATTATCACATTGCTCCATGTCAATCTAATTAAATGTAATTTGTTGAACCTTTTCAGATGCGCTGAGGGATTTAGGGGCCAACGTTGTGAAAATAAGCACGTCTTCAGTTTCTTTGGATGTATGTTTACCTTTTTCATTTTCATTATTCTCAATGAAACAATATTCACCATTCAAACCAAATCAAGCTTCACTTTAAACAATCCAGATAATTAGATATCAAACCAAAATCACAAATCGTCTCCATTGACATTTAAAACCTAAACCTAAACCCAAATCTAAACCTAAATTGCAATACAAGTTGAAAGTGAACCCATAATTTCAACCAATACTGAAATCAAAAGCATAAAGCAACCTCACAGCTTTCACTTATCATTTCAAAAATTAGGCTTTTTTTGAATCGCTAATCAGTGATACTAAATCTTGCTATAACTGTCTTCTCGTTGATTCACCTTTTCTTTACGTTTCCCTGTTTCCCGATTCCTTCATATCTAATTGCCACAAATTAATTTTAATTTTTAATTTTCTCCAACAGCTGTGCAGAAGGATTTATGGGGCTTCGATGCAATTTCAAAAATGCTTCTGTAAAAGGCAGAAATAGTGGATAATTATTGATTTGATATTAAATTAAATTATAACTCTCATGTTAACCTGATGTTTTGTTTTCTTTTTCTGCTTTTCAATACTCAACCAAATTGGAAAATTAAATTGAACTCAGTGATTTTTTTGTCTTTGCTCAACAATTAAACAATCATTCAATGATGATCAACCAAAGCAAATTTAAATTCATTTGTTTACCAATTTGTTCACCTGGTTGAGTTCAACATCTCATCATCAATCAATCTACCAAAATTAACCATTAAAATTACCATCGAAAGTTATCTCATTTGAAACAATCACCGAAATCATCATGAACCACCAAAATCAACCAACCAACCAACAAAAATCATCGCCATAACCATCATATTCATCATCAAACTTTCATCTGGATTAACTTAATGCTTCTCAATCGACATACAAAAATTTACCTTTACTAATCTTCACCTTGAAATAATTCACTTTCTCGTTACCAAAACCAAAATTGTTTTAATTATTAATTAATTGACTAAAAATCAAAGCTACTTAACCTTACCTTTGCTTTTACAACTTTTTTTCCTGTTTTTTTCATCTTTTCACTCTCATTCAATTTCATTGAAGGCAATGAATTTTGCTGTAAAACTGATTGAGTTTGAGGTTAATTATAACAATTATGTTCGTACAAACAACCTGATTGAGCACAATGTTCATTCGAGTCATTTTTTGTCAACGGCTTTTCGATACTTAATTTTCAATTGATTTATAAAAATCAATTTATTTCTCTCTCTCCTTTTGCATAATTATGATTTAAAAAGGTGTCCAAGCCGCCATCATCTTAAAGTTGATAATAAAATTTTAAATTGACATTGAATTTGGTTTCATCTTTTCTTTCTTTATTTGAATTGTTGTTGGACAAACTTTCAATCCTAATCAATCATGGAAATGGTCTAATCGTAATCCTCTTTGTAAGCATGGTTAATTGCTAGTTTGATTATGGTGAAAACGCCAAACACAAAGCAGGACAAAATGGCAACCAAAAGGATTAAAGGTATAAATCCAATGAGCGTATCGGAAGTTGAACAGCTTTTTTTACCTTGAAAAGAGCAGGTTGACTGTTGCTTTGAATGGTTATTTTCATAGGTTGGTGAGTTTGATGAATATGTTGATCTATTGTTGTGATCATCGTTTCTTTCACCATAATCATCATCAGCAATGATTCGCCTTTTTATTTCAAAATCATCTCCTTTGACAGACGAGTATGATGAGGATGATGTTGATGAGGTTAGATGAGCTTTTGAGGATGAATTTGTAACAATGCGTTGGTGAATCCCTTTAGACTCATTCTTGATCTTCATCACTATTGACTGGCAATCACAAATCAATGATTTCAACAGATTTACAACAACAATTTAGATGACAATTTAATTGACTAATGAAAGAAATCACAAATAACAAAAATGGTTCTCTTGGTGTTTCAATGACTTCACTTCTGATGATGGATTCAGGTATTTAGTATAGTTGCGCAAGTTCGCCTATTGATTGCTTGAAAAAATGAACAAGGATGAGGATAAAGATGCTGAAGAAGGCTGAGGATGCTCCGATGATATTGTTTAATACAGAAGATTGTTTTAAACTTTGGCTACTGATGGCTTTAATAACAGGTTAATCAGCTCATCCACTTGTATTAGCCATTACTTGTCATTGGAAAATTGTCAAGGATTGAAACCAAATTAACCTGATTTTAATCTCTTTTCAGCTCCTTTTGTTGTTTCATTGTGAATAGCTTAGTTTTAGTTTTACAATGAGCTTGTCGATTCAATTGTAAGCTTTTGCAAAAATTCATAGCCACAAAAATAGGTTAGTTTCATCTGTGACTGTTTACGGTTTGGGTTTAAATGTTTCACCAGTTTTTGACAGAATGAACATTAAAGTTGATGATTTTTGTTATAAACATGTTAATTGCTGCGAGTCCATGGAAAGGAAAAGATCAAGATGGAAACCTGTCTGGCCCAAGGTAAATTGTATTGATTGTTTTGATTGTTGTTATTTTTTGTATCTAATGTCTTCATGCTTTGGCCGAAGGAACGTCCACCAAAAGAACCAAAAGTCCTATCAAGAGTTGAATTTTCTCGATTACAGCCATCAACGGGAATTTAATCAGCTAAATATTACATTGAAACCCTTTTCCACCAGCTCATTGAATTGTTGCGATCCATTTGAAAGTTGACTTGAGTATGAAAAATGTAACAAGTCGGTTGAAAATAAAAACAGTTTATCCATAATAAAATGTTTTGCTTCTTATTGTGTTCAGCTTTAATTCAACCTTTTCATAGGTGTTTGTCAAAAGGATGTGAACTCCGCAAAAAGACAACAATTGATAGTAAATCATAAATGTGATCAATCTTTAAATTGTCTTATTCTCTTGGAAAGAAATCGGCAAGGAGAAGGATTCCAACTTATCCAAGAAAAACATCAAGGTCTTTGAAAATTAGCACAGCTAAGTTAAATCGTAACTTGAGACTGATGATGACAATCTAGATTTGATGAGCAAATGTTAACTCTTTTGTAGTTATAACAGCATTACAGATGAAAAGAGTAACTGGCTGATGATTAAGAAATTGGTGGAAGATGAATAACAGCCGTAATCAATTTTATTTTCAAACTGTGACTCGCCTGAGAGTCGCAATGATCCTTGACGAGTAAACAAAAGGCAATTAATTGAATAATCCATGAAATTAAAAATGTGTTTTGTCTCGGAGCCAAATAATTGTTTACATTTGTTTAGGGTAACCGTTGATTTTATTTCATTCATCATAGACTTTATCCAACTTTCAGAGCACCACCACGAGGCTTATTATATAATTAATTTCCAATGTGATTGTAGTTTACAGTTGATCAAAGGAGATATTTTAAAGCCAAAAAAATGTAAAACAGGTTAAGGTAAAGAGAACAGGAAGACATTTTCGACTTCTAAGAAATCGAAGAGATGCAACAGCTTTTGTTTTAGAATGTCTTTACAGAGATCTTGTGACACTAATCAGGTCAAATAAGCTTGATATTTCACTCTTTGAGTTCAATAATGTTTTTATCGTTTGCCTTTGAAGATCCATAAAAATGGTTGAAACATTTCTTCATAAATCTGTGGATAAATCAAAGAAAAAATTCAAGTGAAAGAATAAGATTTAAGGCAATTTAAAGTCTCATCTATGATTATTAAATGAGTCCAATGGCTACTTTTGCTTTGCTTGAAGTAAAATAATTCCAAGTCCTTATTTTGTTTCCTAATTGTTTTTGCTTCGCTCCAGTTTAAGTTTTTCCATATTCAATTTTTGGCTTTGGTTTTAGTCAGCAAATTTAGGACAAGTATTTCCATATAATCAGCCGAACCAGATCTATATGATGTAATAAGTGTTTATCATTGCTAAGATTTAACATAGAGAAAAAGAGAGTTAACTAAAAGCTATGGATGACTTTCGGCTGCTTCTGTGATTAAAGCTTTCGCATTTGATAAATTAAGTTAGCAGAACTTACCTTTATTATACCAAATGAGGGAAAATCAAGCTATCTTGAGGAATCTTTGGGCACTCGAATCATTAAAAAATTCACCGAATCAAAATAAATAAAAAAATTGTTGTTTTTAGTTGAATTTGATTAAAATTGAAAATTTGTTTTCAAAAAAATTGTTATTGAGAGACTTGTGCTGCAGTCTTGTGGCGAGTAAAATTACTAGCGTTTTTTTAATGTTCAAACATTTTATCTTTAATATTATCAAAATTGATTAGCATTATCTACATCTGTTATTGCTATTGAACAATTTCAGTGTATTTTTACAATTGTGACATAAGTACTTCCACAACTGTGTCAATTATTACATTATTTATTACTTTGTTCTTGTTTTGCTCTAACGTACATCATATTGTAAGCAAGCATATTGCTTCCTGTGCTAACTAATTGGTTTCAGTTCATCTTTCTGGATCTTTCACCATTTAGCGACATTAGAATTGACAACAATGTTGAATCCATCTACTATTGACACCCGATTCAAGTCCTTGACTGACAAAACAGATCAATTGAACTAAACAAGACAAAGAAAGAAACTTCATTACCCATTCAGTTTTACCCATTAAAGAAGGTCAAGGTTATTGATATAATCTGATTTTTTACTTTTTAATTTGAATTCTGCATTTTCTCCGTGTTCAACTCTTTCACCAGACTTGAATGACAAACTATTCAAGGTTTTGTTCAGCTTAGAAACCAGTTAACCCATCAACTGTTCCTAAGGAAGTTTAATGAAGTTATTCCGTTTAAATGATAGATCAGCAACATCAAAATACAAATTAATCGTAATTTGATGATATCCATAAGCCAAGTGTAATTTTAACCAAATGTTTGGTTTCAGATTTGATTACAATCAACATAAGGATCATGATTTTAACATCAACAGAAAAAAGGTAAGACTTCAATTTTTGCAAATTTTTCTCATAATTTTCGCTGTTTTGAGTAGTTCCGAGACGATTTAACCAATTTATCATTAAAAATGGTAAAAATTACAGTCTTTACCTTTCGATGAAACAAATCTTTATAGATTTCGGCAATTGTCAGCTTGAGCTGTTAACAGAATCTCTGTAAACCCTTAGACTATCAAGTGACAATACATTGCGAAAATTAGTCTCAAATTAATCTCAGCTTAGAATCAATTTTATCAATGAATCGTTAAATATTTATGTTCACATCAAATTGCTACTTATAGTGAGTAAACCTTGCTTTTTAATATCGTCTCCAGTTGCTATTTGCTACTTTAGTCTGGCTTTAATGCGTACTTTACAGATAGCTACAGAAAAATGTTTTTATTTGAACAGAAATAATGATTGCTTTAAGTTTACTTTGATTTTTCTTGAGTCTAGTTTAATTTTCCGAGTATTCTTATTATTTTGTTTCATATTACTCATCATATTAATACAATTTAACTCGAATATTTCTTTTTTGCTTATATTTTGAATCACGCGCTAAATTTTCGTGTGTTTCCTTTCCCCTCTTTGCACAATAAAAAAGATTTACATTTTGTAAGATTCTTCAATTGTTTTTCTCATCACACTATAAAGTTTATCATGAATCTTAATCACCATCTTGTTTAACAACAATTGAGTTTATTTATTTGTTTATGGATTACTTCCTGGTGACCAAGGATGGTGAATCTTTACTTTGTATTACTAACTTCTTTGCTGATTTAATGTTGTGGTTCAAATACATTGGTAACTAATAGGAGCCTCTCTCTCTTGATGTGAAGAAATAAAAGGTAGAGAGAAGAGAGAGAGTGTATGTGAGAAAGACAACAATAATAAAGAAATCTACTTCAACCATCGTATAATTTTTTTAAGAACCGTGATTTGACCACTCTATGACTGTGATTCCCATTTGGCTGGTCTGATTTTTCTGGTTTTTCACGTGGTCCATTCATCTATCTGGAGCCAGTTGCACCTGGCCTTTGAAAGTCTGTCACAATACGCGACACAACACACACTTACGTGCATAAGCAAATTAGCTCTCTCTTTCTTGCCGTCAATCTAATAGGAAATGTCCTCTGCAAAAGGACAGAGTATATTGGAAAAATGGTTACAAGATATGCCAAACAGCAATCAAAGATCGGTGAAAAGAGAAAGACGAGACTGTGATGATCTGTTGGCAAGTAAAACGAGTAGCTCATCCAACCTATTCCTTAACCAGTTTCTACCATCAGTATCAGCTTTACCCTCAATACCATCATCATCATTGTCTTCTGCAGCATCAAGCTCAACAGGACCGTCAAATAATGGACTAAGAGCCCAAGATTTATCTAAACTACCTAAGGTAAATTATTGAGTTGAAAGAAAGGAGATTTACAAGTAAAACAAGATACGAAATCAGAACGCATCTCTTTAAGTGTTGAAACTCATATTTGGTTCACTTGTACGAGCTATTTTGGATCGTTCTTACTCTCATTTAACTTAAATTATGCTGTCAAGAATTCGTATCAATTAATGTCCGGAAATATCTCCTTTCTTCCAAAAATGTTTACTCTGTATTAATCTATTCCATGCTCTCTTTCTCTCTCTTACAGAAAATACCTGAAAGTGTACAAGATTTAAGTAATTGTATAGATGCTAAAAGTATTAAGGGTATATTTGGCTGGTCTACGGTTAATGATATCCCATTGCCTGTAATTCTCCGTGAAGATCAAAAATTGGTACCAGTCAGGGTAGTCGAATCAAAGGTAACGTCAATACTAGATTTTTAGATAGAACTAATACGACTTTAGATAGAACCTTTTGCTTGAAATATGATAGACCTAAATAAATAGGTGCACCATCGCCTAACAACGTTCCAGTTACTTCATTATTCAAGATTAATGAGTTTGGTCTGCAGTTTTTCTTTATAATATTACATCTTCATTTGGTTCAACTGACTAAAATTCTTTTCTATTCATTACAGGTCATTGGTAAATACAGGGAATCCTTACCATGGACAGTATTCTCTTGCATAAATGTCCGGAGTTACTACATTACGGAAAACGAGGCAAAATTACTAAATGAAATAAATGGATTCCACTGTGATTATCATTATGGCTATAGGCTATTTACCTCAAAAGACGTAGTAGTTTGTCTGTCAGATGTTGTAACTCTTAGTAAATTTTTGGAGCAAAGTGAACTAATCTTTAATCAAGGTCTTTCCAAAGCTGATGTCGATGGCCTCGGTTTTGTCAATATTTCGGGATATGTGATGTTGCCTTATATTAGCAAGAAAACTGTCTGTAATACTAAGAATAAAACATCAACTTCATCTCCGCCGCCTGAAGCCACCACTACACCACCTCCAACGCCGACTAATAGTAATAATAATAATACTTCAACAAATACTAATAATGAAAATGAATCATCAGATGAAAATGTCAGTGGTTTACAACCTAGTGAATCTAAACCGGAAGACGAGGACGATTCTAGTAATTTGGTACAAAAGTATGTCCCGGAGTCGTTGATCACCAAATTTTTTCTCTTGGTTAAAGCTGATAAAGTTGATATGACTGAATGGGATGCATCCTATTTAAAAATGTTGTATATATATGCAGGTATCGACCACTGTCAGATTCCTCCAAATGATAAACTGTGTTTACTTAGTGAACTTAAATGGGATTCGCCTCTGTGTCCATTGCAAATAGAAGAGTGTGATCCTAGAGCGGGTCAAAATTACCCTCCACCTAAAAACTATCTTACCTCATCTTTTTCACACCGTGGAGCTGAAAGGGTAGCCATGGACCTGGATTCTCATCTCAATCACCATCTTCACTTACATTCTCATTTGAACCCGCATCCTCATGCTCACTCTCATACCCATTCTCATTCCCATTCTCAACCTGTTCTTCAACCTCATCATCAGACCCGATCTGTGTTTTCGATGCAGAACTCAAGTAAACAAAATACCAACAACCATCATAACAACCATAGCCATTCTCATAACTCCCACCACCATCAAACACTCAACTCTAGCAATTGTATCAATCATAATCAATCTTGGCATCTTTCTTCGGCCAATCGTAAAATATCCAGATTATAGATTGTAATAAATTTAAAATTCAAGCTAATTACAAACGTTGAAATTCAAAACGGTACACAAATATTTTATTTCATTCAATCTAATATATATTTGCTTTTGCACGTGTGGCTGTTTCTTTATTTTCGTCTTCTAGAGTTTAAATAGAAAGAGCATGGTTTGATTTCGGGCGAAATGCGAGTTCAAAATAGAAAAGGCAAAACAACGCAAATTTAATATGCTTTATCATTGATGATGAAATTCATCAGATGTATTTCTCACGGTGAACAGTCTTAATAATTTACTAATAGGTGCCTTGTTTATTTAAGCTACAGGTTTCCATAATTAAGAAATGTGATTAAAGCTGATAAGAAAATAATTTTACTTTAATAGATAAATAAACAAACAGTGACTGGTTTTAACTGCTCGTTTATTAAACTTGAAAGAATCATAATTCTGAAAGCCGATTTACTATTTGGTCTTTGTGTATTTTGCCCAATCACCGATTGTTAGTTCGATGACTTAAATATTGATAAAATGAAATTCGATAGAACAATTGGTTGATAATCAAAATGTTTTAATATTTTAATCCGAATATTGACATTACTGAAAATTTAACTTAGTCGCTTAAGAGCCAAACGCTTATCTCTTTCTTCAGCAACAGTCAGACGGATACCACGACCCTTAGGAAGTGAGATGTATGGCTTAGAGCCCTTTCCAATAACGAAGATATAATTCAACCTGCAAAGACAAAGATAACAATTAAAATTTGAGCCAAAAGACGTATGAAATTATTTTAAATCATTTTTTCAGTAAGACTAATCAAACTATCATAGAGTTCAAGATTTAGGACAAAAGCTCATCATCTATTAGAAATATGACTAGGAAAGGGAAAGGGTAATAAAAAAATTACCGAGTGGCGAAACTGTGTCCATGAGAATCCTTGACATGAACAATGTCAAAACTACCAGGATGTCTCTCCCTAGAAGTGATGGTACCAATTCGACCTAAATTGTGTCCTCCAGTAACCATGCATAAATTACCAGTTTCGAACTTCAAGAAATCCAAGATTTTACCAGTAGCGATATCAATTCTAACAGAGTCATTGGGCTTGATCAAAGGATCAGGGTATCGAATGGTTCGTGCATCGTGTGTAACAATGAATGGAACTCCTTTAGGTCCAGTTTGAACTCTCTTAACCTTACATAATTTGTACTGAAGAAGAAACGGAAGAGTGAATAAGACACGTGGTTATAACAAGCATTTATGATAACTTACAGTAGCCTCTTCGGGTCTAATCCTGTGGAGTGTGAATCGACCCTTAACATCGTAGAGAATCCTGTAGAAGTCCTTAGTACGATCAATGGTCAAAACATCTAAAAAGAAAGAAAAAAATTAGCATTGTATCTCAAATGGGTAATTCCCAAAGATAATTGACAAAGTACACAACGAGAGACCTTATTGAGAGTCATTTCTTTATGCCTTATTTTGAACGATTAACAAATAAAAGGTTGTTAAACGTCTTCGATGAAAGGCTCTCAAGTTAAAATTAAATAGATAATTACCCATGAATCCAGCTGGATAGTTGGTATCAGTCCTAACTTTACCATCAACTTTGATTGTACGCTGCATAACAATCTTGGTAACTTCAGCGTTGGTTAAAGCGAATTTGAGTCGATTTCGTAAAATGATTACGAGAGGGATAGATTCTCGTAGTTTGTGAGGTCCAGTAGATGGACGAGGGGCGAACACACCACCTAATTTGTCTAACATCCATGATTTAGGAGCTGCTAACCGCTTCAAGTGCTTCTTCAAGCCACGAGCCTGTAGTTAAAAGGAAAGAATATAAATAAGAAATGATGATTAAAAGAATTTGAATAATAAGAAATTAGAAGAGAAGTAAGGTTTATAATCTAAGAATAAAATTAACTCACCATGATTAAACAATTAAATTACTATGAACAATTAGTAACCAACTAAATGAACCGGCCAGATAGATATAAAATTTGCTGCAATAACCAGGAAACGGAAGAGTCAATGCTATAGTTTAAATGTACTTACCTGAAGATGGCAGCACATTTGATATTTTTAGTAGCTATAAGGCGGTAAATACAATAATATCCATGCTGAAGTCTCGTTGTCTGAAGTTCAGACTCTGAACTCACAACTTATCAAAAATATAATTAGAGTGCTTCTATGCAATTAATCTTCACAATTTGATTTTTTGCTTGAAAAATTAATTAATAACTAGACTTTCAGTGAATCGAAGATTTTAAATTATATTCTTCTTGTTGGCTAATGATTAATGCACTTTTTACATCTGACTGTAGTTTATTCTCGTAGTTAATATTGATTAATTACTTGCTTGCCATAATCAGATATATTTATTTTCTGTCAATCAGAATTTCTAATTTTCAGATTGACAAGTAAATTTCGATTCAAAATGCCATTAATCGATTAATGAAAAGAGAAATAGTTGCAAAATCTAATCAAATTCACTTCCCTGCTGAAACAAATGAGTGAGAAATGATAATTGTTCTGAACCCGAAAGGTTGATTGTAATGCTACACTAACCGAACAGCTGTAAATATTCGGATTAATCTAATCAGATTTAATCAACTTGATTCAAGTTAAAATCGCTGTTACACAATTCAATGCATGATGTCTCCAAGGCAACAACAGCTGTTTTTTAACTACAGACCATGCTGAGTGATTAATTTAATTTTTCATTGTTTACTATTAGAATTAACAATGTTTATATTCAAAAACTTCACTCATAGAAATTGTAAATTGAGTTATACAAAGTGTTTACGTTTATATACACAAGGTCCTGGTGAAAAATGGGTATGTAGCTCAAAAACTATTAATATTGACAGTCTATCATTGTTATGATTTCTAAAAATTGATTTTATTTCTTTTTAGCTGAACCTGCGAAATAAAAAGTTTCCGAAAGATTACGCTCTTCAACATTTTGATTCGTTCTATCCAAATGTCTACGCAGAAAAATGGCTTTCAAGTAGAATAGCCATGCATTGGCCAAATAAATATGTTGCTGTAGTCAATCCTTTCGTTAAAGATCCTGATGAAATTGGTGCTTCTTTTCTCATAAATGGTGCTACCGAATTGAGCCACTTTTACAGCAAATATAAAAAACACTACGAAAGGCAAAAGCTTCGTAAAAAAATGCTAGAGGATAAAAAGTAAGTCATCTTGAACCTCAATCGTTTCATCTGGTATATATTTCAAGTTTTTGTTTATATTTCTAGGGCAGCTAAACTTGACCAAATAGCCAAAGAAAGAGGAGTTGATGTATCTGAAATCGAAACAGACATCGAAGTATCTGATATCAGTGACGCAGAACTTGATGGAAACCTTTCAGCCATCAGTGATCCTGAGAATATTCTTGAGATGTTCCAAACCGACATTGAATCACTGAAAGATAAAGAAGGATTCATGGAAAATTTATCCAGCAATATTGATCTGAACGATTTTATACCTTCAACTGAAATGAGATATGAAGAAAATGTCACCGATAAAGATACTTATTATCGTTTTTATGACACTAGTCGTGAAGTTAATGTAGAAAGAGTTGAAGCTCCGGAATTGGAATTTCCAGAAACGCCTAAAATCTTCAGCTTTCCAAGACAATCATTAGAAAGTTTCCCGAGTCCAGATGAAACAGATTATCAAGGAATGATGGAATACTTCCTCATTGATGCTGCAGCTGTATTACCCGTGTTAGCATTAGATATTCAGGTTAATGATCGTGTCGCTGATTTGTGTGCTGCTCCTGGAGGTAAAACTTTGCTGATGCTGTCAACTCTTCGCCCATCATTTTTATTCGCCTGTGACCCATCAAATGAATTTTTCCCTTTATTAGAACAAAAAGTTAAAGAATTTTTTCCCAAATCAGATGCTTTAGCATCCACTTATCATTTGGAGCATTGCGCTGCTGAGGATATTGATTTAGAGAGTGTTTTTGATAAAGTTTTGGTTGATGTTCCCTCTACAAATGACAGACTAGCTATACAAGACAATCATGATAATCTTTTCAAATCATCTAACCTTTCAGACAGAATTGAATTACCGAACAAACAAAAATCAATTTTACTCAGAGGATTGCAATTATTGAAACCCGGAGGTTCATTGGTTTATACAACAAATACTTTATCACCGATTCAGAATGATGGTGTAATTCACATGTCATTGCATGAAATGTCGGAAACATCAGACATGGTATTCAATATTATGGAATTGAAAGAAGCACTCAGACCCTTGCGAGGTCTTTATCGTTTTCATACATTCAATTATGGAATTCAAGTTTTACCGTCTATAATCAACAACTGTGGACCTATTTATATTTGTAAAATAAAAAGAGTTAAATAATTAAAGTCTTTATTATAATTGTTTCTTTGTAGTCTTCATCTACTCATCACATCTTAAAAGTAAAAAGAAAAATGCTTAAAAGCCCCGATTCAAGAATAAATCAGTTGTGACTTGTAATAGCAATTGTTAGTTGTATTGTAGTTAATTGTAATGTAATTTCAAATATTCTAATCCATTTATTCTCAAAAAATTATCTTGATTTAATGAAATTTCACTCGATTTGCACCTCTTTAAACAACATCAGAGATTTATGTTAGTCATTTAAGAAATTAAATTGCATTCAATGCTCTTATCCGTTGAAAAATACTGTGTTTGAATGAATCAATTTTTGACTCTGAATTGTTTTTGAATTTAATTTAATTTAATATTCTGTGTAATCGAAAAATAAACAATTGTAGAATGAAACATCAAATTATCAAGAATAACTATTGAGTTTGCTTAATTGAGCTAAAAATTGAGCTGAGATTCGGAATGTACTCAATGTAGACATTTAACGAGACCCATTATCAAATTGATTGAGAAGGTCGACAACAGCAGTTATGGATGACCGATGGTGGATATTAACTCCAGCTGCAGCAGCATCCTTTCCAACTTCAAATAGCTTATCCCAAATTGATTTATCCAGGAATTGATGGCATTGATCAAGATTTTTATACTTTCCACAAGCATAGTCAATGGCTTCAGTAACCTGTAAACGATGAGCAGAGTTAAGTAAAAAGAAAGCTCAAAGTTGAACCGAAATATAGTTAAGATTGAATTATAAATTACTTACGGTTGATTCTAGAACTTCATCAAGGAACTCCTTTGTTCCTGAACCAGTGATTGGATGACAAACCTCTTCAATCTTCGCACCAAAGCAATCATGAGCTTGATGAAAAGCACAACAAGCAGCCACTGTTTGATCCTCCTTTTTAACATTACCAGTAATCCATTCAAGTTGACCAATGAAGTTATTTTTACATTGAACAATTGGTCCAAGCTTATCTTTGTGACGAAGACATTCAGCATGTTTCAAGAATTCTATCAAGATACAAGACATGATTAGAAACCAGAAAATGATTGATTAACAGTTGAATGCTTACGAGCTCGCCCTTCTGGTTTGTCACATCGGTGTTTCAATTCCTTCCTTAAATCATGACCAAACATTCCAAATAGCGTCTTTGGGAATGGCTTTAAGCATTTCTTGTTGAAATCACGAATACAGTCAAGATTGGTGAACATTTTCCTATCATTAATCACACAAATTAATCACTGTTTTCTTCGATTCCTTTCTCATGTAAACTTACGAGCAATGGTCTTTCATTTCATCGTCATTACTTGGAATCGGTATTTCCTTGTCATCAATCATAGACAAGTGAAGACCACAGTTGTCGAGTATTTCTTCAGCTTGTTGACATTCATCGGCATAAGTTGTCATAAAAACTATTGAAAAGTTGAGATTGAAAAAAGTTAATAAATCACAGAATAGAGTTAATTTTGATGTTCTTACCCGTTGATAAAAGCACAACAATTGATAGTAAAGAAACCATTTTAACTTGAAACTCTTGAATCTATTGGAAGTGATCAATACGAAGACAGAAATCACAATGAATTTTGATTGTTGCGATCGGTTAATTTATACTGGTTTATGGTGATGCGATGTTTGGTTTAATTTAAATTATAGTTGTTACTTCATGGTGATCAATGGTTGATGGGCTTGATTGAGTTTTACCATGAGTAAAAGCAATAGATTCATTTGTTTATATTTTAATACCAATCACAATGGTAATGACGGGTATTTTTCCTGCTATAAAAATTTAAAATTGATAAAAGAATCCAAAATGATTTAATAATTCAAAGACTTCTTCAGTAGTTAATTAAAATTACCTTTAAGATCATAAAGAGAGAAACATTTGACAACAATGGCTAATTACCCTTGAATAATAAGGGAATCCCAGTTGATTAACTTTGAATACTTTGATTTGGGTCGATAATTGGTTTAAATTGAGGTTACAGTAATGTTTAGCAATAACAACTTCATTATTAGACTGATTTAGCATCAAAAGTGCAAAGATAATTTATTAATAAAACCATTGTTTTTAGTTAAATCAATAAGAATCACAGTAAATTAGATGTTATGAAGCCACACACCTGATAATAATGAATATTTGCGAATCAAACATTTACCCTTTATTAACTGTTAGACGAACGGGAATTTGAGTTAAAAAATTCAGATCTTTAATGAAAGATTATTGTGATTAGAGAAAGTACAAAAATGAAAGTAAAAATGGAGTTAATTGTGGAAGATCTTGTGAATATTAGAAAATGATTAAATTATTGTTAAAATTGTCATCTTGGCAGCAAAAAGTGTAACCAGCTGAGATACTTTTCAGTTAACCTTTTTTATGTGCTTTCAAAAACTGACGACTGTTGCATTTGTAAAGCTTATTGATTTTTGTGATATCAGTGGCACTCAATCCTCGTCTTTGTCCTATTGTAACACCATCCTTAAGTGGACTAATTGTGGCACCAAAGCCTTTAGCGAAAGCATGACTTCCATAATGCATTACACTTCCATAGTCATATGGTTCACCAAGATGGGTTATTTCACGTAAGCTCAATTTAGCAAAATTGTATTCCATTCCTGAAAGAAATAACAAAATCTTTAATCTTAACCAACAATCTTTTTTTTTCTTCATTTGCTTACCTCTTTCAATATTGTCCCAGTTGATTTTAACATAACTGTCTCGATCAGCGCGACTTTGTTCATGCCAAAATCCTGTTGCATGCATCAATTCATGTTCAACAATACCCGAGTAAACACACCCGCGACCCAATAATACTGGCTGCATCCGTCCAACTCGACCAACTAATGAAGCACAACCAAGTCCAGGATAAATGTAAATGTAATCAGTGTCATCATTGGTTCGAGGTTCAAATTTAATACAAGTGCTGTTATGGTAGGTTGCCATTGCTCTAGCAATCACTGCTCTATCACGTTCAGAAAATTTACGGGACAATACATAAGGAATCCGTCCTTTAGGCCATACGTTGCTTCCTTCCAATACTGCGTTTCTTTCGCTCTACCAGATCAACAACAAATAACACACAATTAAACATGACCAATATTTTGAAAGATTTGTCAATTAAAGGGACAATTAACTTCCTTCTAGTCATTGCCTAACTCTCATTGTTTTACAAAATGCGACATAAGAATTAAAGAGAAGGAAAAGGTTTACTAATTACAAGAGATGGACTCAAATCTGTTGAAATTGTTTAAATTATAATTATTTCACCGTCTTATTAATTTTAACCATTCACCATCAAAAGGCAAGTAAACAAACCTCAAAACCTTCGATATTTGTTTGGGTCAAGTCCAACATTTGCGGGGTTTTACTCTATTCATGAATATTGGTTGAATTTAATTTCAATGTTTTAATACTTACGAGATCTTCGACAATATCACCTTCAAAATACTCGGATGAATATAAAATGCTATCGTTTCCAACGATGTCATGTTCAGAAAGTATTGATCCTTTTTCAAAATCAGCATCAGTCAATGGATAAATTGTGTCTTGTTTAATTTCATTTGAATAAAATTCCTAACAACAAAATTGATTACTTTGATTGTTTTACATTTACTATTTTGTTATTTTACTTACAGGGTCGTAAATGAATCCATGTTTTTGATCCCTGGCTAATTGATAGCGTTTAATGATCAAGTCTTCATTATCGGCACTATTGTCATTCACTAAATCATTTTCAAAATTTCCATCACTATAACGTATAACTCTGGCTGAAGCAATCAAAACCAGTGAAAAACAAAATAAATACATAAACATTGTTGACATTTGATGATTTTGATGATGATGATCTGTTACAACTAGGAGGACAAGAGAACGACTGAGATACAGTTTGGCTATTGAATATCTATTTATCATCTCCCGACTCGACTCATTCAATCATTAACCCGCATCATGATTCAACAAGTCAATCATTTTGATCATCATCTTGTAGACCTAAACAATATGAACCTTGATCTTCGCACGATAATTTTCATGGTTAACTAAAATTACATATGCTCAAGTTAGGCTACATAAGTTAATTTAAATAGATCATTAACATAGGGTGGCAACATTATGGCCATTGATGAGGGATAAAAGATTGAAGACTGGATGGAAATTATCATCTAAGTGTAATAACCTTTGATTTATATTAAATTTATTCTAAATACATTGGCTTAGTTACGAAATATTGAATAAGCGATTAGTTGAAGCCTTAATAATCACGCAATTAAGATCCATATTTGTCTTCTTCCTCTTCTCGCACAACCATACTTTCAAATGGATGGAGACTATAGTTTTCGATTGTCAAACTTGGCCATCGTCGAATCTTGAATTTAACTCGATCCTTGGCAGTTTTATATTCAGGAACTGAAAGTAACTTTACTCTTTTGATTTCCAACAGTTTTGAGTTTTGACGACTACGACCGTAAATTAAATCGATCACATCTCCTTCTCCAACTTCCATTGCTCTTTTTTGCACTCTTTCTCCATTAACTCTTATTTTATCCTCAGCGTGAACTTCTTCGATCTTTCTTCTTTGAATAGGCAATGCTGTCTTCATAACAGTATCCAACCTTAAACTTCCCGTTTCTACGTCTAAATCAACATAATCAACTGGAACAATTTCGTCATCATCATCATCGTCGTCATCGCCATCGTCCTCATCGTCGCTTTTATCATCTCTATCTTGTGCTTTGTCTTTAGATCGACGTTTCCCTTTTTTTGGAGCACACGATTTAGGGGAAAATTCTGGAACTTTTTCTTCGAGTGCAGGGTAAAGTTGATTTGATGAACCACATGGTAATAAGAATGCTTTTTTAAGAGGTGACAACATCAGTAAAGTTTTACCTTCATGACCATCACACAAATCTTTAATTTCAGATGCAGCAACATTTCTTTCCTTGGCTTTTTGATCGAATTTCATTGACAACCATTTATCTGTATACACACTTGAATTCAAAGAATCAAAATGTTGAAGTGCGTACTCTTTTGGAAACTTTTCATACCGCAGATTCACCTAAAAAAAGAAATATCAATTTTTAGTAATCATAACAAGGATAAATAGACTGTCAATATTGATAGTTTTTGAATTACATACCCATTTTTCACCATGACTTTGCATACATAAACGCTGACAATTTATGTAGCTTAATTTACAATTTCTATTGATGATGTTTTTAAATATGAACATGGTTAATTTCTAATTGTAAACAATGAAAAATTAAATTAATCAATAAGCATGGCTTGTAGTTAAAAAAACAGCTGGTGTTGTCTTGGAAACAATCATTGGCGATTTTTTTGAAATCATTTCAGCGTCTTCTGATTATTTATGGCATGAATTTCATGCTTGATGCCTCAGTTACACCAAAAATAAACATGACTGTTGATTATATACACAGACGGTCATATGAATATCACCAAAAAATATATTTTCAAAGCAAAAAAAACTAATTTGAACCATTTTTTGTAAACTATTTCATCAGCCATGCTCGATAACATGGCTACAAAACAAGTAAAAGTGCTTCTACGGTTTTAGACCGTCAGTTTACCAGTTTTTGGCCCTTTTCGTCTCTTATCTTGGAATTTATTCGCGCCTGAAAACAATGGATTGCATTTTGAAACCAAGCAACAAATCGTTAAAAGGTATGTTTTAAAAATGTCGAGAATATAACATCCTCCTTGTTCATTTAATTGATCAAATTTGCTTTAATAGTCCCAAGATTACCATTGATTCTAATATTTGCTTTGCTTTTTGTTAATAATTAGTTACCACTACAGGATTGTACGCATTGTTAATCAAGTGCAACTTAAGTTCAAAATCTTAATTTTAATTTAATCAAGATTAATCATTATCCATCAATTTTTAGATTCAATGTATTGAGTTTCTGATGATACTTGTAATTAATTGGAACCAGTCAACCAACTCTGTGTAAAGACTCACGGATGGGTCCATCAGAAACCGTACTAAACAGTTGTGATTGAAAGGGAAATCAAAAAGTAAACAATTTTACTTTTTAAGCGAAAAACGCTGACAGAATAATTAATCTAAATTTTCAATGTCAGTTTCATTGACAGTTTCGGTTAATCGTGGCAATTAATGGCTTCAGTTTGGATAGTTTGGAGTCAAGTTGAAGCCAAGAATGGACAACAATCGACAACAATCAAGTGTTACATTAATATTTAATCCTGTAAAGTGGTGATTAGAAAGACCTTGAGCTTTACGTAGTCTGGTTCAATCAACTCTCTGATCCGTGATAATTATTTGCTAAAGAAGACGATAATCAGCCGAGTGTAACCGGAAATGTACAGAATCAAAGGGAGTTGAATAAATATTTTATGGGCTGAACTTGGAAAGAAACGCAATCCAAAAAAAAAACGGAAACCCAAAAATGTCCAAGGTCCGTACAAATTCAATTGTCTCTCATTGAGCCACCATACAATCAGGTTATTACTTGAGGCTCATCAGAACCTTATTATTCACCTTCTTTTGTCTATTATCAACCAAGATAATTAGTATTATTATTGATATTTAGGTTTCTCTTAATTGTGTAAATAACATCATCGGAGGAAAATGTGGCAATTGACGTTGACATTGTGTTTATTTGGTTGTGCTACCCTTGTGACTGGACAATACTTCAATCCATCTGGATATAGATTTGATAATTCACCTGATTTTATGGGATCACCTTATGGAAATGGCCTGAATGGTTTAATGGGTATCGATGATGATGGTTTATTTGGTAGACGACAATATGGACAGCCAGCTGATTTTGCTCATTCCCATGATAATTTTGACCGTGAAAAGACTTCGGATGAAATAATTTCAGCTCGTATCAACCCATTGCCACACATATTCAACCCAGGATTGCGAAGAGGGTTAACAGGATTACAACATATCGAAGCCCGTTACCACCAAAAACCAGCTCCTCAACGTGAATTGCTCAGGCCACTTTTACTTCTAACTAATCCTTCAAAAAAGTGATCTAATCTTGATGTAAATCACTTTCTAATCTCCCGTTAAGTGTTAAATGCTCTTTTGTTATTAGTATCAAAATGTAAATTACCTTTATAATCATCGTTAATCGATGAGAAACCATGTTTTTATTAAAAATTACAGCAATCAACTCTAATTTAGTTCACTTTGAAAATACTGATTTCGCTGATTAACTAAACTATAAGCAATTCAGGTGAACTTCAAACAAATACTTATTTCATCTTCCAACATGAAAATTAGTTTCAATACCAGTTGAGATAAACTCGATATTTATAGTTGAAACCTATGATAACAATCAATGATAGATTCGCAAGTGACAGTCACAAAAACAAAGATCAAATCGGTGAAGTCGGAAAAAATGAAAAACACTTTTACTTGCCATTTCTCATCAGTTTGTTAACAATTAAACCATTGAAATGAACAAAATGGATGAATTTTTTCTATTCAAGTTAATTTACTTGTTAATAAGTTACTCAAATTTCTGTGAAACATTAAATTTAGTGCCAAAATCAGCGTCAAACCTACGATTGATACAAAAACGTTTTCCCAATTCACCTTTACTTGATCAACCCAAAACCAGGCGCTTTGATGAGTTTCCAATAACACCAATAATAACATATTATCCTGTTGAAAGGCCAATTGTGAAGCAAATTAATGAACCTCCAAAACTAATATTCATTCCAATTAATGAAATGATCATTCCACCAACATTAATCAATTTGAATGGTAAAGGGAAAGTCAAACAGTGGCCAAAGTATAAGGTACCCAAGGAAAAGGTCCCTAATTATAGTTTATTTGGTCCGTATCGATCATCAATCAACCATCCTAAATCTGGTCATTATTTTGGTCAACCTCGAGACAATTCACATTCTCATGATTATTTTGATCGTGAAAGGACCCCAGAAGAGATTGAATCATCTGAAACTCATCCTGTTTACATGGCTAATGCATACATTGCTGAATGGGTTAGTAGATTTAATCGACTTGAATATGATTATGCCAGGAAACCGGACCAAGATAGGCGTTCAATTACAATGCTTTTAAGAGCGACTCTTCATCCAGTTGGATAACCATTTGATTAACTTTGATGATCAGTGTTGTTGTTAATTATTTAATTGACACACACACAGTAAGTAGAGTTAAATATGTATGTTAACATGATTTGATGATTGAGATAATCAAAAGATTGATGATTTTGTTTTTCCCTTTGACTTGTTTACAACATCAAATTAACATAAAAACTCAATTGAAAAACTATTAATATAGAAATGAATAAATTTGATTGAAATGTTTGATAACAAATTTGTTGCCTTTAAATGACCGATTGATTGTAACTCTAAAAATCACAATTAAAGATGTTAATATTTCATGATAATTTTCATAATTACAATTAAATGTCACTTTGGATTTGAATTGATTTTCAAGTTGTTTTATGTATCCGTTTCAATAAGCAACACTAGATGCCACCACTTGTGCGCCTTTCTTCCATTTGCGCTCGTTTGGTTTAAATCGAGTCAAAAATTAACTGTTAATGTTTGAAATTTTATCGTATTTTAATAATTTTTATTAATTGTTTTTTCTCTCCACCTTTTTTTTATTTTTTTCTGAAACCTTCAATTCTTCATGGCATAATTCATGTTTAAGTTAAAATCTTACGTGTTGACTTCTCTTCGAAAACATTTATTTTAATTAAAAGGAAGTTGCTTTGGAGTGAAAATACAAAGCAGAAGCAACAAGTTTTAACATAAATAGAAACAGGTAAGTTGAAAGTGTTAATTTTATTTTCATTAGACTTATATATTTTATTATGCTTCTTTTTTTCCATTACTAGCCTTACTGAGAAACCATTTCACAGCCTTGCTGAAATTTGCCAAGAAATCCATTTAGTTCCATCTTCTCTCAACTTTAATTAACTTAATGATGTAAGCCTTTTTTGCTTCTCTGTTTCTTATTTCCCTCCTTTTCATCTTTGTTTCATTTGAAACATCTTTCTCTTCATAATATATTATGTTTCAATCATTCTCACTCTGAAACCCTTTATTTTCTTTAAAGATATGGGACCTTGTCACATCAACATGATGTTCATCTTGTAAGCTGTCAATGTAGATTAGGTCAACCTCAATGCAGATGACATTAACGTGCAATAAATATAATGGTCAGTTTTGTCTTAACACATAAAAAGAGTAATTTGATCACACTAAGTTATAATATAAGAACTATCATTAAATTTAATCAGACATTTCCATCTTAATTTAAGCAGCTCAAGAAAATGGGGATGACAACGCTTTCAGTTCGCATAATCAACGTATCCAAACAGACGCCTTGGAAATTTTCAAGTATTAATATAAATGTAGATCTAACAAAAATCTCGTAAGTCTATTTTCTTTTGAGAGTCTTTACCTAATATTTCTTTTCTTTCTTTCTTATTTGTTAGGTTGTTTAACAGTGAAAAGAAAGGAGCAAAAGGGAAATGGAAAGTGCTAAAAGTGTATTGATAATGATGGTTAAAAAATGAAGATTTGAAGAGCAATGATGAGCCAAGGAAGCTGGAAAAAAAGGCCAAAACAAGGCGAAAAAAGCAATGAAATAGAAATCATCTTTTACATCAAGATGAGAAGGGAGATGAAGTTGAATGCCGCTAACTGATGATGATAATGACGATGAAGATGATTGTAATCATGATGATGGAGGATATATAATTTTTCTTTCTTTACGCGTAACATGTTTATACAAAAGAAAAACTATCAAATAACTTGATAGAGCGACCTAACGACTTGTAGCTACTCTTCCTTCTGTTAATAACAACTTGCAGGTTAAATTTTTAGACTTAAAATGAAGGCCTTTCTCTCTCTTTCCTCTCTTTTTATCCTTTTTCTTTCTTCTCTTTCTCTTTCTATCTCTCACTCTCTCCATCTCTGAAGACAAGATACCCTCTACCTGAATACTTTGGGCAATTGCATTCCAAACGAAAAAAGCAGAAGCTGGTTCGACAAGTTTCCTCTCTCTTTCTCCATCTTCTTTCATTTTTTTCTTTTTTCTCTTTCTCATTCTTAGACCGGCTTAATTTTTACCTTATTTTTTCTCTCTTTCTTCTTCTAATTCAATCTTACCTTAGACTCTTCATTCTTCGTTGTTTTCCTTCTTTTTTCTTTTTTTTCTTCTCCATCATCATATCAATAGCCCCTTGCTTTTTTACCCCCAAGACCCCTAGGGCTATTGAATGGGAGAGAGAAAGAAAAGAAGAAAACAGAGAGAGAGAGAGAGAGCATAGGTAAACGTTTACCTGTACATTGAATGGAAGAGGCAGAGAGCAAAAAAGAGAGAGTCCTTCTGGCCTGAAAGCCGTAGTAGCTCCCGTGTTCAGTTGAAAACACGGTCTCAATGTTAATGTTTTTAAACTTGACTAGACTCGGTTACCTTTTTTCAGCATTTTTCTCTTTTAGCTTCTTTATTTCATCTTTTTACCTTAACATTTGATCAAGTTAAGCAACCAAAATATTTTTGAAAGTTACTGTTTTCTTGGCTTCTTCAACCTATTTTACACATTCTTCCATCCAATTTTAACCTTTGTGATTACAAGCCATCTTTTCATCATCAGTAAATTGTGCTTCAGCTCCATTTACGGATTTAATTGTTTCTTCTCAATTCACGTGCTTGGTTTATCTTGTTGTGAAAATGCCCATTGCCATGTTTATAATTATTTACCTTCTTCAACTTTTTGGATAACCATGTCACAAGCTTATGATCAAAAGTTTTCCTGACACCGATCAATATGTTGGATTTACAGTGCCCAATGTTCACCATTTCAACTGTTCAATTCTAATCATTGAGTTGCTTTTCCTAACCGATACACACAACCTTCAAAACAATTGATTTCAATCAATTGCTTTTATCAATATATTTTGATTTGATGACAAAAATGCTGTCATCCTAATTTTAATGATCAACAATGAAGTCTATATCTTGACAAAATTAAAATGAGCGCAAACAAACCAGAATGTTAACAACAAGATTAACAAGGAAAGCAACAGAAAACATGACAAGAGATTCTTGTCATGTTAATTATATTCAGTCGATCAGTCTAAATAGACATCGACTGAAGATAAAACAATATAATTGCTGGTTACCTAGTTTATTAACAATTTATATTGCTTTTAGTGTTCAGATCATTCCTTTTGTAGTTTCTAGTTTAACTTCACCTTCACCTTCACCATCATCATCATCATCATCATTTTCTTCATCTTCACTTACATCCTTCTCTCCACTTATCAACAAAAGATGGTCTCGATCAACATTTTTATCTTCAAACAGCAATCAACTGGATTTAAAATTTGAAATAACTGAAAACTCGCCAGCAGGAACCTTGATCGGTGTAATTCGTAGTCCATCCGGTTACCAACCATGTCAACCACCATTTTTAATTGTGCCCATTCGAAGTGGCACATCAGAATCATCGCCTCTATCCTCATCTTCATCATCACTTTCAAATTTACGGAGTGGAGTTGACACTGATTTAAGTATTGATCAAGCTTCAGGAGAGATTCGCAATTCTGTTGTTCTTGATCGTGAACAAACATCTTATTATACCTTCATTGCAATTCCCTTTGTTGGACCCAATATCAAAGTTACCATCACTGTTTTGGATGCAAATGATAATGCACCATTATTTCCAGTTCCTAGTATTCATCTTGAATTTCCTGAAAACAGTAAAGTTCGAGATGTTAAACGTACTTTACCACCAGCTCGTGATCGTGATTTAGGTAAGTGAATCTAAATCTAATTGAGCTATCAGTGATCAATTTTCCCGTTGATTCGTTGTCTCATTGAATAATTAATCACCAGAAACAAGTAAAACCTTTTCCTAAATGAACAAATTAAAAGCAAAGTATAATAGTTACATCAGTTTGTAACTTCAGAATAATTTGGATTTCATTTATTTTCTGATCAAACCTTTTTTTTCCTTCCTTCAACTGTTGGATTCAATTGAAAAGTTGAATCTTAAATCTTTTTCTCGTTTCTCTTTTTTAATTTACTCCATCATTAAACGATATACTAATTAATTAACTGAACGTTGACATCTACATTAAATGTTTCTAACCAAAGCTTTAGCAAAACTTAATTCAACCTGATTGTTGATATGTTTCATTTTTCCCTATCATAGTCTATAATCTTGAAAAGATCTTAACCATCATGATTATCAGTTCCAAAACATGTTCTTTCCATCGTTTTTTTTTCATAAATTTACTCCAACTTTTCAATAATTTAAGGAAACATTGACAATCAATTTACCTTTATTTGTTGACATTATAACAACATCACCAACAGAGTTTCTCAGAACATCTCAGAATAAACCTGAGCTTATCTTGATTTTTCAAGGTAAGATGAGCTGATGAAAAGGTTTTTCTTGAAATCTTTCATTTTTTTATCAAAATTTAATCGAAACCATTTTCATTATGAAACTTACTCTTCTCAACTTGTTGGTTTCAAGTTACCGCAAATTTATAGCCTCATGGTTATAAGATGTTTTTAAATACAACAAAACTCAACCCAAATGACAAAAATAATAATGTTAATAATAAATTTTGGTGTAAGTTATGAACAGGCAAGATTGGTGGTGACATTATGAATCCATGAAGATACGGTATCAGCATGAGGTGAACAATAATCATGAATGAATTAGAATAAAAGTGATTTTATTCGCAACATAAATTTAATTTTCAACTTTGTTTGACTTTTCCTAATTTTCCAACTCCAATTGCTCCTTTTTTCAAGCTAATTCAACCTTTTTTATTATCAGTTTGTTTAACCTTACCTTTTCTCAATCTTTCTCAATAGTAAATCATAAAAATCATTGATTTTTTCATTCCAATTGCACTTTATATTCACTGTTTAACCATCAAAATGTTATCTCCATTTATGTCAGAATTGTTATCATTATCAAATTTACGAGTTATTTGATCACATTAAACATTCATAGAATCACATTTATAATTTTTACGCTTTTCATTTTCAAGTTTATCTTAATTTGATTATTCAAGGAAATCGTCCAGAGAGTTGAACTTGAGTTGAAACCATTTGCATTAATTGTCATCTGTGTTTAATTCAGAGTTACTTTTTCATTGACGATTTCATTCCATTCTGACAGTCTTTTTAATTTAAATTTTTACCTAACCTCTAACATGAAACATCAAATGTCAACTTTGATTTCTATTAATGAAGAAACATTCCTTCACAGGTTGTCTCTTCACCAAGACTAATTAACTTTCTTCCTTAAGGCAAACTGTTTTTTTTTCAAACAACAACATCAACAAAAGCTGACCAGTAATTGCTTCTCTACCTTTCCTAATCATCCTCATCCCCATCTTATCCAGAGTTTTCGCCATTTTTAATACTTCAAAGGCATCACCAGTTACACCCGAACGTGTTACTGTGCTATTCTCAATTGAAACATTTACCTTCCGATAATTTCAATTTAATAACACTTACCATTGACAAATGTCCAATCAACTAACTTTCAATCAGCTAACCTTTCATGTTTCAAAAACTGATTCCAATCAATTGTTTTTTCCTCCATCATCATGTATTTATATTCATTCATTTCTTTCATTTGAATAATCTATTTGATTTATAATGAAATGTCAATCTTTTGATAACATTTACGATAGTCTTTATTTGATTGATTTGAAATTGTAAACTTGATCATAAACTAAGAATGACAATGAGAAAGCATGAGATTTAGATGATTCAGATTATTCTATTCAAATTATCTCTAATCATTTGTGAATCAATTTGACTTTTTATCTCTTGAAATATTCAATGCATTCCATGATAAAGAACTTTTCTTTCAGAAAACATTGAATGTAATCAGTTTTGTTATAGTTTTGTAATTTGAAATCTTGTAATCAATCTCCATTTTCATCCTTTCCTATTTCATTTGTCATAATAATGTGCTTTTTATGTGACTTTAAATGTGTGAGCAAATGTTCCCAACTATTAAACTGAAGAAAAAGGCTCATCATGATAGTGCAAGTAATTTTCATTGGCTGATTCCAGGCCGATATATGGCCTTGTTCAGGTCATTTTAAAGCCTTCAGATTGTCAAGCAAATACCATTACCTCCTACTCTGTGTGATGATTTTATAAAGATGAGCAAAAAACATCAAAAGCCCGATAGCAATGAAAGATAGAAGACAGAGATAAAAAACCAATAACGATTATCTGAGGCCATTCGATGGGCTATAAATCGATCGTTGACACCTTGACTCATCTTTATCTTTTTTACTCAACAACCATTTCAACTGAATCCATGATTTTTGAATATGATATCAAAAAATGTTAGCCAAAATTGTTGCCAAATGTTGAACATTATCTCAAAGTATAACCATTTGACAAAAGATATCAATATTTTCCTTCATCTCTTCCCAATAGCAACATTAATTATCAGTATTTTAAACGTGAATTGCTATGAAAAATGATCAATTTAATGAAGATATTCAAGAAATACCTTTAATCATTTTGTCTCCTCATCACGAAATGCTAACATGCAAAACAAGTTTACCTTTTTTGTTCATCTTTTGTTCATTCGATCTCCTCTCTCTCTCTCTTATATAATTAATATTGATTGATATTAAATTTAGTTTCTCCAAGATAATGATATAAATAAATAAATAACTTTTATTTGTTAAAGGTATAAAGCTGTTGATACATATTAATGATTCAGGCTAATTCCTATTACTAGGAAAGGTATGTAATTTAAATTAAATTAAACGTTTTCTAAAATAATAGCGCTAGCGCATTAACATTTCAATAAACAATTAACAATCAGAGGAAAGACTAGGAATGGTAATGATTGAAAATTAATACTTAATATCGTTGAACATACCTAAAGGGTCTAATTATATCACCTATTGATCGTCGTCGTCGTACATAGGTTTCAGCCAGTGATTCATTCATTGAATCATCTTCCCCATCACCAGCATACTCAGTGTAACCCTCATCACCACCATCATCTTCAGCTTCTTCATCGTTTTGAGCTCCATCCATGGGCACCATTCCCGGCATTCCTCCACCAGGGCCCATTCCTCCTCCCGGCATGGCAGGCATACTGAATGATCCCATTCCACCTCCACCATACATTTGACCACCCATTTGTCCCCCCATCGGTCCACCCATGGGTCCTCCCATAGGTCCAGACATTGGGTTGTAAGGCATGTATTGAGCCAGAATGGATCCGACTGAGGATAAGACAATGACTATGAGTGATGTTAGATGCTTTGGATAAACCATTTTGTTCACTTGTTCACTTTACACTTAAACTGTTGATCTGAAAGTTTGGTGAATGATTGAAAATCTGATTGGAAACTGCGATCTTTATACTCAATTTCATCTCAATTAACTTTTCAATTTGCGCTCTTTCGTCTAGTTTTTTTGTCGTCGTCACTTCGTTCAACTTAAACATCAATTAGTCTCTTCCGTTTCAATTGGTTTCAAAATGACCTGATCAAATTGCTGTCTTCTTCATTCGTTGCCATTTTCATTAATTTGTTTCACAAAACAATCCAATGTTTTTTTGTAGACATTTTCATCATTCCAATCATGAATTCCCTTCTTAATCATCCTCATTAGTTTTTCATTGAATGATACAACTACAATCGATTTAATGGAGATAATTTTCTGACAATTTTGTTGAAAACAAAATCTTTTGAACCTGAACAGCAAAAGTGAAACATCGAATTATAATAGTCTTCATGATAATCAACCTTAACAAAGTAACTATAATTACCTTTTAATTATCGTTTACCTTTTCTCTCTTTTTGGTTTTACGTTAAGAAGAAAAAAAATAAACTAAAAGGTTTTTCGTTAAAAGGAAACAAAAGGCCAATGGGAATACATTGAGGTCATTATAAGGTCACCATAATCCAGTCCAGTTGTCTCTATCGGTTTAAAGGAGTAAAATTTCAACAATGACAACTCAAAGTAGAACCTTTTATTATCATTTTTTACAATTTTCTTGAAGAGAAACGAGGCGGTAACATGTCATATTGGCCTTAACTCGTCGAGTTTTTATTCAACACATTTTGTTGCCGTTGTAAAGTTTCTTCTTCAGGGAAGAGAGAAAATTATATATTCGTAAGAAAAAGGTAAAATGGATTAGTAATTATGACCCAGGCTGATGACCTGATCTCAAGTTCGCATTGCCTCGTAAAGTAAAGTAATAAGAAGGTGATTATTGAAGGTATGCATACTTGAAACAAGCCTGTTGTCACTAATTTTTCATCCTCAATCACAATTAAAACTCACTTTTGCCGGGTGTGGACCTCCCATCCCATATTGAATGGTTGAAAGTCTTGAAATTATTTTTGTGGTTTCAAGAAATTCTTAAAACAATCGTCTAATCATTAAACGATAATCAGTCCTACCCAATACACATGATGAATTAAATTAAATTCATACTGTACACTTGCATTTCAATCGATCATCGAAAATTGAAACCTGTAAAAATTGCCTCAAAATTTCCTATCATCTTGATCCATCCTCTTCTTCCTCTTCTTATCCTCATCTTCCTATTCATCTTAAGTGGTAATACAATCTAATTTAACACTAAATTGTTAACATTAGAATCACATTTAACTTTCAATCCCAGGTTCAATGATCATTCTGCGCTTTTTTCTTGTTGATTATCTACAAATAGCACATTTTTTTCACCTTAATTGTTGATCTTTCCTGCCTTTCCAAATGGTCAAGTTTTACCGATGATTTAAGTAAACAGAATCACTTTTATTCATTGATACCTCATTCAAATTGCTATTAAGTGTTTTCTCGATTTCACTTAAATTTATTGTTGGTCACTTAAGTTACTTTCAATTTGCCTTATCATTCCCCGTTTTTGAGCGTTCAATTGTTGGAAATTGATGCTTAAATCTAATTGTTTTTATCCCTAAATGGACTCTTGTGGACCTTATTTTGGCAACTTTCACTTTAGTGTTGATTCCAATTTACATGTTTCATCTTTTTAATTTCACTTTACTCAAGTTTAATGTGCCTTTTAAATCAACATTTCATTTTAACCATTTAACAAATGAATTAGACTTTTATTTTGTTTTTAATGGGCAACCCGATTAGCTGATTGAAAGATGCATTTCAAATGTAATCAGATTGTTGAACTGTTGATTGATTTTTAATTATCAATCATTTAAATGCTAATTATTGCTTTTAATATCGTTCAAAATGAGAAAAGTTAACTGCTTTGTCCCTCTGACAACTATCAAGATGAAACCATTGATTTGTATTTATCATTGAAAATCAACAGCAAACCAACCCGTTTTGACAAATATAGTCAAATCTAACAGCTAATTAAAATCAACTTTAAACTTAAAGCAACATCATTTTAAACCAACAAGTAAACACTTTTCAAGATTTTGTCTTTTGATATTGATACAACTCATAATAGTAATTATCCTCATTATTATAGTTATCCTCATCATTGAAACACTATAAAACTTGAAATTGATAACATTTTATTACCAATTAATATAAACTTGTCTGACTTTCAGTTTCACCATTTCAAGCAAAAACAAGCAAATATCTGAGCAGAAACGAATCAGCAATTGTAAGTAAATCAAATTACAGATATAATAAGATAGGAATGATCATCATTATCAGAACTTTTGTTGAATTCTTTTTGACAAAATCATGGTTACAAGTGATCTAGTCATGACTATACAGTGTTATAACATTTCTGGCTGAGTCAATGATGGTTGTACCTTCAGTTCAGTAACAATTCAGTTTGATATCAACATTCAGAAAAAGCTATTGCTGGTGTAATTTTGGTTGCAAAAAGTCAACAATTAACTTTTCTAAACATCTGCAACTGATTCATTGTTTTTGTTAACCAGCTTTCTTTTGCTGTCAACCTAATTGTCATTTTCATTAACTTTTACTGTTCTTTTTGTGCATTACAAAAAGATTTAATCAGATTCGGGTAAATCCGTAATTTTGAGATGAATTATTTCATTAAATGTATTTTTAGATTTGTATTATTTTAAATTAAAATTACATTTTGGTAGATGAGCAGAAAGCAGTTGCCCAAAAAGCATATGCAACTTATCATTACATATTTAAGTATCAGAGTAACCATCTGTTGCTGTAAGCTGAACGAATGCTTTGTCATAATAAGACAACTATGGTTAGACTTGTACTCTTCATTTCAATTGTAATTCTGTAATTTGATTCAAAAAACGATTCTATTATAGTTTACACTGGACAATATGAACTAGACACGTCTTTGACACGTTGATAGATCAAATCTTTTTGTTGATAAGACGAACTAAAAGTTAGGCTCAATTGAATGCAAAAATATTTACAGTAAAGGGAATAAAATATGGGCAATGATGACGATAAATCTTCAGAATTTGTTTTTCTTTCTATTATCAATTTAGTTTGATTCAATTTAACATTAGACTCTCTTAAAAGGATAAACAGAAACAATATTTAGGATTCCTAGGATCCAATTCCTAGGATCCGATCTAAAGCGAGTTCAAGAAGGTTTTTATCATTTTGAAGATGGTTAGTTGATTAATAATTTGAGTCTTCTAAATGAATGTATTGTGCTGAGTAAAAAAGTACAGATCAGTCATGATCGGGAGTCCGCTTTTATTATTAAAAGTAATTACTTGAGATGGAAGATGTTCAGTAGCTTTGATCTGGGCACCATTACAGGCATAATGAAGATCGTTCAACTTTAAGGAGGTTGATAAGATGAACCGGGCAAAGGTTAATGATGGTTTAGTTGAAGTTATAATATTTGCAGATTTACTTTTAACGTGATCTATTGTTTGAATGATTAAATTGTAATGATGGTCGAGGATTTTAAGTTACAATGTGATCAAAATTTCATTTCTATATTACTGGCAACAATCAATTAAATTGTACTCAGAGTTGCGAGTTGAGAGTTTGTAAATCATAAAAATTTGAATCTCATTGAAATATGAAGGTTTCTTGTTTAAAACACTTTAAAATTTTCATCAAAATAATCAGCAAACTTAAGAAACTTTTGACAAAAGTCTAAGTTTCTATGCTGAACTGTTGAGTTGAATATCGTTGAAAATTTTCTTCTAAAATTCTTCTAGGTTAGAACACAAACTTAAGGAAAATTTCATGCTAATTATAAATCGTAAATGTATAAATTGTAACGACTGCCAATAACCATAATCTTGAAGTTTTGTTGAAAAAAAATTCTTAACTTTTAATGTTTATTTTTTTGTTTGAAAAGTAAATGGGAAAGAACCAAACAGGGCCCAGTTAAAAGCTATTAAGGGTAAACCGCATTTTCCAGGTAACATTGGCAATCGTAATTTTCTTGGTGACTTTCAAGCTTACCTTCTCATCTTGCCTCAATACTGTAAACTATACCAGAAGAGAGGAGAGAAAAGGTCTTCTAGAAATGTGGGTTTGAGTAGAAGATGATGTTGATTATGATGATGATGGTGAAAGATAGAGTAAAGAGAGGAGATAAACTCTACCTACTTGGTCCACTCTGTAGGCGAAAGAAAGTTACCTTTAGTAAATTTTAAACTCATGTTTGCTTTATTTTTATATCAGTCAATGTTGATTACATTTTGGTCAACAGAGAGAAAACTAAAATTGCCATTTAAATGATGAACAGAAAAGGCAGTTATTCAAGTGACCCTTGGCCAATGTCATAGATGACCTTTTAGCTGGTCACCTTTCACAATCTATGACCTAAAGGAATGGCCATTAATCGTGATCATTGGTCAGTTAATCCAGGTGAAATTTTTGTACCAATTTGCTATTTTCATCATCAAGTTGCTTCTTCTTTTTTTGCTATCTCTAGCAGTTGTTTTGTGTTTTAATTTGTTTCTTACCTTTCAAGCTTGCCTAAAACACGAAATCAGTTTCTTCAGGGTAAACATCTTCAGAAGTTGAAGTTAATAGATTAGTTAAAATCCAAGATCAGCTGAAAAAATCAAAAAAAAAATAAGAGGATGAAGCAGATGATGAAGGAAAGGGCTTGAATGAAAAAAGAGGCCTGATATCGAGGTGTGTTTTTGTGCCTTACTAATAGGAACGGTAAGATTATCGTCTATGGCAACTAAGGTGTTAAATATTATTGAAATTACAGATAATTCCTTCCATCAGTTTGAATATTTTTCCCATTTCTTCTCAATCATTTTGCTCCTTTTCAATCAAGTGTGTAATGAAACAAGCCAAGCAAAGAATGAGAAAAAGAATGCAATTTTCTTTCCCTTCTCTCATCCAATTGCCCCTTATGATGCATCCCATTCATTTTTTATCAATCCAAATGATTATTATTTCTTTCATGCTCCACTCTTTGGTATCTCAATCATTCACTCTGGTTTAACCATTTTTACACACAAACCCAGCAAGACTCCTATTTTACCCCCGAACAACAAAAAAAGATATAAAAATAAAAATATAAACCATTTCCAACACCCTGTAAGCCTGTAGCCTCTGCATTTTTATCTTCTCATCGTCATCATTTCTTCTCGTCAAAGCATTACCCTGACCTAGCGGGATTTATCCCTGTGATTCCTTGTAATTTGAGGCTTAACCAGAGTTTACCTTTTTTTTGTTGCTCATCATTACCATCATTATCATCGTCTATCCTTATCAATACCAATAGTTTAAGGCCACCGCGAATGACCTACCAATATTGATGATAATCTTGTTTCTTTTTCTCACCTTTTCGTGTCAATTTACCTGAAAGAAAGATGAGTAACCACTCAACGGTTCTTTTCAAATTCATTTGCAGAAATGAACAAATGCGATTTAATTCCAATCATTGTTTAGCAACAAAGATTAATGATATTATCATGAAACTATGAACCTTGAAATCTGTCGGCAACTGCGTCTCGACCAATAATGAGGGTTACCATTTCAACATTATGTTTTTGTCGTGTTGCTACATTATCAACCTTTAATTTAAGTCAATGGATTCCATGAGCGTGGGATGATTTTTTTGCAGCCACAGGAATTGAGATGAAATTAGCAAAAAAAACGTCCTTTTCCATTCATTTTCTGTAATATTCCCTTGGCCTCCGACTCGGGTCATTTTGGAGCCGATCATTATTATCATCATTATCTTTTCTCCTTTTCTTCTTCTTCTCTTTCAATCTTCCTTTTCCTTTTTGGACTCGCTGGTATTTTCAGGTTTAAAATTGACTCCATCATAATCATCATTCTCGTTGCCTCTCATGTTCCTTGTAAATATTATTATTTAGCCAATGTTTGCCATGAAAAATATCAAATAACCTAAAGTTAATAATAATCTTGCAGATCATCACTGGAGTGTAAACTTTAACCTCTTTAGAAACATATCATTTCATTAGTTTTTCAACTTAATGTTTACATGTTTTCGTGTAATATCAGGTTGAAAAGTTAATGTCCATTTTTTTACTTTAAACTCATATTTATTGACCTGAAATTTAATGGACAACACACGGGATTATGTTGTAAATTGTAGGAAATTGTTTGAACCTATTGAAGCAACTCCATTGATCTCAAGTTAAACCCTTCTTAAAATCACTTCTAAAGGTAAAATTGAGAAAGCAATTTCAATAAACTTTAGGTAAATCAAAATTTCTCTCAACCAGAAAAATTGATTTCTGTTAAGCTGAAAATAGGCTTCAAATCTTAATGAACTTTTTTCGTTTAATTAAATAACAAAATGTTTTCTCAACCTAAATAGTTTCAACGCAAAAGTGAAATTAATAGCTGTGTGATTAACAAGATAATCTTGCTCATTGTCCATAACTTTATTACTTACAAAAAAATGATTTGACCATTATTTCATCGTTAAAACTGGGAACAAACAAGCAGCTTAACGTGCATAAGTTTAATGATAAATTATCTTTTACCTTGCTGTTGAAACGTATGTTACATTTTTTACTGTTGATTATAGTTTGACTTTTTATTAATATTGTTGACAATGTTATGTGCAATTAAACGTTTTGAATTTGTCGTTTGGATAACACGAATTATCACTTTGAAAAAAGTAGTAACTTTGTCATTTTCATCTATACAATAACATTGCTCTTCCTTTCCTGCCAATCCCTCAAAAAGGTGGCCTCCTAATGAGTATTAAGGCCTCATCCATGCTTTTTATTTTATTTCAAGAGCTTCATTTCGATTGAAATTCAAGCATCTTCTGTAAACTAACTGAGCGCAATATTAATCAGCTTTTCGTTATGTGTATTCAGTGTAAAGAGTAGCAAACTCGAGGCTAGTTTTACACGATTGACTGAATTTTACTCCAGTAGTAACTTGATGGTTAATATGATCATTATGATGAATGTCGGTTTAAGAGTCTTTTTACTCTTATAGTTGCTTCCATCAATCAACTGTGAGACATTTTCAAGCTCAAAACATTGCCTCTAAGCCTGAGGCGAATATCATTCGTGAGCATTCATTTTGACTCTTGTTATATAACAAAAAATTCAGTAAAGAGAAAAGATGAAAATTAAAATTAAAACATTTTCAAATTAAACAATTTTCTTTAATCATTATCCAATAGATGAAAAAATTGAATCTGTAAAATGACAATTGAAGCAAAATCAATTGAAACTGAAAACTGAAATTTAATGAAGAAACCATTTTGCTCTTAACTTGCAATTTCAATAATTTCAAGTCTCTATCTTTCACGATTACATGGTTAACTTATTGCATATTATATTGCTTATTATAATTATCTTGATTGTAAAAAAACGAAGTTAACCATTTCTGTTAATTTAGTTAAGCTCTTGGCGTGAATGACAAACCAACGTATCCCTTGATTACACTATTATCTATCTAGTTGAGCTTCTTTGGAATAACAAAATAAAGTTCCAAAAGCTGTCTCTCACGCTCAATACATCATCTTCACCATCATCATCATCATCTTCTTCATCATTATTATCATTATAATCATAATAATCATCATAATCATCATCTTCTTCTCCCCTTCTCTGTCCATTATTTGTTATTTTTTTTATGTAGCTTCTTGTTTCATTAATTTAATGGTTTCCTGCTGCCCTTAGCCTCATCTTCATCCTTATCCTTCATAGTCGTTCATATTATATTTGAGGCCACTTTCTCCCGACATTGGCTACCGACCTAAACCAGACAGAATAACTTTAACTACTCTTGAGCCGTGAGTGCCTCAAGCCCTTTATCCATCAGCGTACTTTGTCTTTACTCACAATCATGTTGATGCTGATAATAATAGCAAGTAATAGCAATAATAATGATAACAGAAGAAAAACTTTTTATCTTTCATTTTTACTGATTTACTTTAACCATTTCAATATTTTACATTTTATTACCTTTACCTTTCTGATAATTAAGCAAAAGCTACTTTACTTTATTGATATTTAAACATTATTACAATGATATACGATATTGATTGGTTTACTCAGTAATACTCAATATTCAGTGATTTCAATGGTCATTCAGTTACTTTAAATTGTTTCAGTTTATTGATGACAATCCATAATTAATTAGTCAACTGTTAATGTTACATTTTTCAGCTCGTTTATTGTTAAACCTTTTTGTGTTAATTTCAACATCAATAACTTTAACCGGCTTCCGGATGCTTCTTGCAATTTTGACTCTTTTCTTGCTGCGGATGTTAATGATGCTACTCATGATAATAATAATAATAAAACTATCATTTTGTTGATTAATTGTTGTTGCTGTTGTTTTTTTTAATAGCTGTTGAAATGAGCCTCACATTGTTTAGTGACCTTTAAGGGTCTCATTAAACGTGTTTCTTTTATTCATCAACGTGTTGATGTTTTTTCTCAACATTTTACCCCAAAAAAGATGTAAAGCTAAAACTTGAATTTATCTTGTTAACAGCAAAATAGAACAGAAGAAAAGAAATAAAATGAATGTCCATTAATTATTAAAATTAAGATTGAATTGTAATGATGAATTTCAAATGTTACAACACATCAATCATGGTTTGTAGGATGACAATCACGGGAAAAGGCGATCCTAGTTAACATAATTTTTACCCTGTTTCTGTGTTTACTAACCAAGGTACAATTAATTCAATTTTTATCTCTGTTTATCATCTCTTTTTTCAGGTATCTTTGGGACCCAAAAGTATCGAATCATATCCGGAAATCATGGTAATGCATTCAGATTAGCAAGCCATAGAGAAAAGGATGATGTTCTGTATCATGATCTTCAGGTAAACATTAACATAAATTGAGTTGACAGTAATCTATTGAACATTGAATTAATGATACTTAAATTGTCCATTTGTGTACAATTGTGAGAAAGATGAATAAGTTGAGGTTAAGACAGGAAAAAGGAGAGTAAGAAAAAAGAGGTAAAAATAAAGGTTTGTAGTGGGTGAAGATAAAGAGGATGAGAAAATGATTAAGAGAAAGGGTTTGGTTGAGTGAGAGCCAATCCCAGTGATAAGGATGAAAGGGATAACCACTAATTAAACAAGTGATCATTAATTAATTAGTTGATTGAGTGAACCAGATAAATAGAAGTAACACAGAGAATGGAAAGAGAATTGAAAACAATGATTAAAGGTTATTTGACAATGCAATGTAATTAATGGTCTTTTAATTGTGACAATTGTTTCTTTTTATCATTTTCACATTTTTCCAGGTAAATGGAGTATTGGATCGTGAATCAACCTCCCGTTACTCATTAATTGTTGAAGCTCTGGACGGTGGTTTGCCTCCGTTATCGAGCCAACTTCTGGTCAATATAAGTATTCTTGATGTCAATGATAATGAACCCATTTTCAGTCAGTCCAGGTATGTGGCTACAGTGCTTGAGAATGCGACTCTTGGGACGCCGATTCTTCAGGTTGTTGCCACTGACTCTGATGAAGGTTCAAATGGTAAAATTGAATATTCATTGCCAACCAATCGACGACCTGGATCTGGTACTTCGTCTTCGGAATCGTCTTATTTTGAGATTAACAAAGACACTGGATGGATCTATTTATCTCGTCCGGTTGACTTTGAATCAAAAGATCTTCACGAGTTGGTTGTTGTTGCTCGAGATTGTGGTCTACAGCCTCTTGAGACTTCAGCCTTTGTCTCAATCAGAGTAGTTGATGTAAATGATAATCGTCCGACTATCAATTTATTGTTTCTAACTGAAGATGCTCAGCCAATTGTTCCTGAAAATGCGCAAATTGGTGATTTTGTTGCCAGAATTTCCATCAATGATCCTGACTCGGCCAGTCCAACGGGTTTATCTTCATCAGAGTTTAACAAATTCATGGTAACTCTATCGGGTGGAGATGATTATTTTAGTCTTAATCGGTCAGATGTTGCCATTTACATGGTTACTGTATCCAAACCACTTGATCGTGAAGTTAAAGCACAATATTCCTTAACTGTGACTGTCAGTGACTCTGGAAGTCCTCCGCTCAATACTTCAATGGTGTTTGATCTGGAAATTTCCGATGTCAACGATAATCCACCTTATTTCGAGCAATCAGTTTATCACGCTTCTTTACCCGAAGTCGCCGATCCTGGAACTGTTGTCTACAAAATGAAAGCAATTGATCGTGATTCAGATTCTCAAGTTACATACTCATTTAGTGGTTCCAATTCAAATTCAACTTCAAACACATGGTTTGTTATTGATTCAGAAACAGGATTAATCACAACTTCATCACAAATTGATTGTGAAACTGATTCAGCACCACAATTAGTTGTAACTGCAACCGATGGTTCATCTGTTACGGCAACGGCAACTCTAATTGTGACAATAAGTGATGTCAATGATAACGAACCCATTTTCGATCAATCCTTTTATAATGTAACTACTCGTGAAGATACTCAGGTTGGATCGTGTATACTTCGAGTTTCTGCCTCTGATCCAGATTGTGGAGTCAACTCTTTGGTTAATTATAGTTCAGTTAATGCCGTTTCATTGGGCCAATCAGATATTCCAATGAGCATTACTTCGGAAAAATCTCGTTCACTTATTTTAACCTCGGATTTCATTGTTGATCCATCAACTGGTGATCTTTGTATTGCTCGACCCTTGGATTTTGAAAAACGCCGATCTTATGATATTCCAATTATGGCTACAGATAGAGGTGAGTTGATTGACTATATTAATGTTACATAAAGCAATAGAAATCTGTTGAAAAATTCGTTAATCTTGAAATAAAACATGATTCATTATTCATGTTTCATCTTCACGCTGTGAATATTTTCATGGTTGATATTTTGATATTTTGATCTTTAAGGCTTAACATTGAACTTTCAAGTTTTTTTTATTCAAACTTTTAGGAAGTATTAACTGCTTGCTCAATTGAATTGCCGTTAATCATTGAAATGTTATAGTAAGATGAAGAAAGCAGATCAAAAGCAAAGTATAAAAGCTAAAAGTTAAACTCATCTTTTTTAATACGTTGCTCATCATTGGCAATACAAGATAATGTCAAGTCTCTTAATGATTTAGATTATTATTTCATTTTATCATTTCAAATCTCACCCTTCACTTTTAAGATATACGTTGAACTTTTTTTAATGAACGTGATTTTCTCAAGATAATTATTCAATTGATTAATAATGATTCATTTTGTATCTCATAATAGGAGGCTTATCAACAACAGCAATGGTTAAAGTTACATTAATAGATGTCAATGATAACGGACCAATTTTTTATCCAAAAGAGTATAAAGTTTCAGTTGAGGAAAATATCGTTCCATTGTCTAAAGGACGCTTTATTGAACCTGCACCAATACTGATTGTAGCTGCTACTGACGCCGATTCTTCGGGATCACCTTTTGGGACAATTCGCTATTCAATCAGATCAGGAAATGAAGAAAAAGCATTTGAAATCGATCCTGTTACAGGACGCATTTATATTGTACGACCGCTTTCATCAGCCAAACCATTTTATATATTAACAATAGCTGCAACTGATGGTGGTGATCGAGAATCCATTGAACCTGCTTTAGTTCATGTTTCGGTGCTTCCTCAAGGAGGCCAATCGCGCCCTTATTCACCAGTATTTTCTCAGCGTCATTACGGTTTCGAGATTAAAGAAAATTCTTTGATTGGAACAAAAGTGGGCTTAGTATCGGCAACTGCATCCTCTTCATCGCCCTTAACTTATGCTATTTACTCGGGAGATCCTGATGCTTATTTCACCATTGATCCAACCACAGGAACTATTCGTGTTAACAGTGAGACAATTGATGCTGAAAAGTATTCTTCTCTTTTGCTCAATGTCCAAGCTAAAGAGGGTGAAAATCCTGGTCCATACCGTTACGGTCATACTCAAGTTAATGTTACAATAGTCAATGTTAATGATAATCATCCAACATTTGGAACTGATCGGCTAAAGATAGCAATTCCGGAAAATATGTCCACTAACAATGTTACAGTTTTAATTGCTCAAGCAAGTGATGCTGATGCCGATGACCTTGGTAATTTAACTTATTCACTTCAGGACACTCAGCTAGGCTCCGATTCAACACCATTTATAATTGATAAATCAACTGGAGCAATAACTCTTCGATCGTCTCTTGATTTTGAGAAGCTTAACCATTATAGATTGATTGTTACTGCTACCGATGGTGGTGATCTTAGTTGCTCTATGGTTGTTGATGTAAATATTCAAGATGTTAATGATTGTGTCCCTCGTTTTGTCGGTTATTCTGATTCAATCTCGGCTTTGCTTATGGAATCACCTGGGTTTCATCTTGTCCTAAGTGAAGACACGCCAGTCAGTGCACAAATCTATCAAATTCGAGCTGTTGATGATGACACTGGTAACAATGCGCGATTAACTTACTCTATAATTGAAACTGTCTCTGGAAAAACTAAGGAAGGTTCAAAGAATACTGAATCAGAATTTCCATTCGCTATTTTTCCAAACAACGGAATACTTTACACAAGAAGACCACTTGACAGGGAATCGAAAGACAATTATTCCTTCACCATTCAAGTTACCGATCATGGATCTCCAGCTCCACTTCGATCATCAACTTCAATGACGATAACAATAGTTGACACAAATGATAATCGACCTCTTTTTAAATCGAGAGAATGGTCTTTCTCTATTTCCGAATCGGCACCAATAGGAACTGTTATCGGTTTTGTTTCAGCAATTGACCCTGATCTTGGTGAAAATGGGACTCTTCGATATTCAATTTTCAAAGGTTTTAGTCTTGAGGCTTCTAAATTTGCTTTGAACCCACAAACCGGAGAGATTAGTTTAAAATCGAACCTAGATCGAGAGGCAAAAGACCGATACATTTTCAAGATAGATGCTCACGATTCTGGTAAACCTAGTCCATTATCAGCAGAGTCAAAAACTACTGTTATAATTGATGTATCCGATGTGAATGATAATAGTCCAACCTTCATTATCGATGAGATGACCTCTGGAAATTCAAATCGTCACATAATTGCCCTTGGATCACCTGAAGGAACTTATGTTACTACTGTAAAAGCATCTGATCCTGACTCGGGAATCAATGGAACTCTCACTTATTCTTTGATTGATTCAGATTCAGATTTGTTTGTTATTGGTAGAGTTAATGGTGTAATAAAAACTGCTCGTTCAGTGGAAAAACTAGCCTCTTATAGAGTTGGAGTTCAAGTAACTGATGGAGGTGGACTTAAGTCTCCCATTAAGATTATTCAAATTGATGTTATTCAACGATCTTTTATTGGAAAAGGTCAAGTTCAACATCCAGAACATCGTTCCTCGCCTAGTTCAACAAAATTATCATCATCCGATTCCGAGGATAATGTTTATCATGAATTTCGTGTTCGTGAAACAGCAGAAATAGGAAGTGAAGTTGGAACCATCAATGTTGCTCTACCTGATGTTATGGCTAACTTTTTCCATCGATTTAGTTATTGTTCAAATGGTTATTATGTTAAATATGAGAGGCCAAGTTATATTGATGGGAACGAAGTTCCGAAAGAAACAAATTCAAACAAGTTTGTTATTGAATCAAACGACTTCTCTACAATTCACATTATTGTAGGCCAATCGTTAGATTATGAGTCAAGCTCTGAAAGTTCATTCCAAATCTACATCGACCCATGGCAATGTGCACTGACTTCAATTCCTCTTGATAAAGGCATTAATTATTTCCGTCCTCATCAGAATTCCAAAAATGTGATTGGTAAAAATTATCAATTAATCTCAACTGTTAAAATAACAATCATTGATGATATTTCGGATTGTCATCCATTCGAAACAATCACCCGTGATCTTAAAGAATCAAATGGCACTCTTCTCGACATAATGATCCCTGTTTCCGAGGAAACGATTCATCAGCGATCAATTGACCTTTATCCTCTAGCAGAAGCTTGGTCGGTTGGATGTACTGGTTTAAATCTCAATTACCAACTTCGAAGTTTGTCACTTAATGATGTAACTTTGAATCGCCTTTTAGTTATTAATGATAAATCCGTTTTAACCTTCAAACCATTTGATAAGGAATTGATTAATGATTTAGTCAACCAAGGAGAACTCATTATAATAGTTCAAGCTTATTTATCGATACCTGAAGATATTGGATCTTCATTGATTCACCGCTCACCAATTGGATCACAAGCAATTAGATTGCTTTGGGTTAAAGACACTGGTCGTAATATGGACCGAGTAACATTCAATGGACCAGCAACTTACACATTCCCTGAAGATTGTTGCCATCAAAATGAAAACATTATCCGTCTGTCTTTGAATATCAGTCATGACCATTTTGACGTTAATTATCGATTTAGTGAAATCTCTGGCCGAGAAAGTGTTTTCTCTATAAATCCAGAAAATGGTTTAGTTGCCTTATTAGAGCCTTTTGATTATGAAAAAACTCAAGAGTATCGGTTGAATGTAACTGCCACAATCTATCTGCGTACCTCTCCTGGACCAAGAACAGGATCAAATGGCGGCCGAACTGGATCAACTTCAACTAATTTTGAGCCAAATCGTAATCCAATCAAGACTCTTTCTCGTTTGTTTACTCTTAAAATTACCAATATAAACGACGAAAAGCCCATCTTCACTCAACCACCCTATAATCGTGAAATATTGGAATCTGTTACTCCAGGAACCTTAATAGCAACAATCGAAGCTAAAGACGCAGATTCAAATTCTGATCTTATGTATCTCATTCCACCGGGACATGAAGAGTTTAAACATTTCTCTATTGATCAAAAAACGGGAGAATTGAAAACATTAATATCACTTGATAGAGAGACTAAAGAGATTCACCGAATTCCAGTTTTTGTCTTTGATGAAGATTATGTTCACTCAGCTTCAACCATCGTTACTGTGGTTTTACTTGATGTTAATGACAACCAACCCATATTTTCAAGTCTTTCACAATCAGTGAAAATACCTGAAAATATTTTACCAGGAACAATTTTCCACACAATAATAGCTTCAGACTTGGATTCGCAAACAGGTTCAAATAGTTCATCGTCATTATTACCTAATTTGGATTATTCAATAATAAGTGGTAATGAAGAGGGAAAATTTGGAATCAATCGAGCAACTGGACAGCTATCAACATTCGCTCCTCTCGACCGAGAAAGAAAAGCTGGTTATAATTTAACAATTCAAGTTACTGATTCACTTCATAAAAGTCAGTGTAATTTAACCATCGACTTGATAGATGTTAACGACAACAGTCCAATATTTGATAAATCAGTTTATTATGCTGTGATTGATGAATCAAGATTATCTGATTGTGAAACAAGTGGATCTCGAGTCTTGTCAGTGGTAAAAGTGAAGGCGATTGATCCAGATTCAGAAAACTCAATCTATTACACCATTTTAGCATCAGGATCACCAGAAGCAATGTATTTTACTATCGATCCCAATACTGGACTTATAACAACAGATTGTGCTGCAGTAGCACAAGCTCGTAAGGCTAAATTGGTGACCTTACCAGGAGTCGATTTCGCAGCTTCAAACCCACACAGTCTAACACTGTCTTTTGATGTTTTGGCCATCGATGTTGGAAGCTCACCATACGCAGCTCATACGACAAAAACAACAATTCAAGTTACTGTAATGGGATCACATGAATCTGATTCTCCTCGATTAGCAAGTTACCCAACAATTATTGAAGTTTCTGGCTATAAAGAGGACTATAAAGTTGGTTCAGAAATAGGACGGATATCTGTTGTCAATACCGAAAACTCGCAGCGAAATGGTGGAGTTGATGGTTTGCCCTCATCCAACACTGGATCTGGTGGAGATTCACCTTCAGATTCAACAAACTCTTTAGTTTATACAATTGTTGATGAAGATCCAAATCTTCGTTTTTCTGACTACTTCATATTAGACTCACGATCTGGTTCAATCACTGTCAAAAAGTCACTCATCTATGGACACCATGAAGCTTTTGTTGAAATCCGTCGTTCGGGCTCACCATATTCAACTCTCACACTTGTTCAGGTCATCTTATCAGGTGAAATGTTATCTGCCAAAGCAATTGGTTCTAGTGAGTCTACTAAAAGAGCTCGACCTTCAATTCCTTATAATGTTTCATTATTTGAAAATGTGCCACTTGGAACAGAAGTTATTAATCTTATGTCACGCTATCGATCAACTTACCGGGGCAATGGACATAATGAAGCTCGCTCACCACTAGCTGATTATCAGTTCCAATTTGCATTCACTTCTGTTAATCAGTCAACTTTTTATCTTTATCCCAACACTGGAATTATTACAATCCGTAAATTGTTAGATTTTGAAACGGATCCATCACGAATCGAACTAGTTATAGTTGCTCGAAAACGAACCTCCCCACTTTCTGAGCCAATCTTTTTCACTGTTACCATTATGCTGATTAATGTCAACGATAATGCACCTCGATTTACACAAGCCCATTACATTTCAACTGTTCGTGAAGGTGAATCAAAAGGAACTTTTGTCACACAAATAAGTGCTCTTGATGTTGATAATGTCGATAGTGCAATTGTATCTCGTGATTCTATTGACATTGGTTTGTCTGGTCGATCATCGGGTAAATCAACTGTAACTTATCACATCTTGGAAGGTAATCATGATAATGCTTTCATCATTGACCCGCCAGGATCAGGATTTGTAAAAACAAACATAGTTCTTGATCGAGAAATTAGAGATCATTATGTTCTGACCATTGTTGCCAATGATGAAGGTCCCACTGGACTATCATCTGCTTCTAGAGACTCGCGCAATTTAGCATCAACAACATCACAGTTGTCTTCCCATTGTACACTTGAGATCAATGTTATCGATATAAATGATAATGTTCCAGTGTTTCCACCCTATCAAGAGATATCTGTTTTTGAAGATGCCGAGGTTGGTGCCACTGTTGCCTCACTTACTGCTAATGATGTCGATACTTTCCCTCCATTAACATATTATCAGAAACGCTCTCATTTAGATGGTTTAAGTGATAACATTGATGATCTATTTGATATCGGACTTTACACTGGACGGATTACATTGAAATCCCGACTAGACAAGTCTCTAGCCAATCCAACATCATTACCTTCTCAACCAGCGCAGTATAAAATTGCTGTCCTAGCTTCCGACTCTCTTAATACGATTGAAACTCAAGTTGTTATCAAAGTTAAACCAAAAAGTATTTACCAAAGGCCACCAGTTTTCGCTAAAGATTACTATTTTGTCCCAATCAAATTAAACACTCATCCATGTGTTTTATCAGGATCAATAAACTGTAAAATCGCTCAAGTTTCAACAATCAATTCAGATAACAATTTTGATGGTTTGCCGCGGTTAAAAGTATCCTACAAATTAGCTGGAGGTTCAAGTTCATCCAAAGGATTTTATATCGATTCATATACAGGAACAGTGTACAATAACCGAAGTTTGAGTCGATTAAGTAAAAGTCCAACGGCAGGCTCAATTTTCCAACTTACAGTTATTGCTGGATACGCAAATGAAGCTGGTCGATTCATTTCTGGCCACAAAGCCAGGTGTTCGGTATTGGTGGTTATTCCTGGAGGAACCAATGTTAACAACGAGTCATTGTCATATTTATTAAACAGTGAATCTGATTCTGGATCAAAAGAGGAGCGAACAAGCTATACAATCTCGGTGCGAAGGGATTTCGTTGATCAAGTGCTTCTTGAACTTGATGGGTTCGATTTTGATACTTTTACTCTAACCAATGGAAATGTTGATCGATCTTTTGCTTTACTTAGAGGTCGTCAACTGATTATGAACAAAAGACCAAGTCGTAGTGAATACAAGCTCACAATCATTCGTCGTTCTCATCAAACTGATGACGATCTTACCGTTAATAATCCAACAACATTCACTGTTCATATTAAAGTCACTTCAGAAGAATCAGGAAACAGTTCAACTGCATTTAAATCCCAAATTATCTCCACTTACATGAGTGAAAGTGCTCCACCCGGTCATCAAGTAACCTCAGTCCGCTCAGAATCTGAACAGTATGGTTCATCTTATCGGTATTCAATTTACTCTGGAAATGAATTGGAAGCATTCCAAATTGATGAGATAACTGGAGTTGTAACAATCAACAAGTCGCTTGATTTTGAGTCCTACTCTTTTCATCAGTTAACCATTGTAGCTACATCTTCAACTGATTCTTTGTCCAAGCAAAATGATTTGTGTGTGATTAACATCAATGTGCTCAATGAGAACGATAATAAACCAAAGTTTGCGCTAACATCTTACAAAATCATTGTCGATGAAAATACTCCTATTGGTACTCCTATCGTCCAAATAATGGCTTCAGATGCTGACATGTCCTCACTAAATTACAGCTTTACACCATCAATGAATGGACTTGTACCCTTTGGTCTAGATACTCGAACTGGTTACATTGTGACTACTCAAGCTATTGATTATGAAACACTTGAAAATTATCAAGTCATTCCAACCTTTAAAATGGTTTTAAAAGCTGTTGAAACATCTTCTAGTTCAGCCGAAGTATTGATTGAAGCATCAATTGGATCGATTGATGAATTTCCACCAAAGTTCACTTCAGAACGCTATGATTTTAAAGTAACAACTTCATATGGAACTCCACACGTTGTTGTTGGTCATATCTCAGCAACAGATGATGATCTTGGACCTGACGGACAAATATTTTATACAATCAGAAGCTCTTCACCTCCCGGAGCTGCCAAGAAATTCAATTTGAATTCAACAACTGGACTAATTACTATAAATACTGCGTCGGTAGACAAAATTCCACCTCATTTCAGTTCACTAGTTGTTTCAGCTTCGTCTGGTCGGGCAGATTCACTCAGTTCATTAACACGAATAGGAGTAAATCTAATTTTAACAGATGATAAATCAACTTTGCACTCATCCAATAACAATGATATTTTACAATCAGGGTAAGTATTTTCTACTTTTATCTTTCTTTGAAATATTTTTGAAGGAATTTGTCTAACAAATTGGTTATTTTATTTTCTTCAGGTCTCTGTATGAAGGATCAAACCTCTCTTCATCTCCATCTTCAACTTCAAACACTGGATCACAGATAACATCTTTACCTGGTTGGGTTATGTTCCTGATTATCATACTATTTTTTGTAACTTGTGTGCTGTTGGCTGCAATATTTGCTATCCGATCCCATCTTTCTGATCAATCATCTGGACCTGGTCAAAGTCATCACCATCATGCGACTGGTCATCATCATCAATCATTTATGACAACATCAGCTTTAGCATCAATTGTACCTGGAGTTGGAACTTTTCTTCGTAAAATTGGTGCTAATCGAAACTCAGCTGATGGTTGTACTCATATTGGTAATACAACCATTGATTCAATGAATGACACTTCAACAACTTACGATCACGCATCATTCCAAAGTATGCATCATTTAGTTGGACAACATCATCATCATATGTTACCTCGTTCAACCGCTTACTTGACTTCTGGCCAGCATGAATCCCTTCCTCCATGCTATAATGAAGTTAATAACATTTGTTCGGGAGAGCCAACACCAGGAGCTTTAGCAGGTAGATCAGGAAATAATATTAATGGAGAAGGACATTCAGCTTCTAGTGGTCGTGGCTCGGCTGAAGATGACGATGAAGTTGAAGGAGATTTGGAAGAAGTCGATGAAGAGGTTCGAATGATTAATGAAGGTGATGGCTATCATACATTTGGCTTGGACAATCCAGATCCACCCGATGAACATGAACTAATACCAACAACAGCTGAATATTTAGCTCGACTTGTAATTTTTGATCCTGATATTGCCGTTCGAGAAGATGATTTAGATCATCTTGCAGAAGAAGTTCAAAGTAAAGCAGGAAGCGAAACGAAAGATTATTTAAATAGACCAAGAACTGGTCTGGTAACGGGTAGTCTGCGTGATCGTAATCAAATGCGCCGTCCACAAATGGTACCACCAATAATTGATGCCAATGAATGGAATGATTTGTCTTCCATCGAAGAAGAATTGTCTGAAGCTTATAGTTGGAATTATCTCTCTAACTGGTCTCCTCAATATCAACCCTTAGCTAATGTTTATACCGAAATTGCAACACTGAAAGGTGCTATTCATTATGATGGCACAATTGGTAGTTCATCGAGTGGATTGTCCGATTCTCCGGCTTATATGCGCACAAGTTCAACACCTGCTGGTGATGATCGCCATGAGACTAACTCACATCATAGTCATTCAACAGTAGGCTCAAGAAGATCTGCTCATTTAGCTATTCCATCGACATCTTCTGGTCATCATCATCGTTTTCATCATACCAACACTCGTTTACCTCCAATAAACGCTAGAGCATTCATTCCAGCTCCTCAAGGTTCAGCTCCTGTTTCTCATGGATCAGCTTTCATGCCTTTTCCTGGTGAAAATGGGACCAGATTAACTAACGACGGATTTGCCTGTGATAATAGAATCAAAGGAATAGCTAGCGACTCATCGAGCGATGCCTCAACAGCTACTGCAGTTTTCATTGATAATGATTCAACTGATCGACTTAGGCTTTGATCAAGCTTTTGTAATTTAGACTAATTTTATTTATATATTGAGTATCGTGATTATTTCAATTACTTATTCTAGTCTTAAAACCTCAGCTCAATTGAAGGTTAAATTCACCTTATAATTATCATCATTAAGCATCGTCATTCATTTTCATCTCATTTTCACATTTCAATCATTCCAACCATTCTGTTCATTTTAATAATTTTTCATTCTATTTATTTAATAAATGAATTTTTCTAATGAGATTTCCTTCAAAATTTATTTCCAAACCAACAAAATTATTGATACACATTACTTTTTAAAGTCAAACTACGTTTGAGTTAATCATTACTAGCCACTAATTTATTGATAATCAATCAGTGAATTGAATTACTACTTTTCTTCATCACAATGATCACATAATAACATTTGTTCAACTGTATCAGGCATCTCAACCCCTTTCGTCTCCGGTAAAGTAGTCACTGAAACAGCACCGGTTAAAGCGGCCAATGAAAGTCCAATGAAAGTGGTTCTTAAGCTTGTCATTGAAGTCTGTAAAAGCAATTCAAAATGCAAAGACTATTCAATTAACTAAGCTAATCAATCATCAAATAAAATACTTACCAGTTGATTAATGAATGGGCCTAAGCAAGCTGCAAACTCGGCTGCAACTGTACAAACTCCAGTTCCTAAATTTCTTATATTTGTTGGATAAACTTCTGGTGTATAAACATAAAGCAAATTACTGAGAGCTGCATTACCAAAGGTTGCAATTGAGACGAAAATAATTTTGATCACAATTGAATGCGATGAACCGCTCAAGAAAAGGGCGAAGTACAGAAAAAGGAATGAATTGAAAGAGAAAAAAGCAATTAACAGAACCTTCCTTTGGTGACTGTCAGCTCTTAAAGTCATCAATAAAACTGCCAGCATAGCAAACGAATGAAAGATGAAATTGTTGAAAAAGACATTTCCTGGTAAATCAAGTGTACAATAGTGAAGTCCAGAACCATCGATTGCCCGAACAGCCCAAATGAGACATAAAACTAGAACCAATTTAATTGTTCTCCGGTGGCGAAACAAGCTAATCATTCCTAATTTTTCGACTGTTTCAAATTTACTCAGATGATCTTTTAATTTTTTAAATTTCTCTTCAAATCGGGTTTCACTCATTTCATATGAAAATTGACGTAAAGTAACCTCAGCTCTATCAGTTTCCCCAGAAACCATTTGCCAACGAGGAGATTCGGGTAAAAATTTGACTAAAAGTAAACAGATCATCTGGTAACTCGCAGTTCCTAAGTAAATTAAGCGAAAGTTTGGAACCGAATAGGCAACTCCAATCATGACGAGTGTCGACATGTACCAGATAGAATCGTACCAGAACATTACTTTACCACGATATTGTGGATCAACACTTTCCATTACTGTTGAACAACAATCAAATTGACAGCTGATTAGATAAAGAAACATTTAGAGACTCAAGCTTACGTAAGATGATTGAACACAGTGAACGTCCAAATCCAGCCATCCCATGAAGAACTCGTCCAGCCATGAATAAGAACTCATTGTTGATTACAATTAAATAACATTCACAGATTAATTCCAATATAATGCAATATTTTATGGCAAATTTACGACCCAATCGATCAGAGATCCAACCAACAAAGAAACCAGCGATTGACTGACCAACTACGTAGGCTGACAGAGTGACTGACCTTAACCAGTATCTTTCACAAACGAATGTCCACTTAAGGTGAATAAGGATAAGATTAGTCAAAATTGGTCAACATTCGGCAAACTTACTTCTTTTGAAATGGTGACTCGAGTTGAAGTGAAATCCCAGTTTATACAAGCGTCTAAATCATTGAGTGAACATTTATCTGGTTGGAAAATTACCTGTTAATTATATGAATCTTTAAAAGTCAACTTTACAAATTAACACTGGACAATACCTGAGTTCCGTTTCCTTTATCACAAACAATATCCTCTTTGATAGAGAAATAAAATAAAGATGAATTGTTGAATGGATAAACACATTGAAACAACCCGATTATGATGAATAACCGTTTTTGGAAAGGACCCCAAGAACCGATTAGATCAGAAATATTCACAATACGATCATCTTCATTCTTTTTATTATTTAAATCATTTACACCAAAACTGGTCATTTTTTATTGATCGCGACTGAACACTAAATCAAACATCCATATTGTCGAGCTGATTGAAAGCTAATAGCATCTGAATTGATACAACAATAGAGTCTTCATTTGATTGAAAGGTTAAGTTTGCTCAGCTTCGATTCAATTCCATTGAAAATGATATCAAATGAGAAGTTTTCTCCTTCATACCAAATTCATTTATTTCAGAGCCTGAGTAAATTGTTAATGACTAGTAAAGAATAGTGAAAATGCTAATGAAAAACAATTGAGACGTGGAAGTTAATTTTTGGCTAAAGTTATTTATTAGTGCGTTTATTTTTCTTTGAGTTTATTTGAATCATTTCTTCAATTGTATCCGGAATTTCGACTCCTTTGGTCTCATTTAGTAAAGTGGTGAATCCGGCTGCAATCAAACCAGGAATCGCTAAAACAATTAGAGTCACTTTTAAATTGTACGAAGCAGTCTGGAAGAAATGGAAAAAGATAACAATCAATAAAAAAAGTAGAAAAATTTTGAATACCATTTAAAGGAACATTAATTACCACTTGATTAATAAAGGTACCAAAAATCGAAGCAACTTTGTCAACTGATGAGCATATTCCAACGGCAACATTCCTTATCTGAGTTGGAAAAACTTCTGGTGTGTAAGTATAAATAAGGCTGTATGTGGATGTAATGAAGCAATTGCCCAGAGCAACAAAGAGAACCATTGGGAACATTTTATCTGAATTGGCAAAAGGTATGGCTAGGGCAAGAGAAACTGATGATAATATGAGGCCAGCGATTAACAACACTTTACGTCGATATTTGTCTACAGAATATGTCATGTAGAGATTGGTTGCAGCAGCAAATGCGGTGAATATTGCGTTATTAATAAATACGGAAGAAGATAGATCAAATGAAACATAATATATTCCATCCTCAACGAATGATCGCATCAGCCAAATGACCAAGAAACATAGAAATATTTTCCTGGTTTCCTTGTATTTGAATAAACGAAAGATATTGAATTTTTCATTTTCTTTCTCCTTTAGTTGTAATTCATTCAAATTTTCACAAAGCTGACCAAATTTAGCATTAAATATATCCTCATCCAATTCAGAATATTGTCTCAATATTATTCCAGCTTTTGTCTTATCACCAGAGATTAACTGCCATCGAGGTGACTCAGGAAGGTAATAAATTGCAATCAATGTTGCCAGCTGATAAATTGTGATTCCAATGAAAATGGTGCGAAAATCAAGAACGAAGTAGCAAGTAATAATCATCACATAAGTAGCAATATACCAAAGCCATTCAAAGCTGATTACCATTTTACCACGATGATTTGGACCAACATTTTCCATACCTAATCAGAAAAATAATTGACATTAATTTAAACTGCCATAAAAAAAGTCTCAAACATACTATTTTGTTACATGAGTTTTATCTAATTAATGAAAATACGAGGTAGTTACTTGATTCAGTAGTACAACTACTGAAGCAATTATAATTTAAACGGTTGTTAAACATAAAGAGTTAATCATAAGCACTCAACTTCCTTGAAAATACATTGTATCTTAATCTCAAGATATTGAGCAAACTGAAAATGGTGATATTTGTTTATGGCTCTATGTATTGTGAAATTAATAATTGAAGAAAACCTTGAATTCATATGAAAGATAAATCTCAAGCAAGATCAATGAAAGGCAAGATAATCTCAACTTGAGTGGGCCTTAGTCCCTCTAGCATAAGATACGAATAAAGTTCATATTTACATTTAAATGTATTTTGAAACCCTTGGAATACTCACAAAGAATCAGGGCAACAATGTACCTTCCATAGCCCCCGATACCGTCAATCACTCTTAATACAATGAAAACGTAAAGATTTGAAGTAAAAATGATTCCAATCTGACTTATTATTTCGAGGAAAACGGAACAAGCCAATGCAAATTTTCGGCCAAATTTATCGGAAATATAGCCAATTACGATACCAGAGATCAAATAACCAAATACATAAACAGATAAGGTGAATGATTTTAACCAATAACGCTCACAAATCATGTTCCACTGCAAAAAAAGTCAGATGTTGGATTATCAATGAAGTTAAAAATGAAGAATGAACTTACTTCTCTAGAAATAGTTATACGGTCTGTTTCAAAGCCCCATTGCTTACATGACCCCAGTTCATCAAACGTACACTTGTCTGAATGCAAAATAATCTGTAAAAAACGTAAAAATTAATAAACAAATAAAAACAAAAACTCTAATGAATACTTACTTTGGTTCCGTTATTTTGTTCACACCAGATTTCATCTTTCAAGGCATAATAAGTTATACCCAAGTAATTGAAGGGAGCAACAACATAGATAATGGCAAGCAGTCCAAAAATTTTCTTCTGAAGTGGACCCCATGAGCCAATTAAGTCAGAAACATTGGTGACTTTATCAGCTTTCTCAGGCGACATCATGAACTACAATCTGGACATAAATTTCTTTCTGCAGCTTCATAGGATTACAAGACTAGTAATAATGAGATAATTATATGTCTATCTAATGGCACTTAAATTTCACCGGTTCAACATTCCCACCAAAATGAACAGACAGAGATTTTAAGTTAACTGTAAAAAACTTCACAGTCTCGTGTTTGAAGGGCAAACTTGTGGCTTATACAGGACATACCTTGATGAAACGTCTAGCAGTAACGTTACCAGATGAAGATAGGTTTTTTAATCGGTATAAATCAAGGTGAATAAGGTAAAACTGTACACATTTATAAAAGCAAGCAACAGAGGAGTGAGTGTAATTTAATCTCACCTTTTTAAAAACATATTAAATTCATAAACACAAAGATAAAAATATAAAATACAATTCAATCAAGTTTTGATAATCAAATATGAACATCAAAACTGTAAAAACAAACTTCAAGCACGAGTTGAAACGCCATCTATCAATGTTAAATTGAATTGATCCGAAACAATTATTATTTCAACAACACTTTTGATATTACATTTCTGAATCAGAAAATCAATTAAATTGCAATCAAGTATCTTATTATGATCATTCTTAACACTATTAACCCCAAAAATCATCAAGACTTTAAGAAAAACATCAATTTCTCAAAATATTACTGTTATCCACAGGCTCAACCAATCATCAATAATATCCATTTGTGGTTAAATTGTTTTCATTTTAAATAATCCTCAACATTTTACCAACAATTTTGGCAAATGCAGATGTAATCTTGTACTGCTATTATGAAGATTGTGAACTAGACAAATTGAGTTCTAGAAAAGAATCTAAAAATTCATTATTTTTGTATCGATACCTGAACACAAAACCAGAAAAAATGAAAATATAATACCATGAGATAAATTACAAAAGCAAGAAATGTCTTTCATATCAATTTTCAATATAATTAAAATTTTGATCAAATAAAGAGTATTAGATAAGTTGAGAAGGCATATTGACGAGGAATAATTTGATCAAATTATTGCATGAGTTGAATGGAAATTTTAGCTTATCTAACATTACATGTAATGTCATATTGCTGGTTGAATCGAGTTGATCAAGCGCACAATTGCAATTGATGAAATTCCCTATTTTGTTGCTTTCTAAAGATCCTTCATGAAATGATTGTTCCCGGGTCTATCTTTTTCAAATAACAAGTCAATGAAAGTCAGTCGTTGAATTAATTATTATCTGCCTCAATCGATTCTCAAAGAGCATTGTTTTAGTTCAGAAATCACGGTTATCCTAAGATGAGCAAGTTACAGTTCCTTTAACACAAAAAGTCAAGCTCATTGTCTCAGTAGCTCAGTCAACTAGGTAAATGATTTGACAGAATCTCAATTGAAAGCGAAATTTATTCTTTCAACTCAAAAGTTATCAGTTATCATCAACAATAAAATAGATGATTAGTTTCGGAAATTTCGTTAATTAGATGAGCATGAAAATCAAGATCAAAACCTCCATAAAGTATTGAGTTCACGGGAAACCTTAATTTAGGGGAAATTAATTTCGATTCCTAATAAACTGATTGTAGTATTAACTTCCCATCTTTTCGGGAAAACATAGTAAATTGGTGATAATAACCTAGAATGGGTCTGATCACTATTCACATTAATAATACATCACTGATTAACCAATTGACTTACATTAGTTAATTACTAATTTTACAATGAAAGTTCACAGTTCTAGTTCAAAGGTAAAATGTTACATACAAGTGTAAAGATTGATCAAACATTCAATTTTTACCTCAAGTACAACTATTAGGTTAGACATTTTGTCATTAATAATTTCAATAAGGTGTTAAAATTGAAATACCAAGAATCTTGCAGTAAAATTTAAACTCCATGAGCTCCTGTATCGATTCAACTCTAATAAAATCTTTTTTGATTCTTTGTGTCATTATCAACTCTTTTTAATGTAAATCGACTGTTTCAGTATTTAAATTAAAACAGTTGAACAAACTAAAAGGTAAGGTTAGGTGTCAATGAAATGTTTGATGTTAACTGTTAAAATGTCATGGCAAAGGAAATACTTTGCGTAGTAGTAGAGTAACGAATTATGCAGAATAAATTCTGAGGCCAGAGTTTAAGAATATCTATGATATTATCATTGGAATGAGTACCATTAAAAGCGATAAAACTCTCATCAATCGTGTCCACAATAAAACAGTTCCGCAAAAACTGAACCTAAAGAACATGAAATTGAAAGCTTGAGACACCTGAACTGCGAGAAGTAGTCCTTGTTGGTTTCATCCTTAGTATACAAAATACCAATTTTCGAAATCCTTTTGGTAAAGTTGAAAGTAAAAGATTCTATCAACAATTTAGACTTAAATTTGAATAGATTAGCTACAGATGTTTCAACAATCAATTACTCATTTTGATCATCATTTGTACGATTTTCTTATTGAAGGTTAAATGTGACAATTTATCAATGAAGGTTAATTTTCTCTTCAAAATCCAAAGACTATTAACATGGTAATTTGAATTTTTGTTGATCAAAAAACGATTTTTACAATTAATCAGCTTGGTTTTTGTAGCAAACATTTACCGATCAAACATTCACAATGTACAATGATTTGAGTTACACAATTTGTAATTGTAATTTAGATAATTTGAATTTCCAGTAAATGTAGAGCGTCTTTGCTTCTTCATAAACATTACAATCATTACATCCCTGACCAACAATTAAGTTGATTAGACGAAATAATTGTTTTATTATTTCTCATCTTTGTACAGAAACCCATTAAAATCAGTTGTTATTAAAAATAGAGAAATCAAAATCAATCTTCTAAATATCTAACTGCATCAATTTATGATTTAATTGTGATATTGAACAACTTCCATTATCATGATTGCTTTCTTGTAATATATAAAAATTAAGACAATCAACTCAATCATTGTTCATCGACATCTTTAACTGTTAATTTGTATTTGCCTTTGTGGTTAAAACTTAACTCGCTTTGTGGTTGAAAATGCTCTCGACAAGTCTAATTATTTCCCTTGTTTCACTGGTTTCCCTTGTAAACGCTAACCTTCACAATATCGTTTACTCGACCGATTCCAAATCGAAAATTGTTTATGTTTCCGTCGACGATTCAGCCACAAGTTTGGAGAAAGCAATTGTAAACTGTTCAGTTTTTAGTGAACCAGATGCTGTAAATGGAGTTTTGTCTTCGACTACTGATCCTGTTATTCCGATTGACGAAGATTCCTTCAATACTTTGGTTAAAACATGCAATGGCCTTAAACCAAGCTCAATCTTATCACTAGAACCACTTACTAACATATTTGATCTGGCAAGTGATCTGTTGATTGCTCCTGGAACCAAATATTGTGGACCTGGAAATCGCTCATCGAGTTACGATGATTTAGGTCGTAGGGTTGAGCTTGACAAATGTTGTCGTGCCCATGATAACTGTCCAATGTCTATCGGGGGTTTCCAATCAAAATATGGTTTGACAAACCCACAAGCTTATACAAGGTGAGCCCAGTCTCTGCTAAAACTCAAGATTTGAACTTTCTGTCTACAATCATTCAATAATTTTAGTTCATTTATCAAACATCATCAGTTAAAGTAGTGATTAGACTTGAAAGTTCAAATTTTGTGATCCTTTTGAAAATTAAAACAAAAAATCTTTGAATCTTGGCATTACCAGAAGGAACATTGTATGATTGATTGACAAAACATTTTGAGTGATTCTCGAAATATGTTAAGGGTTTTGAAAGAATGTCGAATTTTCATTTTAATGAAACATATTTGTATAGCTAATTGACTAACTAATGATATTTTATTATTTTTCCATTTTCAGTTCTCGCTGTGATTGCGATAGAGAACTCAAAAGTTGCCTGAAAAAAGCCAGTGAAACTGATGTTGAAGCTACTTTAACTGGAGTAATTTACTTCAATATTTTGAAAACCAAGTGTTTTCAACAAGTTGAACCTGAAGGCCAGTGCCTTGAATACTCTGGGTGAGTTGTTTCGACCAATTGTCTCCTAAAAAGATCGCTAACCAATTATCTTTTCTCATTTCTAGATTGCTTATAAAAAAATGTGAGAAGCGTGCTGAGCCTAATGCAACTGAACCCGTCTACCAGTTTCAAACTTCTGGACTTTTCCCTTAAAACTTCATATGTTTACACGAATTAAGTATCAATGTTTAGAGGTCTTAAAATGGTCAACATTTTACTTAAACGTATTTACTAATAATAAATTATACAACTCTCCTCGTGGCTCATTGATTTACATTCATCACAAACTTATTATATTGTTAATGAATATTTTTTGAGCGCAAACTAAAAATGTGAAAAACATCTTTTCAGATTGTTGAATAACATTTAATGCTGCAACATCATGAACAGAAGATATAAAACTTTATTAACATGTATTATTATTAATAGTTTGTATATAATAGTTTACATTTAAAGTTCAGTTTAACGAACTTGCAAGAAAAAAATAAGAGTAACAGGCACTTTTACGGCATAGCTGTTGAGTCTGAAGATTGCTTGCAAGCTGACTTGCATCATGACTGACGACGTTTTAGATGCTTGAGTTCTGAATGGAACCCGTGATATTAACTTTCGTTGGGTCCATAATAAAAAGACTCTAGATCAACAACAATGCGACCTATTAGTGAACGGCTTCGGTTTTACTTCGTATTTCTTTCAAATTTAAAGTTACTACTAAAAAAGTAAAATTATCAGCCTGTAGATGAAAAACCAGAGAATAGCTTTTACAAGACGATTGGGACTGTTCTCGAATTATTAAATCCATGAAATTAGGTAAGCGGGTAAATGCAATACCATAGAGTCTTTTTGAGCCAAATAAAACTTAGACCCTAGGCATGATTATTATCGATAGTATAAAAAATCTCATTGATTTGTTGACAGCAATTGATAACCTCACAAATCTAGTTGTCAACTCAATTTGCGTAACAATTATGTAACTAACAATTGTGAATTGTTCAACATTTAAATCATTTTACAGCTTTTGTTGCCATAAACATAAAATTATGTTTAATATCAATTTGAGCATTTATGAAGTGAATAAAGAGATAAATTGATATTTATTCAATATTGCTGAGACTCTCTTGAAGTCTCTATCTTTATATCAATAACTCATTGAATCCGCATTTTTATGATTTTCATTCTTGTTAATAACTATTAACTCACCATTACCTACTGATTTTATTAACATTTTATTTAACTAGCAAGCACGATCAGTAAATTGCCAATTAAGACTAGTTTGTAAGGATAAACTAGGAAACATTCTTAATTACTGATTGTCGACTATCAAAATTGATGGATGCTCGAGATAATTTTATTGTCTATTTAGCTAATTTCTTGTTTTGACTCAAAACATCTTGTTTATCATGTAATAAATATTACTCAATATAATTTCACAGTTATGAGCTGATATTTTTTAGCATGCAAAACACATCTCACAAGGAAACTGTGTCTTGCTCTGACATCATTAGCAGCTGTTAATATCTCAATTACATTGAATTGTATTTCCGTAAAGTTCAATTGATGGAATCTGAAAAATACAAAATATTAGATTCGGAATCACATTGATCTTTATGGGACAAATACTCTTATTGTCACTTCCAGCCTTAAAGACATTTTGAGACTTAAAGACTCATTTGACTCAAAATTTGAGTAGAAGCACCCGACCCTTCATTTTTTCAACGCGTTTTTTCAAATATGTTTTGAAAGTGACAACTTTGATTATGTAACGAAGTTCTGAAACGATTTTGATATTACTAATATATTATATTAACTTTAAAGATCATTTTAAGCCAGAAGATTGATTATGTTTTTTGTTTCTAGATCGTCTCTTAAAAACTCCTCTTACCCCCTAAAAATTGTGCTTTGATGCAGACCATGAAAATCAATATAGAGTTTTAGCCGAGAATTGATTTGTGTCCAAAATTTACTCGAGCTCAACATTTCTGTTCTCCTTCCATTCTTCTTTTTCTCTGTGAATTCATTGATTTAGTTGAAATCTAATTTTCTTTAAATATTTTTATCAAGTTCTAATTTGTGTTCGGATTTGATTTCATTTATTTACGTTGCTTTTTCTAACATTGTCGAAAACATATTTCTACTCACCATGTCAGTGAGTCTTAGACCACAATCTCGATCCAATGTTATCATCGCCCATCACTTAAGAGGATGGTTGACAAAAGTTGATGAGATGGACAAAAGTTTATTTTCTTCCGTCGCCACATTGTTCGCCCCACAACTCACCTCTAATCCTGAGGTCAAAGGGATTTTGATCCCCGACACCGTTTCTCCTTCAATTTTTGTAGCCTTTAAAGACGTGTTCCATGAAGATGGAGTGGATGTTGAAAAGCAAGATTTAAAGCCATTTACTGCCCAACTTGAAAGCATTGGTGTAAAAGTTGCACATATTTATCATTCTTCTTGGGTTACCGACAATAGACCCATGGTTATTGTCAAACAACTATACAAATTATGGCGAGCAATTATCCTTTGGCCAAGACATGAGTCTGATCAACTGATAAATGATAGGGTCAAACCATGTGAGTAACCTGTTTGATTATATTGTTTTTTGTTCTCTTTCATTAATTTTGTATTTCCTTTCTGTTTGCAGTTTACACTTCTTATGTGCCCAAAGATACTCCATGCCAGGAGTTAAAACTATATGAAAGAGAAGATAGTGAAAGTGTTAACTATTTTGATATAAAATTTTCACACGGAGATTTCAGGATCAAACTCTATTGTATTGGTCCAAACAACAAGACTTCAATCCTGACAGTGTCATCAACCTAGCTGAATCCACGAAATAACCAGTTGTGAAAATCACGCGATTGGATGTGAATGATGAAAAACCAGAACCAGAACCAGAACCAGAACCAGAGACAGAGCCTCCAAAAAAAAGGAAATGTTTAATTTAAATATTGAAAAAGATAATTTAATAATTTTCATAAAGCAATTCAGTTACATGTTTAGTCAATTTGTCATTTTCTCATAATTTAACTCCCATATAATCATAATAAAATTTAAGCCATTTAAACACCTTTTGTTTGTCCATTATCTCAAATGTTTAAAGTCGTTTAGTTTTATGTTGTTTATGTGACTAGAAAAATTGATTTCTATGTTTTGTGTGTTTTTTGACAAGTTGGTGCCTCTAATCGATTCAACTTCAAACTCCATTGAGAACGTGTCAACACTTGAAGAATTTAAGTTCCTTAGTTTATTATACCGGGCGTTTTTTTCATTTTACGCCTGTTTGCAGGCATAACTCAGGAATGCTTGCTGCTACACACCATCAGACTTGCACCATTAGCTTACGCAGATTGCAGAACCATAAGTACGGACGCTCAAGATCATTCAAGGTCAAACCGCTATTTGACCTCTAATTGATATGTGAAGGTCATTTTCTGATAGAGCAAATTTTTTTGGTTTGATGTTAGTTGCAAGATTATAACTTTAATTGGCCAGATGATATGAGTGTTTTCATACCGTGCAGTTTGACGATTGGTTTTGAGAAAAGGTTGTGCATTCCCAACAATTTTGAGTTTTAACTTGTTATCAGAAAATGACCTTCACATGTCAATTAGAGGTCAAATAGCGGTTTGACCTTGAATGATCTTGAGCGTCCGTATCTATGGTTCTTCAATCTGCGTAAGCTCATAGTGTAAGTCTGAGGTGTGTAGCAGCAAGCGTTCTTGAGTTGTGCCTGCAAAAAGGCGTAAAATGAAAAAAACGCCAGGTATTTATAAGTAAAAGTTACTTTATTTATTTCATATTTTGTTTCATGTGTTTAGGTCATTTCTTAGTTTAGTTTTACCTTCATCATCCATGGACAAAAAGAGCAGAAGGTGATGTTTCATCAGACTATTTTGGTTTCCATATTATTCATATCCGAGGCAACCGGTGAAGCGTTTGATTCTTACTAGTTTAGTATTAGGTTAAGCAACACCAGTGAGATGTAGCGGCTAAGGGAACGAGTTACTTAGTTAAATGATGATAAAATCCAACAAATGTAAGATTTACAAGAGATTTTTCTGTTTTCCAATAACTAATGAATGTCATTTTTTATTTTTCATCTCTCAGAAAAAACAACAGCAACTGCATTATGGTATACTTCAACATGTATGTGTAATAAAGAGCATAATACAAACCAGGAAGAATCGTTTTAAAGTTTCCTTTAGACTCCGAAGTCAGTCGATTGAGTCACTCAGTCAGTTGATGAAGATTGGACTGAGCGCCAGTTGACTGAGCTATCAATTGAGTCGACTTATTCGACTCATTTGGCTCAAAATTTGAGTTGAAGACGTTTTTCAAATATGTTTTAAAAATGACAACTTCGATTATGTAACGAAGTTCTGAAATGATTTTGATATTAATAATATATTATATTAACTTTAAAGATCATTTTAAGCCAGAAGATTGATTATGTTTTTTGTTTCTAGATCGTCTCTTAAAAACCCCTCTTACCCAATCAAAAATTGTGCTTTGAGTCGAAATGATTCGACGCCAGTCGTTTTGAGTGAAAGTGGACTGATTCGACTTGAGTCGACTGTCGTCGATAAAACCCCCAGTCAGTCAGGCGTTGGAAAAACGAGCGACTTCGAAGTTTAATTGAAATGAGAAAAAATGAAATGCCATCTCTTGAGATAAATGTTAACAAAATTAACTTTTTTGTAACGCCATCTGGTTATCATTTTTTATGTTATTCACTCGCCCCCTTAGAAATGGGTGCAAAAGCGGGAATCTATGTGATTTTATTGTTCAGTTTTGATCAATTTTACCATTGATTGATTAAACTAATCGATTATTTCGTAAATATTTTTCATTTCTGTTGTGGTAAAGCAGTTTGTTTGTATTTCTTGTTGATTGAATGCTTAGATTTAAACAATGGGATGAAATAAAAAATTATTTTGTTTCAATCGGTTTTTGATGAATAGACATTTTTTTGTTTACCTTTCGTCTATTACTGTATTTAAGGAATTTGTTTCGGATTTAACATTAATTGCAGGTGGAATCAAGCTGAAAGGTAGGTTGTAATTGTTAGTTTTATGAACGATAAACAATTTGGGTTAGAGATGAAAAAATATGAAATTTCACTGCTGTTCCACTTGTGTTTCTCAAATTATCTAATCTAACTATTTACATCGTCTACAGGGCTATTCAGCTACTTAGTATGATGTTGAACGCCAATAACTTTGCAACCAAACATGCTATTGGCTTGAGAATCGAATATAGTGAGTTTGGGCGACATTCATTTTTTATGTTTCAAGGACAAGGTCATGCAAGGTCATTTTTCGGAAATCGCTGCTATTCATGTTAGAGGTCAATTTGAGGTCCTGACATGATTGTTGAAGACTAAAAATCTTTTTATTCGAGTTCTGACACTCTGTAATGAACATTGCTTGAGTTATTGACATTTAAGTTTCCGAACCTCGTTATTAGAATTTTTATTTTTTATGCAAATTCGCACTTTTTTGTGCTCAGTGGTGCTCGATTAGTGACGAAAGTCATTTTTCATCTTTTTCATCATGAATTTCAGTTGAAAATGAATGATTATCTAACAATGGCTCAGAATTCGAAGAAAAATCAGTTTGTGGTGACAAAAGCAAGACGCGACATTCACAAAAGCTCAACATCACTACTTTTACCTGATTCATCTGATGTGAAACAGCTCTAGGAGCGCTTTACATAGATTGGGTTGAAAACTTGATCTTCCATGATTAAATCAATTTTTACAGCATGTAATTTAACCCTGTTGCCAAAAAGGTGCGATCGGGTCCCACTGAGCACAAAAAAGTGCGAATTTGCATAAAAAATAAAAATTCTGATAACGAGGTTCGGAAACTTAAATGTCAATAACTCAAGCAATGTTCATTACAGAGTGTCAGAACTCGAATAAAAAGATTTTTAGTCTTCAAAAATCATGTCAGGACCTCAAATTGACCTCTAACATGAATAGCAGCGATTTCCGAAAAATGACCTTGCATGACCTTGTCCTTGAAACATAAAAAATGAATGTCGCCCAAACTCACTATATTCGATTCTCAAGCCAATAGCATGTTTGGTTGCAAAGTTATTGGCGTTCAACATCATACTAAGTAGCTGAATAGCCCTGTATATCTTCAATTGCCGGGATTCCTTCAATTATACAATTATCTAATTGATTCTGTTGATAGATAGATATTACCTTGGTTTATCTTCACGTGTTAACTGAGCGAAACTTCAATAGTTATATGAATGTACTCTCGACGCCTCTTCAATATCAATCCCAGAATTTACAATTTGTTTTTAATCAGTGAAGCCAATTAACGGAGTAACATTAAATTTGGAGATAAGCCAAAAATATACACTTATCACTAACAGCTTTCCCCATTGATTAAGGCCGATCAAGTCTGATAACTACCGAGTTAAACTCTATTTTTGTGTTTAAAGAGTAATCAAAAAGATTCGACTTCCACCTTCCTACAGAGAAATTCATTATTAACGAAAATTGAGCTACAATTTATGGTGGACTGAAAATTCAACGGAAAATTATTGATACTGCAATATAATTACAAATAGTGACACATTATCTCAATGGTTTTTGAGGCTACGAGAAATTGATTTCAATCTCCGGAAGATTTCAAGTTGATTATAAATCTTTTCATCATCAAGTTGATTGTGCCATTGTACAATCAACTTTCCTATTTTCAGTTTGAGGAAATGAGAGGTTGATGAGTAAAGAAAAAAATTACAAGCACAAAAATATACACTTGTTTAACTCTTTCAAGCATTTTTTTGCCAAGATTACTTGAAATAAGCCAAGTTAAAATAGAACCAAGTTTCTATTTTAACTTTTATCTGTAATTTTGGTGGTTAAAGTGATTGGTTACTGTTCTGGCCTTGATCATTGGCTGGTGAGTTGGCAAAATTTATCATGGAAAACATCAACAAATGTCTAACCGGTGACACTTTTGGTTTATCTTGTGATCAAAGTATTGAAATAAACTTTGACTAACCCTAGACATTAAGCTCATCTTACAAAACTGTTAGCAAGATTGACTAGAATTAGCTGCGGCTTCATTTACAGAGCATGAATAAGCCAACCAGAGTCAAGAAATTATAAATTGAATTTTTAAGAAAACGCTTTTATTCTGTAATGTTAAACAGTGTTAATTTATTACACTATATTTTTATTTCATGTGATAAAATGTCAAACATTTTCAAAAATGGCAAATCTTTGTTTTGTTGCCGTTTGTTTGCAATAATAATCAATATTCTGAAAACATTAATTACAATATATGATAATCCAGACATGAGCTTATCAAATTTTGGATGTATATCTTTTTTCAATTTTTAGTAATTTTCGTGTAAGATTTCAGGGTAAGAGAGGAGAAAGAGAGGGTAGCGAGAAAGGGGAAGACTTATCAAGTCGTAGGGTTTCTCAGGGGATGATAATTATTAACGTTATTAATATTTTACAAATAGATAGAGAATTTTGGTGTATTCAGAAAGATTCATTTAGCTGACTTGGTTTTCGCTGAAATTGAGGCAACAAAGTGTTGGATAAAGAGTTTGTCATGATGACAATAGAACAGTTGATAGAAGAAAATAAAGAGGCATAATTTGCAACATAATTTGACCTGGAAAACAAAAGAGAGGAAAACGAAGTAGGAAAATGAATACGGAAAACAAAGTAGGAATAATGTACAAAGTATACATAGAATGAGCGGTTCTGAGACGAGCGTAAATGTGTCGGTGTTTCTCTTGACAAGAGACGTATCATGATGAGAATGGCTTTTTTCACGATGTAAATGTACTATGAGATTTAATGTTATGAGATGTTGTGATGAGTGTTAGGAAGAGAGACAAAGCTGAGGCTGGTTTGCTCTTTTTTTTTATGTTAAGGCCAGATTCGGTGAGGTAGGGTTGACTTCGGTGGTTTTACAAGTAGCGATCACATTTCGCTTACTATATTATTGGCCCGAGCACCATCGAGTCTTTGACTCCTTCCTTCATTGGATTCTCTCCGGTGATTGATTGGCTTCTTTTGCGAAATATCAGATCACTCAAGCCATCGAAATTATCACCGGATGATGATGAGAGACTTCGAGCATAACCATCTTCGCTTTGAGATTCAGAATGTCTTCGGTTAAATCCACCGAACCAATCTTTAGCATTACCTGAAAGAGGAAATAAAAGAAAATAAAGAGTTAGCAACAGCATTCAGGGTAATAAAGATAGCGATAAAATTGAGTAACATATGAAGGTGAGATCATTAAATGAGAATGGACAGCAAAAAATAATCATGCACAATAAAACTCTAATGATACCTTGTAATAAATATAAGCATAAAAAACAACAGTAAATGATTATATAACAGTTACAAGCTTAATTATTGACTATCCTAGAAACATTAAGATACTAGCAATAATCAGGGTTAATAATGCATATAAATTTTTGTCAGTCAAGCCTGAGTAACAATAAACTATGCCTATCGATAATTATTGCAAAAACAAGCCTCAAATTAAGTGACAAAAATTTTGCAAACAAAAGGAAATCACAATGCAATAGTGAAGATGGTACTAAGCTTATCGTCATTTTCATCTTTTTCTTCATGTCCTTGACACCGCATGGCCATATAATATAGAAGGATAAAAATGATATCTCACCATATATTCAAACAAAACAAAGAGCATTTTATTTCCTCCATTTTGATACTCAAAAATGTGAACACAAAACAGTTACTTACCAATTAATTTTGTGGTTAAAGAGGTTCGTCTTTCAATGGGTCTTGGTGCACTTGCATCCTGAATAATTTTGAAGATATCGTCTTCCATGGTTGATTGTTATAATAAACAGTCACTTATTGATTATATAGAACCGTTGACAAAAGCAAGCCAATATGAAAGATTAATTAACAGTAGATAAAGGTTTAGGTTTAGAACCAGGAAAATAAAAATGAAATTAGGTTTGCTGTTTAACTTAGCGGTTTTAACGTTCAATTGTTGAGTGTAATATTATTGAAGATATTACTTATTGATGTTTGTTGTGTTGTTAAAGCGTAGGTAATCGTAAGAATAGAAAGATTGAGAGGTGAACAAAAATTGGAAAAGCAAAAGTAGTCAAGTTTAATTGTTCAACTTGATTGTTACCTATTTGAAACGATAAAGTGAAATGAAAAATTAAACTCAAAGCGAAAGTATCTTATTTATGCTGAAATACAATGTTGTTGTATGATCAAAGCTCTACGTGATAAACAGAGTGAGCAGAAGGAGAAGGGAATGAAGATAATGATGATGGCAGAGAGGAGAGGAAAAGAAGGGGAAGTAAAAGAGAGAAGAGGAAAAAGAGGAAAAAGAGAAAGAAGAGAAAGAAGAGAAAGAAGACCAGAGAAGGAAATTTTTAGCTTACGCAAAATAAACCCAGCCCCTTTTGGGGTTGGGCGCAGTCTGCTAGAGATGATAAGCAAATGAAAGAATAATTTCAGTATTTCAATGAGTTATCTGCTTGAAACGAACATTTCGTAAAATGAAGAATTGTGAACATTAATTACACTCAAACATTTCTCAAAAATGATATTTAATTAAATCAGTTGTAAATGCAATTAAACAATGACTTTAACATTGACATTGAGCGTTTGATACTATAGAGCAAAGACAACAGTATTTGCTTCATCATCGGAGATATTTTCCATAGCTTGGTCATTTTGTTTACTTTCTCCCGTATTATTTAACAATGCAGCATGATCTGATGCACCCCAATGCTCTTCAATGTCGGTTACAATGAAATTATTATAACAAAAATCCATTTGTACTAATGCTATCGTTTCTACATAAATATCTTCATCGAAATCCATGAAAGCTGATGACGGTAATATTTGTATCCGGCTTGCATGTAGATGGCTTTTTCCTTTTGAGATACCAATTATTTCTATCCACTCATTGCTACCCGCACATGATTCAGTGACTTTGAAATTGTAAACAACTATAATAGATTTTGAACAATCGCGAACCTTTCCAATTGCATTGGCTTGATCAATTTCAATTAATTGCGCTAACAATTTAACACTTTCATTTATAAATTTTGGCATCAATGATGAGATCACACGAGGAATGTACATTTTCAATTACAATCACAAACACAATGATTACAATAATTAAGCAAATAGCATGTTAAATTAGCACATAACTAAATAACATATGATCACAAACGTGATCAACATTTAGCAATACATCGATTTGACTATCGATTTATTGTGCATAAAGCTATCGAACAGCTGTTTTGCCTTTACAATAGTGATTATTAAAACAAGTTATAGTAAATAAATTGAATTAATAGTTAATTATGCCAGATAAAATTTTACATACCAACATAAATATTATCAAGAAACTTCATTCCAATGATAGTGTCATTATCCATCGATTTGATTTTTATATGTTTGTGATTGTAGGTAAAATAAAATCATTAAAAGAGGATGTAAAAAAATTTGAGTTTGTCATCGAAGATGATACAGATGAAATTGCTGTTGTGAAATGGAAGGATGATTCGCAATGCGAAATGGCAAATTACCTGGTTAGATTGAATGGAACAATCAGCAAGTCGAACTCTGTTTTATCTTTCAACGCGATTAAACTTGAAGCGATAAATTATCAAGCTATAATCAATCATACATTGTTTGTATTAAATGCAAATCTTGAATTGGAAGTGCTCAAGCTAAAAACCTGTGGACAAAACAAACGTGACGTTAAGATGAAACAACAATCTCTTGCAAACAAATTTACTCCAGAATCTCGACATGAAACGATGTTGAAAGCAATCAGTGAATTCAAAGATGAAATTGGAGTTTCGTTTCATGAATTGCAGAGAAAATGCCATGATTTGGATGATGTAGCTTTCAAGGATATCATCAATGATCTAATTGCCAATGGTTTAATATTCGCAACAATTGACGATAAACATTTTTTGGCTTGTGATCTGTGAAAGACTGGTTACTCTGTACATTGCAAACCAATAAACTTATACTAGCTGTAATTTGATTTTTGCCAATTATGTATGATCGTATATGATATATACTTTATATATATTATGAGCATCATGTTACAACACTAAAATGCAAGAGACATCAAGAGACGAATAAGCAAAATTTAAAATAACTGGTTTTGTTTTTATTAATTTAAACAATAACAAAATTCATCAATATGCAATAACAATATCGAAATAATAAGAACAAATAATCAATATCGATGTGGTATTTATTAATTATCGTTGCAAATCATTATAATTATTCGTTTAATGGTGCTATTTAGCGAATGGTTATTTCGCTTGTTGATGAGCCTGGTAAATATCAAATTGTTGAAAATAAATTTGCGAATCATCATTAAACCAAATATCATTTTGGAATAACTTGATCTATTTGCGGATCAATAAGTAACCCATTATAATGAAAATATTGTGAATATTCGTCGTAAGTTGGCAGATAAGTTAGTTTGGAAATTCTTTCACAATGTGACTGATAGTCGCTAACTTTTATAGATTTTTTATCTAATAACAGGATAGACCAATTTAACCATTTCTCCTTGAATAACGCTTCTTTTCCTTCGAGATGTGGATTTATCATTGCATTTTTGTAAATCAGTTCTTTGCAGGCTTGCTTGTTGAATTCAGAGAAATATGCTTCTTTATGAAAATTGTACATTTCGGTGGCAATCCGCAATCGCCATCGAAACATATACATATCAAAAAATGTTTTATCCCATTTGGCTTTTGAGATAATAGAAGGCACTTTCGTTATCAACTCAACATTAATGCCATTTTCATGCAATTTTCCACAGACCAAAAAAATGGAGATATGGTTTATGTCATTGGTCTGTAAAGTGAATGCAATCAGTAAATGCTAATGATAATAATTTAATTTTAAATACCTTCATGCTGGATGACTTTTCTTTTACAACTGGAAAATGTAGATCTAAACTTTTACCACCGTTGAAAGGTTTGATGGTGAAATAGCAATATTTATATCCATCATCGCCAAAAATAATGCATTTCTTGCAACGTCCAATAACACTTATACTTGAACCAATTGTCTCTGGATAGTCAGGATCGAGTGGAGCATGTTCACTCCTAAGAAAGAACTTTTGTGTTGCTGATAGCCAGTCATTATGTGAAGCTGGCTTTGAACGTTTTTCTGATAACGATTAACAATGATTATTGTTATTGCATATTGCGATATTATTATTGCATATTGTGATTCCGTTATTGCAGATTACATAATTTCTGAAATTATGATTACACATTGATCATATTACAATTTAGATTCTTTTCATGACTGCATATTATTCATTGATATTACATGGTCATAAACATATGCAATCAAATCATTAAAGTTATTAGATATTAAACAATTGTACAATTTGCAGCGAATTTCTGAAGTTATTGAGGGATGAATTGTATTTGGAATGGACAATAGAGTGGTAAGCACAAAAACGATCACGTATATTCCGCAATCGATCATATTGTTCTGAATAGAACCTGTCATGATTCTATAATCGGGTTGTATCCATTGTAAATTTTGCAATAAAATCTGATGCGCATGATGAATATAAGGACTAAAGTCACCATGATTAGTGAGTGAATCATAATAATGGCAAAGATAATTAGTAGCTGTTTTTCTGAATATTACTAAAATCCAATGATTAGAAATGCAAATTGGCAGAAAGATTGAATCTGGATTTGCATTTCTTGCAAATGTATGTTGCAAAAAATGGGAGCCTTCACTACCTTGCATAATAGTAGCAAAAAAATGACATGATAAAAAACCATTTGCCTCATGCCTCTGAATTTGCAAAATCAAACCGTAAATTGAAGCATCTAAGATTCGATCGTTCAACCACAATGATGTTGATAATCCAATATTTACAGACGGAACTAAGCTAGCATAATCAATATCATCAGGATTTATATAACTTCTGAAATTAACAACATCATGCGTTCCAACGAATGCATAAGCAATATTGAAATGCATATTGAAATCTAGAAGTTGCGAATCATGTTGAACAATTTCTACATTCGATTGAGTATTGTGTTTTTCAACTTTTTTTCGTTTACGATTGACTTTTATTTGAGGATTCATAATAATTTTTCCTCGCATTCTCTCAATTTCAACGACTACTTTCTGGTCAGGACTATAAGATAACAATTTTTCTAAAGAGAAATCTTCGATGAATAGTCCGTTTATATCGATAATTCTGCTTAATGCAACGTAAAGTGTGGCACCACGTTTATTTGACTCGCCTAAATCGATAACTGCTGCATTCAGAGTCATTCCTTGTACTTTATGAGTAGTTGCAGCGAAACAATGAATCAATGGAAACATTTTGCGTCGAACTGAAACTCCACATGCGATCTCGAAATCAGAATCAACAGAATGAATTGCGATTAATTCATCAATATCATCGAACTTGATATTGATAGCTTCAGGAAACTCATTTTGCAAATTATAATTCGGAATAGAATAGTCTATTGAAAAAATCGTTCCCATGGCACCATTGACTAACCCTTGTAATACATTTACGTTTCTTACAAGCATTACGCGAACATTCAAACCAATTATCAAACTGGATGGAATGCCTCCAGTTTTTGAAATTTCACAATTTTTTATTTTGCTTTTATGATTTTTCGTTAATGGTATATTTTTATCTATATATGCGTCTTTTGCTTGCAAACAAATCAAATTAACTCCAGATTGACGCAATTGTTCAATCTTCTTGTCATTGTGGGCTTTCACTTGTCTACATAATGGGTAAATATGCAATAGTGAATCGATCTGAGCAAATTGTGAATCAGATAGTGTCATTTTTTTAATCTGTCTTTCAGATAATGTCAGAGCCTGTGAATTGGTAAGGTGACCAAGTCTTAGGCTATTGCATATTTCAAGCAATACATTTCCTTTCTGACGATGATTCGTGGTTAATTCACGCAATTGGAATTGTCTCCACAAAACCATTGTACGATTATCTTCGAAAACGAAAGTGCCTAAAACCGGTGGTAACTGAAAAAAATCACCAAATACAACTACATTCAAACCACCAAAATCCTTATCGTGATTTCCCATGAACAATTTGCATCTCTCATTGATGATATTGAAATTTTTACCTGTAAGCATACTTATTTCATCAATGAAAATATACAGCAATGCTCTGAAATACCCTTTCAATGTTTCTAGTTTTGAAGGATCAATGATCGGAATTGCGCTACCTAATTCGTTAATTGGCAATATAAAAATTGAATGTAATGTTGTACCTTTAACATTTCTTGCAGCTACGCCAGTTGGCGCTCCAACAACATAGCTAACTCTATCATGAAAAATGATATCCAATAATGCGGTCATTTTTTTTAAAATGAAACTTTTACCTGTTCCTCCTTCACCTGTAATGAAATATCTAATTGGATCATGTCCATTTATGTGATTCTTGATGGAATTTTTAAAATCAAATAGAATTATCTTTTGATCTTCAGAAATCGCATCAATTTCAATGACTTCTGAAAAGGCATTGTCAATATCTTGTTCTGAAATTTTTACTAGTTCTTGCTTTGAAGAATCATATTGAAAAGCTGGATGATTTTCATACACGAATGTAAAGTCAAAATCGCGATCATCGATACCTCGACAAATTTCAATGAATAAATTCTCATTGCAGCATTGATGCAATCTATTGATTTTGCAAAAATTATACCAATCTAATAAATTTTGACGCTTAGCAAAATGAAAATTCTCATCTCTGAATGGTACGAAAAGAAGGAGAAACGTATAATAATAATTTTCTTCAGGCATTTGTTTCAATGAACGTATCTTGATAGCTGCTTTTTTCGTTCGCTCATCGTAATTCATCAATCGAGGAACTGCATTTTCACTAAGCAAATCATTTTCATCATAGGTTATTTTGATTGAAGAAACGAGTTCATATAATGAAAAATTTTCAAAGCGAGCAGGACGTTCAATATACTTTTGAATTATAGTTTTACCTTGATTTGGCAATAAATCTCCTGAACTTGACAATGCATATTTGCGCTTTGCACGCATATCAGGAAAATCTGTATCAATAAATACAACTTCACGAGAAGCTTTTTTCAACTGCAAACCTGCAATGCGAAAAATTGCTTCTTGAGAGCTCACTTCTCGATTATTCATCAATAACCTTTGAACCTTTTCAATTACATTTTTATGACCGCTCGGATCGTCAAATGCTTGTTTCAATAGATTGGCAATTTTTTTAGCACTTTCTGATGACTCATTTTTCGTTATATATTTTGTTATATATGCAATGATATCATTCAACCCTGCAACACACTGAATGTCCATATTTGCTTTCCAAACTTCAATGAGCATTGGGTTGAAATTGTTAATATATTGATCTCCTACTTCTTGAACTTTGTAAAGAAATTTATCACATTTTCGCGTTGTATCGTGAACTAAACATGTATTTGCTGAAAGTGGTCTTGGAAACCCATATCGACATTTTCCATTTTTTCGCAAGCATAAATTCTTGCATATATGCCTCTGATATTTTGAATATCTATGCTTAGAAGAAGTAACGATAATATTATTCAATCTATGCAATGCTTCTTGCGAATCATATTCTGGCCAATTTTCAACCCAAATCACAAGATGATAATGAGGAGAGCCACGCATTTGGAACTCAACACGTACAAAATAATCAACTATCATTCCACCGAATATTTCGATGCTTTTCTTTTTCAAGAAATTTTCAAAGAAATGATCGAATTTTGCATTAACGAATAGTGTTGTTCCGACAGGATCATCATTCACTAATTCAAAACGTGTCTCAACTGAAAATGATCCTAATTCAGCATCGCTCGATTCAATTCCTGTTTTACGATAATGCAGAAATGCAATGAGATCATCCCATCCAAGCTCATTCACAGTGAATGTTAGAAAAAATGTGGGGGGACCTAAAAGATTGACAATGGCAAATAAATCTGTATAAGCTTTTCGCCAATAGCTGGCATATCCACGTAGAGATCGTAATGATGCATAAAGTTTTTTTCTCAATAAATTCGTCCCTGCATCATTTTCAAGCTTTGACATAACAGAAGTATTTGCCATTGCTTGCAATTGTTCATAAGTTACGAGAGAGTAATAGATGTAATCTTTATTGCGAGAATGCGGTGCAGAGTGATTGCAAATCCTACTTTTAAAATAGGCCTTTATTTCTAATGGTTTTTGAGACCTGTTATTTTTTTTCCTTGCTGGATTTTGTTTAAAAATTTCGCTGTTCAAAATGCTATAATAATTACATTCACCATATGGAAATAGCTCTGGGAAAGCTAACGCTTCGACCTTCAATGCATCTGAACATGAAAGAGGAAAATGTTTTTCGCGATTAACCACAAGTAATTTCGCATTGTTGGCTTTTTCATATACCTCTTCAATTGATGGTTGTTGTGGATTTTCACTCAAAAACAATGTAGTATTCATTTTCAAAGCTAACTGCTGCGAGATTAAATCATCTTCAAACGTTTTAGATGTTGCGATCAATTCATATGAAATGTACACGCATTTAGACTTTTTCAATAGCTTGCAACGATTCTGAATGAATGCGAAAGCTTCATCTATACCAACTCTGAATAAAGCTGTTCTACCATTTTTACTATTTTGCCGTGATCGTTGACCCCCATGCAAGTGGCTTTCTATTGACAAAAAAAATACATGCGTTAATTTGCTATGAATTATATAGCTTGCGTCATTCAATGAAAAATAAATTATTTTTTCCTGCATCTTAATTTCCTCTTCGTAAAATTTGAGAAACTCACTTTTTGTTAGAAACAAAATCTTATTTTGCTTTATTTCGAAAGTATATACACTTTTAGAAATATGCAATGTAAGCGTAGAAACATGTGAATCTTGCTCATGTGCAATTGAGTTACGATTATACAAATCATTTGTAAGTAGCAAATGGTCATCTAAATCATCCGATGACCATTCATCGATGGATTTATCATGACACAAAATCATTGCTGTAAAATATGCAATGAAATTTTTATGCTTTTGTGAAGCTAAAATTTCAAATCGATCACATAATACATTCGATAGCAAAATATGCAATGCACTCACACCAAACCTATTCCCAAGATTACGAAATTGTTCAATTTCAATAATCGAATAATTTGCGATGAGTGATGTCTCTTCAACTTCTGATTCTAACTTGACTTCATCATCTTTGTAATGAATATTATTCGCACGCAACCATTCTAAAGCTGCATTGATAGAAGAAATACTAAGGAAATATTTTTTGTCGATCGAGCCTTGTTTAAAGAATCTTTTCTCTATGAGAAAAGTTGCTTCAATAGCATGAGGCAAAACGTTTCTAATCTCAAAGATATTTTGCGGAAAAAGCATAACATTACCTCGCCAATGGGTTTGATGCAAATGCGGTTTCCCTGAAACTACCTGACAAAAAGGACTAACGCGTTTAATAGTTTGCAATTCGAAATAACTAAGATTGGAAATTGGTAAAGGACATGAATTGTTTAAAAAAAGCCCATTGAAAATTGAACTTTGAGGCATTCGATAATTACTTAGCGCTTCTTTACATGTAAAACAAACCTCGATTATAGAACCATTGAGCAGATACTGATTAACATAGTGAGCTATCTCAGGAATCTGACGAGGAAAAGGGTAATGGTTTATGTAACTATTGATAATGGATTCAAATCGCGAATCAAGTTTATAAGTAGATGTTTTGAAATTAAATAATGTCTTTTGACAGATTTTACAATAGCTATATTTCATGGCAATTTTTAAATTCAACATATAAATATCGATTGCTTTCTTTTGTTTACTTGTGTAGGCTGTATGGATTGAAATAGAGAGAATAAAGATAAATTGAATAATTGTGAATAAATCAAATAAATATCATTCATCATACCTTCAATAGCTACACTTGCATCATGATCACGTTTTGCTCTTAATATGAGTTCTGAAAAATAACCAAGAATAGTTTAGTGTTATACTAATGAAAAATGATGCGCTAGTCAAATATGCGATTTTACAACATAAACAAATCAAACAAATAGATAAAAGCAATTGCTGTTCTATTTATGATAATTATGCTATTTTGGATAAATCGATTCGGCTAAACTGGATTGGTTAATAAATTTAAACAAATAGTGAAATCGCCGCAAAGCAAGAGCTAATGGTTCACGAGTCAGAGATATATCAATATCAATATTTAAAATAGACAATTGCATATTGCTGAGGGAAATTAATATGTAAATATAAAAGATTCAACTAGAATTCTGAATGACTGATCATTGGAATTTAAATACGATCAATTTAATCTCTCATTACTTTTAAGCAACTAGCAACACAACAAAACCAATATTTTAAATAGACAATGCATATTACTGAGGGAATCTGATAATGAGACTCTAAAGATACAATTTACATTCTGAATGTCTGATAGTTTTGACTTGTCTAGGCTATCGGATTCATCGTGATTTCGATTTGCTCTTGCTGTGTTTTATTGGCGCTCTGAAATAGCCGAAACTAGTTCAGTTTTGTGCTAATCATTTTTGATAGTAATGCACTGAACAAATATGCAATGCTATAACAGTAACAAATTTTGCAATATAATAAACAAATTGCTATTCTATTGTTTTGGACAAAACAATCTAACTAAATTGAATTGCACATTAGTTCAATGATTCAAAGCAAGAGTTAATGGTCTTCAAGTTCTACAATGAAGCTATCAATGTAAAAATCGATGTCTCGATATTCAAAATAGACAATTGCATATCTAATAGATTTCATTCACATTCTGATTTTTTATGAGTTCAGTTGAAATATGATCGATGTGAACTAATAGCAAAAAATGCAACGAACAAAGCAACATAAATCTTGCAAAAATATCATACATTCTTACCTACGCTGTCGTATCCATCATGGTTTCGTTTTACGCTGGATCTTTCCTGATCATTGTCAGTAAAATAGCCTGATTCATTGAACGAATTAGATTTTTCAGTTGACATTTTGTTGATAAAGTTGATATTGTTGGTATTATTGTTAGTATTGTTGTTGGTATTGTTGTTGGTATTGTTGTTGGTATTGTTGTTGGTATTGTTATTGGTATTGTTGTTGGTATTGTTGTTGGTCTTGTTGTTTATATCGTTGTTGATATTGTTGTTGATGTTTAGGTTAATTTTCAATGTTGAACGTTAACAAAGGTGTTGTTTTTTAAATGACAATTTTTAATTTATAACAAAAAAACACAGAATTCAATGTAATTTAGATTCACTTATTGAACTATTTTAACATAACAATTGAAGTTCATTTAGCAATTTTCAATCCACTAATACTGATTGATTAACTACTTTAAATCGCTATAATTAAAACGTAAAGTTAGACGTTGCAATAACCGTTTGATTAGATCGATCTCTAATTCTGATATGAAAGTGCACATATGAAATGACCAATGAAATAAATAATCATTGCAAACATCTTACAACACTTTCTCCTTCAAATGTTAATGTTAAATGTCAATAATTCAAACCTTGATTGCATCGTAATTTGCTTCTTGATTAAAACTACATTGGTTGAAAGCAACCAGTCAAATTTTGATATGTGCTTCAAAGCGAATGATTTAATCAATGTAGTTTCTGCTTATGACAACGCGTTTCTCAGTTTCTTAACAAATTTGCAGTTGCAAACCTCGCTCTCGTATAATTGTGTTATATATCGTTTTTTGAATTTCGTAATTACTTTGTTAAATGTACATTTTATTAAAGGTCATCTTATCTTATTTTGTGTTATAATCGATACTTGTAACATGGCATCATGCCCAATCGCTGCACTCAACTTATGTAGAAAAAATTGGATTATCTGTGGCAAAGTTGTGGCGAAAAGTGAAATAAAACAATGGAGTAATCTGAATGGAAATGGTTGCTTTTTCAATTTCGTGATTGCTGACAATACTGGATGTATTAAAGCTATTGCATTCAATATACAATGTGAAAGATTTTTTCAATCGGTAACATTAAACAATACTTACTACATTACCAATGGCACTGTAAGAGAAACGAAAAAACAGTTTATGGAGCTCAGCAATGCCTACGAAATTCATCTTTATAGCAATGCTCAAATTACGTTGGCGGAGGATGTTGTGGTTCAAGAACCTGAATGCAAATTTATAAAGATCGCTGATCTATCAGACACTCCAGCAAACGAACTGATAAACATCATATGTGTTGTAAAAAACGTTGAAGATCTGGAAGAATATGGAATCGATAAAGTAAATTACAAACGCAATGTTGTATTGATTGACGATAGCGAAAGCGAGGTTAAATTAACGCTTTGGAATGAAAAAGCACAAAGATTCGATTGCAAGGAAGGTTGTATCATCATAGCAAAACGATTGAAAGTATCTGATTACAACGGAAAAAATTTAATGGCAATTGATGTTTCGCATTTAGAAATTGATCCAGATGCCCCTGAAACAGCTACTCTTAAAGATTGGTTCTTTAAGCATGGAACGAAAATGTCTAAAAATCGTCTAACGCTGGAGCCTAAGAAAATCAACTTGCAAACGATCAAAAAAATTAACTCATCTGTCAATGTTCATTGCGATGCAACATTAATCGAAATCAAAGCATGCAACTTCTATGTTTCATGTCCAGATGGCTGTAATAAGAAATTAATCGAAGATGAAAGTGGGCTACTCTATTGCGATGCTTGCAAAAAGGTAATGATGGAAGGTAATCAAAAGCTTGTTTTAAAAGTAAAAATAGCTGATTTCACTGCCTCTATTGATCTGACGATCTATAGTGAAATAATAGAGGCATTATTGAAATGTAAATGCGAGCAGTTATCAATCTTAGAAATGGAAAATCGCTTTGATTTTGAATCTAAATTCCACCGATCTTTGGTATTGCATATGTTTGCGTTTGACATAAAGATCAAAATGGTTACACGGGATGGCATTTTATGTCCAGAATATATAGTAAATAGAATGAGTAGAAAAACAAAATCTCCCTATCAAACAATACATGAAATAAATAATCTTGCAAGAGAATTAAATAATTTATGATGATGTATTTGCATTTATTGAATAAACTTTGATTGCTGTTCATGTTCAGTTGACAATTATATTTGAAATGCAAAGAACATTTATTGGTATGATAGCCACAATCATCGTAAATTGAAAGCACATATATCCATGAGCAAGCTATCCAAATCATAAATGGTAACATCTTGACGTTGCTCATTTAGGCAAACCCGGCTTTCTGAGTTGTTTATTGCATTAGCAATCCAAAAATCCAATTTCAAAATCAATTTATCAACATCAATGTACTTGTTATCAACTGCATTTTTGATTTGCCAGTAAGCAGGCAACAGCTCAATTTTTCGATCGCCAACCGTAGATGTCATAATATTTATCAAGAATTGAAGCTTGTTGTCAATATAACTTGTAATCGGCATGAAACTATCGCTCTTTAGGTTTGCATGTGTACACATCAAGCAAAGAAAGACGTTATTGAAACCAATGAAATTTGCTATATGATTTTCACAGCCTGAACAAGTTTGCCAACGCTTTGATAACTGGTTTTTCGAACACTGTCCATTGGAAAATTCATGAATTTTAATATAATGTGATTCACATAAATTGAAGTCGAAGCAAGAACAATGAAGATAAGCACCACTTGAACAATGTGAGAAAAAATGACACTTGACGATGAAAGATACTGTTAGAAGATTTTCGTCTTGCATTGTTTGATGACAAATAGAACATTTTATCGCTGTCAAAGCACATGAAGCACAAATTAAATTTAAACAACAATGAATATTGAACATTTGCTCAATTTCCTTTTCACAATTTGAGCAAAACATTTTATCTTTTTCGCAATTTAAATATTTAATTTCAGATCTCTCATATCTGTTTCTATAGAAACCCAGCTAAGCGCTAAAATTGAAATTTACCAAATAGATTAGGATTGATAGCTGATAGTCAATATCTAATTCGATATGCTGCGATACAAACATTTCTAACACAATAAACAAATGACTAATGCATATTATCGATGCAAATAATGCAATTATTTCATAGCATTTATATTTCAGTTGTGTTTTAGTTTAATTTTGAATTGTTAGCAATTACTGTAATTGATAATGGACAGAGCAACATGGTCAGCAAAATTAATTAATGATTATGTGGTAAGTAAATTCAATTGTATACTTTTCCTAAGCTAATCCTGATACAATATCATTGCAGATTGAATTTTATGTTCTTCTTGGTTTGAATGCAAACCCAACGCCCGAAAAATTCGTTATTTCAGCTTGTAAATTGTTACAGCGTTTTGAATTAGAAAATTTCAAAAATGTTGTGATTGGTCGCTTCAATGCAAGCTGGATTTTAAAGCTATTTAAAGTTATTAAAGTGAAACTGGAATTGAAAAACAATAAACGAATTCATACAACACAATTTGATGTTCTGATTGGCAAATTACGATCATTTCAGCATCAAAGATTTACAAAATTGCATTCAAATGCATCTACAGATTCATTGCCTGGATGTATCAACAAAGACGATTTCTTACAATCACTGCAAGTTAAAGGAAAAAGTTTCCATTATTACATTCTGGATAAGCAAACTAAACAAAAAAAGCGAAAAGAAGAAAGCAATCGTGTGATAGAAAGACACATTTTGTGTTTCAAAAATCCACATTATCCAGAGCGTTATTATATGTGCAATGCTGATCATGATTGTACAAAAACGGTTAATTCGAGACACAGCATAGTTCATGATCATGTCTTCCCATTGTTTTACAATGTAATTTGCTTGTATTGCAAACCGGTCAAATTATTCTCACTTGTGAATAATCTTTCACTTCACATTAAAACATACCATCGTTAATCAAATTTTCACATCTTTGACTGTCGACTCTCAACCATGGTTCGTTTCAATTTATAATATGCAATTGAAAACATCAAACACATTTCACGAAATAGCAAATTGACAAATAAAGCAATGTTCAAATCGAAATGTTCAATGTAATTATAAACGATATGAATATGAAAGTTCAATTTTATAAAAAATTACATCAAATTTAAACAATAATATGAAGAAATTCTAATTGTCAAATGTTATATGTTTGATTTGGCTTAAATAATGAATCAAATACAAATGAAAATAGATAAAATTCAATGAAATTTATCATGAATTACATGAATCGTATATTAATGAGATTCAGAATCTGATGAAGAGCAATTCGCATTCTTCAATTTATCAAGAAGAACTTTGCATGTTGAAAGTGAATGCGCAACTCTGCAATATGGGCAATGATGATCTTTAGCGCATATACAAATTTTGTTTGTTTTGTTATCAAAGTGAAACGAATAACAATAATCGGAATTTGCTATAAAACAATTTGATGGATCGCCAACTCTTTTACCAAAACCATTGGCAATGAGGTGCTCACCCCAATCTTTTTCCTCGCCTTTAATGTTGGATTTAAATTGGCAAAATATCCCTTCATTATCAGTTTCGAGAATTGGCTTAATCTTTATGGCATTTTGTGGTGGCATCATGTTTTTTTCAATAAATTCCCTAATTGCTTTAGCCTCTTTTGCTAGGAAACAATAATTTGATATCGGCGCAATTCCTGCCATTTTGACCAATTGGATAGTGCAACAAACGTCTTTAATGCTTTCAGGATAATCAAAGCAATCGGTATCATCGACCCAACATTTATTGCCATAATCAATAAATTGTATATAAATGTTCTTTTTTTCACTGGCCCGTTTGCCTAAGCAAATTGCTCTTTTATATGATATTTGTTTACGAAACCAATCTTTAACAATATAGTATTCATTGATATGAACATTTCGGGCATTTAGCAATTTAGGTTTATTTGCTAAAATACCTAATGCTACATCTCGTGATTGTTGTAATTCCGTATTTACAACATAAATCCAAAATGGATCACGCAAATACGTAATTTGCGTTGAGTGCCAATTTTGCTCATCTGCAGGTAAAATATGCTTTACATATGCAGCACGAAATGGAGAATGAATAGGAGAATTCGCCCTACTTTGACCTGATTCCAATGACATAGCAACACTTGACGTTGGTGATGATGGAATCGGTGGAGGCAATGCAATTGGTGCCATGAAAGTATGCATCATTATTTCATCAGGATTGACCATCTCAACACTGATTTCAAATTTGGGAAATCCATTCGCATCATTGGTTTCTTTAAATGTTACCTTTGGCAAATGAAAACGAACTGCATTTAGTTTCTTCCATTCTTTGATTTTTTGTAAAACAGTTGATAATTGTATCTGTTTATTGCCAACAGCAGCTTTCAAATATTTCAATGCAATAGAATTTGATGAGCGATCAGAAAATTGATTAATTCTTGCCATCATATTATCGCAATCGCCTTTATATTTAGCGAAAAAGCGATTTTGAAAATGCTCGATCCTATTCAAAATTGCTTGAAATTGGCCAAAATTATACTGTTCAATGGTTTTAATATTGATATCATGAGATGTAATCGAATCATTTAGTAGGCATTCGTCAATTTTTTTCATGGCGTCTTCTGTTACATTAATATAACTATGCCGATCGTCCGTGTCCATCCAACACCCGTTGCATAATTGCATCGTACCAATGTAATTTACCAGAAAAATATTACATTTCTGACACACATCTGGCTGGAATGTTGTTACCAATTCCTTTGCACAATCAACGCTTCCTAGATGTGTTTTAAAATAGTCATGATCACACATGAATATATTTTTGCATTTGCAATGCACAACTGCCATTGATTTGCAAATATGTGAATAGGCACAATTCTTCAATGTGATTTCGAAGCAATCGTCCAATGAACGATTACACTTTTTACACTCATTACAATGTGATGAGCATTGGGAACAAATAATAGTGAAACACGAATGTATTTTATAATTTCCATCATTGGCGTTTCCACAAACTTCACAATTCATTTTTGTATTCGATTTGAAATTGCCAAACGAAATCAAATAATTGCGTTTGCTTTAAAAGCTTTGGTTAAAAGCTTTGTTGAAATGTTTGATTCTATTTGAAACAAAGAAAATGAAACTTTGAAATGTTGTAAGACACGAGTCAAATGTAAACTAATTATGAAAAATCAATGAACAATTGTATAATTGTTTTAACTATTCGCTAATTAACAATAATAACCGTTAAACAGCTTAAAATAGAAATTAGAACAATGTCTCCATAGAAACGCAACTAAGAGAATTTCTCTCATTTAAAAAGCGCGATGTTTAAAATGTTACATTTGTAATTGATTTTGTTTGTTAGTGTAATTAAATTTGCTTAATCAATGTCAATTATTGATTCACATCAAGACAACTCGACATCAATAACATTTTCAAATATCAATAGTCAATGTCAATTTACATTGCAATCATTATGCATTGCTCTCTATAAAAAAACATTATCAAGATAGCTATTGGTTTAATCATAAAATTAAGTCTCAATTTACCAAAACCATTTGTTATCTTGAAATTAAAATTTTTTTAATAGAGAACAATGCTGAAAGCTTTATCTTTTGCAAGCCTTATCAGGCAATAGTGTTTAATATAATACACTCAGCCACCATTCTGGGGCTGGTGAAAAGATGAAGATAGGGGAGAAAAAAGAGGGAAAAAGTTGTTTACAAATTTCGGTTTTTGCTAGCTTACTCAACTGAGTTTGCTCAACTCAGTTATAACTTATAAGCGTTAAGCAAGCAGATCAAGCATAATATAACAGCAAGCAAAGAGGCAAATTAAAGAAGCAAAAGTTAACAAATTTTGCAAAAAGCAACATCATGGGTTAGAAGCTTGAAAACATCAACAAAGTTGAATAAGATGGTTCAAAGTAAATATAAACGTACGACTGTTAAGATGATGAGTAAGATATTGTCACACTCAATGTAGGATGAGAGATAAAAATAAGGTAAATCAAATAGAGACGCAGGTTTGATTAACCTGGCTAATCATTCCCCATAATATTGTCTAACATGTTTTGTATTTTTATCTGGTTTTGGGTTTCCATTTATATTCACATTAAGCATCGGTTGAAAGCTTCACACAGCAATTCAATGTAAACATGCTCAATTTATCCAGAAGATGGGAAAGGTTAACCTTGATCATTCAGCTCGTTATGAGTAATACCTTCATCATCATCTGATGATGGAGATGACGAGAAAGATTGAGAGTAAAATTGGCACAAAACAATTGATATTAGACTGTTAATCAACGATAAATTAAAATGTCAACTCATAAATCAAAAGATGAATGGCAAGAGATTATTTTTTAAAAAGCAAAACAAAGGCAATATGCAAAGTTGCTGTAAAAAAGTCGACATTTACTGGTTTCTTTTTTTTGCCTTCAGACATGAGTTTTAAGCGCTCATATCAATTTAATGTCTAAATTCATTGATTGATTAGATTAATAGGAGTCAAATTGTTGCCACTTTCACCATCGATTAGTTTATCAAGAAGTTAAAGGAGTAACTAGGGTTGACAATGCATTGAGACAAGTCAACAATTGAGCTAAATTGTTAAATGTTTATTGACCTTATAAAGCATAAAGTAAAACTGTGTTAACATGTATACGTGATAAAAGTATCGTACAGCAACTGTTACCTTGAGTCATTCAATAATTCAAGTGGCGCTGTTTCAATGAGATCAACTTTTTTGTCCACAAAACCAAAATAATGGTCAAACAGGTTACCGTTAAAATCGGAATTAAGTCATCCGGAAGAAAATATAAAAACTCTCAATTCGCCAGCAAATTAATTCCTAAGAAATGTTGATTAGATAATGGCAAACATTTAATAACCAGATTTTTTTCAAAGTAATTCTGAATCTCGAAACAGAAACCTTAACCAAGATAGTCAACTCTAACCTTACAAAATCTGGTTTTAAATCGGTGAAAATTCAGTCAAGACCGAAAGAAAGTTGAGCTTTAAGGATTTTCAGCATCTCAAGGAGTTGAAAGCAACCCGATGTTTTGGTCTTTAACCTTCGACATTGGCTGAAGACTTGTTTTTTGTTAAGGTCAAGGTGAGCCGGTTAAGCTAGCTATTAGTAAACTCTAGGAATAACAAAAGACTGATTTACTACTTTTAGTTCATGTTTTACAGTTCAACCGATTCCTTGAAATGTAAAACACAAAATAACCCAAATGACACTGGTTTACGATGAACCAGCAAATGAAAAGAAAGAGAAATGACTCAAAATTGTTTTAACCAGATTCCATTCAGAATTGAAGAGCAAAATTCTTGAAATTTCACTTAAGAACTCTAATGAACCCAAAAAGAGTGTAAATACATTTCGATATTAACAGTTAAATGAAGAAACTGAAATCAAAATATTTGGGTTAAATAATAGTTGATAGCATTGATACCAGGCTTAACCAAATCTGGTTATTGCAATGCTTTTGTAAAACCAATAAAGATAAATATTTTTAATCATATTTTAAGGTTGAAACATCAAAAAAGATGAAATGACAAAATGTTGTGTAAAAAAATGAATGTTTTATTGAACCCAAAACCCAAAAAACATGTGTTCACTAACAAGTAAATGGTCAACCAAATGAACCAGATTTTCCTCTGAAACCTTTGGGTTACCTTCAACTATCCAATTATGAACATGTTGATTTTTTGTAAACATTTTGAAGCAAAAATTAACTTTATATATTTAGTGAGATCAAATCGATTGACAATCATCATGGTGAGATGATGAAAAATATGAAGATACCAAAAGCGCAACCTCTTAAGGTAAAAATCGTAGTAACCTTGCGCTTTACACTTTACTCTCTCACCTTTTTTCCCCTCATCATCTCTTTCTTTCTCCTGTTTCTTCCTATTATCCTTTTCTCTTCATAAAACTCACTGAAATTCTCTTCCGTTTTCATTCACAGAATATCTGTCAGACCAGTAGAAGTTTGTCGATTGAACAAAACCTTTCTCTTTTCACCCATTTCCATCATCATCCTCCTCATCGGTTATCATCCAAAGGCAACAACAACAACAACAAGTACAACAAAAAAGACTCAACTTAAAGACTTTAACCTCAACCTCAACACAGTTTCGTGATTTCACCTTTTACCTGGAAATCTTCTGAATCAACAGGAAGAACGAAAGTCAAAATTGAAAACCAAACAAAACCCAAAACAACTGAAAATTGAACCAAAAACAAGAAACAAAACATCGAGACAAAAACATAAAAGGAAAACTGAAAGTTCATTTCAACAGTGAAAAATTGTGTGAATCTTGTGCCATCATCATCATAACCATCAATGAAATTGTGACCAGTTTAACCCAAAAATCATTCCTCAACATTAAAGGCGATAAATACCAGAAAAGCAAATTAGACGAAACCCATTACCAGAAAAAAAGACATCATTATTATGATAATTATTTAAAGAAAATCTTTTTTTCCCTCATTTTAGCCATTTATCATCATTCAACCCAATCTTTCGCCTTATTAACCCAATTTACAGACGGATTCAAAGAGATAACCAAAATGTTATAATTCATATCCAAGTGATAAAATACATGAAGCTTATTCAGTGTTATAAGTTGATAAAATCCTCAACTCCCAGTCTATCGGTTTAAAGACAAGTAAAGGTTATTTTACATTTCAAGTGTTGAACTGGTTAATCTAATGAAAAGGGAATCAAACCAGTGGACAACAACTGAACATTCAAGTACAAATGATTTTACATTAAACCGTCCCATTAAGGTAACAATGGTCATCTCATCTCGTTATCATCCAATCATCTGTAACATCATGCTACTAACGTTGAGTATAACCCTGAGTGAAGGGAAACACAATGGATTTAATACTTTACGAGGTTCAATTGTTGATAAATATCATTACTCATTTCATTCACCAATATCATCATTAGCCTCATCATCATTGTCCTCACCATCAACATGGAAAACAGGAACAACACCATCATCAGAATCATCATCCAAATCATCCAATTCTCAATGGAAACCTAATCCATTATCAAGCTTAATAAATGTTCCAACAATAAGTTCTTTTAATATTAATCATGATCATTTAGGTAAAAGTTTAGGTAAGAATGACTCCAAACTATCTGCTCACTTTTCAACTCTTTTCAACTCTACCCATGATAATTATAAACAACCTGTAAACATGTTGATCAACAATCAATCAAAAGAAATGTCATCTTCCATTGGAAAGCAAAGTTCATCCTCATCTTCACCTTATTCATCTTCTTCACAACAACCCTTTATCCGATTAGGTAAACGATCAAGTGCAAGCGAAAGTTTACCCAATCACGTTATGCGTGATTCATGTTCAGATGATCAAGAATGTTTACCCAGTAAAACTAAATGCATGGTTAAGGAAGGTCTTTGTGGCTGTTCACCTGGTTATATGGATATCACTTCATCAGAATCTTCGTATGTTTCCAAATTTTGTTTCAAATTGAAACGCAATGGTGAACATTGTGAACATTCAGCTCAATGTTTCGTCTCCCATTCAACCTGTGAACGCATTAATCCGCCAATATTGAACAACCAAAGTGGAACCTGTCAGTGTAAGCAAGGTTTCAACGAACAAGGTAAGTCAATCAGAATAAACATTTACCTTTAATTTGCATAAAATTGTCATCAGTTTACATTCAATGACACATGAAAGCTCATCAACTTTGACAAAAAAACATTCAAATTTTCATTCTACAACATTTTCTCCAAAATATCCAAAAACTCATCAAATCTTTCATAATCTTTCTGATTAAAAATTCAAACTGAATATTTTCGATAAAACAAAATTCCAATTTGACGATAAAAAAATGAAAACTCAGGTTAACTGAAGATTCTGACAGTTCGAAAAGTTCTGATAATGAAACAATTTATCAAATGCAATTAATCAGACGATTCTCAAGTCGACTCTGTTTCAGGATAATTTTGAAATGTTCAATGGAAGAGAAAGGTATTGAAGAATTGTGATTAAAAATTTGCTATTCAATTCTTCTGTTCAGATTAACCAAATTTTCAATTCTTTTTTTTCTTTTCTCATTAAGTGAACCTAAAAAGTGTGATTAATGCTGTAACTTGATTGAAGGAAAAGACTGAGAATCCAAAATCGATAGAAGAGTTGAGGAAAAGAAGAATGGTAAAGATGATGAAAATGATGAAGAAGGTAAGACGAAGAGAAGAAGAAAAAAGTAAACGAACAAATTGAAAGACTGTTCATCAATTTCATCCTCATCTTTTCACCAGCAATTCTTTTACCTTTCATCATCATCTTTTCCTTTGTCATTCAGTTACTGTTTACTTGTCCATCCCAATATCATCATTAAAATCAATCAACCTTTCATTTCTTGTTGGCCTTTTCACGATTCTTGCCCATTTCCCATGAAAAGTGTTGAGAAGAAGCAAAAATTGTGATTCATTTCATCTTTTATCAAAAATTCATCAATTATTTTTCAAACTTTCACTTTTTCCCCTTTTGAACAAACCCTTGAAAAATGAAAGAAGAACAACAGAAAATCTGTTTCATCATGAAATCTTTCCTTCACCATGATAGTCATTATAATTATTATAATCATCTCGTTATTTCTCACTGTTTCACCACAATTTTCAGAGTTTTTTTTGTTCGTTCGCCTAATCTTTACTTTCTTGCATCATTTTCCTTCTTTCCATGACTTAACATGAAAATCCTTCTGTCAATTCTGTCATTATATTCCTGAAGCTCTTTCATCAAACTCATCATCATCACCTTTTCCCTGTCTTACTGTAAAAACTTTGCTTCCTTTATTACCAATCATTCTGTATCATTTGTAACCTCAATTTTCTTGCCATCATTTTCATTGTTATTATTCATTCACATATCAACAACTTCATCTTATTACATGGTCAAAGTATTAGCCATTTACGTGTTTCAATTTTCATTCAATGTTCACCCAATTTTGGATCATCACTCGGTGACAAGTTGACGTCAATCAACCAGAAAACAACCATTTTTTGAACTAATTTTGCAGGCCAACAAAACTTGAATCTAAATCATTGCCTTAATCATTAACCGGCAGTCAACAGTTGAAATGAAATTAACTCGAGACAAAGTTGAACATGTGAAGAGGTTATCGATTTTCCAGGAATAACTGAAAAGGTAAAACAGATTTTTCCATTTTATTGGAAAATTGGCTGAAAATTAGTTGTATAATTGTGATTATCTTACGATGGTCAAAGGTTTATTATTAGATAATTGTTACTCTCAACTTGCAATGGTTTTGGTTGGGAAAATTGAAAAAATTTTGGTCACTTTGGAATCTTGGGTTCTAATTCAATTTACAACTCTTCTTCTCACTTGATAAACAATTGAATTACAAGCAAACAAAAGTCATTGAAACGAATCAAATTGAGTGAACAATTTTCATCCTCATCATCTTCATGTGATGGTTTCACTTTTCTCGTGAAGAAGAGAGGAAAAAAAAGCGAAACTCAAAGTTAAAGGTGTTGAAAAGCAAAAAGCTTTCCAGTGTAAATTAATTGCCTCTTCAAATGATTAAACATTGAAATTTTTCGGCATTAGTTTACTTTTTTCATTCTTCCTCTCATCACACTTTTACCTTCAATTATTTCAATATTTGTTATCCTCACATTAAACTTATTAAAGTTCATTCAGGGTGAAGTTATTTGTTTTCAATTAAACTCTTGCTTCAATTTCAATTGCATCCAGGTATAAATAGAAATATGAAAAAAAATCCTCTTTTCTTTGCCTTTCATTTAAATGGCTGTCAAAAACAGGTAAACAGATAAACTTGTGAGTTTTCATTGGAAACCCATCGAACCGCTCGGTTGCCATGTTAACAACAGGAAAGTTCATTAGTTGGCCTTGAATTGAGACTGGTTATGCACAGTCCTTGACCTAAACGAATCAATTTGAGCAAAACAAAAATGATGGAAAACCTGTTTCAATGGAAAAACAAAAAGTCAGATGATTGAGTTTCAACCTCCAGTAACCTCAGCTGATCTTGAAATGATCAGAATAATCAGTTTTCCAGAAAATTGAAAACGAAAAAATCGAAAGCTCATTTCTCGCAAGGCATTGAAGAGTTGAACTTGATTGAATGTCCAATGCTAATCATAACCCTGCACATGAACATCTTTCAATAATCCAATGTCTTTGGACAACATCTTTACTCTTTACTTTTTTTTCCTATTCAACATTCATTCAAGGGTTAATCCATGGCAAGATTAATTGGTAAACAAAAAGGTTTACTTGATTAACATTGTGAGCTGTGATTAAAATGAAAACAATTTGTCAACTAATGATAATCCAAAGCAAAAATGCGATCTTCTCTGGGTATTGAAAGATTATCATTATTGATATACAAATAAGCATAATATTAATAGATGAATTAACGATGAAAATAGTAACAACCTTGATATATTCAGATCACATGAATGGCTGCCAATTGATAATCTCCAGGTAAATGTTATATAAATATTGAATTGGAAAAGGGAATTTACTAGAAGCTGATTTTCATGAGAAACAAACTCACAATTTATTTTCATCAAACACCATTAAAAGGCAAATCCCTGGACGAGACAAATGCCTTCAATGGGTATCACTTTGATGGGAGAAGGTGCTTTGTCTAGGTTACAATTTTAATCTCCTTCAGCCTCACAAGGTTCATGATTATGATTTTTGATGATGTAAACAAGTTTTTTATTTTCAATTCAAGGTTGATGTCTAAGGCCTGGGCTAACCTGGTTAGGTCATTGTAACGTTGTTTACAACTGAATCAGTTAATTGGTTTGTGAAAAAAGCTACAAACTGATTACCAATCCAATGTAATATTAACATAATGGTTAACATAATCGCATGTTTACCAATAATTTAACACAATTTTCAAGGTTACCAGTCTATGTAACAGCCAATCATTATGATGATCAATAATGCTTCAGGTAACTCAATCTCACATGATTTTCACTCTACCTTTTTCCTGTTCAACTGGTTACAGTTTTGATTTGTTTTTGGCTTTTTTTCTTGTAAAACCTTTAAATTCCCATTTACCAATTACCTTTGTTTTCACGTATTTTTGCTTCTTCTTCTTTTACCTGTTTGTTTGACTCTTTTTTTTACTTGCTTAGTGTCACAATTATGATAGATTGGATGAAAATTGTCATTGTCACTTTCATTGTTTCAGAAGATTTTCATTATTGAAACTGATTTGTGACTCTAAATTGTTGCCAATTGGTTTCATCTTCTTTCCCTTCTGTTTGCTCAATTCCAATTGAATCTTCTTTGAAACTTTTGAAATTCATTGCATGGAAACAATAAATTCAATAATTCAGAGTGAAACTGGTTAACACACTTGTTGTTGCTATTCAGGTTTAGGTTTCTTTTTTGTTGTAAAAGTAGAAAAAACAAGAAAAAGTGCAAATCTGGTTAACATTTGTTTTCATTGTTTCATTGTTTAATGCTTTCCTCACCATTGAAGACCCAATATTTTCAAGGTTTTCACCATAAATTCAACGGTTAAATTTATCACAATTTACTGAAATTTGTCTTGATATCATTTGGTAGTGAAATTATTTTTTCATGTTGAAAATTGATATTATACATTACATGAGTTTTTTGAAAAGATTGTAAACACTAAAGACTCAAGTTAATGAAAATAATCCATATTTAGGTTAATTTTGGTAATTATATTGGATAATTAAAAGTCGCGCCTTTAAAATCTGGTTACAATTTTAGCTTCTCCCCCTTTAGTCATGTGGTTACGAGCGCCATTTTTACATCGAACCGATTTTCTGTTAATCTTGAAATGCTTTCTTCTTATTAATTCAAATTAATTAACTCTTTAAATCTAATTTTAACGACTTAATCTTGAGTCATCAACTCTATTTAACCTTGGTGAAATGATATTGATATTAAATAAAGACTCTTTCGCAAACATCTTTTTGATTTAGTAAAGTGACTTTCATCCATGCAACATTTTGGGTTGATATGCATCATATTTGTCCAGACTAATATATATTTTTAGCAAAGACCATTGGTCATGTGTAACAGCTGTAATCGATAGATTCAAAAGATATCATTTGGTTCATCAGGATTGAGCCTTATACTGTTACGTTTTTGGATCTGCTGATTTGTTGGACAGAAGAAAAAAGCTTCTCATCTCATCTCAACAACCAGTCATCATAATCATTCACATAATTGAAGTCAAAAACCAGCTTATTCTTTGGTATTTATTTTAACTCTCTCCTGGCACAATGTGATGTAATTGGTTCACAATCAAATCAGTCTATCAATATGAGTCGATTCAGAATGTAAACGTGATAATTGAAATCTGATAGCTGCAACTTATCATTTCACTCACAAATCATAAGGCTTTTTTTCCATGTCAACATCAACTCAAGCAAAAATGTAACTCCAATTGGAACAATTAAGCAAGATTTAACAAGATTTCTTCTGCTGATTCTAACAAGTTAAGCAAACACAGTTTACCTTCAATCACATTATCGGACGATTTGCTTATTAACCTTTATCAATAATTGATATCAAGCACACACTCGTAGTGGATCTTAACAAACACAGGTTTACATTGAGCCAAGTTATTAATCAAATGGAAATCAAATAAAGGCTTTCCAGTGGGAAAAACAAGCCTCTAAAAAAGGCTGAATCTTCAATGGATGATAATATGCATTGGGACTGCATGTTATCTTAATATTAACATATTAACTAATGTTGTGTTGAATTTATCGTCATAATATCTAAATCTTGACATTAATCAATTTGTCAACTTGGCTGTTTACTGTTAATATAATTGCAATTAATTAGTTTCGCATTTTTAACCAGTAATTTGAAAAACAAAGGCAATGAAGATGAAGAGATGAAAAGACAAAAGCTGGATCTTCAAGAGGCTAAACCATAATAAATATTGAAAATTACCTTCAACACATTATTGTTCAACAGCAGCAGCAATTAATTTGGGAAGACAATTTTTTTGTTAATATTAACAAATTGTTTCTCTGATTATTTATTCATTTGACATTCAACTTGATCCTCATCATCCTGGATAATCTTAAAAAAATACAATGAACTAGACTCGAGAGATTTTCATTTTTGTCATTTTTCATTCTCATTATTTATCAATCGTAAATGTTGAAGTTACTAAATTTCAATAATCAAATGTTTACCCTCAACAATATTTACAGATGATGGAAGCCAAGTAATAACATTCAAGTTAACAATGAAAATGATTAAAATAATCATTTTAATCTGAACAAATCGAACCAAAATTGAGATGAAAAAACAACTTGAATTCAATCAATAATGTTTAATATTTTTGATGAAAAATCATTCAACAGATAAAAAATGTTTTCTCATATTTCCAGTTGAAATCAAAACATTTACATTTCTTTCCTTCCAATTCAACGTTTTTTGTTTATTCCAGTTTGGTGTATTGTTGAATAAACTATGAAATAAGGAAGAAACAAATGAAATTATCGATTCAAAAAATCTCATGAAAATGAATCCATTTCTGTTTGTTTAATTTTCATTCAAAGTATTTCATTGTTAATTTTATTTGAAAAAGCAAATTGACGAAAAGAGTGAAAACAAAATTAATAATCTTTGTTAATAGGAATGGGAATGAATATGAAAATGATTGTCATTGTAATAATAATGATAAAATAATCAACATTAATGTTGAATAAAAAAGTCGACAAGATTGAATTGATATTACAAAAAGCTGACTTACGATTGTACTCCTGTCATCTCATCATTCCCATCATATTGTCATTATCACATAATAAGACAAAGAGATGATTCTAAACATAAATAATGGATAATTAAGTGATATAAATAACAGTCTGGAAGCCATGATAATCAGGATATCAGTCAATTGTATTGTCAAAATTGTGTTCACATTTTTCAGCAAACCTTTGCCAACTGATCCAATCTTGTTCATATTGATGAGTAAAGGTTAGAGTTGAGCATGGCTGACTCAAACCAGATTATCTTGACCACTGATCACTCGATAAAGCAAAAAGGTTTCCAATAATCTTCGTAATAAATTTTATTCATTCAAAGAGTTCTAGAGATATTTGGATCGTTCAATCTGGTGACATCGAAATGGGTAACTTTGAAAGAAATGGTTTATCAGGCATTTTTGGTGAATGTTTTTCAAAGCAGATGTGAATCAGCAATTGATCCATGGAAATATCACCGTTAGTGGAAAAGACCAGAAAATCAAAGTTCTTAAGATTGAATATTGTAGCGAGTGTAAGCTATTCAGTCACCTGTAAGTTGCTTCAGAGAAACTGGTTGAACCAGCTTCAAGATTTGCTTTTCGAGTCTGAATATTATATTTGAAGGAAGACTTTCAGATGAAAAGATAAGTCAAGCTTCGAAAAGACGAAAACATTTGTTCATTGTTTATGTTTATGATAACATTTCTTTTGTGTTGAGAGTCGATTTTTGTAGAGCTTTCATGTTTACTCACGGAATCTTTGGTCTTACCAGATTTTCAATTTTGAATCATTGAATCGATACTGGCTTTTGTTTTGGGAAATTGAAGAGATAAAATGAATCATGAATTTGATAATTTTTGGGCAGTCAACTGATCTTTATTTTTATGAATTAATTTGATTTCATTTTGCAACTTGAAAAAGATTACATTGAAAGATGTTGCATCAAGTTGAACAAGGCTTGGATTGAAATTTGGCAAGATTAGATTAACCAGGATGAATAAGTAATTTAGCATTCTGTTTACAAAATATTGTCTTCATCTCATCATGTAAACATTTGGGTTGAATCTTGCATTTCCTCCATTAATGTAAATGCCTATTAAAAATGATGGTTTGTAATATCATCGACAGTAAAAGCTAATCAAGTTACGATATTGAGTTGAATATAACTCGCTATTTATTTTAATCTTTTGGTAACATTATCTTGTCACATTCACATTCCAATCTACATTTGAAATTTCAATTTCAGACTGAATAAGTTGAACACTTTGAAGCGATTATTAATAGTCAAGAAAAGGTGAAGAAATGTTCAACTTCACACAATTTACACATACTGAGTTACCAGGATACGTGCTGTTGCAAGATGAGTAAAGTAGATGAAATTCAATAGACTGTTTCCAGGCCAAACATGAAGTATCCTTTGAAAGATAGAAGCTAATATTTGAATGATTCTGATTAGACCATCTGTTTCTCATTCTTGTTTCATTAATCAATGATTTTGGTAAAATTTCCAATTCGATTAGTTGAATGTGGTTTGAAGGTAAAAGTGAGAAAAGCAAAAATAGAGTAAAATTTTTGTTATTTCAGTAATAAAAGATGATCGTTTGGGTGAGAAGAAGATGAAATAAGGAATAAAAAATGTGTGGAAATGTTCATTGGAAGTTAGGTGAAACAGAAAACCATGGATATCATGTTCTTTCACAGTTTCACTTGAACATTTTTGCGCATTCATAAAGAATAATTTTCCCATAAGCAACAAATAGCGAAATGTATTCTTGTGTTCAGAAATTTATTTCTCACGAAAACTGTCATTTCGAGCAACATTTCTTGTACTTACAACTGTTTATCATTGTAAACATTTTGCTTCACACTTTTTTAACGACCAAAAATGTTTCTTAACTTTCAATATTCACGCTCTTTTCAAACACATTTGTCCTAACATTTTAAAAATCTGGACTTCTTTCTGTTTCATCAAAAAATTGTCGATTACCTGAATGTTTGATTCATAAATATAACAAAGGTTGAAGTTGCACAGTTCCACGGTTTGGGCTAAACAGCATTAAAAGTTGAATTGACTTCAACTGAAATGCTAAGAAATGGAGTGAATTTTCATTACAATTCAGTCGACTTAACATTATTAATACAAAATGAACTTTAGACATTTGTAACATTTCTTGTAACTGAATAGACATTGAAATCGACATTTTTTGCGGCATTTATCATACGAACAAGAGATATACGTCATCAAAGTGAATAATCCAAAGATTTGACTTCAACTGAATGCTTGGAATACGGATTCTTCGTTTTCTCCAAATCCATATAAAGATGATTTCCAAGAAACCTTAATTCCAAGAAAGTCGCGACTATATTTTGACCAGCACTTTCATCAATAAATCTATGCGAAGAAAAATATTTTGCTTAGAATTCTTTTTATTCGATCGCAGTTTCACTCGTAATGCACTCGTGATAACATTCACTGTCTCAACACATTTCAACAAAATATTGCTCTTATCCATGGAACGATCAACTCTGTTAACCTTTACATGTAATAATTGCTGATAATACAATAAAAGTTGACAATATTTTCTCATTAAGTTTTCCAATAGTTAAATGGATGTAAAGTCACACATTTTTGATGGTTTAACTCGCAAAATGTACCTTTTCACATATATTTGCCATTCTATTATTATTTATTAATATTTACATCTATAAATAAACATAAATATATACAGGGTGTTGCAGTCAAATAACCGATTTTAAATAATAACTTTTCCGTCCTTTACTCGGTTTCGAAATTTTTTCGGCTCCATTTAGTAAATCAGTCAAGATTTGATCATTTTTTAAACGAAATTTTATTCTATCGACTCCAAGTCATAACTTGTGAACCAAATTAAACTCAACATTTTAGAACATATTCTAACTCAAAGACTCTCTTCAACGAGGTTACAAAACAAATCAATTTTATTCGTTCTTTAAATTAAAATTTTGTAACTTTGCAAGTGAATCGCATCTTAATGAAAGCTTTATGCGACTTCGAGACAGTACAGCTGTAGAGCCTGTAGCTTCATATTTGCCAAGTTATCATAAAAGACTCGACTAATCGACTATGGAATCGAAAAAAATTTCAAATTCGAGTAAAGAACGAAAAAGTTATTAGCGATTCAGAAGCGACTATGCGACTGCAACACCTTGTATATATTCATGCATTTATGTTTATAAATACTTTATCCAAAACCATGTTATCAAAGTCCTTCAACTATGAATATTTATGGGTAAAAATTTCATTTTATGCGTATTAATAATATATTTAAATGTACTGATAACTTTATCCTTTTCAGTGAAAGAGAAGATTCTGTCTTCTTTCAAACAAAATAAAAGTAAATTTCCAACATTTCAGTTGCTCTTTGCTCATACCTTTTATCATGTTTTCATCAAAGTAAAGATTTTTCTTGACTTTTTTATCTCCAATTCTTTGACTACTCCAATTGCTGAGCAAAAAACCATTTATAAGTTATACTTAATGTTATGTGCTCATAAAGTCATGTATAAATACACAGCTTTACCCTGCAAATGCTGCAAGAATGGATCAAAACTAGCAATAAGAATCAGGAAGAAAAAGATTGAAGAAAAGATGTTGAAAAAAACGAAAAACTCGAAAAGCAAAAAGTGTTCCAATAACTTGAATCTGTTTCACCTGAAGATTTCATGTAACTCCAACTGCAACTTGAAAAGGTAATACATTTATCAACAATTGTACTTGAAATGTAAATTTTCATGCAACTCTTCATATTCACAGTTTAATTTATTAGCAACATTTTCCTCTCATGACACATTCCGAGTTTTTGGATGAAAAGAATAAACAATTTCTTTTCACAACAATGATTTTTGAATTAATTATCTTTGAGATTTGACATTCCCATAAGTGGCCAGTGAAACGTCATGCACATTTAGTGACTATTCAATAGACTCAATGATTCAATTATTCAAGTTGACAATTTGTTCACTTGACTGTGCTTCTCATTTTCACGTAAATCTGTCCAAATTGATTCAATTCAATATCACTGAATTTCAAATTCAGTCAACTTCAAATTTTAAATATTATCTCTTTTCTTTTCGATAATCTTTTTTTGTGATAATTTTCACTCCCAGTAGAAGCATAAAGGTAAAGATTGCAAGAAAGAAAAGTTGAAAATGTTTTGGCAAAACTTTCAATGTAAAAGTGAATATAAAATGAAAAAAAAAGAAAAGAAATTTTCTGCTGAAAAATAAGTTGCCATTTCCTGAAGAGAAAGGAAAACATTTCTTGTTTCACAGAATTTTTATACAAACAAGAATAAGAATCGAAAAGGCAACCTTTTTCTTTTCCCCATTTTACTCGATTCTTTGCAAACGTTTTTCTTGACTGATTATTTCAGAATAAATTGATTTCTAATAAATAGGTAAAGTTGAATATGATGAAATGAAACGGAACTTTTCAACTCGAATATCTCTTATCACTTCTGATTCTTCATTTGACAGGAATTTTTTTTCTCTTTTCCTTTGTTTTCTGCCATTTTTCATTCCTTTTTTGTTCTTTCCAAGTTTTTTGTTCTTTTCATCATTAAACTGGACAAAAACTCAAATTGATATTTTGCTGAATAAGATTTGCATATTTATTGAATTCACTTGAATATCATGTTCATTTTGCAAATGCGCATAAATATGCAAATCAAGCAAACGATTCATGACCAGAATTTGCTTCAAAATTGGACGAAAAATAGAAAAGAGAATTTCTAAAAAAAGAATTTTCGAAATTTTCCATTTTCTAAAAACCATGGAAAATGGACAATTTCTTTATCGTCCGAGCACGTTTGACCGTAAAAATCTTCCAACTTTTTCAGTGAAATTTCAAGAATTCGAGTTTTCTCTCACTTGATCAACTATCGATTAAAATCTGCTCATCCAATTATAATTCAGAAAACTTGTCAACTGAAATTTCGAAAAATTCGTTTTCCAGACAAAGAAATGTCGACAATAGACATTTACTGAATCACGATTAGCACGAAATGTTGAGTGAGTTTGCTAGAACAATGAGATTCCATGAATTATTCAGATAAAGAACTCGAACTGTTTTCTAAGAACTCAAAGTATCGACTAACAGCTTATAAAGAGATTTCCAATCTTGGAACTTGGAACCTTCAAAACCTTGGAACAGTTTTTTCCTCGAAAAGCTTCTGGTCAAGCGATTGATTTGATTGAAGGTAAAAGTGTCTAATAAGGTTTAAAATTATGATTTGGGAAAAGGTTGAAGTTGCAATTCTCATCGATATTTCTTTGCTTCTGCTCTAACGATATTTTTCATCATTATTTTGTTATTGATTGTTTCAAGACTACACTTTTACCTTGTAAGTGTGCAATAAAGATAATGTTTCTTGAATTCTGAAGAGGAGAGAAGAAGAAAAAACTCAAAATAAGATGATAATGACGATGCTCATGAAACTGGTGAAGAATCATTTTTTTCTGAACAAGAAGAAGAAAAAAAAGACAGAATTTCCTTTATTAAATTTCGCTTTCTCAATTACATCTTTAAGATGGTGATGATGATTCAGATAGCATGAAACTTATGCTTGTGTCTAACATTTGTCGACAATTGTATTTAAAGTTATTAATAAGAGTAATCGTTTGATGCAACGAAATGTTTCATTGGAAATTGCGTCAGCTCGAATCGAGTCAAATTTCATTCCGAAACAACTTGTCTAAATTTACTGTAAATTGATGTTGAATGTTAGCTCAAGTTCAATTTGAATAATTGATAAATCGATAATTGAGTTTGCTCGACATGATGCTGTTCATGATTATGAATAAATTGTTTTGTCTTCAACATTATTTATAAATTCAATGAAATGCTACTTTTATTCAATTTTCAGACTCTTTTCAATGTTGACGATAGAAATTTATTTCAAGTAAATTGATATCAACTTTTCTCTTAATGTTATTAATTCCATGGAAATGCTGGTTTCCATTCAATTTCAAGTGAAGATGAACAATATTGAAAACATCATTAAAAGAACATTTTTGTTCCATCTTTTTCATTCTTTAAAAACTGATGAAATAATAATAGTAATGATAATGTGCATCATTAAAATGGATAACAAAATGATTATTAAAAGGTGAAACAAGATGAATGAACTAATTTTATGCTCAGTTTATTGGGATGAATCTAAAGAATCTTTCATAGAATGATATTGTTATTAAAATTGACGAACGAATTCAATCAACTTTAATTGAATAAAAAGCCTTTAGTCGAAAACCAAACACGATAATGCTCGTTGATGCTGTAAGATTCGAGAATCGCCATCGAAAAATGACGCTTACATGATGAAGTCTGATGCTTCCTTTCGAGCTAAACTTGGTTAACGACGGTGACATCGATTTATACGGCTTTTGGAGCTTAAAGTTGCATAGCTGTGAGTGCTTTTGATTAAACATTAAGAAGAGAAAAGTTGATCTTGAGTTTAGTCGAGTCAAATTGTCATAAAGGTTAGCATGAAATAATTACTTTTATTGAATTATTCAGGAAAAGCTAATTTTTGAAGTAAATTTTGCGTAAAGGATATTCACTTGAAAAGTTGATCAATTAGATTTGGTGAAATCTCTGGAAGAAGAGAAATGTTAGCATTCTTGAAGGTAGAATTAGTTAGCAAATTTATATTGCTGGAAAAGGGTAAAATAATGAATGTAATTAGAGGAAAATTGTCACGCAATTAACGACTCTTTGCCTATGTTAAACCATTTTTACTTTGAAAGCACGAACAAAGTCACATTTGATATCAACTTTCATTATGATTATTGCAATTGTTTTTTATTCGTGAATTTTGTTCTCTCGACTTTATCCTGAAATGCATTGCCAGCTTTGACAAACTTGTATATGTCATAAAATATTATATGAATCACGTAAATTGACTTTACTGGTTTTGATGTGAAAAGACGAGTCACAAAAATATTTGATTGTCAACTGTGGATTCACTTGGAGCTTATCATGTTTAAAGTTTACTTCTTACTTTTATTTTTACAAGCTCAATAGCATCAGCATTACATGAATGTTTACTCGGAATATCTTTGGAACAAGAAAGAGAAGCAAAAAAGCTTTTTTTTGCCAACTTGGATTCCCTGTTGATATTCATTTCACCTTCAATGCCTTATTATTAGGAAATGTTGAAAAGAGAAACAAAAGCGAGAAAATGAAGGCAAAAAAAGTTCGTGATGTTCGTAGCTGCTAAAGTTTTACTTCATTTGGCTGATTAACAGAAAAAAAGAGGATAAAAATATTGTTGAAAAATTTCATTCCAACATTATTCCATTCCATCACCATCAATACCATAAAAAGAAACATTTTACTCTTGAGGATCGTCAACGAATTTACGTGCTCATTGCTTCTAAGAATTGCCAGACAAAATTTTGATAAAAAAGTTGATTCAATCGTCGATCGAACAGCTACTTCATATTTAGTGAATGCTAGAAATTTTGATGAGAAAAGTCTCAAAGTTTCGATCTCTTCGAATAACGAAATTCTCATCAAATCAGTAAACAGAGAAAATTTGCAACAGAATCGAACAAACGAAACATTTTCTGATAAATTTCGTGATCTTATGAAATCATAAAATTCTTATCGTAAATGTCGAAATTCGTTTCAATTAGTTCATCAGTATTTTGATGTAAAAAACAACTCTTATTGATGTTGAGATAAAAAGTTTTAATGAGACTTAAGATTTTCTTTCTCAGAATTTCATTGGAAAGCTTGAACTTCTGAAACTCCATAAAATCGTTATTCTCCAATTAGAAACTCATCAGTCTTAGTAACGTTTCTATCTCACTTGCTCTTACTCTGGTTGATCAAAAGACCTTTAACCTTAATCTGATCTATTTATGATTGCGAATTTACTTGAAATTTCTTTCAACATTTCACCTTTTCTCAACATTCTCCTCATTCCATGTTGATCAATCCTTAATCAATCTCTTTTTGCTATCTGTTAATTAAAAGTAAATCAGAGTTGAATATTTAACCTGATTCCGTGATTTTATCCTTAAATCAATGTTGATATTGATTTACTATTAAAAGGTTTCAATCAATCAACCAACATTTTCTCACTCACCTTCCAATAATAAAGTTAATTGATTCAACATCAATTGATGTATGAGCTTGAAAGTAAACAGATAATAACCTTTGAAAGGTTGAAAAATCCCTGAGAATGTTGAACAATCTGATTATCATTATTATTGAGTTTGTCAAAAAGGGAAACAACTTTTCAGGCCTTTTCGCTGTTCATCTTTAACCTTGTTCAAACAATGTTTGTTTTAATTTTCATAATCGGCCGAACAAAACAAAGGTGAAAAGAGATGAGATTTTCATTTAAGAATCAGAATGAAAATGGAAACCCAAATGGAATCAGTGTTGATGAGAATTTGATGGATTTTTGCCTGAAATAGAAACTAATTACTCCCTTGGAAATCAGATTAACAATACAATCAACTTTTGCTTTCATCTTCGGCTCATTTTGTTTTCCAACCTTCAAATTAATTGCATTTACAAAAGTTGAATGCATATAAATATACAAACAAGGCGAATGAAACCTTTTTTGTTTTGCTTTTTGCCGTTTAATTCGCATTATTTAGGAAAAAAGATTAAACTCTTTTTAGTTTTACTGATTAATACAATGGGATAAACAATTAAATTACAAATTAATGGTGATAAATAGAGAGTGGAAAGTGAAACTAAGTTGTCGCTGTCTTGTGCCTCTAATGGCTTTTAATATGTGCTCATTTGATTATTAACCATTTTCCTTCTATTTACAGTCTTCTCTCTGTCTCTCTTTACCCTTTCAATTAAATGAGCTTTCAAATGATTTCACTTTTTGCTCAATCATCATTTTCACATGAATTCAGTTCTGCCTTTATCAACATTAATTACACTTTTTTGATTCAGCATTTTGGTCCATTCAATTGATCAGAAATTGTTGAATGACTATTCAATGGAATCAACCAGAAATTCATCATTTTTCTTCTTCTCTTATTCGCTTGGAGCAAATTGTTCCAAATGCTTTTCCAACCACTTTCTCCATGAAATGATGGAAATCTTTGGTAATAAGAGAAATCGCAATGTGAGAAAATGGTCAACCTAACGATTAAAATTGAGGTTTCAAACCATTAGAAAAGGTTATTATTCTGTTCTCTTTTCTGTGGGAATTTGATTAGAATTTCAAAATTCTGAGAAACTGAGAAAATCTATAAAAATGGTGAATTCAATAAAAGCTGAAATTTAATATTTGATTTCGATTTAGCTAATTCCATGTCAACAAATGCTGCATTCGATCTAAAGATTCTGAAGGAATGAAATTTGAAAAAAGATTACAGAATTTCGTTCTTTTCTAATATTCGATCTAGCGTCAAATTTCGTTCAATTGAAATGTGCAATTTTTACGCAATTCGTAAAAAATAAATTTTGGAATTTGAAAAAAAGTTTCAGGATTTCGCTCTTCTTATTTTTTGAATTTTGTTGAATCCAATAAACTTCATTTTTGAGTGGATCCATAAAGGGTGATATTGGAATCTGAAGAAATGAAATTTGAAAAAAGCTTCCGAATAATGTTCTTCTCTAACATTTGATGACTTCATTTCGTCAGATTTGATAAACTTCCCATTTTCGTTTAAACGAATTCGGAAATCGCATTATTGTGAACATAAATTTTCATTCCATTAACTTGGTGATTTTGATCCAAATTCAGATAATTTGGTGAAAATGAAGCGAATGAATGTGATGAATGAAATTAATGTAAATTAATCAGTAAAGTTTCAAAAAAAGATTGACTCTGAATTTAAATGAATTCAAGTCGCAAAAGATTTGCAAGAAAAGTAAATTTGTTTTTCTTCACCAAAATAATGAATAGAAACAGAAAAGAGTTGACATTATTTTCCTTTTTGTTATCTTTCTTTTGCATCTTGACTTTTCTGGAAAAAAAGAGAAAAGTTTTGTTCTTTAAACTCGAGGTGGATCAAGGAATAAGACGAAGATTTGAAGGAACCACAAAATTGTGTAAAGGAAGAAGATAAAGAAGAAAAACGATAAAATGTTTCAAGAAAAATGTTCAACAGGAAAGATTGCAAAGGGGCTTTGACTCTCATCACAGTTCGTAATTAACAGTTTTTCCCTCAACTGTTTACCTCCTTTTGTGTCAAGGTAAAGACAAAGCTCGGAGTTTGGAGAAGGAGTGAAAATTAGTGTAACAGTGTGTGCAAGATAGGGACAGCTAGTTGACATTTCGTCCCAGTGTCCAAATCTCTTCGAACTAATAAAGTGTTCAAATTTCAATTCTGGTTATTTTAGGTGTTTAACATCATTTTTTGTATGAGCTTACATCGGTTGAATGGGACAAGACTTTCATCTGACAAGATGAATGAGATATTAATGGTTTAAGAAAAAATAATTAAAAGTTGGAGAATAATTAATGGAAGAAAAGCCGAGATGAGAAGGAAGATAAATGAAACTGATTGGAGAGCTTTAACATGTGTTCATGGTGATAATGATCATTTCAAGTTAACTTTGAATCAAGAGGTAAACTTCAAGACAGATTACTATTCAGAACTCTTGGTCTTAATGATCAAACATCAATTCTCTGCTGAATGTTAATCTAATTCATGTTCTCGGAGTTTATTAAGGATTGAGATTTTTTTGCTTCTTTTGCTTCTTCTGAAATGAAACTTGATGGGTTCATCTATAAGGTTCAACTATTGATTCAACAAGGCTTGGAGTGATGAAGTAGAGAAGAAAGATGAATTTTGAAATTTTGCTCGTTTGACAATAAGATTATTTTTTGATTGATTACACATTTGTTTAATCAAGTTTTCATGAAAATCCAGTTTTCCATCAATTTAAGAACTCAATTCCTTTTGTCAAAAGTTGTCATTTAGATTGCTACTTTTCTGTTGATGATGAATTTAGCTGAATCTTCTCGTTTCATATTCAGTTGAAACTTGAACCCTAAACTCGTCATATAAAGATATGCAAAGGAAGAGAGAAATTTGTTTCCAAATGAAAATTTCATTTTCCATGGAGTGGAACATGAGTTGATCGGAACGACTCATTTTTACCAGCATTTTGATTTCTTGAGAGCTTTTCAGATTTCAACCTTTCCTTTCCCATCAGGATTGAGAGCATAGCTAATGTCATTTGTTTCTTTTTTTTGGTTCAACTTTTTTTCGAACTTTGAAAATATATTTCGTTGAATCATCAATAAAATAGAGTTACTTCTTCCTGAATCAGATTTTTCAGCTGTAATGCATGCTATTCATTTTCGATGCAAAATTTTATTTACTTGTAAAATGTCAAAAGCCTTTTTCATGAAATCAAAATTTTTATTACAATTAAGAAACTTTGCTTTGAACTTTTCAAGTTTTTCGACTTTTTTCAATTTTTGTGCTTTTCTGTTCAAGCGAAATATTTACTCCAAGTTTCAATTCATTTTTTAGCATTTAAAAGGGTTTAGCGAAAAAATTTGCTTCGATTTATATTTACATTCGGATTTTCATTCAAAGTAACTTTGTTTCGAAATTTCGACAAAAGTTCTGTCATCTTGACTCTTTTCAATTTTTATGCTTTTCTGTTCGAGCGAAATGATTGCTCAAGTTTCGATTCATCGTTTACTATTTAGAACTAAAAGTGTTCTAATTGAATAATTGTTCACTTCTATTGATATTTACTACTCAATTCCTGAAAACTCCTACGCTTTTGACCCGAACTCGTCGAAAACCAATTCTGCAATGTTAAGCTAATAAGAAGTATTAGAATGACCAAAATTGTATTTTTTGTATATTTCTTGATAAATTACTCGAATTTTTGAAATTGAGTACAATTTTCGAAGTAAATTCAGTTTTGAAGTTTGAAGTCTTGAAATTCGAAGTGCAAATGCAGTTCAACTTGAATTTGAATTTGGAAAAATGATAAGAACGAAATTGATTTTCGTCCTTTTCTAACTTGACATTATATCAAACGATTTTCCATTTGAGTTGATTCTCCATGAAAACTTGAACCCTTCCCAGAGTCTGAACGTAAAACCATTTCGTCCATAGAACTAAAGAGCAAAATAAACAATTATCAATTACTTGCCATTATTAGCATTTATATTTACAATTAGAATTACATTTTGAAGGATTATTATTGGAAAAGGTTTGGATGCACTTTGACCAATATAAGCTGATGGTTTCAATTGAACTTTGATAATGTTTGCTTACTAAATTGAATAAACTTTTAAACTCAATTGAAGTAGAAAATTTATTACAATAATATCACTATCACTATCATCATCATCATCATTACCTTCATCATATCAACACTAACACCATCATCATTATTTTGGTGATTTTTACCAGCATCATCATGTTTCTTTCAGATGATTGATTCTTTTGACTCACAAGTTAGTTTTGTGAAGTAAAAAACCTCGAAAAAGCAAAATATCTCAAGAAAGAGTAAAAAAATTGGCCGAAAAAAATATCATCATCATCATCAGCAGCATCATTTGATGAGTTAAAGACGAAAAATTGTTCTCATGATCATCATAATCATCAGGCAAGTGTGATCAGACAACAGAAAGAATATCATCTTTCGAAGAAAAATAATCAACAATCGAAAAGTTAAAGAAAAGTTGATAGACGAAGATAAAGAAAAGTAAACTTGTGATAATGATGATGATAAATTTCAATAAACTCTTTATTGAATTAAATTGTAAACAATATCAACAATAATAACGAATTTTCTTTCAATTTTCGTTGCTTTCTGTTCTGTTCATAAAGATAAATCTTTTTCTTCTTCTGTACAAACATCAATTTAAAAAGGATTACAATTTTGATCACAATTATAATGATAATAGGAACCAGTGATTACAATAATTTTCATCAACTGACGATTTTTGTTGCCTCTTCAACATCATACTCATGAGTCAACCTTTCAATGACAATGTTGAAAGACTTTGAACCTTTTGTTTCCAATTAAACCGCTGAACCCATGGGAGTCGAGATTAGAACTCTGTTTTTTTACGTAACGACCCAAAAAGAAAAGTAAAATAGCGAATTTTCCTTCTGTTCATTTCATGCTCAACTTTTTTCATTCCCTTCATTCCCTGTCTTTACCTTCATCAACCAAGCGCTTATCTTGTCTCATCTTTTGTCAACCTCTTGCCATTAACATTATCATTATGAATCTGGAAAAGTTTAAAGGTGAATCCTTTTCCTTTATCTTTGACTATTAACATCCAATTATCAGGAGAAATGCTCAGTTTGATTAACAAAATTGTCGTTGCTTGTTGATTACCTAATGATAATTAGCTGACTTAACAATTAAAGTAACCATCAAAGAAAAATGCAAACATTCGAAAGAAACATTTCCAAGCTGATAAATCACTGGGAATGAGCAGCTAATTTGCAAAGTTGAAAGAAAATGTTGAAATTCCAATCTTTCAATCAGTTAATTTGAAAAGAGAAAATCAAATTCCGTAAAATTACTTGGAAATTGGCTTCGACCAATTTTCGAGTCGAAAATTTGCATTTTTCCATCAATTTACTTTTCACTCCCTGTTATATCAACAGGGAGGGAAAAGCTATCACTCGTTTTATTAATCTTTTAACATGGAAAAGAATATTACTTTTAGAACTTTTTTTCCAACGAAAATAATTTTACTGCCCAAGCTCATGTTTATCGTTACTGTGATGACTTGTTGTAAGCGAACCTCTCAAGTCTCTTTTTTTGGGTACTTTTCAGTTTCCATGGAGAATCGAGTAAAAGAAGGAGGAAAAAAGTTTATTAGATGTTTTCTAGTAAATAATCTGTTGGAAGGTTTCCCAGTTTTTATCCTTTAGTAACACAAGACAACACCTTTGGGAGGAGAGAAACTGTCAAACACCATGATGGACGAAAGAAATTCTTGGATATAAATTTTTGCTTTCTTTTTTCTTTATCTTTTGCTTTTTCTCTTCTCTTTGGATTTCAGATTTTCTCACATTTCCCTGGTTACATGAAACTTGCTTGAACTATTATCATGATTCAGTGTATGTTAAAAGCTTCTGTGAAAATGTCTTTGGCTTGGGAAACAGTAAAAAGAAAAGTATAGCAAAAAGCAAATTCTCAAGTAAAGAAGGCTAAAGCTATTTCCATCAAGAATTATCTTCTTTCTCACTCACAATTTCCATCTTTATCGGCATCTTTTATCTCTTCTTGTTATCATCTTCAAACCTCTTTCCATTTTCCAGGGTAAACAGATTTTCCCTTTTCTCACCAATTCCATTCCTTCTCCCGATGGTTTCACAGGTTCACCTTACATCATGTTGTACTTTCTCGTTTACAGTTTCATCATATTTCAGATATTATTCATCAAAACCAGTTAACTCTTTCTGTTTTCTGTTTTCTATTTTTGACTTCCAACTCAACTTCATGTAACCATAAACCTCAAAGAAATAAAAATATAACGAATATCAGAACATCTCAGTTTCGTGAGAAAAACAATCAAAAGTTAATCGAGGTAAAAAGGTTAATCCTAAAAGTCACAAATCGGTTAAACCGAAAAAACTCGAGCAAATCTGAAAAGAGTTTATAAGACAACAAACCAACGAATCTCAATTTCAACGTTCGTTTCAAAACATAAACATTGTGAGCAAAACGTCATAAGAAATATTTCATGAGACTAGAGATTTTAGAAATCTTTGAAACTAAAAATTCTATTCGAAAATTTCGACGATCGATGCAAAAGAATAGAAAATTTCTGAACTATTTCGAACAACTTTTTTTCTCATTAAAATGTTCGATCTTTTCCAGTGATCGCAATGAATGAATATTGATTATCAAAATACAATTCGTTTGGTCGTTTTCATGCTTTGGTCAGTCGATAAAATCGAATTCATTTCAATGAGCTTTTGATTGATTGACTAAAGAGCAAACTTTTCTTTGTCTAACAGCAAATGATAAAAGTTTAATTTCATTCCATTCCAATTCACAGTTTCAGTTTCTTCTTTTCGATTCTTTGATCATTATTGAGAAATGAAAAAATAGATTGAAATCAATGAGAAAAATGTTTTACCAAAGTTAATTGATGTTGATGAATGCTGATCAAATGAAATATGTAAATGATGATTGATATTCAAACCGTTAATGCTGATGAAGTTTCACCAAATACTAATTGAATGAGCCTAACATTACTGGGATAAATAGTGTTCAGGTGAACATTAACATTATGATTGATATAAGCGGCGGCAGAATAATGAAATAAGAGAAAAAAGAAGAAACCAAATAGAATTGTTTTCCTTCTTTTTTTACCCAAATCTATTGCTATCATCATCAGCATGACCCCACAATTATATATCAATAACTGTTCAACTGAATGATGAACTTTATCTCATTAATCAAATAAGAAAATGAAAGGAACAAGAAAAGTGAAACAATAATATACTAGTTGAACCATTAACATCTAAAGATGATTAACTTGGAAATTTAATCAGTTGAGTGATCATTTATGCAATGAGTACACATTATTCATATTTATCAACTGTTAATGTTTCGAGTTTCGATTAACACAAGAATTTCCATGGAAAATTATTCAAAAATAATCTTCGAGTTCGTGTTTTTGTGCAAAAAAAGTGACAGATTTGTGGTCCTTCAAGTGTCTCATGTGGTGAATCCACTGATTGCAAACTCAGAAGGGAATGAAAATGTTACGATTAAAAAGGTTATTCATTTCAAGTTGATTCAAGTCAAGAGGATTGCAAGTGCAACAGTGTCTGACCCTGATTATCATGAAATGATTATTTCGATGAAAATTGAAGCGTCATAATTGATAACGAATGAAGTAAAAGGAAACAAAATTTTAATCCTCAATTTTCAGTTTCCTTTTCATCTTTTAATGTGTGCTTTAACTGTTTATCAAAGCACAACATTGAACTAGAATTATCATCTTCATTGATTCACTGGAGATTTTTCTTTACAATCTTCTTTCATGATGATGATGATGATTAGTGTGAAGCTATCTTTTCCTATTAATTCACTTTATTCCTCATCATCTTCAACCCATATTTTCGATTACCTCATAATTCTGGCTCTGAATTAGTCGCTCTATTTGGTTTAACCATTTGCCGAGATCATCAAAATTGGAAGAAAAAAAGAGAAAAAAAAGTTGGATTACTTTTCTTTATATAAAAGTCTACAATCTCGATACTTCTCAATGAAAAAAAGAAGAAGAAGAAGAAGAAGAAAGGAACTTGGAACTCAGATATTTGATAACCTTTTTCTTTATTATCTCAACTGAACCAAGATTCATTTATCATTTCATGTTTCCATCATCATCAGCAACCTCATCTTTTTAAGATGATATAAAAATATCGTGATAACTCTTTAACTCTTTAGCTCTTTAACAATTGTCAACTGAACAGGCAAAGCTGACGATGATAATGAGTAAAAGTATCACATTTTGAAAGAACCAGAATTCCTGCATTTCTTCATGTCAATTGGATGATAACTTTAGATTTTATTTATTCAATTTTCATGTGAATCCCTTTTTTTGTGCCAATTGTTAACATTGTTTTTCCATTTTCTTTGCAAGAAAATTGAATGAATAATTTTCTGTGCAAATAATTTGCTAATTTTTGCTTTTGCTTTAATCAGTATCATGATGATACTTTTCTCATGCTAATTGTCATGATTGTACTGCAATTTTCTGCACCATTATCTTGAAAGAACAATGAATAGATGAGTTAATGTTTATTCATAATGAGAGCGTGTTCCTTTACCATGTAAAATCTTGTTTACTCAAATTAATCGGATTGCTATTTGCATGATTATTTGCGTGAAATCATTTTCATGGCAATGAGTTTAGTTGATCAATCAAAGATGATTATCAATTTCTTCATTAACAACTACATAATCGAGCCAAACTATTTTTCGTGTTAGTCAAACTTTACAAAATTAGATCCAAATTCAACTAATGATCGATGTACAATTCAAAATGAATCTACTGTTAGGGTAGGTTTTCCTGCTCGAGAATTATAGCAGCGAAGTCTTCCTTCTGAGAGCCTGTGAGTGACATAGAGACTTAAGAATTTTTATATGAAAATTTCGCGACTATTCAATTGTCATATTTCAAGGAAAAGGTCATCCAATGTCATTTTTCAGAAATCTCTCCTAACGATATTACTGGTAAACTAAGCTCGAATCATATGTTGAAAGAACCTTTGAAAGTTCTATGCAACATTAAAATTATTGAAACATTTTTATTTTTGAAATTTTTTTATTTATTGTTCTATCAAAATATTTTACCAATGACAGCAGATCGAATTCAGTTATTAAGTTTTTTAAATAGCGATCATGACCAAATAATGATTGGTCAATATCGGCGTTGAGATCACTTACTATGAATAGGGCTTTGCACCATCAAAATGTCTGTTTTCATGATCTATTCCACCATGAAGTAAGCGTGAGACCAAACATCTCATAGTGGACCAGTATGTCCCCGTTAAATTGAAAATAGTTGGATCAACTTGAATCTTTTGTGAAGAGAAATCAAATATAGTTGCTTTCCCAGCACTCATACGCTGGATAAAATCAGGTAGACTTGAGCTTGATTCAATATGTTTACGCAACTCATATACCATACATAGTCGTTTCTCTTTAAATAACATTTTGGCTCAGTGAATTGGGTAGTTTCATTAGAAACTGTTGGATCAACTTTTTGAATCATTTGTGAAGAGAGTTTAACAATACTTCCTTTCCCAGCACACATGTCTCTGATAGAATCAGATTGACATGAACTTGACACTCAGGTCGTGTTTACTCTTGTAGACTCAATGGTATCAGTGAAACATGATAATTAAAATCATTTTCTCCAAAAACGGGTGACTTGAGGAGCGAGATTGACGAAAATTATAAAGCTTAGTTGGTAGAGTAGACTTGAATGAGTCCATATCACCGTAATCGCCCATCTGAGAAATGGAAGAATAAGACTCTGGGCCCGACGAATAGGTGGCCTTGGTGAGCATACTTATGAGCCCAATTTTTAAGCTTCGTCCTCAGTATCCTCACCACCACTTTCGATATAAGGCCTCTTGTTGAATAAAGTTTCAGCGGGCAATGATGAGGCTTCCCTCCGATGATATAACCCAGTATGTCATCTATCCTCAGTGATTTTCTCCACGGTGGTTGTGGCCCAACAGAGGAAAAAACTTGTTTCGGCTTAGAACTGGTGAATCGTCAATTTCTGATTGCCACATTGATTTGAAAGTAGGTTGTCTCGTACTAATATCTAGAATCAAGCCGAAATTCAACTTGAGGTTTTGATTGGAATTGAATTTTGATTTCAAGTCAAGTTATGAGGTTCTTTTTTAAATTTTCCTCCGATGATAAATTTTACTAACTGAAAGCAAAATAATCCTATTTCAATGTTGTTATCCACAAATGTGAAACTTACAAATTTTATCATTTTACATTTAATGCATTTCATTGTCACCTAATCTCCTCAACAATTCGAATAGTAAAGTCAGAAATATGAGTAGAGTGGAGAAGAACAAGAATAAAAGAAATATAATGAACTAAATGATTGAATAGACGTTTGAAAGTTGAAACAATTTTCTGTTTCCATTCTTACCTATCAGTCTAACAACAAAACATTCAACATTTCAATTCTTCTTTTTTACCATCTCATGTTCATCAGAAATTTTCTTTCTCCCATCATCTGATTGATTCACTTTGCTTTCTCTACTCACCTCTGACTTACCCTAAGGCCTTTCATTCAAACAGGATAAACAGTTTCCCTTTTCACTGTACAAGTCAAACTTTCAATTCCATTTTATAAAGTCAAATTAATCATTTATCGAACGAGTTGAAACTATCAGACTGATGAAATAAATAAGGTGGAAATTCAATAAACAGATAAACTTTTCTTTTCTCCGAAATTCGATTCAGATAGTGTTTGATGCATATGCTGATGAAAATTACTGTCAAAACAAAAACCATGAATTTTAAATTCTTTCAATTCAACAGAGAAAAGAAAAAAAATTTAATCGATTTTCAAATCGAAGTTAAAGCGATTATTCAAATGTTGCATTCAAAATGATATTTGATGCATGAAAGTGAAACTGGTTTATCTGGTTCAACGATTTACCTTCCATTCAAACAATTGACTCGATTGTTAATTGAAAGGTTCAATTGAATTTTGTATTTAAATTGAATCGCCTTTAGATTAACTTTCTGTCGAAATTGAAACTTTGATTTCATCTTTTTTTCTGATTGTCCATTTCAATGAGTAATGTAATTTATAAACATTTGAAGATTATGATAAAAGAATGATAAGTTGAATAAGAGGTTGAATCGAGTTTCACGATATTCACTTGCATGAATCATGGTGAAAATGAAAAGTTGCTCATTGAGATTGAAAGAGAAAATCTGTTGACAAACAGCTTTTTCTCAGTTCCAACTTGCTTTGCCAATAACATTGATAACTTTTCAAAGATTATATCGATGTTCATTGAATTGAATGAGAAGAAAAACTGAAAACAGTGAGTATGCTTCATGTGATTTTTCGTGAAAAAAATGAACAAATCATGATTTTCTGAATTGAAAGCAATCGAGTGGAGAAACATTTCAAATAGGAAAAGAGTTGCAAAAAAAATAATAACAAAATTACGAAAGAAAAATGTTTTCTTGTTTTTCCCAGAAAATATTATTCCATATTTCAATTGTTCCATTAAAATTGAATTAGAAAATTGCGAGTTAATAGCATTTCTGATGAACACTTGATCCACAACTCGCCAATTCCTAATTACTGTGAGTGAACTCGATGGAAATCGACAATTCAAGCCAAGGCAATTAAAAAAGATTTGCTTTTGCTTTTAATGCAATCTTTATCAATCAGCTTCGGCAAACTTTAGTCCTTTTACCAATGATAATTATCGGTATAAATAAGTTCGTGGGAACCCGATTTGCCTTTTCTGGTGTCTATCCATCGCGTCCCTTCTTAACTTTGAAGTTAACATTAAAGTCTCAACCTTAAAGTCGAGAGTCAGAGTTTTCGCACTTATTGATCATTCAGAAAAAAACCATCGAACACGTTTCTATGATAACTTCACAGAAAATTGATACAAACTAGAATCTTTCCTCTAGAATGTTGAATTTCTCAACTAATCATAAGCCTTACATAAACTAACGATGTGAATCCTTGTAAATGACATCTAATCATTCAAGTCTAATGTAATTATGACAATAAAATGAACATTCACTTAGCAAATTAATCATCAATTTATTACAACCTCAATCAATTTCTCCTCCAATTAATCTTATCAAATTCATTGTTGCGGTATTAATGAAATGTTCAGACTTTTTCTTTTAAAACGGACCCTGATTGTTATAAATAATTATCAGGCAAAAAAATTGTCTAACCATTTAAATGATTTTAATGAGTAACACTTGAAATGCAAAACTCGAAGTTGATGCTTTCTTAGCTGTTTCACTTTTCAGTTAAAGATATTGATATCATTTTCGTAAAGGTAAAAAATGAAATCGACTGATGCATATTATAATTAGCATTGTTAACAAGGGTTAAAGATGAGGATAATGATATGATGAAAAAGTTTAGTGCAAATGAAAGTAAAGAAACTGAGAGGATATAAAAACTGAAACTCAAGATTTGTCAAGTTGAAGCTACTAATGAACGTTAACACAAAGTAATAATCAACAACTTGACTTGTAACGAAAGATGAAGTGAGAGGGAAAAAAGTGTATGATAACAAGAAAAGGAAAACTGACAGAAAAAGAAAGAGAAATGGCAAGCACTTTTCCTTTCTACTCCCAGTAAATAATATAATAAGATATGTATTTATTAAATAAAAATAATGTAATATTCTTTGATGGATAACTACAGATGTATCATTATTTGTTGAGAGAAACAAAAAGAGACAAAAATTGTAATAAAAGCATAAATAATGATGATAATGTTTCTAATAGAATGGCACTGAAAATGCAAGTAACCATAAGTTTTGTGCACAAAATATTGACTAATGAAAATCTAGAGTATAAATTATCTGTCTACAAGATTTGAAGGTAAACAGAAGGATATTTCAGCTGAAAAGCTGTTCACCGTGAAATGCGGAATCTTTTTGATTTGTGATTGTAGGAAAAGTCGAGAACAATTTCAACTACTTAATATTACAGACCTGGGATTTGAGACTGAAATGCGATTTTTAATGAAGCATAAAAAAGAATAATTCGGGAGAAAAAAAGCGAATAGCTGTTAAAATAAATAAGTAACAATAATGTGAATGTAAAAAATCATTTTTAATTCACTAAAACCATTTTCCCCAAAATATCTTCTTAATACTCGTAGTAAATCATCGTTAGTACAGTGGGGTGTTGCCCATCTTGTTGATACCAGGTTTTCGTTATAAGCTGGTCAATTTTGTTCAATTCAGGAATGCAGAAATCTGAGATGCATCCTTGATAAGAATCTGCATTGACATTCCGGTTGCAAAATTACGGTCCAATCAAACGACTTGATCTCAATGTTGCTAAAACATGGAGCTGCCGTGCGTGAGCAATCAACTGGTTGAATTTTGAATCTTTTGGTTCTTGTTTAAATACATCCGATGATTTTGTCGTTTTATTTTGCCAGTTAATTTTAAATTTTTCTCATCCAAGAACCAGATTTTTGAGAGGTCGATTTGATAGGGTCTCCATCATTGTTCGTTCAAACTAAAAGTCGTCTATCAGATTCGTGATAAACACTGTCCAGCATAGTATCAGTGACCTCTGAAAATTTATGTCCTTTTCCAGGTCGGTTATGGTTTTTGTGGAATGATTTTAACAAAGTAACGACTTCAATATGAGCTACTTCCAGTCTGGTGCATTATCACAATGGTATTAACCTAACAAAACTTTTTCGTCAGAAAATCTGAGTTATAAAAATAATCTTCAAAGCTCAAGTCTAGACTCACAAAACTCTAGTTTTACTGATAATTATTATATTACAATATTTCGAAAAAGGTCATTTATCCATGTTTATAAAAAAGCATAAGCAGTGACTGGTCATTGATTAGATAATATTTTTGCCAACTTTTCTCTTCAGTTTGGATTTCAATAATGACTGGACAAGAGTTAATAATGATGTAATGTAAATAATTACATTAATAGTACTTTCCAGGAATCTCAGTTTATCATCATAAATCAATGAGACAGTGAAATCGTTGATAAAACCAAGTGAAATGCTGGCAACATCAGAATCCCTTCTCATCCTTTTACTTTCACTTGATCCTTGAATTGAGTCCAATTTGCTCATTATCAATGTATTAATACCTATTGAAACTTACAGGGAGTTATTTTTATCAATCCCTTTTCTTACTCTCACAACGGAAATATAGCATTCATTTCCGACATCTGTTTGATAACTTTCAGTTTAATCATTATTTTTTCTTCATTATCATTCATCTTTTTCTTCTTGTTCCCTGCCTTCGCCATCATACTGAATCCAAACCTTAATAATAATAACAATAATCTTTTTCTCTTTCGATTCACTTTAAACATATCGAATAACAAGCAAAGCCTCAGGGGAACAATTTTCCTTTACTAATATCATTTCTAGGCAACATTATTTTTATCACTGTTTCATGTCCAATTCTGGGCAATATTATTTTCAACTTTCTTATTTTTGCTGCAGCATTCAGCTTTGGTAATGTTAAGCTAAATGTAATAATCAAATTTAATGGTACTCAATGGCGACAGTAACAAAGTTGGAAAACATTGTTTAAATAAATATTGAAAGGTAAAGAAAACAATTTGCTACTTGAGATTAATAAGGTTCACTTCGATCAATGAGCCATTCTGAGCAAATAACAAACTGTTCAACATCAATAAATTGATCGGCATTTCAATAGAGTATAAACATTCCAACACAATCATTGATCAAGTTTACATTTTCAATGAAAAGATGAAATTCCATTTATACAAATATTTCGTTGACTTTTCAATCTCTTCTTGAAAAGCCAATAATACAATATGAAGAAAAAATCAATGCATTATTATTATTAATACAATTGTATGAGATTGAAAGTCTTTTCTTGTAGTTTAATGTTCAATAGAGATGAGTATTTCATAGCATTTTGCATCTTTTTAAATGTTGCTTTCCACACCAAAAGGATTGAGGATAAGAACATCTTTCATGATGCGAATTTAACGTCTTGAGAAACAAGATTTAGAAGTAAAAAACATTGAGCACATTTAGTATGGAAATATAATAGTTCGACAGCAAAAAGCAACAAAAACTTTAAAGTTGGATCAAAAATAATTTGTTAGAAATTTAAAGCACAAAGTGAAACTATTTTAAGTAAATCACTGAGAAATCTAGAGCAGAGAGGAAGACAGGGAGTCAAAACTGTTCGGTTCGGTTGACCCGTTTATTCGTGCATTAATAAAATGATCAGACTACTTAGGAAAGTCGAACTATCTCGATCAAAGGAAAAATGAGAAATGTCAAATTGATGAATACTAATGTATACATATTGTTTCATTTTAACACATTGAGTCGAGGCAATGATTTTGAGTAGCAATAAAGTCGAGAAGTAGTAATAGAAATACACTTTTCGATTATCGAAAAGTATTCACGTATTCAACATTCATGTTGAAACATCGAGAAAACAACTCACTGATAAGGTTTAACAGGTTTCGTTCGTTACGGTTAGTTGAGATTGGTTGTTATATTCAATTTGCCGCTATGTCTTTAGAAAAGCAACGAAAAATTTCGAATAAGAAAATGAAAATTGCTCAACTTTCTCAGAATTCTTTCGATTCCAACTACTTTCTTCATCTTGATCTCTTCATTACTGAAAAGACATTTTCACAATATAAATATTACATAATACATAATCTCTCTAAACATGAATGTTATTGCTTTTTGAACTTTTCTTTCTAATCTTTCTTCTCTTCTAATCTGAACATTTCTCCAATCCGTCAAGTCTAGTTTTACAAAAGCTATTATTGTTAATTTTGGCAGCAACAATCAGCCTAATCAATTGTCAGCTAATGATCACGATTGTCAACCAGATTTATTTCTGGTTGAAACAAGGTTGAGTTTGAGTTGAGATAAAAAAACAATTTTTATTGGATTAGATCAACATTTTCCTATTTTTTTACCTTCAACATAAAGACAGTTGTAAAGGGCTATTATTATCATCAGTTTGTTGATGTTTAATACCAATTGATTAAGGCTTACACTTTTACATCTTCATTGGTCACTGTTGACAAAAGCAGAATGAACAGTTGAAGGAATAATCAAAGGAAGAATCATGAAAAAGACAGAAGAAACGATTTGAAAAACTAAATTTGAGGTCACATTTAATGTCAATCAGAAAAGTAATTACAAGTTAATTGTCAAAATAAATAATAATTGAAGCGCCATTTGAAACATTGAAATAAACTTAAAACGTCACCATCTAATTAAATAACATATCAATCAAAATGCTTTTGTTTTAAACTGAAAAAGAATACATTTTAAGGGAAAAAACTGCAACAATGAAATGATTTATCGTGATTGTTCCATGTCAAGTAATCCTTGAAGCAACTTTAAAAATTCAAGTAATTCCAAGTTTAAACTTTTCGATCATTGAATAAGTCACTTCAACCGAATGTTTCTGAAAGCTTTGTAAATATGAAAAGCAAAATAATGAACATTTGTTCGAACCAAAAGTTCGTAATTTAATTTTCCAACCTTCATCTTGCCTTCGATTTCATTTTCAGTGAAAGAAGCGAAAAATTCTTAAGCTTATTGAACTTTTCAACAATGGTCATTGAATTTGGTCAGTTTCATGTTCATTTGTTCAGAGTTTGATTAGATGAAAGTCGAGGCGATGAAGATGCAATCATAATGAGGACAAGATGAGATGTTTCATCATCTTCAAATGAGGAAATAAATGAGCAAAAGTTTCGTTCGAAGTTCGTTTTTTACTCGAAAAGAAACCTTGCAAGAAAACTTGAAAGTTCTTGACAGTTTTCTTCATTTCTTTCTCTTTGACTTCTTTGTCGTCATCATTATCATTATCATTCTTATCCTTTATCAAGGTGATGAAAAGTTCTTATTCTATTATGAAAGGTGAACGTTTTTGTTCCGAAAAATAAAGTTAATCAAAGTCTTTTTTCTGCCTCTAAATCAATATCCAAACTCGTCAGATTACTTGGAATCTGGAAAAGTTGAGAATTCGAGTTTTGTTTTTGCTTTTTGAGTAAATTTTTGAGAAAACATTTTCATTCTTTAATGACAATGAAAAGTTATTGACATTTTTGTGAAGAGAATAAAAAAAGTTAGAAAAATTCAAATGGAATTTTTTGTCTTCTTCAAAAGATAGATGAACATAATGATGATGATAATGATGTTTTTTCACCTTATTTCAATGATGCTTTGATTTGCAAACTTTTGTTGTGATAATTTTTCATTTTTTGTACGCCAACAATATGAGAATTGTTGACGTTTATTTTCATGTTATTTGTAAGCATTTGTAGGCGTTTGATGAATTTGGATACAGAATTTAAAGTTTGAGAAGGAAAAAGCGGTTCAACTTTTCTCTATTCAATTTTTCTTCTTCACCTCAAGTTGAACATTTTTGACTTATTCAATTGATAGATAGCGAACGGAAGTTCATTTAAATTTTAATTTAGCTCAAAATTGCAACGAAACTGTTTTTGATTGTAAAGAATCAATCAAGTTTGTTTCATTTTTCGCTCACTTCAATGAACTTTCATTTCAATCAAAAATACCTTTCCATTCTTGACTCTTGATAATTATTCAAGAATATAAATTCAATTTTTGTTACCTTTTCGAGTTTAAGAATATTTCAAATTTTTCCATCATTTCGTCGAAAAGAATAGCTTTATCATGCTGATCACACCTACGCTAACAATTATACAGCATTTACTCTTTTCGTTACTTCGATCTCTTTCATCTCTGCAAAATCATTTTCAAGCGTGTTGTGACTATTGGCTCACAAGTCGACCACTCTCAGAAGCTTCTCGACACTTCCAAATACACTTAAGTAAACGCGTTTGAGTGATAAGGTTGAAGGTTTCACAGTCGCAATATTGGCAGCTGATATTTTTCTAGCGACTTCAATGACCAATAGCGACTCAGAATTGTAGATACCAGAGTATTTCAAGGAATCGAGGAAACCAGTTTTAATCGACTAAACCTAAAGGAAACTCATCGCAATAAATATTAATGAAGCAACTAACCGCTATCCGAACATAGTTGGCTATCACAATGGCTTGGCACTCAAGAACACGGATGAAGTAGACTGGACTTTAACACAAATAGAAACTCTACTGAATTTTACTGGAACTCACTTTATCATAATTAATTGGAACATTGAAGGAATAGAAATATTTGCACAAATTATCATGAAACGTGTAGAGCTGTGTAGAGGTCAATAAGCATTACAAAATAAGAAAAACGTGGAAAAATGAAAAAAATGAAAATGAAAGGTTTGGCAACCTGGTTGCTAAGTTAATCTGGCGCTTGCTTTGAATAACACAAGTGTGTTTTTAAAGAGTGCACATCGATTAACATTGAATGATCGATTTCATTTAAAAATGTTTCTTCCAAGTTCTTGAGTTGATCTGTTTTGGAAACTTGAAATTGATTGTGAAAAACAATTTTGTTGAGAAAGAAAAATGAACATCTAAAATTATTTGAAACTCTGTCAGTCTGAGCCTTGAAAAACAATTGGCGTTTCTAAATTTTCATTTAACGGTCCATCAATTCTGGGAAAAGTGCAAGTAAAAGTGTACTTTTTTAATGTAATACAACAACTGTTACCGTCAGATTGAACGAGCAAAGAAGAAAAGAGAAAAAAAGGAAATATCTTTTTCCATTGAATAATGGATAAAAATGATTATAAACTCGTTTTCACCCAAACAATATTATAATAATGAATCCATTTGTTTGCTCTTTCCTGTTATCAAATTTTGTTATCAGAATTTTTATTCATCTTCGTCACACTTTTTTTTACTCAGTCAATTTCCTGTCTGTGGTTTGCTTGATTTCAACTGATGATTCCAGGCAAACAAAAACAATCAACCATCGCCTTCCATCAAGACTAAAGACAAAGCGAAAAGGAGAAGAAAAAAAGTTCTAAAAATAACTGAAACAAAAGAAGGAAAAGTCTTTATCCTTTTGTAACATTATCGAGACAAACAAAGAATCGAATATAAAAGAGAGAAAACGGTTTAAAATCTCGTAAACATTCAAGTTTATCCGCTTCTTCAAATCCCTTCAAAATCATTCAGAGTTTACCGTTAATATTGAATCATGAACAATGAGATTACATTTTTTTAGTGTTGAAACTTTCCATTTAATGGTTAATCATTTATGCAATGTAAACATTTTACTTGTGAGTTGAATGAAACTATTTAAATATTAGGTAACGATTTAACATATCGATTGCTTTAACTTTTTGTCAACCTTTCAAAGAATGTCATTGTCTTGTTAATGCCTTTTGTTAATCGCAAATGGATCAAGCGATCTAAACACATCTTCCAGTCTTCTCAATATTGATACTTTGAAGCATTATCTTCAATCCACAGGTTCAACGAAACCTCGAACTTTAAACTAAACTATTAAAATCGATATTCGAAATTTAATTAAGACAAGCTACTAAATTTCAACGAAAAAGTTCTCGCTGAAGATGACATTAGAATAACACTTTGCTTTATTTAGTTACACTTAATGCTAGTCAAGAAGTTTGCTCTTCAAGAGACCATCTCGGGTTCAAGTCCGTTCTGGAATCTTGAAGATCTTCAGGAGTGTAATGTTTACTTGATTGAAGATTCTAACCTAAGTGGACAGTTCTGCAATGTAGACAGAGGTGGAGACGAAGGAATGCTGTAGTTGGTTCGATCGTAGCTACCATCACATTTCAAAGTTGAAGCTGACTCGAGTTAATGGGGGATTCAAGACTTGTCAGCAAACTTCATAGATCAGGTTTGAAAGGTAACAAGGAGTTGATTGGAAGGATAAGTGATATTGGGTTGAGTCGACTTGTAGCCATTCAACCGAAAGTGTTACCTCGTAAGCAAGTTTGTAGCCAAGGTTTGCTAAGTGCTTTGCAAACCTTGAAACTGCAAGTCGATTTAGGCTCAGGTTTGATTCGTTATCTGAATTAAGAAACATTGAACGGTTTTTGCTCTTTGTGGCTGTAATCGACAATTCATTGAAGAGTTCAAAAGTCGAGGACAATTGAATCAAAATGTGTCTCTTTAATGCTTTATTGAATTATATTTCGTGAACATCATGATAAGTTGAACAACTAATTTTTGCCCTTTTCTTCGTCATTTTTTCTTCTCCTGCTCATCTCACGTACAATACGATAGTCATCATGGAATGAGAAAAGCAAAGAGAAAATGATAACATGATTAGAGGTTAATGAAACTGTAAAACCGCCATTTAACTTGGGAATGAAAATCATTTTCCAAATAAAACACAAAACTTCTTGAGTGTAACCTAGTTATCAAAGGTATTAATAATTTTAATGATTTCAGTTTCGCTTCCAAGTGCAATGTAAAATGGATGAAATAAGTTTGAATTAAAAAACTATTTCAACCAACTAAACACGTTTCAGCTTTAAATGAATTCACCAAGTTCAAGAGTTTGTATAAATTCATTCCAAGTAAACTGTCTATTCTCAAGTAAAACAAGTGGACAAAGCGTTGACTTATTCATAGCAACAACTTCAACTGGCAGTTAACATCAATTTACCCTTCCACAAAAGTTAAGCCAATAATTCATCACCGAACCAAAGAAATAAAAGTATCTCAGATTCAGTTTCAACATATTCAAATGAAACACAAACAAGTAACCAAACATTTCTCAATTTACTCATCGTGATTAAATTAGCACACGAAATTTAATTTCCTCAATTAGCCCGAAGCCAAGTTCAATGTTAGAACAAGAATTCAAAGTCATTATTGGTTCTCTTGAAACTACTTTCAGAATTGACTTTCCTTTCATTTGGCTTTTCATTTTCTTGGCGAGTTTCGTTCATTCGATCAATCGACAGTTGCGATTAAATTGTTGGATAAATGAATGTCAATTTTGTTCGGTTAATGGACTTTTAAAGTGAATTGCTCGATTCGCCTTTTCATGGTTTTATTGAATCAGAAAATTGAAATTAACGTTTGATGTTGGATAACAATTGATTTGTCATTCAATAGTTTGACGAGTCTAGAGATGAAATTGGCTTATAAAGGAATGAATGAAAGTCATTGTTTTAAGCAATTGTTGAGACAAAAGTTGAATGATTTTTATAAAAGTTGACAGATTAAATTAATGGTGACAAAGGGAGGAGAAGATGAAAATGGTAAAGGCGAAGGTGAACATTATGATGAAAAATTTTGAGACTGACAGAGAACATGGAACTGAATTTGAGTGTTCATTTGATTGAAATGGTTGCATTTCAAAAGTAAAATGTATAAACAATTGTTCACTGAAAGGGAAGAAAAGTTTACCTGAAACAGAAAAAAAAGATTAATATTATAACGTTGGATGAAATGGCAGGAGCGAACAGAAGGTTCAAGATAAGAATGGAGGAACAAACAAAGTCTCAACATTTCAAACGTTAATTTCATGTTTTGTTGTCTCTTGTGAGGCAGACAAAATTCGAGGTTCAACATTTGTCAAGAATGGAAATCGATTCTCTGATTGTTACTTGTCAAAATGATTCAACTCATGTACATAATTAGAGATTGGAAAATGATTGAATTAGAGTTTACCTGAAAACAAATTGCTTGAAATGTCACTCTAAATGTGTGAAACTCGATTCGTCTGTAAAATCAATTTCCAAATGTTTAGCATTTCGAAACTTGATTTAGAAGAATCGAAAATCTTTTGATCTCAAAAAGTTTCGAATCAGATTTCAACTCGAAAGCTTATTAAATTTTATTGCTTGAATCAGGTCAAGTCATATGGTTTGTTGATTCAATTGTTGGATCATTCAAGTCTAGTCTGGTTGAACAATTCAATTGAATTTTGAGAAGCTCTCTTGTCCTTTGTTTTCGGTGTAAAAATAGGTTGATTAGGCTGGTCGAGTCTAATTCAAATTGATCGTTTTCTTCGTCATTTAACTCTTTCCGCGAAATTTGTATGTTATTAGTAGCTCTTTAAGGTTAAGACAAATAATGGTTGATCTGTTTGCAGTTTACCTCTTCAAGTTAACGGACCACAGAAAAGGGCAATTGATAGTTGGTTGGAAAAGACATTTACTCAGCATTAATGAACAATTTGCAAAATTATACAAATGGAAAAGTCAATGAGTGCATTGTATTTACTTTAATTTCTGTTGAAATGAAAATATCCATTAAAATCACTTTGTCTCCTCTGAATGCCTAATATGATAAATTAAACTGCACTTTCAACCTCTCTAATGACTATTCAGAGTAAATTTAAATTTTAAATCAGCACATTTTGGGGATAAAGCGTTCTTTTCACTAGACAAAATGCATTGTAACCAAATTGTAGTTTAATTTATTTCATTCCTGGTTGCTAACAAAATAAACTTTAGATACTTTACTGTCCAACAGACTAGATAGATTTCAATTCATGCAACAATTTACAGCTCATTAGCATTATCGAGCCTTGATTTACCACAAACTACAGACGAGTGGTTAGAGTCTCGGTCACATTGCATTATCATTGATCGAATCCCTTTCTTGGAATCGTCTCTTTGACTGTTTGAATGGTTGCAGGTCAAAGTAAACTCATTATATTTCGTTCAATTTTAAACTTTCAAGATAAGCGTTTTGATATTTGACATTTCACTATTGTACTTGAAGGTACTTTGTCAATATGACAGATGAGGTTATTGAATAATTATTTTCAGTCTTTATCTTAGATCCTCATTGTCAGTTTTATTAACAGATAAAGATACATTGTTAACATTGGTTGAGTCCATGACAGAATTGATTGAATACCTTCAACAGAAAATTGTTAAATGTTTCATATGAATTTCAATTTTTCGATAACAAAATTATAATAGCAACAAAAATAGACTTCAATAAGCAATATGAAATCGTTGCATCAATTTGAGATGCGATTCGTCTACTTTTCGTTGACATTATTTCATTCAATGGATGATTCATCACTAGAAGAAAAGGGAACTGAAAAAACATGATCACATCATTACAATATTTTGGAATTAAATTCTTCTTTCAATTTGTTTCTTTTTCCACTTTCATTATTCTACTCTTCAGTCTCGACATTGGAATTCAGCCAATCAATCAAAACAAACGAGTATCGAGATTATCAGCTTCATTGAGTTTCTTTGAAATTTTACATGAACGTCCAAAATGCACACAGAACTAATCACCTGAAAAGCTGAAAATGAATTTCCGTAAAACTTGAATTCTTTTGATAAAAAAACTCCAACAGAATATTCAAAATTCAAAACTCGAAAGGTTGCACCTGAGAATCAAGGTGATCAGATCAAGTTGTAACTCAACATGAAAAGGTGAAATGAGAAAAGCCAACACTAAAATGGAAAAATTTTATTCATCATTTTTCCATCTTGCATGATTAGCATCTGATTCCCTTGAAACCGCAATGAACGCTCAACCTTTACACTTCAGTTGAACTCGAAAGTAAAGTTTCTTGAAAACGTTAGATAACAAAATTCATTATCAATACAAAAAGATTTTCCTGATCTTCAGAATTCAATTTTCGATTTTGCATAATGAGATGAAATGTTTCCTCTGATAAATTTTTCATGTGCAACATGATTGGATCCATTGAGCTGATTATGAAAACTTGAAAATCTGTCGAAATTGTGATTCTCATGACGAAGTGAAACGAATATTTTGAACCATAAAAAATGCATAAAAACCATTCTTCTGTTAACAGAACTCGGTTGATCATAAACTGAGTTTTATTATTACTTTTTCATGACTTTTGATTTAGAGATTTAATTTCAGTTTTAAAAACTCTTGAAACACAAAACCCTATAAAACTGAGAAACGAAAATTCAGTGAAAAAAACATAAATCGTTAGAAATTTTTTTCTCCATGTAAAAGTAATGTTCCAGACTTTTAATTGATTCATTTCACATGATTGAAATTCCTGATGGAATTTAGGTGAAACCATCGCAAAAGTTTCATTAATCAACATGATTAATTCATTGTGAATAAAATGGTAAACAAAGAGCCACAAAATTTACCTTTTATCTGTCGAATTGAACTGACACTACAAGTGAAAATTTACTGTAAACATAGTTATAATATTGATTAAAATTCCCTCCCTGATCATTGAGAGTAAAAAGTTCTTCAGCAAATATTCATTTTACCATGTTATTCTGAAGTACATTTTGCTCAACCAATAACAAAAAGCAAAATATTAATGATAATAATAAAAGTAAAAAATCGAAACCAAAATTTTCTTTTTCTTGCAACCTTTTTCACTCCCAGTTTGCCTTCCCTGGTTGACTTCAATCTCTTGAAAGTAACAGAAAAAAGTAAAGGAATTGAGAGAAAAAAGGAAAATGTTCTATTTTTGTATTTTGGTGAATATAAAGTTGTGTGATTCAATGCAGGGAAGGACATTGACTTGTATGACAAAGTTTCAATGAGCATGAAATGTTAATCCGAGTCTACGTGTAGCTCTTTAATTATCATCATTGTCATGTTTCCAGTTTCCTTGTTTACACACTTTTCTCACTGTTTTTATCGTATCCATTGAGAGATGACAAAACAACTGAAAACAATATTCAATCCATAAAGTTATTTAAACAATGTGAATCAAAGTAAATTTAGAGCCAGTTGGGTGAAATATGAAGCTCAATGAATTTAGTGTTTGCTCAATAAAACAAATGAATATCAGGCAAACAGGGAAAGTAACTTTAGTTCAGTTGCATCTTTTTCTTCAACTTTTCTTCTCTTTTCTTTTCTTCTTTTCAAAGGCTTTTACCAGGCAACATGAACATAAAACATGGACAAACAGAACAATATTTAACTCTATCTGTTTACCTTTCAAGATGGCATATGATTTTATCTGGTGTTTCATTCGGCAAAAACCAGGTTACAGGGGAATATTTTATTCACTTTGTTTCCATTGAAATCATTACTTTTTATTACATGAATATCTTTCAATAATCTGTGTTCCATTAACTATTGTTTCAACATTTTTTCATGACCCAATGCTCAAAGTTGTGTAATAACTTCAAACAACTTTTCTGATGAGCTTAAAATTCAGTGTCATTCAGTTTGATTGGATTATATCTTTTGTAACGAAATTTCCAACAATTTCTACTTCTATTTGAAATTATGTAACAATTTACTCTGAATATACTCGATCTATTATTAATGATTGAAGGAGCTCAAACCTTTGAATTGTTAATTTCACGAAAACTCTTGAGAGAAGTTCGAGTTCTTTTATGCTTTTTTTTCTTCGCAAAACTCATCGAAGTTGAAGCTCGTTCGATTTGAAGGAAAATTTAACGATTCAATGATGAGAAAATTGTCTTTGATTGATTCAGAGATGTGATCATTTCGTACAAGAATTGTGTACAAAAAGATGACTTTTCTGTTTACGTCTTTTACCTTGTTTATTGTTTCAATTTTGAAAGTAAAACTAATCGTAAAGGAAATCTTTAGTCATTCCTTGAATCAACCTCACTGTATGAACTGTTACAGAACTCAACTGTTTTCATGGAAGTGATAACTGATTTTATCCTAATAAACGTTGCAGCCTTCAAGATGCCTTTAAAGGTTGTTTCAAACTTCAACAGGAACAACATTATTTGTAGCACTATAGCATTATTGCCATTATTTTCACATTTCACTCAACAAATTAAATCCATTTAAATAGTTAAAAGTTAATGGCTTTTAATGGTTGTTGATGAAAATTCATTAAGAAAAGTGTTCAACTCGAGTCAACCTTTCCATGTTTCCCTTTTACTCCATTATCAACCGATAATCAAACTGTTTACGTTTCACTTTGCCCTTGATTCTGTAGCCATTGAAATGAATTCGAAAAAAGAGTTTAATCTTTCCTTTCAAGTCAATTCGTTTATTCAATTAAATGATTATCGTGGCTAATTATTGAATTGAAATCTAAATGATCCATGAGAAACAAGAATGCAAATGAAAACATCTTAATTTTTTCTCTTTTCTCTTGATTGCAACGATTCTGCAGAAACAGCACTCATTACTGAAACAGTTGAATGAAGTTGCAAATTGTTCTGTAAACTTTCAGGCTAAATATTGTTGAATAGTTCAAAAGTTCAATTGATAGAAATTTATTTCTCTTTAGTCTTGTTCTGGGAAACATTGAATAGCAAATTTTCAATGAATTTCAGAATCAGGCTGATGATAAATATTGAAAGTTTACAGTTTTACAGCATTATTATTGATGATATTGAATGCAAAGTTTGTGATTCATTTATTATTCAAAGTGGAATTGCTGAAGACAAATTTAAACATCAACATTGATCTGTTGAGGCGTTTCATTGTTTTTCATCATGAATGTCTTGGAGGACATTATTGTTGGAAGGAAAAAGAAGTTTATTTGTTTCAATAAAACTGAGCCAACTGTTTGAGTTGATTGGCTTATTTTAGCTGTGAAATGAAAAAGTGTTGAGTAAATATTGAGAAATGTTAAATGCTACAGAAAACTGAATGGAAATGCGGAAATTGCCCAGAGCATAGAAAATTATGTTTACCAAGTTTATGCAAATATAATGGAAACACTGCTTTGCAAATGTACATATTAAGATACATAGTTTTGAATTATGTTAAGAACGAGTTGCATGTCTCTAATTGTGAATAATTAATGTTCAAATGAACAATAAATGTGTAAAAAAGTGGCTTATCATTCATTAATATAGCAAATGATTGAAGAAACATTCAAATTTATTCCATTCTCTCGGGCATCCAATTTATGTTTCTTGATTGTTCAAACACTGTTTCAGGTCGAATTTGAGTTTAACGATATCTAATGAAACCTAGCAATTGTGAAAATCTATGAAAGAATCTGTCAGTTTTACTTGATTAACCTCAAAATAAACAGGAACTATCGTTGCAATATGATCAAGAGACGGACAGTCGACTTTAATTTTATAAATAATTTGCTATTCATCAATGAATCGACAGATAAAAGCATTTCTCAAAGATTTTGAGCGGTTCATTAGCTTAGATTCCTTCCTCAGTTTCGCTCTTACAGCCATTTTGGATATCTGGTTCACTCTAAGGCTGTTTCGCTAAACCTAAACCTTACATTGAAACAACCAGCTAATAAGCCAATCTATCTTAAATAACACGAAATCATTCAGTAAAGGGTTTCGTTTCTGTGGGGATTCATCTTGCAGTATGCAGAAATTATGTAAAATAGAGATTCTTTTAAAGTAGTGGATTATTCGAGTCGACTTTTTACAGTAAGATCTGAGTCGCGCAAACCATTGCCATTAGTCTACAGTTAATGTCTAAGTGAGACTGAAAGTGACTCTAGCACTCGGAATTGCGATCAATCCAAAAGATATTGATCAGTATGCATTAAAAGACAATTGTTGAGTCTCCGATTTGATCAAGATATATTTACCAAAGTTGCATTTCGCAAAATGTTATTTTTATCAATTTCAACGATATTCCAGAAGCTCATGTTAAAGTGGCAAAGAGTTTTCTAAACGTCACTTTCCAACAGATAACATGAAAGTATTAATAATAACATTTAACACGTCGAGTACATTTAGTCTTGACTGCAGGCTATCCAAGCGTTATCACTATTTATCTTTTCATTTTTACCTTCCAATACATTCAATGATAAACTTTTGCTTCTTTAAAAACGTTTTGAAAGGTTAAATTTGACCCAAAGGCTATTATTTCATTGGTAAAATGAGTGTTGAATTTACAATTGAACAATCACAAAATGAATCACAAGTTAGACCAGATTTCATCAATCATGGTAGCAAAAGATCGAAGAGAGAGAAGAAGAAAAAGTAAATCAAATCGAAAGAAGGACATGTCCATTTGATTATTTCAACCAAGCACTCGACATGTAATACGATAAAAACATTTACCTTGGAATTTCATAATTTGACAGAAAAAAGTTCAACATTTTTTGCTGGAGAAAAAATTGATGAAAAACTTCATTTTCCACTCGACTTTTCCTCTGAAATTAACCATTTTTTGCATCGTTATTAACGATTGAAACTATTTTCTGAAATTGATTTCTCATTGCATTGTCAAAGATGGAAAGGTATTACAATGAGAAATGTTATTAACTTTAAGGTCAACTTTTAATCATGAAATAGGATAATAATTATTGCGATGTTTCATGTGATAATAACAAATGTCAGTGAGAAATGGAATGAGATAAAGAGTTGGAAAAGACAAACAATCATTGGGAACAATAATGTTCATTGAAATATATCATCATTATAAGTCATGATACTTTCTTCTTTCCTCAACATTGAACATTATTGTTGCTCATTTCATTCACTTTCTTTTCATGGCCGCTCAGTTTCTTTCAAGTTTTTACCTTTTCTTTTTCTTCTTCTTTGGCTCAGTTATCAAGAGTCACAATTTTACTCTTACCTTGATTCACGTTGTTGCTGAAGAAGATGAGAAGGAAAGAAAGGAAGAATGCTGGAAATAAGATGAATCAAGAAGAGGAAGTAAAACTGTTTCTCGTGCAGTGAGAAAATCAATAAAATCGATTTCCTTGATTATTCTGAAAGTGTCTGTTTTTGTAGCATTTTGTCTGAGTACTTGTTCCGTTTTCTGAGGTTTCCAATGGAAAGTTAAGAAACAACTGAATTTTTGTAACTAATAAGGTATTCAAGGTATTGGAGTGAAACTCTTTTTCTTATTTTGTTTGCTCGATTCTTTCAACAGAACAAAAAATTGAATCAATTCTTTTCGCATTATAATCAGTTTCCAGATGAATCCCACAAGATTAAATCGAGGTAAACATTGCAATTGTTGTTTGCCAACGAAAACTAATTAAACAACTCTATTAATTATTGTGGCTGCTTTTAAATAAGCTCATTTTCAAATTCCATCTTACATGAAATAGAAAAAGAAAATAATTTAATCTTCAATTTTGCAAATTAAATATTTTAAACAGTTTTCTCAACCAAATTGAATAAACTTTCTCGAAATTGTGTCAACTTTCCAACAAAGTTCATTGGAAACGCAAACTTTTGTTATTCAATTATTTCCAAAGTTGAGCAAACAGATTAAGTTGGACAAATTTCTCATTAAAATCTTTTTCTTTGAAATTAAATTCGCTTCCAGACGAAATCGTTGCAATAGCAAATAATTTCGAGTCAATGAACGTTTCGAAATTTGAACTTACACAAAATACGAAAACTGGTTAAAATCATTTCGATTCTTCGAATGAAACTTTTCATTTGCAAGAGTTGAGTTCACAGCTAAAGACTTTATGATCAGCAAATGATAGACACGAATAGTTATCATGGAATATCTCTTTGTACCTCAGCTGAGAAACCTTTTGTACTATTGATACACTTTCCAGGCTTGTTATTTCATTGCTTTCCATTGGCTGTGTTACTCTTGATTAACCTTAATTATTGCTATCAACTTGGTGAAGACAGTTTGGAAATAATTAGAGGAATCGTCGGTTCTCAGAAGTTATCAACCTTAACGTCATTATTTCAAGGGATTGATTAATAAGCTTTATTATCTTTCGTTTTTTATCACATTTTTAGGTTTTCCCATTTCCAAGGTAATCAAGATTGATGAAAGTTTGTTCATTTGTCAGAATTTATCAGCTTGTTTGTTATCCTGTTATTTATTAGAAGCGAATAAGCGATGTCTGTTATGTTATTGTTAAGAGAAACCTATTTTTTGCTATTCCAATTCTGATGGTTACTCTGATGAATAAAGATACAGTTGAGGAAAAGAAAAGAAAGTGTTAACAGAATTGTTCAGGTTATCGACTTTTGACTTGCAGTTTCAAGTTAAAGATAATGATAATGATAGAGTAAAGGGTTATGTTAATGGCTTTGGAATGATAATAGCTTCAACTCCCAGAACGAATCAGCATCTTTATCTTTTCTCTCTCTTCCTCAATTCTGACCAACAACATGGTCTCACCATCCATTATTGGGTAAGATCGTAAAGAATCACCTTTCGACTCTTCTTCTTCTTCCCTCTCAACTGTCAAACCAACTTCTCAAAGGATTTCAATTAATCTATTAGATAATCATTGGAAACGTTTTTCACCTTTCGTCAAGTTGATCGATACAATAATGTAAGATAAATATCTAATACAAGTGGTCATCTAATAAGATTGAGAAGCATTGAGAACACAATTAATCAATTGCCATTAATTATCGTTCCAAATGCTTTCAATTGCCACATTCACAAATTACATTTATGCATCAATTTGCGGTTCAATCAACCAAGTTGATCGCCAATTAACCGTTCAAATAGTCGACTTACAGTTTCGACTTGAAATCTTTTCTCGGAATTTCATTCAATCTCTCGACGATCAATTAACTATGAATTTACATGCACTTTAGACTGTCCATTGGTATTCAACAATGCTGAAGAGTCAACGAGAAAATGTTTCTTTCTATTTGCATTGGCATTGTTTTCATCTGTAAATGTATTTGAAATAATATCATGAATGTGATTCCAAATTAGTTGCAGGGTCAACTCATTGTTGACTTTGCTTTTCACTTGAAATCTGTTGCAAGTTGAGAATTGAATGTTGAATGTTTTAATAGTTATTCGAGCACAATTAGCATCTATTTTAAGCTTGTTTATTCAGTCGTCTGTAGACATGAAAACGCTAGAATAACAATGACATTGAAAATAGATTATCATGACGAGAAAATCAAATGCAACATTCTGAGCAAATTATTATTCTTACTGGTTCAGATTATTATTATATTATTGTCGCCTTATATTATTAGTAAAAGTATTTCAAGTGCTGCTACTTGTAAGCATCCATTTGCAAATACTTTTTGCTCTGCTTTACCTGTGACAGATAATGGAATATTGAACAACGCAGTACAAATTACATAATAAACAAGTTACATTCGAGCCAACAGAAAAAAGGACAAATACTCGAAACAAGACTTCGTTCGAAGAAGCAAAAAGAAGAGGTTAACTTGAAACAAAATATCGTATTATGCATATAATATCACCATTCAACTTATATTGACTAGTTTCCAGTTCGTGGAACCAAATAAATATCAAATTTGAGTTCAAGCTTTTCTCGGGTAACTCATGATATTGCAAGTGCTTCAATCATTTCGCCAACTTAATAAGATGAACATTCCGCTTCAAAATAGAAGGCTAACAAGTTTTTCGCTAAACTAATAATGTAAATGAAATTGAAGGCAACATCAATTGCAACTGAAGATTTAAGGAACTATCGAGTTTCTTTTCAACAGATTGCCTGAGGATGTTAAAATGAATTGTCTTTTGGAAAATTATTCAAGCTGTTTTGTACTTTTTATATTAATGCCAGTCAGAAATTCAGAAGCATAAAGAAATTTGTTTGAAAATATTTATAAATGTTTGTAAAGTTATTTCAATTGAACAACTAATTTAGCCAATTTTTCTCATGGAATATTGTTATTTATAAATTAAAAAATCTAAATTTACAGAATTTCGAATCAAAAGGATGAACATTCAAACATGTTTTAAACATTTGCAAAGTTACTTTTGTTGAATTTTCCATCTGAAAGTCTGTACAGTTTTAATTCACCCAAATGAGATTGAATTGTTTTGAGCATTGATTACATTGAGTCCATCTTCTAGAAGATCTTTTAAAAGGTTTGGAAGAAAATTGAAGCCAAAATTAATCATTTTACCTCAGCCGATCACTTTAACTTTGGATCGAAGTTGAAAAAGTTTGAAAAGTTAAACTCTGATCACCAGTTCTGACCAACACTAATAAACTGTGAAAATGTTTCATTAAATCGGATGAAATTGTAAGTCGGAATTAAATGAATTGCATGTAAAATTGGTATTAATTGGAAATAAATCTTTACCGGATTAAAGGAAAATAAGTATTTATATAATTGAATGAGGAATGAAGGAAAAGAAGCAAATTCATTTATTGACTGGAACAGATAAATTGTTCAACTTATTTTCAGTGAAAGTTGGACGAGCAAATAAAACAGAAGCAAAGTAAATAATATGAAGGGAAGCGAAAAGTAATTTGAATCATGTTAATAATCATCCATTATAACCAATCCCAATGACCAAAGGGATTTTCCTGGGTTTCTCATTCAATTGAAATGTCTTGAAACCCGTTGAATGGCTAAACAAAAGTTGTCATTAATTGAACTCTTGAGGTAAATAAATTCCAAATAAGATGAACCAAAAAACGAACCTTTTCTCTTCTCTTTTTCTCTTTAATCAATTATAATTTCAGGTGAAAATAAAGGTGAACAAAAGTATCAAATGAACATGGAAAAAGATTTTAATAATGATTTGTGTAAATGAAAATGTTTACCAATCAACTGTGAATGAATAATGCAAAGGAAAAGGTTGATGAAACTCGAATTAGCAAAGTTGGAAAACAATTGCAAATCATTAGCTAATTGTGATTTATTAATTTCATTTTTTCGTATTTCCATTCTTCTTCTCATTTCAAAGTTAAATTGCTCGGTTTGAGTAAATTGAGTTTTTAAATTACTCTCAACTTTACCATTTAATTTGGAAAAAAGTTCACGATCTTTTTTCTTCTTTACTCATTTTACTCTTTACTGTTTACCTGGTTAATATGATTTGATTGATTAAATTGGTTCAACTTTGTAAAGTTCATTTCCAATTAATTTCACAATTTATTTGAAACAAAGTTTCATCATAATGTATAACATAATAATTTGAGTAGTTTAACAAGATGAAAAGTAATCAGTAAACATCGCTTCTTTTAACCTTGTTTGCTGCTCATTAAATTACTTTAATGTTGAAAATTGTTTTTCATTGATTCAAATTAAATGGTAAACAAAGACGCTTTAAATTGGTTGAAATTAATTTACATTAAACCTTTTGGTTTTTTCAATGGTTTCAAGCAACAAAAGTTTGCTCAGTTAACTGTTAACTTCAAGCTGTTTCCAATTTTACCATTTTTGCTGTTCACTCAACATGAATAAACCCTGAAATCAATAAGATTTGTTGCAACCAAATTCAGTTACTTTGTATTATTAGGAATCTTTAATCATTTCAAAAATAATATCTCAAGACTTTCAATCTACTGAAAAACTCTTTATTCAAATAAAGAGATCACAATAAAGGACACTTTACTGAATACATTTACTGTTCGAAGAAAATTTTAAAAAAGTTATTCTTATTAACCAACTTATTCTCATCACTCCATTGGCTTGTTGAACTTAGGTAGAAACTTCGATCGAAGTGTCATTTCTGTTGATTAAACGCGTTGTGACTTCAAGAGAAGGTTGCAGTTCGAAAGATCGTCTGCGGCTTGAATTTGTTCTGAAATACAGTTCGATGCTCAAAGCTACGAAGATAAAAGACTTTTAACTGACTTGCAACTTGCGATAAACTCAACAATATTGTTGTAAGGATCGAAAGAAAAGTCCAGGTTAACTTGTTTATTCAGTGTTAAGTGAAGATAACTCGAGATTTCAGTTTTTTTTGCAGAATTCGTTAAAATCTTTTCTTGGTGAAATCTCGACTATTGAATATTTACTTTCTGTTTCATAATTAAATTTTGAATAAGAAAAATATTCTGTTGAATTGAATTTCTGGGAGGAAAAATTTCTACGATTTCATTTAGAAATGTACAAATCAATATAATGTTTACCTAACATTGAATGTCAATTTACACAACACTTTGCAATTCAATTAACCCTTTATCAAGCAAAGATCATTTTGTTAAAAACAAAATGCATTTCGAGAAAACATAAAATGTTGTCAAAAAAGACTAAACTTGCAAAAATAATTTCCTACTTAATACCTTAATCACAATTGAGAGTGAAAATTGACTTTTTTCAAGTTTATTCAAGTTTATTGGAGTTGATGAAACTCTTCATGGATACTCAGTTGACAAGATAACCAGTTAATCTCAAGACTGAGCCAGCTGAAGGTCAATGAAACCTTTTTCTTCGACGAAAAAATAATTCAATGTTAAAACTATTCTAACATCATTTTTGTATGAAAATAATGAATGCATTATAAAGTATAATTACAAAATGAACTGAAATGCTGATTGAAAATTTATCATCTAATAATGATATTTATTTCGTCAATTTTTTCGCCATTTTTTATTTTTCGATTTTCTAACGAGTCAACAAGAAATATTTACATTTTACTCTAATTTATCAGAGAAGGTTGTGAACAATGAATCCTGAAGAGATGATGATGTGAGAGAAAAGTTCATCTGTGATTCCATTCATTTTGATTAATGTAATGTTGATCTCTTTTTTGCTCTCATTTTTCAAATTTCATTGCTCATTTGAATAAATTGATTTTCAAATTTTGACATTTTTGCACTTTATTTCGTTGAACGTCAAATAAGATTTGAGCTTATTGAAACTGACAAAGGGAGTGAAGTAGGTGTGATATTAAATTATAAAAGACATATTTACACTTGATAACTTTGAGTATTTCTCTGTTTATTGAATACATTTAGTATAATGTGATATTATTATTTAATATGAATATCATCATGAGAAGAACTTTTTTTTCTCAAATAAAAAAAGTGAGATGAAGATCAATTGAAACATCTTGAAATCTTGTCGATTCTGCCAACTTTTCAAAAGATGAATAATAGATGGTAAACTTTGGTAAAAAAAGTACAACAAAAACTTCTCTTGAAGCTTATTAGTTGAAAATAAATGTTTTTTTGCTTCTTATTCTGTTGATCATGAATTTTTCAAGTTTGTTGACAACTTTCTGTAAATTCAAGCCCAATATGAATCTTGAAATTTATTTGCTTTAAGAGCTTTAAAAACTTTTCTTGCATTTCCAATTCGAAAAGGATTGAAATTGAAATTGATAGAGAAAATTCTGTACGAAGTCGCCATCTATCAACAGAGAATTATACTTGTCAGTCTAGTCAAGTTTCTAGTCGAGATCAGTTGATTATTATTAGTCCATTGACCCTTGTACAGTTGAATTGATCTGAAATTTTCAAGCTGCCTCCGAATCTTGTTTAAACAGCCGATAAGGATTGACTTGTATTAGCTTTAAACAAGTTTTGCATAAAAATCAAAATGTTTTACGAAGAAAATTGGTTAAGTTTAGAAATCGCGATTTTTTGAGATTGACATTTTTCAAGAGATAAAGACTTTGGGCTTGGCTTCAATAATTTAGTTGATGAATTCAGTCCACAAAATGAATCGCTATCACATGTTTTTGGCGATCAGTCGGCAGTCGATGAGGAAGCGCTTAGACTGGCGAGAGAGTTTAGATTTCTTGACTAACTTTGATATCTAATAATTTGAATGTTTATTAGGATCGATTCAGTACAAGTCATTGAATGTAAACATAACTGACATAACAATTTTATCATATTATACGATTGAGAGTTTATTAATATTTTGATGTTTTTTGCTTTTCTTTAGGTGGTGATGAAGTTGCCGATGTTAATGGGTACGAGATAAAAAGTGACCGCATTTGTGTTCCTATTGTAGTTGTTGTTAACAAAACTTATATGAAAATAACAGTTGCTCTGTCCGTTTTAACAATTGCAGCTCTTATCGCGTGTACATTCATTGTGATTAAAATAAAGCGAAATAAACGTCAAGCTCAAACAGAGACAGCAGTAGCAAGCTCCATGAATGGTTCCCAATATGACCAAGGTCAGCGTGGTCAACATGTACGCGATCTTGGTAATCCACCGCCCATGGGATCAGCTGAGGCTGAATTTCAAAACGATTTTATCCAAGTTTTTCCAATGCATCACTTGGAGCCTTGTCCAGAGAAAAACATGACCGCATTGATTATGCAGTGAACCTGTTGCTGGGCACACAGTGAATGCGACTAATCAAGTTAAATCATTACAATTAATCATCACAACAATCAATTGCAAAGAAAAGCCCAGAATAAATTTTGACAATTCAAACTCTTTTGCACTTTCATTGACAACAGTTTCAAGTGTAAAATGAAATCAAGTCACCAAGCTCAAATTAAACTTGTGATGAGCCAACTTCAATCTTTTCATTTCAATCTTGACCACTTAATAGTGCTAGAATCGAGAATAAAAAACACAAAAACGCTCCAAAACGATATTTGAACAAAAGTGTCGAACCCTTAATTTGTCCGTTATTGTAACGAAATTTGTCATTTTGCGCTTATTAGTCAACAAATTGAACTTTCAAAGTTTTTAAATTGTGATGATAATGTCGTGAAGAAACTCAACTATAAATAAACTTGGAGTTTCCTGGTTTCGAGGTTTAATCGGAATTGGAATCAAATTTAAATGCACACTTTCCAGATACTAATCAAGTTTCACTTCACCAGCAAATAATGTTATACAATGTTACTGGAATCGTTTGTTACCTTTGTGAAAATGTTTAACAAGAAGCTTTTCATTTTCGTTCAACATTTTCTCTCTTCATTCCGAAATTGTTTCACATTCAAATGTGTGCTTATCATCCATTCATTTTCATTCATCAGCTGAACAAAAGTTTTAAATGCAGTTGTAAAACCAAGTAAAAGATGAAAATTAGTTTCCCTGTTAATCGAGTTAATTTATTGCCAATCATTTGTAAAATTACTAGACACTTGACTGCATCTTTTGTTTTCTTTGTTATTGAAACTTTTTGTCTTTGGTTTCATTCAAAAGTCTCAAATGTAAAATTAAATTTCAAATTCAAATCTAATGTTCAAATGGTTAACAAAATTTGTAAAACATGTGGACAAGTATGTTCATTAGGCTCAACCGTAAGAGTTCAACTTTACAGGACCAATTAAAAGATGAAAGTCAACCCGAAAAAGTCACATTTTTTTCTTTCTTTTGCTTACATGGACGGAACCGTCCAGGCTGCTATTCTAGCCGTTTGTCAACTCACTGTCGCCACTTGCGGATACACTATTCTAGCATCTTGAATATTGTCGTCTGATGATCTTCGCTCCATCGAAGTGATCAAAGCCAGTGATATCCAGCATGACCTTTCTAATACAATTTAGCTTTTCAATATTTTCAATATTATGTATTAGGAATCAATTTTTGAGCATATAATTTTGATTATTTTCTGCGAAACTTTGCTGTTTTTAACATTTGTTTATATTATTGGTTCATCCCTTTGTCTTGTATTTGGTTCATTACTTCATTTATAAATAATTGCGCTTATCTTCTTAATCATTGTACCAAAAAACTAACTGAAAAGGCTAAAGTACATAAAAATCTATGAAAACATTGTGTAACTTGAAAGTTTTATCCATCGCGTTGGAACTGTAAACTTAATAACGATCATTATTACAATATTTTAATAGTGTTTTGATTTAACAATTTAGCGTAAGATTTACGTTTTTCTCCGTTGATGGAGAAAACACCAGAAAGACAAACTGAACGTTTTTATCCGTAAACGCCTAAACGCCTGTTTCAATGCATGATTAACGAACGGTTATTTCTACACATCTCATTTCGAACCATGAGCTTCCGCATATTAAAGAACGATAGTTTCGAACGCTCGGGATGATTGATAAATCAAGTCTGTTGTAGGCTCATGCGAATCAATAGAATAACTATCATCTGGCTTCATCTATTGTTTTCAAACTCAAGATTGTAAAAATCTTATATCTTGCCTTTTAGTTTAGATCTCGCTTAAAAGTTAACTTAGAGTTAGAGAATATTGCGGATTGATATTTCAGTTTTTTCATTTTTTCATTCAAGGTGCAGTACCGGAGGGTAGTTCACAAGCCAGTAAACGAAAATGTGAATCACCGAAAGAGGCGCCGAATGCTTATGAGAAAATTGGATAAAACGTAATCAATCAGTACTTATGTTATGTCCGTTTCGATTGACACTTTACCTCAGGTTGTTCTCGTGACGCGTGGCTTGATTTGTAACTATGACAACTTTTAAAGCGCAAAATTCTATTTCTGTAGCATGCTTTGAATTTCAAGTTTTCAATTTTTGTTAAAATTTCTTTTTTGATAAAATGACAGAATTTTGTTTCTTAACTTAATACATTTTTAAAATTTGGCCAACTTGCTGTCCGAAATCTCGCTCTATCCGAGTCCTTAATGCTCGTCCAGTTACATCCAAATGAACTTGACTATGAGTTTTCTTCCGAGTACCAAATTGAATAGTTAAATCAGTACCAGTACCATACTGATGGAGGACATGTACTGAATTAGAGACACCAAAATGCAGCAGCAATGGAGCAAATATAACCGTGGCCGAATTTTGTCATCTGAAAAAGAGAAAGTTTGGGTATTCGGAGGAATAGAAAGAGAATCTAAGCTTTGTTTTGCTGAAATTGTCAGTCATAGGGACGAAAATACCCTCACTAATGTATTGAAAAAGTATGTTGAGCCTGGAACGACTGTCTATTCAGATGGATGGAGTGCTTATCAGAATGTGAACAATCATGGTTACGTTCATGGCCTGAAATCAAACTCCAATGTATCTCTATTTGGTTTGAGTTTGGTGTTACATCTATGTCAATAAACAACATTTTCCCGTGTTTGGTCATAAGTTTGCCGACGGCAAGGCAACCCATCAAAAATAAATGTTGTTTGGCTTGTTGTGGAAGTCTCTCAAAACTTGCATTCTTTGCGAAAAAATTCCCTCAATCCTCTATATGTTGGTATCTCTCCACACTTTGCTAGTATTTTCGTAATCAACTCGGATTTTATAGCAATTTCTGCTTGTCTCTTGATGAACGCTCTAGTACATCTTAGCCAGGCTTTGATCTCAGCTGCATTTATTGGACTTTGAGCGAAGCCATCAGCAAGTATAATTACGGTGAGTGTTTATGGTCTGTCTCGGAACAGGTCTCTTAGGGCAGCACATAACTCTTAGAGGGTATCGAAGCTAATTTCAGTTGGCTCAAGATCGCCCACGAAATTAAAACGATTCATTGTATAGAAATAACTCAATACACAAAATTATACTATTATATTTGAATAGGATGACACATGCACAGTTGACAGTGTATTTGAATAATGACAATCTAAAATGTTTGTTAGAGTTTTTCAAATTAGAGATATACAACAAACGATTTTTCCAAAATATTGGAAATGAAAAGCAGAGCCTAAAAAGTTAGTTCAGTAGTTATGCCGAAACGATCACCATCAATAAACATTTCCAAACAATTTGATTTAATGAATAAAACTCGCTCTCTACCGTTATAGTCATTGCCAAATATATCAGGGTTGAAATTTTTATGTTTAACATTTTCAACGCCAACCTAATTATATTCCGTGAAAGCTATGAAAACATCACAGATATAGTGTGAGGGAATACCGATTATCGAAGACAGCTATTTAGATAAAATTGGAGGCTTTAATGAATAAACTAAGAAAAAAATGAGCTTACCTGGTCAATAACTTGTTGTCCTTTATATTCACGACTTCTATCCGACCAATCTATTACTATTAATATATCTTGATATTCCTCATCTGCAACCTTAGCCTTTAAGGTAAAATTTCAAATTATAACCCAACCTTTATTACCTGATAAAACAGTTTACAATGTAACAGATTCGAAGTGAAAACAAGTCAAATGTAATTTCACTAAAAAGAGACAACTTTAAAGTTAGTAAATAATTCTGGAAATTGTGGTTAAAAGACTGAATTAATTAAAAATTAAAATAAGTTAGAATCAACCAAAAAAAGTCGATTAAGGTTTCGTTGGTTGTACAATATCATTATAAGCGCTACATTAACATTTCAAAGTACACTACAGTAAAGATAGACTTCACACAGCAATTGAACTGACAGTTAACCAGCTAATTGTCTAATCGTTTAGTTCTGAAATCGCGACTTATAGTAGCTCTACTCTAGAATTACAAAGTTACATAAAAAATACAATAAAACCAATGAAAGTGCATGAGCAAAATTGTAACATACATTTGGCACAAAACAAGTGAGTTTTGATTACATTAAATGTTCAATTGAATGTTAAGTTTTGAATGAAATAGCTAACAACAAGTGTAACAAACGATGTCAACAATAATTGTAAATAGTTTTTCTGGTAAACTTGTTGCTCGTGCACACAAAAGGCAAGCAATGAACAAAAGATACAATTCAATGTTAAGATAAAATTAAAGTTGAGGAAAAAATAACAACCTTTAAATAGTCTCATGTTTAGAGTTGATTCATGAGTACAAGTTTAAATGTGAAACTTTATTTTCACTATTCCAGGGTAATACCATGAGCCAGGTTTAACCACAGGAAATGAAATGCTGAAATCTTTTCAAGATCATTCATTAATCTTTTTTGATGAGAGTAAAAGTTGATAAAATGATAACTGAATTGGTAGCTTTTTAATGAATGATTATTGTTGATCAGTTGGTTGACACATTTTACTTTCTCTCGTTATAAACAATTGATTGAGATATAAAATGAAATTCACAGGAAATCTGGCCTATTACATGTTCAATCATTTTCTAAGCCAAATTAGGTACCAAACAGGACAAATCATGTGAATTCATCTAACAATCGCCCAACTCTAAACAATTCAAATTGATCAAAACTCGATAGACCTCTAATCTTGTGGGTGCATTTTTTGGTTCAATTGATAATTTGTTTAGATAGCAATAATTGGAGGAAATATCAAACAAATTCAAGTGAATTACAATTGATTCTGATCCAATGTTTCAGTTTGCATATTTTCATCGACGATTGCAAAAGTCTGAGAAATTCAAAAAGGATGTTAACCTGAAAATTCCAATCGAAATTCAATTGTATATTCGAATTTAGAACAATCACAAAAAAATTTCCTAAAGATCTCAACATTATCTCAAGAGAATCTCGAAATCACTCTTTAATGTCGAATCAAAAAATCCTGATTTGTTGAAATTGAATCTCGAATTTTTCCTTAAAGAAGTCGAAATTTCGAAAAAAAATGTTTTCGATTCTTTTACTTTCGCGATCTTTTTAAAACTTATTTCCCTTGAACTATAAGTTTCCGATGTTGAACTTTTTACGATAAAAATCGTGTTCAGTCTCGAAACTAACTTGATCAAGACTCTAACGAATGAAAATGAATCTTGAAAAGACGATAAATAAAGACAGAAAAACATTATTCTTAGAATTTTTGGAGTCGACAAAAAATACACTTCAAGTTCGAGGAGCCAATAGAAGTAATGAATGTTCTTTCAGAATTTACAGTTTCAACTGATGAAAGATTAAGGTGACTGTAAACTATGCTCTTGAGAAGTGCAAGATTTAGAGGGAAAGAGTAGAGAAAAGAAGCAAAGATGATGATGAAAAGAGGAGGAGGAGGAGGATGAGAATGAGTTGAGGGGAAAAGGTTTGGATGGAAAATAAGGAGTAACCAGAAAAAATAAGACAGAGAGAAGAGAAAGAGAGAGAGAGAAAAAATGATCTTAATGATGATTCTCTGGAAATAAAAGACAAAAAGAAAACATTGAAGACTTCACTTGAAACAATAAATGCAACTTATATCAGATTCAGTGTTATCCTCAAGTCAAGCTTTTATCGCAAAAGTTTTTTTTGTCACATTTTCCTTTGTAGGTTCTCACTTGGTTTGATAATAAACTCAACAACTCTCCCAGTTTACTCACTCATCTTCCGTTGGAAGCTGACTTTTTATCGAGATACTCACTCATCACTTCCCTAGTTGTGCCAATATTGTCAACAGACAAAGGTTTTAATTTTTCAGTGAAACAGTCAAAGTAAAAAAAGTCAATCAATTTGTTGCTTCTCCATAAAACAACATCAATAACAATAAGATAACTTTTTGTTTAGTTTCATCAACAGCAAACATTTGGTGATTACCAATCACATTGTGGACTCTATTTTTACCCAACTTTTAATGTTACCTTTTCACAAGTCGAGATACAACTTATCTGGTTAAATCCTGTTTCTCATTCAATCATTCAGATAATCATTTAGTCAACTGTCAACATGGAAAATCAAGTTAAACATGAATTTACCGAAGAAAATGATGTTCCATTGAATTTGTGTAAACACAAGGATGGTTCACGGAAAAGGTAAGAATATTGATTAACCTAAAATTACCACTTTTTCGTATCCAATCGTTTCCCAACAACTTTTGAAAATAAACTTTGAACACTAAATTTTTGCCACTTGACCACATTGGATTTACTTTCGCAAAAGTTAGACCAAATTAGAAAACTCGAAATAAATGTTCCAACGTTCAATTCGATCGATTTTACATAGAAAATGATAGCTTTGCAATACTCGAGGAATTTGGACGAAAGTCCGTCTAATGTCAGTAAAAAGGTTGCTTCTTTTGGAATAAAAAATAAAGTAAAATCTGTTTCATTGGGAATGAGATTTGAAATGGAAGAAGATATTTTTCTCAATGTTTCAGATTAGTTTTTGACCCGTTTATTGTGACCTAGAAAGGTGGAAATCGATTTGAAGTCTTGTCAGTCAAACTCAAGTACTTTACTCAACTTTCAATTTCGATTTGATTTGTTTCGTTGAAGTTGTTCAAATTTTATCCTAAAGCTGCTGGGACACGATGTATCTTCAGTTCAATCCTGTTATCCATAAATTGTTTTATGATTCTGTGATTCTGTTCAGTTCAAAGTTTTCTTTATCATCCAGACAATAACAAGGTTACAACTAGCATTAAAGTTAACCAGCAATTACAGTGATTCAATGATAACTCAGATTATGTTGTTATTGACTTATAACAATTAATTAATTTTTCTTCCAGAGAATGGAATTAAGTAAATACGATTAAATGTCGCCAAAGTAAACATTTATCAACCACAAAACTTTTCAACTTTTTCCTCTATTCCATTCGATTTCAAGACAAATGTGACAAAAAAAAGGTTCAATTGAACAGCTCATTAATTCATCGAGATGGCAATGTTATCATTAAGACAATGAATTATCACAATTAGAAAAGTCGTAAAATAATAAAAAAGAAATGAAAAAAGAAAAAAGTTATTCTTTTATTGTCAATAAGCGATAATCGTCAAGAAGCTTGACAACAACAGAAGAGGACAAAAAGTTTGATGATAAAGTTCAGATGAAAGGGGCAAAGACGATGAGAATTGAAGAAACTAAAGAAGAACAAGAAAATTGGAAAGATAAGAGAAGCTGAATCGACTTGAAATTATTGTCAAAGTGAACATGATTAGGTGATCGAGTTGAAAGGGACCGCACAATGGAACTCAAGAATCTCTTTTTTTTGTCAAACGTTTTGACTCTACGATCAAGATGAAGATTGAATGATAGAGCAAGATAAAGCTTATTTACCTTTGCTTGCTATTACAATGCTTTGAATGAATGACAAAAAAAGACTAAATCTTAATGATAATTGAAAGAAAAAATCCTGATCACTGAGAAACGAGATGCCGCGAAACTTCAATTTACCCGCTGATCGATATCTTTCTTTTGTTTTCATTGGTCTTGAAGATGATGTTGATCAAGTCCTCTTATTATAAGAACAAAGATGATCGGATTGAGATAGATTCTTGAGAGACTCACAAAGATAGCTTATCGAGTCGTTCATTTTTCTTACCTCTCTTCATCTTGCCGTCCTATTGTCTTAACAAGTTGAAGGATCTTTCCAATTTTTCATCATTCTTCATCATCTTACTTGTGCTCGGATGTGATGAAAAGAAAGTTGATCACAAAAGGTAAAAAAAAGATGATGAAGTTTATGATGATGCTTCAAGATGTTGTTGTTAAGATGAATCTATGATGATTCGGCAATTAATAAGTTCCATTGATAATAAGAAAACCGTTATTATTGATTATTATAATTAATCTTTTTCTTTTTCTTCTTCTTTTCTCATTCAACTTGAATTGACGAACAAAGAGAAATCCAAAGTCCGATTAAATGATAACGAATGTAGCATTGATTGTGAATATTTTGTTATTCAATTGACGCTGTCTTTACGTTTAATCAGCCGCGTCAGTAGCATCTTCAATTGTTAATCTTGTTTCCTTTTGGTTCAAGAAATTCAATTTCAAGCGAAAAGAAAACAAGATTGAAATCAGAAATCGAACAACTTTTTTTCAAAATACTTATCAGTCACAAGATTTGGTGTTGTTTTCATGTTTTCCATCCAAAACTCTCAGCCCTTTCCATAGCGCTTTGATGTAAGTACAAGAAAAATTTTCGGTGAATCAACATGTAACTCATTTCGAGTGGATATTATTTTGTTACATCTTGATTAAATTATGTACAAAAATGTTGATCTTGATGCTTTGAAATGAAATTACTTTGTATATAAGATTAGAAAAGGAAAATGGATCTTGAGAAAAAAGTTTAGATATTTTAGCAATGGCGGAAACGACAAGTTCTGATGGAAATATGATTGAAAATTAACATTAATGTCAGGAAGAAAAGTCAATCTCAAATCAGTCAATGAAAGAAAAGTTCATCGAAAATGCATTCCAAATTTCACATTCTCTGAATGTTCTTAGAACGTCAAAAACATGCAATATTATCAAGTTTTGCTGAGAAATAGTAAACCGAAATTGGACGACTTTTCAAGTCAACATTCTTGTATGGCATTCAGTGTCGATATCTTTAGCAAGACAATTACAAATCACGAAAAATTGGATTATCTTGCTTAAAATGAAACTCAAAATTGCAAAGCTCTGTGAGTCAAAAGACTCTTCAGTCAATAACAGTTAATCTTTCAACTTGAAAAGCGTTGATTGAATGAATCACTTTTGTCAACTTTTCCTAACCTAACCCAACCTAACCTAACCTGTTGCTATTTTGACCTGGAACAGCAAATTTACTCATAGCTCAAATGTATAGATTAAATGTCAACTCATCGAGTTTAACACTTGTTAATCAAGTGAAAGCCCATTTTATCAGGAAACACAACTTTAGTCATCAGAATTAATATGTTCATAATGCAAAAATAACCCGATTTTTATGGCACTTTGAGTCAAATCTTTTCCAAGAAACAAGAGATAATTTTCATTAATCGCACCTAAAATAAGATTAAATTTTTTACACTTTTCAAGCTCGAAACAATATCTCATCACGTTGCCATGAAAATTGTTACAACGATTTTGCAACTTGCCCTTATTTGCCCTTACAATTGTAATCTGATGATTCTTTCAAATTCAAAACCTTCCATTCACATTGACCGTGACTTTTTGAGAAACAAAAATTCATCTTAAACAGTTGCAACTCAAATCTTGGTTTGCACTTTTGAAACGACAATTAACTGTAATTAGCAAAGTTAATATGATCAATTTGATAAAGTTTAATTGATTTTCCAAGGAAACTTGACTGTAACAATTATAATGATGAGGGAAAGGATTCTCTGTGAATAGTTAAATTGTGTTAATAGGATGCAAAAAATAGAAACTAAATTAGCAAATTATTCGTTGGGTAAAATGGCGAGGCAAAAAAAAGAGATGAGAAAAGATTATTTTAAAAGTTGCTTTTTTCGACTAAATTTGCAATACTATTTCGCTCATCAAAAAATCTCATCAGCATCATGATCCTCATCATTAACATTACCCATTGACATGATGCCTCTTCTCTTCGAATGTGAAAAGTTGATTTTTATTGAGAAAATTTTCAGTGTTAATTGCAATGGAAGCAATTCCAATGGTTAACTAAACAAAAGTGCTCAACTAATGATGTTTCATCTTCCGTATCATCGTCATTACTCTTTCAGTGAAACTTGTTTGAAACTTGAAAAGATAAACAAAGTTTTTACTTGGTAAAGATGTAATGCGAAATTGTTTGAGAATGCAAATGATGAGAGAAAAAGAAAAAGTGAAGACAATTAACTCATCTTCCTACTTATATGAGAATTTCTTGTTCTTTTTATCTTCCCATTTCATCTTCATCATTTCCATCATCCTTTCCTCAGCCCATTATTTGAAAAGGAAAACAACAAAAAGATTCTCTGTCAATTTTCAACGATCATCTTTACTCTTCTAACGATCAAAACAAAAAAGCCTCTTGGAATGGATCCAGCAAATTGTTCATCTCTTTTTTATCACTTGTTGGCTTAAATAGATTTTTGGATGAAAAGATGAAATTATTGGTGATTCATGTAAACTCATTTACCAACAACACACACAAAAGTGATTCATTTGTAAACAACATTTCCAAGCCACAGCAATTGATATTGTTGCTTTTGGTATAACAATTGTAATTGATACAAAATGCATCCATTTCCCATTAAAAGGCAACTTCAAATTACAGTTTGAAAGTGAAACTGAACAATCCTTTTTAATCATATTTACAAATGAACAAAATGTAAACATTGAAATATAAATCATTTGAGTTTACAGTTAAAGTGGTTAGCCTTTTGTTTAATGGTTTAGGAAGAAAAGAGGTTTCCAATCAATTGCTATTTATAAAGATTTAGATTGTAATTGACAAACTATTATTGTTAAGCATTTACTTTTTTGGTTTGCAATCATTAAGGTTCAATTTCAAAGTGAATGCTGAGGAGGGAAAACAAAATAAGTTGAGGAAGAGTGAAAATTCTGGTTTCTTTGGAATGATTGTTGACACTTGAAGATATGTTGAAGTAAACTCAAAACTAATGAATTGCTTGTCAATAAGTAGAGTTGCATATTTAAAATTATCCTCAATACTGACATGGAGAGGTTCACTGAGGCCTGAGAACGCCTTTATCTTATTATTGTTCAATGGAACCATTTCTTACTCAGCATCTTTTCAGAAAAAAACTGTTTATCTCCAAATTTTTGAACAAATCTGAACGTCGATTGTTTTTCAATTTGCTTTTTTGTTCATCTTTCACTTTTTGTCATAAACTGAACTTATTTTTATCATTTGATTGTGTTGCACTGAACAAAAATAACTTCAACTGAAGATAATGAGAAATTGACATTTTTTTCTTGTTAATTGCCGGTGGAATAATAAAATTCATTAAACATTGGCACGGTGATCTTCATCTTCCATTAAGAGCCTCATAATGTAAATACAAGTTTGATTAGATTTTGTTGGGTCTCAAGTTTTAGATATAAAAAGATTTCTTAGCTTTATTGGAATCAACAATCAAATGTTTCCCTTTTTACAGTCGCGTAATCATCACCTAATGACTGTCAATTTTTGCTGTTAAAGTAACTCGATCAGTAGGCCGATAAGAATCTTGTCACACTGGCCATCAGATCTTCTAGAGTCTAGAGTTTAGATGATTGATTGACCGTCTTTGCAGTTGTAAATTTAGAGTTTACTTGAAAGTCTTGAGTTGCAGTTTAATCAAAAGTTAATACTTAAAGATGTAAAGATATATTGAATGAGCTTGGATCATCAAAGTTGCTCGCAATCGAGTATCATGACAGGGTAAAAATAAACCAATGATGCTAATGAAACATTGAGTTTTCTGGTAAGATAAAAATGAAATGTTTATCAAGATCAACTTGAATAATGAAAGTTATGGCCTTTATCCAGCCTTTATTAATTTTGATAAATTTCTTGTCACAATAATAATGTAAAATGATTGTCTTTCAAGTCGACTTAATTAACACAAAAGCTTCATTTAAATGTTTTCCAAATGTCTTGGTAAATGCCTTTTATAACTCAACTTGACGAGTTAATAATCTGGTTAATATCGCAATTAAATCTGTTTAATCCTGCTTGATGCAATTTACAGCTTATAAATCTCATCAACATTCAACTTTTCTTTAATTTTTCAATTTTCACCCAAAAATTAGCCAACTTGAACCAGAATTTTTAGCAAAACTCAGCTTTTTCTCATCACATTTCTCATCTTTTAATAAAGACTAATTTTGGTTAACAAAATTGGACACAAATTACATTCATAATGAGCGTAATTTGGTGAAGTTAAATATGATTTTAAAAGCAAAAGAGCAAAGTTTAATTTTAGATTCTAAATTTACTCAAATCAGACTGAAATGATGGAAAAATTGAATAATAATTTCCTTCAACCCTTTTAGCTGGAATAACCTGAAGATTTAGATGTTGATTAAAGCTCAATCAGTGATCACTGATCATTTGTATTTCCACTAATCAACTGATTAAATGTTAATTCGTCAATCTTATTATTAGTTGATCAGGGAATTTAAACTTTTTTTTTGTTCCATGTTTTTGTCTCTGATTGTTGCTCATAATTGATTGTCAGCATATTAGGTTGTGATTAAAAACTCTTGGAAGGTTGATAGTTTATTAAGATGTATTTACTTGAGATTGTTTCTCAACTTAATTGATAACACAAAATTATGATAACTTTGTGCTTTTATTGATTAGTTGATTGATTGGTTTGCAATAATAATCATGCCGATGATTGTCGAGTATTTCAAATTGTTTTTTCTTTGCCTTTTCTTATTCGCATCAATCATCATCATCATTCACTAATATTATCGTTTTTCTTATTTCTTTTTCTCTCTCTTTGATTCTGATTGTGATCAACTGTTTAATAAATCACTTGAAATGAGTGTTTAATGATATTTAGCGACAATCAAGGTGGAAAAATATATAATATTTATATTGACTTGTTTCTAATCAAAAAAAAAAGTCTGTATAATTTTCTGTGTAATTTTCAATCACTTCAATTATGTAAGTACAATCTTGCTAATTCACCAATTTACTGGATAAGATAACATTTAAACATGACAGGATCAACAATTTTACCCATTAATTTGAATGGCACATTGACATTGTTTCAGAATCAATTATCTAATGATGATAATAAAGGGCAACAATGAACAGAATCACAAAAGAACTGAAAATGTTACCCAAAAAAAAACATTATTTTATATCAAACACTAATTCTGGTTAACCCGTTTTTTATTTATACACAGACCCCTGGAAGATGATAGTCACCCTTCATCTATCTTTTGTAGGCCTAAGATTTTGGCTAATATTTCATCTAATCCTGTTACTCCTTTATTTTCACCTCGATCATTAATTAATTCAGTTCGTTCTCATCCTTATCTGTCTTCTGTGTCAAATCATGGTGTAACAATAAACACTAATCAAACAACAACAACAGCCGGTTCATTGTTTCCCTATCGTAAGGCGCATCCAGTGGAAGAGCAACATGTGGTTGATTATATTAAAGGAAAGGTTGATAATGAGGATCATGAGGAGGACGATGGTGATTTGACTGACCAATATGTCGACTATCGATTCACCAATAGCTGTTCACCTGATCAAAATGTTGACCTGATTCGCGATTACCGTCATGCTGACCATTACAGCAAGACTTTATTTACTACCTCTTCTAATAAAGTAAATGATCTACGTCAACAACCTTCACCTTCATCTTCTCCTCTCTGTTCATCTTCGTCTTCCTCATTTTCATCTTCCTCATCGTCTTCCCTATCACCTTCACCGTCCCTCCTGATTGCCGATAATTTGCATAATTTGAAACCTCATCAAACCAATTTCTTAATTCAAAGTATAATCCAACAAAATGGTGATACTCCAGTTGCCTTTCCATTTTATCTTCCATCAAGTCATCATCATCATCACCACCATCAATCACAATCAATATCATCCTCTTGTGAAGGATCAATAAAATTAAGTAAGTTAATCTGAGAAATAAGAGACGATAATGCGATCACATATTGAGCATCAATTTTTCGACTTCTCTCATTTCTAACCTTTTCATTTTTACAAGACTTTGATACAGTTGAGTTGAAAAATAAGTTATAGATTCATTTTACTTAGACACTGAAACAATTCGTTTAATAGCTACAGTTAACAAGATTATGATTAACCGAATGAGAAATGAAGCAATCAGATTTTGGCTTTTAGCCATTTGAAAAACCTCAGAGAAAAATGTATTCAATACAGCTCATCAAAATATAATCAGACCGAAACAAATGCATGACAAGTTACACACAAATTTTAAACATGTATTGTATCTGCTGAATAGTTATTAATATTGATCATAGTTAAAACCAAACAAATCTACAATATTGTTTAAACTTGAAAATTCAACAAAAAGGCAATAGTATGCATGTCTGCTTGATTAATAGTCCATCCGCTTGAATTTTTGCTATCAATAATCATTACAATCATTGCAGATTTGCTAAACATAGTTTTTTAACGAACCAAAGATTTGTCTAATGAATGAGAAGACTCGAAATGGTTCTATTATTGTAACTAATTAACTTTTTTTCTTGTCAATTTACCAATCAAGGTACCAAGGATGGAATTAAAAATTCTCAGAATGAATTACCTCGAGCTCATATCAAAAGACCAATGAATGCCTTTATGGTTTGGGCCAAAGAGGAACGTAAAAAAATCTCCAAATTATATCCAAATATGCATAATTCAGCCATTTCAAAGCTTCTAGGTAAGAATTGGATAAACACATTCAAAGAAAATGAGTTTGGCCCAAAATAATTCAACTTTGTATATACAAACGAACTTTTGGAATCTTGTTTAGACGAGAAATTACCATCAAATGTTTATCAACTGATTTAATACATCAGAAGGTACCATTTCTATGGCCATTTCTTACCCAATAATTGCCGAGTTTGATTGTTTTCAAAGTAAAATTAGCCTTTGATAAACTCATTTTCTTCGACTTTATAAATCTATCTACGAATAACCTGACAAGTCTAGAAATAGCCATTGCATGATAGACTAGATGTCATAATGACTTCAGTTTTAGTTTAAGTTTTACTCGATGTAATTTCTCAGCATTTCATTTAGCAATAGACAGTTTGTGAATCATATCTTTTTAATTGTCAACAGGAAACCCAATTGATCTAATCTTGATGAAATAGTTTTCTCATTCTAATTTGCTTTTTTCTTTATCTAATTAGGAGTTCGCTGGAAGTCAATGCCTTCAACTGAGAAGCAACGTTATTTTGATGAGCAATCTCGCCTTAATAAACTTCACATGGAAAAGTATCCAGATTATCGTTACCGTCCTAGGCCTAAACGAACCTGTGTCTTTGAAGGACGTAAAATGAAGATATCAGCTTTGAAACAATTGATCAAACAAAACAACGGAACTGTTGGTTATGTATGAAACCAGGATCAATATTTTATGTTTATCGCATCTCTCTGAACATATCTTTAAATCAAATCACATTGAAAGAGTCAAAGGAATTCCAGTTGTACGGAAAGAAATAGAAAACCTTGTGCAAAGTCATTAAATTAATGCTGTTCAAATTTAGCCTTTTGTCCATCCAAATATGAACCATGTTAAGATACCAAATATCATGAAAATGATTGTTACTATTGTCCATAGAAAACTAATCTAATCATGTGCAAAGTCAATTGTTATTTAAAAGAAATATAAATTTTTCTTTGCAAAATGTAATCTAATAATTGCATTCAATATTTAAAATGATTTATTCAATACGTCTATCAGGGTCCATTGAAAACCTAGAAGCTCGTGTGAACAATATTTAACTTGGAAAAAGGTTTAATGGCCAGTGATGATTTATAATAACTAAGAGTTTTTTTATCAAATCAATGGACAGTTAGAGTTTATTGTAATTGTTTGGATATAACTGAAGGTTCAACGGAGTTCAACGATTTTTGTCTGAAAAATGAGTTAAGAATCTTGTTGATACAACCTTTTAGCTTAATTGATTAGCAACTTTCATGGCAACATTTATGATCTTAATAGTTTCAATAATAACTCTTTCGATTCTGGTTCATCAGAGGAGAAAAAGATTTGATAATTTTTACAATTTTCATGTCAAACTAATCTGATTGACTTGCTTGATGTTTGCTGGCTGAACAATCTCAATTTAGATTCTACCTTTTCCAATGTTAATAACAATGTAAGATTTGATAATAATTGAAATTACCAATCAAAACATCTTACCATTTAAACGTCAAAGATGAAAAAAGGTGATTATCATTAAATGTTTCAACAATTTCAATTCAAGTTTTATTAATTTCTTGAAACTTTAGCAAATATTAGATTTACCTTAAAAACCAGAACATAGGTGACGCTGTAATAAGCAAAAACATCTTGTTTATCTTCATCGATTATTATTTGCTTTTTCAGTTATTAACTCACTAAACTTATCTCTTACCAACTTGACTGGTTAACAATTTGAAAATCTTGAAATCGTTAATTCAAACATTTATTCTTGTTGCTCCATCGGTTAAGTTTATCGTTTAATCTTTCTGTTAAATCACTTGAAAAGCAACAATTTTGTTACAATCTTAAAACAACACAATGCCCGGAATTTGTCATCGGTGTGAAAAAACGGTCTATTTCAATGAGGAAAGAATGGCCATTGGTAAATCATTCCATAAAACATGCTTTGTTTGTGGTAAGTAAATTGTTATCTACGCTAATTACTAATTAGTGACTGAGTATTTAATAGTCTATAAGTGTTAACATTTTGCTATAAGTTAAAACCGCTTTTTCAACCGTCATTGTGACTCATTTCCATTTGAAATGACCGTTATTTTGTTGAAATCGTCTGACTGTCTTTTAGCTTAAGCTTTGTTTCCCATTGTTGCCATTTTGGTTTACCTTTTAATATTATCAACAAACTTGTTCGTCATTCTAAGTTGTCTTTTTTTGCTAGTTTTGTTCGATCCCTTTTATCAGTCAATTTATTCTTTTTGCACTCTTCATTATTTTCTTGTTGAGTACAAAAATGGTAAACGGAATGAAATGAACAACAATGGAAGTTATATTTTGACTGAAATCAATCGGAAATGATTACTAACTCTTCAAAAATGTTTGCTCATCGTTTTCTTGCAACAACAATGTTTCTGTTGTGCGATAATTTTTCCCTCCAACTTAAATACTCAAAGTTTATTTGATTTGTAATTTTTTTTCTTCACCTTATTTCTCTTATTGTGATTTCTATTTCCACTGCTTGCCTTCATTACCATCAACTATTTGTCTACATAATTTCATACCTATTATTGTGTTCAAATTGATTAGCTGTATGGTTGTTTATGATTTAGAATGACATTAATTTTGCTTTATCAGTGCTCTTCGATTTGAAATTTTGCTATCCGTTGCTGATGCCAGCCTTGCAAGAATATCAATTGTTTCTACAAAATTATGACTTGCTCTTACATGTTATAACCTTGATTTAGCTGCTTTCGTCAAGCAAAAATTATGACAATTGTGTTTTATTATTTCATTTATCCTTATTATTAACTCATCTCTGATCCCACTCATTGATGTCTGTGTTAATTTTAAAGCTAGCAATTTTCAAATGACATCATCTTGGTTAGATAATGAAACTATGAACAACCAGAAATCGTGTTTTCTTTTTTCTGATAAATGTTTCTCTTGACTCCAAATATGAAATCAGCTTGAAACAATCATCTTCAGGCAACTCCTCAACATATTCAGGGCATATTTGGGTGTGTAACAGATTGTATTTCATTTTTTAAATTTTGTTCATTTTACGTTAAACTTTCACTTTCTCGTGACAACAAAAAGTCTTGATGGTTTGATGATAAACAACAACCCAATGACAATCAAGGACGTTCAAAGAGCCAAAACTTGTTGAAACAACCAAATAAGGTCAAACCTTTGATACTAAAAATTATAAACCTTCCTTTATTGTTGTCTTATAGCCGATTATTCAACATTTTACCTTTAATAGCAGTAATCAGTTAATCTTTCGAGAAAAAAAATTGCAAGCAAAAATTATCATTGTGTGAATTGTAAAAGTGTAATATTATCATCATGTTGGCCATTAACTATTTTATGATCCATTCTAATCACAATTATTCAAATCTCATTTGAAAGGTTTTTAAATGTCAAGGCTAGTCTTGAGAATATCTTTTTCTTCTCATTACCAGGTTGATTGTTTTTCGCCATTGTTTTAATTACGATCAGGTTAAGCTTGAAAATGGCTAGAAGGCAATCATCTGAAAATCATGATGTCAATGTTGATAAAAAATGAAGATTGCTCTGAAAATTTCTATTTCATTTTCTTAACTAATGATTCTTTTCGGTTGATCAAATGTTAGGCATTTTCTCTGATTTCAATCAACATCAAAAAATGAACTCAACTTTTCGCCATTCTCATCTTCCTCCTCATACTTCATCAGTGATGGAAGAAGATGACGACGATGATAATAAGTGAAGTGAGTAAGTGGGAAAAGATGAGTTGAAAAGGAAAGAAAAATGTTAATTGTTGTATCCACAGAAAAAAAGGTGAGAAAAAAAGTAAATCTCATAACTGATTGATTGATGAAATTTTGGTTTTCTACCTTTTCCATTAGTTCTTTACTCACAAGTTAACAGAAAATTCTGACCTTTCTCTTTGATTTGTTCAACTGTGAACAAGTGCTAATAAATTCAGTGTGGCCTTTTACAACTCTCATTGATTCTGGAGAAAGTACATTCAACTCATTTTCATCTCTTTTCTTGCATTTTTCACAATTTCCCGCTCATCTATAAACAAAAATCACTACTTTTTAAAACACATCTTGTGAAGATTTGTGAACTATTGATTGCTCCAAGCTAATTGCTTTTACGCTTTAAACAACTTCAAATATTAGCATACATAATTGTACTTCATCTAATACTTGTGACGTTAACAAATTTTACATCTTTTCTCTTCTTTTCTCTCAATTTAGCAAACAAAGGTTGTGGTCGACGTCTTGACAGTGGTAACTTGACCGAGCACAATTGTGATGTTTACTGTCGATCTTGTTATGGTAGATTGTTTGGACCCAAAGGATATGGTTTTGGTGTTGGAGCCGGAATCTTGGGAACAGATACTGGATCTAAAACTGTTGTTGAAACCGTGAAAACTGTTGAACCAATCAAGAAACCATCAAACTCGGTCTCTTCTACTCCATCACCTCAACCACCTTCATCCACCGAAGCAAGCTCTGGCTCAACACCAGTTTCCTCTGGAACCAGCAGTCCAACCTCAGACGAAGCAATCTCATTAGAATCAGATACACGAAAGACTCCTTCACCTGTTGATGTAAAAGTAACACCAATCAATGAGTCTTCCAATGGTTTGGCTAAAACAGTTAGCAATAGTTCAATCAACAGCATTGCAAACGGAATTGCTGCTAAACTTAGATTCGGCGGATCTGAAATTTGCCCAAGGTGTAATAAGGCTGTTTACATGGCTGAGAGGATGATGGGTGGAGGATCGGTAAGTTTCATGGTTAAGAGGAGAGAACCTTACTGCAAAAGATTGAAATAGAGACTCACTTGTTTGGTGTATATTTTTGCTAACTGAATATGAGGATAAAGAATGATAGAGTCCGGATCCCGGCGGCTATTAAATTTCAAAAGGTTATAACTACTGTGTAAGGTTTAATCTTCATTATTGGCATCTTCAAATGATGATAACCTGAACAGATGACTAGAAGCATAGTTTTGCCTTTTTTGCCAGATGATAATGATTAGGTTTCTTTTACCTAACCAACGGTCTTCCAACTTTCATCTCAAAAGCTGACAAACAAGCTTTACTTTTCGCAAGAAAAATAAAGTTATCCCAAATTGAGGGGAGATTCAAGTTTGGTACAAATCACTCAGTCGATTATGTTAGTTATATGAAGGTCAATTATTAATTTGCAAACAAAATCAACACCAGGATTACATGGTTTAACAGCGATTTAAAGTCAATTTGTTTACTTTGTTAATCTTTCCATTAATAATTGAAATTTTTAAATTTTCAAATTGAATTCGTGTAAACTTCAAGTACAATAATCAATGTTGACAGGTATTGATTATTTACCATTCATTAGTTATTGTTTACCAGTTTTCAAGTTTTTCGTTGATTATTAATTAATCATGTATTAATTTAGTTTAATCAGGTCAATAGAAGGTCCGTTTCAACGGTAAAGCAAGAAAACCTTTTTTAATGCCAAAAAATATAAGTTGAAAGATTTGATATGAAAGATTGAAAGATTTTCATTTTTTTCTTCATTTTCTGTCTGTCAAAATGGATTGTGTTAAATCATTAAATCAACGAAATCCAATTAATTTCAATTTAAGGCTTCTCTCTTTTCATCCCAATCCAGTCTAGATTAGGCGGAAAGATCAATTTCAATTATCGATGCCACCATTGATCTGACAATTTTGATTCCGCTGTTGACAGGTTACATTGATTGACCCTGTTTACTTGCTCATTTATACAACCAGAACGCCAAGTCTTATCTGAGACAACAATCAACCGATATTATCTAGTCTGACGATAAATATGATTAATCAGATTATAATCTAGCCTTTAAAAGACCATTTGGTTAAATGAGACCATTTTGTCTCATCATATGACCAAATCGCACAACTTGAAACCTATTTCAGTCCATATTCACACTCTTTTGCCCTTTACCTCATTCAGTGTCTTAAAGCACCAAACGATGAAACTAATTTACACTCTTATTACCTCTTTTCCAGTAAATTGTAAATGTATTTACCTTTTAGAATTCATTATTTCTTCTCATTTTTATTTGTATCTTTAGGCTTGGCATAAAACAAGTTGCTTTAATTGCAAGGAGTGTCACAAACGCTTGGAATCAACAACTCTTTGTGAAAAAGATCGAGAAATTTATTGTAAAAGTAAGCTATTTGTTGTAACTTAATATAATCACATATTGCCTAAAAGCGTAATCTCAATTTAAAGGTGAGACCAGAAAAATCAGTTAACCTTTTATCACGCAAATCTGTTCGGCATTACAGGTTTTTACCTTGTAACTTGTAATTAAGATATGTTTAAATGTCATGTAATTTAACCAATATGCATGATAATCGCTTATTCAATTTATTAGTTTAATAATTTTTTTTCCTCTTCTTTCCTTTTATATTTTTTTAGATTTCAATATTAATTGAACAAACAAAATTCCCAGTCGATTAGTTTACGTTGAATCAAGAGATGAAATCAAAGTCAATAGATGATTCCTTTCAGTCAATATTTCCGTTTTTTAATTGTTAACCCAATTTTGTTACCCAAGAGTAACAATGTAACTCAATTGAAGCTCAGCAGGAAACTAAATTCAATTTGTTTACATTATCTTTCCTGATAAAATGTTCATACTTGATAACTCATGACAAGTATGCTTAAAGTAGAGCCTTGTTAGTCTTAATTTACAATTAAATGAAGCTGCCAACGTTGATTTAAATCTCTTGAAAACTCTATTTTTAATTTATTAGCCATTTTCATGAACCACTAAAAGGATTCAAAAATTAACTTTAACTAATGAGATTGATGCTAAATACATTGAAGCAATTACACGATATTTTATTGCAAATGAAAATTTTAATGCTATTTCGTCTTCTTTTCCAGATTGTTATCGCAAAAATTGGGGACCCAAAGGCTATGGTTATGGTGTTACTGCACTTCAATCTTGCAAATAAATTACTAACAATTAATCTAAACAATTTTCCTATTTGAATCAGAATGGGTCGATGATTATACTGGACTTTATTGCATGGATTCCAAGACTTTGAATTTATTTTATTTTTATCCTTTACCATTTATTGTTATTAATTGAACGATAATTTGGAATGATTTGATCACAACAATTGCAGTTAAATTGACCTCCATTTAACTAACTGATTGTTTTGCTATTTGTTTGCTAAAACATTTCAACTTGATGTTTGATTGTTATATAAAATGGACTAATCAATTTTTGAAATTCAACATTGTTCTAACAATATTATATTTGAACTTTTTACCCTTTATTTTTACAGACTTTCCTTTTTCACAATTTCATGCATTTCCAATTGAATTTATTATAATTAATAAATTATTAATAAGCTATTAAATTACTCGAAAGTCTTTCCATTTCTTATTTGATTGATTAAACTAGTGCGTAATTGCTTGGATATAAACTGCAAATAAGTTACATCGTATATTGTAATTTATAAATCGTCTTGTTCAACCGATGATTATTTTGGCTGTTAGTCTTAGGCTGGCTGGCTTTGATGGACCGAAGATATTTAAAGCCTGAAAATTGATTACTTATGTTAGAATAGTTTTCTTGAGTTAAAACTGTATTTATTCATCATTAATGCTAATTTAGATATCAACAATTAAAATGAACTGCTAATTATTACACAGAGATACAGAAGAGATAAAAGTTTAAAATTGCTATTTTATTCTATTTTTCGATAAAAAATTAACATTTGATTTCTTGCATAATTATAAGTTCTCAAAGGTTCGAGAATTTTGTCATTATTTACTTCTCTCCAAACCCCTTCATGTTTGATGTTGAGAACGACATGAGTGCCAGATATAGCATCTCCAGGTTCACCACCGTTATGTCGGGGATGTCTTCCAATGTCACTAGATTCGACTTTATATTTAAAAAAGCTTATCGAATAGGCATATTTTTCAAAAGGGGTACCAAAAACATTGAGCAAATCCGGTAACTCCAAATTTAAAGCATTTGGCAAATCATCTGTTACTTGCCCGTCAATTAAAAATACTAATATTGATGGAATGGATAACTTTTTTTTAATTATTGTAAAGTCTGACCCTTTACAATTATCACCTTGAAAAGAAAAAAATATTAGAAAATTGTTATTCTACTGTAGAGGTTCATACTTACAGTTAAAATTATCGAGTAGTAAAAATGATTTTTCGTTTGCCATAATTTCGTTTAAAGAAGAAAAATTTAAATATTTTTCCTTCAAGGGAATGAATGTTTGATGAAGAGCTGCTGTTTTGGTTTCATTACAAGCAGAACATGATAATAAAGTCTTGAAATCGAAATTGAGGGCTTGTTCAAATGGATTTTCATCTCCGAACTGAGTCCACAACGTTCGCATCACATCCTTCCAAAAAGTTGTGGGATTTCCTCCTACATTGGTCAAGATAAATTAAAACAAAGATGTCACATATTACTCAAACAATGATAGCCTAAAGCATTTGTGACATACCTGGTGTAGCGTACTCAATGTTATCTTCTCTTAGTTTTACAAGAAGTTTCATCATGTACTTGTCTATTTCCAAATCAGGCTTTTTTCCTGGCACCTGGCTAGTCCCGGGATAATTTTTTTGTGTAAAGTTCGGGTCGAAACTTGCTTTCCTGTATTCTTCAAATAATCCTTTGATTGTATAGTAAGGTTTAAATGCAGTTTTATCCTTAGATGCAATTTCTAATGCTTTATCCAAACTTGCAACAAAATTTTTATTCCAGAATAATGGCACAAAAACAGGAATGAAGTAAGAATGGTCTCGAAAATTTGGAAGGCCGATGAGATGTTTTGGCTGAGTTGGAGAAAAATGAAACTGTTGAAATCGACTGAACATTTTTTCTTGTAAATTTTATAACTAGCTTACCATATGAATTTTGTCTACTTTGAGTTGTCTCTCCAAAAGATTAAGTAATTTAACAGCGGCTTTATGTTTTGCTTTGCCATACGAAGTTGAAACCGCTCGACTGGAAATGTGCGTTTGTTTCGCTACATCCAAAATTTTAAATTCATATGCACAAAGCTTCAACTTGAGCCACTCTATTTGCTTCTCGCTTTTCTCTTGCGATAGTTCAAATGCTCCACGGCTTTTACCCACAACATTATTTAAAAGATACTGAACAGGCTCTCTATAAGGGCATTCAAAGGTTTCCTCATTCATAGCCAAGTAGCTAGATGCGTCCATTTCGTGAATACTGACCATCTAAATGCAAAGTTGAATGTAGCGATAAAAAAATTGGAGAAAGAATTATTTTAATGATTCTGTCAGATTTACTATGCAACATCTGCAAATCGCTAACAATAATAGCTTACCTCTAAATCAGAAATTGTCATCGGGGTCGTCATTGATTGAGATGTGAATACATCAAATGTCGCTGGTGTTAAACTCATAGTTTGCTTTCAGTTCAATTCCAAAGCGTATCCGATGGTTCCTGAAGTTGAGTTTCTCCGATTGCGTCAGCCAAACAAGTAAAACAAAGATAATTAGATAAATAGAACTATTAACCGCCTAATATTAACCGAAAATTTGAATAGAATTTGGTTAGAAATTAATTTCTTTGCAGAAGTGGTGACATCTATTGCTTATTGAAAAAGCCTTTTTAATGTCCATTGTATATTGAAAATTTATTACAAGATTGCAAGTGATTTTATGTGAACGCCAAGTACAGTTTAATTGACTTCACCAAATTTTTAACGAGGTAGAATCGAAACACAGTGGTTCCAAATATGTTGTCAAGTGCTTCTATCACCAAAATTTTCGTGTTTGTTCTAAGAACGAAGAAAAATTGCTATTTGAATTTTATTTGATTTCCCGGATGGTGGTTGTTATTGTGAAGTAATCTATTCTTGAACGCATCTGACTTCAACTATTTGATTTTTTTTCTGGAACTGTATTTGTCTTTCTTTTGGAGCTGGATTGTTTAAGTGTTGCAATATTTTGATAATTCAATATTTAATCAAAGTTCATCATGTTTCCCTTTCATTTTGGCGAAAATTCCTGTTGAAAAAACAAATTTTATGGCAAAGAGACAAGTTAGAAAAGTGGAAAATGTCATTTAAAAAATGAATTGTTGTTCAACTATACTTGCCCAATTCAATGTCAAACCAATAAGGTTTCTCGAATGGAAATGGCCAATTGTCGAAGCAAAATTGTGCTGGTTTAGTTTCAATTATGCCAAATTTATTTGCATTCAATTCCATCGTTGGATAGGAAAATGATTCACGTTGACTCCAAGGAAGCCAATCTTGATGTGAAATTTTTGGCGGTTTTCTGTATCAAGTAAAAGGTTAATCAATGGATTGGACGATAATCATTCAACAGAAACTCACCCTTCTCTCGCAAATTTTGCCCAAATATCCATCATTACGTAGGATAAAATAACATCATCAGCACTGTATTTATCAGAATTTAAGGGATGACCAAAGACCATAGGTATATCATCACCATGAGTAGCTGGTAGCCAACTACTCTGACTAAATATTGGGAACGGACCAGATGCAGGCCTTTGACTTTGATAATAAGCATAGACATTTGAATTGCCATTGAGGGCCAAACCACGTCCAAAAGCATAAGTTGGACAGGTAAGTATCGTGTCACCAAGAGCTTGACCAAGATTCAATCTAATGGTATCATAACCATGAGGTGATACTTGAGCGAAATATTTGTCCAGATAAAAATTAACCAAAGATTCTCCGAAAAAGTGCTTCAAAATTAATTTAGCGTCAGATAAAGATACATTTAAAGGATTGTTTGGGTTAAAAGTGATTGGATCTTTGAACATAATCATGCAAGCTCCTTCATTGCCAACAGTTCCTAATAAAACATTAACCTCAGGATCAACACCGCGATTGGCAACAATTTGATCAGGATGAGATGGAAGAAATTCATCACCCGAAATTGGCCAAAACATTAAATGTTGAGTGTCTTTGAATTTATCAAAATGATATAAATCCAAACATGATTTATAGTCCTGGTTTTCACAACCAATTTTTGCGGCAAATGTTTTCCCAACATCTTTGAAGATCCATCGGTCAAAATCTGATAGAGCACCGCTCATCAGTATAGCATTTGCAAATAGGCCTTTAGATTGAGGCGAAACTAAGTGAGCAGAAACTGACAGTGAACCAGCTGATTCGCCATAAATTGTTACTTTATTAGGATCACCGCCAAAATAATGGATATTATCCTTTACCCATTTCAAGGCTAAGTTTTGATCCCACAATCCCATGTTTCCAGGAACTTGAGCTTCTGGTAAATGAAGGAAACCAAATGGTCCGAGACGATAGTTTATCGAAACCAAAACAACATCTTGAATTGCAACAAATGCTGTGCCGTCAAATGAAACATAATCATTGGCAGAGCCATAAAGAAACCCACCGCCATGAATCCAAAACATTACAGGACGTAGTTTACTGTTTGAACCATCCTTTGAATCTTTTATGGCTGCTTCGGTGGCGAAAACATTCAGAATCAAACAATCTTCGTCAAATGTTTGCTTTCCATCATATAAACCTAAGACAATGGGCTGTAAGCAACGGTTGCCCCACTGGTCAGTCTTTAAAACTCCATTCCAAGGTTTCTTTGGCACAGGCTTGGAAAATCGTAGCTCGTTCAATGGAGGCTCAGCATAAGGAATCCCTAAAAATTGTTTAACTGTGACACCTCGAAACTCAACTGATTTACCTTGGATCAACCCAGTTGTTATTGCCAATTCATGTTCACTGTTGAACACAAGTTGAATCTGTTGAAGAATCACAAACAAGATCAAAATTGAAATTTTCATGTCTAGATAGTTCAGTTGTTTGGTCTTGATTGTATGAAACTTACTCTTATACCATTTATCTTATACTTTAAGTTGTCGCACTTACATATCTTTAGATACAAATCAATCTACTCAGGTAGGATCAAGTGATGCTAACAAGGTGTGTTGAAAGTATCAATCCATTTGTTATCAATTCAAGCTCGTAATCTAAGTATTTCACGGCAAAAATACAAAGTAATGCAAAATTTGACAAATTCATCGAACAGTTGGAAGAAGTTCTATTTCTTTAAACACTTGTAGTAAAAAAAGAGAAGTTACAGCCATTTCCGGTACTTCTGGCCAGCTCTACGAACCACTTCCGACTTATCGTTAGTGGCTATAACACTAAGTCGGAAGTTTGTGGCTCTAACGATAGGTCGGAAGTGGTTCGTAGAGCTGGCTGGAAGTACCGGAAATGGCTGTAACTTCTCTTTTTTTTACTACTAACACTTCTTTCTGTGAGGAGACCAGAGCCCGTCCTCTCAACAATGAGGCTGATGTTGTGTATGTGCATCTCGTTGTGTTTATTCAATTTATTTACAATGTTAGTTGGACCTTGCCAAGTGTTATCACCTCAAGTAACTTAAGTTTTTACTCGAAATATTTGCACACGTGAAACAAGTTTCAGTTCAAACTAATGTTTGATGTTATGACCCAAGATTTAGGTAACTGATATTCATAGGTTGTTCATTTGCAGACCCATTTTCACTTGTTAGTCATTGACTCAATACCAATAAAGATATACAATTGTAAATATTGAGACGGAAGATAAAATGCTTTTATTCACAGTCATTGTCAGTTAATTAAAATGACACACTAACAAACAATTGAAACTTAAGGTACTTACATTTTACTGATTATATTCACTGATCTTTTTCAAATACACACCAACTATGTTTAATTTTTAGTTATCAGTACTGTATACAGGCTAACAATAAATGGCCTAATAAACAATTGGGACAATGAAAAGTGAAATTAATTTATTTATCATAATATCTTAAGATTAAAACTCAAGACAGTCTTGAATTCATTCATTTCATTTCTGATATAAAATTTCTCAGCTTGTTCTGGGTAAAAAATGTAACAATATAAAATGAGGTAAAAAAATTTGAATTTCTGTCTGAATTTGGGTAAAAAAACATCGTATAAAAAGAGCTGAATACTATTCTGAATTGATACATTATGAGATTAATTGATTTGTGGTGAATTTGATCTTAGTCACATTAAACCAACTACTTTCCATCGGCAGTGATAGGAGTATTAATTGTGATTGAGGTTTACATTGACCAAACTTTAGGGTCTCCGATAGCCTATTCAACAGGAGACAATAAGAAAGAAGGAAAACACAAAAAGAAAAGAAAACAACAATTAGTCTTAATTTGTTGATGAGTTAAATAATTTACATGATTAAGTATGAATTATGGTTGAAATGCTATCACCAGTGAAAGGTGAAAATTAAATGAGATACTCAATTGGTCCATCTGGAAATATGTAAATAGGTTAGCTACAGTAGAGTTCAGTGACTAGTCAATTTTTTAGATTTTTATACACATTTTTTACAATTAATTTCCACTAATTAAGGTTGATTAAAGTTAATATAAGTACCAGGAGGTGTATATCGTCCTTTTTCGAGCCTTTCTTCAGTTTGGTAAACATAATAACAGAAAAAAAAGGTGACACCAAGCGCACATAAACCAGCAAAAGAGCCAACAACAATAGCGGTTATTTCACTAGGACCGAGGGATCCTGGAATAAAGGAATGAATAAGTGAAAAAATTAACTAAAACTTGTAAACATTCAGAGTAAGAAATTCAATATTGAATTTACACCAAGCTTATCATCTAAATCGGTAGATTAAAATGAGTAACTTGATATCTTGAAATCTACCAGACAAACACTTGAGTTATTCAACGAGAGCTTGTCCATGTTCAAGCTGATGGTCTAATTTACGAGCAAATTACAAAAAAATATCTTTAATGAATTCCTCTGAATATTATTCCTCTTGAATTGCAGATAAACTACTTCTCTTGAATTTACCATTAACAGATTATTTTCAAAAATTAATTTAACCAGTCAATTAGCTGGTTAACTGTCAATCCAATTGCTGTGTGAATAACAGTGAAGTCTATTTTTACTGTAGCTTTATTTGAAATGTTAATGTAGCGCTAATAATGATACAGTAAAACCAACGAACCTTAATCGACTTTTTTTGGTTGATTTTAACTTATTTTAATATTTAATTAATTCAGTCTAATTTATTCACAGTTTTCAGAATTATTTGCTAACTTTAAAGTTTTCCCTCTTTAGTGACATTACATTTGTTTCACTTTGAATCTGTTACATTGTAAACTGTTTTATCAGATAATCAAGGTTGGGTTATAATTTGAAATTTTACCTTTTTTCTGTCCGGAATAGCTTTGGAATGGATCGTAAGCTCCTTGGCAGTTTGTCTGGTTTATCCAACTAAATGCTGTGAATCAACCGAACGATTCCATGTGAGAAATGAAAATTTGAATCAAATGAAGTTGACAAGATAACTGTTTACTGAAACTTACTTAAAATTGTTAAAATTATGATTCCTTTGGTCATCATGTTGATGTATTTATAAATGGTCCACAATTTATGAGAAAATTTTGGTGTTGATTTCAATTGATGTAATCTTATCCAATATGTTAAATATTTTGGCATCAATGATCAATTGACTTGTTTCTTAAAGTTTCTCAGGCTATTTCATTGTTGCTTCGCAACCGTTGATAAAAGCTGCTATTTTTCATTATCTTCAATCTAATGTGTGCTTGAGTCAATGATGTAGACCAATCAACGGTAGAAATAAGAAGATATCTGATCAATTATGATTTACTGTTTAGTCTTAATGTTTACTCAGTATTGCAGGTAAATCTTTCAACTTGTAGCTTTCAAACCAGATGGGCTACAGTATTCCATGACTTATACGAGTTTCATTTCATATTTTGTTGGATCAAGTCTAAACAATTAGGTACTGAAGCTGATTGTTAACTGACTTTAGTGACTAGTTTTATAACAATATTAACTGTGGCTAGATCGCTTATCGCAGCCAGTCTTAATGGTTTAGCTAAGAGATGATCAGTCAATTCTTGAGGAAACTCAAAAGTATCAATGTATCAATATTTACAATGTAATAATGTGTATTATGTATTAATATTAATATGTAATATTAATAAAAAATAAATTATCAATGGTACAAGTTACAAGTTTTACAGTAAAACCTTGGTTTTTTACCGTTAAAGTGGAAGAAAAGATCTCATGAAATATAAAAATAATGGCGTAAGAAAAAACTGGTTAGACTGTTACATGAAAAGAACGAATTTATGAAGAAATTTTTTATTGTTTAAGAACTTTTTTCCTCTCAATTTTCGAAATATTTCTGGTTTTTTTTCTGATTTTAGTAATAAGATGCGATACAATAGTCTTTAATGGCTTTAAATATTCCTTCGTCCTTTGTAATTATCATCAAATCGCGCATAAAATAACCGAGGTTGTCCAATGATGAGTAGTAAAGGTTGACTAACTGGGCAAAATGGTCGGATCCTATTTTAGGGAGTATGACTAAGCTGGGACCAGAAAGTTTCATGAAAAGGTTTAAATCTTTTATAAGTTGTAATCTCAATCGATTCATTCAAAGACCAGGGGATTTTCCCTCCTTATGACATAAGCTTATTTCCTTAGTATTTGAATGTCTCCGTCTATTGGGTTGATCACTAACACAATGATTGGCAAGCCTACAAAGTCAGCGCTCGAAAACGTGTCTACGGTATGTCCCTGTTTTTGCCTCCAAAAATAAGCTCCTCTCATTTTGTACAATAGTCAACCTTTACTACTGCGCTAAGCACAAAGACGCTCTTTTTGATTCGAAACTTAAACTCCTTTTGTGTCGGAATTAGGCCATTTTTGAGCTTGAAGCTGGCATTGAAATGGATAATGTAAAACTGATGTACTGAGACTCTTTAGGTGGGACAATAGTCAATCTGAACTCTCAATATATGTTAGAGATAATTTTATTATCTAAATATTAATTGTTACCTAATAACAACTACAATGAAAAGTTAAACCCAAAAAGTTTATTTAAATGTCCATAGGTGGAGCCAGCTAATAGCAACCAGTTGAGTGATAATTTTATATTTTGGTTTAATCACAATCAAGATGAGAGGAAAAATTGTCAGTGGAAAATTTCATCCGATTTTTGAATCATTGAACGTCAACCAACTAGAAATATTGATGAATTACTTGCTAAATTAATAATTGGCTTATAATTGAACTCGTAATGATAATGAATAAGTGCCTGATTACAGGTTAACTCACTGAATTGGCTTTGACAGCAATCAATTGTTTATTGAATATCAAACTTTCAAGTTTTTAGCCAATTGTTGAAATTAAAGTTGATTGGTTCTATTATGCATAATTGAATAACATTGGATAAGCTGGTTAATGGCCATAACTGATGAGATTTTCACAGTGAGTTACATTGAATTACATGAATTCAATCTTTAAGATTGCCATATTAATCTTGTAAATTCAGTCATTACATTGCTTCTTGAACAAATGACAATTTAACAGACAAATTCTGATTCCGATCAATCTAAATTGGAATAGTTTCAAGTCTTAAAATTTCAATTCAAAATATACTTTATTTATCAAACATTTGTCCACTTAACAAAGCATATAAAAAATGTTATAAGTAACTTATACTCAACTGTACAAACAAAGACAGACAAAAATTAAATTGAATAAATAATTGAAGATTTGATGATTTAAAATTATGAGAAATGCTATGAAAATACAAGAATAATCAATTAGCAGATTTATCAAAAGTCTTGAGATAAGGTATTCTAATTGGAATTTTGAACGGAAACAATGATGAATTGCTATCATTATTCAATTGTTGTTCAACTTTCACTGAATCTTCCTTAAACTTATTATTGAAAATATGAAGAGGCACAAAACTGTCTAACTTGATGTTATCATTGATAATCCTGAGAGATTCATAATAATCTTTAGCTGATGATGTTGGCGTATCAACTTCATAAGTATTGTTAAACTTTGAATAATCAACTCTGTACTGTCCAGTGTCTTTACGATAACTAATCATATGTTCAAAGCGATGACCCCACAAGATTTCACAAGGCAAGTAAGAAGTTCGAGCTTGAATTGATTGTCCAGTCGATTCAATTGTCCCTTCAAGAATAACAACAATCTCAAATCTTTCCCTTATCATAGCATCAGCTGACATTGAATAAAATGGCGAGGAACTGTCGACTTCATGGACAATTGTCGCTGGCCAAACAAGGAATACATTTGAATCTGAATTGTCAAATTTAACATCGACTCTGTTATGATAATAAGGAATGACTTCGCCTTCTGAAGTGATCTTTCTGTCAATGACCAAAGCACTAATGGAGGCTCCAATGATGTGAGATCGATTCCTAACATCGCCAACTCTAAACATGAGACACAATTTACCATCTCGAAGGCATATACAAGCATTTCGACTAAACATTAAAGTCTGTGATCGTTTCTTTGGACGAGATAATTTGGCAAACACAAAGCCAACCACAAAACATTGAATCATGACTCCGGTTATTGATTGAACACACATAACAAAGATGGCTTCTGGACACTCTTCATTAGTATAACGACTTCCATATCCAATTGTGTGTTGAGTTTCAACTGAAAACAAAAATGCAGTGGCAAATGTATCAACACCATTAACACATTTCCGTCTATCATTTGAAGAGGGACCATCTAAATCACCATGAGCATAAGCAATCAAATACCAAACAACAGCGAAACCCAACCAACTCAACAAGAAGCCCATACTAAAGACCAGAAGATTCCACCTCCATTGAATATCAACCATAGTTGTGAATGTATCTTGTAAATAGCGTTGAGACCTTTTCTCGACTCTTTCTTTGGACAAATTGACACTTCCATTTTTAAGGACAACACGCTTTTTTAATCGACCTGGAAATATCTTGGATTTACCTTTTGATGAAACATTGTTGTTATTGTTGTTTATGGTTGATGAATTTGTAAATGTATTTGTATACTCGCCATTGCCAAATGCATTTGTAGATTTAAAACGATAAGTCAAATTTTTTTCATATTCAGTGGTCATCGGTGCTTGTGGAGCAATTGAATCACAATCGGTGGCATTTTTTATGTCAATTATTGTTGATGATGATAATAAACGTTTATCTGGTAAAGCCAAATCCCGCCATTTATCAGAATCAATTTCCATCTTTACTTTTGATTAACACTTATAAACACTTTATCACAAATGATACAAATACTATGTTAACACATCATGATGAAACCATCAACAACTCAAACTGTTGTTCAGTCCTCTAAATACCTTGAAATGAAATCATTAAGAAAGTTAAATAATGGCTTTGCAAGGAGCCAGTTTAGAGGCAGAAAGGGTTGGTTTAATGAAAATCAAGTAATAAAGGTAAAGTTTCCAAATGAAATGTTTACTTGAAAGTTTTCATTTTTTCTCATCTTTTTCTTCTTCTTCTTCTTCTTCTTCTTCGTATCTTAATTGTTTGCTCATCTATTGACTTATTAACTTTGTTATTAATTTCTTGATTACTATCGTAATTGTGCAACAAAAGTGTCCGAAATTATCTGAATTGAATCTTGCCTTGAGTAACTTCCGTCGATCCAATGAATGAAAACAAATAAGTCATTCACAATCGGCTTTTATGGATACATTTGGATTAACTTGAATCAACTTGAATCCTCTTCTCAATCTCCTCAGTAATTGGACCTAATCTTAATTAAATTGTTCAAAGGTCAACAGCAAGTTAATCAAAAGGCAAAAAATGTTTCCAGTTTCATCAAAATTTACATTTTACTTTCCATTAAATGTTTAGTTGCAACTCAAATTACAAAAAGTCTGGTAACTCTGGGTAAAGAAATAACCAGAACCAAATGATTACAATTTAATGAAATTTAAATGGAAACTCTCTCGCAACTTTCCTTGATAATTAATTGTTAACTTTAATTCATTGTTTACCAACCATTATTAAACATGAAATGACTAGCTGAGCAAGAGCTAAGCAATTAATTTCATAATTGGTGAAAGTGATCAACAAAATTCCGACAAAACGGTATTTTTGTGCGAAAATTTAAATTTTAATGAAATATGTAATCGATTTGAATTGGAATTACATATATTAAATCAATTTGTATTCTCAGTTCGTAGTTTGCAACTGATTTTGTAATTTTTTCAGAAATCAAATCAATCCTTTTTAACTCAGTAATGTGATGATGATCGGAAATGTCGGCTGAACTAGAATGATGAATTTGAATCAAAATAAATTTAATTCACCATCGATAATAATTTCAAGAGTTTAGCACATTCAGAATAACATTAGTTCGTGGCTTGTACTATTAGTTTCAAACTGTTGTGCAAAGTTAACAGAGAAAAGTTTTCTCGTCAAAATGGCTCAAAATTTGTGTAATTATGAGTTTTTTGAGTAGTCAGGAATAAATCATATAATATAATCACTACCGGATCAAGATCATGTTAGCCATTCATTAAAAGTCATCAAAATGACTGGCAATGAAATTGAGCCTTAGATTATGAAATGTACTACGAAATGCCTTGTTCCCTTAATAAATATTCATTGTTTGGTCTAGTTTTGATTCTTATCGTTACATTGCACTTATGTGATTTGGTAGTCTTTTTAGACCGTAAGTTTTCACTAAAGGATTGGAATAGCCGCAGGTCTACAAGGTTGATCCGCTTAATCCTCAGACTGGGTTAAAATTTTCAGAAAGGAGCCGTAAGATTTATTGTCTCTTACATTATATAATGTATATTCAGATGTTAGAGCTATCAAATTGATATTCTAGTAGTTGGTGAAAATCTAAAGATCTCGTCGATTAATTACAATCATTGGTTTCTCGCCAAATGAAATGTATTGGGTTCATGCTAAAACTTGGGTCTAATTGAACGTAATTTCAACTTGCAGCTTTCATCAGACTCTCTAACTGCCTTGAACTTCACCAAATGGAGACACTTTAAATCTTGAGTCTATTTTGATGATTTAGCTTCGAGAGTAAAAAAGCAAATCAAATCTTGATTTTAAATGGAGATAAAATTAATTATACTCGTGGTTACTGATCGCAAATCAGTAATAATCTTCCGTTGAATCTGAAACAATGAGTAAACCAATAAAAAATAGCAAACATCTCGTAATGCAAAGGGTGTTCAATGTAATTACTTGCAAACTGGCGGAGCTTAAATTTTGATAATCACAATCAAAAACATGATAAGACAAGATAACCAGAGTAAAATCACATTTTACCTTTCATCCTTTACCTTTGTTATTGCGATGTCGCTCTAGTTATCTTGCTTATCATGTGATTATCAAAATTTTAGCTCCGCCAGTTTGGAAGCAATTACATTGAACACCCTTTAGAATAGATTTGAATGGTTAGGAAGGAAAAAATGATTAGTAGATTACTGTTGCTATAAGATTGAAATTGACAGTGAAAATGCAATTGAAAAACTCAATGATTCAGTTTAAGCTAAAGTTGTTAAATCAAATATTGACTTTGATTGTAACGATAGGATAATCTGTTGACAATTAAAGTTCACAATGACAAGATCATTATTGATCTTATTGATTGTTTAGTGGATCGGGAAAAAGTAACGCTTATTATAATTGTATGAATAATTAATTTGACTGTCAAGCTGAAGACGGTAAAATTAAAAAATTTCAAGATTAGCATGAAAACGAAACTCTGATTTGAATTCGTTCATTTATTCAATCGAGATCAGTTGATAAGTCGATGTCGAACAATAAGACCACGAATTAACATAAATGTGTGAATCTAGTTAAATCTAATAAATCAAGAGCTATTTTGTGTGATAATTAGTGTTTCATTTGCTGTCCGTGATCAAACAAAAATGTGATATTAATCGTTTTTTGTTTTGTTTTAACAATCATTGTTATCAATTAATTGATTTGATATGATACTGTTCCTTGATTAGCGATCATTGATCATAATTTAAAACAAAAAAATTGATAACAATTGGTATGACATCTTTGTAGCTTTTGTATCGCTGATTAACAGTTAAAGGTACATTTGCTTGTGTATTGATCATCATCACCTTGAAAATTGTTTTTTTTTTCAATGATTAATTTGATTAATAATTCATCTTCACCTTATCCTTTTGTGCCTACAACTCATTTACCATAAATTGCTACAATTAAAACCATGGATACTCAAATCAGATTGATAATTGTCTCAGTTTCCAACTGTCCCGTGTTAGGGCAACTTGTATTCAATAGTCAAACTAGTTGACAATTGATTCGTACTGGAATCAATAGGTAAACAAATAAATCGACTCAACGACCAATTTTGGGCTCCTTTTCATCCTCTTTTCATCTTTAGCCTCTTATTTTAATCATCCAAAATGGATTTTAATTTGTTGACCAGAATAACCCTGCTGTTGGTTATCATGTATTCGTCAGTAACCATTGAACCAACCCACGGACAATTGTTGTCATCAGCTTTTACCAGATTCAGAGATTTCAGGACTAACCTCATAGGCGGTATTCTTGGTAGGACCCCGATTTCGGGTGACATGATGTCTTATACTACACTGACTGGAGCTGCTCAAAACATCGGTAACTCGCAATCTCTTGAAATTGCCCGACAATTTATGACTGTGGTAGCATCATCTTTTGGACCACTGGCAGTTCCATATTCACTTGATTTTACTCTTTCAAGAACTATTAATGAAACTTATGATTATATCATTGTTGGCGGTGGTTCGGCTGGAGCTACTTTGGCTGCTCGTTTATCGGAAAATCCTAATGTTCGTATTTTACTGATTGAAGCTGGTGGAGAGGAAAACATTTTAAGTACCATTCCAATTGCTGCCTTTTTGCTTCAAAAGTCACCTCTTGATTGGTCTTATCAATCGGTACCTCAGTCACGAGCTGCCTTTGGATTAAATGGTAATCGTATTCCTTGTCCTCGAGGTAAAGCTGTCGGTGGTGGATCTTCAATCAATTACATGTTGTATGTTAGAGGTAACAAGATGGATTACGATCGATGGGGCCAACTTGGTGCTGCTGGTTGGAATTACTCTTCAGTCTCACCTTACTTTATCAAAATGGAAGGGTCAAGAGATCCTCAAGGTGATCCAGGTTACCATGGGACAACTGGACCTTTGACTGTAACTCCTCTTCAAGACACATTTGATGTAGACAAAGCCTTCTTGGAAGGTGTTAGACAATATGGTCTCAAAGTTGGTGACTTGAATGGTGAAGATCAGGAGAAATTCATGTACTCTCGATTCACTATCCGAGATGGTAAACGTTGTTCAACTGCTCGAGCCTATTTGGGCCCAGCTTCAGGTCGTCGTAATCTTCATGTAGTCATTTTTGCTCGAGCCTACAAAATACTGTTTGACAATAACAAGCGAGCCATTGGAGTTCTCTTTGAGAAAGACGGAGGAAAATTCCAAGTTTTTGCACGACAAGAAGTTATCTTATCTGCTGGAGCCCTGAACACACCTCAACTTTTGATGCTCTCCGGTATTGGACCAAGAGATCAATTAGCTAAATTCAATATTCCACTTGTCCAACATTCACCCGGAGTGGGTAATAATTTACAAGAACACGCATTCACATTGCTCATGTTTACCACTAAATTTGGTTCAAGTTTTGTTTACACTCGAATAAGAACCGCCGTTGATGCTGCAAAATACGCATTCGGTGGTACTGGATCATTTGCATCACCAGGACTAAATGTTATCGGTTTTTGGCGAAGTCCAGAGGCTTACGATGCAAGACCCGATATTCAAATTCACGAATTAGACTACATTCCAGGAGGATCTTTCCCTAACTTTGTTTTAGGTAATTATTTTTCAAGTTAACTCATTTTGCCATTTCAATTAAACTTGTGAATCTGAATGCAGGTTACATCCTTAACTTGAACAGAGATGTCTTGTTCAAGTATTTGGCCCCTTACAGTTTGAGTGATGGAACTATGTACGCTGTAACCTTGGTTCGACCTCGCAGTACCGGAACAGTAACATTAGCCTCAGCTAACCCAAGAGACGCTCCCATCATTGACTACAACCTATTCCAAGATCCTCGTGATCTTGAAGCAATGGTCCAAGGTTGTAAATTGATTTTAAATATCACACAAACTCCAGCTATGCAAGCAATCGAAACTAAACAATTTAATACTCCGTTGATTCCTTGTTCAAAATATCCCTTCAACTCTGACCCTTACCTTCGGTGTCTCGTTCAAACCCTTACATACACTATCTACCATCCAACAAGTACAGCCAAAATGGGTGATGATAATGACCCAATGGCTGTTCTTGATCCATATCTTCGGGTTCGTGGAGTCGCCGGTCTTCGGGTAATCGATGCTTCAGCTATGCCTGAGGTTCCCACTGGAAACACAAATGTACCGACAATTGTGCTTGCTGAAAGAGCTGCTGATTTGATTAAGGGACAAACACTGAAACCTCGAAGTCTCCCTTACTCAAGTCAAGAATCAATATTATCATATAATTAATGTGATAATTAGCTCATTCGGAAGGAAAACAAAACGGAAATATCATGAACCCAATGGAAAACGAATCAGAAGAAACTTCAATTTGATCTCATCCATTAAATATAATTTTCCTAATGAAACAGTTTTAAACAAACTAAAAGCCAACTACTAGACAAACTAAAGACTATATCGATTGTTGATTTATTGTTAATTTTGTTGACCCAAGAACCAATTATGGTTCAATTATTTAAATAAAACACATTGCAATTGATATGCAACTAATATAATTTGATTGCAAAAAATTTGATTATAAAAGAAAGATAAAAACCATCAAAAAATCTAAATATGAACCAAATGAGTGAACCATTTTTTCCTCATCTATTAACACAAATTATCAAACCTATTAGAGTTAATTTTGAATCAACAATCAAGGTAAAATTCAAGTTCAAGATCAACTTTATTAGGTGAAAAATGGCCTTAATTTAACCTTAATAGGATTTGACAGGTAAAGCACATTTATTGTCACAAATGCAATCAATTTGAATGGATGAAAAGTAAAATAATTAATGAAGCAATTAATTTACTCTCAAGTTGTAGTTAATAGCTGCATTGTCTCATTATGGCAACATTGATGATAATTAATTAGAGGAAAGAAATTAATTAGAAACTCGCGGACTCCCGCATCATGACTGATCTGAAATACATTCAATTCACATTCAAAACACTTATAATATTTACGAACATCGTCAAAATGAGAAAAAATAAAATCTGGTTCTACACAAAATGCAACCGAAGCTTGAAATTTGAAAGGATTTCGACCCAAAACCATCGATCAGAAAAGTTCATAGAAACCTCAGCTATTTTGTGTCCCTGTAGTCAAATCATTCTCATCATTTGGTCATAAAATTAGTCTTAAAACCCTTTCCAATCAACCAGTTTTGATGCAAAATTGAGACAAAAATTTCAGCTGATTATAAATGAGAAACCCAAAATGCTATCGACAATATTGACGTCAATTTGAAAATTTACCTTTCATTTATAATTGATTTATTGATTATGCAGACAAATAAATTGATCAATTAGCCTTCATTTGTCAATCTGTATTGTTCATCATGTATTAAATGATGAATGTTGGAACCTAAAGGGTGTTCAATGTAATTACTTCCAAACTGGCGGAGCTTAAATTTTGATAATCACAATCAAAAACATGATAAGACAAGATAACCAGAGTAAAATCACATTTTACCTTTCATCCTTTACCTTTGTTATTGCGATGTCACTCTAGTTATCTTGCTTATCATGTGATTATCAAAATTTTAGCTCCGCCAGTTTGGAAGCAATTACATTGAACACCCTTTAAATAACTCACAGCTCAAAACAAATCAAGGCAAAAAAATGGTTATCCATTTTCAATGTTAGCCAGGTTAACCTTTGACTCGTAAAGTTGACCAAAAAATACAGAAAAATTGCAATTAATTTTAAAATTTGCTCCAATTCAAGCTGATTTCAATGTAAACAGTCTCATAAATTGAATTTGAACCTGAATTTCATGGTAATTGAGATTAATCCAAACTCACATTTTTAAATATTTCAAAGGGTAATCATCATTTCTCAATTAATCTTGTTTAAGGATTTATCTTCAATTTAATCTGAAAGCTAAATCAGGTTTGATGCAAGCGAAAGATATTAAAATAATTAGCGGGAAATAATCAAAACTTGATGTGACTTGATGAAAGGTTGATTTAACTTGATTAAAGCAACAATCGAAACAAATGTTTTCATTGTTAATTCAATCAAAACAAAACTTGTAAACAGCAATTAAAGTGTGATGAAATGAAATGAACGGAAACACAATTAATCGTGGTTTTCATTGAATTCATGCTTTACCGATGTTTTCAATCAAACCTTCAAACCCAATCAACCAATTGAAATGTAATCAAATTGATTATTGAAAACTTGCAGAAATAAAAATAATCTTGAAACGGAAAAGGGAAAAAAAGTTCAAGAATATTCCGAGTTATCTACAAAAATGGAAAACTAAACATTTTGTTCATTGAAAGTTGATTTTGACCATTCAATTGACATTTCCAAATGAATTAATTGTGAGAAATGCAACTTTCTTCAAGGCAATTAAACTGATCATCAAAATGATCTAATGATGTATACAAAGTGAAACATGTAATCATACGAAATGTAAATTCATTTGTCAAACAACAATCAAGATTATCCATTTGAAAAGCATTCATTTTGCCATTTTCATTGAACACAATTACCTTCATTACTTTATTCATTTCTTCTTAACCCTTTAATCTTTACCATTTATTATTAGTTTCTGGGTCAATGTCATTCAAATCATTTGATCAACCAAATTAACCTTTTTTTTGCTTATTTTAAATTCTCGAAAACAAATTCTTGTAATCAAAAATTGATATTCCAGGTTAAATCAAGTGAAGATGATGAAAAGACTCTTTAAATCATTTGATAAGATAACCTGTTTAAGCTTGATTATCATCAATGAATTTGATCATTTGAGTGATTTATCCGATTCCATATCTTAATCCTTTTTCACTTCCGTGAAGTTAAACCGCAATTTTAATGCAACATTTGATTTCTGATTGCAATTTTGACTCTTTTCTACCATTTTTGGGTTCTCAATATTTTCTGGTTTTTTATTGTTTTTCATTGTTTGCAAGCGATTCATGTTTGGATTGGCATTGCCTTAAATGTGTCTATTCGTTCTGGTACAATATTCATTTCCTTCTGAGATTCATTTAGAGACTGTCATCTGGTTCAGATAAAATTGTTATCCTTTGCTAGTCCAACTCAATGAACACCAAGCTCAGATCAATTGTCTAAAATCATTTCATTTCTTATATCCTTTTGTCTACAATTTTTTTTCCTTTTTAACGACTTTTCAAAATGTTTGATTAAAGTTTAATAACTAGCTAATCATTAGACCGAAGGACGACTTATTAATTGATTATCTGGGAATTTCTCGGGCAATAAAAGGGAATGAATGGCGAACGATTGTTTCCATGAAAAGCTTTTGCTTTCGAAGTGAAAAGGATTGATCTCAACGCTCAAAAATTGTGATGGTGATTTGGTTTGGGCTTAATGAATGAATCCGTCAGTTTAATTCCTGTTTAACATGATTCATTACAGACCCTGAAAATGAATGGAAACCTGATTAACCTTAATTGTTTCTAGAAAATATCAATTGAACTTGTAAATCTAATTGTTGAAACTGATATTTATTGTTAAATCATTGAGAAATAATGTTTGATTGAAAAGGTAAAAGACAATCATGCATTTGAAATTATCCGCTGTTGCTAATTAAATTGACGAGTAAATAGTTTATCGTTTAATTAGATTTACAGCTTATAGAAATCAAATGAATTATCTGAAAGGGTTTGGAATGAAATGTTTAAAAGAAGCTCTTGTTAACAACCGTTATTATAACAATGTGATAATTGAATGCTTGTAATAACTGTTAATGCAATAAAGAGTCTGAATTACTTTATTGAAATATCAAATGATGAGATATTAAAATGAACGAGTTAAATGAAACATTTGATAGCACATTGACAAGTCTGGCCAAATAATTAGCTCTATCAACTCTTGAATTGAATGTTTTCCTGAATTTCAAACCTCATTTCATTGCATGTCAAGAGTCAATAGAGTAGGATTTTGAGTAAATGCAAACAAAGAGTTGGGACAAACAAATATACAACTTAACCGTTATCCTTGTCCAATCATCATTTTAAGATACCTTAGGTTAAATCTTTGCCGATTACCTTTGATAGTCTTTGATTGAAGATAATGTTTTCAGTTTGTTTGCCTCAACGTTATTTTGATGAGGAATAAGCAAATAATGTCGAGTGTTTAATCCAATTCTTTTCGTCAATTCGCAAGATTAAATGGTTGAGATAACTGATTGAGTTAACAATATTGCTTTGTAAGAATTGTTTTGTTTTTTCAGTTTTTTAGCATTCTGATTATCATCTAAACCATTCCATGATGAACAATACAATTGATTTTGCTTCTTCTCTGGTCAAGTTCTCCAGGCCCATTCTTTTTCCACCTCATTTTAGACCATTTAACACCTTAGATCAGATCACTCAAGGATTGTGTTCAATGCTTCTGAGAATTCATTTGAACTAATCAGTAATGGTCAGAGAACCTTACAAAATCATGCTTTGCAAGTGAAATCTTTTTACTTGGCAAAAAGGACTTTATGTAATCTTGTATTATCGTATCGTATTATCGGCCATAAGGGCAAGTTATTTTTAGCCACTAATCGCTTTGAAGTAAATCTGGTTACTGCATACTCTGGGACACTCGGTTTGACTCGATAAAATAAAGCGCTTAACGACGCAAAAAGCAGTGTTTGTTAATGAACCTGGGAAATGTCAATATAATAAAATCTTGACGTCTTATTGGTTGCATAGCTTTTGTTTCTCGTGTGTTTGACCATATTTAGCAGTTCTGCTTGGCGTCTATGAGCGTTGTTATACTAGCAACCATAATTTATTTGTGTTTTGATTGACTAAACATTTCATTGAAAAGATTGAACATTGATTTTACTCGATTCATCAGATGATTTGTTGTTTCCTTTCATTTGCAGACAATTAAATATTTTTCCCATGAACTTCAGAATGAAGAAGAAGAAGAAAAAAAAACAAAAGAATTAGTAGAAACTTGATGATAATCATTATTTCTATTGCTATTTTCATCGCCCTCGATAGCTATCAGCAATCAATTAACAGTATTAAGTTTGACGATTTACCTTCTTTACAACCAGCAAATCAAATAAATGTCCATGAATCCTGTGAATCAGCGTTTTTGAGTGACTGAAGCACAAGTAAAACGATCATAACTTTAATAATCTAAATGAGAAATGAAATTTGCTCAAAGAAAGAAAAAACCAGATAAACTAGAGACTAAAAGAAGAAGCAAAAAAATCAGAGAAAAATGAAAATTCCATAAAATTGCATAGTAAAATCAGTGAAAGTGGAAATTTTCATCAGCAATCAACAGTAAATGTTGAAATGCTTTTCACTTCTCAATTACAAAATGGTAAAAATTGCAGGTAAAAGAAGAAGATGAAGAAGAAAGCAAATGATGATGATGAGAAACAGGGTGGGAGGAATTGAGTGATGATAGGAAAAGCGTTTCCATCAAATCGCAGTTTTACTTGTGAACATTAATCACTAAAGCTGAGAGTAGTTTCAATTAGCTGGTCAAGTAAACAAAGTGATTTTGAAGCAACACAATTTAAAAACAACAGATAACTCTATTTACCTTAAATGATTTCAGTGCGAATTTTAAACGCTTTAATTAGTTGTTAAAGAGGGCCTTTCTCACCCTCTCTAATTGCTTTATATACATGGTATCTTGATATCTCCAAGAACTCAAGTTTACCAGCAAAGAATCTCATATTAATCTGATCTTAAGAGGTAATACAAAACTGGTAAACTAAACTTGATTACTTGGTTTGTGTAATTCACAGTGAACCTTGTCGAGGACGTTACACAGTACTTGATATTGTTTCATTGGTGCCAGTCTTAACAGTTGTCTTTTACTATTACCAACATTTAACTTCGTGATCATCATCATCGTCATCGTCTTCTTCATCATCAGCTATAATCTAGATAAAAACAAATTAGAGGATAATAACAAGTATTAATTGTTGCCCTAGCATGATGGAGACAGACAAAGATTGGAAAGATAATAACAATGCTGAAAATCGTTTATTATCATCAACTATAATTGACATAAAAAATGCCACCGATTGTGATTTAACTGCTACTCCACAATCAACAGTGACTACTGAATATGGTAAACAATTGACTTATCGTTTTAAATCTACAAATGCATTTGGCAATGCCGAGTATACAAATACATTTACAAATTCATCGACCATTAACAACAATAACAATCATGTTTCAACAAAAGGTAAATCCAAGATATTTCCAGGTCGAATAAGAAAGCGCGTTGTCCTTAAAAATGGAAGTGTCAATTTGTCCAAAGAAAGAGTCGAGAAAAGGTCTCAACGCTATTTACAAGATACATTCACAACTATGGTTGATATTCAATGGAGATGGAATCTTCTGGTCTTTAGTATGGGCTTCTTGTTGAGTTGGTTGGGTTTCGCTGTTGTTTGGTATTTGATTGCTTATGCTCATGGTGATATTGATGGTTCACCTTCTAGTTCCAGTTCGTCTCCTTCTTCAACAGATAAACCTAAATGTGTAAATGGTGTTGATTCATTTTCCACTGCATTTTTATTTTCAATTGAAACTCAACACACAATTGGATATGGAAGTCGTTATACCAATGAAGAGTGTCCAGAAGCCATCTTTGTTATGTGTGTCCAATCAATAACCGGAGTCATGATTCAATGTTTTGTGGTTGGCTTTGTGTTTGCCAAATTATCTCGTCCAAAGAAACGATCACAGACTTTAATGTTTAGTCGAAATGCTTGTATATGCCTTCGAGATGGTAAATTGTGTCTCATGTTTAGGGTTGGTGATGTTAGGAATCGATCTCACATCATTGGTGCCTCCATTAGTGCTTTGGTCATTGATAGAAAGATCACTTCAGAAGGCGAAGTCATTCCTTATTATCATAACAGAGTCGATGTTAAATTTGACAATTCAGATTCAAATGTATTCCTTGTTTGGCCTGCGACAATTGTCCATGAAGTCGACAGTTCCTCGCCATTTTATTCAATGTCAGCTGATGCTATGATAAGGGAAAGATTTGAGATTGTTGTTATTCTTGAAGGGACAATTGAATCGACTGGGCAGTCAATTCAAGCTCGAACTTCTTACTTACCTTGTGAAATCTTGTGGGGTCATCGATTTGAACAAATGATTGGTTATCGCAAAGACACTGGACAGTATAGAGTTGATTATTCAAAGTTTAACAATACTTATGAAATTGATACGCCAACATCATCAGCTAAAGATTATTATGAATATCAAAAGTTTGTGAATTCAACTTATAGTCGAGGCTTATTGCCGGTTGAAATGTTAACCGACACAAAGACTAAAGATGAAGATGTTAATACGTATTCACCTGATTCTGGGCTTTCTAATAACAGTTATGATTTACTTGCATATCCATTCCCAACAAGATCCGAATAAGCTTCATTCAGCAAATATCATTTTCCAAAATCAAAATCGACATTATTTCCAAGCCAATCGACTAATCTTATGATCTTAATCTTATGGGCATTTTTTCCTAAAATTATTGTAATATTTTGAATGATACATTTTCTTATGTATTTTATAAGTATTTACTGTTGTATCTGCGATACTAGAGTTACTTTAAAATTGGAAACCTTAAATTGTGATGATCTTGATACGTTAAGTGTAAATAAATGTACAAAATTGAATAAAAACAATATAAATTAAAATTGACTCGATTAGTTGTTGAGAAATGTGAGAGTATAAAAAATAATCATTGTAATGATAATTGGGGAAAAAAGGACATTTCATTCACAACGTAAATATCAAACCTTGGAATAGTAAATCACTGAATCAATTGTTTTCAGTGATGAGTGTAAATTATTTCAATAGCTTCAGGGTAATATTATAGAGGAAAGCAAATGACAGGAATTTGTCATCTTGTAAGGGAAATAAAAGACTTAAAATGTAAGCAAGTTGATCATCAAATAGTAGTGTTAGTTAATTCACGACAGAACCTTTTTTGGGCATCTTGTGTTACAGTTAGGTTGAAAGGATGGTGCATCAGAATTAAGGTAATCTTTTCGATAGAATATTTTAATCAAGATAATTACGTTACTAAAAAATTTCCCATTTTTCAAAAGTTTCTAGCAATTTGATTTTCTTGACTAAAAAATTAGACAAAACAAACAACGGAGTATTTTTAAGAAAAGTGTAAACTGAGAAGTTAGGTTTCAACCACAAATTGTATTTGCAGTGAAGAACAAAGTATCTGGTGAAAAGTAGACAGAGAGAGAAAGAGTAAAGTTGGGGTTTCATAGTGAATAATATTGTTTATCACCTTGAAAGTTTCGATGATGTTTTCCATTTGGTGAAAATTTCCAAGTTACATTTAGATCATGACAAAAAATTAACTACTTTTAGTGATGTGCATGATAATTCAATTAGAAACATTGAATATGAATTACATTTTTCAAACTTTACAGTTTCAATTTGATCACAATTTTAAAATGCTGTCGCTCAAGCGAGCTTCAACTTGATTGGCCCAATCTGTTTATCTCTATCCTCCTTGCTTCCATCTTGTTCTTCTTCATCTCTTTCTGATTTTTTTATGTTTTGTATGAACGGCTCACATGATATATTAATTGTTTTATAGACACAATCGATTTCACTTGTTCTTGATGGTGATGACAGATTCTTGATATTTTTCCATTGAATTTTCAATATGCTCTCCAATAGACTTTCTTTTTGATATCTTCCATCACTTTAAATTTAACTTGTTCGTTATGCTGATGGATGTTGATGATGTGAAGATGATGAACTTGATGATTGTTGCGATGACAGTTGATTTGACGATGAAGCTCTTGTATCTTCGGATGGTTTTAACTCTCTAATCTGTTTAATCAAATATGCTTTCTCATCATTGAACTGTTCATCATCAGCTCTATCAGTTTGAAATTTTGTGAGAAAGTCGACAAGCTTCTCCTTGTTACGTAGAAGGATATCTAGAATAGGCTTTGGTTTATTAGGATTAGCGACAAATACTTTAAAAACGTGAAAAGCTTCGAATTGTATATTCCTTGATCGATCTTTCAACAATGTCATCATTAACTTGAGGTTATCCTGGTTGCTTATATATTTTGTCATTACAGTAAAGTTGTGACGATCCAACAAAAGTTCACCTAAAAGCTTTAACGATTGACGCTTGGTAACATAATTTCCAGAGTTTAATAAATTTTGATATTCACTGAAGAAATTGTCATAATTGGCTTCGAGAAATTCGGATGAAAGTATTTTATGCCGAGTCAATAACTCTTTGAATGTGGAGAAGGCATCAGAGGCAATATCAAAAGTGGAGACTTCAACATACAAGAAGAAATTATAAAAATCTGGTGAATAAAGCATAATCTTGGCCAATGCTTCGTATCGAGCACATTCACGTAACATTGATCCACTGTTCAGAGCAATATCGTGTTTTTCATATCCTTTCATTAAAGTATAAAGAATTTCTGGTTTGGTACAGATATATTCCACTGTTGGACATCTTGTTCCTGTATGGATAAGAAAAATGAGATCAATATAAGATGAACAAAAATTTTCAGATAAAAATAACAAACATTATTGACATCAAGTGTATTATTCTTTCGCTCTTTCTTTTTCTCTATCACATATTAAATTCTTCTTTAATTAAATGATCAACTAAAGCCTCTATCTACTAACTTACAATAACATCTTAGCCTTGACACTTAATTATGTTTAAAGATACTCAAGGTGGAATCAATTTTTACAATCAAATAAAGCTTCTTTCCCTCTTACTCTTTGAATTGAAGTCAACGTTCAATTCAAACAGTAACTCCTAAAGATGATATAAAAAGGATACAAAAGAAAGGAAGGAAACCGGCAAACCGAGTTGTTTAATTAATTCAACTTACCTATTTGACGTCGTAGAATATTATTGAATATTTGGGCAACATCTTTCTTAGCTTCAAACTCAATCCGCGATAGATTATTGATCAACATTAACAAAAGATTAGAGTTGTATAATTCTTGGGCCAGTTGAGCAACAGCTATATCTATTTGAGGCTCATTATCACCGCTTCCGTAAAGGAGATTTTTTATCGAAACCAAATTTTTACTCAGATCCTCTGTTGCCTTTTCAGCTTTTTTATCTCCTTTCTCGACAGCAATCAGGGCTTCTTGAACTGATTTGATCAGCTCAAATGGGTTCTTGTGGCTTTTTCCAAATAAAGGCATTACAGAAACTTTGCAGTATTAATTAAAACAGAAAAAAAATTAGGTAATCAAAACATGACAAAATAAACAAAACCTAACTCAAAACGATTTTGTTGCCCTGAAAAAAAATGAATACACAAAAAACACTTAAAATAAAATAGATGGCGGTGCAATCGAGAGGTTTAAGAATTGGTGCAAAATTTGAAAAATTGAAATTACATGTGTGTGACTGAAAATTGAAAATTATTTGTTATTTATGATTAATCTGAATTTACTTATTTTTCTCTGAACAGAATTGTATTCCTAATTTTCTAATTTGTGCCATGCCACCTAATAAAAGTAAAATAAGTCGCGGTGATGCTCTCAAAAAGGTTTATTCAAACCGTATTCAGAAGGCTTATGAGACAAGTGATCATCTCAACTTAATTGACCAACAATTATGTACTCGTTTAAGTGGCTATTCCTTAAAGTTATATCGTTCAACTGAAATAGACAAAGAATATTTTGAATGGATGATTAATCTAATTCAAACAAATATGGAAAATTTTTATAAAACATGTGCCTGGGGTTGGAACAAGAGCCAAAAAGAGAAAGAATTAAAACATGCAAAAGCTATGATCCTCATTGCTATCAATTCAGAGAGCAACAAACCAGTTGGATTTACTCATTTTCGTTTCGATTATGATGAAGACGGTGCTCGAGGTGTTATCTATTGCTATGAACTTCAAATTGAGGCGGACTATCAGCGTAAAGGATTGGGTGCTTGGTTAATGGATGTTTTATCGGCGTTCTGTATAAAATTTGAGTTCCCTAAATTGATGTTAACTTGTCTAAAACACAATCGTCAAGCAATGAATTTTTATCGTAATAATCGTGAATTCATGATTGACCGTCGATCACCATCTAAATGTGGAGAGAACACCTGTTATGAAATTTTAAGTAAAAAGATATTACCATCTTAACACGGAATGTTTATCCATCATTTGATACAAAAACCTTTGTACTTCTCATAGCATCATTCAAACAGAGACAATCCATCAGCCAAATAGCAATTGTAATAGTGGAGACGAAACATACTCTTAAGTTTTTTAAATAAATTTCGTAATTAAGCAAATTAGCCTCAAACTTTGACGTTTTGAAATAACTGAATCCATTCTGTGTTCAACTTCATATTCAAGTGTTTCTTCCTATGTTTACTCTTCAACATCTCCTTGTCCTTTCACTAATTTAAATATTGAACGATGATCTGTATAAAATCAGCATCAGCATGAACCTGGCCTAAGGTAGTTCCTAAAGCTGTAAGACATCAGGATTTAATCCACATCAAGACCTAATTTTTGATTTTTAAGCGACTGATGCTTCTGGCTTTAATTACTTATATTTCTACATTTTTGTATACTTGAGTTCACTCGATAAAGAGATATTTTGATCGATATAACCAGTGTAAATTTATTAAATTTTTACAGTAAAATATAACAGATAAATTTATTGTAATTCATGAGTCCTATTCCTAATAACAGCTGAAACTGAGCTAGCCGGGAGGAAACTTTTTTCAGTAATTATCATAGTAATAAAACTTGGAGGAGTCAAATCATAGGAAAGGCTAAGCACATTAACCTTTTTCTCTTTTTTCTGGACTTCATCTTGTTTACTTTTAATTCCTTTCGAATCTTTCGATTTTCCCGTGTTACCATAATTAAAGAAGTCTTCCTGCGGTTTCAGTGGACCTGAAATTATTTTAAGAATAATGAGTTATGTACAAATTAAAGAGTATCAAAATATTTACCTGATTTACTTAAAGCAAAAGAGTCCAGGATTGCTTTCTCAGAAAACTTAAATGTTTCACAGCATACTAATACTGGAACATTGAACGAATCTGCTACTAAGGCTATTTGAGCACTGCCAATGCTTGCCATAGCGTACCCATTAGCCAACATGGCATGAGCACCAAGAAAAACTTTGGTTACCTGGTGTAAAGTATAAATCGGAATTAATGAATACCAAGTCCAGCTATATTATGTAAACTTACCTTGTTCATTACATGGGCTATCGCATTTATTTGAATGTAAGTTGTTTTAACACCTCGAGAAACTAGACACTTCATCAGATCTTTTCCAACCATTCTTGGTTTTGCGTCAACAACGATTACATGGAAATTTTTGCCATCCATGAAAGCTTTTAGTAAAATATTTTTTACTAAAAGAGGGTTTCCATAAGTTAAAATAACTTCTCCATCATGGTCAATTTTTTTCGCTCCTTCCTTTGTTATAGCTTTGACTGCTAATTCAATTTCTTTTGTCATAAACCCTTCTACCAAACTCTTCATCTGTTTTCTTGCTACTTCTTCAGGAACAGTGGATGAAATTTTGGAAAGATGTGATTTGATGAATGCAATTCCATTTACCATACTAACTGACATTGGTCGACATTGATTAAGAAATTTGACAGCGGAATTCAATGCCGCCTGAAAACTGCGAGCGAAGTCTTTATTTTCGGGGGTAACATGGTCATGGATCATTTGTTTAATAGCAATTAACATCGATAAACAGCGTTGTGTTGATCCAGTGATGCTTCCTGCACTCATTCTGAGTCCAACTTTAAATAATAGAGGATGATAAGATTGTAAAAATAACTTTGGTGCCAGATGAGCAACAGCAATTTCAGGCTCGTTATCATCACCTCCATGAGGACTTTTCGTTTTTATTTCTTTCGGTTCTTTTTTATTAACATTCTCTGCAGCCTTTTCACGAATTTTAGGTTCTTTCTTTACGATAGCCATCTAAAATCAAATGGATTCACAGAAACTTTGCAGTATTAATTAAAACAGAAAAAAATTAGGTAATCAAAACATGACAAAATAAACAAAACCTTACTCAAAAATTATTTTGTTGCCCTGAAAAAAAATGAATACACAATAAATAAAATAAAATAGATGGCAGTGCAATCGAGAGGTTTAAGAATTGGTGCAAAATTTGAAAAATTGCTAATTATTTGCTAAATAGTATTTAATATTTTTAACTACTATTAAAGGACGGAAAAGAATGGAGAATGAAAATTTATAACGTGAAAAGTTGATATTGAAAAATTTTCAATGCAAGGTGAAGGTGAGGATTAAGATTTAATGTGTTGGTAAATAAATGGATAGGTGAAATGTATCGATTGAAGGACTGACTTGATAAGGTCAAAATGGTAAAAATTAGAGCCATAAAATTCAATGATGAATATAAATAATAAAAAATTTCAATACTGATTTATAAACGATTTAATCGTATTAATATTAATAAATTGCCTTCTCTCTTATTTTATATACATTATTGTATTTCCGTTGTTAATATCGCCCTCTGATCTTCCTTCAAGATCACAATCTTAAATGTTTATTTCAGATGGAATTGGAATTAAGAAACAAAAGAATCAGATTAGTTGGACGATGAAGATAAAGATGAAGTTTGAAGTGGAAATGAAGACTCTTATTGATTAACAATGAAAGTTGACAAATGAAACAAACAGAAAAACAAGAAAGCAGAAAAGACTAAAAAATTTGAAAACACAGCAGAAAAGTATGAAATGAGAATCAGATAGATGATGAAGATTGAATACAGAGAAAGAAAGTGAAGAACGATAAATGCTGATATAAAGTGATGGCAAAGTGAGTCTTTGTTGTCAAAAAACAGTTAAAGTAAAATGAAGGAGAAAGTTGAGTTTTGATGATTGATTGAGTAAAACCAGAATTTATAAGTCAGAATTTTTAAGTCAAAAGCTCAACCTAGAAGCAGCGATCAACAATTGGTCAAAATAAAGATTTCGCTGTCGATATTGAAGATTGGTATATTATTAAATGAATAAATGAATAATGGTTTGAGTTTAGCTGTAAGATTGTTACAAAATTATGGTCAGGTAAAAGTCCACTCACTTGGCTATCTGGTTCAAGATATCTTTCCGATTGCCATTCTTGTAAACCTAAACAAAAACCTTACGCATGCTCAAGACTTTTCGTAGATTTCCTTTATCAGTGTTTTTTGAATTAATGAATAAATTTATCGACACCATCGTGCGTCGATGGGCATTTTTTGTGTCTATGTTCAGCAATCTATCTCTTCTTGCCTTCTACCTGTAATTTTGCTCACTCATAATCCTTAATCAATATGTGTTTCTAATGGTATGCTAAAAAATCACATGACAAAATTCTGGTTGAAATGTAAACAATAACAACATCTGATAGTCATTTATTGTTTTCATCCAACTTACCAAGGTTTTTGTACTCAACTGAGTCAGTTTATTTCTTTTTTTAATTGTGCTCATTGGTTAATCCGAAAATAATTTAAAATCTACTTTCAAATTACAGTTGAATATATTGGTGAGTGTTATAAAAAAGTGATGAGACCATTTTTATTTTGATTAGATGATATAACTGTTGTTGGATATGATGACTATAAATTTTTAAGCCTAAGCCAATCTGTGGTGCTTTTGTCACTTTGTTTAATTTTGCCCTCTTATCCTTTCTTTTGTTTTTACATTTCCGTTTAGATTTCACTTATGCTACTGTGTTTTTATGTAAAATAGTGCTTAACGCCATATTTATTTTCTCTAATTGAGAATAAAAAACAACAAAGGCCTAATCCAGCTCTTCCTTCACCATGGAGGCAACATTAAGAGCTTTCTTGAATATTTTCCCCGAGAAAATGAAAAAACGGACTATATGGTACCTATTCGATCGTTATCTTGGACATTTTCTTCGGGAAAAATTAACACTCGACCAATTATCCATCGATCTGATTGGTGGTAAAGGATGCAGTAACGAACTGCACCTAGATGTGGACTCTCTCAATGAAGAACTATCGTTTTTACCAGTCAAATTTGTAGATGGTTGTTTCATTGACGAAATATCTGTCTATATTCCATGGTCTTCTCTGCTGACTGAGTCTTGTTCACTTCAAATCAAGGGTGCCAGATTTATCTGTCAGCTTGCTGAACAGCCTGAAACCAAAAGTATAATAACATCAGACTACTTGAGTCGATCTATCATGAGTAGTTCATTACAACTTGCTGAGGAAATTGTGCATGAAAACCAAGAAGAAAAATTCGAAGGATTGGAAATTTTCGCTCACCTTATAGACTCAGTTTTACGTCGCGTTGAACTGGTCGTATTGAACACTTCATTTATTTTGCGTAGTAAACGCAAACAACTGAGAAACCCAGCATCCGAGGAAGATGAATACTGTTATTTAGAAATTAAAGTCAGAACATTGAAGTGCGAAGAAAATGGAACTGAGGAAGATAAAGATGCAGAAAAGGATGATGTTAAAAATGCTCCCAAAATCATAACCAAGAAGTTGACCATCGAAGATATTGAAATTTTTCTCGATGGTGATAAAATCTGTACGTTAGCAGACAGGCATGTGATGGAAGTTAACGTTCGCGATTCCCGATGTGATATTCAAGTTTATCTTGCCTCAATATTAACTGCTGTTCTCGAAAAGAAACATATATCTGAGCTTATCAACATGGCAAGTAATAGAGAAAGCAGTTCAAACGATATTTTCAAAAAAGGTGACAAGGTCATGTCACCTATTGACTATGCAAGAATCGAGCACCAACTCAAATTTGATTCTACCAAGGGAAAGCCTGCCCCATCCAGACATAACTTGAATGCTACCCTTTTGAATACTGAAGAAGCTTCTAATGCATGGACAAGTTCAGGTGATGCCAATAAATCTTGTGATAACAGTTTTTTGCCCATTGATTATTCTAATCACTCCAGAAATGGACCGAAAAACACAACTGAAAAAAAAGAACCGCAAAAAAGTGAAGTGAAGTCTTTCAACTGTGCAATAAAGCTTCCTGGCTTAGCACTTTGCTTAGTTGATTCCAGTTACTCAGGAAATGCTACACAGATAGACGCAAAAGCAAAAAGTTTAGTTGAAGTGAATGCTGCCTTGGATGAACTTATAACTTGTGATCATCTCAGATTCACCACTGTACCTATCCAAATTGAGATAGGATCTTCTGGCTGTAAAATAGTTTCAGGAGATATCTGGGTTGCTGAGAAAAACCAAAGAGGATTGTGTCCTTATATTTGGACAGAATCAAAGATCGAGATTGAAAATGATCAACCGCAACCACAATTACCAAGGCCAAAATCTCCGAAAGTTGAAAAAATTAGCTTTCAATGTTTAATAGATAGTGAAAAATTGGAACTCAGATCAAGAAATGTAACAAATTGTATAGTTGATCCTACACTATTGGAACGAATAGATAAGTATTTTCCACAGGTTTCAGATGGCTCTGGTACATCATCGGATTTCATCATTTCAGTCATGTGTCCAGAAATCAGAGGAAAATTATTAATACCCATTGCTGATTTGAGGAAAGAGGAAAAATCTGTCCCCTCTGAGTTAAGACCTTTCTGGCTTGAATTCGAAGGATCTGATTTTAAATTCACAACAAACATGTCATGCTATGATATGGCTATGCACCAATTCATTCTCGGTTTAGCGGATCCTCACGGATCCAAGGAAATTGGTAGAATGACCACTGAAGGATCAACACCTATTCGATTGAGTATAAAACGCGGTGCTGATACTTCATCCATAATTGAATCTGAAATGATTCAAACTGTGTTGGAAACAGCTACCATGACAGAATCTATTTTTATATGCACCACTGCTAACACCAAACTCAATGCCCCCTTCCAAACTAGAACTCCAATCGTCCAACATAAACAAGAAGAAGACGCTAAAACCTTGCTCCCTAACAACCTCACTAACTCTCAATCCTACTTCGAAACTTGCAAATCTTTTACCCAATTGCAGGTTGATCTAAGCGCCGATAATGTCGACATTTTCGTTGAAACCAAAGAGCAGATAGACTTACTTTACAATGCTCTTGGAAATGATCTTGTTTTATGGACCCCAAATCGCGATCCAAATAGATGTCGAAAAGAGCGTCCAGTTGGTTGTAAGTATCAGAGCTACTTTTCATGCAAATCAGGGATGACTGATTCAATTGATTCTGAATCGTCCTTTCATTCAGTCGAAGGATCATCTGCCAATCAAAGCTTTCATAATTTGGTTACATGTTTACTTCGGTGTGATAATCTCAATGTTGCTATTGGTGACCATGCAATCATCAGCCAAAACGTCTTTATCGGTTTGTCCTTCGGATTACAAGATGATACCTCGAATATTGTTTCTATCCATGGGTCTGGAGTTTCCTGGTCCTTCAATAGCGATACAGTCATCTCAAGCAACCATTTCTGTAATAAATCAAGTTCACTTGACCTTACTTTTGAAATCAATACAAAGGATTTGCCCGTTTCCAAAAAGATCAAAGTTGCCATACAGTTATCTGAAGCGATCCTCTTCAAGACATCACCAGATATATTCATTGATTTCTGGAACTATGTTAACGTTACCAATGAACCAGTTCTTGGTTATACTCCTCCAAAGATTCTAACTGAGCTACACGTAAGTGTAACAAACGGAGCCATTTCTTATGGAAGTGATAACTTTCCACCTCCGCCTCGGCCTGTTCTTGTTACGTTTGATGGCATCTGTGTAACAGCTATGGTAGTCGAAGATACTAGTGACACATTAATGCGATTTATAATTGAAGAAGCCGCCTTCTATTTCAAAAAGAATAGTTTATCTTCAAAGTGCCTCAGAAATTATGTTTGTGTAATTGATTCTGGTCTAATCGACATGCATTTGAAATTAAGTGAAAACGACAAAATTGAGTTCAGAGCTGTGAACAATATTATTAATGTCCGAGCTTGTAATGATTCACTCGCAGCTTTGTGTCGATTAATCATTAATCTCATCAATCAAAACAGTGATTCAAGGAGTGATGACGATTTGCCAAGTTATGCTAAAGCTGTTGGCTCATCAATGCGAAAAGGCTCCAATGCCGAACTATTAAAAGAAGTTTTAAGTGAGCTTGGTAACGATCCGATGGCTCTTAATCAACAGAAGCCTCCAGAATATAAAGAAGCAGAAGAACGTAAGAAAGATGGAGAAAGCACTAAAAAGAAGGAAGGAGGCAAGAAAAAAGATGGAGGAAGGAAGAAGAGGGAAGAAGAGAAAAAGAAGGATGATGCACGAAAAAAGGATGCAGACAAGAAAAAAGAGAAAAAAGTGAAAGAAGAAGATAAACTCGAGAAGCTTGAAAGATACCAAGACAGAATCACGGCTACTGTTGATTATGATGGACCAAGTACAAGTTCAGCAACAGGTCTTAAAAAAGGAGAAATGACTGATTCTGGTTTTTGGTTACTGGGCGATGATGACATTGGAGCAGGAATCAAAGCTACTGATGAACCTATTGTTCGAGTATTGACTAAAGAAACTATCATCATGCTTGACAACACGCTAAGTGTTGGTACAAAGAAAACTGCATCTGAAGAGAAAAAATTTATTGTTGCTCGATATTGTCTAGAAGAGATGAGCTTATTAATAAGCATCTATGGTGGTCGAGATTTTGAAGATAACCATGGAGGTGAAGATGATTCGGATGCAGAAGAAGATGAGAAGAAAGTTGGATTGGATTCAGATTATCGGATTAAACGTGAGACTAAGGTTCACTTTGCTAATGATGAGTCTAATGCATTACATCTTTGGGAGAGTATCAATTTGGAAGAAGGCTCTGATATTGGCCAACCAACTTGTTCTAGACCTACAATTGGTAACCATAGTAGCAAATCAATGGGAGGAAGATTACGAAAAAGTAATATCTGTGTTCAACTTCATCTGTACAAAATTAAGTCAACCTTTGACAAATTTAATGACTCTTGTCCGACTTCATGGAAATTCTCATTTGATGTTAAAAACATAGAAATTCGTGATCGTCTAAATGTCTCTAATATCAATAAGATGTTATATGAATACATTTCAGAAAATATACCAAGAAGAAGCAATTCAAGCATGATTAGCATTCGCGCTAAAACATTTCGAAATCCAGTCGATTCTCATGAAGAATGTGATTTGAGAATAAGTCTTAAACCACTTCGAGTCAACATTGATCAAGATACAATCATGTTCCTTGTTGAATACTTTACAACTCTCAAGATTTTACTGGACCTTTACGAAAAAAGCACTTCTTTCTCATCTAGTGGATCAAACTCTCCGTCTCCTGTTGCCCCTTCTCCAGAAAGAGACTTTAATCTTTGTTTAAATGTGTACAATACAGTGGATGAAGCTGAATCTCCAATCTCTCCAGTCTCACCTGACGATGCAAACAGCTCTAAGCCTTCATCTCTTTTCGTCAAATCTTTTGAATTTACTCCTGCTGTGCCAATTCGCCTCGATTATCATGGTAAACGAATTGATTTCGAACAGGTTTGTTATTATCCAATTTTAGATTTAAGTCTTTCAATTTGATGATTTTTTCAAAACTCTAATTGCGATTCCATTTTTATTACATTTAGGGAACGATACCTGGTCTTCTCATGGGTCTTGCTCATCTTAATCAAAGCGAACTATATCTTAAGCGACTTCACCAGAAACGAGGTATTCTTGGTGTAGATCGAGTCATTCAATATGCATTAATGGAATGGTTTGATGATATAAAGAAAAAGCAAATTCCTTCAATTATCGGATCAATCGGACCAATGAACAGCGTTAGACAATTAGGTAATTTTTCAATAATTTAAAATTGATTACTCGTATTTATAAATGTTCACTTTGATACATAAATCAGTTACATTTCAATAGTTTAATTAATAAAGATGTCTTCATGCATTCAAGTGCATTGTAGCATCAAAAGCTGATCCATTTGCCATTATAAACATCTAAATTGTTACTTCTATAATTTATTTTCAATTTAAATTTCAATATCTTCATTATTTAATTATTCATCTCTTCTTTTACAGTTCAAGGAGTCATAGATTTATTCTGGATTCCTGTTGATCAATATCGTCGTGACAGAAGAATTGTTCGTGGAATTCAAAGAGGAGCTTCATCTTTTTCATCGTCAACAGCTACAGCTGTGCTAGATCTTGCCAATAGGTAATTACATTTGAATCAATATTAAATCTTGAATATAACTTTAATAGACAAAGGTCATTAATCTTAAATCTTATCTTCTAGACTTGTACATGTAATTCAAGGAACTGCTCAATTCGCTCACGATGTTGTTTTATCACCAAATCGATCTCCGCAACATAATACTCGAGGATCAGTACCTAAATCCCAGCCTCGAGATTTACGAGAAGGAGTTGCCTCTGCTTATACTGTTATGAAAGAGGGTTTGAATGAAACCTACCGAAATGTGGCAACTGCGGGTGCTCAAGCTGATGGTGTTACAGAGACTGTTGGTGCTTTGATAGGAACGCTTCCATCAAACATTCTACAGCCAATAATTAAAGCAACTGAAGCAACTTCCAATGTAATTGTCGGAATGAGAAACCAATTAACTCCTGAAGCGCGCAAAGATGACCAGTATAAATGGAAACGTAGATGAGAGTTATGCATTATAATCAAAATTACCATTTGGTAAAAGCAACTCAAATCTCCTGTGATTAGTTCCGAGCATTATTGTAATCTAAAAAGCATATTTTTGGAAAAGGTTGTCAAACTAGTTCCATATTCACTTCTTTTTGATTTTAAAACGAAATGTTTTAATTTCAACTTAATGATAAAAAAATGCCCAAAAAAATGATAAATCTTGGTGTAAAATCTGTAAAAAAAGTGTGATTAACACAAAATATAACCCTTCCGTAGAATCATTGAGACTTGGAAACTCACAACTACAATATTTACGCAATTGATAGTAATCTATTCCCTTTTTATCAACAAAAGCTCTTAATTATTGATTCATCAGTTTAATGTTCATTTAAATCAAAAAATGCGTACAACTTTGCATCACTTTTGTATTTTAATAATAATAAACGCCACAAAAAACAAATATTCATTTACTTATGAACACGATGCTTATTTTAATCAGCCCGAAACAAATACTTATTTGCAACAAAATTTTACTGATTGACAGTTGATTAATGGCAAAAATATGAGCATTCAAATTCTGAGAGTAAAGTCAACAATTTTCAATGCATTACAATTTGCGAAATTTAAGAAAATCAAAAAAGAATTGAATAAATTAAATAAATAACGTGATTTAAATGACAAGTTTATCCATAAAGGATAAAAAACACGGGCTTTAAACATCATAAATCTTAAAAAGAGTAGTTGAATTTGCTCAACTTTAATCGAGATTTAAGCATGAGTATTAATCAACTGATATCTCAGATTATTCACAGAATTCATCAATAATCCATGTAAGGTCAAGATGAACTTTAGAGTCAAGAAAGTAATCAAAATTAATAGATCAGACAATTGTGAGATGGAGTCTGATAGACAGAAAAGGCGTAAATAAGCCAAACTAGGAACTTACGCCGACTTACAAACTGTATGGAAATGAGGTAAACGGTGTTAGACGGAGATGAAGTCGTGAAAAGAGTCGGAGATAAATTTAGGACTAAAAATGTACAAATTATGAAAATTAGTATTTGATACAATATTTTAATTTTGTCAATTTATAGCAAATTCTGAATGATCCATCTTAAAACGTTTATGTAATATCATTAACTCTGCCTACATTGGGCAACGTTCATCTGATTATTTTGTTGCGAACAAGAAAATGTAACCAATAATGTTTTATTTTTTAGGTATTTCGAGGATTCTTCGAATTCAGAGAAAAATTATTGATTGAAGAGTGGCATAAGCTGGTCAGGACTTGAAGCTTCAAGTGGCATTCGTGTTACAATGAATGGGTTCAAGGGAAATGGATTATAATTATTTTCTTGGACCTGAAACAAAGCTTAAGATTTTTAAGATCGAAGGTGAATTGAACCAGAATAAGACCTTTACCAGGATTTGTCTTTGAATTTATTTGATTTTATTAGATCTGATTAAATGATGGACTTTGTTTTGCATTCAAAAATCCACTTTTCAGAAAATGATGAAATGTTTAAAATGATCACAATAATGGGATTTACCAACCAAGTGAATTTAATCGCAATTCAATTAATAGCTGAAAGTAATTTGTGATTTCTATTATTGCAACAACAAACCAAGAAAACTAGCGAATCCAGTTTAAGATGAGCGTTTTCAATCATTCATTTATGCAAATTTCAATTCAAATTGTTCAATGAATACAACATTTTCACATGTCCAATTGTTCAACTTGATTTGTGATGAAAAAATATTCAATTTTCATGAAATACTCTTGCTATTTAAAACCTCAAGTCAATTTAATATTTCAGATAATAATACAAATCATGTAATTGGCTGTTAACTCAATCTACAAAGTAAGCACAAACCAATAATCATTGACTAAATTTGATTTTCTTGTAACAATTTGATGAAATTAAGCTTTTTAATTTCTCAAAATCTCTTCATCTTAACCAGTAAATCCTCCAATCCCAATTTCAATGTAAACCCAAAAAACCAAATAACCAGATAATTTGCAAATCTAAATACATCTTTAGACATTGAATCCAATTGATTTCAAGTCTTCAATTTATCAATGAAAGTGATGAAGAGACGATAATTTAGATTGAAAATGTTTGCATTAATCAATTATAATTGTAATACAATCCACAAATTGTTCAGCAATAACAATGATATCTGAAAATTAATAAACACCAAGAAAAGTGGATTAAAGGTGAAACCTGAAAAAATGGTTCAATTAAAAGTCTAATAGAGATTCATTCAAATTACAGGCAATTAGGGTCAATTAAAGATGAGATTAGGGCGATTAATGATTAAGATAAAATTAACTCTGACATGTTTTAATGAATCTTAAGTGGTAAAAGCCATTTAATTGGTAAAAATGGAGAGATTATTGAAAATGAAATGAAAAACTGTTTCCTTGTGAATTATTTGATCAAGATAACCTCTGATTCTGGTAACAATTAAACTGAACAATTGTTTTCTATCAATGTGTGTGAATTGAAGAACCTTCACAATTATGATTAGTTAATTGATAAGATTATTTTATCATTTAGTAAACCAACAAAAAAATTGATTCAGTGCAACCATTTTCACTTGAACAGCTTTTGTTACCTTTTCAACTGTTAACCTTTTTCCTTCAATTTTTCATTGATTCCTCTAAATCTTTAAATTGTTTCAATCAGTTTTTCATTCAAATGTTCAATCAAATTGTCAATTTAATTGTTCATGAAATGGAAAGTCAAATTTCCGGATTCCTTTTGTTCTTTCCATTGATTACAATCGATTAATTGTAATTTATGTAATTTGTGTTTAATCTTAACAACTTTTCTCTCATTTTTTGCTCTCTCCTGACGTTAATTAATAATCAGATAATTAATACTCAAAATCAAGTCTAACATGAATTATGGAAACAATTGTAATTAGTTTACATTCAATCTTGATTAAATAAATAACGCCTTAATTGTGATTGTTTCAAACATTGATTTACCTTTTTTGCTCTTTTTGCCTTTTCTATTGGATTCACATTTTGATTGTAACAATTTAATTCTTGTAAATCAAATGTAAAGTTGGAATTGCTTTTGTTGTTTCACTTTAATTGCTCTCATTTGGTTACAATTGTGAACTTTGATCAAAAATGTTTACTTGAAAATTAAACTAATTGTTACTTTTTTGTCAATTAGAATGAGAAAAGCATGAAAAAATAATTAAAATTGTCTACAATTACCTGGTAATCATCATTAAAAATTAAGCTAATTTATCAGATTAAATAACTGAATATTGTTTAAATGGTTTTAATCGTTCAATTGGTTAAAGATAATTAACTTTATTCTCTTATTTTCATAGATTAATTGCTCGTATCTGATTGATTCAATTGTCAAGTTGAAATGAAATGTTGAATGAAACAAAACATTGTTTTGTCAAATGTCAATACATTTCTCATTTTCACAATCTAATTGCATTAGAATGGTAAAGACAATCAAAAGGCAAATACAATTAAAGTGGAAACCCAAAAATCAATATCCAAATTTACTTAGCTTATTGATTTTTGTGTATAGATTTCAATTAATTTCAACTTGATTTGTCTCTAAATTACAGACTTTTCATTTATCCATCTTTAACTATTGGTTAACCTTGAGACGATAATTGATTTACTAATCAATTCAAGTGTTTATGATTTTTAATAAAATTAACCGATCATTGATGAAATGAAATGTAACAATTTTTGAGCTTCATTACAATTGTGATGAAGAAGAACAGAAAAATGATGCATTCGATGGGGTTCGCTACTAGATGGCAGCATATCGTTAATCAATGGCAGCTTTTTTGATTCTCTTTTTTCTCTCTTTCTTTTTCTTTTCATTTGATGTCTTGACTGTTGTTTGAGCTTCAACTCGATGCAACTGACACAAAAATGTTTAAAGTTTTTAGTATTGAATAAAATGTGAGCATCTTTTGGAAAATATTAATTGATTATCAGTGAGGTGATAAAAAAGTTAATTTTGAAAATTGTTATTTGTTAAACTATCTAAGCTAAAGCTTTTAAGCACATGACACACAAGTGTATCTAGTATTTTACCTTTTTTTTGCAGCAATATTTTAAATAAACATCGCCCAACCGTTCTATCTTAATGTGGATATGTCTTTACCATCGTCCGGTGAGACGAAATATCAAAATTTAACTCCTGTACCACCAATACCTCCACCTCCTTCACTTTCATATAATCATCATCATCATCCACCGCCTGGTCATCATCCTCAACCAGTGCCGCCTCCTCATCATGCTGTCCCTCCACCACAGTCAGCTCAACACACTACGGGTCATCCCCATGGAGCTCCTCACGGTATTTATCACCCCGGACACCCACCATGGTCACATAACATGGCCTACCCATCGGGACACATACCACCTCACTCTACCGGACCTCCATCATCACATTCACCATTCATGTCCCAACAAGCACAACCACCATCCCAACAGTTACAACAAGCACCTCATCAACAAATTCAGCCACCTCAGTCGCCGCTATCGACATCTGCTCAATCTCCACACGGAATGTCTATTCAACCAATTCAACAAGGTCAACCATCAGGGCAGCCTAATGCGCCGCCATCATCTCATCCATTAGGTTTTATTCCCAATTCGGGAAACAGTGGGCCAGTGCCACCTTCACCTCATCAACAAATGCATGGTGCTTCCGTTGCATTATCTTCTCAGCAACCTCAACCAGGTGTACCTCAACAATCTCAAGGACAGCCAATTGGGCACCAAGTTGTCTCTGGTAGTGCTTCAATGACCAATTCCGAAAATACTCCTTCAAATGGAGAAAAAGTGACCAAAAAGAAGCGTAAACGGTGTGGTGATTGTCCAGGATGTTTAAAAAAGGATAATTGTGGTGAATGTGGACCATGTAAAAGTGTGAGAAGTCATCAAATTTGTAAAATGAGAAAATGTGACCAACTGAAGACAAAGAAAGAAAAAAGTAGAGAATCTAATGCTGCTGCAAACAACGGCGGCATTAGAGAAGGTAAACCTTTGAGTGTTCAAGACGGTGGATCCGCTAGTAGTGGATCGATAGATGGTGGTGGGCCTGGATCACGGCCAAATTCAGTTCCTGGACCAGGTTCGGTCAGTGGATCCGGCTCACGGCCAGGTTCATCTAGTATAAATGGTACAAGTGCATCTTCTCCTTTTCTTGTTAATCAGAATGATGGATCACAACATTACCCACCTGCACCTCTTCAACCAGGTTCTGGAGCAAACGGTGTTACTCCAGGACAAGCAGCTACAGCACCCAGAAGTTTCCCTGAATTTGGTCCCAAACATTGGCCACCAGTGAATCCAATGTTCAGTGAAAACAACCCTGTAGAAGGGGCATCGCCTTACAACAATTTCACCGGTCATCCAATCACATCAACCGGTCCTTTTAACGGTGAGACAATCGGTGGTATGGTTGTAGATGTGAAACCAAACTTTGAAGAAGGCCTTAACTCTGGTTCTGTAGGAGTTGTACCTCATTCGGCTCCTCCAGGATCTGGTGTTTCAGATAATAATAATCGACATCAACTTACCAATAATCGGTTAAAGTCTTTGATTCAAAATCGCCAGAGTAGTAAAGGTAGCTCTGGTAATAATGGATCTAATAATCGATCAACGGCCAATGTAGTTGGTGGACAACCACCAAATCAGCAAACTTATTCACCTCAACAACAACAACAACCCCAATCACAATCCTCTAATGATTCTACTTCTATTAGTTTTGTTTCAACCAATTATGTGAATCAAATGAATCACCAAGGACAAGGTAATAATTCTTATATGAGTCAGGTTAACAGTGCTGGCACTGGTTTACCTGGCCGTGTGCAAGCAACACCACCAACTACCAATTCTGATAATACTCCACCTTATGTCCAAATGACTTGGACAACAACTGATGCTCAACAACGTAACGGTGATGCTAGTAATACTGGTCATCCGCCAACTCCAACAACACCGTCCGCGGGTAGTGTTGATGTTAAGCCCGGTCGTCGAACACCATTTGCACCATTAGAAACCTCTAATGGTTTCTCCTTTGGTGCCAATTCATATTCTCAGTATGACCGTAATACTCCATCCGAATCTACTTACTCGACTGATAATTCACGTGGTCAACAGCAACAGCAGCAACAACAACAACAACAAACTTTACCACCTCCATCAACGCCGACAACGCAACAACAGCAGCAACAACAATCAAGGCCTGCTAGTAATGGGAATGGGCATCAATTTTTATCTCAATATGGTAACCAACAGTATTCACCATTGCCCATGCTACAGCAACATTCTGATGGGTCAACTGAGATTCAATCAGCACCATTTACTAACCAGTCACATCCTAGTGCCACTTTACCCTCACCCGCTCGAAGTAAGACACCTTCGTCTGGCGGAGTAGGACTCGAGATGGCTAGTAGTACAAACGGTTCTTCAAGAGATCCTTTAACTATAAATAATAATGCTACCAATAGTAATAATAATATAAATAACAATAATATTAATAGTAATAATAATAACATTATTAGTAATAATAGTAACAATATTAATAACAATAATGGATCTGGAGCACCACCGGGTAGTAATAATGGTACCAGTCCAAATTCGCGAGACTCTTCCGGAAACAATAGAGGGATTGAAAATGACGAGAATGCCGCCTCAGCCGATCAATCAACACAGCCTTTTTTATCGAATACGACCACATCTATGAATACATATACAAATATTATCAGTACATATAACACTGGATCTTCCGTGACGGGATCAACAGTTTTCTACACCAACACTAACAACACTAGCAACAACAACAACAACAACAATAACAACACCGTTAGTTCCAATAATAACTCAAGCTCAACGCCAATGCCTTGTTCACCAATCGAAGGTAATCACACCAGTTATTTGATTATACCTTCATCCCAGCAACCAGTTTCAAGCTCAAACCAACAATTTGGATATTTTACCGGAGCTGGTGGCCATCAATCTGTGATAATGACGAATCCATCTGAAGTATCCGGCAACCTGGGACAGCAAACCGTCACATCAAGCGGAACATTGGGCAAATCTTCATTGACTTTAACATCTTCAGGAGTTGGTCACGATATGGGCATAGAATGTGGTCGTTTAAATGATGATATTTCATCAACCGGCTTTGGTGGTCTCCTTATGGACCTTAACCCTTACATTGTAAACAAAAGTGACCCTCCTTTCTTCTCTTCCTCTTCATCATTCATCTCATCAACCAATGAATCTCAACATGTTCAACATCACCTAAGTTACACAAACAGTTCACCAACAAATCACACCGTCTTACCGCCAGTGTCAACCTTTCTTATACCCAGTTTGCGAGACCACAGTTGGTGGGGAAGTGATCGTAGTATGATGATTAAACAAACCAATCCTTATGCAACTGATTTATTGCCAGTAAATAATTTAATGGAAACTGATCATCGACATCAGGATTTAAATTGTGAATCACTGGATTGTGGTGATGAAGAGAAAGGTGAACGTGAGTACTCTCGCAGTCCATCTACTTTGACATCGTTAACAACTGCATCCCTTACACATTGATAATGACAAGTTTTTGAACATAATTATATATATATATAAATATATAAATTGAAATTATAAATATATATATATTTGATTTGATTAAAGCAAAGAAACAAAAAAATAACTAAAATGGAAATGAGAGATTCCAGCGTTTTAATCACCGTTTCAATCTCCCATGTATGCATACAATCAACTTGATTTACGCAAAGCAAAAAAAAACAAAACCAAACACATTCATTTAAACGTGTACAACAATCATTGAATCGCATCCACATCCAAAACACACAAACACACATTCACTTCATCCAAAAATCAATTTGAATGTTTCATCCATAGAGAGATGTATTTGAAGCAACAGATTTTTTTATACATATATCTGCCACTCTATATAAAAAATTATTGATGATTTACATCATGTGAGCAAAGAAACAAAAAATCAAGACATTAAATGTTATTCAACAAAATAATTCAAGAAACTCCCTCCCTGTTGATTGAAAGTAATGCAAGCAACAAAACAAATCTACCAATGATGATAATGCTGATGATGATCTTCCTGCGAGTAACGGATTTATGCAACTTATATACAAAGTGTCTGCACCAACCCAAAGTTTCCAAATGTTTCATCTGATTCTCTCTCTATTTTCATCTCTTTTCCCATCTCTTCACCCCTTTTATTATGTTATTATTTGAATGTCTTTTGATTTGTCATAATTTTCATTCTCGCTCCTTGTCCCCTCTTTGCTTGATCACACACACAATTATACATATTATATCAATTGTTTTTATCCATTTTGTTTTTTTGTATCACCATAGAGTGCAAAAAGAGAGAAAAATGGAGGTCGTTCTCATTAATTGAACACAGCCATGTTTGTCCTTCTTTCTTCTCTCTTTTACTTACATCTCTATTCACTACCACCTCCTCCTCCTCCTCCTCCTCCTTATCTTCCTCCTTCTTCTTCTTAGTCTTTTCTTCTTCTTCTCTTTACCGATCATTGGATTACGCACTTTTTTGAGATACACACAAGACACAAGCAAAAACAGTAAGATTCAAGCAACTCTAACAAAAAATAATGCAAAATCTCGATCAAGATGGAGATTGCAATTTTTCGCATCTCTGAAGTTCTTCTTCTTCTTTCTTCTTTTCTTCAAACCAACCATGTGATGATGATGAAGATGCATCTACAATTTGAGTGCCACACAAAGTCCATCTCTTCTCTTCTTCTTCTTCTTCTCCTCTTTCTCTCATCTTTTTTTCTTTCTCTCACTCTTGGAAGGAAACAAATCAATTTTCATACTAGTAAATAAAAAAAAAGTCTTTTTATCATGACATGTCAAAGGTTATACGACAAAATAAATATCAATCTTTCAAAAGTTAAACTGTTAATACAATTTATTTTCATTTTTAATCTTAAAAAAAGAACCTACCAAAGTCTGAATTAAAAATGATTTCAAATTTAATTGAAAAAAATTCATTCCAACTCAATTCAATTTATTCCAATTCAATTCAGTTGAAAGCAATTCATTGCAATAAAATTCAATTTGAAAAATTGAATTTACCAACAAATAAAAACCAAGCCAATTCACCAATAAAAAGCAAACCAGAAAAGAGATCGAGAAAGAAGTCAAAAAAAACTCAACAAAAAAAAGTTAATAAATGCAACCCAAATGCAGTAAAAATGGCATTTTAAGTTTGACCAAAAGTCTGAATATTGGGTTAACCTTGAAAAAAATGATATGAAAAGGTAAACATGAAAGATTACATCTAATTAACAGGTTGAACAAGGTTGACATTGACACAATTAAATACACTTGTTTGGGTTAACCTGAAAAGAGAAGCGTTTAAATAGCTTGTTAGCCGATCGTCCAACGCCCTTACAAAAGCTTGTTGCCTTTCGCTTTTCCTTCTTCCTTCTTCATTCTCTTCCTACTTCCCTGTCTTCTCCTCACCTACTTTCCTCTTTATCTTCCCTCTTCTAGTTCCCTCATCTTCCCTCATCTTGCCTCATCTCTTTCCTCGTCTCATCATTTTTCTCCCTTCTGTAAACCGCAAAAAGCAAAGCAAAGCAACAACAACAAAAAAAAGCTGAAAACTTTCACCAACTTTACTCATCCTTTTACTCTACTTTCCTCTCTACTTTCCTCCCCTCTCTCACTACTCTCAATGAAAAAAAAGTATACTTGGTATGAATGAAACCGATGAATGAAGTGTGTGTGGTTGTAATGTGTGTGAGTTCCTTCAGAGAGCAACAACAACAACAACAAAAAAATGGTCAAGTTGTTGTAACTTCTCTTCTTTATCTTCTTAAGACAGACGCAAGGAGTTTCACCAGACAAGACAAGCAAATACTCCTTAACAGTTACCTATCTTGTTATCATGATTCATTGATGAAATGAGCATGGCAAAGGGATATTCCTCTTCATTTCATCATCAAGGTATTTTATGGCCTTGATTCCAAAAACTTACCTCTTTTCTTGTTCCTTTTTCTTGCTTTCCTCTTCCTTTGCCTTGGCCATTCAATGCCTCTTCCATTCACCTTACGTTTTTTGTTCAAGTGAACAACAGTTGTTTCATAATTTCTCTCTCATTTTATATATTCTTTACAATTGTTTGATTCTTACTTTTGGCAACATTTTCTTCACAGGAAATTGTACCTTGATAAAAGAGGATTGATGCAGGTGAAGTTACCTGAAGAGAGTGAGACAGTAAAGGTGAATAATACAAAACTGGAAAATACAGTTTACGCTCAATCAGTAAACGACTTTCTCACATCAGTTTTACATCAGTTAAGGTAGCAGCAGAAAGTAGATCAAAAAAAGGACAAAGACTTTTCTCTCTCTCTCTGTGTATTTACCTTAAAAACGGTTGACAAAAAAATGGTTTAACATGTAATTCTTGCGAGAAAAAAAGGCTTTTGTCCTCAAATCGTTCTATTTGATTCAAAATCACAAAAAAAGAGATAAATAATGATACTAAAGGAAAGGAAAAGAAATGATATGAGAAAATGAAAATGAAAATGAATAATGATATTGAGATTCACTTGAATAGAAAAGATAGATTTAGATTAAGAATAATCCTTTTAATCTAGTTTCCTGTTTTCAATCATTGAATTTCATGGAATAGCAAATGTCACTTTAAACACATTTGGAATCGATCGATTGCGACTTGAAAGGTGAAAAAAAGACACACAACGAAAGCAAAATGTTTGATCCTTTGGTCAACAAACTCAATCAAGTTAAACACGCAATTAGCTTTTCAATTTAATTTAACCTTGTTTACAAGGTCATTTTCAAATGCTGTTGCACTCAGATTTCAAGGGCGAATGTCCTTTTATTAATGCCTTTTCACCATCAATTGTTTAATTCAGGCTTCTCGGCTTGTTTCAATTTCAGGCAAATGATAATTTCCAATTTGACCAAGTTAAATATTGACAAAGATAATGAAGTTACAAAGCTTAATGTTGATCAAAATCAATGATCAATTTATCCTTCTTTAACTTGGCACAATTAACTATCAAATTGAATCAAATTGAAATGATTAATCTTCTTATCCATGATGAAGGAAATTGAGTAAAATAGATTTGAAAGAAAGTAAAATGTGGAAAATTTTTTCTCCGAAAAAAAAGAGATTTTTCTCAACATTATTTGTCTCTTCAACTGTTATTATAGTTATTATGATTAACCTTGGCTTTGGTAAATTGCAATGATCAAGGTGAGTTTATTAATGATGATTAAAGTGATTTTGTTGTTAAATTTGATTACTTGGAAACCATGTAATAGCGTTGATTGTTAAATGGTTAAATATTTACAATCTATTTTGATTAATAAACAAGTTGATTATTTGTCAATAGGCTCAGCCTTAAGGCCAAGTTAACTGGTTAAACCAAAAAGGTAATTGACATTCAAACAGTTTAATCTGCTTCGTAATGATTAAGCCCTTGAGCCTGACTAGGCGATAATTAATTTAATAATTTCTTAATCATTAATGTTTCATTTAAATTTAATTTCTTCTTCTTCTGCTTGCCTTTTAAAACCTTTTCATTGTTTCCCATTTTGTTTGACAATTAATTCAAGTTATTGCCTTTTCCCTTTGGAAGAACCATTTTGTTTAACATTAAAAGGTAAAGTGCATTGAAATTGGCATGAAATTGGCATTAAACATTACCAATAATGAATGAATTCACTGAATGAAGGTTTAGCATGAATAATGATAATAAAAAAGCATAATTGAATGTCTCACAATTAACCATAAACAAGGTAAATTTAAAGTAAATTGAAAAACACAATCAACCTTAACTCGACTAATAATGATTATTGTTTTCATTTTTTTCTCAATTTATTTCTTTCTCTTTTTGTTTTATCCATAATTGTTATGATAATGATAATACGATTTGATTATTAGCGCCAGTTTATAGTCATTTAGGTTATGGATCGAGTCTTAAAGAGATTGCAATCAATTTATCGCAAAGGTAAGTTGAACTATTTTGATGATTACTTTTAGTTCGATAATAATTGATGATCGTTTTCCAGATCTGGATTGAGTTTGGAGTCGATTAGACTTGAACGGTTGATTAAGTCAACTCGAGAAGGTCAATCTCGTGAAGGTTGTCCCATTGCCAAAATGATTATAATAAGACGATCTCAGACTGAACAATTGTGTGTTTTGGTTCGAGATCGAGTTGGCCACACTTGTCCAACTCGATTTATAATTGTTGCTCTGATTGTATGGGAAGGAGTCGAGGTAAACTGGGCAAGTCGACTGTACGATACTGTTGTCCACAAGTTGACCAACTATGCAACACCGACAGAGAGAAAATGCAGTTTAAACAAAAGTCGAACCTGTGCTTGTCAAGGGTTTGACCTATCACGATCAGGTGCTTGCTATTCATTTGGCTGTTCCTATTCAATGTACACTCATGGATGTAAATTTGGGAAAAGTCGAGAAAATGAGATTCGCCGATTCAAGTTGACCAACCAATCTGAGGTGAGTTTTGACCTGAATACTTAAACATTGTTACACTAACCAATTGATGAACATTTGATAATGAAAACTAAAAAAGAAATGTGAAATTACGATTTCCGGTTTAAATGATGAACTTGCCCTTCATCTTTACTTGAATATCAAGTTATTGAATCGGTCAGGCCACTTTGATAACCTTGTCAAACAAGTTATCATCATGACATGTTTCAATCTCACTCTCACCGGAAGTTTGTTTAAAGCTCCGGCTACACTTTTCAATGCTGATCGATCAACAACAAGAAATGATCAACAAAACAAAAAACGGAAATTGACCTTAAATTGTTTTAATCTAAAGGTAAACCCAAAGATGAACATATTAATCATACTCTCAATGAAACTTATTGTTTCACATCGCACATGTTGTCTTCAATTATCCTCCAAAAATAAGTTGTTTTCAAGAAGAAAAATGATTTTTTTCTTGTTTTTGGCCTTTCGAGATGATTAGATGAACCCAATTGTTGAGGCCAATTTGAGCTTTGCAATTTCAAGTAAACAATCAACTTGAATATTGTTTATTCCCTTTCTATTTCAAATCATTGGCGTGACTAAATGCATAGTTACTGATGATGATGATGATGATAAAAATGATTCTCATTGGAATGGATCATCGACATTTCCGCCATTTTGATTCCATAAATTGTTATTCAATTGTTGCTTGTGTTCAGCCGGAAATTTGGATCAACAATTATTTCCGTCATTTGATTATGAACCGGTAGTTAAAAGAAGAAACAAAATGATGAACAAAAGAATCAATTAATTGAAAATTATGGTCATAATCATGGTAATTAACTAAATGGACCTTAAATCACTTGACAATATTTTAAACCTTTTTTTGGTTCTGGTCTTTTTTTTGGGTTCGTATGTTGAGAGTTTCTTTGCCTTTCCTTGTTATCATTGGGTTTGTTCAAAGGCGATTGACTTTTTATTACATGTAATTAACATTGTTGCCTATCAGGTCGGAACAATTGCGTTTTTTCTGATTACTTTAAAACTTCATACTTAACAATTTTACCTGAGCCATATAGCAATAATCATAATAATAATGATAATCTTAATCATCTTAATAATACATTTAAGTGTGTTTCGCATAAAGGCAAACCATTTATAACCATAGAACCTAATATGACCTTTGATTGAACAGCAACAATATTATAACCAAATCAATGAGATGCTAAATTGCTTTGCTCAACCAAAACCTAAAATAAAACCAGATTGTTAACAATTCAGTCTTCATGTTCATTATCATGATAATAAACCTTTAGCTATAAACTTTTAGCTTAACCTTTTCATTACACATTTTTTTCTTGCTCCTTTTACCTTTCGATTATAACCTTTAGGTTCTAACCTCAACTCTTTTCTCCATTCAATTTTTCAATCTTTTTTCGCTTCTTAACCTTTCGATATAATCTCAGATTTACCTTATTCTCACCTTTTGCTTTTCAATCGAAAAACGTTATTTCTTTTTTTCTTAACAGCTTTCATTTTGACAGTTTAATTTCACGGTCAACGTCAAGAGACTATCAATGTTATCAATCAATAAGGTTTGCCATTTGTTTCGCTGTTTACCTCAAAGTTCAAGCTTCATCAGAGAAAAGTTTTCTCTGTTAGTCTCATTGGCTAATTACCTTTGTTTACCTGTTGTTCATGCAAGGTAAACATTTTACAAGTCTTGCCATTCAAAAACAAAGGTTAAAATCTGGCTTTCCAAAGGTGCTTCGCCTTGTTGTGTTAGTTTGTGTTTTTACCTTTTTTTGGCTGCTTTTCTCTCTGGTAAAAATTGCTATGAAATGTTGTGTTTATGCTTATTTGCTGTTATTGTTGAAAATAAATGATAAAATGATTTTATCAAATGCTGATTGGAAAAAGTTGTTTCTGTTTAACAAAGCAAACATATACATTATATTACATTGCACGATTCATAGCCTTGAATAATGAAAGGTTATATCTAATTCTGGTTCTCTATACAATTCACTTAAATATGAATTTTGTTGTTGTTAAGCTAAATCACGAACATTATTACATATTTATGTCCGTCTGAACATTTTTGTTACTTATTATCATCATTTTTGCTCAATCAATTTCATGTATTTACATTTTTCTTCTTCTTCTTTTTCATCTTCCCTTCAAATTGGCTTCAACAGATTTCAATTAATCCCAATTATGTACTTAACCACTTTGTTGCTCTTGTCCATTGCTTATAATTATTTATAATCAGCTTTAACGAGATTTACTAGTTTAATTAATTGCTTCATTTCATTTGATTTCCACCATTGTCAACCTTTTTTTAGGTTAACATTTTGATTTTTATTTCACTTTTTAATTCCACTTTAATATTTCAAATTTGGCTCCTTCTATTGTTTCAATTTACACCCCTTTCTGGTTTCCCCTTGGTTTCTCTCGTCTGTTACCGCCATTGTCGTTGACCTCTTGAGTATTACACTATTTCTGGTTTTGTTTGATTATTATCATTTTTTTTAATGGACAATTATTGTTAATATTTTATTGAATCGTGTTTTATTGTGTGTATATTACATGTGCACATTGCCATATTGTTTAATCTCGTTAATTTACATCACTATTACATGTTTCTCTGTGCAATTCTGCCAGCTACTCAACCTTGGTGTTATTTTTTTTGTTTGTTTGTTAGAGGAATCAAGGCAAAAGATGAAAGATTGAGAATGGCAAATTACCATTCTGTTTATCTGTAATCACACATTGTTGGTTATTCATTGAGTTAATCTTGGATTACTTGTAACTTTAGTCGCATTTTGAGCTCATCATAATTTCATCATTATATGTCATCTTTTACTTGCAATTTGGGTGATAAACGTTATTTGTGTTAGTGTGCTTCATTTATATTGATCATCAAGTGATTTTTACCTGTAATCTTTTTTACACTATGTTTTTATCCATGTTCCAATCTCTTGTCACCTGAAATCGAAAGCTCAATGATTGTCACGCTTTGTCAACCGTGTGACGGTCATAATCAGTCGACAACTATTCTTTTTCTCTCTTATTATGTGATATAAATTTTTGCTGATACGTTGTTGGGTGTTGTAAACTGTTTTGATTGCTTTCTCAAAAAGTGTTGATTCTTTTTTTTGACATTTTTTTCTCACGATCACCACGGTTGATGCGTCAACTGAGCTGTGTATGACGGACCTGACCTTGAATCAGCTGATTACGATTAATTAAGACAACCTGGTGACAGGTTCAGGGTTAACTAGTTAAACCACAACTTGCTGATTTATTATGATTTCAACTTGTGTTGTCTAGTTGAGAAAAGCGCCAAAATTGGGTTTCATTTGAAGATCAAGAAATTTGAATACATACGAGCACAAAATGATTATCTTAATCTAAATATCGATTAACTGGACAAGTATTTTACTGATTTGGAATTCAAGTAACAAAATCAATTTCGTGCTGGTTATGGCTATAGATAATATGGATAAATAAGCTGCCATTTCATAGCTGGCAATAACTCAGTTCAACGTTACAAGCGACAATTGAGGTTTGAATTGGTCCTGGATTTTACCATCGAGAATCGTGGTGAATAAACTGAAAGTACTGATTATTGGTTTAGCTGATTGGTTGGATAGGAACAAAGAAGTCGAATTAATGGAGAGAAGAATGAAATTTAAAGTTAATTGGATTGATTCTGCTGCTGATGCTTTGTTTCCAGTGTTTTACAAGTTAGTGTTAAACACGAAAACAAAAAGTTGGATCAGGAGAATTGGAAGAAAACCAGGAAAAATGATAAAGAGAGAAATTAAAAGAAGAGAAATACAATTCTTAGTCGATATTTGCTGTTTAACTTGAATTGCAATTTGAATAATCGGCACAAGTAACATTATGGTTTTCTTGCTAAGGTTAACAAGTTGACAATCAAGTACAATACACTTTTTGGTACCGGCTCAATGAACCAATTATTAGCTGATTGGTCGGTTAATTCCTTAATTTGGTTCATCTACTTGCTGATTGAAAGGCAAAAGTTTCTTGTCTTTCATTAGTACATGATTCCCATCATCACTCAAGCTGAATACAAATGATTCTTGCAAATCTATTCTTAATTGTCATTTTTAAATCATGGAGCAAAAACAGCTACTTTGCCTGATCATTATAATAATCACTATCATCTTAATTGCGATCACAATTAAGTTAAATGGAGATTCTTTAATTTTAGAGTTGCTACTTTTATCGTCACTCTTCTTGTCATTATCAACATCAACTCAAAGTTAAATTTTTCAATTAACCAACCAACAACATGATTTTACAAGCTATTAAAAAAGATGAACACAAAAAATGCGTCAACTTTCAACTCTAACAGTAGAACAATCTTCTCAATTAACTTCAATCAATGATGATCAAAGCAAAAGACAACTAGACACATCAATCCACATAAAAGTCAGATTTTTATGAATTGACCGTAATTCAGTGTTCAATTTTCATTCAATTGTCTTCACATTCAATGGTTAACTTCAACCTCAATCACCAATTTAAAGGAATCATCTTCACAATCATCTTCACCGACAAGAACATGAAAGAAAAAAGAGAGAGACGAGAAAAAAACAATCAACCGTCATCATTTTCATCTCAATATATATTTATAAGGCTGTTATTTCCGTTTTATGGTCATTACAAGTAGCTTTTTGAAATGACCATTTCCGTTTGAGATGATAGTCTGTCTTCTCTGTGAATTGGGCGAAAGTAAAAAAGAAAGAGAAGGTGAATAAGTATGGAAAAGATGAAAATGTCGGAAAACTGGTTAACCTTGATTTGACCTTGTCTTTGCGTCGACTTGATTACTTTAAACTCTTGTAAGTAGTTGTTACCTCTGCAAGGTTTATTAAGGTCTTTTATCTTTCCTTCATCATCCTTCCATCTTCTTTCCACTTTCATCATCAGTTTTATTAAGATTACTATTTTATTCCTTTGAGGATTTTCTTTTCATTTCATTTATATTCAATTGATTGTTTTTCTTTCCAATGATTCATCATCATCATTTTGATTGCAACCTATTTTGCCTGTTTACTTTAAAAGGATATAAACAAGAATGGTCTCGTGATGTGCATTCAATCCTGAATTTTGGTGATTCTATGGATCCTTCAAAGATAATCACTGATTAACTTATCCTCCAACTTGCTCAATGAGTCATTCAACTTTGAAATCTGAGTATTTTGGTGAACATTTGGTGAACAATTGACTCTGTCAAATATGTAAATACCAAGTAAATGAGATGAAAAAACAAGAAAAGAGTTTCCAGATGATGTCGAAGTAAAAGTTGCTGATTAATATTTTTTTAAATGTGCAAACCGTTAACCGATTCAGGACTCGATGTTGATGTTTAATGAAAAAAGATTGCCAATGAAAATGATACATGAAGTCGAAACCATATTCAGCCCGAGAAACACAAATACAGTTTAAGCAAAGAGACAACTGAAAAGGCCGAAAAAAGTTTATAATCTGTTGAGTAAAGACCAATCCTTATTCAGTAAATCTCTGTGCAAACAGAATGCTGGTTATCTCAAATTATTTGCAAATTTACCTTTCCTTTTATTCGCACATAAATATTGTCAGATATTGGAAGAAGAGCGCAAAAAAGTTGACAGAAAGCAAAAATGGTAAAAAAGTACCAAAAATGACAGTTTTTCATTTCTTTTATCATAATCATCACCATTGCCAGTTTAAAAACATTTGGCGATTTACCTTTTTTATTACACAAGAAGAAACAGCGACAAGTAAAGGAAAAGGAAATTTGAAAATGGAGATGAAATTTGATGAAGCATTCTAATTAAAGGAATGAACCTGAATAGATGATTTATTGAAAATGAAATAGATGAAGGAAACAAAAGGTGAATAAAATTTGCCCCAATGTTTTGATTCTAATGTCTATTGAATGAGAACATTTTGGTGACAAGTTTAAGAAAAGCAAAAGACTTTATCAAAGTAAGATGAATATTATTGTTAGTAGTTAGCAGCCGGCAACTCGTAATCACATACTATTAATCATATGTGCCAAAGTGCTCAAATGGTAAGGACAGATGTCAAAAGTAACTTGCATTTCCGTTTTACTATAAACACATTAAACTTATTTTCGGTTCAATATTATTTCTCCTTTTTTCATCCTCATCTTCATCTTCATCTTAAACTGATTTGTATGCAAAAGAAGAAGAAGAAGAAAGAAGAAGAAGAAGATTGTATTTGTTTAATATAAAAACGTTAACCGTTATTTTCATCATTTCCTTCATCTCTTTGCATCTTGATCCATTTAACCCAATCGATGAGCTCTTAATCGATTTAATATCGATTATTACTCTTATTATTTTCATTATTACCAGAAAAAAAGAGAGACAGAGAGAGAAAGAAACTGTACTTGACAAAGAAAATAAATTAACCCAAACGCCATTTTGATTCTGAAGCTAAAATAATCAAAGCAGAATAGGTTTTGTGTTATTCGATGCGAATCCAAATCTTTACAATTCTATCCATTATACTCTGTATGTAGATTAGCCTGATGATTATAATAATGTTAATGATAACCAGAAATACAAACTTTGCTTCTCTTGTTTTTTTGGGTTAACTTTTTTTTCTTCAACTGTACTTTTTCGTCCTGTTATTGTAATCAAATGGACTGGCTAATTAACCCTTAAAAATGGGTGCAAAAAAAGGTCAACAACAAAGACTATGTTTTTTTTCTGGTCTCTCATTGGTCTTGCTTGCTGTGTCTGTGTGTATGTGTAAAGGTCAAGATAAATATCGTTGGTTGACCTGAAATGACCTTCGGTCAGCTGGATAAGCCTTATTTGTATGCCTTGAGTCTCACTCTTATAAAAATAATGTTAAACTTACATCGTCCATATGTTAAGAAAGTTGAAGTTGATGTGAACTGCGATTATTTTGAAAGCTAAAAAGTAACTTGGCAAGACCAAAGTAAAAGGGCAGAGAAAAAAAACGAGCAAACTTTTTTTCGCCATCATTTTTAAAGGCAAAAACGGAAACATTGAGACTCACAATATTATATTTTGTTATTTGGTCTTTTGGCTTTTTTTCTTGCTTTGCTTTTCTCACTCACAAACATTGTAATTTATCTTATTCCAGTCTAGTTTATTTATTTATTTATTGGCCCATTTTAGATTGAAAATTGCAATTATTTTAATTCTACCCTCAATTAGATGTGATTAGGATTTTTGTGTTGTTTATCAACAGGCAACATAAAAAAAGTTAATGTGTTTATGATTCACAAATTAATATGATCAATGTTAATGCAAACATCAGTTCAAGTTCAACAAATGATAAATTTTGCTGTTTGTCTATTCAAGTAAATTGTGTGCTATTAATTGTGATGATTAAAAATGAGTGTACAAACAAGACTGAAAAGTTATATAATAATAAAAATGAAAATGTCAAGGAAAAGATGAAAATAATTTAACGTGAAAAGGGCTCTTTGTCAAGCAATTTTGATGGGCAAAGAGCGACTCTGTTAGGTTGTAATGTAAGTGTTGGTGCCGATCAAACCTGGTTAAACCGATGAAATTGATAGCAATTGTTGCGTGAAAAGGCAAACTCTGGTCTCATCTTGATGGGACAAGGGTTACTTTTGTTAGGTTTAAAGGTTCATGTCTTTCGGCTTGATCTAGAGCCATTTAAATAATGAAAATGACGATGAAAATAATGATGAAAATGATGATGAATAGGAAGATGAAAATGTACCAGAAATGAGTGGGATGAAAAAGGGAGGACATTTTTCTCGAAACAGTGAGACAGTGTGTGTTTGTCTCATTACGAATTGCAAGTGCAATTTGAGTCGTTGAAGATGCACAAGACGATGAAGATGATGGAAGATGTTGCTTGCAAAGAGGAAGATGAAAGTTATTTTGGTATTTATTTTTTAGACGTAAAATTTGTTGGCTCAAAAAAGGTCGTTGGCATCACAATGAATCTACACACATAGTCAAGTAGACAAGTTAAGCCCTTGATAAAAGTCAACTTTTCAACTGGGCAACAACTGGTAAACTCAAAAATAAACAACAATTAATCACAATTAATGCAATCTGATTACCTTGATTCTAATAACCTTTTTTTCCCCATCTCATCTCGATTCATATTAGACTTTAAAACATCCAATGGAAGCAACAAAAAAAGCTTATATTGAATAATTGAACAAACCAAATTGACACGTTACTTCCGTTTGGTACAAAATAATGCTTTTCACTTTTCAATGGAAAAGCGTTTAGTGTAACGATAAATACCTTTTGTTGGATTGCCTTGCAAATGTTATCAAATGATGTTTCCTTTGCAATATTTATAGACATTTGAATATGGTAAAGGATGAAATGTAATGAAAATCAATGGCCAAGTTTAAAGGTTATTGTCTGTCGGCTCGTAACAATATTGGGCGATTATCATCACTGAGAAGGAAATTGTTGATCATTTTGATGACATTGTTTAACTTCCTTTCAAGCTTTAATTATTTAGACAGAGAAAAGTCGAAAGTGGAACAAAATATTTGGTCAATTAAATTATAATTTCATTTAATTTAATAAATAATAGTTAATAATAATGAGAAGCCAAAATGGTTGGCAGAAAAGGCAAAAGTCAACTTTTTAGCTTTTCGCTTCACTTTTTACTCTCACTAGCCTTTCCCATTAACTTCTGAACCAGATTATTTTGTCATATATTGCCTTTTATTTAAGGTTATTTACAGGATTAAATAAATGTAATGCACAGATTGTGATCGTCAACATAAATAAGATGCTTTAAATCAACATTAAACACGGTAAACCGAGCAAATAAAAGAGTAACAAAACAAAACAATCAATTGATCAATGTTCAACTGATATTTGCTCAAAATTCATTATTGATTTTCAACTTTTTTTTTCATTCAATTACTTCATTTCACTGTTATTAAAGTAAAAGTGAAATTTGGTAAAAATTGAAAAAGAAAGGCAAAGAAGATAAATAAGCAAAAGATGCAAATATTGCATATTTTATGTTGGATGATATTGAATGTAAAGAAGAAGAAGAAGAAGAAATGTTGAATGAAATGCTGAAATCAATTGCTAAACAGCATATTGGACAAATCGATTGATGTTTGCAGTTGAGTTGCTTTTTGCAAAACCTTATTGATTGTATATAATAATATATTTTTTTTACTTTATTTTACTTTTCGCTCTTTCATGTTGTTGATGTTATTACAAAAGAATCATCAAGCTTATTCTCTCTCACTGCCATTAGAAGGGAAAGTTAACCAGATTAATATAAGAACCATTGGATGATAATAAATGGTTAACATAACTTGCATTGACAGCGTTATAATTGGGAAAAAGGAAGCAAAAAGCAAAGAGAGAGAAGAAAAAAAATGATGAAGAAAACTTCAGAAGGATCAGGGAGTTGATAAATCGTTTATAATGAAATATTATCAATACAAGTTATCATTATCAAAATGCATATAAACTTTTTTTACGTTTTTTTCTGTTCTTATCTGATTTGCACAAATTGTTTTTTCAGCTTTTTTACTGCATTGATAATGATAACAATTAATAACTTTTTTCACTTGCAATTGCTAATTAAGATTGATTCATTCCCATAATCGAATTTTGGATTCGAGAAGTTATCTGATTTGAGATTTGATGGAGATTCGTTTGAAAAGAATGCGATTTTTGAATGAAACTTTTGTTGTTGAGATTCATGTTTAATTGGTAAAAGACTTTGAAGTTCATGGTTTGGTCATCAGATCTTGAATAATCTAATTTGCATCATTTAGTTAATTTGATTTACAGTGGAAATGGATTTGAGTTGTATTGAGTTGAATGATTGTTTCTCATCATTATCGCATGAAATTGGTTGAAGCTTGTGATGCATTTCATTTTGTTAAATCTTGTTATAAATTGGACCAAATTTTCATTCAAAATTAAATGATTTTGCAAATAATTTCAATCAAATTTTATTGCTGCTTCTTCTTGCAAAACCAAACTTGACATTTCACTTTAACTTCATTTTTGTTCAAGCTTTACAAGTTTGTACATTGTGCTTAAACAGCAATTTGCGATGAAATAGACGATCAACAAAATAGCGGTTTTCAAATGGTTTAAACTGCTCAAGGGGGAGATGAAATGCTGTTGAAATGAAGCTTATAAGTTGTAATAATTCTTGAATATTTTTCATGCAAAAAAAATATTTTCACATGATAGCACAAAATTGTCTGCATGATTCACAATTTCTGCATAACTTGAAACTCATGAATGCTCTGAAAAGTATTAATATCATTATGCAATTTAGAAATGTATAAATGTGCATTTTGTTTCAAATTTAATCTTAATTGCAATGTTATACTCCTATTGATATATCACTTGATTCACGGATTAGTCGATTTATAGCATTAAAGTTCAATTTAAACGATCATTTTGATCCATCAATTTCTTTGAAAACCTGAAAACAGCAATTACAATTGCACATGCAATCAAGTCTGAAACATGAAAAATAGAAAAGTTAGTTCTTTTACGAAAATCAAATGCAAATCGAAATTTTCCTTTTCGCAAAATATTCCATAAACTCTGAACTTGTGCCAACAAAACTTTGAAATTGTAAGTTTCATGAGCTAACATTTCGTTCTACCCGTCCATTGATGTTATTCAAAACGCTGACCGAACTGCTGAATCAATTAGAACGAAATGCTTTCATATTTACCTTCAACTCGAAAATGAAAAAGTTTTGTCTTTTTTCTCATTCAATTTACCAAATAAAATGAAGCTTAATTGCTCTTCTCGAAGTGAATGATTCTAATGAAAAGTTGCTCTTGAAACTAGACAAATCATGAAATCTCGCTGTTCCCTGATCAATTAACAGATAATCCATGATAATCTTGTCTACCCTTTGATTGGCATAATTAATTAGATTAGTGCAGTTGATAAGAATTGATTTTTATTGATTTACCTTTCTTTACTCGAAAAGTGGCTTCTTTCTGATAGAAAGCCATTTTTTGATATTTCAATTGAAACTTTAATGATGTTTGAAATTATTGATGAATTAAATTTTACGAGATTAACAATTTCTAAATTGAATTAAAAGATTAAATTTGCTTTTAAACTGATTAATATAAATGAAAGTTAAACATTAATTGCCATCTATAAACTTAAATCACTAAAGGTTAATCAGTAAACTTTTCACATTTGCCTGCCTTCATTTACCTTTCACTCTAATCGGGGAAAATGCAATATTAAATGATTAATAATATAATCTGGAGCCAAAAATTATTGTAATTTGTTAATTTCACTTTACACTCATTTAAAATTTAATATCATACAAGGTTCATGATCATCTTTGCAAGTGTATCTTTGCATTGCTTTTTTTTACGATTAAAAAATTGTTGATCTATTTCTTGTGCTTGAGCTTTTCATTATATTTTTTTGTGTGTTATTTTCACTGCTATTATGATAAAGATGATAATGATGTTTGAAATGCAGTTAATGATGATGAAATGAGAGTCATGATCACTTAGTTGTGACAACAGGGAATCAACAATCAACAAAACAAAGTCACACAACACATTGAGAATAATATGAAAAGCCGAAAAAATGTTAAATTGATACAGTTGATTGAGTTTATCCATTTGCACAAAGAAAATTAATGAAAATGGGAAAAAACAAGGCAAAGATGAATCTACAGTAAAAAAAGGCGAAAAAATGTTGATGGTTATTTCAATAGTTGAACGAATTTCAACATTAACAATAATAATGAATATAATGATAATACGAATAATATAACAAGTGAATTCTCATTAATTTAAAACAAACTAAAGCTGAACAAGTTAAAAACCAAATGATGATTAAGCGCTTAAATTGCTTGTGACAAAACAGCAAAAAAGTGGAAGAAGAAGAAAATAAAGTCTCAAATGTCTGTTTTCATGGGCTAATGTTTCACTATTAACAGGATAAAATCTGAAGAAACCTTTGCAAGTGAAAACTGAACAAACTCACTTGTCAAGTAATATAACAAAAATTGAGCTTCTACTTTTTTTTACTTTACTTCACTATTTTGCCTTCCTATTCAAGGTTGATGGCGTTAAAATGTTTATATTGCAAAAGTTCAATAACTTTTATTTAAACAATTTTACTTGTTTTAACATTGCAATCAACATTGTACTTTTATTTCAACTCACGGAATTCAATATTTACCTGTTCAGTTATGTTAATTGCATTTTGTTTCTTTGGATGAGAAAACAAAACTTTTTTTTCTTCTTCTTCTTCACCTTTTTCTTGCTTCCCTCAACTGATTATCAATTAGTTTGATATTAAAGTTGCGACTCTTTTTCAGGTTAATTTCATTTGCAACTTTTTCTCATCCCTTTTGTGATGACAACTTCAACTTAAACTTTTCAGTAAATTGATGAATAATTATCAATCAATTTTAATTGTTGAGTTTTTTCTTCTTCTTCACTCTTCTCAAGCTTTCCGTTTCTCCTACTTTTGGGCAACTTTTCAAGTTGCTTTTTATATCTTTCATTTGCATGACTATTTGACAATATTTTGTGCGCTCAAAAAGTGCTCATTCAAGTTTCGTTCAACCAAATCTTCATCAGTTTCATCTTCATCTTTTCACGTTCAACGATCCATATTCACTTGCTGTTGACGTCTTGAGCTTTTGCGTTTTCAAACTTGAAAACTTTCATGCTCTCAATGGTTTCACATCCGATTATAATTATTGCTCTTTGACACTCATCAATCAATTTTTACCTTTCAATTGCACTTTAACACAAAAAGATTTGCAATTAAATTTCGTTACTCTTTTTGTGACTTAAAACAATGAAACTAAAGACAAAATTTAAATTAAAAACTATTGCAATTGATTGATTAGATGTTAAGCCTTTAATTATTTTTTTGCAATTGAAAAATGCGTTTCATTTACTAATGTTGATGGAAGGCAAAAAATTCATTGTTATTCAATTGTAACACCGTTATTATTTGAATGACGTACGTAACCATGGCAACGTTCTCTCATTTGCTTTCTAATTCTTTCTCCTGTTTTTTTTTCAATCCAATTTTCTTGTCAAATTAATTTTATCGTTTCTATTAAATAAATTGCCTTGAGAGAGTAGCAAAAAAAGAGACTAATTGATGATTCCATGTTTAGTAACGATTTGATTATTTTTAATTAACTCAAGATTCCATTATCGTTAAGCTACAGACTCAATCAATTTTTATACTTAACCTAACAACAACAAGTTAAACCAAATAAACATCTTTGCCTTTTGCTTTGCTTCGAGTTTAACAATCAAAACAAATTATATTAAAAGAAAGAGGATGATTCATATAAATATAATTCAATTGTAAGAAGATGAACAAGAAAGATTCAGTTAAGATGCTGGTAATGCATCATAATTAGAGGATAACATTGATGATAGAGAAGACATCTTCTTCTTCTTCTTCTTTTTATTCTGTTCTCTCTTCCAAATCTCTGCAAAAACCCATCAATGGCTCTCATCATCAACTCAATTGCTCTTTAAATTTCTCTTTCTTCGCCAATTTTTTCCCTTAGGCTACATGGAAAAAAAGAAACTAGAAACCAGTTTTATTAGCTCTTTCGCATTCTCATCATCATCATTATCATCTTCTTCTCTATCATTTTCTCTGTCTTTTGCTTCTATCCACTTTCATCTGTCCATTGAGTTTCTTTGTTTGCTCTGGAATGATAAACTATCAACGCTTTTATTTTTATGCAACTTTATCATCTTCATTGTCATCATCATCATTTAAATCTAGGTCTTCACTTGAGCCAGTTTGAGTCAGGCCGAAGGACAATAATAATTTAACCTAGCAAAGTCTCTCTTGTCCCATCAAAATAACACCAACAAGAGGTCTGTTCACATGAAATTATTTCCATCATCTTCAGTAACCATCATCATCATCTTTATCATCCCATCGTCATCATTATCATCATCATCGTAATTCTCCTCTTCCTTGTCATCCTTATCATCCTTATCATCATCATTATCTTATTTTCCTATTTACTTGAGTAAGTTTGATAAGACCGAGAGACAATAGTCTTTCAACCTAGCAGAGTCACCCTTGTCAGTTCAAAATAACACCAACAAGAGGCCCTTGCACGTGAATTTATTTCATTACCTTTAGTATCTTTATCATCTTCATCATCCACATTATCATAATTTTCACAATTTTATTTTCCAATTTTCATTGCTTAAGCCAGTTTGATAAGGCCGAAAGACATGAATCTTTAAACCTAACAAAGCGACTCTTGTCCCATTGAATAATGCTTTACAAGAGGTTAGCCTTTTCCGTAAAATATCTTGTATAAAAATATCAATATAAATGCTTTCATCTGGAAACATCAGTTTACCATGAATCAGTGTAATTACAGCTGAAAATAATGACCATTTAAATACTAATAAAAAACTAGTTGACCAAATGAAGATGACAATTATATGATATTTTCCAAGTCCAAAGAGGATGATGATGATGTTGATGATGTTAACTCTCAATGGTCAGTCTCTTGAGATGATGATCAATATGATGTTGATAATACATAATGATAATGTACTTGTTTTCATCTTCTTCCTTCCTCTTCATCTTCATCTTTTTTCTCTCTTCTTTAGGTTACCAGGTCAAACAAAATAAGATACATTGTATACAAAAAAATAGACTTTTTTGCGCTTCTCTTCTCTCTATTCAATTGTCTTAAGATGAAATTTTTTTCCCCATTTTCAGTCCAATTTAACTCATTGTTGTTATAATTGAACATCATCTAAATTGTTTGATCAAACGCAAGGTTAATCAACTAATCTGTGTTTTGTAATAAAATTTTTGCTACTTTCATCAAAAATAACGATAATAATTACTATAAACACATTATCATTGGTGAAAAAAACAGGTTAATGAACAGAATAATATATTATAAAAAAATCAAGGTTTCCATTTTAACCATCATTACAATCATCATTAACATTATCATTATCAACTATTTATTTATTCATTGTATATCTTTTTCATTCTGGTTACTTTTGTTGATGTTAATTCCTTCATTTGCAACAATCATTTCAATAATATCAACTTAATAAACTGTTACCAGGTAAGAGGGCGAAATGAGCGAGAGAAAAAAAAAGTTCACAAGAATATGGAGTTTTCCCATTTCAAACTTTTCTCAAATGGTATTTATACAAGAGAAATGAAAATTATCTTTATCATGGAATTTGCCTTTTCTTCGCCGGAATTTGCTTACAAACCTACTCAATATTGGCTCAGTTTCAACAATTTGGATGATCAAGAAAACGAAGACGAAGAAAAAGGAAAAAAAGTCGACAGTAAACAAGTTCAAGAATAAAAATGAGTTTCTCTGGAAGATGATGAAGACCATGAAGGGGAGTTGAAGTTATAGATTAATTTAAACCTGCCAATTGAGTTTATTGAATATAATCCGCATTAACGAAGCACTTTTGATCAAACATATGTTATCCTCTTCTTTCATCTTCATCTCTGTTTCAACTCATTTCATTATTTTCCAATCATATTTTGTTTGTTTATTTGTCTTGTTCAATGTTTGCTGCTAAAAACGACCTCAATTAAGGTCAATAATCTTTACCTTCAGGCCATTTTCCTGTTGATCATTTTTTTATCTTCTTTCTTCTTCTTCTTCAACTTGTTTCAATTTTACAATCAAATTATTGATTATCAACTAGATTGAGTTTCATCTTATATATTGTTCAACAGTCTATTTGCTTACCTCAATTGATCCACATTTAATCTTCACTTTTACATTTGTTTCTTTGATCGCCATTTCTGGTTCATTTTTTTCTTCTTCTTCCTATCAGTTGATAGTTTCTTAACCAAATGAAGTTGACTTTTCAATAAACATTTAAACATGTTACACGATTCCCCCTGAGGATGGAGGCCATCAGAACAAATCATCTTCATCAAGTTAAACAACAACATCAAATGTATCTTAAGGTCATGTAACCCCATTTTATTGTTGTTTTTCATTTTGTATTTTGATTGATTGGTCAAATTGAGACAACAGGATGACCAGATTGATCAAGAGTCCAGATTAAGATGAAGGTCATGAAACAAAGAAGCGCAAAAAGTTTGAGTGCGAAAATGGCGAAAGTGAAACTAGATTATTTGGAATGGGATAAAATTGTGAAAAATTGGGTTATCATGTTGATTCCTTTCCTCTTTCAAGATGAGTTTCATTGTCAAGGTCAATCAACGAGTTAACATCTAAAAATAACAAACATTTCAAACTTTACAGAATGGAAATCTATTTCAAAAAAGAAATTTTTTTTTCGAATTTCACCATTTTTTTGATTAGAAAAATGAAACAAATTCAACATGAAAATTCATAAATGTCTCTTGCTCTTTGCATGTAAAGGTAAAGAATTTTGTTTTTGACTAAAAATCGTTTCAACTGTCATCAACGTTTCCGCCAATTTTCAACACTATACTTAAGTAGCTGTTTACCTGTAAAAACAAAGTCTTGCCGGAAGTAACAAGGTTAAGTTAAAAAGGTAAGAGATTCTTCAAGTTTGACTGTTGATAAAGTATTAAATTGTCTACAATTTACATGCCAATCAAAGGTTAAAATATGAACAAGTTTACTCTGAACATTTGTGTTTACAGTAAAAGAAAACTTGTGAGAAGGAAAAACAAGAAAAGAGGAGTTTTTCGAGTTTTGCCGTTTTTCGAACATGATTATTAAGATAATGTTGATGATGGTGATAAAGGTGATGATGCAGATGAAGATGATGGTAAAGATGATAGGTAAACCTGTAGAGTCTCAAGTAGACCTTAAAAAGATGACAGAAAAGGCTTTTTTGTGTAACCTTGTTTTTTCTTGAGAAGCAACAAAAAAAGATGAAGAAAAGGAAAGGTTTTGAAGAGGAAAAATGATCTTTTACAGTCAATGGGATTACCTGATATGGATATGCATATAAAGGTAAGCCTTTGGGCTGGGCCTTGCTGTCCACATTTACATTCATTTTACCTGTTTCCTCCTGCAATCACCTTTTATCATGAGGCAATCCCTTGTCCCAATCATTGTTACTCTTCTTGGGAATGACACTTTCCCAGAGAATCACAAATGGTTAAATGAACCTGGAAAGGGAATGAACAATCCCTGAATAGAGTTTTATTTTAACTTTCGTTTAATCATCCATTTAAGCTAATAGATGATCATTACAGTTGTCATTTGATTAAAAGTGGAAAGTTGATGAAAAGACGAAGAAACAAAATTCAATTTAAAAATTTGAATCTTTTCTCTCTTGGATATTAATGCTATTAATAATGGTTTTATCAGAAAAATGAAAATGATTTCAATGATTTTTTGGCAAACATTTTCCATCATAAAATCAAAATAGATGAATGAATAAATGAATAATGTTTTTTTTTTCTTGTTCTGGAGAAAAGAAAAATTCTAATCATAATGTTGATGATGATAATAAAAAAGTATTAATAATCTGTTAGAGAATGGCGAATATAATTTCATGGAACAAAGATTGAATTGAATGAACAGATAATTCTGATAGAGAAATAAAAAATAGTTTTTATTCTTTCACCATGAGTCAGCATCCTTGGTTACCGTCAGCATTTATCAGAATTATTCAGATCGAATTTTTTCCATGGGATTAGTCAGAATATTTGATGATGATGAGATTGAAAGAGAGGTTTTAAAGTGAAAGAGAGAGAAATAGAGGAAACTGAATTGATGATGGAAATGGTTTTGAAAGAAAAGTCATGAAAATAATTTGATGAAACAGGATAACATTGATTCTGTCTTATGAATCAATCCAAGCAAAAATGAAAGATGGAATTGAAAATGACCAAATTTATTTTCAAAATGTTACACTTTTCCTCTGTCTTCACTTGTGTCTCTTTCCTTTACTTTTCTTGTTTTCACATTTCAAATCCATTTACTTGTTCGATTTTCAATTTGTATCGATGTTCCTCGACTGCTTTCTCCCTGTTCAACATCGATTACGATGCCCAAATGAAAGCTGAATTGTTTGAATTTGTTTAATTCCAAGAAAATGAGGGAAGAAAAGAAAGGGAAAAGGCAAAAAGAAAGAGAAGAGAAAATTCATGAAGATATATTATTTCTGCAAGAAAAGGCATAATTTGAGGCTAAATCGATTCGATTATGTTACAGCTAACTGATTTTCAGTTTCAACATGAAAGGAACAAAAAAACATTGAGATTGATATTTCTTCTTGCATTTGCAAACTTTGGTCACATTGTATTGCTGATGAGGATGAAAGAGGATGATGATAAAAATGGTTAAAATGTGTTGTCTTTGGTAAACACACAAATGATTATATCAGGTAATTGTGTTTAAAATGCATCTAATCATTTGAAAGTGAATCTTTACTTTCAAACCACAACAACTATCATGATGACATTTCCATCCATTTCATGAGCATTTCAATTTTGTCTCTCTCTCTCTCTTTATCTGCAATCTTTTATTCCCAAAATAATCTTTCATGAGTTTTCTGCATAAGCATTGCTGACATTTTCAACCTAAATCAATGTAACTGTAGTTGCTGGCAACCCAAAAAAGGGAGAGAGAGATGACTATTTCTCTTTCTTTCTTCATCTTCATCTTCTTCTCTCTCAATTTTCAGCTTAAGCAACTTGAGTGCGACCTTGCAAATCTGATCTTCCAAGTTAAATTGCATTCTCTTCTTGTGTATATATTTGTTAGCAAATGAAAACTAAAACTTGTTGTTGTTGATTTTATACTTTTTTTTGCTTGCTTCTTGTCAAAAGGATTGATTGAAGTTGATCAGAATTGATGTGGTCTTCTGTTGATTTTTTTTCTTCTTTTCCTTCTTTTTTTCTTCTTCTTCTTCTATTCTGCTTTATCATATTACTCTCTTTTTTTAATGTTATTTATAAATATATTATTCTCTCTGTAATTTCATGTTGTATGTAATTCATTTCAATATATGAACAACTGAGTTTAACGAGCAAACCAACCAATCAACCCAAAGAAGGAGGGCAAAGTGGGAGGGAAATAATCGATTTCATGGTTACCTAGGACCTATAAGAGTTTGTTTTTTGTTCAAGGAGGAGGAGGGGGAGTTGAAAAGGGTAATATCGATTTGCTCAAATTTGTTTCATACACATTAACTTCAACAAACTTGGACCCAAACATTTAAACGGTTTTACTTTTTTGGGACAAAATTTTCCTTTCCACTTATTCAATGCAACTGCGCCATCTGACGTTCATTTAAATTACAATTCATCTGTGGCGACATCTGTAAAAAGTAAATGTCCCAAATGTTGATAGACAAATTAATGCGTTTATCAAATTATTTTTATCCTTATTTTGTATTTTTATTTTACTTTTTTTGGTTAATTTTGGTTTTTTTATGTTTTATTGCTTCTATACTTGCATACTATTTGGTTGACATTAGTCGTCTTTGCTTGTTCAATGGTTTCTTTTCATTTTTCAAATGTTATCCTGGAAACAAATGTGCAAAAATAGTGATTGAAATGTGTGTTCATGATTGGATTAAGTGAAGAGTTTTGTTGAAGATGAGAAATATTTTTCATCTTTCGGTTCATTATTTTAGGTGCGCAAACTCCCTTATCATCCTGTATCATCCTGTAATAGTCAAATCAATAGTGAGAAGATAGAGAGAGAGAGCAAGTTGATGATGATAGACAGAAAGATGTTAAAGGTAGACAGGGAAAATGAAAGATGCCAAAGATTTTGGTTAAATCGTTTTCTCTCTCTTCTCTCTCATCGTCAGACCAATGGTGCATAATATTTTTCAACCATCTGTCTACAAGATGCTACTCTCTCTCTCATCATCATCATCTTCTCTTTCTTTTTCTTCTCTTCCTCTGATGGTATGTGTAATGAGCTGTGGTCGGTTGATAACATTAAAAGGATTCCCATGGTTTTAATATATCTTTAAACAAGAATAACATGTAAATGGGTAACGTGCAGAAAAAAGCGCGTGCTGATAAATCATGAATTATGATGAAAACGAAAGATGAAAATGAACAGATTGATTTTATTTCCATTTTCTCATCTCATTTAATTTAGTTCAATTAATTTTATCATCACCATTATCATCATTTCATGTCAATTTTTCCTTTTTTTCATTCTTCCAACTTTCAACTATTAATATTGATTTGAAGGAGAAAAAAAAGTTGCTATTGTCACAATTGAAATTAGTTTCAGCTCGATTCTATTTTTTTGTCAATTTTGTTGATTCTCTCTTTTTTTTCTTGCTACTGAACAATTGGTTTATTGATAACAATCAGTTTACAATTCTGATCACATTTCAAATCAATTTTTTTGCCTCTTTTCTTCGTTCCTCAACATTATCATCATTTTCATCAATCTAATGTAAAAATCACAACAAAAACAAGTTCAATTATAGTGACAAACAAAATGTAATAAGCAAACAGTTTAATAGTTTATTACTTAAGGAAGAGGAAAAAGCAAAATGGCTGCAAAATTTACATGGATGATCAATGTGATGATGACTGTTGGGATGAAGAAAGTGGGTGGGATAAAGAAGAGGGTGGAAGATGAAAAGGTTTAGGTTTACCCCTTTACTCAAGTTACTCTTGAAAATGGCGCTTACTTTTTCTGTCAAACATTAATATTTCATTCTGGTTCAACCATAAAAAGTGATTCATGGATTTCAATTTGGATTCATATTATTTGTTACAGAAACAGTGAGCAATGGATGAGAGAGAGAGAGAGATGATGATGAAGAAGAAAAAAGAATAAAAAAAGTCAAGATTAAACTGAATCGCCTTTTACTTTGTAAAAAGAAACGATTATCGATCGTTTCTATTGAAATTGGTTCCAACAAAAATAATGAATGCTAAAAGTGAGCTTGAAAGACAGAGAGTAAAGGAAGAAGAAGATGAAGAAGAGAATGATGATGATGATGAAAAAATCGATTATCGGACCTTTTTAATGTTCTCTATCGATCGATTGTTGTTAGACTTTATTATGTTATATATAAATTATATTATATAGAAGCAAGCATTAGTAAGTCCCAAGTGATGTTGATGCTTACTCTAGTCGGGATGTTGGCCTGAAGGCTGAGGATGAGAGAGAGACACAGAGAGAGATTCTCATCTTGAAAGTGAGTCAAAAACAGAGTGAGAATGAGTAAAGGTTGAGTTAGTGAGTGAACCAGGCAAAAGTAACCCAATGCGAGCACAACAATCAACAGTATTAAGCTGATAACAAGGGAAACAAATAAATGATCTGAAGCAAAGTAAATTGTTTAAAATGATTATAAGTCTAAGCAAAGATCTTTTGTCCTTTGCCTTTCATCATCATCATCATCATCATCACCATCTTCATCTTCATCTCTCTCTAGTCTCTTATTTATCACAATTCAATCATTTCCGCTTCAATGTGTCACAATATAACAGTAACTATATAATATTAACTGTGCACAGTTTTCATTGTTGATTATTAATTTATCCTAATCATTAAATTGAATCAAATTGCTAAGGTATATCTCTCTCTGTCTTCCTCATCATCATCCACCTCCTTCTCATCATTTCCACCCCCAAACACTATTCTTGTTAAAACCAGGACTATTCTGGTTTAAATGGTTCACTGATCAACCCTCGTAAAGTGATTTGGTTGATTGTTTATCTTAACCATTTGTCAACAAGCAAAGGTTCACTTTTACCAGATTTTCATTATTTTTACCTAAATTTTAATTATATTTGAGGAAACCTTTTTTTAAACCAGCTTTTTAATCAACACAATAAACAATTGATTTACAATTAAATTAAGATAATAACAGGTTAACTAATGTTTCTTATTACATGTTACTGTCAAGCTTGATAAAACTAAACAAATAAGTTCAACGACATTCAAAGCTTTATCATGATTATCATTATGATTACCATTATTATTTGTCTCTACTCGACTTTAGGTTTCAATTTTTGGGTAAAGTCGATACTTTAACCCAAATTGTAGGCGTCAATGAATATTAATCAATTAGCTTGATAAACAATTGAAATGATTTGATTTGTTTAAACAAAAGGCCAAAAATTAAAGGCAAACATGATCACGCAACTAATCATTTGCTCAGGTAAATGGCCATAAATTGTCCATGGTAACAATTGGTTTGACCATTCATTTCCTTTATCATCACCAGATGATGATGATGCTTAACTAATGTCTTAATAATTCTGAATCATTTTTTTTCTTCTTCGCCATCAGTTTCTTTTGCTGATTCAAGCTCAAGAATGATTTGATGATGATTTTGTTTTTCCCTCTTCACTCTTGATTAGTAAATGTATTTACTGGTTAAATGGATGTAATACATTTGGCTACAACAATTGATTAACTTGATATTATTTGTTGAGCAATGCTGTGTCTGCAATCAAGTTAATCAATGATTGTCTCGATTAATCTGTGTAAACGAGTTACCAAAACATTTGCAGAAATAAATCAACTTCTTTTGCTTTTTTTTCTCTTTTCTATTTCTCTCTCTATAAGTATAAAAATAATAACAATAATAACATGATTTTATCGGCAAAATGCAACTAATATTAAATCATTTCCATCGATATATCGATTAACTTGTGCGCACGTTCAACGCGTGTTCATGTTGCTTAAATAATTTGATATTATTTCTTGTTCAACACTCCATTAGTCTCTCTCATTGTCACTGTCATGGTCGATGTTTACTTTATCAATAATCATGATGCTCATTTGACCCTGAAAGGAAACAGTCAGATAACTTTCATAACTGTGAATCATAACCTTACGATAAGGTACAACAATGATGCTAAACATCAACTGCAAGTGTTGATCCATTCAAGTATAAATGAAATACTTTTTTTACAAAACTCGAAACTTTTCAGCTTTCATCAATTTGTTTTCACAATAATAATGCAAAATAAAATGTTTCAGTCAACAAAGTAATCGCCATTTTTGATCAAATGCGCTTTAGGTTTCATCAATTATTTGTCAAAATAACAATGCAAAATAACCCGATGATGACTGCAAGTTAAACTTTTGGTCAGACTTTAAGTCTGGGGGAAAAAGATTAAACTTTTGCTAAATAACCGTTGGAAAAGGTTGAAAAGATCAACTTTAGTCAAGATTTATCAACTTCCATTGAACCCATTTTTTGGATTTTCCGATTAACCTTTGAGTCAATCGAGTTTTAAACTTACAAGGGAAGTAGACAAGCTACCTAGAACTTATTACGAATCAAGTTTAACTAATGAGATCCAGCAAATCATTCACAATCACTTTTTAAAGAGACTTTTCTCAACAAAATTGTCCAACAAATTGTCAACCACTCACTTGTATAAGTCGAGAAGCACAATCTGAACTAGCAATGATTGTTTAAGGGAAGCAGACTTTCTCTAAAATGCAAAAATGAATTGAAACTAATTGCGCTACTCAACTTGATTTTGCAATTTAAATTGTCTTCTAAATTGTGTGTCCAACAAGAGAAGGGTTTTGACTAATCATTTTGGAATATTGACTAAATCTTATGACAAAAAATCTTCAATGAACTCGCCCTCTGTCGGTTTGACTAAATCGAATGAAAACTCGACTAAAATTGCCGAAAAATGCTGTATTTCTGCCATATTTCCAATAAATTTTTCATAAGGTTTCCACCATCCAAATCCATCAAATTGTTCATCGCTTTCGGACATGATAATGGTGATTTGATGAATGTGTTTGATGGGTTGTGGACTATAAGGACACCAATTCGATAGACAGATTTGATTCCATAATCGCTCAGTCGCTTACTCCATTCATATTCACCTGTGAAACTTAGTTTTGGATGATTACTTACAAAAGAAACTATGAGATTTAAGCTTAGAGATCACTTAAACTTAGCACCATTTTAATCGAACAGCAAATTAACTTAAAAATTATATCAAATTGAAGTCCATTAAATTTCAGTTAAAACAAGTCTAATTTGGTGATAATATAATATAAACTGTGAGTCGTCATTCAAATTCAAAGATTTTATTTCCGTTCTCTACCAGTCATACCTTACGGTACCTTACCTTTCAAATTCACCAGGATTTGAACTCAAAATCTCCATATTTTAACTACTTGGCTAAACCTTTTTTTTCATAAAATTACTCTAATATCCCAGGAATCACTTGATGAAATGCCCTCGATAGTTTGTCACAATGAAACTTGTTCCTGAATGACACTAGTCTCATTGAAATTGACCCTCGTTTACTTTCCTTGTTATTGTTATTTTTGGAAAACTGAGTCTAAAAGTGAATCATCATTTCACTTTATGTTTTCAATCAATTGCAACAATAATGCAAAATAATGCAATGATGACCATAAACGCTGAGTCAGCAAAGGTAACTCTGAATTTTTGAGCCTGGGAAAGAAACATTAATTCAGTTGAATAAAAAGTTAATTTTGTTCACTTCTAATTGTAACTTGTAATCCTTTTGAACAATAGGTCAAGATATACTTTACTAACCACATCTAACCTAACCTTTCAACTAACGGGTATTTAAGCATCTCGAAAGCCATTAATACCTTGAAAATGTTCAAGCAGATGTCAGTTTTTAAATGTACAATGTTACATTAAGTCTTACAAATGGAAAGGTAAAAAGAAGGAAGAAGAAGAAGAAGAAAAAAAAAATAAAATAAAAAATAAAATGTGCAACGTGTTATTTTGTAGCAAAGATCTGTGTGGCCTTTACCTTTAAGTGTTTACAATGTTTTGTGGACCAATAATTTGCACGGTTTACCTGGGCACAAAGATGGTAGAGAGTGAAACAAGGTAAGAAATAAAATCGTGACATGGATTGCTGGTTGTTATCCTGAATTAGAATGAGAAGAAAAACAAAAATATCAGTGATCAGAATTGGTCAGAAGATGATGATGTTGATAATGATGATGACGATGAGACCTTAAACTTTATTATTATAACCTTTCGAAGCTGCCGGTGATTCGGTCGAAGGTCAATCACGAATCATGAAAACTTGTTCATATTCAACATTCAAGCTTGCAAAAAGCTTTTTTCTCTACTTCTCTCTCAATAATTTGATAATTAAATTTCAATCATTTCAGAGTTTCTCTTATTGAATAATCGTTTTCATGATTTGTTTGAAAATGACGTTGATTGATAAATTTTAATGTAAACGTTTTCCCATTCAATTGAATTTGATGAAAAGCTTAAAATTGAAACAAAAACTGTTGACCAATTCAATTGAATACAAAGTATTTAGCTGTTCAATCAACACCAGAATCAGTTGGAAAACATTGCATTGAATAATAATTTAATGATAATTAATCAAAGTAATTTATTTCTTCTCTTTTTTTTACTATTAAAACGATTTTTATATCCAAGTTAACATGAACATTGATTGATGATGTTCAATTTACCCATAGCATACCATTAATATTATTAAATGGGAAAGAGAAGCAGAAATGAGACCAATGTTTATCGATTGATTTGTGTGAACCAATCAATAATTATTGCTCTATCACAATTTAAATGTAAACAATTAGAAGCAATTAAAGCTGCAGCAACAGCAATACAATAAGTAAAATCAATTTGCTTAATCATTGGCAAATTTGAAACACTTTAGTGGGACAATCAGTTTGGGAAGGAGAAGCAAAATTAATGGAAATTTCATCGATTTAAAGAGCAAAATTGAAATTCACTTTTAATGACAAAATTATTCGTGATTCATCATGATAATTCATCTTGTTCACCATTGATTAAACTGTTACAGACTGGCAATACTGAGCAAAAACTGAATTTGCGGTGATTTCGTTCAATTGATGCTTTAAAATTTACTAATGATGAGATGTTACTGACAGAATAGCAAATAAGGCAACAATTAAATTACAACGTAATTCATGAGCTTTGAACAATTGATAATATTGGCTTTGATTGTAGCTATTATTTAGCACGCAATTTCGTGCAAATCAAATCTGTGGGAACAAAAAGATGGACTTGAATAAGTTGAATGTGTTTTTTGGGTTAAAAAGGGCCAAAAAGGAATCTCTTTTTTTATTTGCTTCTTTTATTTATTAAATGTGATTAATCCAAATTATTAGTGAAATGAAAACCAGAATTGAACCAGAAAATGTTTAATCAATGGACATTATTTGCACTTGATTTTCACTGTAAAATGGCGGATGAACATGAATGAAAATAATCAATCAATTTAAGGTAAACTCTGGTGACATGGGTCAATATTGTTGAGTTGACAGTTTTAAATGTCATTATCAACTGTAACTAACTTCAGGTACAATAACATTTAACCGTAAAAATGAAGCAAAAAATGTTAACCATCTGTACATTGTTAACGGATTTTCAGTGCAACATAAGGTTCGTTTTGTGTTCAATCAAATTGTCTTTTCCGTTTAACTTTTTTTTGCTGCCTTTTCTTGCTTCTCTTTCCGTTTCAATTATTGATTTAATTAATGCCTTTTCATGAGCAAACCTTTAACCATGTTGCCTGTCAATATTCACTGTGAATGACATTTAATTGTTTATTAGTTATTAAATTGTTGTGATTAGTCAAGTGATCATAAATGATGTTTAATGGTCGCAGCAATAATTGTTTCCAATTTCAAGTTGCATTAATTGCCATCAAAGATGAACACCATTAATCAGGTTCAATTGTTTTTATCACAATTTTCAGTCTTTTCCAGTGTTCCTTACTGATCATTACATGACAATTGATTGATTTGGAAGGCAAGAAATGTTTAAACCATTTCAGGTCAACAAATAACATTTAAATCTAATTTATTCACTTTTGATCAGTTGATTGGGTCAAGTCTAATTATTACCGGCCGGACATTGAATCGACCTAAAAAGATGCTCAAATAAGATTGAAATATTTATGTTCAACTTTAACCTTTCCTATTGATCATTGCAAGATGAAAACAAGTCTCCAATTACTTGGTTAATGTGTTTTTAATTTGCCTCTGTGATTATCGTCATTAGACTTGAACAATTTAGATATTAAGGTCAATATGTACGTCAACAGAGTAACCATTATAATAAACATTTTTAATCAATAGTCCGAATGTGGAAGAAGCAGAAAAGCAATGAACAAAATGAATCTCCAATTAATGTCTTTTTTTGTCACTTAACTGTTGATTTGCAAAAGGTTAAATCTCTTAAATTGTTGGCTTTAATCCAGATTAAATTAGTCTAAGTGTGTTAGATTAAAAAATTTGGTTTCAATCGAGTTACCAGTTGAAACATTTTTCCACTTCAATATTAATAAACTGTCAAGTTGCCAAAAATGCAAGTCTTATTGATTAACAGTTAACCTTAAATGGTCACAATTTAAAGCTTTTAATTTCACTTTTTTTTCATCATGAATCAACAAATGAACATTTTTCAGAGAATATTGAAGAAGAAGAAGAAAAAAACACCAAAAATGAAGCGATGATGATCCAAGACAATTGAGAGGATCACATGAATATTAATGTTAACTTTACAATTATTATTAACAAAGATGAAAGAAACTTTATCCATTTATTACATTTTTTTTGGTGATTTGAATGGTTCAATGAAAATGAGGAAATATGATATTTCAAGCATTTCATTTCACCATTCATTTTTCATTGTGAAAAGCAAAGGAAAGGCAAAAATATATAAAATGGTTGCAAGCCTTTGAACGTGATCAAAATGTGATTATGTGAAGAGGCAACAATTAACAAAGGTTCAACCTTGATTAAAGCTGATGATCGGTTAATTGTCAAGAAACTAAACACCAAAATGAGGCTAAAAATTGAAATCAATTGAACATCAGATTTGAACAAGACACACAAAAAGTGTCTCATTCTCAGAGTCAACCTAAACCAGTTTCTTGGTGTTCGCAAAATTGAAATTGAAACAAATTATTAATTATCCATTGAAAAGGTAACCTTGCAAAAATGATGATTACAATCATTTTACTCAACAATTATCTCTGTTAATAATAAGCCTTAATCCTTAATGAAGTTTACAGTCCAATAGACTAAAGATGATCATAACAGTGATCATTATAATAATGATAATTTTGTCATCAAACAATATTAACTTGAATACAGATCAACTTTAGGCTCAATCCGTTGAGCATCAATAGCTTTAAGGTGATCAACTGTTTCACATGTTTCCTTCATTTTCATCATTTCCATCATCATCATCATCTTTTTCAAACGTTAAACTGTTACCAATAATAATAATAATAATGATAATCATTTTGTTTCCAGTTGAGGAATCAGTTGATCAACCATTTAGCTTTTCACAATTCATTTTGACAGTAAAAAACAACAATCACGAGAATAAAAAATTATGGATTTCATTCATTTCACTTCAATTCACAATTGTTGATCAATTGTCTTTTAACTCTAATAATTTACTGATTTGCTTCAACAATCAACAAATCTTTCCTTATCAATTGGTAATAAAAAGGACCAAGAAGAAGAAGCTGGAGAAAAAGCATTTTCACTCAATTACAATAATTCAATTGGTAATCAATCAAATTGCTCTGTTAATTATTCATCAGTTTTCCTGTACTTTTACCCATTTTTAATTAGTTTACTAATGATCATTACCATTTTGCCTGTGTTTCACATTAAATGACATTTTGCTTTATTTTTTCATCTTTTCATTCTCATTCTTCACCATTTGTCTAGGTTTAATTCATGTTTGCTTTTCTGCCTTCCACTGTTAATTACCTTTTACCTCAACAATTTGGGTTAATTATTGAAAATGTAAATAACATTACAATTTGAGTTTCACTTTTCTCTTCTTTGTTGTTTGATTGATTCGTTTGTCAAGCAATTTAATTTTCAACTTTTTCCAGTCAAATATGTATTCACCTGGTTTCTAGTTAAACATCAGGTGAAACAATTGCAATTAATTGATTACAATTGACAAAAGTAACAGTAATAACATCAAGGTGTTACAAAGTATCTAAACATTGAATCGAGTAAAAGAAAAATAAATTGAAGAAGAAACTTGATTCAGTTGAAAGCCAATTATTTCAATTAACCAGGTCAAGTTAATTGCTAATTAATAGCTTCTAGTTTCAACTTTTATAAAATGTTGATCAAAACCAGAAAACCAGAAAAAATGTAAAAACAAATGAAACTAAAACAATTGGTAAACATTGACTCTTCTGGTCTCAATGTTGCAGTTTAACCAGAATCGTTTTCAAACAAAAATGACATTCAGCAATTTATTAATTGTTTTGGTTAATTGTTTATTGTCAATTAATAGCTTTCAGTTTCCACTTTTGATAAAATTTTGACAAAAACCAGAAAACCAGAAAAATTAAATAACAAATAAAGCTAAAACAATTGGTAAACATTGGCTTTTCTGGTCTTCAGTGTTTCAGTTTAACCAGAATCGTTTTGAATGTTTAACAGTCGATATTGAAACAAAAATTATTCAACAATTAATTGATTTTTTGGTTTATTTGATTGTCAATTAATGATATCTAGTTTTAAATTTTTATAGATTTTGATCGAAACCAGAAAACCAGAAAAAAGTAAATGGGAAATGAAGTTGAAACAATTGGTAAACATTGGCTTCTCTGGACTTCAATGTTACAGTTTAACCAGAATCGGTTTGAAACAAAAATGATATTCAACAATTTACTGATTGTTTGGTTTAGTTGATTGATTAACATTTGCCATTGAATCAATTTCCGTTTGATCCCTTTGAATAAACAGGATGAAAAACGATTATTATTAATGAAACACTTTTCATCCTTAACTCTATCCATTGTTAATCTTATTGTTAATCTTGGCAACAGTGAACAATAAAAGTCCACTTTTTAGAGTTGCTTTTTGCATCCATCTATGGGTCTGGTCAGGTAAGGACAGGAAATGACCAAACAAAATCAATTTAAATGGTCAACATTGTGAGGTTGCATTTTGTGTCACCTTTTTAACATTTAATTGACATTTAGCAGCCATTTCAACGGAAGTTGTTCACAGTCAACCTTTTTTTTTATTTATTAAATCAACAATTACATTTCAAACTTGATTTACAACTTTAATTAACATTCAAATTGTTGTTAATCACATTTTTATTCACTTTTCAAATTCGAATAACCGGTTTTTTCGTTTTCATTTTTCCTCTTCTTCTTCTTTTCATGGTTACTTTTTGTTCCAATGTAATTATTACTCCAATAATGATAATCAAATTGAATTGAGAATCCAATTTAAGCTGAAACAAGAAAACAAATCAGCAAATGATTAACTTTTACTCAATTTGTTGCCGTCTCCCAACAGTTAAGCCTAATATTAATTAACCAATTAATTAACTTGCTTAACAGCAAATTAAATTGTTGATTAAGAAGATGATGAAAGGTTGAGACATTTTTCATGATCAGTTAACAAAAGGTTTTTCAGTGAGAATCTAAAAGAAGAAAATTTTGCTCAAAATGTTCATTTCAAAGTAAATCAAATGTAAATGTTGAATTTGTAAGTCAACAATTAATCAATGAATTGTCAATTTATCTGAACAATAGGCTAATTTTGACCTAACTGGGAAAAGATATTCAATAAATTGAGGTTAATAAGATGACTATTACTTTAGGCGATGCAGCTTTTCATCCAATTTTTCATCGCCATTCTGTTCATTTTTACATCTAAATATTCATGTTGAATTAGTGCATCTATTGATTAACCAATGTTACCCAATGTTGACAGAAATGTTGACCTTTTCCTTACTAAATCATACATTCGGACAATTTGGTAACCATAATGTTAAACTTGTTTTGCATGTTCATTGATTTTTGAAGGGCAGTCATTTTTTGCGCTTCTTATGTACCTTGTTTTATTGACCTCACAACGGAAGGAATTTTCAATTTTTTGTTCATCTTCTTCTTTCTGAACCATTTCAAGTTTTATTTTTTATTTTTTGATACAATAATAACAATTTAACTTGAAGGATAAACCATTACTCCAGTCGTGCAGTTGATTAAGATTAATGATTCAAGTTGATTGGTTTATAAATGAATTAATGAGTCCACGACTTGCTTCTTTTCATCTTTACTTAATGTTGTTTAGTTAAAAGTAATATCTTTTATTTTGTGTGTTTCCTATTTTTTCTGGTCAATTTTTGCTTCCAATTTTTGCCTAACCATAAATAATCAAACAATAAACCCAAATTTGGTGTATTTCAAGTTAATTTAACCAACTGTAAAAAGGATGCTTAATTAGAAGCCATTTTGTTTCATCGACAACTTCAATTGTTTACCATTGCTATTCAATGGTTTTGAAGCCATTTCAATACTAAATTTTCACATTTGTTTATTATTTGGGTTTTGCAAGCAAAAAGTGATTACAACGAAATTGAGATTCAGTTTTACACTCAATTGATTATCTTTTCAATCATTGAATGAACAAAAGATTCATTGGAAAATTAATCGCATTTCGTTTAATTGTTTTTTTTTCTGCGCTGCTTTTGCTTCTTGTTCAGCTAAAAACTCAATAGTTTATTGATTATTGAAAGCAACCTTCAGCTTTTGTTTTGAAAGATTACCAGTAAATCCTTGAGTGTACATTTTACTAATTAATCAATGTCTATTTTGATTGTTATTAGGAACCAGAATTGGAATATCAATTGAATAAAATGGCTTCTCATGTTGGTCAAACATGTAAAAAGCTGATCCCAGAGGCTTTTAGTCAACTGATTAAATCGGGTGAAGGTTCATCGTGTAGGATTGGATTGGATCCTGAAAGGCCATTTTCATCTGTTACTGCTTGCCTTGATTTTGTTGCTCACAACCATCGAGATAATCACAATGTTCAAAATGATATAACTGCTGTTGTTAACCTTCTTCGTAATCCAATTAATCAATGGCTATCAACTGGTAACAAGGAAAGCCAATATCATGTTTTACCTTGTTACCTTGTTGACCTGAAGGGAAGGGCTAAAGCCAATGGATTGCAAATATTGACCAAATTTCCTGTTCTCAAGCGACTTCGAAGCACACCTCTTTTGTCTCGACGGAAATGCCAGCGATTGAAAAAGAAAACGTTAAGACGATCATTTCCGGAGAAACGGAATACAGACAACAAAGGGTCATCTTCAGCTGGTCCCAGGTCAACCAATGGTAAAAGTGTATCAATCTTTTCGACGCAAAATAAACCCGTTCTTCGTTTCCCTGCTGAGAACCAGTTGAAGGATCCAAACCATAAAGGTTACATTTACCAGTTTGAATCGGATAATGAAGATTCATGTCTTGATCCTAGGATGGGAGGTGTTGGAATTGCTCTGGAACATGGTTCAATCTTGATTGAATGTGCAAAGCACGAGATGCACTCAACAACGCCACTTCGACATCCAAACAGACTTCAACCGAACCGGTTAAGTTTAGTCTTTTATCAACATAAAAACCTTGATAAACCCAATCATGGATCGGTTGATGATCAAGATTAATATTTTATACAAAAATATTCACAATCTCATTTTTTATTTCATTTTCTGGTTCAAATTTTGGTTTGTTACCAAAAAAACGTATGAAATCATTTAATTATAATTGATTTATTTTTTCTTATATAATTATTAATCACATTGCACAACAAGCAATTATTTATTCAATGCATTTAAACAATTGTTAACAGACAAAAACAGTTAATCAGAGCATAAATTTTAGCTTAAGCTCTTTTTTTAAGCTCAAATATTAGTAAACAAGCAAAATGAAGATGAATTAGGACAAATGAGTCAACTGATTCAAATTGCCATTGAATTTTCTAATAAGATTGTTTGTTAACAACTATTTAAATACATTTTCATCTTAATTCAATATTTATATTATGCAAATTACCTTTTCAAGTGAAAAATCTACATTTTTACATGTAATGAATTCTTTTGGTTGAAAAAATAAAACCTTCTCAATAAAGTTATAATACATAATTTAAACATATAAACATCTTCTTTTGACCATAAAATGTCTAAAAACTAAATACAATATTGATCAGTTCAACCATCAACTTTAATGGGAAGCGATTTTCTGAAATAATTGAAAGTACTTTTCCTGTTGATTCGCAATGGTTCTGTTGTAAATATTTTGAAACCCATTTTTTCCAGCAATCTATTTCTTAGCTTGAGATCACTAATAAACTCTTTGTTATTATTATCTTTGAATCGACGAATAATGGTTGCATCTTTGACTACATTGGGTGCGACTTCAATTTCCTTGTCCGTCATGATTGGATTGAATCTCGTATTACAGATGATAATCTCAGGAGAAACACAAAATGAAAGAATATGGCGAGAAATTGTTTGTTTTGGATAATACTCTCTACAAGCGAGGTAAATTAAAACTGACAGCTTTTGAGAATAGCTTTGATCAATTGGTTTCATGGGTAGAAGCTGTTCCATTGACCATCGTTTAAATGACTTTTTGGCTTTGATCAGTTCATCCAGTTGCCTAATCCTTTCACCGTACTTGTCATGATATTCAATCGCTAAGGTATCCTTCACAGCAAGTAACGCTTTAAGTTGCCATTGATCATCTGGAAGGTAAGGACGTAAGAAGGGTTAGTCAAAAGTTATATCAATTAAAAACTCAAAATTACCTGGAAATTTTATGATGAAGTCTTCTTGAATTACTGAATTGATGAGTTTTTCAGGGCAAATCTCCAATGTTAATGCACTTTGTAGGATGGAGGCAGCATGCACAGGCGAGGCGACAAGCTCATCAAATCTAGATGTGGATTCAAAATGTGTAATAAAGTCTGCAACATTTGTTTTATCGACATCATCGAAACAGCTTAGACTTCTCAGTGTTTTGGCAAAATCATCAAGAGTAAGACTATCATAGCTGCTTTTAAGCTCGTCAATGATGTTTTCCGTTTTTACACAAAAATTAGCTTTTAGCAGTTTTGATGAGCTTTCAAGTATCCTTCTGAATGGCCCGACAATCATAACGTACAATTATATTACAAGGTCAAGCAATAATTGTCATAAAACTAACATGTGATGAAACTTTGAATGGTAACCATGTGACTATCTTAATGTTTCATCCATATGTTCAATTCATATATTTATTGGTTTATGTTTCAAACGATAGATGCTGCTGATTCAATCACACAGTAATTAGTAATTACAGTTGTGCTACAGTTTAGTGAAATTGTTTACCCAGAATTTTAATCAGTCTGATTTGGTCAGCCTGAAGCCTACAAAGTCATTTTAGTCTAAATTTTAGTATCTTAGATTTACCTGAAGTCCTGTTGATTAGAGGACAAATACACGAATAAGTCTAATTCATATTTATCTTTCTTAATTCATGTAGATTCTACCATTTCAAAATTTACTAAAGCTGTATCGGAACATTTAATCATCGCAATTTTTAAATTACTCGCTACTTCTTTCATATCCAAATTGCAATCAATTTTGCAACATTTTGTGTTCATTTACCTACCAATCAAAATTTCAAGTCATTAGCTTAGAAAATAACTGTTTCAGCAATAATTTATTGCTATCATATTTATTTATTTCTTGGTAATGAAATGATAATTTTTATCTTCGTAATTTTGACAATCAGCATCATCAAAGATTTGCTCTTTCAAAGTATTTTATCGGTTGGGTTCAAGTTGTCGAGAATGATTAAAATTCAAAGTCCAAGGAAGAGACTCTAGACTCTGAACAGGCATTACTCAACAGTTTATGAGAACCTAGAACAAACTCAATAAAAACTTATTTGAGAGAAAGAATTGACAAACAAGTTATTATTTGAACAATTTATGGATGTATTTAGGTGAATAATTTGTAAAAATATAGAAACTTCTTTTATAAAGAATCGATTTTTTGCAGGTATAGAAAAATTTTTAGAAATTTCTCAATTTATCACGATTAGTTAGGATAACGTTCAATAAGCATTCCATGGCCCTGTAGAGAAAAAAATGATAAAAGGTTAAAATTATTCATTTTAACTGAGCAAACCGTGAAAACGAGATTATCTTACCAGTCCTCCAGCTGCACAAGCAGCAACAACTCCATATTTGCCTCCTTCCTTAATTAATCTATTTGCAGCCATTGTTACTAATCGTACACCAGTTGCACCAAAAGGATGGCCAAGGGATAATGAACCTCCCCAGTTATTGAGCTTATCCATTGGAATTGCTCCTACTTTTTCAGATCTTCCTAAGTAATTACGAGCGAAAAAGTCACTGTCCATAGCTTTCAGGTTAGCTAAAACTTGTCCAGCAAAAGCTTCATGAAGTTCAAAGACATCGATATCCTTAAGGCTGAGTCCAGATTTTTCCAAGACTTTAGGAATTGAGTAAGCTGGTCTGAAAGAGAGACAAAAGAAAAGTTCAAAAAAATTGTACTAAAAATCCATAAAGATATAAAACTAATTACCCAAGGAGAAGTTGATCTTTTGGGTCTTGCGAGGTATAAACAGCATGTCTCAAGTATGCCTTTGGTTTGAGTCCTAGTTTCTTAGCCTTGGCCTCAGTCATAATTAGACAAGCAGAAGCTCCATCAGTCTGCAATAAAGATAAAGTTTTAGTCGAAGAATAATTTGAAATACATGAAATATTATTGACTAACCAAAAATGACGAGTTGGCTGCGGTAACAGTTCCGTGTGGTTTGATAAAGGCTGGTTTTAGCTTAGCCATATCTTGGAGACTTGATACTCTGATTCCGTTATCTTTCTCAACGCGACCTTTTGCTACGTTGATTGGCACAACATCGTCTAAGAAACCAGCTTTTTGAGCTTTATCAGCAGAAGAGTGTGATCTAAACGCAAATTCATCTTGTTCTTGGCGAGTTACCTTAAATGCAGCAGCTAAACGATCACCGGAGTGTCCCATAACCTCATTAGTAGTAAATTCAGCGATTGCGGGTAGCTTAAATGAAAATAAATAGGATAAGTAAGATGACATTTCAAACTACCATTTTGACTATTCTTACCTCAGGTGCTAAGTATTTCAGTTTAAACTTCGAAAGCAAAGATAGGTATTGAGCCGGCTTCTTGACTTTGTTAGCAGCCAACATTAACTGTCTCATTTCCCGACTGTATCTGATGGGAACATCTGTCAAATATTCAACACCACCGGCTATGGCAACATCTACAATACCACTATTTATGTAACCAATAGCTAAGAAATATTAAAAACAAGATTAATGTCAATCCAGTACAAATTGCGTTCACTGCACTTTTCATCTATTATTACCTGTGGTAATAGCTTGATTAGCAGATATACAAGCTTGAGTAACTGTATGAGCAGGTATGTTCAAAGGTAAGCCACCAGTTAAAACAACTTCTCGAGCAACATTGCAAGTTTTGGGCTCAGCTATAACACAGCCACAAACAATGTATTGGACTTCTTCTTTATTTATGCCAGTTTTCCTTATCAAAGACCTATTGAGTAGAAAGAACGGCGAAAGAATGTTTTAGTATTGAAACTTGAAAGAAAATAAAAGGAGAAATTTGGGATTTTGACGGAAATATTTTCATGAAATATAAACATTTAAACTCACAAGACTGCATGCTTCTGTAATTCATATCCCATCATATTTTTATAATCAGTGAATGAAACTGCGAAAGGTGTCCGAACACCATCAACCAGGACAATATTACTTCCTGGTCCTGATGTTGATGCAGACCGTTGTTGACGGCTTGAAACATTTCCAGCTGCAAAAGATGACGGAAGGTTGGATGAAACAGAGGTTTTAAAGGATCCACTGTTAACTGAACGAAGTAAGCTGTATCGTAACATATTTAATTAATTGAATAGGGACAGTGAACTGAATAATAAGTGCGAACGAATATAAAGGAATGAATAAAAAGGGAAAAAATAGGAATGAATAAGTTCAACCGACCTTTAGACCTAAACAGATAATCACTTTAGCAACATAATAAAATAAAGAGTTTTATCTCACAGATGGCGCTTATGAGTTGTTTTTATTTGATTGAATAAAATCATTCAATGTTTTTATTGATGATTAATCATAAATAGATTCAACTAACTAACAATTGTAAGATATAAATCGATCTACAAAACTTAATTCTCTGTTTTAACTCATGATTACCTTGAATTGGTGACAAAAAAGATAGTGAGCTTCAGGTTTTATTTCGTGTAGTGATCTAAATGCAATAAAAATGATAAAATTTATTCTGGATGAAAACTTTAGGACGACTACAATAAGTTTAATTGTATTTAAATACTATAAATTTATCAAATTCGATTTTTTAGTTAGATTGGGACATAATTTACATGAAGGGTAGAGTTACCCAAAACCAAATTAAATCATTTAATCATTTATCACAAGGTTGATTATTAAGAGTTAAAAGTTTTAAACTAAGATTAGAATCCCTTGTGCATTACACATTTTTCATTTTTTGTTTCTCACCAATTTTGTAATCAAAAGACTAAGTCTTTTGTCTTTCTTCATTTTTCTATTTTTCTGTCTAAGACATCTTTCGACAATTGTCTAAATTTGTCTAAATTGATAAATTCTTTTTCCTTTTCCTTTGTTTAAGAAATCGGGTTTCCTTCCGATATAATTGGTATAAATACCAGAAGTTTTCATTAATTAATTATGTTCGTTTTCTATCCTAAATCAAGTCAGAATCGATGTTTAAAACAAGTGATACACATTTAAAATATAAGTAAAATACAGTACTTTCTATTCAATAAATTTCCTTTTCTAATTATAACCAAAAGTATCCATATCTTCTAAGACTAAGTCTAATTATCGTTCTTGCCCCTGTAAAGCATCGTGAAAATCCTGTTTTCCATCTTTACAATTGATAGTGCTGAAGTGCTTTCTAAGTTTGTCCAAGATAGCCTGTCCAAAGTTCAACAATCTGGTAGTAAAAGACTAAGTCTATGATTCTAGAGTTAAAAGCTAGTGAACTATTGGTAGTTATCCTGATATTGGTTTCAGAGCTATACTGTTCCACACTAAGCTTATTTTGGTTAGAATTTGGTTTTACCTTCTAAGCTTCCTGACTCGTGCCTGTCCAGCTTTAGTACGCTATACCTGTCCAGTTTATTAGTCTAAGACTTAACCAACAACATTCTTGTGGTTTTGTGGTGAACTAATTCCGGTTAAGAAAGCTAATCCTACAATAGTCTAAGACTTGTTCCAGTTGAAATCTAAGGTGATCCTAAAAGAACCTGAGTATTCAGGATTTGAAAGGCTTGAATAATCTTCTGAGTTAATAAATTGTGTTTGATTTGTACGCAATTGAAGTGAATTTATTTAATTTGGTGAATTAGTTTTAAACTATGAACTCTTCCTTTCAATTGGCGACCTCGGCAGGATTGCCATTATTGAATTCCTGTTATGAAATTGACTATTGTTTTATGGTAACTGAAGGTGATAAAACCAACGATGAACAGAATGATCAGAATGATCCAAGTGATAAAAGTGCTAATACGTCTAAGACATCAACAACACAAACACAAACTATGCCAACACCGAAATATTTTATCAAAAACATGGACGTTATTGAAATGAAACTTTATCTAAAGAATTGGAATGTGCGATTCATTGACAACGATGAAATTGTGAAAGAAAAGTTCTACGATTCAATACAAACTATGTTTGCCCTCGAAAGTGTATTTGATGCAACCGATGAAATGGTTGGTGAGACATGTTTTAACGCTCTAACGAGAAAGACAAGTTTTCCTGACTGGATAAAAGAATTGAGAGCTCAAGGCGTAACTGAAAACGATATTCGAGAGATAATCAAGAAAATGGGTTTCGAACCTACAACGATGATGCTGACTAGTGACGTCTCAATTAGAAAATTGCCGATAGCATCTCCTGCGAAAAGATTACTCGAATCTATGGTTAAGAAATGGGCTAAGCCTGCTGAATTAATTGTTACCCGCCAAGTTATCAACCCTGGTATTGATGTACAAGACATCTTGAACAGAACTTTGCCTGATAACTCTCAACATTCTCAAAGTCCTCCTGCCTTAGGCAATAATGCTACTGTGACAAGACAACAGATTGAAGATGCAGATGAAAATGAACATCCTGATGATGCAGATAGTGATGATGAACCTCGTGCTTTAAATGAAACCGTAGTTTCACCGGTTTTACCAGTTAATCAAACAATTCAAACAACAGTTCCTAGAACAGAAAAAGTTGAGGAGAAAGCTAAGGCTGAACCTAAAACTTTTGCGAAATGCAAACCGAAGCTACCTAAGCTTCCTGTCTACACTCAAGACGCGATGGATCCTTGGCAATGGTTACAGACAATTAAGAGGATTCTATCTTTGGAACGCTGTCATGATGATGATAAGTTGTATGTTTTGCAGAAAGCTATGGCGTATGATTTCTTGCCCTACGCTAAGATATTAGATAAAGAAAAGCACACCAGCGAGTCATACATTGCTGCATTGGAAGACAAGCTGAGAAATCCAGCGGTAATTTCACAAGCTACCTCTGAGTTTCATCAATGTAAGTGGAATTTTGATTCACACCCTGCTGAATTTATTAGAAAGTTGGAAACGATGGTAATTAAAGTCAAAGGTGAACCTTCACCTCAAGAGTTCATACAAGATGTATTGATAAGATTGCCAGCAGAAGTCAAAGACTCATTATTTAGGTCCAAATCAGTTCACGATATACAAGATCTAACTGCCGCATTGGTCAACGAGTATAATATTGAGTTGAGAAAACGCTCTGAGCGTAAGGAATCCAACAAGGATAAGAATGAGAAACGAGGAGATGACCGTAAGCATGCTGCCGTTAATGTTAATGCTAGTGGATCTAGTGGAGCATCAGCATCCTCATCAAATCGTACGGGAAAAACACCTTTCAGGTGTTACAATTGTAATAATTTGGGTCATTCATCGAGAGAATGCCGTCAACCCAGAAGGTCTAAGACCAGTGAAAATCCTAATTCTAACAAGAATGAAGGTCGAACTGAACGGTTTCAACCAGCTCAGTTAAGGATGGCTAATGCACCAACGTTTGGTCAAAGCCAGAGTCAACAAAATTCGAATCAGCCACAGGCTAAAGAATCAGCTAATTTGGTTAGAGAAACTAATATTATCAATGCATACATGGCGAGAGCACCAGCTAAAGATTATTTATTCATGATGAATGAATCCGATGGTAATCAAGAAGTTGAATTGATCACCAAAATTGATCCGTCACCAAGAAACTTTCCGACAGTCAGAATGACTTTATGTTACCCAACGAGGGAAATATTTAAAGTAGGTGATGTGTTACTGGATACTGGCGCTTGTACGAGTTGTATTGATTATCAATTTGCCCAGAAAATGAAAGCCTTCATTATGAAGTCGAATGTTTCAGTTCGGGGTATAATTGCCGATGCCTACCAAACAGTTGAAGGAGCCGCTTATGCTATTTTGAAGCATCCGAAAATGTCTAAGACAAGGATAATCAAGTTCCAGGTAATGAAAGATTTGGAACCCGTGATGGTCTTAGGTAATCGATTCGCCGACGTATATTTTGTTGGAATGGTAAATCATGGAGGTAGATACCAAGTGAATTTACGAGAAAGTGCTGAAAGCGGATGGCTAAGCCCTGAAGTCGCTTTTAGATTTTGCACCGCTGAAGAATCCTGGGGATTGCTTAATGTGCCTGAGATACCCTCTGTTAACACAATTAGTGTCAAAACAGCCGAACAATTGTTACTTGATAGTTTGCCGTATTCACCCTGGATGGATGAAGAATTAAAATCAAACTTTCAATTTCCACAAGTGGAGGTGGACCGACTTCATTATATTCAAGAAATGTCTAAGACACCGGAATTCGAGAATGTAATGCCGATTTATTTGCAAATTGAACAACCTGAACTTCAATTAGCTGAAAGACTTATGAAAAGGATGGATCCTAAATTGAATACTGAAAGACGAAACGAATTGTTAATTGTTCTTATGGAGTTTCAAGAAGTTTTCAGTAAGACTAAGTCTGATATGGGATTAGTTCCTTGGCAGAAATGGCCAATTAAGATTGATATTGGCGATCAGAAGATTCCTCATCAACAACCCTATCCATGCACAATTGAGAAACGACGTGAGTTTCAAAAGATAATTGCCGAATTGATTAAGCATGACATAGTCGAGAAGAGTAATGCTCCTGGAGGATCTCCTGCGATGTTGATTGGTAAACCAGATGGAAGTTTCAGACTATTAAATGATTTGAGAGCCGTCAACAGATTAACTAATGTGATATTTCACCCGATGCCAAGAATTGATGATTGTTTGGAAGCAATCAGAGGAACTAAGTTCTTTAACATGTTTGACCTTTACCAAGGCTATTTTCAAATTGAAATCCCTCCAAGTGAACGAGGTAAAACAGTGTTTTTGACGCCTGATGGTAAATACCAATACAAAAGGTTGCCTATGGGCCTAGCTTGTGCACCTTTCGAGTTTCAGCGACTTATGAACACAGTCCTGAATGGTTTAAATTATACCGAATGTTTGGGGTATTTTGACGATATTCCAGTTATGGGAAAAAGTTGGTCAGAGTTATTGTGTAACACAAGATTAGTGCTCGATCGACTTAGAGACTGGAATCTGAAAATTAAGACTGATAAATGTCAGTTTGGAGTTACCGAATTAGTGTTGTTAGGACATCTTGTCAATGGAGATGGGATTCGACCTGACCCTAACAAAGTTGCTGCATTGAAAAAATTGCCGTACCCTACGAGTGTGAAGCAACTTCAATCGATAATGGGTTGTTACAACTATTTTTCAAGGTATATAAAGAACTATTCAACTCTGGCTGCGCCGTTGTATAAGTTGATTTCCAAGGAAAGAAAATTCAAGATGCTAAAGCAAGATCATCAAGCGTTAGATGAATTGAAAAGTGCCTTAATCGAGGAAACGATGCTAGTGCATTTCGACCCTGAATTGAAAAAGAAGATCACAGTTGATGCAAGTGATGTAGCAGTGGGAGGAATTTTGCTTCAAGCAGACCCTCATCAAGAAATTCCAAGTGAATTTGAATCAATCAATGATGTTCCAATAGACAAAGTCAAGCATTGGAAGCCGTTATACTTCTTTTCACAGAAGTTAGCAAAACACCAACAGAGTTACTCTGTGTCTGAAAAAGAGTGTTTAGCTGTGTTAGTAGCAATCAAGAAACAAGAAAATTGTAGAGATGCTTAAAGCAAAGAGGAGTGCAGAATCATCTGAATCTGAGAATGCCTCAAAGAATCAAAAAGTTATGGACCCCAATGAAAAGTTTCAAACAGTTTGGGAAGATATGAGAAATAAAAAACCGGATGATGGCTCAGCCGCCGCCTCAAGAATGCTACAAGAATTAGATGGATGGAATGAGGAGTAAAATGATTTAATTCAATTCTGGGTTCTTGATCAAGGGTCCGAGGATGTGAAGGGTAGAGTTACCCAAAACCAAATTAAATCATTTAATCATTTATCACAAGGTTGATTATTAAGAGTTAAAAGTTTTAAACTAAGATTAGAATCCCTTGTGCATTACACATTTTTCATTTTTTGTTTCTCACCAATTTTGTAATCAAAAGACTAAGTCTTTTGTCTTTCTTCATTTTTCTATTTTTCTGTCTAAGACATCTTTCGACAATTGTCTAAATTTGTCTAAATTGATAAATTCTTTTTCCTTTTCCTTTGTTTAAGAAATCGGGTTTCCTTCCGATATAATTGGTATAAATACCAGAAGTTTTCATTAATTAATTATGTTCGTTTTCTATCCTAAATCAAGTCAGAATCGATGTTTAAAACAAGTGATACACATTTAAAATATAAGTAAAATACAGTACTTTCTATTCAATAAATTTCCTTTTCTAATTATAACCAAAAGTATCCATATCTTCTAAGACTAAGTCTAATTATCGTTCTTGCCCCTGTAAAGCATCGTGAAAATCCTGTTTTCCATCTTTACAATTGATAGTGCTGAAGTGCTTTCTAAGTTTGTCCAAGATAGCCTGTCCAAAGTTCAACAATCTGGTAGTAAAAGACTAAGTCTATGATTCTAGAGTTAAAAGCTAGTGAACTATTGGTAGTTATCCTGATATTGGTTTCAGAGCTATACTGTTCCACACTAAGCTTATTTTGGTTAGAATTTGGTTTTACCTTCTAAGCTTCCTGACTCGTGCCTGTCCAGCTTTAGTACGCTATACCTGTCCAGTTTATTAGTCTAAGACTTAACCAACAACATTCTTGTGGTTTTGTGGTGAACTAATTCCGGTTAAGAAAGCTAATCCTACAATAGTCTAAGACTTGTTCCAGTTGAAATCTAAGGTGATCCTAAAAGAACCTGAGTATTCAGGATTTGAAAGGCTTGAATAATCTTCTGAGTTAATAAATTGTGTTTGATTTGTACGCAATTGAAGTGAATTTATTTAATTTGGTGAATTAGTTTTAAACTATGAACTCTTCCTTTCATACAAAATAGTGATTTGATTACATTTATTCGGAATCAATCTTCTAAGTTATGAGAAAAAGCGATATCAAAAACTTGTTTATAATTATCAACAAAATGAACATCTAGATTACTTTTTATAAAATCAGGTAACTCATCAAAATCTTTACGATTTTCTTGAGGCAAGATTAAACAAGTGACGTTGGCACGTTTGGCAGCAATTGTTTTCTCTCGGATTCCACCAACTGGTAAGACTTTACCAGTGAGTGATACTTCACCAGTCATTGCTAGATTATTCCGTACTGGTTTATTTAAAGCCAAAGAGAGAAGAGCTGTGATCATAGTACATCCTGCGCTTGGACCATCCTTAGGAGTCGCTCCGTCCGGAACATGCAAATGAATATGAGCTTTTTCCAAGAAATCGTTATTGCTGTCTACTTTTGAAAGGAACGCTTTCGCCACAGAATAAGCAATGTCAGCACTTTCTTTCATAACATCACCAAGACGACCTGTCAATTTCATTGAGCCGACCTCTGCTTCACCGTCCTTTTCTGCTTCCAATATTGGTTTGTACAAAGTTGTTTCAATAAATAAAACTGATCCTCCCATTGCAGACCAAGCTAAGCCCATCGTAACTCCAACAGGAGCTCGCTCATACATTCGATCTTGCGTGAAAATTGGCTTTCCGACAAAATCTTGCAAATTTTCGACATTTATACTGACTTTCTCAGCTTCTTTGTTGACTATCTTGAAGGCAGCTTTTCGCATAATCTAAAGTATGAAATGTGTTTTAAATATTTATATTAGATATTGTTGAATAATATTCTTGTAAAAAATAGAAATATAAAAACCTTTTCTATGTGTTTCTGCAAGTTTCTAACTCCACTCTCGCGACAATATGCTTTTATTAAAGTTTGTAAAACATCCTTCGGAATTTTAGCAATATCCTCGTTAACTCCGGCCATTTCTCGTGCTTGAGGAATCAAATATTGCTGAAAGAAAACAAGAGCCATGAGTTTAAGGAATTAAATAAAGAATGGAAGTGCCGCTTACCTCTGCAATTGCCACTTTTTCCTCAGCAACATAACCTGAAACTTCAATAACTTCCATTCTATCTTTTAGAGGCTCTGGTATTGTATCAAGCACATTTGCAGTGCAAATAAATAACACTTTCGATAAATCAACCGTTACGTCCAAATAATGATCTAAAAAGTTAACATTCTGTTCTGGGTCCAAGATCTCAAGAAGAGCTGAAGATGGGTCACCTTGATATCCTCTGCCAATTTTGTCAATTTCATCAATTAGCACTAAAGGATTCTCTGATTTAGTTTTTTTCAGACATTGAATCAATTTTCCGGGCATAGCTCCAACATAAGTTCGTCTATGTCCTTTAATTTCGGCAACATCAGTCATACCACCAACACTGAACCTGAAATACTGCATTAAACATGGAAATTTTAAAAAATATTCGTAAGTGAATTATTTAAGTGAATGAAATACTAACCTCTCGATTTAGAGCACGGGCGATAGACTTGGCTATACTTGTTTTACCGACTCCAGGTGGACCATGGAAACACAAAATTTTACCCTGAGTTTTACCTCTCAATTGACTAACAGCAATAAATTCAAGAATTCGTTTTTTAACTTCTTCCATTCCATAATGATCTTCCTCTAAAACTTTTTTGGCTCTTTCTAAATCTAAATTTTCTTCGCTACTCTTACCCCAAGGAAGATTAGTCAACCAATCTAAATAATTTCGAGTGACACTAAATTCAGATGAGTGATTATCTAAAAAGGCTAATTTGTTCATTTCTTCTTCGATAACATCCATAACATGCTTAGGAACAATCAGGTCTTTCAATCGAGCCTTGAACTTCTCTTCAATAGCATCTTTGTCGTCTTTTACCAGTCCCAGTTCTTTTTTTATTACTTTTAGCTGTTCATGCAATAAATAACGACGATGTTGTTGTTTCACTTTATCTTCAACTTCTTTTCCAATTTCTTGTTGAAGTTTCGACATTTCAAATTCTTTTTTGAGTAGTGTTAAGGATAATTCAAGCCTTTTAGGAATATTTTGTTCCTCTAAAACTGCTTGAAGTTCAGGACCTTTGGCACCAGATAAAGCAGCACCAAGATCAGAAAGATAGACAGGATTATCAACAACTCTGGGTCCAGCTTGCAGCATTTGTAATACCGATTCACGATATAAAGGATTAACTGACATTATATCTAGTATGGTTTTGACAATCTCTTGAGTGATCGCTTTAACTTGTTTGGTCATTTCAAACTGTTCGTGGTTCACATTATCAACTTGTGCCATGAGAACAGGCCTTGGTTCATTCGAGGTAATTGGTGGAACGGTCTCTTGATTAACAAGATTTTCTGCTTCAATATCAGCTGATTCGTCTTTTTTCTTCAATTTCTTTTTTTTCAACTTGTCATTCGAAGCATCAAAATCTTCGGGTAACTGTTTCACTAATTTTACCCTCCGATGAGATTGAACCACGACTTTCAATTTATCACCTACATCTTGAATTTCCAAAATTTGAACAAACGTTCCAATAGGGTATACATCATCTAAAGTTTTAGCAACATCCTCTGTATCATCTTCACTCTTTTTCAAAAACAAACCAGCGTAAGGTTGGTTAAGCTTAACTTTACGTTTGATGAGCGATATTAATGATGGATTAGAAACATCAATAACTTTTAAAAATTTTGGAAATACTGGTCTTCCAGTAATAGCTATAACAGGTATATTAGGCCAATATTCTGGAACGGTCATAGTGGCTAATGTGTTAGAAATCCCAGACATGATAAGATCATGTTCTTCTTCTTCTTTGATGGACAAAGGTTCATTCTCTGGATTGACGCCATCATCACCATCACCTTTTTTGCTGTCATCACAATAATTTCTTTTGCTAAGAGTTAGATTATTAGTTGTATTTGTGTACAACAGATTATTCCGTGTATTGACAGTGGATACCAAGTTTGTAGACGATCTGTCAAGTTGATAAATCTTTGCAAATGCAGAAGCATGTCGGTGATGAGCTTTACCAAATAAATGACTGTTCTCACATTTAAGAAGTATATTTAAAACACGCAGGGATTCCTTAGACCGGTAAAGGCTTAATTTAGACAACATTTCCCTTGACAAAGGGCGCAAAACTGTAATAAAACCGAAATTGACAAAACTAAAAAATTAACAGTCGCCAAACGCAATAGAAAAACAACGTGAAGAAGTTTCTATGGTAAACAGCAACCGCCGGTTGCTAGGTTTTCTTGGCTGCATGAATGTTTTGATATTTCTTATCCATGAATAAATGTATTTCTTATGAACAACCGAATTAACAATTGGAAATATCGAAAATTACTTATTTATTAAAAACTTATGGAAAGAGGGGATTATTAAGAGTTTATTGACTTGAGAGTTATTTATTCAAAACACTAAGATAGCAGATAATTCTAAACACATCTGAGCAAAACTTGATATTTACTGATTCACCATGAACACTTAAACATATGAACTGTCTATCGTTTATACTTCCAAAGTCTGTTTTTAAGGTGTTCAAGCCCTTGAGTTATTAAGATTGCAAATAATTGGTGATTGTTAAGTTTTGTTGAATTAAATTTAGGTTACAAGTTAAAGTTAAAAACCTTTTAAACCTTTTAACATCTTTTCAATTTTCGCGCTTTAAGGTATCTGGTTATTTGTGATTGCATTTGGATCCGATAAACCAGTTGAATCCTTATTTTTTGTGGAAGGTCAAATTATCCTTGTTTAATTTAATTCAGATCTTTAATTGTTTCATTAATTTCAAGTCAAAATGAACGCTGCTGCAAGGAGTTTGTTAACTGTTGCCCGTCGATCACCTCAACAGATCAGACTTTGCCATGAAGGGTTCACTTATAAAGGAGAGGTAAGCTTTCTCAGTGATGCTAATGTGATTGTTTTGCTAATTATTTCTTTATTTTACAGAACTTGCCATTCAGCCTAAAAAATCGGCGTTTATTTGCTCTCAAGTTCATCTTATATTGTTCTATTCCAGTTTGGACACCATTTTTGATTATGAGATATAATCTTATCAAGATGCGATGATTTTATCAACATAATGTGATCAGGATCATCTAATGCTGAGCCTCGCTCTATAGTTTTGAGTTTTATTGCTGCTTAGTTACCTGATTACTACTGTTAAAATTATGTAAAATAACATTCAATTGGAAATAAAGATTAAATGTAGCTAAGTAAAATAATGGTTCACTATCGATACTTCTTCTATATCGACTGTTACTCTGCTATGCATGTATTTCATGAATAAAATATAGATGTCAATATATTAACAAGAGATGCAGTCTTAAACGACAGTCACTCAATATCTAAATATCTCTAGCACATAGGTAAGATCACTAGATTGTTTTGTTTCAATGATACTTATCACCCGTTCCTGTGAATCTGAACAGCATATTTTCTCTTCGAAGCCTTTGAAGATGTTACAATTTAAAGGTGAGGAAATTTTGTGTTCTTGATCCAATGAATATCTCGAAACCTACAATTCGTAAAGACTGGATTGACATGATTTTGAACATCGATTCTTATTATTTGCTCAAAACTGTTTCAATTATTTCTGGTGTCAAAATGAATTTGTAGGTGCAGATTATGGCAGTGGAGCAGAGCGAATGAAAAGTATATTATGAAATTTCTGATCATAGAGTGAAACTACAAAACAAATCATTTTTCTTAAGTTTATTGGAAATCATCTTAAACTCGCAATGGAATCAAAAATTATTAATATAATAATATCCGATACAGATTGATTGTGGGTTGCTTGGAACGAGTTCGAAATTTTAATGATGCTAAGATAAGTTTTAAACTAAGGTGAGCTTCTCATTAAGCATCAATTGAGTTTTACATAAGTTAGACAAATATATAACCATGAGTAGATCATTAAGATTCTTATTTGTAGTTTCTTCGTCCTTGCAAAGAGGTCCAATACTTTCCACCATTGACATGAGTTCCCGTCCGATGTCATTGCTATTGCTAGGTAAAGGTCTGCCAGGTGATATAATGTTCTCATCAATATATTTAACGATGCTTGTTATAATATCAGAGCATTTTTTAGAAGCAGCAAGAATCATATCGATCTCAGACTCATAAGTAATAGGTTTTCCTTCTCCAATGCCAGAAGCCGACATGCAAGCTTTCAATCCAATCATTTCCGCTTCATATCCACCAGTAATACTAACAGACTTAATGTGAGAGAACATAGTGCCAGTGCTCCTTCCAGGTACTCCAAATGGAGTTAAAGTATAGCCTAATGAAAAAGTAAACATTTAAATAAATCACACGTAAAATTGAAATATATAAATACACACCTTTGACAGAAATACCAGTTGGTGTAGGATCCACAGTAATATGTACTGGGTTTGAGGTTTCACGTGTGTAAAATTCATGGATAAGCACGGAATATTCATTAACCTCGCCTCCTCCAGTAGAAAACCAGCCGACAATAGTTTCATTTGGATTAACTTTACGGTGTAATTCATACAAATCTTTAGCAACTTCAATATCAAAGGCAACCTCGCCATCAGCTTCCCGGTGTTGAACTACAAAAGAGTTGGAAATCTCAATGGTTCCTGATTTGTCCACATTTCCTAAGAGAGTACCGATGACACGATTTTGATCTCTACTCCGTCGTTCATACGAGTCTATGATGTTTAATAAAACAACAGGGTGAATTTTAACGTTAAGTGTTGACATGATGTAAACAATTAAATTTAATTTTCTAAAAAAAATAAAACCAAGAAATGTGGCAGATTATTTTACCAGATTGTGAGGTGAAAATAAGAAGCTGAAAATTTGTTATTTTCCCATAATTAGCAGAGCCATCTCTTGAGTTACAAGTAAAGTTCTAATAATAATTTTTGTTGACTTGGTTTGAACTAGCATAGATTTGATTAAATAATTTTAATCGCGATGTTTGGGAGAGTGACTTTTTATCCTACTCTTGTGTATAATTTATTTATGGAAAAGGTATCATCAAGAAGATGGTTCGATCGTATTGATGAAACAGTTATTTTAGGAGCTTTACCTTGGAGAAGTATCACAAAGCAGGTCAGTAGAAAATTTTACATTTCATTCAATTCAACAAAACTGACTTATTCTCAATTATTGTTATGTTTCAGCTAATCGATGAAGAAAATGTGAAAGGAGTTGTTTCTCTTAATGAAAATTTCGAACTTCTATTTGGTGTTACTACATCTAGAGAATGGAACAAGTTAGGAGTTGACTTCTTGCAATTAAATACTCCTGATATTTTCCATGCTCCAAGCCAAGAGAAACTTAAAACCGGAGTAGAGTTCATTAAACGATTCGATGGATCTGGAAATAGTGTTTATGTTCACTGTAAGGCTGGTCGAACTAGAAGTGCTACCTTAGTTGCATGTTATTTAATTGAGGTTAGTAATTTTTTGCCATAAAAATTGCAAGCTAAACCTAATAATTTTTTTCTTCTTAGAAATACGAAATGACTCCGAAACAAGCGGTTGATTTTATTGCTTCTAAAAGACATCATATTTTACTGAGATCGAAGCAATGGGAAGCAATAAATAAATTTTATTCCGATAAAAATATCAACCTGGATGCATCCTGATCAAGAACTAATTTTGGGGCAACTATTGAGAACAACTTTTCAGGACAACTTGCAAGGGTAGCATCTTTTAAGGAACTGGAATAGAGGAACCATCTGAATTGGTTCTAACCTGTTTTGTTTTTGTTGGAATTGGACTCCAAAAATTATTCATCAAAATCAAAATTTAATTTATATCATTGACCGTTACTATCATTGTTTACAATTTTAGTGAATTGTTATATTTAAAGTATATATTTTCGAGTTCATATTTTTTATTTATTGTTAAATTGATTATGTGCCACAAATATGCATTCAAATTGAAATACTTGAAACGACCTATTTTCACAAAAATATTTAGCATATTCATAAAATTTTGTGAATTTTTTGTGAGGCTCTTTACGATTGTCAGATTTACGATCTTATTACCATTATTTAACTTCGTTTCGCAGGGTTATTGCTTTTTGTTTAATAAACTCTGAATCTCCTTTAAAGCAAATTTTTCAGTCTCAATCTATTGACATTTACTTGTGGCCAGTTTTTACAAATAGAAAGGAATGCATTCATTAGCTGGGTGATCAAATTTTTAATTCTTTTAGATTCAGACAAATTTATAGAAACTAATTCTGTAAAGTTTATTCCCACAGTAACTTGAGTTTCGTTAATAAAATTTTAAATTTTATAAAATTCATGGAAGAAAATCATTCAAATTATTGGCAGCGTCCTCTATCGTCAAAAGTTTACAATTTATGAACTTTTAAACACTAGTAACATGTGTGAATAATCATGTGTTTTGTCAATTTCTGCCGCATTCAATTACGTTGCTTATATTTTTAATTAATTTATAATTTTTCGTGTGATTGTCAGTGTTAATTATGGATCAAATTGAAGATACAGATATAATGGATGATGAATTACCAACTGAAATGGAAGAAGAAAAAATTTCCAATCTTGTGTCCACAGTTTCTTCCATGTTCAAAACGGATGGAAAGAAAAAGGTGGCAAAGAGAAATGAGCCTTCCGTGGTTTGTAATGAATTTGGTGTTGCAACTGACCGTAAAGCTGAAAAAGTGCAACTCCACCAACTTTTGAACAATGTGGTTGACAAGGATGGCAAAATAAAGACACAGCTGAGGAAGATCACTCACAAAAAACTGATTAAATTACCATTGGACACTCCAACAGCTAAAAAGATTAAAAGACAAGTGCTTTACGATGAAACTGTTAAAGACGTATCTAAATGGGAGCCTATTATTGAACAAAATCGACTGAAACCTCAACTTGAATTCCCTCTCGAAAAACCAGACCTGAGGTAAGTTCTTTCACTCTATCATTCTTATCGTTGATTTTATATCTTTACAATTTTTCATTTGTTTAGATTGGAAGGTCCTCAAAATAAGTTTATCACCAAAACGAATAACAAATTGAAAGAAGAAATCGACCAAGCTTTGAAACTGTCTGATAATGTGATAAAGGAGCCTAAAGTTTTGACTGCAGCCGAAGAAAAATTTTTGAGTCAAATAAACATTGAAGAAGCTCGCATGCGACATGCTAACCTGCGCAAGATGCGGGCTTTACTTTCGTACCAGGAAGCTAAACTGAAAAGACAATCGAAAATTAAATCTAAAAAGTACCGGAGGATCCTCAAGAAAGAGAAGTTAAAAAAGGAGCTTGCCGAATTTGAAAAAACTAAAAACACTGATCCCGATAAAGCATTAGAACAAATCGCACAACTGGACAAAATGAGAGCCCTTGAACGAGCAAGTCTTAAACATCTCAATACTGGGAAATGGGCCAAGCAAAATTTATTGAGATCTAAATATGATGAAGAAGTTAGAAAAGATATTAAAGAACAAATGGAAATCAATAGAACACTAACCAAAAAGGTCACATTTGATCTTGAAGAAGACGAAGCAATTGAAGCGATTGAAGAAGATGATTTGCAAGAAGGGGAAATCATGATGAAGAGCGGTGCTTATGAAGAAAAAGAAAGTAATCCATGGCTTCTCAGAGGGCCTTCTAGCGCTGTTGCTGATGATTCTTTTAAAACAGTAGAACCTACAGCATCTGATGCTGTGATTGAATTACAGACTGAAATTCCTGACTTTCAGAATCTGGGCTCTGACGAGGAATCGGAAGACGACGAAGGAAATAACGAACATGCGAAATTGATTGCCGAAGCTTTTGATGGTGATGATGTCGTTGCGGAATTTTCAGAGATGAAAAAAGATCTAATCGATAAACAATCCATAAAAGATACCAATTTATACTTACCTGGTTGGGGGTCTTGGACTGGTCCTGGTATTGCAGAAAATAAAAAGCTGAAAAAGAAATTCACAATCAAGGCAAAACAGCAGAAACGTAAAGATTCAGATTTACCAAATGTCATTATATCAGAGGACAAAGATAGAGCCATCTCTAAATTTTTAGTCAAAGATTTGCCTTACAATTGTAAGAATGTTTCATCATTCGAGAAAAAGCTGAAAACACCAATCGGACCTGATTGGAATCCTGAAACTAAATTTAGGTTTAATATTGAACCTAAAATTGTTACTCAAATGGGTAAAATAATTGAACCCATTAATGAAAAAGCTCTTGTTAAACATGAAAAAAGGCGCAAGCCATTTGAACAGAGTGCCGCGACAATGGCTGATGTTATACCTGTTTAATTTATTTATTAAATATGAACATTCAAAATACTTTTTCATAAAATTTAAATTTCTTTATTAACTATCAAAATGTGTCTATCAAAAAATAAATAAATACATCAATCAATGAAGTATGTTTGTTATAAATAAAAGAGGAGAAGAGTCGTAAGACGATTATCGTACAGCAATCCCTCTCAAAAAGCAGCATTACCAAGGAAACGGAATTTTTCCACATGTTCGGATGGTGAATTCCAGTTTAAAGTTAGCCACGAGCTCGTGTATAGCGAGGTAAATCTATAGCGGATTGTCCTGCATGGTTTCGAGAACGGCAAAACTTAGTTATTGAATTGAAAGTGAAGTGTCGGATGCTTAAATCGCTGAAAATTTCCATCAATTGATCGAAATAATTAATCACTCCTCTAGCCTCTTCCATCCTGGTTCGTACTATCATTAGTAACTCAGAGTCAGTGGCGATTGATATTTGTCTATTTAAAAACGGTCTAGTATTGTGATATCGACAATATTCGAAAGTACAATCAAACTCGTCAAACAGTCCATGGCAATACAAAATTAAATTAAACTTAAATTCTTCCTGTAAATAATGCATCTGTGTTTCGAGAGCGAAACAGTCCCCATTATGAAAATTTGCAGCACAACGGCCTTTGGTCAATTCATCAGTGTTTGAATTAGACTGTCGATCTCTAACATTGAGCATGAAAACGGAATCTTCCGCTGTATAAAGGATCCAAACCAAGTTGATATAGTATAAAGGGATTCGTGTAATTGATGAAAGCTAAACAAGATATTGAAAATTTGAATGTTAAATTATGTCTAAAGTAAAGTTTAAATTAAATTTATAATAGCGCAAACTAACCTGATTAATCACTTGTTTCCCTTTGAATGGGCCACTTTCATCTGACATATCTATTACCAGATCGTGGTAATCTTCCTGAGCGAGCTTTACTTTTAAGGTAACTAAAAAATACATTGAAATCATTAATACTCTTGGTCTAACAAGTTATTTAATAAATAGACTTACTTTTATCTGGGATAGCGTCGATTTTCCTATTTGCCATGATAGAAATGATGAATTAACTTTTTTATCAACAAGTTTACAAAAATTTAACGTTAAATGAAAAAGGTTTGAAAGCAAAGAAGAAATGAGTCAAAAATAAGCCAAACTTTAAACCAACAAGACGCAAAAGGAGTCAAAGAAGGAGAACAAGTGACTAAAAAGTGACCACAAGGGACAAAAAGTGGCCGTTCCTTATCTGAAAATTCAAAAATTCATCTTGAAAAACCGAAGCAAGCAAACTCGAAACACTCACTGATAAATTTCAAGCGGTCATTTTAAAATTCAGTTCCCATGGAGTCCAGTATTCATTGTTTATTTAACCATTTTACTTACAAGTTAGCAACTCACTTCATTTTTAGTCAAATTCATGGTTTGGCTTCGCTTGTATAATGTAATGATTTGTGTATTACTTGTTAACATACTTAATATATCAATGTTAAGTGGGTTATGTTGGTTATAATTCTGAAATCTGTAAGGTGGGAGATTTTAAAATTAGCTTGATATCTTAAATTATATTTAATCGAAACATTTTTCTGAGTCTGCAATTTATTTCAGAGTTGACATTATTTAAACAATTTATTATCACAATAATTTTTATCGTGAAGTTATTGATTTGATAAATTTATGAAATTACAGCGTACTGAGCACAAGCATGATTTAAAGCAATATTTAGTTCTCGATCTCGAGATGGAAATGAAATAGTTGATAATTATATGAGATCATGAGTTATAAAAATCAGCCGATTCACGTTACTCTGTTGAGATGAATCTCAATCAGAAATTTACATTTTCTCCCACAATTAACAGCTTCAGTTATTCGACAACTTGATGATTAATCGATAGAATGAAAATTTTGCATTTGTTATTTTTTATTTTCTAAACTGTGTGCAACATCAAAGATATTTTTATGCTTTATGCCACAGATTTTGTGCTTAAACAGCAAATTTATCTCGTTCCTCCTTTCCCTAATTTAAGTTAAAATAAATTCTTGCTTGATATAAATTAGATTTATTTCAAAAGACTTCTGTTGACTGATTGGTGTTTAAGCTTCTGTTTGCGCTTTCAGCTGGTTCATTAGCAGTTGCATTATTGTTTGAAGTAGTGTCGGTATTTCCAGATCTATTGATTGAAGAATCATTATCTGCATTTTGACTATTTGATTGAGCCTGACTTGGTGCAGACGATTCATTTGCTGGAGGTTGATCAGCATTGGTATTGTTATTAGTACTCTCGCCAGGATTAATGTCACCATTGTGATGGTCAGATTGGTTTAAAATCGAGGGTAACTCATATCGATGGAAAAAGAATACCATTGAATGTTGGATGAAAAGCCATGAAGTAAGAAGGGCAAGGCTCGAATATTGCCCAGCAAATCGATAATCATAAGCATAGAAAAGAAAATGGTATAGATAGAAGAACTTGAGCCAATGTCGACGAGTAATCAATGTGTGACAGCACATAGCGTCATATTGATCAGCAGCCCATACGATTAATATAACATAAAATGCTGTTGTCGTATCATTGAAAAATTCCGACATTATGGCTTCCATCCCAATCAGGGCTAGGATAACAGTTAAAAGAGGAGCGAAGGGAAATGTGGCGCGTATGTTCAATTCCACCATTTGTAGAAGTTCCGCTGAGAAAAATAAAATAAAGAAGTTAATTGTATGTAAACGGAAATGAAAGTTGCCATAATAAACATCCAATAATAGATATCTTACCAACAAATACAAAAATCTGATGATGTGAATATCGTAATAACATTGATATAGATAAAGTGAAAACCAACATAATGAAAAGAGCTGGAAAATACGCAGTTCTAGTCATCCAAATATTTACAAATCGATAATGTTCTCCAGTGACTACATTTCGAACATAACCTGTAATTGATAGAAAATACAAAAAAAAATTAGTTTTGCTTGGAGCAAATTTATTACATAAACCTGAGAAGCTGAAAGTGTTTTAAATGCTAATTAACCTTGATAAATATGAAAACAAAAGGTTAAAGTCTTCAAGCAATTAGATTCAACAAAAATCTTCAAAAAATTTGCAACGCATAAAGGTAGAGTAACGAGACTACCATGACATAATGATGAAGGTCAACAAGAAATGATATCTTATCTTCATAAAATTAGCTTGTATGGGATAAATAATTAGCAAATAAAGCTTAACACATAATTTTAAGTCTTGAAATTTAGGAACCCTAACAAATCAAAATCAAAACTATTTCAGCTTAATTCATGATCCGAAAAATTCAATGATTGATGAAATGCTTTTCGGTTTGCTTCATCTCTCGTTTATCGCTTCTCCAAATGTACCTTTATTATCCTGCTTTTCCGCTAGAGCTTTTAAGCTGCCCATCAAAATGTCATCATATCCTAAGAAATATTTCAACAGGAATCGACTGAATCGCCCTCCGAAACATTTATCACGATTTGGATCAAGGGTGATGACTTTGACTGGAATATTTAATTTTTCTCTGGTTGTGGTGGTTAATCGGAGGAATCCATATTCGAGCGAATATTCTACAATACGATGAACTTGAGGCCATACTGTGATATAAAAAAGGAGAAAATAGATCTATTAATGAATAAATAATAGCAGGAAAATTTAAGAAATATAAAACAGGAAAAAGAAGTGGAAGAGATGGAAAAGAAAGCGAAAACGAACGATTCAGCAGGACAAGAAACAGACCAGTTTTGTATAAAAGGAATTAATAACTTGACCGTCAAGGTAAGAACAGTAAGATGAATAAAGCAGTAATTTTGGATCAGAAAATAAAAATACAAAGCAGCTTACAAATATTTGAATACCGCTGATTGACGTCTAAAAATCTTTGGTAAATTACAAAGAAGTAAGTCGTAGTAAGTTTATGCCTTAACCAGAAATTAAACCATGAAGACTAGAAATAAGACAATCAAACCTTATTCTGTTTGCTTCATTCAACCAATTTTTAATGGTAAAAAATAGTTGAACCACAATGAAGAAACTTAATGACATCAGATCGAATGAAAAGGAAAAATGATTTAGTTAAAGAATGAATTATCTGAATGATAGAAGAGCTAATAAATTCGACCATACTGATAAAACTCGATTTATTATTCAACACCTACTTGAAAGCCGACCTCATTTGCTAAGGTCAAAAATGTTCTTGGAATACAAGTTAAAAAATATTAGATTACAACGTATCAATGAATATCATGGGTATTTTCACTCATGATTTCCAACTCAGTTTTGTTTTCTGTTACTCTTATGCCACAACATTTTTTGGCCTTTGAACATGTAGCTGAGCTCATTGGAAAACTGAAATTAAAATCTGTTAACAATCATTTAAGAAATAAGAGAAATTATTAAGATAATTAAATTATTATTAAAAAGAAATCAAAACGTTGGTCATGCTAATCGAGCCTCATAAATAAATTATTAAGATTGAAATAGTTGCAAATGAAGGAGATAGAAAAATGGATGATCTCGGAAGAAATCAATATATTGAACATATTAATCAATGTTTTTTTTATATGCAGTATACTATCGGTACTCACGTTACTGAAAGAACTCGATTTAGGCTTACTGAATTTTATCAATCTTAATGAGCAATAACTTATCAAGATAAAATAAATCTGAATTTATTTTGATCACAAAAATATACAACTTCCTGAGTTAATTCAAATTCCTTAGGCGATCATCACAAATCAAACTTGACTGGAAGCTTAAAAAATGGATTAAAAACTATGTTGTCAACACGAAAATTTTGATAAACTGAAATTAGACTCAAGCAAAAATTAAAAGTAAGCGGCATGAAGCATGGACAAACAAATAGCTCTGAATTGATGTGTCACTGTTCCAAAGCAAACTATAACAATATTGGTCGATAATTGTTGTATTTTCATAAACATGAACTTGGTTGATCCCCAAGGTCAGAGATAAAAATAATGTAAAGCCGAAAGAGAAAGAATTAGTTTGTTGTTTTGAAAAACTTGTCTTCGAGGCACATTTTGTTTTCTTCTTGTTGATATGTTTACCATTTAATCTGTAAGATGGGTGAATGTTTGAATGGTCCTTGGAATAAAAGGAAAATGAAACTTAAGAGAAGTTAAAAAAAACCTGAAGGTTCTAACGTTGGGATGAGAAGATATTGAGAGTCAACAAAGAGGATCTTACCCATTCTGGCAAACATTTGAAGATGTGATAGGTCATCTTCCGAGAGTTCCGCAGAGCTATTTTCTTGACTATTAATTAATGATTTACTTAAATTAGCGTCCAGATTAATCATATTTTCTGTATCCATTTCATTATCACTTGATTTGGTTGGGTTGATGGACTTTCGATAGTTTGATGATAAAGTTGAAGTAAATGATGGCTTCGATGATTCAGATGGCGAATCTGGCACATCTGATTCATCTTTAGATGGAATGGATATTAATTCACCTTCCGTGGCACTATTTGTTACCGCTCCTTCACCACCCCCAGGATCATTCTGTAATTCGTCTATAGAATCATTATAGCTTGTTATCGACGAACTTAATAGTCCAATTTCATTAGATTCTAAATTTTCACTCGAGTAAACTATTTCAACCCTCAGAATTCCTTCTTTTGGCCACAAATCTTGGGCATTTTCAAGGCAATTAATAGGCCTCTGAATAAATATTATATGAAGGTAAGATAATGTTAACAGAGATAATATGGCCATTAGTAAAAAACCATATTCGATAGACTTTCTTAATCGATTAGAAGTTTTTAAAGCATACCACACTGCAAACTTCATGAAGAGGACTCGAAATAATCTTTCTCTCATAGTAAATAGGTGATTATGTAATCTATTGCCACCATTCCCAATTGGAATTATTCCAGTTAAATCGTTACCAGTGAAATTTCTGGTTCCGCCATGAGCTTGATTAATATTTCCAACAATAGTATTACCCACTTGGGTTGCATTAGCAGACACACTTCCATGAGCATTCGGAGTGACGTTTTCAATAAATATACCAATGAACCGAGGAACAGTTCCACTGAAGTTAATAGTGAAGAGACCAAAATTTATAGATTCTCTTGCATCTTGATTTGGAGCTGGGTTGTTATTAAGGTTATCTTGTTGGGTTGTGGACGTAGGATCAGATTCAACATTACTGTCTGTCCTATTAGTTTGGTTGTCGGTTGTATTGATTTCAGCATCACCGGCTGCATCTGTGTTTAGAACAGTTGCAAAATCATCAGAATCATGGGTTGATGATGATGTGCTCGATTCTGGTGGATGGGAATCAGGTGAAGACATATTAATTCCGATAAATAATTTCAAAGCTTGAGTTCATAAATAACACATGATTTGGGATAATTTCTAGCACAGTGTTTTTTGCATCCCACAAAAGTAAATTTTTTGAAAATCCAAATATATTGAGAGTATCACTCCGAGATGCAGAATGAAAACAAAGAGAATAAAAAAATAAAACAAATTGCACAAAATATTCAATAAATTAACAATCGGCAAATCAGATTCACATTAATGATTCTTTGTTAAAAAGATGTTCATCCAGGGCTTGATTAGGGTGGCTAAGAATTGAAGGTGAAAGCTTCATTGAGAATATTTGATCATGACCAGCTTAAAAAATTTGTAGTAAAATTTCAATGACTAGTAGATTGGTCAACGAAGATATTGAACAGAATAACGAAGTAAATAATCACTCAATCTTAAAATTTAAGGAAAAAAATCAAAAATAAACATTCAATATGATAAAAAATGAAATGAAAATGTTAATTTAGCTAACATTTCAAAAATCTAAGATAAGCTCCATCTAGAAGTTTTATGAAATATCATAAAGAACATCCCAAATATAAAGCCGGCAGATTTGAGTTATTGCCATGAAAATTGAGATTGGCTCAGATAAAGATTTTAGTTCGTTAGACAATTAATTAGTTTTGAAAGAAAAATTGGAAATTGAAAGAATTTTATTCATTTAGTAAATTTGGGTAAGTGACTCGTTTTTCGATCATCATGAGATTTTTCATTTTTCATCAGTTTGACTTTTTTAATTTTCCCACTTGGCTTTCGGTACAATTTATTTTATTGAAATTCGGTTATATTCATACAAATAAATATTTAATTGTATCGTCATCTTTATTGGGTAGCTTTACGCTTTTGTTTAAAATAATAACAAAGTGAATGGGGATAGATTAATGATTCTCAATGAAATTTTAAGAATTAGGTTTTAAAAATTAGATGAATATGACTTCAGGTAAACCTGATTTAATAACATGATAGCGATAAAAATATATGAATTATAGATTATCACTAATTTTTCCTAAAGCTCTAATAGTTAATCGAGCTCTGGAAATTTTACCAGAAAAGGATCTACAGACCCGATAGGTACTTTAGCTTGTTTTGAACCTCTAGTTTGATATCTTCTACTACTGAGATGGGTATTAATTATTGATAAATATGGGAAAAATTCAATAGCGAAAGCTTGGTTACTCATAGAGCGGTTATATTTCTTGTATGAATCATTCAATTTATCATTAAATTTCTTGACATCCGAGTCTTTAAGTCTTGTTTTTGTTCTCGAATCGTCACCAAAAGACTCTTTGGTCAAAACGTTGATTGTTTCAATAAAATCGACAGCTGTTTCTCTCCAGTTAGTCATCTCATTGAATGGAATGTCTTGTCCTTTCATAAAACCTGATCTTGTTTCGTCCGGAGACTGAATACCAGCTTTTAAGGCGACCACGTCACTTAAACATAACAAATCATAATGTAGAGTAGTAAATTTTGCATCATCATGTAAGGTGATTTCCATTTTATCATCGGCGCTATCCTTAAAGTTGTGAGAATTGTATTGGTATTCATTTAAAGCACGTCTTACATCACCATTGAAACTTTCAATTCTGGATGTCGAAATAGGAAGAATTTCTGATTGCTCCTTAACTATTATGCTGTTTATATGTTTAACAATGTCTGTAGATTGAGGTGGCTCTATTTTAAAAATCTTCATTGGATTTATGAACAGTTCGAGATATTCGGAGTAGCGAGTTGCAGTTAAGATGATCGGCTTTTTACTCTCTAGAATAAGATTTTTCAAGGCTCGCCAAAATCCATTCACACCATCACTTATCATGAAATCAATATCATCAAATAGAATGATACTATTAGAGGATAAAGAGATCTCGGGTAAATCGTCACGATCATTCAATTCTGTCTGTGGAGATGACCAAAATTTTGTCAATTTCGGCGTATCATTTCGACAAACTTGATGAGTTTGGATGGTTTCATGAAGTTTTTCAGTTGTTTGAAGAATCTTTTTAGCCAGGCTGCAATTGACTTCAAATATTTTATATTGTAATTCTTGAGCAATAGCATAAACTAAAGAGGTTTTTCCGATGCCGGGAGGACCGATAATTAACAATGTTTCATTGCTCCAACAATCCTCACTACAACTCCAATCTTGTATCCACCTTTTTATTTCATTGAATTTGTCATGAGAGCCGACCATATCTTTTGTACAAGTAGGTTTGTACTTATTAGTCCATAAGACTTCCGGATCGATTTTCAGTGAAGGTAATTCTTCCACACTTGGTTGTCTTTTGATCTTTTTAGTTGAAACTTTCTGATCAGCACAGCGTTTACGTCGAGATTGAGATACTTTTCTCTTTCCAACAGGGCAATCATCAATAATAACAACAGGAGCCTTTCTGATTATAAAACGATCCATTGCGAAAGTATAGAAGGGCTATGATAAAAGGACAGTAATATCAAGTGGAACCAGCTTGTTGATCAGAAAATAGTTGGACTGCAGTCTTTCACCAAATTAATAACATCCACATGAAACAACTACAGCAGAGTAAGTCTACACTGGTAAGATAAATAAAAAAAGCGCCAACTTTCAGTTTCTTTTTCTTTACTACTCATCAGGATGGTAGAATGAGTGGGTTTGGAAGCACAAATAAAGACTGAATTTGAGAATATTGATTAGAATTATCACAAATTTGATTATAAATAAAGAGTTAAACAAATGTTGAAATGTATAAAGAATGCAAAGTGAAAGAAAGATGGCAAAACAAATAAGGATATGTTAATGTTTCTCTTTGTGTGTTTTTTTCACAAAAACCAAGATCATCGGCTGTTGATGTTTATTTATTTCACGACCATGGTATCTCTTGAATCTGATAACAATGAAAATTGAGTAAACACAAATAAAAAAAGATAAGATTCACAACAATCATACATTAGGTTTGAGGAAGAACGTAAAGTGACTCATGATTTGCGCCCTATCTGCTATTTCAAATTTGGCGGTAAAAATGCAACCAAGATTAGTGAATCACTTTGTTTACTCTTCTTAGAAGCCAGCGTTCGAATCCTACCAAAGTTTTGACACAAAAGAATTCAAAATGTATTTTGTTTATGATCCATTGCCGGTGAATCTGATTGAAAATTAAACAATAACCATTTCACTACCAGATTTAAAAGCAACAGTTCAGTCTGAGCTTCCACTGTTCACCAGATTTTAAAGTCAGTTTTTATTTATGAAATAACTTCAATGGAAAAAATAAACTCGACCTTATCGAGATTTAAAGAAATTGCAAATCTTAAGTGCACAACAGATTATCTTTAATCTTAATAGAAACTTGAATAGATTCAATTTGAGACTTTTAGGTTGACAGTCTTTGCACTAATAAACAGCTGTATTTATATTTTATTCAATAATTACAATTTATAGAAAAATAGAGAAAAGTTGACTGGTGTTTGCAACAATAATTGATTTTCAAATGGATTGTTGATTCAGTATTACCTATTAATTAACTAATCAGATTCGTATTCATTGTCCGTAGGAGGAACTAAAAGTTCGTCAGAGCTGCTAGAAAGTTGACTTTCTGATCTGATTTCTAGCGACATCCAATAAGATGTATCACGTGGTTGTAAATTAGATAATTGTGATCCGTTACTTAAGTTTGAGGGCAACGGTTGTGAGAGCACTAAAGGAGTCAATTGACTATTATTCTTGGTAGTCTGTCCAGAACTGAGTTGTTGACTTTGAGAATTCACAGGTTCACCGCCTTCTGGACCAATAGTAGACTGACTCGGAAAGTTTTCGCAAATTTCGTCGGCTTCCTCATCCAAATTATCGACTTGCATATCAAAATCAATAGGTTCAGGTGGTATTGAATGATTAGAGATATTTCTTGGGGATCCTCCTTGACTTAATGAATTGACTGAATCATGTTGCTCCTCATTACTTATCAAACGATGATTTGTAATCTCTTGGTCTCTAATTGCAATAGAGCCTTGAATTGAGTGTCTAGGGTTTTCAGGGTTAGACGATATTTCATTACTATCCTGAGATAAAAGTCTGCTCGTTCGTGTACCGTTGTTATTTGATACTCGAGTGGCTTCAGCATGTTGGGATGATCGGTTAGTTTGATACATGACTGAACTTTTAGAAGAGTTACGATTTGGAGTTGACTGATTGACATCTAGAGTAGCCAAAGCCAGAGCTATTTTTATGTAAGGTGGATATTCCGCATTGAAACAAATTGGTCTGTAAAGAAGATGAATAGCGATGGATGAGTAAACTTCAAGAATTATCTAAGTGTTTTAAAACATTAAAATAAAAGCAATACTTACTGATTTGAGCCCGTCATAAAAATGTCAATTTCTGGAATCCTTCCACTGCAAAACGATAAAAAAGGCTGCAATAAGAAATATTATATTATTATAGGCAAATATTCTCAACTATTATATAAATTTGATATTAGAATTACCCGAATAAGTCGAAGAGAGTATGTTAGAAAGATATCATCAGATATGTTATATAATTCAAATTCGTCGATATCAATATTAGTTTTGGTCAGTTTTCCACTTTTATCTCCTAATGGGAAAAAAATTCATTAGTAAATTGTAGATAAAATAATTCATAATCAACTAAACTGTCAGCGAAATGGGTTTCAAATTCGATAGACTGTGGAGTTGCCTTCATGGTAATATATTCATCTTCTTTTGCAAAGTATGTCAAGATATCAGCTAATATTCTGGAAAAGATAGAAAAAAATGATTATTATTAAAAATTAACCAGTTAACCAAGTAAGATGAGCATACATACTTTGCTTTACAAGTGACTTTGTTTTGTCCATTTTGAAATACATCATCATTGACATCTAAGAAATCACATCCTAATGGTAACTCCATTTTCTTGATACATTCTTGAAAAATAAATCAATATTAAAAACTGCAGATTCAAAATAAATACATGTTAACTTACTCGAGTCATATACAAACTTGAATTGTGCAAAATCACTGGACGATTTAATGTTAATTTCACAGTGTTCCATATTTTTGACTAAATTTTTCTCTTTTTTGAAAGCTAAAAGACAAGACTGGAACAAGGCAAGTCAGGATAATGTTGACAGATTAAAAAATGATGCAATTTACCCTAGTTTTGAGTTTACAATACATCCTCGGAGTTTTGTTGTTTCTGTTTACACTGTTTTGCGACCCATCATCGTTTGTGATATCGTCGTTGGGAGAACATCGTCCTTCAACTTCGTAAGAATCAAAAAAGGCACTATCAAATGCAATCATCATGAATGCAGATTTATAAGGCTCGTTGAGGACTTTGATGGTTAGCTAGATTAACAGAGATATCGGGTTTAAGTCAAACTGGTTTGCATAGAAATATAGAAATTGGTACACGATATGTTCAAATAACTCACCTCATTAGCATTGGCGTCTAAATATACATCTTCTCCTAATTTACAACAGCAGTTAATTGCTTGAGCAAATACTATTGAAAAAATCAAGAAAAATCATGACAAGATGAAAAGTAAACAAACAGTAGAAACACAATTCACAGCAAATACATACCTTTTATCCCTGCATTTTCGATTTTACAGTGAAGTGACATTTTGATTGTAACCTGAATAAATAAAAAAGCTTTTAAAAAAACGAGATTATAAAAAAATAGATTTTCTATGTTTAGAGTTTGAAATGCCGGGTAAAATGGAGTAAGCAAAACAACCAGAAAAGTGGATCAGATCTTGGAGTCGATACTTATCTATTGTAAAGCATTAACAAGGCATAAAAAATATCTAATCCAAGTATCGAAACAAAAAATTTTAGCAAAGTTTCGTTAAAATGATGAATTTCATTCCTTTTACAATTAAATTTCGTTGGAAACAATCAATTCTTTAAAAGACAATGACAAAATATTAGTACAGAATGTTTATAAACTAGTGAAAATAAAGTACATAACTTAAGGCCTGATCCAGGATCCAGTATATTCAGAATCGGATTTGTCTCTAAAGTGGTGACCAGAAAATTGTTTAAATTATTCAACATTTCGTTTGATCAATCGTTTTTTCAGTTTAAATAACAAGAAAAGTGGGAAATAAAGAAAACGATTATAAAAGTCTTCGTTATTAACTGTTGACAGATTGAATTTAATGCCTTTAGTGATGAAAAGCTTAAATCAAGTGAACGTTTAACTGTCTGAGCTTCACTCAGACTGAGCTCAACAAAACTGATTTTTTAAATTTAGTCTACTCAATTCTTTGGTGATTACAATATAGCTCAGCATGAAACCAGTCAATGACATGATAACCTTGTCAAAATCAATCAAAAAATGCAAAAATATCTTGAAAACAATGTCGACAATGACAATTTTTTTCAATAAAATGATCAAAGTGACATTCTGACTTTAACAATCACATTTATAATCATTCATAAAGCAAATATTTAAATGATTTCGAGGACATTACAATTGAGTAACTCGATGAACGTAACTAGACAAATATTACCTTTTTTTTCAAACATAGTTTCCATAATAAACTGAAAAAAGGATTCGTTCATCTGAACAGCAAAAAATGGATTAAATTTAGGAATCAATTGTTTGATTTTTAATAATCACATCCCTAGGTATACATCATCAATCAATTGTATTGGCACACCAAGCAAGGTGTTAACCAGCTTCAATCAAATGTAATTCAGTTGAGTCATAGACTCATCACTTGCATGATAATTCAAGGAATCAAATTATTGGGTCAATTGCTGTCTTCATTCATGTGCGATTCAATCTTTGTCATTGACCCTTTATTTGGAGTAAAGTAAACTGACAATTTAATGAAAAGATTTCCTTACATTTTATTGTAAATGTTGAGATTAAAGTGAAATAAAATTTACAATATTGAAATTAATAATGATTATTAATGATCATCTTAACATAATTGTAATTAAGTCATGGAAAAACCCTGGAAAAATGTGGTTAATCAAATGCTTGTCCTACTAAACAACCCTTATTGCAATTCAACCCTAATTTAACGCACATTTTCTTCTTACTTGCCAAATAAATCTAATGTAAATCTAATTTGTCAAGCTGTTAATTATCTATTAATCAACACTTAAAAAGCCATTACAATCAAAGGTATTATTTAGATTAATAGTAATACTGGAATAATCTTAAAAACAAATAAGACAAATCTCGATAAATATAAGGGTTAATCTGATGGTTTCACATTTTTATTGTATTTTTATATTGTTATATTGTTATAGCTGTTTATATGCAACACATTGAGTAATGATAGTGTCAATTGAATCCCTTGAAAACAATTGGTAAGAGTTATTTTGAGTAAAAGTGAACACAGATTAACATTGAATTTCATGGTCAATTTCATAATTTTGTTCAGTTAAATGTTCATTCAATGATCAAAACCCTTATTGAGATAAATTGTAATTTAAATAAAAGTCATTTACAAATAGTAAAAAAATAGCAAAAATTTGGTTTTGAAAAATAGAGATGTAAAAAGATGGTAAAGTGAACAATGTTCATTAAAGAAAAAAGCTGAATGTCGAAAGCTTAAAATGATATTATAACGAAACTATAAATGTATATTTCATCTTCTCTGTCTATTTGTCTTCTTTATCATCATTTCCACTCCAGACTCTCTTAACAACAATAATTGTCTCTTCATTCAACCTGAGCCTCGCAATCAATCACATTCATCTTCATATTTTATGTTGTTGATAGCCTTAATATTGTTCACTTGTAAATTGGTTTCTGTGTCATTAAGTCTTCCATTGTGAGAAATCTTTTTTTTTTCCTCTTGCCATTGCCTTTTCTTTCCACCACAGATCAAGTTCAAGTTAAAGTTCAAAAGTATCGCCACCAATGAGCCGACGTAAACCTGTCGACTCAGGTCATGATAACCTGGGTGTTGATATGGATCCACATGGTGATGTTGACGGAGTTAAAAGCTATTCCAATTCAATGCCGCCAAGTCCTCGGTTAAACATTAATCGGATCGCCTATTCAGTCCGTGATTTCAATGAAGAGTTTGAAACGGTTGAACCAATCAAGAAAACCTTACAATCCAAAGTTTCTCGCCATTTTATTGGAGCCTTTACCTGTTCACCGGGAGATTTCATTAGAAGTGTTTTTCCAATAATTGATTGGGTTAAAAATTATAAAGTTAAACAATGGTTACTTGCCGATTTGATTTCTGGATTTACTGTTGCCATTTTTCAAGCGCCACAAAGTGAGTAATTTCTGGCTTTATATTTTTTTCAAATCAATTGATTATAAATTGAATTGAATTGATTTTCACTTTGTTTTCTGGTAATCATTTGTGTTAATCTTTGGAAAGGATTCAATTGTCTCGTCAACCATTTAACCATTCAGGTCCATTGAAACCAGTGAAGGACTTGTAAACCTCAATCAGATCAATATCGTTTGAAGACAATAAAAATAGATAAGTTGATTGTTGTTTACTGAAATTAAATTAGAGTTATATTGACTATTATTTATGAGACAGTTAGCAATCACAAGATTATACCAAAGGTTATGAAGATAAGTTATAACTTATAATAAAAGTGAATAAGATTTTTTTTTTGCTTACAAATCAAAATTGTTATCATTCAAATTGAACTCGGTTAAAATGACATAATTGATTAAATAACGGCTTTCTTTCAATTAACAGGTATGGGATACAGTTTAATTGCTCATGTGCCTCCAGTTCATGGTCTGTATACATCCTTTTTCCCATGCATTATGTACACGCTTTTTGGAACTTCAAGGCACTCATCGATTGGTAAGAATCATTCCATTTTCATTGGCTAATATTACACAATGTTAGGTAATTAGATTGATTGTAATGTTGAGAGTTTAACTTCAATTAACTGTATATTGCAATTATTAGAATGTATGGAAATTAAAAGATTGCAAACATAAATCTTTTCATTGCATAGGGTTAGATGTGTAACAACTGTACAAATTAATGATTTGCTAATTACTTGTGAATGATTGATTGTGATTGCAATTTTGATTGGAAACTGTATTGGCTCATATTAAAGGCTGTTGTTTACAATATACAGTTAAATTTAGATGATCTTAGAGGTAAAATTATTAATTGGTTAGTCACAATAAAGATAAATTGACACTGAATAAAAATTCCTATTAGATTGCTATTCAATACATACAAATGTACTTGAGATATTATGGATTGTTGTTGTTTTTTGATGATTGTAAAGATGTTAATCATTGATTATTTTGTAATTTGTCCAAATTAGGTGCATTCGCAATAGTTTCTGGAGTAATGACTGGGAATATTATAGTCAAAGTAATGCTAGATGCCGGACAGAGTTTAGAGCAGATTGAAAAGACCGCAATGGGTGAAACTGTGACTGAAGCAGCGATTACAACAGTCTCTTCTATTACTACTTCATCGATAACCACCATTCAACCAGGATTCAATGATGACCGTATTAAAATTGAACCCGCTGAAATTGCTGCTGCAATCAGTTTCGTTATGGGAGTAATTATGCCATTAGGATCTTTACTTCGTTTAGGTTTTATCTCAATCTACCTCTCAGATCAGTTTTTATCCGGCTTTACGACAGCAGCGGCTCTCTATATTTTTACATCCCAGCTTCGATACTTGACAGGAGTTCATCTTCCATACGAAAGTGGTTATTTTGCCATTGTCAAAACAGTATTAGATCTTATAGAAAAATGGACACAAATAAAGATTCCTTGTGTATTGATATCATTCGTCTGCATATGCATATTGTTGTTTTCAAAAATATACATAAATAAATGGCTTTTCAAAAAAGGAATCCAAATACCATTTCCAATTGAGTTGTTGGTTGTTATTGGAGCAACCCTTGTTTCGACAGTCTTCGATTTCCATGGAAATTATGGTGTTCCTGTTGTTGGTCACATACAAGCTGGGTGAGTCTAATTTTCGAATTATCAGACTTTGCAATGTATCCAAGAAAACTCGATAATCGATTCATTTACCAGTGCGACTGAGTAATCGTTGAGAACACCAATAAAATGGCTATCACAAGTATGAAGCCTCTAATTCAAGAGGAAATGACCTAGGCTTTTATCGTCCAAATGATGATAATGCTGGATTGAGATTAATTATCTACCGGGTTGTTATATGAGATACATATTGTAAAAACTTTAACGACATCCTGCAACAATATACACATGTATATGTAACATCAATTGCTGTTGCGTTTTGGTTTGATAGGTTGCCTGCTCCTAAACTGCCTCGCTGGGAAGTTGTACAAATGATAGCTTTGAAATCAATTCCATTGGCTTTGGTTGGGTTTACCATTGCGTTATCGATTGGTAAAATATACGGACGTAAACATGGATACAATGTTGTTCCTAACCAGGAGCTGTTTGCCATCGGAGTTTCCAATTTTTTCGGCTCTCTCTTTTCATGTTTACCGGTGGCTGCTTCATTGCCAAGAAGTGTCACTCAAGAAGCTTCTGGTGGAAAAACTCAGGTAATTGACAATAATCAAAACTTGAAAACAAAGATACAATCTTACAATTATTTTCCTTTTTACAGTTAGTTAGTATTATAAACAGCTTCCTCATTTTCTTTGTCCTGGTGTATTTGAGTCCATTGCTTGACAAACTACCAAATGTGAGTAAGAATAATTAAAATAGTCACTTTTCACTTTACTAATCAAACAATTACAAAATAGTGTGTATTGGCTTCAATTATCGCTGTTGCATTGAGAGGATTACTTGCTCAATCGAGACAATTTCACATGTATTGGAAAATTTCAAAGCTAGATGGCGTAAGTAGTTTTTTTATTTACTAGACAATTTTGTTTGAAAATTGTCCAAAGATCTTTTGATTGCTGGTCTTTAATTCATTTTTTTCAATTAATTAGGCTGTTTGGATGATTACTTTTCTCTCAGTTATTATTCTGGATATCGATTTGGGTCTCTATTTCAGTTTAGCGAGCTCTCTTCTCATTTTGATTTACAAATCATCAAGGTAAGAATCCAACAATCTTCTTTACCAATTGAAGCATCTTTTTCCAAATACTTAAAAATTTAACAAAAATTTATTGTTTGTAGGCCAAAGACTTATTTACTCGGACCAATCAATGAAACTGACGTTTATGTTCCTGTCAAAAAATATGTTGCAGCTAACTGTATTGAAGGAATCAAGATTTATCAATTCTGTGGACCCCTTCATTTTGCCAGTCTTGAGTTTTTCAAGAGTGATATGCTCAAAAAAATTGGAATTGATTTAAAGTAAGTATTAATCTAACTAAAATTTTTACAAATTAGATGTTGAATCCTTTTCAATTTGAAATTTCTCATTCTATTTAGTGAGCTGATAAATTTACGAAAAAACAAATTCCCTGAAGGCAGTCAAGAAGGACGCCGACGATCAAGGAAAGACATTCGTTCATTGGATAGTCAAATAGAGTTGATGACCAACCCCAAGTGGGCCTCTGTGATTAGAGAATGCCGTATTGTTATTGTCGATTGTTCCATGCTGTCTTATATTGATGCCAACGGAGTGACAGGACTCAAAATAACTGCTCAAGAGTTTGGACAAGTTGGAATCCGATTCTTTTTAGCCGGCTGTGCACCACATGTTATTCAGATGTTGTCAAAGGATCATTTCTTCCAAGAAGTCGGACAAAACAATGTGTTTATATCAGTTCATGACGCTGTGCTGGTGGCAAATAATTTCATTGGTGCTTATTCTGAGCCTAAAATTCAAAATAGTCCCATCGTAATTGAACCATTTTCATCCAGAGATAAACACAAAACAAATTCCTAACAAAGGAGGTGATTGATTTACATTTCGGGGAATAGCACCTACTAAACTCTTTTGACATTTTTTCTGTACATAAATAACTACAGTATTTGATACCTAAAACATTTAAATTCATATATACCTGTTACCTGTTATCTTTAATATAAACCAATATTTCTCTAAATTAGTTTGAAGACAAATTGCCAACAATAAGCTACTATAATTGTTTAGTGTGAATAACTATATCTTCATTTAAAAGATATTTCAAGTTTTTCGGTTATTTTAAAAAAAATGTATCAATTAAAAATTGGAATCAATGTTATTATGTATTTCCATCACTGTCAAGCTCAAAGCCCATTTCATTTGAATCATTTTCCCATCTTTTATCTTGCATTGTTTCATTAGGCTTTCAATTTTTTCCACCAATTTAGTTAGTTGATTCTAGTTAAAGGCTGGATACAAAAGTCACCTAACTGAATCCATAATAAATTGCTCTGTAATTTAATAAAATGAAAGCAACTGCAGCACATTTTGTTGGAGCAATCAAGTTTTATCAAATATCCAGATAATAATCTATCCCAGGTTAGTATCAGAATTCAATATTTCAGTTATATCTTTGGTTTTACTTTTTCATTGAATTATTTCCATATTTGTTATTGGATTTAAACAGTTGAGTTACATGGATCTTAAGTAAATAAATTAACCCGAAAAAAGGTTAAATGTAAATGTAAAGCTTACATGAAGAGAGGTAAAGTAAAGTAAAGCCAAAAATGAATCTAGAAAGTAGAATCTGGAAAAGAAAAGCAAAATAACAATTGAATTTCCTGATTCTAAGCATGTTATTAGACTAAATATTCAACCAATTTGACTAGAATCAATAAAAGCTACAAATAAGTGATCTGAATGCTTAAGGCAATAAGTTGGTTGAAAAATCTGTGATCAGACAATGAAAAAGGAATGTGCCCTTTGGGCAATTCAAGGTTTCTCTAAAATTTGCTCAATCGTAATTGCAGCACACAGGGAAAGGGATAAAAAACAATTGTTCAAATACAAAATAATATCAAAAGGGTATCATTGATTTATGGAAATTAGCAAACATTGAAGGAATCATTTGAAATGATTAAAGTTATTAGTGAAACTGACGAGCAAACTGAGCAACCAGAAAGACTTGAATCAAGGTAGAGTGAGATAAATCAATATTACAATGAAAGTAAATTGATTTAGTGAACAACCTGACTAAGCACAACCAGAATTACATATTAATTTAATGATTAAGTGAATTTAGAGTTAATTTAAATGAACATGTTTCTCCATTCTTCAAGTGAAGTACAATTTTTGTTATTGCACCAAATATAAATTGCCAATTAAGGCATCATCTGATCAATTAAAAAGGCAATAATAGTAGCCATAAAAAATGCCATTTTTATCATTGTTTACATCTGGACTAATCAAGTTGAGCAATTAAATGAAACCTTGAAGCTAAAATTGATAAATAGAGCAATAATTGAATGAAAAACGATAATAATTGAACATTTCAATGTTGACCAGTTTAGGCGTTGACATTGCAACCCAATCTTTTTATTATAAATCAATAGGAAAAAGGAAAAGGCCGAGATTGAGATTTCACTTTCTGGTCAATCCTGAATTTGGGTTCCATGAAGATAAAAGTCAATCAAGATGCAAATGGAAACTTGAATTTATCATTAGATGATCATGAATCACTTTGATTTAAAGTGAAAACACTTTTTAAAGCTTTACCATTGTTGGTCCATTTGTTTGTCAGCAACTGTTATTAATTGAAAGTTAACATTGAGATTGTTGATTAGGGTAAAAGGTTTTCAACCCAAAAATGGGTTTAAACAATTGATTGTAAACCCAAATGAAGAAAAAAGAAGAAACCAAATTAACTTTCAAAGTAAAATGCTTTTAATTTTGCTTCGATTTTTTGCATCAAATTAAAATTAGGAAGTCAATATGATGATAATAATTGAGATTGATATTGTTCCATGAACAGAGTTATTCATTTTTTGTTTTTGCTCAATTTCAAGATACAGAAATAGTAACAGATTTATTGATTTGGTAATCAGTAAATCAGGAAGAGTATTTACTATTCATTATTATGACACTTTTAATTGCTCCTTACTTGTAATTAAAGTTGCTTTCTTTATCGCAATTCACAAATTCATATCATTATTGACAATCAAAATTTCGAATCACGTTCAACACTTTTCAAGTGAATACGTTTGGCATAATAATACAGATTGTTTGCTTATGTTTTTTTTTCATCATTTTGTCTCTTTGCTTAAAAAGATATTCAAATTATCAAGACAATTTGCCAATGATAATGTCATTTTTATACACAAGTAGTTACATTATATTAACAATTAAGGCGATGACAATTACAATCATCTTGTCGTCAACAATAGTCAATGGTTTTGATTGACAGACATTTTCATTTCTTTTCCAGATTATTTCCAAGAGTTGATGAGGTGAACTTTGAATAAAATTGAACTGGCCAATGTCATTGTCACTGATATCAGGCGATCAGTTTGCTTCAATAAACCTGTTATTGATTTTTTCATTTTGCATTCAAGTAAAAATATATATATATTTGTATTTATATTATGTGCAATGGCTTTGGTTTATCAGGTTGAGTATAAAATACACTTTGGTCTTTGGTTATTGAAGCTTCAAATGGGAAAAACAGTTTTAAGGCGAAACTAAATTAGAATCAAAAATAACTGTTTACAGTGCCCGACATGGCTCGAGGATTAGAGTCTGCCATTAAATGGCAATTTATTGATGTTGGACTGGCTGGTGTAATTGTCATTGGAGCTGTGGGTGGTTGAATGGGCCTACCAAATGAGAGTCGATTACCTGCTCCTCGGCTTAAGCTTGAAGTGAAACTCAATGTTTGACCAGAATGGGCTGGATAGGGAAGTCCATCGGTTATGAGAGGCTTTGAATGAGCACGAAAATCATGGAAACTGTGGTGGGAAGAAGAAATGGCCATGTTTGATAGAGGATCTGCTATTCCAACAGAATGAACCAGAACTGGATCAAGTTCCTCCAACAATTGATCTACCGTTGTGTCATCCAATCCATCAACTTCACATCTTCCCTTGGATCCAGCAAAAGGTGATGACTTTTTAGGACTACAAGGTTTCTTTTGATTTTTTGGTTTACCATTTAAATTAAACCTTTGAATGATTAATTGATTGGTTGAGAGGAAGACGAGAAACAAAAGCGATGCAACAACAATCGACATGATTAAACAGATTATGATGATTTCAGTTTTATCTGTGAGAGAAAAAAAGAAAACGAGAAAACGAATACAAGAAAAAAGGTCAATTCTAGGTCAATATGAAGTACATTTTTTAAATTGAAAGATATTTCTCTTTTCCATGAAAGTTAAAAGTCAACAATTGAATAGAAAGTGAAGATTTTGTGAAGAGAAAATAAATGAAGATAATAACCATTAGAGGTTTGATATTGAATAAAAAGAGTTGCTACTTGGTTTTCATTGTTATCAATTCAATGGCCTTTATGATTTCTATCTGAATCAGTAAAGAAGAGGAACAGAGATGAAATAAGGTTGAGTAGTACAGGGAGTTAACTCAGCCTTTTCTGCCAGAACTGTTGTTTATCACGCAAAGTCTCGTTGGGAGTTTTTACATAGCATAAGAAGATGAACAAGAGGAAAGTCAAGATATTAAGTTTTAATAAGCCTCCTTGGGATTTGCTATCTCAATTTGGTAAGTTGAATTAAAGGTAAAATGGGAAAGTTGTTAAGACAAGATTGTCTTTGAAAATTGAGGAAGAAAAAAAAATAGGAAAAGGAAAAAAAAGTTACTTGAAAGTAAACTGTTGTAATGATAATAAACAAGGTAAAGTGAGCTGATACAAGTTGAATTAACGTTTATCAGGTTACTTGTAATAGATTGAACTTGTTAGGTTGTTGTTTGCATAAATACTCTGGTCAACCAGAGAGTTGTACTGTTAGAGGGTAACACCATTTAGGTCAAAATTTCCGTTCATTTAAAGGTAAAAGCTTGAGTTTACTGTCAAACTTAAATGGTAAGTAATCAAGGTTCATCAAACGTTACATCTTGGAAACGAAGGAAGAAGAAGAAGAAAAAGAAGAAAAAGAGATTCTCTCGAAAAACCACTTTAAATGGTCAATAAAAGTGATCCATCTTATCAATCAACATTTTTCTTTTCTTATTCGTCTTCATCCTCATCTTCATCTCTTCCTTTTCTCTTCTTTTGCCTTAAACTATTGACCCAAAGGTCTTTTGCTCTATTTGTTTCTTTACCTTATTTCTTTGAGTAAGACTTTTCCTCCAACCTTCTTTTTCTTCCCCTTTTACTAAATAGCTATTCAGCTGAATACCTGGGATGTTCCTTGGATAATAACTCTGAACACAAGAAACAATTGTGATAAAATGGATCCAGAATACAAGAGATTATCCAAGATAAATGGTCTTTCAGGGTTACCTTGTTTTACTTTTTCCTTGTTCAAAGCAAACAAGAATAAAAAGGTTATGTACAAATTGACATTAAAGACTTTTCTTTTTTTTCTCTTCTTCTTTTTTCTCCTCTTGTTCTGGTCATGATTACATGATTACATTGATCATTGACAGGTTTCCATTCAATTAAATGGTCCATTGTTTACACTGGTTGTATCAACATTTTTCATTTATCAATTAAAACTCAATCTAATTACTCTAAATGGGAAAATTATTTCATCTCTGCCTTTTCCTTTGCCATTCAAACCTAATTTGTTTTGTCATTAAATAATGTTAATAATTGATTTCCTATTGAACAAGACCAACGATTAAAAAGCAAGTAAACTTGACAATTCATTTTAAATTAAATTATGAAAAGAGAAAAGCAATTTTTCATTGAAAAAACATCAACAATTGGCTTTGGGTGGTTTGGGTGAAAAGCACCAGTAATATATCAAGTTAATTGTAAACTAACCTTTGATAAATTTATAAGCAGATAACCAATCAACCATGAAACCAAGAGCTTTCTTTGGATGAAATAATGTTGACTTATTGTGATATGGATCATGAGAATCTGGTAAACTGGCTCCTAATCCATCCTTAATAGGCACTCGAATGGGATCATTAAGAGATTCCTTTGATTTAAGGTAAGATTCAGAGGAGATAACAGATGATGGAGGAGTCACTTGGGATGATGAATCTTTATCTTCCTCTTCCGGTGCCACTCTAGGTGCTCCCATGTAACCAGAGTAATCAACTGTGGAAGAATCGTAAGATGATTTACCTGGAATCTGTTCATTGGGTGTCACTTCATCCGGATAAATCATTTCACTTGAACCTCCTGGGGATAAAGATGATGATGTTCCTGGAGAAGATGATTTACCGATTGAACTTTTGAGCACCTCACGACGGACACACGCATAAACAATTTTAAGATGAAGTCTAGTTGACTTGGAACAACCGGGTTTATCAAAAGTTTCCCTGTTTGCAATCAATTCACAGTTTCTCAGGCCATTACATGAAGCAACAACTTTTTCAGTTGTCAAACTTATTGAGCATTCCTCATGATTACCTTTTGATGGTGATGATGATCCACCCTGAGGACATTCAACTACACCAGTTTTAGTTGATCCAAAAAATGCAGAGTAAATCATGATCCGTTGATACTTTTTACATGATAATCTCATCTTGTTATCTTCACAAACAATTTTATTGTAAAATGTATCTAAACTCATCATGGAACGTAATTGAGTGATAAAAGCATAAATCAATTATGAAAAGAAAAAGAAGAGAAGAGAAGAAAAAAATCAATAAAGTTTTACAGGAAAATAATAATTGTGATAACATGTAAATACTCAGAGCTATTCATGATTCTGCAAGAAACAAGAGTTATTAATGCAATTGTTTGTCAAGTAATTTATCACTGAATATGCATATTATCATTCATTTTTATCACTTAAATATACTTGTGATTCAATCTATTATTTCATTCCCAGCTTTCCTTCAGGGAGTCTTGAGTAAAGTTATTTTTATGTTTTAGGTGTTGGTGTAAAAGGATAATTCAAATATTTACAATCATGTTATCATAATTAAGGTGAATCAATACTTACTTGGACGACATTTATAGGCAACTTCAGCATACTTTGTGATTCCTGGACAAGGGTCAATTCCTGCAAATGATCCAGGGTCAGTCATTATTTTACAAATTTGCTTCTCTCGACAAGCTTCTTCCACTTTGTTCAACAATGAATACTGCCAATTAAAAGTGAAAACAATTAGTAAATTGTAATTTCTTAAAACTTTGTGACAAAGTTTTTGGACCAATTGAACATTTTCATGTTTATGGTGATTATGGTAATGTTTTTGGGTGATGAAAATGGTAACATTATAATTGGACTGAATTCCTGTAATCAGCATTATCCAACTAAAAGTCCATTTGGTTTAGTGAATTAAATTGACCATAACGTGAATCTTGCCTTATCTTTCATCTTCAACATGAAACCTCAGCCAAAGAGAGAGAAGAGGAAAAATCTTTACTTTTCATCATTTTCTTGCTTCTTCTTCTTCTTTTTATTACTGAATTGAATGTAATTCATATCAATATAATTGTCCGATTATCATAGACACTATATCATGTTATCATCAAGACTGTCCCTTTTCTTGGCCAAAACTCAAGTGTAACCTTAATGACCTTAACCGAGTGAGGCATAACTAATTGGGAATAGATAAAAAAAAGATGAAATCTGACAACTGAGTCCAAGTGCTGAGTGGACATAAAATATATCTATCATAAGGGGCAGACAAAAGGAGAAGCGAGAAGAGTGGACATCATGATGGACCCCAAATGAGTCAATGTTCAAATCTTTTTGTTTATTGGTAAAGAAGAGCAAGTGTAACATGAGCTTCAACTGAAAAGATGCAAACAAGATGAGAGGAGGAGAAGAAGAAGAGCAAAGATGAAGATGGAAAAATGTCATTTGAAAGGAAAATGCATCAGCGGTTTTTGTATTCCAATCGTATTAAAGTGTTGCTGTCTAAATCAGTACAAATAAGTCAATAGCAATTATCCTTTTCCCATTAAAAACGAGTCGACCAAACAAGGTCAAGGTCAAAATCTGGCGCTGTAAAAATTCCCGCTAAATGAGTCTCAAAAAACCGTTGGTAAAATGAGATGAAACAATCGTCTTAAAGATTTGCTTGAAAAGCATCAAGACAAAGAAATGATTTTTCAAAGCGAAAAGTTACATTTTGCAATTTTTGATTTGACAGAGAATTGAATTCTAGGTGGAAAAGGATGAAATTGAAACATCAACTTGAATCTTGAATTTCATTTTATCTTCTTTTTTGCCCATTAAATGTTAATCTTAATGTTCATTGTTGGCAACTTTGTTTCTGAATAACTTTGAGAGTAACTTTGAGAATGAGCTTTAAAATGGAAAAGGAAAAGTTCATCTGATTATTGAACTGAAAATTAGAAAAGATAACATTATGATAATTTAATTGATAGATGAATAAAATGGTGAAGACTGTTGATTCAAGTTGATTGATTGTTGGTTAAATTGTTGCTACATAAAAAGGAGGAAAATAAATTATCGTTTTGGGTGTTACTTTTCAAATTATGAATCTTGAATCAACGTAAATGTGAAAGTGAAGATGAAAAGATAAAGATACAGCTAAAGATGCTGGATGATGATGAGGAAGAAGAAGAGGGGGCGAAAGGAAAGGAAGGAAGGAGAACAGTCGAAGACAAAAAAAGCTTCAAAATGAAATAACTAAGAAGGATTTAGTTGGTTGATTCTGTAAGAAAAACAAACTTTAAAAAAGACTGTATTTTTAAGGCTTTTTCATGGTTTAGCCAAATTGGTGAACAAAATTTAATGCTCAAGTTACCCTGACATGGTATTTATTATTATAATATATCAAACAGAGTAACTCTGCAACTCCCAATCCTTATCTTTACCTTCGCGATCATCATTTTCATCTTCACTTTTCATCTTCATCACATCATCTTTATCTTACTCGAGAGATCAACCAATTAAACTTGCACGGTTAAATAGACTTCCAAATTTGGCGCAAATTTTGTTGGGCAAAAAAACAACAAAAATGACGAACTTTTGAGTTGCTTTTTTTCTGGTTTTCATATTTTTCAATATGACCTTTTGTATGACCTGATAATAGACTTTGTATCCGTTAATTAAACGGTTCCCAAGTTGAACAATTGAACCAAATCTCTTTGGTGTGTTATTAATAATATCATTAATTAGCTGGTTTACTATCTTTTTTAATTAATTAGCAAATTGTGAACAGTAATTAAAATTGACCAACAAGGCTCAGTTGATGGTTCAATGAAAAAATCATTCAAATGTTGAGTATTTTTAAAGGAAACGGAAAAATTGAATTTGTATCATTTTCTTTGCTATTTTTCAATGTTACTTCACTTTGATGTTTCCATGAGAAATGACAAATATCTTTTCAGATAATTTAGTGAATTAATTTCATGGTTATAAATGTAAATTTGTGTTGCTTTACATATTATTTTCAATATTTTTATCCCAAAAACAGAGTAACCTAATAAATTAGAGTGAAAACAAAAGTCCATTTTAATGGGAAAAGAGAGATTCAGGTTTTTTGATAAACATTTTCTTGTCTCGTTTTTTTTCACTTCTTTACTATTAATGGTTAATAAAGATAATTTGTCTTCTCTCAATGAGATTCAAATGAAGATGGTTCATATGGTGTTATTGGGAGTGGTTTAAAGGTATAAATGAAGATGATAATAATGAGGAATTACCTTAAGATTATCAGTGGTTTGACAGTCTGGTTTAGAGTGAATTGCTGTTTGATTGATTAGCTTGGCTGGATCATAACTTGATGAAGTTGCTTCCAAAGCAATCATCTTGGAGGGATTTAAAGGTGAGCTTTTATCATTATGGGTTGGTGATGAGAAAGATGATGATGATGATAGCTGATGATTTGTTGATTGTTGGCAAAGGTTATTGGAAACTTGTGATCCCGTTGTCCGTCCATAGTTAACCAAATAAATGTTAATCACGGTATTGGGTAAACACTCTAATATCAACTGTTGACCATCACAGGCGTGAGCTTGAAAGGTTCGTAAACTGGCAGATAGAAGAGCTGTTGATAGAAAGTAAAACAAGATGAAATAACCAAACTTAATTAACATTTCAACCGGAATGGTCAAGGGAATAGCAATTAGATGTTGGTAACATTTTTTCCCTCTTCTTCTTCTCTTCTCTTTCCTTTTTCTGTTTACAGTTATTTGGATGGCATCGATTTTTTGACTCATCGACAGATGATTTACCTTCGATACTATTTAATGTCGTGATGAATATGATGAAGGGATGAGGGTGATGATGAAGATGGTGATGGATCACTTTGGTTTATGTCAATTCCCTGCTGTGAACAAGCAACAGCTACAGTTGAATGACAAATCAACTAGTCAATCCAATTTTTACCTTTTATTAATTCAACATCAATTGTGCATAAAAATGGAAACAATAATTACAAGTTAAATTGATTTCATTTCAATTATGGAAACAATCGAATTGGGACAAAACTCGAAAGTTAATCATTTTCAGTGAAATTAGGTTTGAAGAGAAACACAGAAAGTCGGAAAATTATTTCAATTTGAAATGCCATTTAAAGTGTGTTTGCATTTTACAGCTTAAACCAAATGGTTAACTGATGTTAGTTAAAAATCTGGTTTCAATTAGTATTCATACGCTTGCGACTTGAGCTAATTATCAATTGAAAGCTAATATCTGAAAGTGAATAACTTATGCAAATTTATGTTTATCATGAAAATTGCATTAAAGATCACATTGTTTCAACAGCAATGTTTTCTGTGCATGGAGTGTGAAAAAGGATTATTGGTAAAACATGAAATTTCAATGAAACCTTTACCTAGGATTAGAGGATAATATGGTGTTGTTGGTGAATGAAATTTGCTGATCATTATTAATATAGTTATTTGATGAGGAGAAGGCGAACCAAAATTGAAAGGTTGATTGAAATTGGAGTAATAAAGTCGAGATAATTGATCGGCATAAGCTGCCTTCAGAATATTGATAAACGATGATTAAACGTAACATGACAGTTTCGGTTTTAATCAATGGTTATCATGTGAAAGTGATAAACAATAGACAGCATTGATGAACGCGTTAATTATCTCAACAATATAAGACAAAGAATCAAGAAGAAAACAAAAAAGTTGAATCAAGATGAATAAAGATGTTGCTTGTAAAGCCAAATGGCCAACATGATACAGAAACTTTTCTCACTGAGTAAATGGTGAAAGACTATTAATAAATGTTGATGAAAATTTGGCAAAAAGTTGGCAAAAACGGGAAAAGTAAACAAAATAAATATGAATTCTGGAAAAAGGATAAAACACTCTTGAAAAGAGATAACTTTTAATCGATTTTTGTGTTTTCAGTGATTCCTTATGGTTCTCCTTCATGGTCTTTGTCTTTTCTCACCCAACAATGCATAATGGATTATGCTTTTTGGTCTCTTCCTTCGTAAGACAATTTATGGGTTTACTCATTAAATTGAACCTTCAAGCAAAAAAGGCAATATCAATGATTGATCAATCTCATGAATCGAGGTAAACTTTAAATAACCCGAATCATCACTGCCTCAAGTCATGGCAGAAAAGGAAATCTTTGTGTGTCAAGAAGGTAAATGTGAAACATTTTACTCAATTTTCATTGTCTATTATTGATAGTTAAACCATTGAACAAGAAAAGGAGGAAAAAGATTCATTGAGATTTGCAAATGAAAATGAAATGAAAACTGTAAAATGCTAAAGTCATTAGTAAAGATTATCTGATAAAATGTTGAAAATGGCAAGATGAATGGTTACAAATCACGAAATATTTAAATTGCAATTAATTATTAACTCAATATTAATATTTAATTGGATAAATGGGAAAAGCTTCTTACTCTTGTGAATACAATTTCAATCTAAATTGAACAGATTTACAGTTTACAGTTTTTTACGGTTAATCTGAAACATTAGTTGATCATTAGAGATAATGAAGCCTGGCATTTACTTGAAAAGGATAATCAACTTTAAGATATTTACATGTGTTCATCAGCATCCTTCATCTTTTATTTGTTTGTATTACATTTTGAAACAAATTTCATTCAATTTTGGCCAAAATATAACCAAATGTGCACCGGATACTGAATAAACAGAGAAGCCAATTTATTTACAGAAACTAAAGGTTGTTTATACATTTCAATTAGTTGATTAAAGTGGAGTTCACTTGATTTCAGATTATTGAATATACAAACAGAACTGGATTCAGAGTAAATCAGCATCATTGGTGGCCATTTCAAGGTTATAATTAGCTCTAGTTAATTGAATAAACAATTTAAACTGTTAATAGTTGAAAACCATTCAACCTTTTTTTTCAACCAATTTCACCAATTTATCAAATTGTATTGACTTTACTTTAAATGTTTTAAACAGTTTTCAACATTTGCGAGAATCAATTTAATTCTGAAGCAGAAAATTGAATATTTTTCAAAGTTAATCCAACAAAAGAGATAATCAGTTGAAATAATCCATTTAACAGTGAAATTAGTTTACATCGAGTGAGTGAATTTTTTCAACATGGAAAATGTTATCAATGACTTCGATCTGGAAATAAGCTTAATTCATTCTCCACTTTACATGATAGCTATTCAAGAATCTCATGAGGGAAACAGAAGATATGCTAACATATTCCAAGGATTACCTGAATATTCATATGAAATGTCAAGATAAATGATACTAAAGAAGCCAGGTTCAGTTGAAGTACAACTTTGCTTCTTCCTTTGCTTTTTTCTCAATGATTTATGAATATGAAGAAGAGTAAAAAAAATTGAACCAAAAATAAGGTTAAGTGCAATGGAAGAGAAGAGATGAAAATGGAAGAAAAAAGTTAACCAATTTGACGATAAAGATTATTGAATGACCCTGTAAAGGTGAAGCATTATGAGACATTTTTTTTCTTCTAAAAGTTTCAAGAAGAAAAAGGTTTGAATTTTGAAACTCAGGCAATGGATTTAGATGTTTCAGGCTGAGCAGAGGTTTCAGGAATTGAATCTGTTTAGGGTTTCACTCAGATTTGATTCACTCAATTGCCTTGAACACTTTTGCTTCTTTATTTTCCTCCCTTACCTTTTTTTCCCTGGTAAATTGAATTGTTGAAAGCAATAATCACAAAATTGTTACCTACTGATAATTAATTGAATTATCATCAAGTTTACCGTTTAATTGGTTCAACAGTTGAAGCAAGTGGGGATCATCAATTAATCCCTTTACTTTTGTGCATATAATTAAAGATTGTTAATGTTGCTCTGATAAATGAACAGTGAATGAAGAGAGAAAAAAATTGTCAATGAAATGAACGAGAAATGGAAAGATGAATGTTAAATTACCTTTCAAGTTGAACTGAACAAAGGGAAGATAAATTTGTTATCTAAAGAAACTAATGGGCCAACTACAATGAACAGTTAACAAAAAGTAACTGAAAGAGTGAAACAAAAAATCTGCTGAAAAATGATATGATTATGTTGATTAAAGTTCATTGTTCACTGAGAATCGACATGATATCATGGATCAATCGCATTGCAAATCGACATTCACTTTGAAAAGTTGATCAAAAATTTTGTCCTTTTCGTCAACAAAATTTGCAAAACTCATCGTCTAATTGATTAATTATGTTAAAGTTGCCAATGAACGTTTTGGTTTGTTTGGATGATAAATGAACTTTTAATTCAATATCTGTCAATTATTGAATTTTGGGTGAACAATTTTCTCGCTCTTTTAGGTTGATAACCTTTGAATGTGTTTTATGGAAGCATCTTTAAAAAAAAGGCAAAGATGAAGATGAAGAGAAAAGGTTTGAAAGTAAATTGTCTTGGAAAATAAGCAAACAAAAAGATGGAGAGATAAATGATCATCTCGTAAGGCTTTCAGTTTTTAGGCTAAACTCGTATTTTTAAGGAAAAATTATTTTCCAACCGAAACTTACTGGTTTCACTGTTTCTCCTCCCAAAACCAGGGCTACTTAATATTATAAAGTTTAGTCTTTTTTTGCTCTTCTTCTTCTGACCCAAACATTCCTTCAACCCATCTTTGCTTCTCATTTATCTTGCTCATCACTTTCATCTCAACTCTCTCCAATCTCTTCTCACCACTATTTAACATGTTTCACTCCTTTTTTCAACCCTTTCCACTATCTTCATCTTCTCTCATCTTTATCCTCATCCTTTTTGGCCTTTTGTTTATGGTCTGATGCCTGGAAACGATAAACAAACAAGATGAATGTTAACATCCCTTTGGTTCATTTGACATCATAACAGACTCCTTTTGTCACTCCCAGAGTCCATTGCACTGGCAAGGAGTGAAACACACACACACACATCATTATTCTCGAGCAACAATTCAATAAATATTTATTAATAGTTGCCTCAACTTTCATCGGATTAATTTCTTGTTCACTTTTCCAAATTTTCATGGAAACATCACTGAATTATCATCAATGTTTGCACAGTTTTTACTCTTCTTTTCCTTCTTCTTTTCATGATCACTTTTGAAATAAGATGAAACTCACTGGAAACTCAAATAGAAACAGAAACTATTTAATTGGCTTTTTACTTGGAGTTAAACTTTAAATTTTATACTCTACGTTGAACATGAAACTTGTGTAATAATAGTTTTCATGTTAAATAATAAAAAAGGTTGTCATGAATTTTTTACACCAAAGAGAAGAGACTGAAGTTACTCAAATTCACCTAAAATTTTCACCGTTTTTTTCTTCATCCACTTTTCTACTCAGAATAGTGCAAGGAATTTTGAAGAAAGAAAAAAGTTTATAAAAAAAAAGATTATGACAGCACAATTTAGTGAAGGAACAGAGGAAAGGATGAGGAGAAAAATATTTAAGTGAAATATTGAAGTAACTGAATAGGCTTTAATGTGCATCTCATGTTACGAGTGTTTCAGTTTGGTTCATCAATTGAAATGAAATAATCAAGAAAAATTGGCTTTATTCTTGCTTTTGCTTCTGTCTGCTGTTGTCAACATTTGCATGATAAACAAATAACATTGTCTTCTCAATCTTTTGGGTGAAATATGTTTCCAATAAATGAGCATATTTGCCTTTGTTTTAACAACACCACATTTCAATGGAACAAAATTGTTACACACATTTACAGATGACAGAATTATTATCATCATCATTATTGTTCCATTGATAAGGTTGAGAATATTTTTGCTCCACATTTTTCCATTTGATAAATCGGTTAACTTTCCTTTTTTTCTTGCCTTCACCCTTCACATTACCTGGCTTAAATGTTTCTCAGTGTTGTACGTTTTTTTGCTTACTTCTGTATTAAATTCAATTCTTTATCAGCATCATGAGTTTTCATTGATATTTCTTCTTCTTCTCACCCTGAATAAAATAAATCATTCTAAATAGTTTTTACTTTTTTTCTTCTTCTTTTTCTTCTTCTTTCTCTTCAAACAAATGATTCTCTTTACTGGTTTCTCTTTGCCATGTAATATGTTCCAATAGAGTAACCATGGATGGTTAATCATTTCTGTTGATGGCAATTTTTGTCTCTAATACATCAGTTAAATGGATTCAAAGGGAAACAAACAAGAAAAGGGAAGAAGACGAAAAAATAGAAAACAAAAGTGCGAGAAAAGGAGAGGATGACGATATAATGATGACGGATGATAATGATGATGATGCGAGATGAGATGTAAGAGAGAGGAGAAGAGAAGTGAGATGAAAAAAAAGTAACCTTTCTGTAGATCAAAGCTGACAATATGATTTGGGTAACATCCAGAAACATTTGCGAATGTGAGACAAAACGAAATTTATTTAGATTCAATTTAAGCCGAGTGATTAGTTAAGTTTAGTTTGGATAGGTCAATGTTCCGATGGAGAGAGAGAGAGAGGAAGGAAGCAAGATAAAGGTAGAAGAAGCAATCTAATCAGATGATTAGTTTAACTTTGATTAACAATTTAAATGCAAAATTAAGTTTACAGTGAATGGTGAGAGGAAAGGTTGAAAACACTTGAAACACACATTGACATTGTTTGAAATTTCATTTGATTTGCAAATGATGACATAACTGAAGGTCTGTGAATCATGTGAATGATTAATACCATGAAAAAGAAGAGATAAAAGGAGGAAAAAAGAGAAAAAAGAAGACGAAAAGAGAAGAAAAATGAGGAAAAATGAGGAAAAAAAGAGACTTACGGAGGTTACTCGTTTCCGTTATTTGGATCAATTGTTGGCTTACGGATAACAATACAAGAATAATTAAGTTGACATTCACTGGAAATTGTTTGGCATAATTGTATTTACACTGTTTAAATGAATAATCCATACTTAATAGATTAAATGTTAATAACAATTGAGAAGCAATCACTTTCTGTTTGGCTTTGACTTCATCTTGCTTAGGCTGTCTCCATAACAAAACTGAATCCAAAAGCTTTGGAGGTTAACTTAGGTTAGAGAGTCTTGATGATCGATGTATCGACAATCGATTTTGTGCAATCGATCTCATCACTCGAATCATGAATAAACATGAAAATTGATTAGTGAATAAAGTTGATGAAATGAATGAAAATTGGGAAGAAAATTCTTAATTTGGAAAAATGTTCTTTCAAAAAAAATGAAAAGAGAAACTTGAACAATATTGATTTTGTGATTCATAAAGTTATTCATTACATTGGGTTTTCTGGTTTAAAATGATTGACAATTTGTTTCTACTGATTGGGTTCAGTAATTGACAGAATTGATTAAAGTGATTATGATTAGCGGCTATTTTCAATGGTAAATAATCTTGACTCTCGGATTCATTGTGATATTATTATATTGAAAGGGAGAGTTGAAACTGTATCAAGTGATATCGGGTTTCATGTTGAACAAGGTTTGATGTTACAATAAGGATGAAGTTCAATCGATTAACCAAGTAAACATTATCAAATTTGGATCAACTCGATATTTTCCCCGAGATTATCTGCATTCACAATGAACCATGAAAAGAGCATGAAAAGTGAAAGCATAAGCATCTATAAATAGTGAGGACATTGGACTTGCAATTGTCACAATCAAATTTACTATTAAGTTCATTTTTAATCAATAAGTTATCATTTCTTCTTCTTTTTCTTATTTTTTTTGGTAAAAACATTTATTACAAGCTGAACACAAAAAAATATGAGAAAATGATTATTCTCATGTCATGATGAAAAGAACGTGAAGAAACTTGAAAAAAAGAAGAGAAAAGTTGAAAAATTGGAAAAAATAAAGTTCGCTATTGAAATATAACTGAGTAATTCCCTGAAGCTAAGCCCGTTTCAACAACTTTTTTCTTCTTCAATTGAATTACATTTGGCGAATTGAACTTTTCCTCTTTTCTTATCCAATGTATCGGTTATTTATCATTTGAATAGCGCACAAGTTGAATCGATAATGATTAATGAGTAAACGTTTGATTTATGAGTTAAGTTGAAAACATAATTTAATCACAATTAACCATTGTTTTTACATGACGATTGATGATATAAATAATTAAATATCCATGAAAGTGACACAGAAGTAAAAACAAGAAACAGAATTAAATTTCAACTTATCAAGAGACACTTGATAGGCACAATTCAGTTTTGGTTCAATGTGATGTTCATGTTATTTTTATGATAAAAATAATTCCAAAGCAATGATATCCAAATCCCGATGAAAGTAAAGTCCTAATCTCACGAAATCAGAACCTTTCAAGGCTTCCATCCATGGCTCTTCCATCCATGACCAGAGTGACCATGATGACCATGACCAGTAGTCTTGTCTCGGGAATCATGGAGTTCAGTCCATCCCTTGTCGTGTTTACCCCAACCGCCATGGTGAACCTAAAATCCCAAAAAGAACCAATTAGATCGAACATCGAACAAATTCAAAAAAAAAGATCGAACTTACATCAACTTTGTATCCGATTTTACCGTGTTGATGGTGTCCCCAGTGTTTGTCTTCCTTCCATGAGTTGGCAAAGACGGTGGCGATGAGGGCGAAAAGAGCGATAACCTGTTCGAACAAGAAAATTATTTTTTAGTAAAAAAGTTTTTTCTTCAAAAGTTAAAGTTAACTCACAGCGAAAAGTTTCATCTTTTTGTTGGTGTTTGTTGGTTGAGTTGAAGGTTTAAGATTTGTTGTTGTTTGTTGTTTGTTGTTGCTTGAACTGATACTTTCATCGATTCGAGTCGCTTGGTTATAAACAAAAAATGGCAACAAAGGCGGAGGCCAATTGTCGTGAAATGGACGCTTGTTGTGAGCTAAAGTGAACCTCCTTCCGAACCCTTGAACGCCTTAACTGTTATCGATAAACGGTTAAAAAAGTAACAACAGTAAAACAGTTTAACCAATGATGCGTAAAGTAAATCAGTTAATCAGCTTTTTGCTGATTTTATCTGTTTACATTTATCTTTACATTTTTACCTTTTAACATTAAATTAGCATAAAAATAATTGTTGATATTCACAATTGTCACCAACGTACCTTGATTGTTGATTACAGTTACTCCAATTAGAAGCCGGGTCTACCTCAAATCACGTTATTATATCCTGACACCAGTAAACATACATTTTTGACCTAAACTGCAAACAATATTATGGTAAAGTAATTTGCTCAATAGCAAGTAATTAAAGATAAATTAATGTTCATTACAAAAAGTAAATTCAAAGTGTCGATGCAAATTAGTTGACAAGAAAAAAAAATATCAACAAGTTAATCAACAAAACTAATAACTTGTTTTTTTTCACTTTGCTTTACTTTGCTTTTTTACCCAAATATTAGTCTTGAGTTTCGTTTCCAATTCAATGGTTTTCAGTTTGCTTTTCAATTTACTGTTTTCACTCGAAACCAACGGAACTAATTAACCTGGACTTTTATAATTAATATACATTTACTAAAGCCATTGGCTTTCCCTTGATTACCTTTAATTTTAACCAAATATTTAGATTAAGTTCAAGGACTAACCTTGATTATTGTCTATTTAAAGGACCTTTAATATGTAATTAAAAGATATTTAATGTCAACAGTTTCCACCAATTCAATCAACTTCATGATTGAGTGTCATCAATAGCAAATGGTGAAGGGACAAGTTTAAGGTTTCATAACTGATTCAGTTTTGCATGAATTTAGAGGATTTCAATTTCTTAATTGTGAATATTGCGAAGCAATTTAGATTTGTTCAGATTACAATTTACATTTGAGATTTCAATTGTTGGGCAAACATTGTTAAATATTGAAATCTCTATTAATCCTCAACAGTTTTAATCTTTTCTGATTGTCGTTGAAGTCAATTGGTTAATTCAATTTGTAAATGCGATTATTTATTCATCGAAAGTGTAATCGATTTGATTTTTTTGATCAACACAATTTTTTGGATCAAAACGAGACAATTTTTGGATTCGTTGACTGGTTCCAATTTGAATGAAAAAATATTAAAAATTGACTTTTTTAAGCATTCGTTACGATGAGTGAAGATTACACAAAATGAGATTTTTGATGAAAATTGAAATGAATGAAAATTATTCATTAGGTTCTTTGAATAATGAATATTGAAAATTTCAAGTCATTTTAATGATTAAAAGTAAATTCGGTCTTGAAACTTGCTTTCAAAGTTACTCATCAGATGGTAGACTCATTTGCACCTTTTGAACAATTAATTTCCAGATTCTCTTGAAATGGATAAGTCCAGTGGGTGCAGCTTGAATGGCTCAATATTTCACTTTTATCTTTGAATCATTAGTCGATTGCCTAGGGACACCTTCATTTAGAGAATCAACTATCTCTAGTTTCATCCAGTTTCTCAACAGAGTCAGCACATTTGGCACGATCTTGTGACACATCCTTAATCAGAGAAGAAGAAAGTTTCAATTGAATCATCAAAATGTTATTCTGTCATTTATTCACTTGAAAGGTAATCTGTTGAAAGGATAAACTCATTAGAGCTAAAAATCACCCAAAAATGTAAAAGAGTTTTTCATCATTTCAGTAAAATCGATTCAGTTTCCAATTGATTTACCGAGGAATTTCATTCTCTTATCATTTTTCATCACCTAATTTCAAAAAGACAATCATTTGGAAGTTTAATTTTTTGGAATTTCTGGTTTTCGGTACAAATTGTATTCATGTTCATAGGTTGAGCCCATCAAGTAGTGCAGCTTCTTGAACAATCAAATCATCTTTGATTGCTATCGAAATATGGAAACTATTAATCGTTAATTATTACATGTCAGTGAAACAGGTTAACTTGAATTAAATTGTTCCAATTTGTAAATGGGAAAAGAGTAACAATAAGTTTTTGCCGATAATTACCTGACTTTTTTTGTTGAACAACATCGGGTTATATTCAGTTAATCTGATTAAATTTAGACATCAGTTAATCTGTTACAGTTTTCAATTGCAATTAACTTGTCACAAAGTGTACTTTTTGATCTTGATTAACTTGAGAAACAATTTGGCGACAATTTTTGCTCAACATTAATCTGATTCAATTTGAAAGCATTTTTGACCAATTTTACCGAATCCAGTCCAATCTCAATTAGACCAGTTTGCATAAATTCAAGTGTTGCTTCAACGTTTCATTAATGGTTAACACTTATTGTTATAATGAAGTCATGAATATTGAGAGAAGCTAACAATTAACTCGATTGTTGCTGAAATAATTGTCAAAATGAACCTTTAAATAGCAAGTAAAGTCAATTAGTTGTTTCCATTATTCAAATGATTGTAACAACATTCAACTTTGCTTTTAAAGGTGAACAATCAATTGATTGCTTTTCCTACCTTTTGTCAATGTTGTAAACATTGAAATGGTTAAACTGTAATTGTTAAGGAATCATCTTAATCATTGCTTTTAATTGTTTAATCAATTTTGTTTTTCCTTTCAATTTGCTCTTTTTATCACTTGGTTTACCTGTTCGGGTCAAATGCAATTTAATTTCAATTGGATCATTTAAGATGATAAATTGACAAAAATAAAAAATTGTTAAATTGTTTTAGAGCAATTTGTAACCTTCAAAAAATAGTTTCATTATCATTGAGCTATTGAACAAAAGAACTTCAGTTTTTTCCATTTTTTTTATATTCTTGCAATTACGATTCAGTTTCATGAAGATTATCTTAATTAAGACTTTTCTTGATAATTTGATTTATTTATTTACAACAAATCAAAAGATTAATGGCTTTGTTTTATTGCAACACAAGTAATTGAATGTAATATTCATTGCTTTTAATGTTCATTATTTTGTCTCAATTGACATTTAAATAGTTAACCTTAAATTTGTGAAGCAAAGAGTTGAGTTTACTGAGTCAAGTTCAGCTAAAGTCATCAAAAATTTATCTGTCTAAGTGAGTAATATTTACTTGTTGCATTGCGAAATGAATTAAGTTCAATATTTGTTCAATTAATTGCAGTGAAAATGATAATTAACCAAATTAAAATTGTAATCAATCATTACTAATGGCTGCTTTCTGTTGCTTTTTTTGTTCTTGATAGATGGCGGATAAAGCGGCAGAAAATATCATGTGTTTGCTATTAGGTAAAAGTACGGTAATTAAATTTGAAAACTGTCAAGTTATTTCTCTGTGATTTGGGATCTTCATTCAATAATCGTGACAATTATTTACAACCGCAAGTCAAACAGCATGGGAACAAATTTCACGCCAACTGATATACAAAAGGCTAAGCTTGAAAAGCTTATGCAAAACATTGTAAGTAATATATACCTCTATTGAGATGGTCCTATTATTAACTCATTTTAACTTTGAAATCTAGCTATTGTTAATTACATTGCTTCTGTAGTCTCTTGAAAGCTAGTTAGTCTAGTTGACTGCATTTCTCTGATTAAATTAGAAAAATTTCGGCACTTGCCATAATTTTGATCTAATGTTTTCAAATCTCAACCTTGTTCCAACCCTTAATGTCAACTTAAATAGATGAATGCACCAAGTCAATTAGATTCTATCTTCTAATGAAGTTTTCATTATATTTCAGGACAAACCAATTGAGATTCCTCAACGACCGAGGGAAGGTAAATTTGCCGAGGCTCCGGATTTCATTAGGAATATAATGGGTAAGCACATTAATACAATAGATAGAAATGTTTTGACTGAATCAATATTGAAAATTTATGTTTATGTTTCCTCCAGGTTCAAGTGCTGGAGCTGGAAGTGGAGAGTTCCATGTTTATCGTCATCTCAGGAGAAAAGAATATGCAAGACAAAGATTCATTGAAGAACAAGCTAAGAAGGAAGAGATGGATCGTAAATTTAAGGAAATGGTTGAAGCAAATAAGCGTAAAGCTGAAGAAAGAACAGCTAAAAAGAGGGCGAAAAGATTGAAAAAGAAAGAGAGGATGAAGCGGGCAAAATTGATGAAGAAAAATAATCCGAAAAAGAAAACAGATAAAACAGACTCTGAGGAGGATGAAAGTGACTCTAATGACGATAGTGAAGGTTCAGAATCTGATGCGAAATCAGCATCTAATTGCGCTTTAGTAAGCGGAGACGAGGTTAAACAACAAACATCGCAGACAACTGAAAAAACTGAACTTGAAAGCCAAAATAACGAAGAGGTTACTGGATCAAAATTGACAAGTATAAACCAGACTCGACCGACTGAAGGTGAAAACGATTCGACAGATGAAGAAATTATTGGACCAATGCCTCCAACTGAAAGTAATCTTACTAGCACAAAAGAAGTAGACTCTGAAACTAAGTCAGACACTCATAACAATTCTAACAAAAAAGTTGAGAGTCAAAAAGTCGAGGATCAGATGAATGTTATCAGTCCAATGCCAGATAAAACTGAAACAAACCCAAAGTTAGATAATGATGATGAAAGTGAAAGTGACGATGAAATCATTGGACCAATGCCGAATTAAAGTAACACCATTCTTTAAAGTCTCAAATTAACGAAGATCAAGTATTGGGATCGATTAAATCAATTATTAAATTTGAGAATAACTCCCATCACAGTTATATTTGTAATTTTTGTAAATAAATATTTATATTTATAATCAAATGAGCACGTTCAACATATAAATTGCCAAAAGAAAAGTTTCAATTGAAGTTTTTCATCAAGATGATCCTTTAGAACCAAGAATACTCTGCAATGCAATGTTCCTAGATTTTTTGACTCTATTTTTTACTTTCCTCTCATTTGTTAGTACGATTAACTTTTCCAATTTTTCATTTATCCGCAAAAGCAACAGTTGAGTGTTGAGCAGATCATCTAATGGCTCACTGAAACTTAAAACTTTATGGGCCTCCTTTAATGGCGAGAATCCATAGAGTAAATAATCGTGTTTTAAGGCAAGTCCAACTTTATCAGCGGTACAAGTTTTGTCTTTGAGCAAAATAGTTAATTTTCCTTTAATATCACTGAGCTCTTTATCCAGTTCGATTGAGCTCAACTTTTCATCAGAAGGATGAGATAGAATTATGTCGATTGCCACATCCATTGCTGAGAAAATCCATTTTGTATCAAATTTCGGGCTATAATGGAAATTGAAAAATAAGATTAGGACACAAGAAAATGCTTGAATGTCTTGATGATAAATTCTTACATTAAAATGTTTTCATTTGGTTTTTTTGGTTCGATGGTCAAGTTTTTGTCCAATTCCTTGATGAGGTAAGGCAACACGATTTTTAGTTTTTCACAGTAAATTGCAATGACAATGAAATGCAGCCAATTTTCAACGCGGTCAGCATCGATAATAGAACTGTCATTCAAAAATAATGGTTCAATATTGGGATTCATTAATGAGCATCGGTTGACCAATGAGTCAATATTGTTTTTAGCCATTTTTATTGGATCATCTGTGGCCATCAAAGCTCGAACTGAATAGTAAAGACTATTGAACACTTGGCTTGTCGTGACTAGAGCAAGTTGGTTGTAAGCATGGCCACGACTCGGATCAATTTCGCAAGCCTGATAATAATAATATCTAGAAACTTTAAGGTTCTTGAGATACCTATTAAGATCACCAAGTCTGATATAAATATTATAAAATAGAAGTTTGTCTGCTTCTTTAAGCTTAACATCGTCAACAAATTTACAACGTATAAAATACAAATCCATTGCTGGTCCTTTTATAAGGGAATACAAAACTTGTAAAATATAAACATAAAATCCATGTATACAGTTGATTAAGGAGCCTTCATGAGTTTCAATATATTTTTTTAACTGGTTCCATAGCTGTATTTCAGCAGCACAACTGGAATCAGCATCACATGGGTCTGAAGAGTCGTTAACTTCAGATTGTTGCTTGAGTTTATTGACCTAGATATAAAGGAAGATCAGAAAAAAACAAACAAGAGTTAGAGAACAATAGAGAAATCAAACTTTGACTTTGAAACAAAGAACGAATCAGGATAGTGAAATAACAAGAAAATTTTAATGAGCAAGATTACTCAAGATTACTAGGCTTACTCAAAGTTAAATTAACGTGTTAGTACTCACCAATTTTTGCAGATATTGTTCACATAAAGTAGCAACATTTTTTTGTTTTTCATCTAATGATTGGTTCGACATGTTAAGGCCTTGATGGTTACTTATAATCCTTAGGAGATTTGTACTCTCAGACATACATTCCAGAATTTGAAACAAATTAAATTATTCTTAGGTAGTCCCAATAACGGCTATTGAGACGAAATTTTCAGGATGGGATTAATTGCGATGTAATTGTTAATTTAATAGTTAAAGAAAACATAAGTCACATGTTAGTTTCCATTGCAAAAATACTGTTTAGCTGAAATAAGCTGAACTCGGCTTCATGAGCTAGAGGAGACTAGTAGTATGTAGTTAAAGCGTTAGATGGCAGTTATATTTTATTTTGCATTTATAAAAAAGATTTTAATTTTTCAATCAAAACATCAAATTTTTGAGAAAAGATTGTTGCCCAAACAAGCTCTTATTAAACTACAATTACGAAATGTAGTCAGACCTTTATCGGAATTCAGATGACGGAGAAATTCACGTTTAAACAAGGTGGGAAAAATGCAGAATCCGTATCTCTTACTATTGAATGTGAGGGAAAAACTTTTTCAATAAAGTTTTTCGGTTGAGTTTAATGGTTTATTGTTGTATAAGGATTATACTTTGTCTTTCAAAGTAGAGAATGCAGAATTGGTGCAAAAAATGTCTCAATTGTACAAAAGGATATCGAACCCAATTTTGTTAAAGACTGTGGGTCAGAGAAACTTAATTTTTATGCCCCATAACCAACAAAATATCAACACTCAACTCCGTTGACCAACATACGTGTGTTTAAAGAAAGGTGTTTAATCCCAAAATGAATATTATCAAAGGGAAAAAGGCTGGATTTCAACTTTTTGGTTTCTTATTCTGAAAATAGTTTTTTCATTAAGAATTTGTGTCTTTTCGATGTCGACCGATTGTATTAAACTCATTAATAAAATGGCTTTTAATTTCAAACTTCAATTGTATTTTATTCATTTTTAGAACTAGATTTTATTCTAGTTTTTTCATTTTGATTTTGGTTTTTTACACTAATAATTTGAGCCTTTTAAAAGTGGATTGAATGTATTGTGCTCATTGATTAAGATAGGTCTGCTTGTTAAATATTTATCTCAAAATGAAACTTTTTGTTTTCAAGCACCATTCAATTTCTTGATCCATATGTAGCGATCATCAGCATTAGAAGTGAAACACCTTCAAGTAGGACCTGAATTGAACGAATAAATGTAGGCATAAAATTAGAAGATTTTTTTAAATTAAAATACATTTTACTAACCAAGCAATAATGTTCCGAGCAAAACTCAATCGCATTGAAAATGGTGAAAAACTTTCTTTCTTGGACAGCTTCAAGCACACTGAGAACGGTGAATCTGGTACGCCAATCAATCTGGGAATAACCAAGCTTTAGAGCTGTTTTAATGCAATTGTCGATCTGGAAATAATGAAAAAAGAGGAAAAAAATACAAGGCTATTCTGTTAGAGTTTCTGAGATAAGATCGCAAACAGCCATGAAAGGTAAAAAACACCCTGTTTCAGTAAAGAGTTGATTGACAAGGGTGCACTTGACTTTTTACAAGTGCAATCTATTTTGGTAGCTCATCATGATTATTAAAAAATTATTGACTTACCTTTTTTTGAGTATAAATTCCGGCAAAAAAGTGACAACATTGACCAGAGATGAAATTAAAAATACCAAGAACCGCGAGAAAACAGCGAAAACCAGTTGACATGGGAACGAAAAAAATAAGATAAAGAAGAAGAGCCTGGTTGATGAAAGAGATAAGAAAAGTGGGTTCACTTATGCGAGACCAGAAGAGGCAAGCATTATGTAACTGTTTCAGCTGTTTTGTCAACTGGTTAATTAATTTACGTGGTGTTACACTTTTTATATTTCCAATTCTAATTGTGGTACTTTTAATTTGATGGCGAACACAATAATTTGAATTAATTTGCTCCAAACATTTATTTAGATTGTGAGATATTTTATCCAATCGTTGACCCAACAAGTAACCATAGGATGGAAACAAAAGATAGGAGATTCCCCAATAGCTGCATGAATTGTAACCTCCGTGGATGTTTAATAACTGATGAGCCAAAGTGTAGTGGATGAATCGTGGAGGGAAAGTAATCGTGAGGACAGCTGATAAAAAGATCAACGAAATGGTGATTGATATTGAGTAAATTAACTCTATTCGAGTTGTCAGCCAATATAAACGATGTAATTCAGCCTTTTGGTTTAGCCAACTCCTGTTGTCATAAGCTTTGAACATTTTGATCCATACCTGATATTTTGGTGATTTTTGAGTGCGAACTAAATATATTGCTGAATAAAGACTGCCATAGAGGTAAAGAAGAAAGATGAGAGTCGCCTGCTTGCGGAATTTACCAGCTGGAGCTGCAAAATCACCAAAGATGTAGATGTAATCAGAATCATCATCCAGAAATATCAATACGGAGTCACGGCTGCAAAGAAGGGCAACTTCAACTACTCCAAGCCATGAAAGGAAACCGAATATTTTTCGTATTTTGGTGGATCCACCAGGAATATAATTCAACTGGATAGATAGTTTACGCAGAAATTTAGACAAAAATGTATCTCGCTCCATGAAAACTGTAGGATCTTTGAAGTTTTGGATTACCATTTGATCTGATGATGATTACACTCAACAAATCTATGAAAAAATTATTCCTTAAAAGTTTAAGACAAGTTTTTTACCCAGAAACCCATTGGGTTTGATCCGACCTAAGAATGGGAAATTGATAATTCAAACTCTAATCATATATACTGATTCTTGCTAGTTAGTTAATTATCTCAAAGGTGGTAAATTTTCTTTAATTATTCTCACAGTTTAACATTACTCTTAAAATTTTGAGATTCATTATTTTAAATGAGATTTGTGAGATTGAATTGCGTGAGGCTTAAAATTCGGCTATTTTCTATTAAAATACATGTAACTTGCTTCACCCTTCAGTTTTCCTACCTTTATCTTCATGTAGTAAACTACTTTACAATAAACTTTTGTGTATTTCAATTTACTATCTTCTGATTTCTTTGTTAATTAAACAAAAAGACTACCAATGCAACACTTGATTACAATCGGTCCTCAAGACAAAGTGCTTGTCAATAATGTGAGAATCTAGAATCTAGTTTTTACTCTCAAAATGAAGCTCGATTCTAATGATAAAAGCCAGCTTTCTGCGTGCGATTAAAAAAATGATTATTTGGTTCGCATTTCAACTCGAATCCGTCAAAACAAGTGAAAATTTAACCTTAATTGTTTGTATTCCGAAAAAAATACAACTCCTTACTTGTTAAAATATGATAAACTTTTCATTTTTGGATAACTGATATAATAATAAAAGAATTATCATTTAAAATTCTTTATAATTGCTGGTTCATTAAGATTACCAGTTTTCCTGGTTTTCCTAGTATTATCATAAATATTGATAAAGATAAATTTAGCAGTAAAGAATAGAAACTGTTATTTGATCAAAAATCAAAGATTTATTTTTGTATTCAAAGGAAATTTTCGGTGGAAATTTTCTCATGATTTATGTTGAATTGTATTAAAAAGGTGAATCTATTAAATTAGCGTAATTATAACGTAATTTATAATAGTTACTCTCAGTACTATTTATCATTAAATGGTAGATATTCAGATAATTATACATTTTCTGACCAAATTGGGTATAAATTATCTTAATATCACAATTGGAATTACATAATTACTGAATTGGCACAAAAGTTGAACAGGATTGATCAGACTTGATCAAACTGGTCTCTGGAACTCCTAGTTTGCTCAACTTGGAAACCAAATTATCGCGAATGGATGCGTCCAGAGTGGCCTTTCTGCCAAGAATCCATGCATTACCTGATAAAAAATTGATTTACATTTAGTTCAGTTTAAACAATAGTTATGTTGAAAATTGTAAACAAAATGATTACTCACGAATGGATAAAAAGAGCGATTGTTTGCATGCAAAAATCAGAGCATAATTATCATAGTCAGTGTCTACTACCCAATATTGAATGTCAGAAGCCACTGTTAAATTACCAAAAATTATTATTATTATTAGTCATTTGAAATGGTTTATTCATTTTGTAATAATACTTACAAAGTGAGTATCTCATTGAGAAGACATTTGGTTGATTTGAATTGATTTTGGCTGACTTTATCGAAGTCACAGGAGTGTTTCTGTTGATAAAGTTTCATTAGAATAAAGTTGAACAATGAACAATTAATTGTTGTGCTTACAGAAGTGATGATATAACAGTCATGTTAACCTTTAAATCGTTATTCTCATCATTTGAAAAGGTAATCTGGGGACACTTTTGTCCAGTCTCGAGAAGCTCAAAGAGAGCAGTTCGTTCAGTTTCATACCAAAGTCCTAAAAGCTGAAAAATGTTGATGATTAGACACTTGATATTGTTGGAATGAAATTCAAGGGGAAAAGATGGAAATACTTACATCTCTAAAATCGAAATCACTTGGTGGGTTTTCTGGTTGTGGACATCCACCCAAACTGAGTACTTTTAATGCATCGGGAAAAGCCTTAACATTTGGAATCAAAGATTTCCATAGATCTATTTCAGTTTGGGTAAATCTAGTGAGATCAGAAAACAAATCAGGAAAACAATTCGCCACCAAAATGGCAGAGGATAAATAGAGAACGAAAGCTAAATTCTTCATGGCTGATCTTTTAATTAGTCGTTGAATGTTGTACACAAAGAGTTTATGTTGAATGATAAATCAAGTTCTGAAACTCTCAGCTTTTATCTGTTTAACATGCAAGATATCAACTTGTCGGGGTGTGTGTGTTGATGATGCTAATATAATTTGATATACAAAATTATTGAATGATCTGAGATTCAATAGTTATCATTGTTATTATCATAATCATATGCCATTCAAATTGTTATGGAATGTGTAAATTCTGGTAGATAAAAGTAGCTTCAGCACTAATAAGCATAAATTAAGCTATACACGTTCAGGTAATGCTTATAAGTTTGGACTCATAGATGTTCTTGGGACTCACGGGCTAATTCAGACCTTCCTTGCAGCAAAGAAAGTTACTGTTCTTTGCAAATGCTGCAGTAGAAGCATTAATTGGGTTTTAAGCTTCAAACGTTTAAAATTGTCATTTAAAAGGAAGTAATGCCAGAAACTTTGAATTTTTGAGTTATGGGTTTGTTGGGAAATGAAAACTGAGTCCTCTATTGCTATCAAAAAGTTTCTCTGGTGGATAGTTTTCGAGAAAATCGAAGTCAAAGTTGAAACTTCGATCGCCTTTTCTTCGATTATGGGAACAGATTTTTGCATAAAATAGAGATCACTAATGTAAAATTCAATGGCCAATCAGAATCTGAACTTATTTTGTGCGATAAAATTTTCTATTTTCTGTAAGACAGATCAGTTCGATTCTCGATTGAACCTTCCGCATTCTGTGACCGTAAAAGTTAGAAGGCTTAAACATGTTATTAGTCGATGAAATTTGTCCCTTGACATCATGGATTGAATCGTTTGTTCAATTTATCAATGGTTCTCTTTATTTTTGGCTATTGGCCTTAAAACTTTGAGACTCAATATTTCGCGAATGAGGTCATCTACAGTCACCATTCTTTCCCCAATTTAATCATTAACTTATTAATAATTTAATTTAATCAAAAAACTTTTCAACAACGCATTTGGGGTCAAATATTTAGGTTTTAAATGTACAAGAAACAACTTATTCACCTAACAAAACTCATTTTAACCCATTTCTTGGTAAATAAACCAATTTTCTGGTTAAACTTTTAAATCAAATGCAAAAAGAACTGCAAAAGGCTTGAATATTTGAGTAAAGAGTTGCGACTTGGTGGGGCTTGTAGGGAAATAAAAACTGTGTCCATTGGTACTATTGAATGATTAATCCGATGGACAGTTTTTTGTAAAATCGAGGCCAAAGTTGAAACTTCGATCACCTTTTGTGAAGCTATGGAAGCAGATTTTTTCATGGAACTTATTTCACTGATGTATCATTTGATAACCAACAAGAAAATGGTCTTATTTTAAGCATCTACATTTTCGCTTTTCGTAAAACAGATCAAGTGCAATTTTTCGTTAAACCGATCGTATTCTGTGCCCGTTAGTGTAAGAAAGCTTAAACACATCATTAGTCGATAAAAATTGTCGCTTGACATCATGCATCAAATACTTTTTTCAATTTATTGATAGATCTCTTGATTTTGGCCATTGGCCTTAAAACTTTAAGACTGAATATTTCGAGAATTGTTGTACCTACAGTCATCATTGTTTAGCCAAACGTTAGATTTTATGATGGGTCATAACATTATATAACTGAATATTGAAGGAAATTTGAGCTAATTCATTTATTAAACAATAAACTTTGAACACATCATAAGATTTGTGTTTGAATAAACATTTACTTTTATTAATAAAGAATCAAATAAGACAACACAAGCAATATCAACTTTTAATAGCTAATGATATATAACTTCTTGTAGGATCTTGAACGATCTAATATTTCTAAATGTCATAGTCTATAATAAAATCTTAGAATTGATCCAAGAATGATGACTGTAGGTACTACCATTCGTGATATATCGAACCTCAAAGTTTTTAGTCGAATGGCCTAAATAAAGAGAACTGTTGATGTATTGAAAAAAGTATTTGATCCATTATGTGTAACAATGAGTTTTATCGGTAGGAAATGAGTTTCAGATCATTCTCTATCATCCTCGCTAAAAGCGAATAACTTTTCGGCAAATCGAACTGATTGGTCTTACAGTAAACAGAAGATTTTAGTTCCCGAAATAAGTGTATTTTCTGATTGGTAATTAAAATTTACACCAGAAAAAATGAGTTTGATGAAAAAATCTGACTTCACAACTGTACAAAAGGAGTTCGAAGTTTCCTTTTTAAACTCGATTTTATCAAAAACTAATGATCGTAAACATTTTTTAGTTTGCCTAATGGACTCAGCTTTGATGCACCTACAAACCCACGATGTCCAATCTTGCCACTTCACTAATAGAATGCCGAATTTTTCTGGTTTTTATAATTGTAAAAGTAGTAAGTGCATTAATTGTACAGCCAATCAAGTAGAAATATTGTAAATGGGAAAAGTTAATATTTTATAACAATTCACGCGAATGAAAGTTGTAGTTGGAAATTTTTGCTCCTGAGTTATCTAATCTAATAGAGGAATACGAATATCAAAGGGGAATTTAAATGGAAATCCTATTCAGATCACCTTATTCAATCGTGAATATTAATAGTTGCATTTTATTATATAATCAACTTACTGCTTCTAATTATTTTCACGCCCTTTTTCAACTTTAAGTGCACTTGAATAAAATTTGTTTTCAAAATTTAAACCAAAAATCAGATAAATCATTGAGGATCCTACACAGTTGCTCATTTCAGCTCAAAAAAACTTCAAAAATATTTACATTCATTCATTATGCTTTAAAGAGTTACCGAAATATCAAAATATCGAGCCTCAACTGATCGCCAAAATCAAACGAACTATCAATAAATTGAAAAAGTGTTAGATCGTTGATTTCCGCTATCCATTGGTTTAAGATCATTGAACATCTATTCAAAAACTGCTTCAACTGTAACAAATAATTTCAAGTTATTCCACCAAAAAAACAGTTTTATTGTAACATTATACTTTCTACAAGAATGCATAATAAAAAATGGTTTCATGTAAAGCCAGAACTTTTTGTCATAAATTTCTTCCGATCGATCAATTTTGTCAAATTTCTCTCTAGAAAATCTGCAAAAAGAAAAATTTCTTTCACAGAGATTCATTCCAAGTATCATATTAGCTGCAAAAATTGGCATTTGCTTCAAACTGTTCGAATTGAGCTTCCATTTCATTCCATGCACTGAAAAATGAGTCTAAATGTCCAAAGTTACAGCACTGGTTGACAATCCAACAATTCATTTTCTTTTAGATTCAATTGTTGCAGCCATAATGTTGTATTCAGATGGACTAAAGCTCACAAAGAGATTGATTAAATTTGATTGAAACAGTTAAAGACATTTGTCAATTTCAATTTGAATTGCTTTTAGTCAAATTAAGATCAATATCTGATGAAATTTAACTTTAATTTAGTCTTTTAATTCATTAGATCTACCTTTATCAGGTCAAATGATCGATTAAATGTATTGTTTACAAGTTTCGAGTGAACTGAAAGAGACTGACTCAGTTACCGTAGTAACATTAATAGGTAAAAATGATTGTCAAACATGAACTGAAGAGGAAGTGAATCGAAAGATGATGATCAAGTGTACAGTTGAACATTAACTCTGTGTGTTTGGGTTCAATTGAGAAACAAGTCTAACTGGATCAACGACGGAATACAAAGTTGCGTCGACTTAAGCATTTAACTCGTGGGAAAGCCAATGAAAGAAGTCGCAAAACAATGATTATGGGCGACTTTGAGACTCCACTGGAAGCAACACCAAGAAGCTCAATGACCTCTTCAGCAATTCCAATTGTAATAAATGATCCAAATCGACATGGAACCCTTAACCCAACCCATCGACACCAACATCTTCACCATGACCACCCAAATCAGGTGCGTCGCCATCCAGTGACTCTTCATCTGAACACATCAAACAACACTTATCCCTCCGAATTGGCCACTTTACTTCGCCATGTAGTTGAACATTCAGGTTCTCGAAGAGCCGATGTGCTGCGTGATTTGCGTCGTTTGCTCAAGAAAAGTGGCGGTCAACTTCCAGATGTCGATAGAATGCAATTTTTCGAAGCTTTCTATCCAATGTTGATTGATGATCGATGGAAAGTTGTCTGTGAGTGTACAATGCTAATTGTCGATATAATACCGCAAATGGGTGAACACGATCTGGATCCGTGCATGGCTATTATATTACCTCGAATTGTACCCAATCTGGGCCATGAAGCGACCGATGTTCGAAGGGCTTCTTTAAGGCTTCTTCATGTTTACATGAGATACACTAACAACTTGCAAAAAGTGCTTCGACTTTACATTCAATATGGTCTTGAGTCACACGACAAGTCGGCCCAAAAAGGCTGTGTTCTAAGTTTACCTTTACTTTTTACCGAAGAATTTTCGAAGGAAAATTTGTTCCCTTTAGTTCAATCGCTGGGTCACCTTCTTGTTCATTCCGATGCATCACTATTTTATCCCATTTTCCTGGCAATGCAAAGACTTCACAGTCTTGTTGGCAATGAAACCTTTCGTCTTTACCTTCAACATCTTTCTCAAGAAACTGTTAGTTTGTATCATAAAGTTTTGTCTCGCGCATCAACGGCTGATTCTAATGGTCGAAATGAGGCGACAGTTTCACGAGAACCAATTAATGGGTTTGAGGAAAGAAATAAAGAAGCGAATGGATCAACTAAGGTCAACTTGGCATCAACCGAGTCTCCGATTGAAGCTGCAAAAATGACAACAAATGATATTCAAAAGCCTTTAGATGAACCAACATTAGGTAATGAAGGTGAATCGCGTCAAGAAAATGAAAGGAAAATGTGCGAGAATCCAAATGAATCTCGAAATTTATTGAAAAGCAGTGATTCAGTGGAATCGGCATCCAATTCAAGTGAATCTAAAGCAGCATTTACAAATGAATTTGTGCTCATTTACGGAATATTTCCCGTTGCTGTTCACAATCGAGCAACATCAACAAAAATGAATGAAAAGTTGGAGGGACTCAATCAGATGATGTCCATAGTCAAGGAAGCTCCTGATTCCCATGTTGCAGGTTTGATTCCCTATTTACCAAGTTTCTTGGACAACTTCATCAACTCTTTGGTCAACAATCCAAACTTTAAAGTTACACTGACTGGTCTTGAAATGATTGAGATAATTGTTGGTCGATTAGGAGCTTCAGCTTATCCTTGCCTTCAACCAGTCATCGACATTTTACTGAAGCGCCTTGGCGATGGTCGTTCAGTGGTCAGAGAGCACGATATCAAAGTGATTCACCGGTTAATGCTCCATTGGCCTCCTCAAAATGTGTTGGACATTTTGTTGAGACACAAATTCCATCGCAATCCCAAAGTTCGAGAAGAGATTATCAATCGAGTTACTTTTGCTCTGTTGATGTTTCCCCGAACCGAGTTCAACCTTGATCGGATAAGCTACGAGATAGCAACCATGTTGATAGACCCAAAGAGACAAGTTAGACTATCGGCCCTTGAATCGATTGCCGTCATTGCTCAAGCTCTTGGACCAGCAAGATTGGATTCGCTAATGTCGATCGTTTCCATTATTGAAGAAACATCCGAATCAGAAGGTCTTGTAAATGCTGTTCAAGTGAGTTCGAGTGATTTATTAATTTCATCAGATAATTACATTTTCTTCTTCTTTCAGGCTCGACTTGCTCGTCGTGATTTACCTCGATGTAATCCTGACGGATCACTGAGATATGTATTAAACGTTTCCAACTTTTCTGGTTGGTTTCCATCAACTTCTGAAGCTGACATTGAATGGGTTTTACTGGCCTCATCGTCACACAATGGGACTCCTCCGAAACTGGCTCATCATTATTTAGGCAGATTCAATGAACAGTATCGTCGGTACACAATGAAACAAGCTGAATTGGAAGGATTCAATTTCGGTAAAAGACTGGATGAAAGTGAACCTGAAAGTGTCTGCAATGAATCGGCCGAAGAAACTGTTTCCCAATCAGTTGAACACAATCAGATATTCCAGGTAAAATGTCATTCACTTTAGCTACTCAACTGGTCATTAGTCTAATAATCAATAATAATTAGTAAACAAAACAATCATTGAACCAAATTGAAAGAGAAATGAATATTTTTGACAAAACTCCAAGACTTGCCATTTGACTCTAAACATAGATATTAAGTCATCTCAACAGAATCGATTGATTGTCTAGAAAATGAACTATTTTTAAACATGATTGATCTATTTTCTGATTCCAGACTCAAAATGAACAGAACGATGATCGCCAGCAGATAAGCACTTGCATCAGCTCTGAAGATGACAAAAGTCAGCAAAGTGATGAATCGACTAAAAGTGAGTAAATTTTTTCCTACCGAACCCAATTTGATGAGGAAAAAAGGGAAACAATGTTTCGTTTTTCTTCGTCTCATCAAAAAATGATTAAACTAATTGTCAATCAAAAGTCTCGCCTAAATAACCAAGTCAATGACCTGATCTTGATCAGTGAATATCTGTTACTAATAACTCAAAAATGGTAATTAGTTTTTTCTCTATTAACAACAAACTAATCAATGGAAAGTGTTGCCTCCCAGTAAACCCTCACTTTACTGTTGATCATTCCCTTTCATCTATTAATTGTTACCTGATCAAAGATGTGATCAACGGCCCATTACCTGTGGCCTGATTACCTTCTGTCCATTTCCAGTTAATTATTGAAACTATCAAGAGAAGGCCAGAGAAGAAGAAAATTTTCATTTCAATATTTCAAGTATTAGACTTGGGTTAGTTTAATGTTTGCTTGGTTGAACGGTACATTGAACATAATTAATCTCGGTTAGTCTCAAACCAATAAAAATGTTCAAAACCTATTGAGGTCATTTAAGTGCATCACGTGAGAGACTCTGATGAGTATAAAAGTTGCCCTGAAAAAAATGATGATGATCAGGTGAAGTCTTTTATCAGAATGTGATCATTGGAAGGGTCCATTGAAAATAATGTTAAAAAGGCAATCGATCGATCGGCCCAATTTTTCTGCTCTACCAAACAATTAATTTGAATAATAGACAATTTTGAGAAGAAAATCTTTGCCCAATCAAAGTATTGCCCAAAATGGTCATTATTATTGTTTTGAGCATTATTTTGTGTCCATCACGTAGCAACAATCAAAGAACAGGACAAAAGATATTCTCTAATTGAAATATCAAAACAAGAACATTACTTTTAGTTCAACATTTTCTGCTTTCAAATGTAACGTCTTCTTGCATTTCTTAGGCCGAGATCTTTGGAGATATTATTTTATGAGGTTCAAGCAACATTTGGCTGTAGCGACATGTTCAAGTGCAAGTTCAGGTAAGCTAAAGTCATTTTTACTTCGAATTTTCTTTTTCCATTTTCCAATCGAGTCTAGCAATTTAAAACATTGATAGCGATTTAACCCATTAAGTCAAACTGATTAACCAGAAAATGTCTTTACCCAATTTTTAGAAAATTTATTTTCCTTTTCAATTTTGGGTTAAAGTAGTGTTGAGAAGATGAAATTGATTGTGAAAAGGCTTCTATTCATCATCTTGTTTAACATAATGAATGGACTTTTCAGTCAACTTTGGATAATATATTAGCTAATAACTTGATTCTGTCTCACTTTATCGTGACAATTTCATGTCAATTGAATTGAATAAAAAGGATTATTATCCTTTTGTTTGATCCACTCTATGAGTTTAAGGGTAAAAAAGACTCTTATCATCATGGATCAGTAATGAGTAAAAACAGTTTTTTACCCAAAAGATCGATTTGCATGTGAATTTGTGTTCAGTAAATATCACAAGGAATTTAATGATAATCAGAGTGAATCAAAGTCACGTTATTATTTCCCAATTTTGTTTTATTACAATATTTTTCTGCCTTTTGGTTAACTGTCTATTCAACTTGCATTCAACAACTAAACACGATAAGTTAAATCGCTAGAATGAAGCATTTTCATCACAGTTTTTTTCCTTCATAAAAGATACATTTCAGTCTCACAGGTTAACTTTAACACCATCATTGAATAAACATGATGAGAGTATTTTTCATCGACAATTCAACTATTCACTTTTCATTGGGAATAACTTTTCATTATTGATTGGTATTTCTCAGTTTCTCATGATATCAGTCAGTTTGGGTACACTTTGTTCCTAATATGCCATTTCCATTGCTTAACCATCATTAATTTTCTGTTTATCAACAATTCATCAATATCTTTCATGTTTGATCATGTTTCGTGATAACCAAAATGCACTTGCCGAAACCTTGAAAATAATGGTGTGAACCTTTAAGTCCAGTCAAAAGCAGAAAACCTACAAAAATTCAACAATTTCCTAAGCATTTTTTCGAATATTTTATTCTATTTAGAACTATTTTCTGAATATTTCGTTTTAAGAAACTCAAAGATTGAAGATGATTTATGAATATATGAATCACTCGTCAATTCTGCTCTTTTTACCAATTTTCAAGCATATTCGAAGTCGATTGCTTAGTCTAAATGATAATATTGAAGGCAATGAAACTCAAGAAAAAGAAAACATTCAATGAAAAATGTCCATTTTGTCATTTGAGTCAAGTCCAAGAATCGATAGGTTTACATGAGACTGGAGAGCTATTCAGTTAAGTAAAATAAAGTCACTTGAAAGTCAAGACAGGTTCAATCGACCAGCTTCGATATCAACAATTAGCTCTTTGAATCTCTATTCTTATGACTTTTGTGGTTTACTTTACTGTATTGAACCCAAAACCAGAAAATGTTTTTCTTATTTTAATCCTTAAAAGCTAAAAACTAAATTGGGTTTACTGTTTCCTTCAAAAGATTTTTTCCTTTGGTTTGAAATAACCAAATTAACCAGAAAAGACTTCAAGGTTCAGGTTATAGTTTTGATTGAAAAATCGAAGTTACCAGATTAGGTTTTCAATTTGAAAATAAAAACCCAAAAACAAAGACTTTACCAGATTCCCATCTGACAATTTTTGCTGTTTCACTTTCTGTTCATACATTTTTAAAGGTCACTTCTAACCCTTGTTTACCCTGCTAATATCCATGGCTAATTAAATGGAATGAATTATTGGCCATTTTGTCTTTTCTCACGAATTCCTTATGCATAATGAATGAAGTCAACGATAATTTAACATGATCCATTGAGTCCCATCGTAATTGATTGATGATCGAGAGAGCAAAATAAATATTTTTTTAAGTTGGTCTCGTAACAATTGATATTTTTTGATCCATCATTTACTTGATTATTCTTGTGCCCTTCGTTTCATTTCATTCATGTTTTCATCTTCAATTCAATTCTAATTAGTATTTCTTAATAAGACGATTATTTAGCGAACCTTGAAGGTTACTTTTACCGATACAACAAAACATGTTTGATCATAAAAGGAAACTCGATTTTTTGTCCTTTTTCTCAACCTTGACACTTGACTAATTAATTCATCAATCTTCCTACATTAGCCATTTCAAGTCGATCCAAAACTGCCGATTGGGCTAAAAAGCTGGAAAATGAGTTTGACAAAAGTTCTCGTCGAAGTTCATTCAGCCAATTGACTGATTACAATTCTCATCAATATCACCATTCATATCAAAATCTTCATTCTCAGCATTTGGTTGGTGATCATCACGATGGACATGATTTAACCAATGAAGAAAATGAATCTCAAATGAGTCAAAGTTACAACGAATCGATTCACAATGATAACGTCGGTTTAACCATAATCAACCCAAGAGACAATCGTGCTTTTTCAATGCCAACAATACAAATGAATCAACTTTCAGAATCTCAAGATTCTCATCAAACAAGTGACTATCATCATCAACCCGAAATCTTTTATCCAGTTCACCGTAAAAGTGTCAACATTTCATCTTATCCACGTTCAGTTCCGACATCACCTGAAAAACGAAGCTCATTCCAAACTGAATCTGATTTTGATATATCATTTGACAGACCGAGATCGGCATTGAAATCAAGTCCAACTTGTCCAAATCACGATGAACCCAGTGAATATCAAAATGAACCAAATTCATTGTTAGAGGTTTCAACCAACAAAGAGCCAGGATCAAGACGAGGTTCAACCATATTGTCACCAAAAGATGATCAAAGGTTAGAATAACAAAAATACACTTTTTTCAATTTAACCAGTTTTCATCCATTTTTGGGTTATTTTTGTTGCCATAAATTGAACTGTTAATTGAGCTTAACCAGATTCTCGTGATTAAACTCAGTTTAATTGGATTGAATAAAGGTGAAACTGTTTCAATTGTGAACAATAAGTATTTAATGATTAAAGTCAATGGACAACAATTAGATACAAGTGAATGCACAAAGTCAATGGTTACAAACTATTGGTTACATTGATTGGGTTAAAGTGAATGAAGTTTGAAGACAATCTTTGAATATTTATTTGAATTGGGTGACATTACATGAATTTTAATTCAATGTTGATCCAAGTCGACCTGATTAAAGATTGATTCACTCATTATTTACTTGCTCCAATGTCCTTGCAAGAAATTGACTTAAATTAATTGCTCTGAATTCATTAGATAACATCATCATTATTACTTTTGATAGATTTAACGAGAAAATAAAAATTAATCCCAAAATTCAAGCTCTTATTAACATTGCGGTCAATCTCTGGTTTAAATTAAGATTAGTCGATGGACTTTTCATTCTCTGATTGTTATCGTCTATTTAACAGATTATCCAAGGAATCGCAAGAAAATCAAGAAGCAAGTGGAGCTAATCAGCGATCAGTGTTGCCTTCGGTTAGCATTGATGAACCCACAGAATCAGAAGATAATCAAAGTGACAATAAAAGTGAAGGTGAGTTACAATTAATAGAGCGAATTGATGAAAGTATAAAATATGTTAACCAGAAACTAAACGTGTCTCTGTGATGGACTAATGATGATTGTAAACAAACATCAGTTTTTTGCTCTGATTGCTATTGAAATGTTCAATTTATTAAAATTCATTTTCCAGGAAACAACCAAATGACCAAAAGTCTTCCAAATGAAAAGAATGATGATGACAATTGTGTGATAAATGAAGGGAATGAGATGGCCAATGAGAAGAAAAGTGTTGACCAGAATGATAATCAAACTGGTGAAGAGGAAACAGGTGAGGGTCAAGGTGGTGATGTCGATGGTAATGGGTTGGAGGGTGAAGAGCATTGTGATGTTTCAAGTTCAGGATCGAAAGATCAGTTAGTCGATGGTGAAGAGGGCGGTGATGAAGATGAAAATGCGGTTCAAGATGAGCAAAGTGGTGCTCCTGAAATGGGTAAAGAGTCGACTAGTAATGTTAAACCTAAATCACGGACTCCGGGAATGAAGAGAAAACCCATGATTCCAACTCGAAAACGAATCTCGCGAAGCTCATCACCAGTTCATCGACAGCCTCAGTATCACATGATAAGGATTCAACCAGCGATTCCGCCAAACGCTAATATAAGACACATAATGGAAAATGTTGTCAAAACTGAAGGGCCATTTGATAATCCACAAGAAGCTCTGAGAGCAGCATTGGCAGCTTTCGGTGAAGATGCTTGGTGAGTTTAAATTAAAGTCTAATTTTGAATTTGAATAGTAAATGATTATTTTTGTTATTTTTTAGGACAACCAAGGTTGAAGGAATGCTAGCTGTTACTAGGTTAGCCTCCTTTCATCCATCTGTCCTTCAGAAGGATTTTCATTCGGTCATTGTTTCTCTGGTTGATGAGGTAAAAAATTTAAGATCAAGTGTATCGAGATCAGCGATATTTACTTTGGGCGATCTTTTTAGTAAAATGAAGAAATCACTTGAACCAGTAAGTCTTTTGAATAACATAACAGTATCGGACTAAAAAACTGTCAACTTATTGTTAATGAAAGTCTAATGAATATTTTCTGGTTCAATAGGATATGGAGTTGATTGGATCGGCTTTGTTAGCTAAATGCTCTGAAAATGCTTCCTTTATTCGAGAAGATTGTGAAAAGGCTTTAATGTCGATGGTCGAGGAAATGCCACAAATTAAATCGGCTCTTATTTTAATACATTTTGGAGCAAAGTAAGTTGCATTATCAAGTCCACTTGATTACGAGAAATATTAACCTTTCAATAACCAATTCTTATTTATCCCAAAACTTGTCTCAGTCATCGTAATATGAATGTCCGTCGAACGGCAGCTTTTTTCTTATCAATTTTGGTTGAAAAAATGGGTCCAGTTAAATGTCTTATGGGTCCAAAAGATATCGGTGAACATTTACTTCAATCAGCAGCTAAATTCTTGATGGATGGATCTCCTCATACAAGATTTTATGGTAGAAAAATATTCAGTGTTTTACTTAATCATAGTCTTTTTGATAAATTACTTCGGAAACATGTCGCACCAGGAACCTACAGAAACATCTGTGGCATTTTAGACAGCATCAAACGAAGGGTAATTACATGATCTTTGCAGGGTTTTCATCTTAAAGTAAGATTCGAGTTGAAAACGGGTTAGCATTTTAACTGTTAACAGGTTAACCAGAAAATTTGCCTTTGACCAGTTTCTGGTTTCTTTGTATTCCATTGATTCTTTATGCTTATGTCAATGAGTAAAAAAGTTTCACAAAATTTTAGCTTAAACAACTCAAACACCAGTTGCACCCTTGTTAAAAACAAATCGTTTACTTTTTAGATGAAAATTTCGTTTTATTTTTCGATAAATTTTACAAATGCTAATCAAAATTTTGTTTTTACAGGGAGTTGGAGAGAAACCAGCTGATTTGAGTACACCGGTCAAGCCTCAATAGTAATCAGTCTTTATTAGGAGCAAATCAACTCTACCATGTAGTTATTAAGATGAAATGTCTCTGGATGATCTGGTTTTAAAAAAGAAATGAATTTCAATGGACGTTTCTGTTAAGATGAAACAGGTCGAAGCCGTTCGAGTTGAAACGAGTATTGTTACTAAAAGAGAAAAAGTTGAATGTATTGTTATTTAGATTAAAATTATTACTGATACTTTTCTGATAATCATTGGTTTCACATTCATTTCAGAAGTTCACTGATTTTATTTTTTGGTAACCAATCGGAAAGTTTTTGTCAGCAAATTGACTATTTCGATACATCGATTGTTTCACCTCTAATCGATTAATCCTTAACCCTTCAATGTTTCAATTAAAAATGCCATTCTTTTTACCTTAAAATCTAATTTCCCCAGACCCGTAAGGGGATGAGGGTTCTTATGTATTTGGTTTAAAGTAGTGAGATAAGTTTGTAGCTTTCTCTGTATTAAAATATAGATAAAAGCGATAATTTGGTTAAAACATTTTATGAGATTAAAATAGTTGTGAAATTAATGTATTTTTTATGTTAGCCTAAGCATAGAACCTTGGCAAATAAAACGTGTTTGATTTCTTTTTCTTGGGAGCCTAAAGTTCAGTAGATGGAGCTGTTTAAAGAGAATAAGCTTATTTTGTCTCACATCCATTCAAATGTTCCAACAACTCGTATATTCTCTTAAGTTGCATTAATAATTGTCTCCAGTTTTATTGTTGTACTGTATTATTTTGATTAATTGTTTAATAAGTTAGTGAATAAATGAATTCTAACAAAGTTCAGACTTGTAATTGTGTGCAAACAGTTAAAGATGCTGATTTCCCTGGTTTCATTTATGGAGTCAATGCTGAAAATTGCTTAATACATTTAATGGGTATTGAAAATGAAGCAAAAAGATTAAACTTCGAATCTGTAACAATTGTCCACGATTTGGATTTGGAAAAAGACTTGCGACACGCCAAGAAAAAATATTACAACGAGCTGTGTGAGTTTATGAGCAAAACTCAAGGTTTCGCTCAAAATGTAAAGCAAAAGTGTGAACTTAAAAAAGAGATTTATGGTTCTATTGATAAAATTATTAATGGACTGAAATCACAGGTTGAGGTATGCAAGGATATTGTTCTTTTGACTCAAACAATTTACGATACCTTGGTCACTCGCAATAAGAATGAAAAAAAAGCTACAGAGATTGTGTAATTATGTTCGCCGAGTTTGTCAACGGAGCCGTGCAAGTTAATGGTTTGGGTGAATCTCAAGGAGTAATTGGTAAAGTTGAAATAGGTAATCATAGATCAGCCAACGATATTGCAAAAGATTGCTTACAAACTATCAAACTGTTGAAGGAGAGAGAGTCCATGGATCCATTTTCAGAGAAAATAGCTGCCAATTTGCGAATTGAAGAAGAGACTGACCTGCTTTTAGAGCAAATAAATGCTAAAAATGCGGAAAGTAAAGTCGTGGAAGAGCGATTAGAAGTGGAAATCAATAATCGAGAGCAAAACATCAAGCAGTTAGAAATGGAAATTGAAAAGATGAAACATGAGGCAAGTGCTATTGAAGAAGATGAAAAGGCAAAGACTGTTAAATTGATTTATTCAAATTTGGAGAAAACAACTTCATATATTACTATGGGTAAGAAAATTGATGAAATGAAGACTAGATTAGGAGAGCTGCCTATGTTACAAAAAACTAGCCAAGAATTGAAAGAAACATTGGAATCATCTGAAGAAAAGCTTGTTTTATTGGAAAACGAAATTGCACAAATCAAGTGCTCATGCAAGAGAAAGCAAGCTCATATTGACGAGTTGAACGAAACAAACGAAAAAATGTAAAAGGAACGAATGGCTCAAATTCAACAAATTACAAATAATAATGGTGAGTTGGAAGTTCAGGTTCGAGACATGCAGATAAATTTACAGGATGAAACTGAGAGACTTGCCAGAAATGCAAAGACAAATGTAGAGACACTGCAGCATCTACAGACTGTTGAGCAAGAATACAAAGCTGCCAAAGAATCAGTTCGACAAAAGAAAACCGAACACAAGAAAAACATACGAGAAAGAAGAAAATTCAAAGAGAAACTCTATAAAGAATTTGTCAGCCTCTCTTTCCAAATGAATTTACCTTGTTGAATCTTTTCAAATTGTAACAAATGTTAAACCGCTTTCCAACCATCAAAATATTTCGTTAATTAAAATTGTAACATTAGAATACAACTGTAACCAGGAATTTATTTAATCAATAATTAGGTACTAATGAAATAAATTAGCCTGCAAAATACTAGTTAAAATGTAAGTGTGCCACCGGGTTTATATGTAGGTTTTCGTATTATCGCAATTTGTCCTTTACACAATAGTAAACGAAGAAGTGATTGAAAATGTTAAAATTATTCTTTTTAATTTCAATATTTAATCAACCATTTCATGAAAACACGATTGAAGTTGTGCAACTGTAAATTGAAAATTAACTGCATTATCATGCATTAATACCATTTATGTATGTAAACCAATGTATTTATTTTTTACTTTGTTGAACTACTTCCCCTTAACATCCTTCTCCCACAAATGTTTGCCAGTTTAACTTAAGGTTAAAAGGAATTACAGCTGGTTTACATACGTTACTGTTATCAATTTGTAATTTCTAATTTGTAATCTAATCTAATCTAATAAATACATTATTTTTAAATATATATATTATGATTTATTTATGTATGTTAAATAAACTTAAATAGTGTATTATAAAATTAGTTATTTGAACTTGCCAGAATTGGGTTAAGGTTTATTTGTCTGTCAGCAGATGGAGCTATTTAATGTAAACAGATTAATCTTTCAATTCATTTGAATTCTGACAACTTGTTGAAATTTTACTTAAATTGTAATTTTATAATTGTTTATTCAGTTTTAGTTCATTTCAATTACTGTTTTTTCATTATATTGGTGTTTGAAATTAATAAACCAATGGATACCAATAACGTTTCCGTCAAACATACTCCAGATTGTATATCTTGTGAGTCAATAGTGAAAGAAGCTGATTTCTCTGCTGCCTCTTTCGAACTCAATGATGAAAATTGCTCAAAACAGCTAACTAGCTTTGAAATGGAAGCAACGAGATTAAACTTAGAATCTGTTACAATCGCTGATGATTTGTATATTGAAAAAGACTTGGGACCTAAAGTGAGTGAAACAATGGATGACAACAACAAAGTTTCTGTGAAATGTACTTTAGATATAGCTTGTGAACAAAAAGTTAAAGAAGCTGATATCTCTGCTTTCTCTTTTGGAGTTAATGCTGAAACTTGCTCAAAACAATTAATGAGCTGTGAAAATGAAGCGAAGCCAATAAACTTTGGATCTGTCAGTTATGTTTTCGAGTTGGAAAAAGAGCTGCGAGACGCCAAGCAAATGTATTACAACGAGCTCTGCGATTTTATGAGAACAACTCAACGTTACGCTCAAAAGGAGAAGCAAAAGTGTGAAATTAGAAAAGATATCTATGGTTCTTTTGATAAAATTATTAATGGCCTGAAATCACAAGTTGAAGTCTGCAAGGATATTATTCCCTTGGCTCAAACAATTTATGATACCTTGGTCGCGCTTAATAATAATCAAATAAAACATTATAGTGATTGTGTAATTATTTTCGCTGAGTTTGTAAACGGGTTCGTGGAAGTAAATGGTTTTGGTGGAGCTCATGGAGTAATTGATAAAGTTGAAATAAACGATCATAAATCAGCAAACGATATTGCCAAGGATTGCTTACAAACTCTGGCACTTTTGAAGGAAAGAAAGTTCAATGATCCATTTTCAGAGAAAATAGCTGCAAATTTGCGAATTGAAGATGAGACTGGCCTGCTTTTACAGCAAATTAAGGATAAAAATGCCGAGAGTAAAGTCGAGGAAGAGCGAATAGAAGTGGAAATCAATAATCGAGAGCAAAATATCAAGCAGTTAGAAATGGAAATTGAAAAGATGAAACAACAGACAATTGCTATTGAAGGAGATGAAAAGGCAAAGCTGGTTAAATTGATTTATTCAAATATGGAGAAAACAACTTCATATATTGCTATGGGTAAGAAAATTGATGAATTCAAGAAGAAACTTGGAAAGCTGCCTGCAATAGAAAAAACTCATGATGAAGTGAAAAAAAGATTGGAAACATCTGAAGAAAAGCTTGTTTATTTGAAAAACGAAATCGAAAACCTAAAATTTTTATGCAAATCAAAGAAAGCTCACATCGCAAAATATGAACGAGAAAAGGCAGTTTTAATGGTAGCAATTACGCTCATAAATTGTTGCTTATTCGTAAATGTCTTGCACCTTATATGTTATCATTCTTCGATAGTGTGACTATGGAAATTCATAAAATCTCCGATGATAATCAACAAACCAATCTAATTACCAGTTATAGGAATGATCATAACAATGTTGTATTACAGTCAGTTTATAAGAAGCGAATGGAATTTTTTTCAAAAATGCTCCATTCATTCAATATGGTTATGTATTTCGATCCGGTAAGAATTTTGTACAATCCTTCATATAAGACATTTTACTAATACATTAATTTAATTTCTGTAGGAGTTAATTGGAATTATTTCATCTCGAAGTAGCCCTACAATATTTGTTCAAGATTGCGTGCTTGCAAGAAGTGCCATGAGAATTGTAAGTAGCTAACTCTATTTATTAATCAAGCTAAATTTAGTATTTTAATCAAATATAAATATAATGTACGTTTCTTTTAGATCCCTACAGCCAGTTGTACTAAAAGAAGATACGACCTAAAAGACCAATTTATAAATTCAAGTGATGAAGCCTACGTCGTCTACGAAGTCGACGATTCTAAACAGGAAAATATTTCTCTTTCATTGGTTACGGCTGGTTCCGCTGAAACAGTCGAACATTTAGTTTATAGCAATGTTGAACCAATTACTAGTGCAACTTCCCGAGAAGATAAGAACTCTATAGAGGACTTTCCATTGGGCTCGGTTACTAATATTATTGAATTAGATAAGCAGGTTTTGATTCAGAATGAATCTATTATCAGTTTCGATGAAGAAACAAATAAAGAACCGGATCAATATTTTGTAACTGATCACGAGCCACAAACAGATGCAGGACGTTATTCCGAATTAAATTTCTATAAATATAAAATAGAAAATCTCAATGAGGTTAGTAATATTGTTATATCATTCAATCTTTATGCATATATAAGTAAACGTAAATTAATTTGATCTTTAATAGTTTATTTTTGAACAGATCATCTTTGAAATAGTTAAAGAAAAGTTTGGGTTTAGATTTGGTAACCAACAAATTGACTTCACTGAAAGTGAGAAAATCGAAGAAACTGATAATGATGAACAGATAAATCCAATTGAATTTATTGAAAAACATAAAAAGATGAATTATAATGAGAAATCACATGCGTCAGGAATCAAATTTCAAATTAACAAGGTACGTACAAGCAAGTAATGCATGTTTGAATTTGCTATAATGCGTAAATTGTTTTTTCATTTAGGAAAAATATTGCCTTTTCAAAAATAACAGCCGCTATATATATTACATTATTCATATGGAATCCGGATTTACTTTTTCTTATAAAGAAAAATTTGAATATTGCAATAGTTGGATTGATTCAATAAAACCAGATGGTGGAATCAAAACCTTGTATAGCTGTAAATTACATGAAGGAAAATGTACTTACGTATCTAAAGGCTCGCAAGAAAAAGCAAACATTGCTTCTCACATCGAAAGTCATTTTTTCATATTAGTTTGCGGTGTATGTAATGCAACCATCAAATGGCGAACTGCTTTATCTGATCATTTTAAACTTCATTAAATACTATCTTGTAAATTTATAATTACTTTTTTTGGTAGCTTAAAGTTCAGTAGTATGAGCTGTTTAAAGACAATAAACTTCTTTTTTCTCTATCAAATATCCAACAATTTATAATCCTTATATTTATAATTGATAATTATTGTGATGATTTATGATTAATAATGTATTGTTTATCTAGTATTTATGTATTAACATTGTTGGTCAATTCATTCTCAATGAGATAGTAGCAGGAAAACAAAATATCAATATTTTGCATTGAACTTTTGATATTGGTTAACCAAACATTGGGAGGTTTAATTGGCATTCAACCAATTGATGTTTTCAGAACTTTGTCAGTCGTTCAAAACAACTTTCTCAAAACAACTAACGAGCTTTGAAATTGAAGCAAAGAGATTAAACTTAGAATCTGTTATAATCTCTGATGATTTGGATATTGAAACAGGCTCAAAAGAATATAGTTTTTTTTGCTTATTTTTTCCAATCCGGCTGATTTATCTTGTACCATACATTACTTCATAAACATACGAAAAATCATACATTATTATAATACTAGCTAAATATTTACATTAATAAATAGATTCATTAATAATGTATTATTTATGTATTAACTTTGTTTGTCAATTCATTCACAATGAGATAGTAGTAAGAGACGCAAATAAGAGATGGTCTGATCTTGAACATTGTTACGAATTGGCGATGAATTCTGCTAGTATATTGAAACTAGATGCAAATAATAATAGCATATGCCTTTACAGAACAAGTTAAATATGATTTTGTTAAAATTGGCCAATTAGAATCTGCTTCATTAAATTCTTGTGTAGCATTGTCGGTGTTTGTTTAGATTCTGATGTATTAACGAAATTAACCTCAAAAATTCATGCAAAGAATTAAAAAAGAGAGATATTTCTTTGGTAGATGATTCTGATAGCTCGTTAACTGATTATTCTGGTAAGTGGCTATACAATGGTAATTTGTCTATTATCTCCAGGGGTCGATTCAACTATAAACGAAAACGTTTTTTGAATTCAATTAAAAAGACAAATAATGCTTGTGCTGGTAATGCTACTCTCATAACTAACTGTATTGCGACAATAACACAAATCGGAAAAGCATCTATTTATATGGCCTGCCCTGAAAATTGTAGAAAAAAATTGGTTCCATTAGATGATGGTTTTCATAAATGTGAAAAATGTAACAAACAATTCGTAAAAGGAGATTACAAAATTATCATAAATTTTTGTATTTCCGATGTTACTGATTCAGTTTGGGTAACAGCATTTAGTGAAGTAGCTGTAAAGCTTATCGGGATCAAAGTCGTTGATATCGAAAAGCTTGCCGATGATGACGAGAAGAAACTTGGTGAAATTTTAGATACAATGCTATTTAAGAAATTTAATTTTCGAATCAAAAGCAATCTTGATAATTATAATGAAGATAAGCTTAGATGTAATGTGTTAGCAGTTTCTACCATAAATACGATTAATTACACTAATAAGCTTTTGGAGGATATCAATAAGTTGATTACAAATTAAAACTTGATTAAAGCGCCAATTTTGAATCATTTTGTTTGTTAAATTATTACTGCTTGATTTAATTTAAATAAAGTCCCTTTACTTTGCTGATGATGTGATCTTCATTGTAATTTATTGGAAGTTGCTTCATTGTAGCACCATGGCAATTCAATTTTTCTTAACTATCTGACAAGGTATCTAACGCCTTCTTATTTAGTGATTTATTTAACAGTGGTGATTTATTTTGGATATATTTAAATCTCATCTAAGTGCTAAGTCTTTAATCATACATTTGTTTTTTCCAAGTGCTGTTTTTATTGTTTCAAGCAATTAGGATTTGCAAGTAGTTCACTACACTTGGGACTAATGGTTTGTTACTTTGTTAATTTTACTACTTAATTAATCCTATTTGAAATATATTTGTTAGCATACATTAATTACAATAGTTAAGTACAGTAATGTATACTTATGATATACATCAATATATTAGGGTGGTGGATAATCTCATGAAAAATTGTTCGAAAATGTGGTGGATGAAAGTGGTGGACAATCTTGTTGAGAAAAGTCTCTTTAAAAAGTGTGGATGTTTGATTTGGTTGATTTGTTGGATATGTTTCATTGAGTGGTGGACAATATAGCTGACGATACAGTGAAAAACGGTAAAAAAGTGTTAAAAAATCCGATCCCGTTCAATCTAATCAATAGGTGCACAAAAAATGTGCTGCCATCTGTTGTTTGCGCAGATGCTGCCATCTATCGGCATTAAAATTTATGAAAATTTGGGAGTGGGCCAATGTTGACCAAAACTATACAGCAAAGCCTTGGCGGGTTATAAGCCTATTCTCAAGATTTCAAGAAAATCTTGATTATTAAAATTGAGTTATGGCGACACACAGATTTTTGATTTCACATTATAGTCTTCGCTTCGCTCAGACAACAAACTACACTTATTAAAGCACTTGATATAAAAAGTAACAAAAGACGGTCCAAGTCAATAGGTCTAGTCGTAAAAAGGAGAACAAAAAAATCTAAAAAAATTACGCATCTATTTGATCATCTAGATGATACAGTTTACTTACCATATTGGTATTCGTAGTTGTATTTAGAGATTCAGATTTGGTTTGTAGTATATAGCTGGATATGGAGTATTTAAGATAAACATGCACAGAATGAAACTGTTGTTATATTAACTGCAGCTTTTGCAGGTTCTTTTTTATGAATCCAGAAATAACAACAAAACAGTTAATAATCTAATTGATGACAAATAGCTGATTAATTAGTTACAATTGAAGATAATAATGATTTTTGAAACATAATTTTTAAGAAGATTCGTCTATCGGTCAACTATTAAAGAAAAAAACGAAGACAATGAAAGATTTCAAGTTGACAAGAAGAAGAAGTAAGAGACATTAAAACTGTAAAAGCTGGAAATGGTTTTCGGGTCTTGATCTAGATTCGTGTTTGGTGTAGATTCAAACTGGTTTCAACCTCTCCCAGCTCAGCGCTTCATCATCATTCTTCTTTAAGTAAAATGGAAAGAAATTTTCACACAAATGAAGGTTCGAAGTGCTAATCACTCTCAATCTACCTACAGATGGATAACTTTAAATAGCTTGTTTATCTTCATTTTTTACTTATCCTCATCATCTTACACTCATTTTCTTGTTATACTTGCACTATCATCTTGATAAGACCACAACAGCTAATATTAATATCTATCTCAACTATCCAATAAGCATCATAAAAAACACTATTCAAACGATTTTATTCATAATCAATGAAAGAAATTACTAGTTACATCGATTTTTGGTTTAATTTAAGTAAATCAGAGTCAGTTTATTAAAACTAATTGAAAATCTGAAACGATCTAAGTTAACCACGATTCGGCCAGTAGATACGAGGTCTTATTGTACGAAACATTTCATCATACGAGAATGAGCAATACGAATTAAAATATTGTCCAATATTCAAATCTGCATGAATCTCCCTCTCTCGCATAAAAATGGCATCATGAAGTTCGTTGGTAAAAAAAACAATGCCGTTGAGACTTGGACGAGGCTGATCTCTTAGATAAGATTCAATATCTGAATTGGTTATTTTAGCTTGTTTATCCAAAAAACCTTTGTTACTTATATGATGGCAAAATGAAAGGCTGCATTCAGTTTCATCAATCAAATCTAGATGAACTAATCTATATTCAACATAGAGTTCATCCAGAGTAAATTGCATCTTCATTTTTGTATTGAGAGAAAAACAATCTCCATCTCTGAAGTATTTATCTTTCAAATCTTGCGTCGTAAACAACACGGAAGATTCAGTTCTGTCTTGAGCTTCAGGGTACCTGATAAATAAGAAAAAGTTACATGTAAATGCTGTACAAAATTATATATTAATTGAAATTACGAGTTGCGCATATTACAATATGCTAAGTGACCAACAACATGGACATAAGAGTTATCAGGGTAAACATTGTTTCCAGGTGGCTTGATAAATCCAAGGTCCTTAGATTTTTTTAATGATATTCCAGTGAATTCTGCCAGCTATGGAGCATAAAACGTATTGAATATTAAAGAGAGAGGCGATATTTTTATTTAAATTTAGCATTTACCTGTCTGAACATTTCTTTCTCTATATCACGAAATTCCTTTGACCAGTCTATAATAATATCTCGGTAAGCATCCGATACTTGGACTCTTATTGTCGCTAGAAAAAAAAGTTGTTCAATAAAAAAGTTTATCAAAAATTAAAACTTACTTTTATCGCAATCCTTATTATTATTCATTTTAAAAAAGTTGAGATATAAAGAAGCGAAGAGCACAAGGTATATCTAAATTGAAGTAAACAACAAAGAGAAGTGGACAAAGGTTGACCTTACTTTGGGTTACTGAAAGCTTAAACTGACCAAACCAGAAATGTTACCTTGTAAACTGGAACTTAAAGGTGTGACCAAAACAAGTATGAAAAAATTGCATTTAAAATCTTTATTTTATACTTTTAGACACTTTTTTTAGTTTTTTAGACAATTTTGGGAATTTAGCTTCGATGAAATGATTGATTATGATACTCCAGCAATTATCGGTCATGTTTTGAACACAACTGGATTTGGTGAGTATGCTTTAACTTATAAATTACCATTCAAGTTTTTAATCAACTCGATCCTAAATCAACTCTATTGTCATTTTTATAGCAAGCCTGGGATGGATTGGTCATTCTCAAGGAACTCTCATGATGTTTGGATTGCTAGCCGATCAACCACATTACTCTTTGATGGTTAAACCTTTCATCGCCATGGCCCCAGTCTGCTTTGTGGACAATATAATGTTATCATTAAGGATAGCTTCTCGTGTTCCTTTTGTCCTTTAGGGTTTACGTAGATCCGTTGGTGAATTGAATGAAAACACTCTTATCTTAAAGTTGACCGAGCAAGTTGCTTGTGGTCGATGGGAACCCAAAGTCTGTGAAACTTATTTACCCTTTAATGGGTTATAATTTGGAAGAGTTGAATTCAAGTCGAGTTGATGTTTACCGAGCTCATGGATATGCTGTTTCATCCTTTTGGAATCTGGTTCATTTTGGTCAAAATATTGTGGCTGGTGATTTCAAAAGATTTGATTATGGAACCAGTGAAAATATTAGTAGATATAATGGCCCTAGTCCACCCAAATTCCCTCTCACACAAATTAATTCAACACAAATTGCACTAATTTACTCTAAAAGTGACCAGTTAGGTGATAACAAAGATGTAGCACGTCTTATAGACACAATCAAAGGTGAGATCGATTGAAGTTAATTTCTGTCTATTAAATACACTCTTTTACTTCAATTTACAGTGCCTTTGCTGAGAGACTATTTCGTACCATTACCTTCATGGAATCATTTGGATTTTATTTACGGCAAAGATATTTACACTTATGTTCATCAAGAAACTTGAAAATTTTACAATCAACTTATTAAAGATTTAGGTTAAAATAGATATAAACCAAAATTTTAAACATTAATATGACATATAATGTATTTTAAATACATCGATTCAACAATCAATATTAAAGCAACACCAGTTACCAGGTGACAAAATAACATTCCTGTCAGTTTAATAATGATTTGTTATTTTTTATTGCATTTGAAAATTGTTTTACATGACAGAGGTACATTGAATTAAATCTGTGGCCAACAAAATTTACTGAAAATGAAACCATCTTATATCTATCTTGTTATACTATTTTTACATCGTAAGTTAATTTTTTCAAAATCACTTGTTCATTTATCAAATTTCATCAAAGGATAAATCAAAATAAGAAATTTATTTTCATTCGTTTAATTTTCTGTAAATATAACAGCCTTCGAATGAATTGTGATGATTATGAAGTGGATTTAGATTCTACTAACAATTTAGACGAGTCAGATAAATCAGACAATGATGAATTCAATGGACCGAGTAATGTTACCATTTTATGGAAAGAGTTTGGGTTCCGAATGGTGTGTGATACTGACGAATGGCGAGAACAATTTGATGCAATTAAATCACAAATGATTGAATGTCTTCAAGTTAAGGATACAAGCTGAGCCACGCTCATGACTGATCGTAAATTTCTTTTCACTGAATACAATAAATCCAATCCACATCTAAAGACTAAAATTATTGATGAAAATCCATAGTCAATGAGAAAAAATAAAATAAAATTTGGTTCAACAGTTGAGGCAACATATTTTTTACCTAACTCTTTACTCGAAAAATGATTTTACTTATCCTTCTAATTCAACAATAAACCAGCAATCAACCTAAACCAAAAATTTTTCCCCCAAAGTCAATGGTAAAAGATACGGATTCTGCATTTTTTCCCCTACCCTGTTTAAACGCTAATTTCTCAGGTACCTGAATTCCGATGAAGTTCAGACTATTTTTCGTGGATGTAGTTTAATCATGACTTTCAGGCTGGGAAAAAATTTTCTTTAGAATCCTTTTAGTTTGGCCACAATCTTTACACAAAAATTTCATGTTTTGACTTTATATATGGTATAGATTGTTTATGAAGCTGAAGACGAACAAGAATTTGATAAACATCGAAAACTTGTTGCTTTTTCTGGTAAACCATCAGAGAGTCCATATTGTTGGTAAGTTATTCCAGATAAATTATTTTGTTTAGACCAAGATTCATAACAAGATTTGGATTTCTCTTTCAATATTTTTATTTACTTGGCTGTAGGCTAGCTAAAAATTGGATTAAATGCTCGAGGTTCATGGTTGGTTTAGAATGCATTAACCCAATCCTAAATCTCTGAACGCTAATAGTCAAAACTCTTATATCAAGAAATTGACTTCAGCTTACAACTCCGATTACTTTTCAAACGATCCATATGATTGGAGAAACATGATTGCGTCTTACAACGTGCTCTGAAATGATTAAATTGCAAGCAAAAGGTAATATCTTTGAAACTTTGGGTAAGTTCACAATTTATCAATTCACTTCCAGTTTCTCAAGATTGCTCTGTTTTTTAACTTCCAGGAGCTTGGCTTTAGAGTCCCACAGGGAAATTTCAAACCATTATCCGATTCGCATCCAATTTAAGATTAAGTCGAGATTTGATTTGGCTCCTGATATCATCGTTTAGCCCAGTCTCAAGCATTTACCGGAATACATTTAAAGATTTCGCTATATTCACCTTATCCGTAGTTAGTTAAACTTTAAGCAAAAAATATTAATTTACAGAAGTTATTTATTACTATTGTTTACTTTTTTCATAAACCTTCTTTAAAACTATTTCTTTTAACTTATCCTTTGGTGGAACTGGTTTGATCATTCCTCTACGAAGCAATATCTTTATAGCTTTTACGGTACCAGCAATAGAAACAGCATATCTTGCTGGAGTGGCTAACTTATATATTACAATCGCAATTGCTAGAGTTCCCATTTTATCTGATTCCAAAGCTTTTGCTATAGTCTCAGGAACACCAAAGTCACTGAGTTTAGAAACAAAAGGTTTCACATATCCACTGATGATTATGCAGTTTATTATGACACCAGAAAAAATCAGGACATAAGAGAAAGATAAAATAAAAAGTTAGAATCTTCGAAAGATTTGATTTTTGATGTTTAAACAACTTACTTGGCAGCGATGAGGTAAAATGTACCTAACCATAGAGCTGAAGTAATGCCAACAACCGGATCTTTTTATATCTCTGTATAAGAGTTAGTTGCTTCATTTCAGCTTCAAAGGTTTCCCAATATCGGATATGCTCTGGCTCGGTTAAACCATTTTTAGGTGTTTTTTCACAATAGAATCTAATTGAGTTCCTAGATTGAAAGAGGTTTGGTTGTCTGGTCAACTTGTTGACATGAAAAAGCTTGGAATCCCGGACCAATTTAACACGATTTCCAAGACTAGGTATAAAAAGCCATCTCCGAGGTAAAGCGTGTGAGTTTCTCAGTGAACAATTTGAAAAAGAGATAACTCTTCTGGACAGGAAACCAGTCAATGGACACAGACGGGTAACTTGAGCCATTAAACATGTAAATTACCCAGAGTAAATTTGCGGTAAGGAGTATGGGTAAAAATTCTGACTTTCGAGTTAAGAGTTCGAACTTTATAAGTTTGTAAGCCCATAAAAACTGAGTCCATTAGGGACATTAAAAATTTTCTCCGATCGACAGTTTTCGAGAAAATCGAGGTCAAAGTGCAAACTTCGATTGCATTTTTTTCAATTATGGGACAAGATTTTTTCATGAAACTTATTTTTCTGAGATATCTTTCGATGACTAAACAGAAAATGTAATTATTTTGGAAAACAAAATTCTCTGTTTCTGTGCAATAGTTCACTACGATATCACTTCGATTTTCCTTTAAATGTCCGCCATTCTGTAACCATAATAGCTAGAGATCTGAAACTTATTATTTGTCGATAAAAATTGTTGGTACACAGCATCGATCGAACACTTTTTTCAATTTATCAACAGTTCTCTTGATTTTAAACATTGACCTGAAAAGTTTGAACCCCGATATCTCGAGAATAGTAGTATCCACAGTCATCATTCTTTGTTTAATCATTAGATTTTATCAAGAGCTAATAAATAGTCTGACTGAATATATAAAAAATGCGAGTTTGTTCATTTAATAATGAGTATACTTGTAGCGCATCATAAGCATAATCATTCAACTCAATATACGAAATACAAAATCTGACAACACAAGCTAGAACTTTCTTTGTATAACTTTTCATGATTCAAAAGGTTCAATTTGCTATAGTTCTCCAGAAACAGAGAATTTTGTTTTCCAAAATAATTACATTTTCTGTTTAGTCATCGAAAGATATCTCAGAAAAATAAGTTTCATGAAAAAATCTTGTCCCATAATTGAAAAAAATGCAATCGAAGTTTGCACTTTGACCTCGATTTTCTCGAAAACTGTCGATCGGAGAAAATTTTTAATGTCACTAATGGACTCAGTTTTTATGGGCCTACAAACTTATAAAGTTCGAACTCTTAACTCGAAAGTCAGAATTTTTACCCATACTCCTTTAGCTTTACAGTAAAATAAAAAAGTAGTTTTCGATAAATTTATGATTTTGAACACATGTTTACACTTAAATATCTTGTACATGTTGTTGTTATCAGATGTCGCTAGCTTCTTGTAATCTTTAAATGGTTAATGTAATTCCGCTTCCTTTATGAACAGAAATTTAAATTTAATTTTTTATGTGTCATTGGCGGCACTTTTACCGCTCCATGTTGTAAATGACTATTTAAACTCCAATTTAGGTTGGAATTTAAATAGTCATTTACAACATGGAGGTGCGAGTTAGGTTTAACAATGGAATTAGAACTTTTCTATTCCACCAAAATAACTTTGATGCTACTATTGAAAGCTTGACAACATTGACTGGCCAGCGATGCAGACAATTTGTTTGTTTAGTGGGTGAAATGAGACTTATAGTTAATCATGAGACTCTACATCAACATATTGGGCCTGCCGAAACGTACACTTTAACTGTTGAGCCGTTCTTACATTATCCGTCGCAATATTACCATTTGATACCCTACACCGCACCCCGATAAGGTAAGCTTCATTTTGAGTCAATCACACTCTTCAATAACCACCAGCATTGTTTACATTATTGTGGTTTTTCTTATTGTGATAAAATCTTTTTGTTTTGTTTTTTGATCTAGAGTCAACTCTTATCATCATGCAATTTTCGCAAATGAAAAATGGCAGAAATGTCAGGCATGGTTTTATCAAGTTTCCGACGGACTCTCCACGAGAAAATTTAACAACCTGTTTTTCACCTCCTCTATGTCTTCAGTACACAAAAGATGGATTTTTTTCTCATTTAACTTGGGATTTATTGAAGCACGTTCCTGACAATAGTGCTCCAGCACTCATCCCTCTATGTTCAATCTATGATCTCATACCGACCCTCCAGTCCTCTAGTCAAAAATTATCTGACTTTATCTCATCCGATTCTAACCGGCAGACTTTTTTAACCGATCAAGATGCTTTGGTTAAACGTCAAAGAGGCTTCAAATCATTCCATTTCATACCTATTTGGACAGAGTCTGGCCGTAAAAATATTTACCCAACGGATCTTTTGAATTGTGTTAATGTTTTCAAACCTGATGCATATCGTTTACTTGCCGATGGAGAGACGAATAAAGATACATCTAATAAAAGACTTGACAAATCTGTTCACAATACTGCCCAACTAACTCAAAAAAGTTTACTTACACAATCTATACGTTTATTATGCTTTTTTCAATCTAACTATCTAACACCTTAATAATTTTTGCATTATTAAACATCTTTTTATATCTCTGTATAAGAGTTAGTTGCTTCATTTCAGCTTCAAAGGTTTCCCAATATCGGATATGCTCTGGCTCGGTTAAACCATTTTTAGGTGTTTTTTCACAATAGAATCTAATTGAGTTCCTAGATTGAAAGAGGTTTGGTTGTCTGGTCAACTTGTTGACATGAAAAAGCTTGGAATCAAAGACCAATTTAAAGTTATTACCAAGACATAAGGTATAAAAGGACATCTCCGAGGTAAAGCGTGTGAGTTTATCAGGATTGGTGAACAATTTGAAAAAGGGATAACTCTTCTGGACCGGAAACCAGTCAATGGACACAGACGGGTAACTTGGGCCATTTAACATGTAAATTACCTAGAGTAAATTTGCGGTAATTTAGCTTAGTAATAAAATATAAATTTATGATTTTAAGCACATGTTTACATTTATTGAAATATTTTGTACACGTTGTTTTTTACTCCGTCAGTGCCAACAGGTGTCGCTAGCTTCTTGTACTTCTAATTTGTTCATAAATACATTATTTCTAAATATATATATTTATATACATTATTATTTAACGTATGTGAATATGTGATACAATAGTCTTAATGGTTTATTTATTAAGCGTTAAATACAATGTAAGATAATTAATAAGATTACTTCAAAATAGCTCCATCTACTGAGATAATAACACACATATTTACTTCTTAAGTTATTAACATCAGATGGCATTGCTGACACGCTTTATTCCCTATTAGTGTTTCCCGATATTTAAAAAAAGTATCGTTGAAAAGTATCGGTATCAATCGGAAAGGTATCGAGTATTTAATGAGTACAATTAAAGCGTGAGTTTATGCAGTGAGTCATTCTCATGGTCTCCAGAAATAATTGGAAGCTGATTTTTTCTCAATTCTGTAATACTTTGCCTAATAATTTCACCAAATTAAGAGCTTTATTTGGTATCGAGTATTTTTTTTAAAGTATCGAGTAATATCGACAAGCAAAGTATCGATACTTTTACTCAAAAAAAAGGTATCGGGGAAACACTATTCCCTATTTGTTCTTTAAACAAGGGTCTGGGGCTATCCTTGCGTTAACAAGGTATATCATCTTGTTTAATAATTGATGTGAAATTTTCGTTTACTGTTCAAATCAAATCTAAGTTGTTGGATATAATTGTGATATACATCATGTAAACTCTACCAAGTAAGAAAGATCATTCTGAACTTTGTTCAATGATTATCAAAAAGAACGGTTGTAAGTTACTGTTTATTTCATTGACTTATCATCATGTATTTCTAAACTTACCATACCATGTATATCATATGAATGCATGATTGGATGAAAAATATCGATTCACTTGGTCGTTTTGTTGCTATTAATTGCCAACATTAGTAACCATGGAATCGTAAATTTCCAAATACCAAGGAAAAGCTTCAGTATAGCAGTAAAAACGGAGATGTGAAAAAATCCGTTGATTAATTTGAATGAATAACAACAAGGTCTTTCAACCTTAGCATGAATATTGGCGCTAAGCTTAACCGAATTGATTACCTTCAAGTAGGTTTGACTTCACAAAACACTTTGAAAGCCTTAAGTCCAGGATCGTCTGACAACCATCTTACTGTTATCGCTGTGATTGGTGATCATTCGGGTTCAATTCATTGTTTCTCTCTGCGTCCAGAACCATCAACTCTAGTGAACACCATTTTCAGAACTCTGCCAAATCCAAATGGAAAGGTCAACTGCCTTCAGGTTGCAAGAGACGTTATTGGTTCGCCTAAAATTTTGATAGCTTTTGGTTCTTCCATGATTCGTGGTTACACAGGTAAAGGGAAACAATTTTTTGGTCTCCAGTTGAACAATTTAACCGAACCGATCAAACATTTTCAAATTATCTGGCCGGTTGATGTTTACATTTGCGGTTATTATATTTACAATCACTATGTTTTAACACCTGACACATGGACAGATGGTAAAAACAGCAACAGTTCAATTCAATCTAAACATTTTTACATCTCGCCAAGTAAAATTACCGGATTTATTGTCACTTTTAATTCAGTTAGTAAACGTCCAGGTAAGTGATTTTACATTTACTCTTACAATTTATTTCTATCTCATTGTTGTTTAACCTGATGTGAAACAACAACAAGAAAAATTGAAAGATTAAATTTCCTATTTGTGAAGAATCCCATTTAAAACATGATTTTGTAAAATTTTTTCTATTTTCCAGTTCCAATTATCTCATGTGAAGATAGACTGATCAGGATATTGAAGAATTCGACTTGTCAATATGAGATTGAAACTTGTGGTATTCCTTGTGTGCTTTTTTCCTTGGAAAGGTCAAGCAAGAGTTCCAAAGTCAATCTTCTTTATGGAACCATCGAAGGAAAAGTTGCCTTAATTTCTTTAGATTTTGGTTTTAATGAGGTGAATGCTGAACATAAATGGCAAATTCCCGACAAAGGCTATCGCTCTCAAGTTAATTGCATTACAATGATGGAATCAACAGGTGAGCTTTATATTGGACGGTCTGATGGTTTAATTGAGGTGTGGGTCTTCATGGAAACACTTGAATCCAATGGATCTCTACTTGTAAGCTTTTCACCAATCTTTGATAAGTAAACTTAACATATGTGTGCCCACAATAATCAAATTATTTTATTTAATACCTTATAATAGATCAATGTTGACCAAAGTCCCACCCTATTGACTGATTACAATTGTGGAGAAAGCTTAACATCCATTTGTATTTGTCGTGAAGGAACGCTCATCCTATGCTGTACCTTTACTGGATTAATTTTTGGCCTTAACCGAGATCAAATGAATTCATCAAATTATGAACAGCCACAAATTGTTTCAAATCGTGATATGGAGCACAAGATCAATTCGTTGAAAACTGAAATAGATCAGTTGGAGAAAAAATTGAATCGAAAGAGAGAATTTTACCAAAATTTAACTTCGGGTTTGATTCTTAACAAGAAACAGAAAAATAGTCCATCTTATTCAACATTACCTTATTTTACAATCAACGACTCGCTCATTTTACATGATGGTAAGACCATTACTTGTTAATACTTTTAAATCAATACTAAACTCAATATTCTTAATTTTTCAGACGCTTCATATATTTTAGCATTGGAATCGGAGGTTGCCATTGATTCAGTAATCGTTCAAAGCGATATTCCAATTGAATTGATCGACTCGGAACGCAATTCAGCAGTATACAGTTTAAACGAACAGGAATCTCCGCAAGTTTTAGCAACATTTAGATGTCAAGCAAATACAACCCGATTTGAAATCAAAATGCAATTTGTCGAAGGTAAATCAAATTTCGCTTTCAATCAATCTTTGTTCAAATGAACTAATTTCCATATAATCTCTATTTCAGGTCAAGCGGGGACTTTGCGTCTATATATATTAACTCGGATGAATCCTAAAAGCTGCCAGGTTAAGATTTATTACATTAAAGCGTTGTCCCTACACAAACGAAATTACCACCAAATTGATCAAGAATCTTTGCACTTTGTCAACAAACTTCATATTTATGGTTCATTTGGATTGATTGATTGTCTAAATTGGCTTCAACTCTGTTTACCAGAAGTACCAGAACGAATCGATCTTATCAATTCAACATCGATTGAGTATCACTATTTATCAACTCTAATGGGAACTTTTCTTGAAATTAATTTTTACAAAGGATCGCTCATTTTTCAATCCAACAATTTATCAACCATTGCTATCCTTAAAGACGCCATCACTCGTGAAGCTACAAAAAAGTCAATCTCTATTGAGGTCAATTTGCATATCAATGAGAATAGTCTGGGGCATACAATTCGTAAATTGTATCCAAAGTTGAAACAATTACTTAGTGAGAAAAGGATTGATCTAATTAAAGAAGCTGTCAAAGATTTACACGTTGTCGAACCCGAGATTGCTGAATCGCTAAGCCAGGAACTGGAATCTAACTCCAATCCAATACTCATCCATTTTAATCTGGAAAGGCTTTATGGTCTTATAACTGATCTTTTTCTTGATTATTTCAAGCTGGAAGGATTAACATCCAGGTTAACAGTTTCAAATGTTAGAGGGAAATTAGACGAACTAATCAAGCTGATAGAAAGTAACGTAAATAATGAAGACAATCAAGTGGATATTTTGGTTGAAAAACTGAATGAATTTTGGGGAATTAAAACAATGTCATGAATTAGATTTATTTGATAAAGAGTTTTGATAATTGTTGTGTTTCTCAACATGTAATTAAGTGATTCTTTATTTTATTCCGGTGTCCCGATGTTTTATCAGATTAGCTAAACTTATGGTCATAGCATGAATAGATAAGGTGTGCACTTGTTAGTTATTATTAGTTGCGTTTGCATTGTTGAGGAAAACTTGATTAAGTGAAGTTATTGACACAAACACTGTTATAATGACTGCAACCAAACTTGGACCAACTCCGAGTGTAATCACAAATTTATCTGAAAGTTGAACACCAACCGGTAAATTACTGATTCTGTTCATGAAAAGGGTAGCCTGTTGAATAGATGAAGAATCAAATTATTAAATAATACATGGAACAAATAATAGTTTTTGAACGTTAAGCTCACCTCTAAAGTTGTCATTTCATTTTTACTAATCAAGGTTAATCTGTACAATGCCAGCCAAATTCTGTGCGAATGTAAATTGAATAGACTTAAATAGTAGATAAGTATTTCAATAAAGATAATATTGAAAGTAATATCAATGACATGGTAAATTTTTAATTCCATTTCAGCAAAAATAATGTCATAAATAATGGTAATAGAAGCTGGTATTATGCATATAATCGCACTGTAAATAAAGAGATGGAATTTTTTGTTTGTTAAATTAACCATTTCATTGAGAAGTTCAAATGATTTTCGATGATTCGCAAGCCAGGCAGTTCCATGATAAATGAAAAAAGGTGACAACTTAGGCATTCCTTTATCTGAAGGTTCAAAGTTGACATCTTCAAGTTGCTTTGCAATCTCCTTGAAACCAGTTGAAACAAATATGGTGATGACTTGAATAAAACAAATCAAACAAATTTTACACAAGCAAACCTGAATGATAGTATAATTTGATATGTTGAAGATCAACATATCAGGATAAACACTGAACGTTGGATACATAACTTTGACTGTAATCCTGAAAATTAAATCGACTGCATTGAATAGTCCATAGAGGATGAATCCAAGCCAAAGGTGGAACCGTTGAGTCGAAATAAAAGTCGCCTGATTGATAAAGGGAAGGTGAAACCAAATGAGATCCATTGAATGAAGGAATGAAGGCAAATTAAGAGTTATACAAGTGTATAGTACAACCATATTTGATATGCTTTTAGCTAAACTCGTCAGCATTCGATTAGTTCTTTCCAATAAAATATTTTCACCCTGAATTACAACGACTTCTATTATGTCTTTGACTGTTTTAGCTGCACGCACAAATAATAGACCCACAGCAATGAGATTAACCAGCTGGCTCAGTTTTACACCAATTGTGTTGGTACAGAAAAAAGAGATTCCCGGAACACTGTGGATACAAATGTTGACCAATGATAATGGCTTTGAATTGGATGTGCCGGTTAATTCAGCTCGTTTCACGTTCAAGTCAATGTTGGGATTCAACCAGTTAGCTAAAGCTGGTTTTACATCCATTTTGTCTACACTTGTGGCTAGAAATGCTTTGATTTGAGAAATGTTCAACCGTTTTTTTCTTCTGGTAGTTAATCGATAAATTGTCAGTCCTGTTTCCATGGTGGACTTTATATCGACCAAGCTTTGTAGATATTCAATATTTACACAATTTTGAAAGAAAGTCAATTTATAATCAATCATTGGTTGGCATTTAATTATGAAAATGAATCTCAAATCGCATAATCAATTGAGAAATGTACAATTAACCTAAATTGTGGGGGAATAACTTTCTAGCCTTAACATAGTCCCAATGAGCTTTCAAATCATTTCAAGCCCATTCCTCACTGTGGTCTACTCGCTGAATCTGTGGATCATTTATGAATAAAATTAGTCCACATTATGCTAAGTTTACTTGGAATCTTCTCATCACGTTATCCAGTTTCCATTGACTCCGTTTTCAATGATAACGAAGATTCAACAATCTACACTCATGTACTTTATAACTTTTATTCATGATACTTAAGGCACAAATTCTCAAGGCAGTGTCTTAATGCTTTAATCTTGATTCTCAGATGGAAAAGATCATGGAATAAAAACAATGTCATGTTCTGATCAGCATTTTACGTAAATTATTATTGGAATCCAACAGACGAAATTGTAAATTAAACTCTTTTAATTGTGCCTCCATTTCAGTTGATATTAATCCAACGAAATTTGCACCTTTGATTGGTTTTCCTTTGACCACTTTAAATGTGTCTTCAACTGAATCAAATTCATACAGTTCTAATTGAACTTTACTCAAGAGAAACAGTTTAGACTGATGAAGAGTAAAGTGAAGATCAGCTGTTCTATTCCACAGGCCTGAACCAACATGTTGTGTCCATTTAGCTGATTCGAGATCGTAAATATGATACTTTGAATTGTCAAGAAACAGAATCAACTTGTTGTCATACAACACATGTTTCAACTGGTTAACAGGCTTAGATATTTGTCTACCATTAGCCACACCAGTCCAGACATTATCACACGGATCAAACTTCACTACAACAATTCTAGGAAAATTATTACTAATAGAACCAACGGCGTAAAACTGGCCTTTATAAGGAGCTACCGAATGAAAACGCGTCACTTCTTCAGGATTTGGTTTAAGTACGATTGGACGATTCCCTTTCCACAAGAAAACATTACCATTTCTGGAAAAAAAGATTTGATTAAATTAAATTTGCTCAATGATTCAACCAATAAAGTAACAAATAACTTACTCTTTAAACTCAAAATTGCGCCCAAACAGTTTACTGAAGACAGAATGATTAGTTAATCTATAAGTTTTCTTAATCCAATTAATTAAAATCAATTTATCTGAATCTATCAGACATTCGGTTGTACATTCATCAGTGCATCTGTTGAAAGTCATATTAACATCACAAACAAGTGGAAAGGAAATGTTTTCATTGAGGAAACTTCTCAATGTTAATGTTCCATCTGTTTCTTTAATTAAATAATACAAATTAGTAAGCTTTTTGAGACGAGGTCCAATGATTAAATTTACATCTTTAATTTGATCAGATGAATTATAACAAATCGACTCAAATGCTGACAAGACTATCGGCCGTGTTTCTTTGCACAGTTTAATGTAAAAGTTTTGAGCGATTGTGTTAGTGAATTGGTTTATATCGATTGAAGTCCAATGTAAGGCTGATACCAGCTTTGGTAGATGCACAAGTCTTTCATTAGCATTGATTGTGACCCATTTAATTATTGCTTCAAACACTTGCAATTCACTTTCAATGTTCAAACCAATTAGGTTTATCATGTAATAAACAGTATCAACTTCATAGCCCAAGAAACTCTTAGTTGTAATGATATCACAAAAATTTTCGCAAATGTATTGATCAATCAGTTGACGAGCTTTGAGAGTTGCAATTTGATTAATCCAATGATCAATTTCAACAACCACTTCATTTGAAAAGTGATCGAACAGAAAACTTAAACTTTCATTCGCTAAATCAGGTATATCCAAGTAATCAGAAAGGTGAAACAATCCAAGAGCATTTTCCTTGGTTACACTAATCGGTTGACAATAAGCCCAATCGATGATGAGATCAAATATTTCCGTTGGATGGTCCAGTTTAATTCGTAAACTTGTTGATTCTGCAAGTCCGGATGAAAGCATTTTATCGATTTGTGGAATGAATGAAGACAAAATAATCTTGTGAACATGATATTCTTTATCGTTGTTGACGACGATTAAATCACTAAATTTTCTGTCCTTGTAAGCTGAAGAGAGACCAGTTGATGCATTTTGTTGAATTTTAACCGTAACAGTTGTTTTATTGTCACACAAATCAACAGTTGCCATGTTTGTTTCAATTGAGTTGATTGTTGAATCGATGTTCAATCATTGAATAAGTTTAAACTTGTAAATAGGTTACTAGAGACGAGACATGTAGACATTGATCATTTTGATGCTGTAGCTGCAATAACTCTTCAAGCAATCGTTGATAATCATTAAACAATGCAAGTTGAAAAATTATGCCTTGAAGATAATGAACTGATGAAAATACAGATAATTCAGAAAATTGAATCTTCACAAGTGCTGACATCTCAATGATATTATGATTACTGTTCTTATCTATAAATATTATGAAAACCGGTAATTTTGAGCATAAGTCACTTGGTATAAACAATTATTTTCATCCGACCAGAGATGATCGACCATTTAGGTTGATATACTGTAAAATATTAATAAACAAGTTAATGCAAAAACAAAAAGTATTATTTGGCTTTTGTGTTGTCTGTGGGGAGAAAGTTTCTAGGCATTAGGTTTCGCCTTGCTAAGTCATTTCAGTGCATCATTTCTACGTCAACGGCCACTAAACTTTCTGACCATCATTTACACATTGTCGAATTCGAGACTGCTGAATGGTTAGAAACCAAATGTTAGAGGAAAATCAGACGAATGAATGAAAAGTCATAATGTTTAAATTAACTGAATCATCTTAAAGTAGGAAGTTTATTTTTCCGTATTTTATTTTTAGGTTTATAAAGTCACGACGAGCAATCCAGATCTTAAATTCTGCAAAATGTCTTAATCTTGATCCTCAGATCCAAAAAACTTTGAAATAAAAGTAATGTCATGTTCTAATGAGCATTTTTACGTAAATTATTATTGGAATCCATCAGCCGAAATAGTAAATCAAACTCTTTTAATTGTGCTTCGATTTCAGATGATATTAACCCAACGAAATTAGTACCTTTGATTGTTTTACCTTTGGCCACTCTAGCTCTTTGAATCTTAAGGTCACAGGCCTTAGGCCACTTTGACTGAATATCGAACTGATCTGTTTTGCATGAATAGAAAATTTTGCAAAATAAGTGAATTTTCTGCCAGCTATCAAAATTTCAATCAGTTGAATGAGTTTCAAAAAAAGTCTGCTTCCATAATTGAGCAAGAGGCGATAGAAGTTTCCACTTCGGACTCGATTTTCTCGAAAAATTGATTGGAAAAATTTTTGATAACACTAATAGACTCAGTTTTGTGCCCATATAAACCAACAAAGTCCCTGCTCTTAACTCGAAAGGACTAAACTATTTGCATGAACTCATTTTGCTTAATTGTGACTTTTTTGTCTTTATAGCACTAAGAGCTGTTAGAAAATAGAAAAGCCTGAGGAATGTTATCTGAAGATAAACGTGATATCACAAAAGTAAAGGTGGAAAAAGTTAAAGAAAATACACAAGCAAATACAAGTGATCGATCTATCTTTATCGTCATGTTATCACCCTTTCCATCTTCAGATAAGATTGTTTTTCTCTCTTACAATTCGCTAGAAACAAATCTTAAAACCAAACTACAAGAATATCATTGCAGTTTATTGTTTCACTTGTGAAGAGCTGTAAATCGTTTCACCTTGTAACTCAACAAAAAAGGACCCTAAAAAATGACAATCATAACATAGAATTTTACGAGTTTCTCATCAGAATCATTTTTTCGTATAATCACTTTGAATTTTTTTAGTGTTGAGCCGATCAATTTTATAATATTGCCATTTATTTAATTCAAGCCACAATGGAGGTTAAAGGAGACGCTTCATCGCTCTTACTGCGGGCTTATAAGAATGGCAAGTGGAGTGATGTAACCATCATGAACGGAGATAAAAAATATCAAGTCCATAAACTTATTTTGTCGGATGTGATCCCTTATTTTGATAGAATGTTTTCCTCCGGACTCTCAGAATCAACAAGTCAGCTGATCGAACTTGACCATCCGCCACATGTATTTGATCTTATAATCGAATGGGCTTATTGTTCAAAGATATTGATAACAAAAGAAAATGCTGTTGACCTGTTCCATCTTGCTGATTACATGAACATACCTAAATTAACAGCTTTATGTTTGGAGTTTTTGTGGAACGAATCTTCTGATTCTCCGTTTATAGATGTTGGCCACTGGATTAATCAAATTGCCACGGAAGAATTACTTAAAAGTATTGATAGATATATTTGTTCAAACTTCTGGGACATTGTTCATACGGATTCATTTCTCGATTATGATGTTGATACTGTTGCTTATATGATCAGTTTGGATGACTTGGATATTGATGAAATAAAAGTGCTCGATGCTATCATAAGATGGATAGAAAAGAGTGACGAGAGAAGGTCTCATCTTCCAAAATTGCTTAAGAAGGTTCACTGGGTTGACATCAATGGATTTCAGTTCATGAAGCGAATCGATAAATTCTCTTGGATTCTGAAGTGTGATCAGGCGCGACATGAATTCATGGCTGCAGTTGAGCTCAGTTATTTCAAATCATTGAAAACCATTCAAGTTAACGACTTTAATTTTGGTCCTCGCTCTAAACCTGAAAGCTGTCACTATGCTCTCTATAGAAAAAATGATTCATATTTAGAAATTCTTCATTTTGATAAAAAGTCTGCATCCATTTTTTCTGATTTTTCTGAGAATCTTTTTCTTTCTCCAGCTGATTTTGGTGATTCACATATAACTGAACATTGCATGGACTCTGATGTGGTTATCAGAATCGACTGGAATAATAAAACTTATCGGTTATTCAAAGATTCTGATCGTTACTGCTACTGTCTTTTATTTGGGCGCTTATTTCGATTTGACAAAAAGTGAGTATAAAAGAATTTAAACCACTACGTTTGAGGTAACCTTTATTTAATCAAATGGTTAAATTGTTTAATCTGGTGCTATTTTGAAATTGGTTAACTTAATAGTTAACTAACACTGTTAACTAAATAAGCACAGTTTGCTCTAAAGAGAGTGATTAGACCTGATAAAAAAAGTAAAAAGTAAAAATGAAAATGATAAGAAACCTAAAATGAAATAAAATGAAAATATGAAAACCCATTGAAAGCAATGGAAAATCAAGACAAAATTTTGTCTTGAAAATTGAAAAAAAGTGTTGAGATTAGATTACATAGTGGTTTAAATCAGTTAAACCACAATATCTCGAAGCTATGAGATAAAACACTCGGGCTTCGCCCTCGAGTTTATATCTCATAACTTCTCGATGCAGTGGTTTAACTATCACATAACTACTCACAGCAATAATAATTCAATTTGTAATTACACAAAAATTTTTCTAGAGACAAAAAAATTCATTTTTGGAAAGGAGAACGACTTATTGAGTTTGTACGTTTAACCGATGACAATGCACCCAGTCACGAAACGTTAACTAAATACAAAGGAGGGCTTTGTTTATCGACCATTGAAACCGCACTCAGAACAAACGCTCCAACAAGCGGTTCGAACAACCACCAATATTACGAATTCAGTCAAATTTCCAGCCAAAATCACAGTGAATACAAATCGCGATTGACAATTAAGAAATGTACTTTTCGCAAAAATAAGTTCAAGGTTGTTGCGAGTCATGAAATTGTTACAAAAGAACCCATAAAAATGCTTAAAAGTACAATCTTTCATGACTTGTTGGTAATATTTGTAGACTGTACATTGATCGTTACATATGATTTTAACAAAAACACCTTTAGAGTGTATAAAAACAGCCCAACGGAACACATGTGCTGTTTATATTTTCACTCAACTGGTTCAGAATTGTGGATTTTCTATAATGAATCGGAATCAGGCTACGATAAAACAATTATAAAAGTTTTTCGTGTCGAAGATGGGAAACTGATTCCTGTGCCCGTTTCACACAATCCGCTTGGCTTTAAGGTAACTGGTTTTAAGATGATTGGTTTAATTTCACTTGAAGCGAAACACTAATATGCATGTAAATGTTACAATGCTGACATCTCAATGGTATTATGAATTTCTATATTTATCTATTGATACTATGAAAACGGTAATTTTGAGCATAACATTGAATTTCATTTTATGTACAAAGGAATAGAACGTTGGAATAAAATTAAATTGATAGACGCACCTTTGATCAATTTTTACAATACAAAGAAATATATTTGTTACAAAATTTAATATTTAACTTCAAATGCTCAGAGAAGATTTTGATCCAGTTTTGCCAAAAACAATGCCAAGAAGAGTGTTGACTACTCATTGATCCTTTCATTTGATTTTCAAAAAATATCTTTAATGATTTTGAGCATACATTTCGTTTGATCTAAACAATAGTTTTTCATTGGGTTGGAGGTGATCGACCATTCAGGCTGACCATGAAACGCCATACTATTAATAGATAAATATAATATTATATAAAAATAGTTAATTTGAGAATTTATTGTAGATGCAGGTCGATTGGATGTAGAATGAAGTAAAAGGAGGATAGCCAAAATGTTGAATTTTCGGCCCATAATTCATATGATTTCGAACCATATATCAATCGAAAGCTTATGACGAGTAGAGTATACCTCCCTAAAAATCAGGTCGAAAATCGAATCCCCGGGGGAGTTATTCATCAACTCCCTTGGGACCCCATAAGGACCGTATTAGACCTAATTTTTTAGATAGAACTTTTTATGCTGAATTCAATGATGCTAAGTAAAATGCTCTAAACCTGCGATATTTTGAGATAACACACTTTGAAACTTTTTTTCTATGGATAAATACATTCAAAGCCGTGGCGTTTCTTTCTGACCCTCTGAGGATCAAATCAAACCTAGTACATATTGTTCACCACCCTTGGAACTATCATGAAACCCATAAAAAAATTCCTAAACCTGCGATATTTTATTTGCCATTCACTTTTTTATTTTTGTCTATGGGAAAATACATTCAAAGCCGTGGCGTTTCTTTCTGACCCTCTGAGGATCAAATCAAACCTAGTACATATTGTTCACCACCCTTGAAACTATCATGAAACCCATAAAAAATATTCCTAAACACAAAGGAGGGCTTTGTTTATCGACCATTACGACCTCACTTCAAACAATCGCTCCAACAAGCTGTTCGAACAATCACCATTACTACAAATATTACGAATACACGCAAATTTACAGCCAAAATAAAGTGGAACACAAATCGTATTTGATAGTTACGAAAAGTAATCTACCCGGAAATAGGTTCGATTTTGTTGCAAGTCATGAATTCGTTACAAAAGAACCCATAAAGATGCTGAAAAGTACAACCTTTCATAACCTGTTGTTAATATTTGTTGACTGCTCATTGATCCTTTCATACGATTTTCAGAAAAATATCTTTAAAGAGCATAACAATAACTTGAATGGTCGTAGTCTGTGCTTTTTACATTATCACCATTTCGGTCCAAGATTGTTGATTTTTAATAATGATGGACATACAAGAAGACAAGTCCTTCATGTAGATGGCGGAAAACTGTCTTGTTTGCCCTATTCCGTGGATTTATATCCAAATATTGTACTTGATTCGAATCTAATTGGTTTTGTTTCTCTTGAAGCGAAACACCAATGTGATATGCATGAAAATGAATTGCAAATACAGATAATTCAGAAGATTGAATCTTCTCAAATAGCGACATCTCAATGATATTATGAATACTGTGATTATCTATTAATATTATTAAAACCGGTAATTTTGAGTGCAAATTCATTTGATCTAAACAATAGTTTTTCATAAGGTTAGAGATGATCGACCATTCAGGTTGATACTAGAAACGCCACACTGATTAATATTAAATAAAAATGAGTATTATAATAAAATATTGTACAACAAGAGTAAGAAGCCCAATTTTATGATCATTTATCGTGCTTTAAGAGTGACCGATGGTCGGTGAGATTCAAATTTACAGATTGAATTAAATTTTTATGTAACGAAAACCGTTGTGAGAAAAGATCTGCCACTATTTTTGCATGGAATCGATGTATTTTCTTCTGGTTTCATCTAAAGATAGGTCATAGTGGACCTTTTAGGTCAAAGATTAATGTGCCGAGTGTGGGAAAAGTCATACATATAATATTTTTCGCTTTTTTCACTTACCAGGCAGTTCCATGATAAATGAGAAAAGGTGACAATTTGGGCATTCCTTTATCTGAAGGTTCAAAGTTGACATCTTCAAGTTGCTTTGTAATCTCCTTGAAACCAGTTGAAACAAATATGGTAATGACTTGAATAAAACAAATCAAACAAATTTTACACAAGCAAACCTGAATGATAGTATAATTTGATATGTTGAAGATCAACATATCAGGATAAACACTGAACGTTGGATACATAACTTTGACTGTAATCCTGAATACTAAATTGACTACATTGAATAGTCCATAGAGGATGAATCCAAGCCAAAGGTGGAACCGTTGAGTCGAAATAAAAGTCACCTGATTGATAAAGGGAAGATGAAACCAAATGAGGTCCATTGAATGAAGAAATGAAGGCAAATTAAGAGTTATACAAGTGTAAAGTACAATCATATTTGATATGCTTTTAGCTAATGCTCATTAGCATTCGATTAGTTCTTTCCAGTAAAATATTTTGACCCTGAATTACGATTTCTATTATGTCTTTGACTGTTATAGCTGCACGTACAAATAATAGACACATTGCTATAAGATTAACCAACTTGCTTAGTTTTACTCCAACGGTGTTGACACAGAAAAAAGAGATTCCCGGAACACTGTTTATACAAATATTGACCAATGATAAGGTCTTTGAATTAGATGTGCCTGTTAATTCAGCTCGTTTAACGTTCAAATCAATGTTGGGATTTAACCAGTTAGCTGATGCTGGCTTTACATCCATTTTGTCTAAATTTGTAAATAGATATGCTTGACTCGAGAAATATTCAACCGGTTTTATTTTTCTGGTAATTGATCGATAAATTGTCAATCCTGTTTCCATGGTGGACTTTATATCGACCAAGCTTTGTAGAGATTCAATATTTACACAATTTTGAAAGAAAGTCAATTTATAATCAATCATTGGTTGGCATTCAATTATCAAAATGAATATGCTTCTTTATTATTGTTCATTTGCATTATTTTCGTCTTCATCGACAGATTTAATTTTTACTATTAATAAAACCAGTCGTTACTCTCAAAATATCACCTCGAGTACTAACTTTCTATTCTTAACATGGTCTCAATGTGGATTATTTACAAATCGGCAGTTAATGAGCATTTCATCATTTCAAGCCATTCCTCACTGTGGTCTACTGGCTGAATCTGTGAATCATTTATGAGTACAATTAGTACCCATTTCACTAAGTTTACTAAGAATCTTTTCATCACGTTATCCAGTTTCCATTGACTCCGCTTTAAAAAAAAACACTGTTAATCATAACGAAGATTCAACAATACAGCCGTGAATTGAAAGTTGAATCCACTTTTTAAATCAATTGCGCAGGTAATCAGCTATTGGTTTTATTATCTAAATTAGATATTTTGGCTCAAAATGTATGGGTTAACAGTTTGTAATCAGCAATTGATTAAGTTAATCATAGATTTGATAATAAAATGCGCGAATTACTCAAAAAGTGGATTCAACTTTCGATTCATGGCTGTATACTTTATAACTTTTATTCATGGCACTTAAGGCACAAATTCTTGAAGCAGTGTCTTAATGCCTTAATCTTGATTCTCAGATGGAAAAGGTTGTGAAATAAAAGCAACGTCATGTTCTGATCAGCATTTTACGTAAATTATTATTGGAATCCAACAGACGAAATTGTGAATTAAACTCTTTTAGTTGTGTTTCCATTTCAGTTGATATTAACCCAACGAAATTAGTACCTTTGATTGGTTTTCCTTTGACCACTTTAAATGTGTCTTCAACTGAATCAAATTCATACAGTTCTGCTTGAACTTGACTCAGGAGAAACAGTTTAGACTGATGAAGAGTAAAGTGAAGATCAGCTGTTCTATTCCATAGGCCTGAGCCAACATGTTGTGTCCATTTAGCTGATTCGAGATCGTAAATATGATACTTTGAATTGTCAAGAAACAGAATCAATTTGTTGTCATACAACACATGTTTCAACTGGTTAACAGGATTAGATATTTGTCTACCATTAGCCACACCAGTCCAGACATTATCACACGGATCAAACTTCACTACAACAATTCTAGGAAAATTAGAACCAACGACGTAAAACTGGCCTTTATAAGGAGTCACCGAATGAATGTCCGTCACTTCTTCAGGGTTTGGTTTGAGTACGATTGGACGATTCCCTTTCCACAAGAAAACATTACCATTTCTGGAAAAAAGATTTGATTAAATCAAATTTGCTCAATGATTCAACTAAGAAAGTAACAAACAACTTACTCTTTAAACTCAAAATTGCGCCCAAACAATTTACTGAAAACAGAATGATTAGTTAATCTATAAGTTTTCTTAATCCAATTAATTAAAATCAATTTATCTGAATCTATCAGACTTTCGGTTGTACATTCATCAGTGCATCTGTTGAAAGTCATATTAACATCACAAACAAGTGGAAAGAAAATGTTTTCATTGAGGAAACTTCTCAATGTTAATGTTCCTTCTGCTTCTTTAGTTAAATAATACAAATTAGTAGGCTTTTTAAGACGAGGTCCAATGATTAAATTTACATCTTTAATTTGATCTGATGTATTATAACAAATCGATTCAAAAGCTGACAAGATTATTGGTCGTGTTTCTTTGCACAGTTTAATATAAAAGTTTTGAGCGATTGTGTTAGTAAATTGGTCTATATTGATTGAAGTCCAATGTAAGGCTGATACCAGCTTTGGTAGATGCACAAGTCTTTCATTAGCATTGATTGTGACCCATTTAATTATTGCTTCAAACACTTGCAATTCACTTTCAATGTTCAAACCAATTAGGTTTATCATGTAATAAACAGTATCAACTTCAAAACCCAAGAAACTCTTGGTTGCAATGATATCACAAAAGTTTTCACAAATGTATTGATCGATCAGTTGACGAGCTTTGAGAGTTGCAATTTGATTAATCCAATGATCAATTTCAACGACCACTTCATTTGAAAAGTGATCGAACAGAAAACTTAAACTTTCATTCGCTAAATCAGGTATGTCCAAGTAATCAGAAAGGTGAAACAATCCAAGAGCATTTTCCTTGGTTACACTAATCGGTTGACAATAAGCCCAGTCAATGATGAGATCAAATATTTCCGTTGGATGGTCCAGTTTAATTCGTGAACTTGTTGATTCTGCAAGTCCGGATGAAAGCATTTTATCGATTTGTGGAATGAATGAAGACAAAATAATCTTGTGAACATGATATTCTTTATCGTTATTGACGATGATTAAATCACTAAATTTTCTGTCCTTGTAAGCTGAAGAGAGACCAGTTGATGCATTTTGTTGAATTTTAACTGTAACAGTTGTTTTATTGTCACACAGATCAACAGTTTCCATATTTGTTTCAATTGAGTTGATTGTTGAATCGATGTTTAATCATTGAATAAGTTTAAACATGTAGATATTGATCATTTTGTTGCTGTAGCTGCATTAACTCTTCAAGCAATTGTTGATAAAGATTAAACAATGCAAGTTGAAAAATTAAGCTTTGAAGATACTGATGTAAATACAGATAATTCAGAAGATTGAATTGCTCAAGTGCTGACATCTCAATGATATTATGATTACTGTTCTTATCTATCTATACATCTATACAATATATAAAGTCAAAGTATCAAATTTTTGCGTCAAGATTGTGGCCAAACTGAGCGGGTTCCAAGAAAAAAAATTACACAGTCTGAAAGCCCTGATTCAACTACAACGACGAAAAATAGAAAACCTAGCCTCAGAACCTCATGACCTCTGAGAAATTCATGAAAATAGAGGATGGGGGAAAAAATGTAGAATCCGTATCCAATAACATTGAGAGAGGGGGGAAAAACTTTTTTGTTATTCAAGTTGATGGTTGATTGTTGGACCAGGATTTTATGTAAAACTTTGTCATTTGAGTGCAGAGTAAAGAGGGGAGACGGCTTTTTTCACCAGTTTTTCACCGTATTGTCCACCATATTGTCCATCACTCAATCCAACACATCTACCAAATCAACAAAATAAAAAAAATCAAACAACATCACTTTTTAAAGAAACTTTTCTCAACAAAATTGTCCATCACTTTAGAGTGGCTTTTTCCAACACTTTTTTCCGCCACATTTTCAAACAAATTTTTATAAGATTATCTACCACCCAGAACTCAGATTCTTGAGAAAATTATTTTCATTTTTATTTTTTTTAATTAACCATGTTGACCACTTTTACACCATCTAGCACATCCACTATTAATCACCAAAGTGGTCAAAAATTTGGTGGATTTGGGTGGTGGATTATCTTATATAAAAATTGTTTGAAAATGCGTATGAAAAAAGCCACTCTCAAAGTGATGGACAATTTAGTGGACAATTTCGTTGAGAAAAGTTTCTTTAAAAAGTGATGTTGTTTGATTTAGTTGATTTGGTAGATGTGTTGGATTGGGCGGCGGACAATACCGTGAAAAGACGGTTAGCATGGGTGGTTAAAAGAAATTTACGATCAGTCATGATCGTGCCTCAGCTTGTTAATATAATGAAAATCGGTAATTCTGAGCATAAGTCACTTGATATAAACAATAGTTTTCATCCGATCAGTGATGATCAACTATTTAGGTTGATATACTGTATAATAAACAAGTTAATGCAAAAACAAAAAGTATTATTTGGCCTTTGTGTTAACGGTGGGGAGAAAGTTTCTAGGCATTTCTTTTCTGACCGCCATGTAAGTATAAAGCCAGACTAGATTAATATGCTGTCAAAATGTTTTATTAGGAAATTAGTATTGTACAGGGCATTTCAGCTATTTTTAAACAATATTAAACGTCTGTTACTTGGCCTGTGATTGACATAGACTCGATAATTTTTATATGTAAATTTCGCGGGGAAAATAGCTGAAATGCCTTACAGATCTAGGTTGAACAGGATGAAAATTGAAGTAAAATTATTAATCTGATACTATTTTTCATGACTACCTTTGCCTAACAATGTTAATTTCAGAAAATTTCTCATTATCTCTGGCTTAAGAGGCTAGATATTTTGATAACTGGTAGTTTATCCCAAAAATTAGATGAATAGTAGACGGACACAAAAATTCGTGAAGATTAAAGATTTACACATTGTCGCATTCGAGATTGCTCAATCGTTTAACCAAATTTTAGTGGGAAATTAGACGAACGCATGAAGTCATAATGTTTAAATTAACTGCTTCATCTTAAAGTAGGAAGTTTATTTTTCCGTATTTTATTTTTAGGTTTATAAAGTCACTATGAGCAATCCAGATCCTAAATTCTGCAAAATATTTTAATTTTGATCCTCAGATCCTAAAAAACTTGAAATAAAAGCAATGTCATGCTCTGATTAGCATTTACGTAAATTATTATTAGAATCAAACAGACGAAATTGTAAATTAAACTCTCTTAACTGTGCTTCCATTATAGTTGATATCAACCCAACGAAATTTGCACCTTTGATTGGTTTACCTTTGACCACTCTAGCTCTTTTAATCTTGATGCCACAGGCCTTAGGTCACTCTGCCTGAATATAGAACTGATCTGTTTTGCATCAATAGAAAAATTTGCAAAATAAGTGAATTTTCTGCCAGCTAACGAAATTTGAATCAGTTAAATGAGTTCAAAAAAGTCTGCTTCCATAATTGAGCAAAAGGCGATAGAAGTTTCCACTTCGGACTCAATTTTCAAAAATTGATTGAAAACATTTTTGATAGAACTGATAGACTCAGTCTGGTGCCCATACAAACCCACAAAGTTCTGCTCTCAACTCAAAAGGACCAAACTATTTGAATGATCCATTTTGATTAATTGTGGTTTTTTTTTGTCTTGCTAGCACTAAAAGCTGTTAGAAAATAGAAAATGTTATCTGAAGATAAACGTGATATCACAAAAGGCAAGGTGGAAAAGTTAAACAAAATAGAAGTGATCGATCTATCTTTATTGTCATGTTATCACCCTTTCCATCTTCAGATAAGGTTTTTCTCTCGTAACAAACCTTAAAACCAGCAAGGTAAACTACAAGAGTATCATTTCAGTTTATTGTTTAACTTGTGAAGTGCTGTAAATCATTTCATGAGTTTCTCATCAGAATCATTTTTTCGTAGTATTTTTACTGTGAATTTTTCAGTGTTGAGCCAATCAATTTTATATTATTGCCCCTTATTTCATTCATGCCACAATGGAGGTTATGGGAGACGCTTCATCGCTCTTAATGCGTGCTTATAAGAATGGCAAGTGGAGTGATGTAACTGTCATGAACGGAGATAAGAAGTATCAAGTCCATAAACATATTTTGTCGACTTCAATTCCTTATTTCGATAAAATGTTTTCCTCTGGGCTCACAGAAGCATCGAGTCAAGTGATCAACCTTGACCATCCGCCGAATGCATTTGATCTTATTATCGAATGGGCTTAATGTTCAAAAATAAAGATAACAAAAGAAAATGCTGTTGACTTATTTCATCTTGCTGATTACATGAATATACCTGAATTAACAACTCTATGTTTGAATTTCTTATGGAACAACTTCTCTGATTCTCCGTTTATAGATGTTGGCCACTGGATAAATCAAAATACAAGTTTTCGATGCTGTCATAAGATGGATAGAAAAGAGTGAAAGGTCTCATCTTCCAAAATTACTCAAAAAGATTCACTGGGTTGACATCAATGGTTTTCAGTTCATGAAGAGAATCGATAAATTATCTTGGATTTTGAAGTGTGATCAGGCGCGACATGAATTTATGGCTGCAGTTGAGCTCAGTTATTTCAAATCATTGAAAACTATTCAATTTGACGACTTTAATTTTGGATCTCGCTCTAAATCTAAGAGCTGTCACTATGCTCTCTATAAAAAAAATGATTCATCTATAGAATTTCATCATCTTGGTAAAAAGTATGAACCCATAAATTTTTCAGAAAATCGTTCTCTTCCTCCAGCTAATTTTGGTGATTCCCATATAACTGAACATTGTATGGACTCTGATGTGGTTATCAGAATCGACTGGAAGAATAAAACTTATCGGTTATTCAAAGATTCTGATTATTGTTACATTCTTTTGTTTGGGCGTTTATTTCAATTCAACAAAAAGTGAGTACAGTCGAGTACCTAAAATTGTCAGTCTAATGTTTAAGGCACAGAATATGAAAAAACTGATTCCCAATAAAATTTTAATAAAAAATTCTTGATTAACGCTACTTTTTCAGTATTTTCTTACTCAGAGCGTCGTTTTTAGTCAAAATTAACAAAGAAAATCGAAAATTTAAATTTAATTCGATTATTTTATTTTTTTAATTAAATCCGAAGGTTATTTCATTGATACGAGATGGGGAGACCATCGAAGTGACAATATTAGGTACTGACAATTTTAGGTACTCCACTGTATAAGATAATACAAGGTGATTGATAATTGACTCCGGATTTTTGCGCCCAAATATTTTTCGAACTAAGCAGAGTAAACAGACTTGTGATATATCAATAGAATCGTCTTTGACTAGAGAACATATTAAAATAAAAAAGAGAACTTTCACGTAACTTTAACTCTCAAAAACGAACGAAAACTGCATTTTTTTCTATTTTGGTTTTTCGAATTTTTAACAGGTTTTTAATTTGATTTTTTCTGGCTTTTTAGGGTTAAACGAATCTTTAATGGTTTGCGAAAAATATCGGGCACTTTTTATCCCAATCAATTATCTAGCAAAAATTTTTCCCTATTCTTGAATTTTCATCCCCTTTCTATCCCATTGAAAATTGACCAAAAATTGCCTCAAAATTACAGCTTAAATTACGCCAATTTTGTGCATTTTGTGAGATTGGTAGTTCAGCCTGGAATTTTTGACTATGAAAATATACATAACTTTTAAGTTTGTTGGATAAATTGAGGTTCGCGCTCAAATGTGTGGATGGCAACCCGGTTGCCATCATTTACTGTTGCTAGAGAAATAGCTGTTGTATTTCCTTTCTAAAGTATTTCCTTATTTTGTAATATCCTTTCTAAATTGTATAAATACTTGGTACTAATTGTGATTTAACTAAGCCTTTACGAGAACCTTTGGTTAAGTATTAAATAGTGTAATTGACTAATCAAGTGTGTCAAAAGTGCTTCATCAGGTTTCTGAGAAACCTCATCGTGTAAAGAGTATTCCGGGAATACTCAGTGTTCCAACTAGGTTGGAGATTCTATTGTGAATCATCGTTATAATAGTCATTGGACTATTCGTGTAATTGTGTTATTGTAATAACTACATTGGTTCAAGTGCTGAACTTATATTCAACCGAGTTGAATTGTGAGTAAATTGACTCAACCGGGTTGAGTCAGGAATCGAGATTCTATAGCTATAAAGCTGAGGCTTTGGAAAGATAGCTTAGACATTGTGTTTCAGGCTTGGAGCCATTAGTTATACAACATTTGGTGGAGATGATGTTCGATTTTGGTTTTTCTTTTGTGAATAGCGAGTTATCCTGTTAATTTGTTGGTGTCTTTATTTAAGTGAGGGGGAAATTGGTGAATTGGTAATTCGGAATTACCCAACGTAATTAGAATTCCGAGAATTCTTTCTTGGTGGATCCCAATGGCGGGCGACGAAAACCCAAAGAAACCCCTAACTCTCCAGGAATCATTGAATTTCCTGATCGAAAAGTTTATGCAACATACTGAAGATTATAAAAATTTCAAAGAACAAGTCGCGGCTACAGCTGATAAACAGTCTAAAGATTTAAAAGAAATTCGAACGACCTTGGGAGATCATGCAACCTTAATTCATCGAATCAGAGTAAAAGAAGCTGGCTTAACTCCTGAACAACCGACAGTAGCAGATTTAATGGATAATACAGTCAATCTAACAAACTCAACAGTGGGAGAATCCGATTCTCGTAAGTCAAGAATTCAATTTCATTCTTTTATTGAGAATCTACCTAACCCTGAAAGTGAGAGAGTAAGACCCGCTATTATCAAGCCTGCACCTTTGCCTCCGTTCAATGGAGAACACGAAAAAGCTAGAAGCTGGTTAAGAGCTTATGAAGAAGCTGCTGCTTTAAATTATTGGACTGAAGCTGAATTAGTTAGAGGAGTTGGTACGTGCATGAAAGGTCCTGCTTCGACTTGGTATTGGCATTCGTATGGCCCCAAATATTTTGAGAAAGGTTTCACATGGGCGACCTTCAAAGAGCAATTTCTGAAAACTTATCATAAAGCTGGAGATAGACATTTGGCGTTCTTGAGAATGATGAACCGGGTTCAACAAAAGGATGAAAGATTATCTTTGTATTACTTTCAAATGTTATCATTGTGTATGGACTATGATCCTGATATGTCACAAGATGAGATCATCGATAGTGTACTAAGAGGGTTAGAACCTGGTATGAAAAACATTATTGCAACTGGCTTGCGCGGTAATCGGACATTGGAAGCTCTCGAAGAAATCATTGATATTAATGATACGGTCAATGAGAAACTGAACCCTGAGCTAGTCTCATTTACCAAAGCCAAGAAAACTGAGAAGTTTGATTCAAAATCAAACCAGAAATCGCCAACGCAGTCTGAAAAGAAATCTCCTGAAGAGAAACGTAAGCCATTTTTCAGAAGACGTGATCCAACAAATGTAACCTGTTATAATTGTATGAAGACTGGTCATTACCAGCGAAATTGTCCTGATACCTACGATGCTGCAAGAGCAAGGGCAAATGCATCGCAATTGAAAGGACAAAGGAACGCTGTCGTGAATACAGCGAACGTTGAGAATGTTCAGAGAACATCCGATACTCCGGGAGTATCAAGTGATGATGTTCCGGGAACATCAGGTATTCCGAGAATACCAAGTACGGATTCTGAGAATCCAGAAGAAGAAGTTGATGTATTGAGGACTTTTAAGGATGATTGGGAAACGATTTCTCGAGAGATAACCATTCATTCTAATGATGTGAATAGTCCTCCGATAACTTTACATAACTTCATTGGAGAAGTGTCCTTGCCGACCTTACTTATTGAGATTAAGGATAAAAAGACAAATGCATTAATTGATACCGGAGCGAGAGTATCATTAATGAGCGATGAATTCAGAATTCAGTGTGGATTGGAGTTAAAGCCATGGAGTTTTGGTATGGTGACAATGGCAGACACAAGGTCATGCATGCCGCATGGTTACACTGAATGTAAAATGTTTATTGATAAACATATTATTCCAATTCGATTTATTGTTTTGAAGAGATTAACGATGGACGTTTTATTAGGCGCTGATTTTTGCAACCGCCATCACATAACACTAATGTTTGGAGATAAGAAAGTTATCAATTTGTGTAAACCACATTCTGATGTGATAAAAACAAGGAGACGAATTAACAGCGAATTTGTATTCGATCCAGCCTCAAATAGAGTTGTGCATAAAAGTAAATTGAGAGACGAGAACATTCCGAATGCAGAGATGAATGAACTCTCAATCGCAACTGTTGATTTGAGCAAATTTGAAGATGTATTCAGCAAAGAGTCGAATGATGTTGGATGCATCCCGGATGCAGTACATTCAATTGATACTGGAGATCATCCACCGATTTATCAAAAGTATTATCCAATTGCTATGGCTGAAAGAGTTGCAGTTGATAAACTTTTGACCGATATGTTAAAAGATGGGATTGCCATACCCAGTGAAAGTTCTTGGGCAAGTCCTATCGTTTTGGTTGGTAAAAAGAATGGTCAAACAAGATTTTGTGTTGACTACCGTAAATTAAATGAGATTACGGCGTTAGATCCCTATCCTATTCCGAAAGTTGAAGACGCTTTGGATTCGTTGGAGGGATGTGTTTTGTTTTCATCATTGGATGTTGCAGCAATGTATTGGCACATCAAGATGAACCCCCTGGACCAATGTAAAACGGCATTTGTGGTCCCGCAAGGCTTGTTTGAATTCACTAGAATGCCTTTTGGATTGAAAAACGCACCTGCGACAGCCGTCCGGACGATGAACCGAGTTCTCGCGGGGCTGAATTATATTTCCTGTTATATCTACTTTGATGATATTCTGATATTTGGTAAGTCAGAAGAAGAACATGATTCTAATTTGGTTAAAGTATTGGAACGACTGAGAAAGTTTAACGTTAAATTGAGAAAAGAGAAATGCTCGTTCAATTGTGAAAGCATAGATTATCTTGGATATCATGTTGGGAAAAATGGTATTTCCCCGAGTCAAGCAAACATTGAAACTGTTCTCAGGTTCCCGGAACCTTGTTCGTGCAAAGATATAAGGAAATTCCTTGGTTTGTGCAGTTATTTTCGAAGGTTTATTCCGAAATATAGTGAAATAGCAAGACCATTGATGTTAATGCTGAGAAAGAACGCGAAGTTTGTATGGAGTAATAAAGAGAGAGAAGTCTATGAGAGACTCAAGAAAATTATTACCTGCAAACCTGTTCTCGCATGTTTTCAAAATGATGGAAAAATTGAGATACACACTGATGCATGCGATTATGGCATTGGTGCCGTGATGTATCAAAGTCAGCCTAATGGAGAGCTGAAACCCGTTTGTTATATTTCCCGAACGCTGAATCCAGCAGAGAAAAATTATGGCGTAACTGAAAAGGAGTGCTTAGCTATTGTTTGGGCTTTGCAAAAGCTTCGCCATTATTTATTTGGGAGAATATTTTTGGTTGTCACTGATCATTGTGGACTTTGCTGGTTCACATCGTCAAAGAGATTGACACCTAGATTGATGAGATGGGCAATCAAATTGCAAGAATTCAACTTCGTTGTGAAATACAAAAGTGGAAAATTGCATGGTGATGCAGATTGTATTTCTCGTTTTCCTTTGAGAGTTAACGAAGAAGAGGAAGAAGAGATAAATCTTCCCGGAAGATTGAATTCAAATGAAAAGCTTAAGATTTGCTATATTGAACCAGTTGAGAGATTCAAAGATCTTCAAAAGAAAGATGAATATTGCTTGAAGATCCGGGATCTTCTGTGTTCAACCGAGTTGAGCAAAAGAGCTAAAAGCAGATTGAATAAAAAGTTTGTTGTTTTACATCAAACTTTGTTTTTCAAGAGAGGGAAGGAATTGGTTCCTGTTATCCCGAAAGAAATGAGAGTTTCTTTAGTAAAAGATGCTCATGAAGAAGGACATCTTGGAATGAACAAATGTCTCGAAAAATTGAAGTGTAGAGCATACTGGCCTGGTATGGCTCAAGATCTGTGCGATTGTATTAGGAGTTGTGCAAAGTGCCAAAAGAGAAAACCTTACCCAACGACAAGTCAAGGTTTAATGGTACCGATAAAAGTTCCTAAAAATGCATTTTCTGATTTGAGTTTGGACATATTGGAATTGCCGAGATCAAAGAATGAATTCAAATATTGCATTGTAATCAACGATAGACTAACAAAGTTTGCAGTAGCATCTGCAGTTAGTTCAACTGAAAGTGAAAAAGTTATCAATGCATTGTATGATGATTGGATTCTACGATTCGGAGTTCCCGGAACTCTTTTGACGGATAGAGGGACAAATCTGATGTCTGAGGAATTTACTAATTTCTTGAAAAGTTTTGGCATCAAGCATTTGCCGACCTCGGCATATCATCCTCAAAGTGATGGACAGACAGAAAGATTCAACTCTTATCTTGGAACAAGTTTGTGCATTTATTGTGGTAATAATCCTAATGAGTGGGATAAGTTTTTGCAAGAAGTCGTTTTTGCGTATAATGTAACACCGCACAGAGTTACAAAGTTTTCGCCATTCTATTTAGCACATGGCGTGGAAGCCCGGCTTCCTTGGGAATCGAGAAGCGGATTGCCTATCGAGTGGAATAAAGTTCAGACTCGAGAAGAAGCGCTGAGCAAAGCTAGGCAAATGGCTCAAGAAAATATTTCTAAGTCTCAAGGAAAGTCTAAAGAGTTGTACGACAAGTCGCACAAGGAAACCGAGTTTCCTCTGCATTCGTTGGTGCTGTTGAAACAACCTTTATTGGTAAAGGGCAAGAGCAAGAAATTTATGGACAGATTTCGAGGTCCATACAAAATTGTTAAACGAATTAACCCGGTTAATTACGAGTTGATTAACCTGAAAGGGCCGGTAAAGAAAGAGATTGTGCATGTCTCGAGATTGAGACCATTTCATGGTGAAAATATGGCTCATTCCGGGAATGAGAAAAATCATGCAGATGAAGAAAATGATGAAATTATGGAATTAATGGGTTTAAATTAATTGCAAAAGCCCCATTAATTCATTTTTGTAAATAGAAATCAATTTTTGATATATTGTTTAGCCAATCGATTAATTGGTCAAGGGTGTCTTGGTAACCCTTGTATTGTTTCCCTCGTTACAAGGAAATGGAAGTAATGCGAAAAGTTCTCTTGTAGAAGTAACTTCATTCTTTTAAGTCTTCCATTTTAATTGGGTTTTATATTGGTTTTTTGGTGATTTCTTTTATTTTTGTTAATTGTTAGTGTTTCCGAAACACTCAACTCATCGTGTTCCGAGAACACATTTTATTGTATTCCGAGAATACATTGTCTCTGAGAAGACTTGTGATTGAGATCTTGAACCGAGTTCAAGCAAAGTCCTGACTCTTGTATTCCGAGAATACACTTTTTGGTGTTAATATTTTTGTGTTATTTGGTGATTCCTTGAACCGGGTTCAAGCATCTTTGGTAAAAGAATGGATTCTGATGACGATGTGCAATACATCCCAAATCCCTACGTAGCTAGTGGATCGAGAGGACCTCAAGATGAAGTCATCTTTGAATCGCAGTTCTTTGATGCGAATGGACAACCACGACCGGTGGGAACAATAATTGGTGCATATTCGATGATAGGACCTGGAGGTGTAGCTGTCCCGATTGGTACTCCTGTGACTGAAGCCGCTTCAGTTCAACAACCAGAGGAAGTGAATCCGTATGCTGTCGATCAGAGTCAATTGGTCAACTCAGCTGAATCTGATGAATATTGTTGTCGGATTTGTTTTCAGCTTTGTGTGGAACCTGTGATACATGGAACATCGCCGCAACCCGGTTGCCCTGGACTGTTCTGCAGAAAATGTATCGAAGAATATATTCGAGCATCTCGTGATCCTGATGCGGCATATCGCCCTATCTGTCCTTATCGATGTAATGAAGAAGAACTGATGTCTGCTCCTGGAGCCATAGTTCCATTGCCTTTGGAAGCGTCTGCTGGTAAGAAGAGCCAGGCTCTTATGGATAATCTTTTTGTTAAGTGTAAATTTCCAGCTTGTGGTATGATTGTTCGTTATGGTGATTACAAGAACCACATCGATGGCTGTGATTTATGCGAGTTGTGTGAAGTTCCTAAGCGGAATCACAATTGTAAAGAATTCATAAAAGAATTGAAAGCCAAGGCTACCGAATCTTCCCGAAATTTGCAAAGTAAAGTGGAGGACCAAGGCGTCAAGATAATAGATTTGATGATGGCTAATGACGCTTTACAAGTGGAACTGGAAAGATTGAGAAACGTGAACCGGGTTCACGGTATGATGAACAACCTTCGTGTTCAAAACGAGTATCGAACTGCACCTACGATAATTGTAAGACATGGCAATAGAAGTGAAAGATTTCCTCACTTGGATCCACTGATGAGAGCTTCAGATCTTCGATCTCGGATCGAACGAGCATTTAGGACTGAAGTTGGGTCAATTATCAGAGTGGATTACACAGTGCTTGATGGTAGGAGAAATTTGAGACAACATCAAGTTGGAAACCGACCAAGTTTTTGGATTGCCTTGCCGCAAGGACAACGCTTGGAAAACGGTCAAACTGTGGAGATTTCTCTTGGATCGAACGGACCCGTAATTTGATCTGAGAAAGGGGGAATGTTGGATAAATTGAGGTTCGCGCTCAAATGTGTGGATGGCAACCCGGTTGCCATCATTTACTGTTGCTAGAGAAATAGCTGTTGTATTTCCTTTCTAAAGTATTTCCTTATTTTGTAATATCCTTTCTAAATTGTATAAATACTTGGTACTAATTGTGATTTAACTAAGCCTTTACGAGAACCTTTGGTTAAGTATTAAATAGTGTAATTGACTAATCAAGTGTGTCAAAAGTGCTTCATCAGGTTTCTGAGAAACCTCATCGTGTAAAGAGTATTCCGGGAATACTCAGTGTTCCAACTAGGTTGGAGATTCTATTGTGAATCATCGTTATAATAGTCATTGGACTATTCGTGTAATTGTGTTATTGTAATAACTACATTGGTTCAAGTGCTGAACTTATATTCAACCGAGTTGAATTGTGAGTAAATTGACTCAACCGGGTTGAGTCAGGAATCGAGATTCTATAGCTATAAAGCTGAGGCTTTGGAAAGATAGCTTAGACATTGTGTTTCAGGCTTGGAGCCATTAGTTATACAACAAGTTGGACTTTAAGCTTTCTAATGATACCAAAAATAAAAATATTGGCCCAGTAATTGCGAATTTATTATCGTTCAAACGTCCGGAGTACATTATCAATCACCCGGTATAACTTCTCAAGGCTATCTGCACAGCAATAATATTAATAATTCAATTTGTAATTACACAAAAATTTGTCTAGAGACAGAAGAATTCATTTTTGGAAAGGAAAACGACTTATTGAGTTTGTACGTTTGACCGATGACGATACACCCAGTCACGAAACGTTAACTAAATACAAAGGAGGGCTTTGTTTATCGGCTATTAAAACCTCACTTAGAACTAACGCTCAAACATGCGGTTCGAACAACCGCCAATATTACGAATTCAATCGAATTTCCAACCAAAATTACAGGGAATACAAATCGCAATCGACAATTAAGAAATGCACTTGCAATGCTCGCAAAATAGGTTCGATTTTGTTGCGAGACATGAAATCGTTACAAAAGAACCCATAAAAATGCTAAAAAGTACAATTTTACATGACTGGCTCGTTATATTTGTGGACTGCTCTCTGATCCTTTCATACGATTTCCAGAAAAATATCTTTAAAGAGCATAACAATGTCTTGAATGGTCGTAGTCTGTGCTTTTTTCATTATCGCCATTTCGGTCCAAGATTTTTGATTTTTGATAATGATAGAAACCAAAGTAAACAAGGTTTTGAGATTGATGATGAAGAACTATCTCGTTTCAGTTGCTGTCACCAATATCCGAATATTATTTACAAATCGAATCTGATTGGTTTCATTTAAACACCACGCTAATGAAAATGAATTGGATCTAAATACACGGATAGAATACATGAATCATCTAGGAGATGATTATTTATTTCAAGGTGTTGACACCTCAATGATATTAAGGTAGTGCAACTAAAAATTGGCACATAAATTGTTTTGCTAATTATTCAACAATCAGATTAGTTAGAGAATTATTTTTTTTTAATATTCATTAATTAAGTCCTAATAGTATACCATAACTAGCTTTTGTTGCTATATTCATTCTATTTCATGAAAAAAATCAAAGAAAGCGATCTTTGTCAAATTTTTCAAGTTTTGATATTTAACATTATTTTCTATGGGATTTTTTTCCAACTAGCTGTTTGGTCTTCAATTTTTGTTTCATTTTGTTCTCTTGATGGTTCACTTAATGAAGACATAGTTGACCCATGTTTGACCGATTGACTGCAAGTTTCATATTTAGCTTGTGTTAGGTTGTTGGCTCGATACCTGAAAAAATCGTGCCTCTATGTCTAGACATTCTGTCTAAAATTTCATTTGAACTATTACATATGAATGTGTCAATTTTTGGTTGCACTACCTTATGAATACTGTCTTTATCTATTAATGTTAAGAAAATCGGTAATTTGTAGCATAAGTCACTTGTCATAAAGTTTTCATCCAACCAGAGATGATCGACCATTTAGGTTGATATAATGTAAGATCAAAACACAAAATAAAGTATTTGGCTTTTTGTTTAAGTATTAGGGGTATCAGAAAGTTCTGTCGTATTTTTTACTAGTGACTTTTACTTCGCTTTTGAATAAGTTGTACTTATTCAATTCAGTCAATAATTTTAGGGATATAAGAACAATAGTATAAGTGCATGCAGGCCATTTTTTGACTAGATCGGAGTTGATTAACTATAATTAATTTGCTTATCATTATGTACTGATTTTAGAAGAAATTTAAAGGAGTCAGGACTTCTTAATAGTTTCGATGAAAAAATCAAAATTGGAATCGAAAATTAACATCAATCGAAAGCTTAAGGTCCATATTATTACTGAGCAAAATTTTAATATTTTAATCATTACCATTATTTAATTATTCAAATTGACAGTTCAAAAAAACTCTTTTTTTAACGATTTTCTATGGGATTTTTCAATAGGATTTTCATAAAAATTGCAAAAAAAGTTAAAAAAATCCTTTCTATGGAAATTCAGTGTTAAACAAATTTTTAATCTTAATGGTTTAATTAAATAATGGTGATAGTTAGAAAATTTAAATTTTGCAGGGTAATTATATGGGCCTTAAGCTTTCGATTGATGTTAATTTTCGATTTTGCTGATGATTTTTTCATCGAAATTATTTAAAGTCCTGAATCCTTTAAATTTCTTCTAAAATCAGTACATAATGATTAGCAAATTAATTATTGTTAATCAACTCCGATCGATTCAAAAAATGGCCTGCATACACTAATAATATTGTTCTTATATCCCTGAAATTATTGACTAAATTGAATAATCAGAACTAATTTAAAAATGAAACTAAATCATTAGTGAAAAATACGACAGAACTTTTTGATACCCCTAATACAAAGGCACACTAGATTAATATGCTTTTAATGCAAAATGCTGTAAAATGTTAATTGCAAAACGTAAACTTTAATTGTGTGGTAGGTTGAATCAAGGTTGATTGGGATGAAAATATAAGTTAAATTTGTACAATCAAAGTAAGAACCCGTAAGTTTAGACGAGACTTACGTCTGATTAGACTTGCAACTAATGATTAGAATTGATTCAAACTCAGATTTCAGGCTTTAAAGCTGTGTCTTAACCATTCAAATTCCCTAAATTTGATGTTCAATAATCAACTGATTTTCGTTATTATTAATTGATGATAATGGTTTTTATTTGTTTAAGTTAAACAGTCGTGAGTTCAATTAATAAAGACTTTCTATGGAAATTGAGACACTTAAATGAATTTTGAAGAAACAACATTCATTTGATACAAGAAAATAAACAAAAATGAGGATCGGATGATGATTGTTATTTCCTGAGTTTATTTGTAAGCCAAATAGTAATCTATCGTTGATTATTAAACTTTATACAGCTAATTATACAGCTTCAGCAAAACTTTATTTTTCTTTTCATGAAATTTGAGTAATGCTTTAGTCAAAAATCTCTTAAGCAATTAAGAAAAGTACAATTAACATGAACTGATGAGAAAATAACTTTCTAGTCTCGACATAACCCGTTGCTTATTACACTCCAGTATCTTCTAAGTCGCCATCAACCACTTAAATCTATCAAATTATGACATACGCATTGATAACATGGGTCGATGTAATTTTGATAATGAATTAAATTTTGTAAAAGCTCAACAAGATGAGAGCATGAAATAATGAAAAATTTCGTCAATTTCTAACTCAACTCTTTTCCGTAATATTTTACTCTGTGAATTTTTTATATTGTTGAGCCGTTTGCTTTTACATTATCCTCGCCTACAGTGACTTCATGCCACAATGGATGTTCAAGAAGACGCTTCATCGCTTTTACTGCGTGCTTATAAGAATGGCAAGTGGAGCGATATAACCATTATGAACGGAGATAAGAAGTATCGACTCCATAAACATATTTTGTCGGATGTGATTCCTTATTTTTCTAAAATGTTTTCTTCCGGACTCTCAGAATCAACAAGTCAAGTAATCCAACTTGACCATCCGCCGAATGTGTTCGATCTTATTATCGAATGGGCTTATTGTTCAAAAATAAAGATAACAAAAGAGAATGCTGTTGACTTGTTCCATCTAGCTGATTACATGAATATACCTAAATTAACAACTGTTTGTTTGAATTTCTTATGGAACAACTTCTCTGATTATCCGTTCATAGATGTTGGTCACTGGATAAATCAAATTGCTACGGAAGAAGTGCACAATGTTATTGATGAATATATTCGTTCAAACTTCTTGGACATTGTGAATACAGATTCGTTTCTTGATTACGATGCTGATACTGTTGCTCATATGATCAGTTTGCATGACTTGAATATTGATAATGAGATTGAAGTTTTTGATGCTATCATAACATGGATACAAAAGAGTGTTGAAAGAAGGTCTCATCTTGCAAAATTGCTCAAGAAGATTCACTTGTCTGATATCAATGGAGTTCAGTTCATGAACAGAATCGATAAGTTACCTTGGATTGAGACGTGTGACCAGTTTCGCCCCGTTATCATGGCTGCTTTAGAGCTCAGTTTTTTCAAATCATTGAAGCAGATATAAGTTAAAGACGTAAATTTCAAGCATCGTTTTTTATCTGCTCGTTTTCACTATGCTATCTATAGAAATACTGATTCATCCATAATAGCTCATAATTTCAATGGAAAATATGGCAACATTATTTTTTCTGAAAATCGTTCTCTTCCAACAGCTAATTTTGGTGATTCATATATAAGTGAACATAATATGGATTCTGATGTGGTTATTAGAATTGATTGGAAAAATAAAACTTATCGTTTGTTCAAAAGTTCCGATGGTTACTGCTACACTCTTTTGTTTGAGCGTTTATTTCAATTCAATAGAAAGTAAGTATTAAATTATGTAACCATCCAAAACTAGCTTCACAGTTATGATAATCTAACTTGTAATTGCATTAAAATTTCTCTAGTGACAGAAAAGTTAATTTTTGGAAAGGAGAACGACTTATTGAATTCGGACGTTTATCCGGTGACAATACTTCTAGTCAATCGACCTTCACTGTAACCAAGCATAAAGGAGGCATTTGTTTATCGAGCATCAATCCAATCCAAACAATTCGCTTACCAATCCTTGATAGCTCAAGCGTATTAGTCATTCAGCATCGCGACCCAAATCACAGGCAATACAAATTGACAATTACGAAATGTACTCCGCCCGGAAATAAGTTCGATGTTGTTGCAAGTCATGAAATTGTTTCAAAAGAATCTATAAAAAAGCTGAAAAGTACAACCTTTGATGACTTGTTAGTAATATTTGTTGATAATTTACTGATCCTTTCATACGATTTTCAAAAAAATATCTTTAAAGAACATAAAATCAGTGATTCCAATGGCAATAGCCCGTGCTTCCTGCATTTTCACTCTGTTGGTCCAAGATTGTTGATTTTCAATAATGGACATGGACCCCCAAATAGACAAGGTTTTAAACTTGATGATGGAGAACTGTCTCGTTGGCCCGATTCCAGTGAATTATATTCCAATATTGTATCCAATTCGAATCTAATTGGTTTTATTACACTTGATGCGGAACACAATGCTAAGTTGCATGATTAATAGTTTAAGTCGAATATATTTATAAGATTTAAGTTAAAATTAAATTGATAAATGCATTTTTGATCAATTTTTACATTAAAAAGAAATATTTTACAAAGAATTTATTTGTTACAAATATCTAACTTATATTTAATAATATATATATTTAACTTCAAATGCTCCGAGAAGACTTTGATCCAGTTTTGCCAAAAACAATGCCAATCATCTTTCCGATCATTGCTGGACTCGTTTTCCTTCTCATTGGTGTTAATGTTTTCAATAAAGCAGAAGGCTTTGCTTCACGAATCAAACTTTGAAATGCCAAGGAAACACCAATGTAACTCTCTGCTGCTGATACTTCATAAAACAGACACTGCCATAGAAGAGACAACTCTTGACCATCGTCACAATAGCACTAATAAACTCAGTCCCTACTCTTAACTTTGTGAGAATATTCTAGATCATTATGTAATCATTGCCCAATTCACTCGGAAACAATCAACCTATTGTTTCCCCCATTTGTATTGTCTTGCATTATACTGATTGGCTAGTGACAATTTGTGTATCCGTAGATACGTTACAACCTACTTGTATAAGACATTACTGAGTTATACTAACCGTGTCACTTGTATGTAGTAAGACCGAGAGTCTAGGGGTGTATATCATCATTACTGTAAATACTTCTTATTAATAAATCTCTTAACTTGTAAACTCGAGTCACTCCGTTCTCGTGTTTAACTTAGTCTACTCTGGTGCCTTGCACAACACTGAGCAACCTCTATTCCACCCTCACAAACTTTAAAGGACTAAACTATTTGCATAAACTCATTTTGATTGATTGTGGTTAAAAATGTCGTATTGTTGCTTTTTTTATCTTTTTAGCACAAACCGCTGAGTTTTATTTCTAGCAAATATTAGGAGAGCGAAAAATTTTATCTGAAGATAAACATGAAACTAAAAAAGTGGAAAAGGTTAAAAAAATACAGGAACAAATACGAGTCATCGATTCCAAACATCATGTTATCACCATTTTCATCTTCAGATAAGATTGTTTTTTCTCTCTTACTATTTGCTAAAAATACACATTAACACCATTTAGGTAAACTACAGGAATATCATTGCAGTTTATTGTTTAACTTGTGAAGTGCTAGAAATCGTTTTACCCTGTAGCTCAACCAGAAAAGACCATAAAAAATGAAATTACTAACATAGTATTTCACGAGTTTCTCTTTTTTTGTAGTATTTTTACCGTGCATTTTTCATACTGAAGCCGTTCAATTTTAAATCATTCATATTCAGTTAATTCATATCACAATGGATACTGAAGGTGCTTCATCGCTTTTAATTAGTGCTTATAAAGATGGCAAGTGGAGTGATGTAACCATCATGAACGGAGATAAGAAGTATCGACTCCATAAACATATTTTGTCGACTGCAATTCCTTATTTCGATAAAATGTTTTCCTCTGGACTTTCAGAATCAACAAGTGAAGTTATCAAACTTGACCATCCGCCGATTGCATTTGATCTTATCATTAAATGGGCTTATGGTTCAAAAATATTGATGGCAAAAGAAAATGCTGCTGACTTGTTCAATCTATCGGATTACATGAACATAACTCAATTAACGAGTGAATGTTTAAATTTTTTATGGAACAACTTTGATGATTCTCCATTTATTGACATAGATCATTGGCTTGATAAAATTCACACTGAAGAAGCTCGAAAAGTCCTTGATAGATATATTCGTTCAAACTTCTGTGACATTGTTCATTCAGATCCATTTCTTGATTATGATGTTGGAACTGTCACTCATATGATTAGTTTGGATGACTTGAATATTGATGATGAAATACAAGTTTTTGATGCTATCATAACATGGATACAAAAGAGTGTCGAAAGGAGAAACCACCTTTCAAAATTGCTCAAGAAGGTTCACTGGGTTGAGATAAATGGAGTTCAGTTCATTAACAGAATCGATAAACTGTCTTGGATTATGAAGTGTGATCAGGCACGCCATGATATCATGGCTGCATTTGAGCTCAGCTATTACAAATCATTGAAAACAATTGGAGTTAACGATGTTAATTTTGGGCCTCGCTATAGATCTGAAAGCTTCAACTATGCTGTCTATAGAAACAATGATTCATCTATAAAAGTTGGTGGTTTCACGCATAAAAACATTATTTTTTCAGAAAACCTGCATCTTCCAGCAGCTGAATTCGGTGATTTACATATCAGTGAACATTGCTTGGACTCTGATGTCGTTATCAGAATCGATTGGAGAAATAAAACTTATCGATTATTCAAAGGTTCTCATAGTTATATCCTTCTGTTTGGGCGCTTATTTCAATTCAACAGAAAGTGAGTATTACATAATGCTTAAAGCTATCTTTACAGTAATAATAATTTTTGATAATTTCTCTAGAGATCGAAAAATTCATTTTCGGAAAGGAGACCGACTTATTGAGTTTGCACATTTAACCGAGGACAATACATCTAGTCATGAAACGCTAACAAAACACAAAGGAGGGCTTTGTTTATCGACCATTACGACCTCACTTCAAACAATCGCTCCAACAAGCTGTTCGAACAATCACCATTACTACAAATATTACGAATACACGCAAATTTACAGCCAAAATAAAGTGGAACACAAATCGTATTTGATAGTTACGAAAAGTAATCTACCCGGAAATAGGTTCGATTTTGTTGCAAGTCATGAATTCGTTACAAAAGAACCCATAAAGATGCTGAAAAGTACAACCTTTCATGACCTGTTGTTAATATTTGTTGACTGCTCATTGATCCTTTCATACGATTTTCAGAAAAATATCTTTAAAGAGCATAACAATAACTTGAATGGTCGTAGTCTGTGCTTTTTACATTATCACCATTTCGGTCCAAGATTGTTGATTTTTAATAATGATGGACATATAAGAAGACAAGTCCTTCATGTAATAGATGGCGGAAAACTGTCTTGTTTGCCCTATTCCGTGGATTTATATCCAAATATTGTACTTGATTCGAATCTAATTGGTTTTGTTTCTCTTGAAGCGAAACACCAATGTGATATGCATGAAAATGAATTGCAAATACAGATAATTCAGAAGATTGAATCTTCTCAAATAGCGACATCTCAATGATATTATGAATACTGTGATTATCTATTAATATTATTAAAACCGGTAATTTTGAGTGCAAATTCATTTGATCTAAACAATAGTTTTTCATAAGGTTAGAGATGATCGACCATTCAGGTTGATACTAGAAACGCCACACTGATTAATATTAAATAAAAATGAGTATTATAATAAAATATTGTACAACAAGAGTAAGAAACCCAATTTCATGATCATTTATCTTGCTTTAAGAGTCACCGATGGTTGGTCAGACTCAAATTCATAGATTGAATTAACTTTTTATGTAACGAAAACCGTTGTGAGAAAACATCTGTCACTATTTTTGCATGGAATCGATGTATTTTCTTCTGGTTTCATCTAAAGATAGGTCATAGTGGACAAAGATCAAAGATTACGCATTACATTACGTACCGTATTACATTCATGTACCGAGTGTGGAAAAAATCGTGCATAGCATTTTTTCGCTTTTTTTACTTACCAGGCAGTTCCATGATAGATGAAAAAAGGTGACAATTTAGGCATTCCTTTATCTGAAGGTTCAAAGTTGACATCTTCAAGTTGCTTTGCAATCTCCTTGAAACCAGTTGAAACAAATATGGTGATGACTTGAATAAAACAAATCAAACAAATTTTACACAAGCAAACCTGAATAATTGTATAATTTGAAATGTTAAAGATCAATATATCAGGATGAACATTGGATAGGCAACTTTGATTGTAACCCTGAAAACTAAATCGACTACGTTGAATAGTCCCAGAGGATGAATCCAAGCCAAAGTTGGGACCATTGAGTCGAAATAAAAGTCGCCTGGTTGATAAAGGGAAGGTGAAACCAAATGAGATTCATTGAATGGAGAAATGAAGGCAAATTAATGGTTAAATAAGTGTTTCAAATGGTATCATATCAAATGGTGTTAAGGTTTATTCCCAGCAAATAAATAGACAAACAGCCACATCTAAAGATGCAAACACAAAAGTAAGGAGGACCTGCAAAATCGCCTGTTTTCGATTTTTTTTAAATGTTACTTTTCTGACACAAAATTTAATGTTGATTTCATAAATCAAATCTATTTTTTTATAGCAAGCATAGTTTTTGAGATATTGGCTAAAATATTTAAATATCACATAATATTAGTGACCTTTTAAACATAATTAAGATGGCGTCTAAACCAGCTAAATATTGACATAATCAATGTAATCAAGTATGCTGAATAATATAGTGAAGGTTTGGTTCCTGAAAAAATAGCCAAACAGGGTTAAAATTGTAAAACTGAATTTGAACAGGGATTAATGAGCGTCTTTTTGAAAATAATGAAGATGCCGTCTAAACCAGCTAAGTCTTGGTATAATCAATGTAATCAAGCATAGCACATAATATGGCGATGGTTTTGGACCTGAAAAAATAGCCAAACAGGGTGTTGCATTGACATTTAGCAGAATTTACCGAAATCCAGTTTTCTGAAATTTTCAATGTGTTTGGCTATTTTTTCAAAGCTTCAATCACCACTAGATTATTAAGAATACTCTGTTACATTGATTATGCCAAGACTTAGCTGGTTTAGACGGCTTCACCATTGTTTTCAAAAAGACGCTTATAAATCCCTGTTCAAATTCAGTTTTTTACAATTTTAACCCTGTTTGGCTATTTTTTCAGGAATTAAACCTTCACTATATTATTCAGCATACTTGATTACATTGATTATGTCAACATTTAGCTGGTTTAGACGCCATCTTCATCATGCTTAAAAGGTTACTAATAAATCGATATTTTAATCTGTTTTTTGCAATTTTGACCCTGTTTGGCGATTTTCTCAGTGATCAAACCTTCACTATATTATTCAGTACCCTTGATAACATAGATCACGAATAGAATCGACTGGCTTAGCGTCCTGTTTTAACGTGCTAAAAAATGCAACTCTCGAATCATAATATGAACTTTTCTTCCGAATGCGTTGTTTTTTCAAAAAACGAATCAAATATTCGGAATCAGCATAAAAAATTACATTTAAAAAAGTTCATTTCATAAAAATATTCTAAGAGGAGATTTTCCCTATTCATTTGCAGGTCCTCCTTTGGAAAAGTTTAAACAATTTAAATAAGCGAATAAAAGTAACCGATTGATATTAAATATATATATTTATCGTCATTTTATCACCATTTCCATGTTAAGATAAAATTGTGTTTCTTTTTTATATTGTGCTAGAAATAAAACTTACTATCCTTTAGGTAAATTCCGAAATATCATTTTTATTGTTTCAATTGTGCAGTACTGTACCCGTTACCCTTAACTCGACCAGATACAGAAAATTTACACTTATTTTGACCAAAAAACAGCGCCGTCTAGTATATTGCCAATAGTAAGACGAGAGTACTATTTATACTAGGGCTAGAGCTTTACCAATAGATGGCTCTGATTTTTTAGTCAAAACAAGTGGGAATAGACTGAATTAGAAATGAAAATATATTTTGTAGAACGTGTAACAGTATTTCATGCATTTTAGACACCGAAGCCAGTCAGTCATTCACCAATCGACTGACTATGGGTTACAACGACTTGAGTCGACTAAGTCGACTCACAACTTGATCGACTCAGTCGATAGCTCAAATGACTGGCGCTCAGTTGGCTTTCAATCGACTGACTGACTAACTCAATCGACTGACTTCGGTGCATTTAGTAATAAACTCTTTTTCGTTATATTTTGGGTTGTTATTTTTTTATATTGTTACTTTGATTTGATATTATCACCATCCAGTTAATACCTGCCACAATGGATGTTCAAGAAGATGCTTCATCGCTTTTACTTAGTACTTATAAAACAGGAAAGTGGAGTGATGTAACCATCATGAACGGAGATAAGAAGTATAGACTCCATAAAAACATTTTGTGCACTGCAATCCCTTATTTTGATAAAATGTTTTCATCTGAATTCTCAGAATCAACAAGTGAAGTGATCAACCTCGACCATAACCCGGATGTATTTGACCTTATTATCGAATGGGCTTATTGTTCAAAAATAAAGATATCAAAAGAAAATGCTGTCGACCTGTTCCATCTTGCTGACTATATGAATATTCCTAAATTAACAACTGTATGTTTAAATTTCTTATGGAACAACTTCTCTGATTATCCGTTCATAGATGTTGGCCACTGGATAAATCAAATTTCTACGGAAGAAGTAAATAATTTTCTTGATAGATATATTTGTTCGAACTTCTGGGACATTGTTCATACAGATTCATTTCTTGAATATGATGTTGACACTGTTGCTTATATGATCAGTTTTTTTGACTTGGACATTGATAATGAAATGCAAGTTTTTGATGCTATCATAAAATGGATAGAAAAACGTGTCGAAAGAAAGTCTCATCTTTCAAAATTGCTCAGGAAGGTTCATTGGGTTGAGATAAATAAAGTCCAGTTCATCAACAGAATCGATAAATTATCTTGGACTTTGCATGATCGGACGCGTCCAGTTATCATGGCTGCAATTGAGCTCATGTTTTACAAATCATTGAAAAAAATGAAATCTATCGACGTTGTTTTCGGGCCTCGTTATGCATCAGACAGCTTTCATTATGCCATCCGTAGGAAGACTGATTCTTCCATAGAAGCTGATAATTTTAATGGAGATTATGGCAAGATTATTTTTTCAGAAAATCGTTCTCTTCCTCCAGCTAATTTTGGTGATTCCCATATAACTGAACATTGCATGGACTCTGATGTGATTATCAGAATCGACTGGAAGAATAAAACTTATCGGTTATTCAGAGATTCTGATTGTTGTTACATTCTCTTGTTTGGGCGCTTATTTCTATTCAACAAAAAGTGAGTATAAGATAATGTAACTAGTCAAAACTATATTTACAGTATCCATAGTTCAATTCGTTCAATCATCGTAATCATACGAAAATTTCTTTAGTGACAGAAAAGTTCATTTTTGGAAAGGAGAACGACTTATTGAGTTCGCACATTTACCCGATGGCAATACAACCAGTCAATCAACTGTCACGTTAACCAAATACAAAGGAGGGCTTTGTTTGTCAATCATTGCTACAAGCGGATCTTACAATCAGAATTACTACAACAGTTACACGGAATACAAATCGCAATTGACTATTGCGAATTGTACTTCTTCCGAAGACATGTTCAAGGTTGTTGCTAGTCATGAAATCGTCACAAAAGAACCCATAAAGAGGCTGAAAAGTACAACTTTACGTGACTTGCTCGTAATATTTGTAGATTGCTCTCTGATCCTTTCATACGATTTTCAACAAAAAATCTTTAAAGAGCATAAAAATGACTTGAATGGCCGTAGCCTGTGCTTTCTACATTATCGCCATTTCGGTCCAAGATTGTTAATTTTCAATAATGATGGAAACCAAAGTAGACAAGGTTTTCATGCCGATAGTGGAGAACTATCTTGTCTGGCTGATCCTCATGAGCCATATGCCGGTATTGAATCCGAGCCTAATCTATTTGGTTTCCTTTCGCTTGAAGCGGGACACCACGCTAATATGAGTGATTTGCAATGTAAGTAAAATCAAAAAAAAGAAACCATTTCTGGAAGAAAAAGATTTGACCAAATTAAATTTTCTAGCTGAGCCAAATAAAAATATAATTTACAAATAAGACCAAAATATCTATTTCAATCTACTTGTATTTCATCTTAATGTATTTACACTGATTTAAAAAAGTTGAATTTCACTTTATGTGCAAAGGAATAGAGCGTTGGAATAAAATTAAATGGATAGATGCACCTCTGATCAATTTTTACAATACAAAGAAATATATTACAAAGAATATATTTGTTACAAAATTTAAAGGAAATTAAATGGAAAGTGAAGGCCTTTTTTTGCCATTCCGAGAAGACTTTGATCCAGTTTTGCCAAAAACAATTCCAATCATCTTTCCAATCATTGCTGGACTCGTTTTCCTTCTCATTGGTGGTAATGTTTTCAATAAAGCACAAGGCTTTGCTTCACGAATCAAACTTTGAAATGCCAAAGAAACACCAATGTAACTCTCTGCTGCCGATACTTCATAAAACTGACACTGCCACAGAAGAGACAACCACCCTAATCTAAAACATCCACTATTCATTGCCATCGAAAAGTGGTGAACAATTTGGTAGAAAATCTTATGAAAAAAATGATTGAGATGTGATGGACATTGGTAGAAAAAAGCCAATTCAAGTTGAAAAATTATGCCTTGAAGATAATGAACTGCGTGCTGACATCTCGATTATATATGAATACTGTGCATATCTATTAATGTTAATGTTAAGAAAACCGGTAATCCAGAGTAAAATTCACTTGGCATAAACAATAGTTTAATCGCGTTAGATCAGATCAGATCAAAGATTAATGTATAAGATCCTAAAGTAATTCAGAACAACTGAGGGACAATGTCCACTGGATGGCACCACAGAAAAACAACGTGGTCAATAGTCAACTATCTTTACCTTTAAAGATGGGTGATTTTCGATCACAGGGGTGATCCATCTTTTCGCTAACAATAAGTCAATCGATCTCTTAAACTAGCGATGAATATCGATCTGAAATTTTTCGATATTTAGCTTCTTTTCACTATTTTTTACACAAAAATCACTTTAAAAGACAATTTTAATCAAAGCAAACTTCTGTTATCGAGCATAGGATGTGTCGATATAATACATCTCCTTTAAAATGGATCACGATCATATTTTTCTCTCCGATTATCGATCTTTTCGATCGATCAATCATATAGGAACATCTTTACGCACCTTGCTTCTCGTCTGCACTATCTTATGCTTTAACTTTTGTTGTCGTCTGTTTCGTATCAAATTCATTTTTATAATTATTCTAAACTGTGAATTTTTTATCATTGGTTTATACTTTAATATAATAAAAGCAGTATTTCGTAAATTTTGCAATTCTTTTCAGTATTTTAAACTAAATTTTTTGAAACTGTTGAGCCGTTCTATTGCAAATTATCGCCCTTCATTTACTTCATGCCACAATGGAGATTCAAGAAGATGCTTCATCGCTTTTACTTCGTGCTTATAAAACAGGAAAGTGGAGTGATATAACAATTATGAACGGAGATAAGAAGTATCGAGTTCACAAACTTATTTTGTCGGATGTGATTCCTTATTTTGATAGAATGTTTTCCTCCGGACTCTCAGAATCAACAAGTCAACTGATCGAACTTGATCATCCGCCACATGTATTTGATCTTATTATCGAATGGGCTTATTGTTCCAAGATAAAGATAACAAAAGAAAATGCTGTTGACTTGTTCCATCTTGCTGATTACATGAATATACCTAAATTGACAGCTTTATGTTTGGATTTTTTGTGGAACGAATCTTCTGATTCTCCGTATATAGATGTTGGCCACTGGATTAATCAAATTGCCACGGAAGAAGTACTTAAAAGTATTGATCAATATATTCGTTCAAACTTCAGGGACATTGTTCATACAAATTCTTTTCTCGATTATGATGTTGATACTGTTACTTATATGATCAATTTGGATAACTTGAATATTGACAATGAAATGCAAATTTTTGATGCTATCATGAGATGGATACGAAAAAATGTCGAAAGAAGGTCTCAGCTTACAAAAATGCTCAAGATTGTGCACTGGGTTGATATCAATGGGGTTCAGTTTATGGACAAAATCGATAAATCTTGGATTATGGATTGTGATCCGGCGCGTCATGTTATCATGGCTGCATTAGAGCTCAGTTTTTTCAAATCATTGAAAACAATTCAAATTAACGATGTTCATTTTGGTCCTCGCAATAAATCTGACGGCTTTCACTATGCTGTCTATAGAAATAATGATTCATCTATAGATTTTCATCATTTTGATAGAAAGTATGAATCCATTAATCTTTCTGAGAATCCTTTTCTTCCTGCTGCTAATTTTGGAGATTCAAATATCACTGAACATATTTTTGACTCTGATGCAGTTATCAGAATCGACTGGAAGCATAAAAATTATCGGTTATTCAAAGATTCTGATTGCTGTTACACACTTTTATTTGGACGCTTATTTCAATGCAACAAGGAGTGAGTATTAGATAATGTAACTACCCAAAGCTATCTTTACAGGATTAATCTAACTTTCTATTACAAAAAATTTCTCTAGAGAAAAAAAAATTCATTTTTGGAAAGGAGACCGACTCATTGAGTTTGATTATCTTTTTCTCGATCAATTAGACGGTCAATCAACGCTAAAAACGTTAACAAAACACGAAGGAGAGTTTTTGTTATCGGCCATTACCACCGCTCCGAAGAGAAATCAAGTTCGCCATTGCTACCAAAATGCCGAGGGATACAAATTGTTAACAGTTGAGAAAAATAATGGCGATTTTTTTGCGAGTCATGAAATTTTTACAAAAAAACCCATAAAAATGCTTAAAAGTACAACCTTTCATGACTTGTTGGTAATATTTGTAGACTGCACATTGATCCTTACATATGATTTCAACAAAAACACCTTTAAAGAGTATAAAAACAGCGAAATGGAACACATGTGCTGTCTATATTTTCACTCAACTGGTTCAGAATTGTGGATTTTCTTTAATGAATCGGAATCAGGCTACGATAAAACAATTATGCAAGTTTTTCGTGTCGAAGATGGGCAACTGATTCCTGTGCCCGTTTCACACAATCCGATTTGCAGTATTGTAACCGATTGTAAGATGATTGGTTTAATTTCACTTGAAGCGAAGCACTAATATGCATGTAAATGTTACAATGCTGACATCTCAATGATATTATGAATTCTATGTTTATCTATTTATATTATGAAAAAGGTAATTTTGAGCATAACATTGAATTTCATTTTATGTACAAAGAAATTGAGCGTTGGAATAAAATTAAATTGATAGACGCACCTTTGATCAATTTTTACAATTCAAAGAAATATATTTGTTACAAAATTTAATATTTAACTTCAAATGCTCCGAGAAGATTTTGATCCAGTTTTGCCAAAAACAATGCCAAGAAGAGTGTTGACTACTCATTGATCCTTTCATACGATTTCCAGAAAAATATCTTTAAAGAGCATAACAATGTCTTGAATGGTCGTAGTCTGTGCTTTTTACATTATCACCATTTTGGTTCAAGATTGTTGATTTTCAATAATGATGGACATACAAGAAGACAAGTCCTTCATGTAGATGGCGGAAAACTGTCTCATTTGCCCTATTCCGTATAATGAAAACGGGTAATTTTGAGCATAAATTTCGTTTGATCTAAACAATAGTTTTTCATTGGGTTGGAGATGATCGACCATTCAGGCTGATCATGAAACGCCATACTGATTAATATTATATAAAAATGGTTAATTTATTGTAGATGCAGGTGGATGTAGAATTAAGTAAAATTTGTGCAACAAGAGTAAGAAACCCAATTTTATGATCATTTATCGTGCTTTAAGAGTCACCGATGGTCAGTAAGACGCAAATGCACAGATTAAATGAAATTTTTATCTAACGAAAACCGTCTTGAGAAAAGATCTGCTACTATTTTTGCATGGAATCGATATATTTCTTTCTAGTATCATCTCAAGATAGGTCATAGTGGACCTTTTAGGTCAAAGATTAATGTACCGAGTGTGGGAAAAGTCATGCATAGCATTTTTTTTAGCTTTTTTCACTTACTGTGCATAGAATCGCATTGTGAACAAAGTGACGGAATTTTTTGTTGATTAAATTAACCATTTCATTAAGAAGTTCAGGACAAACTCTGAATGTTGGATACACAACTTTGATTGTAATCCTGAAAACTAAATCGACTACATTGAATAGTCCATAGAATCCAAGCCAAAGGTGGAACCTTTGAGTCGAAATAAAAGTTATTCATTTTGTGATGAAAATAACCATTCTTCAATCACAGGTATAGATTTGAGAGTTGAACCTTTGTTGGTTTTGGAACATAAAATTGATTTCATTTGATAAGTTGAAATATTTTTCTTATGAACAATCATTGACAAAATGAGTTTAAAGTTGAAACTTCGATCTCTTTTTGATCAGTTGAGGCAATAGATTTATTCATCAAACTCTTTACTCTAAAGACAGTTTTACATTTACATGTACTCCTTATCCAACAATAAAACATCAAAGTGAATAATCAAAAAGTTTTTTCCCCAAACACGGATTCTGCATTTCCCCCCACCCTTTTTAAACGTGAATTTCTCATTAATTTGAATTCTAATTAAGCTCTAACTATTTTTAAGACATGTAGTTCAATCATGGCCTTCAGACTGTTTAAAAAAATTTCTTAGAATTCTTTCCGTTTAGTCACAATTTATACACAAATATTCGATGTTTTGAAATAACGAGCATTATAAATTAACTAATAATAATAGATAAATTAAACCAAATAATGTTCATTTCTTAGATTTTGTTAATATTTGCTCAACTTGGCTTTTCTGAATGGCCATAAAGTGTGTGATACGCTAAAGTATCCGATTAAAGCATTTTTTTCTCAGTCTCCATCGAGTGATAATGGCATTCATAAAGTAGCAGCGCTTAAGATTTTAGGTGTTGCAAGGATTATATAAATTAAAATATCAATGAAAATTTTAAAAATCGTAGGTGGAGACTGAAAATTGCTTCAACCGGGTACTTTAGAGTGTAAGAAAACTTCTCATATGTTTTAATATTAAAACCTTTCTCCCTTTCTTAATTAACATAACCCATTGCTTATTACACTCCACTATCTTCTAAGTCGTCATCTACCGCTTAAATCTATCAAATTATGCAGCGTTAACATGGGTCGATGTAATTTTGATAATAAGCTAGATTTTGTAGAAATTCAACGAGATGAGAGCATGAATTAACGAAAAATTTCATAGAGTTATCACTCAACTCTTTTTTGTAATATTTTACTCTGAATTTTTTATATTGTTGAGCCGTTTGCTTTTACATTATCCTCACCTACAGTTACTTCATACCACAATGGAGATTCAAGAAGATGCTTCATCGCTTTTACTTCGTGCTTATAAAACAGGAAAGTGGAGTGATATAACAATTATGAACGGAGATAAGAAGTATCGAGTTCACAAACTTATTTTGTCGGATGTGATTCCTTATTTTGATAGAATGTTTTCCTCCGGACTCTCTGAATCAACAAGTCAACTGATCGAACTTGATCATCCGCCACATGTATTTGATCTTATTATCGAATGGGCTTATTGTTCCAAGATAAAGATAACAAAAGAAAATGCTGTTGACTTGTTCCATCTTGCTGATTACATGAATATACCTAAATTGACAGCTTTATGTTTGGATTTTTTGTGGAACGAATCTTCTGATTCTCCGTATATAGATGTTGGCCACTGGATTAATCAAATTGCCACGGAAGAAGTACTTAAAAGTATTGATCAATATATTCGTTCAAACTTCAGGGACATTGTTCATACAAATTCTTTTCTCGATTATGATGTTGATACTGTTACTTATATGATCAATTTGGATAACTTGAATATTGACAATGAAATGCAAATTTTTGATGCTATCATGAGATGGATACGAAAAAATGTCGAAAGAAGGTCTCATCTTGCAAAATTGCTCAAAAAGATTCACTGGACTGATATTATTGGAGTTCAGTTCATGAACAGAATCGATAAATTACCTTGGATTGAGAAGTGTGACGAGGTTCGTCCAGTTATCGTGGCTGCATTAGAGCTCAGTTATTTTAAATCATTAAAGCAGATACAAGTAAAAGACCTAAATGTCAACCATCGTATTTCATCTAATCGTTTTCACTATGCTATCTATAGAAAGACTGATGCATCCATAATAGTTCATAACTTCAATGGAAAATATGGTAACATTATTTTCGCTGAAAATCGATCTCTTCCTACAGCTAATTTTGGTGATTCATATATAAGTGAACATAATATAGATTCTGATGTGGTTATCAGAATTGATTGGAAAAATAAAACTTATCGATTATTCAAAAGTTCCGATGGTTACTGCTACACTCTTTTGTTTGAGCGTTTATTTCAATTCAATAAAACGTAAGTATTAAATAATTTAACCATTCAAAACTATCTTCACAGTAATGATGCTCTAACTTGTAATTACATAAAAATTTCTCTAGTGACAGAAAAATTCATTTTTGGAAAGGAGGACGACTTATTGAATTCGCATGTTTTTCCGGTGCCAATACATCTAGTCAATCAAACTTCACTGCAACCAAGCATAAAGGAGGCATTTGTTTATCGAGCATCAATCCAATCCAAGGATCTAACAATCAGAATTACTACCAAAATAACAGGGAATATAAATCACAATTGACAATTACGAAATTTACTCCGCCCGGAAATAAGTTAAAGGCTGTTGCAAGTCATGAAATTGTTACAAAAGAACCCATAAAAAAGCTGAAAAGTACAATTTTACATGACTTGTTGGTTATATTTGTCGACATCTTACTGATCCTTTCATACGATTTCCAAAAAAATACCTTTAAAGAGCATAAAAACACTAACATGACCGGTCGCAACCTTTTCTTTCTACATTTTCGCTGGGTAACATCTATTTAAGCAAAATAGATTTGGGCAAAATAGATTTAAGAGAAATAGCTCTGAGCGAAACAGAATCAAGCGAAATCGGATTATTTCAAAGAAGTTCAATTTCTAAAGATCTTAAAATAAAACTGATTATGTTTCTTATATTAGAGATTCATTCAATAAATTCATTTGCAAATTTTGCGAAGTTTTGTCAACATATCTTCATTGTATTTGAGTTTTTTGTTCTACACCATCATGAGTGTTCAGTATTCATTTATCAATTCAAATAGAAATTCTAAACTTTTAGTTATTGATAATTATCAGTTCAGAAAATATAAAACTTATCAGAAAACAACTTACTGGAGATGCATTCATAAAGTTTGTGATGTAAAAGTAATAATGACCGATAGTTTTATATCATCATGTCCAACTCATTCTCATCCTGCTTCTGTTCCTGAATTAATTCAGAGAGAGCAAAGGAATGAAGCCAAAAAGTTCATCATCGCCAATCCAACTTCATCAATTAATGATGCTTATCAACATGCAACTAATGATATAATTTATCGTAATCAATATGATATTAATGAAATTTCGTCAGGACTGCAAACTTATCATTCTCTTCAGCCCACAATATCTAGACAGCGACTGAAATTAATTCCAGCAATTCCATCATCTCGACCTGACATCAAGATACCTGATAATTTCAAGATGCTGAAATCAGGAGAAAACTTTCTATTAGCTGATAATGGACTCGAAGATAAAATTCTGATTTTCGGAACTGTGGATTTCTTTCGACTAATGTGCAATGCTGAATCTATTTATATGGACGGAACTTTCAAAACTTGTCCAACACTTTTCCAGCAAATTTATTCATTACATATTCTCATCGATAACTTGATGATACCGATAATCTATGGACTTCTTCCAGGGAAAAGTGCTGATATCTACAAACGTTTTTTTCGACTCATCCAAGATATTGCATCTGATCTTGGAATGACTTTTAGCCCGTTAATATTCCACATCGATTTCGAGTCAGCAGTTATCTCAACAATCAAGACGCTTTTTCCGAACGCAATTATTCGTGGATGTTGCTTCCACTTTTCTCAGTGAATTTGGAGAAAGTTACAAAAACTTGGCCTAACGAAACGAGCAAAAGAAGACGATGGAAATAACATAGTCGCTCGAACTTTTAGATCATTATGTGCCTTTCCATTGCTTAACCCGGACGATATTGATTCTGTTTTTGAATATGTTGTAGCCGATATCGAAGATTCTGACGATAACTTGAATTTACTTTGCGAATATTTTTACAATAACTTTTTCTGTGAAAACGCGCGATTTCCTCGACTCATTTGGAATCATTATGATAATCAAGGACCTCGGACTACAAATCATGTTGAAGGTTGGCATAATGCCCTGAATTTAGCCTCAAAGATTGCTCATCCTAACATTTGGAACTTTATCAGATTAATACAAACTCAGCATATTTCGTTTTCAGCCAAACTTTTATTACATCGTAATGGAGCGTAAGTGATTAAATTACCGAAAAAATACAAAGAGCATCGAGATCGCCTCAATAATTTGATTAATAGTTACCATCAATACGAAATCAATGCAATTAATTTCTTGAATAGCATTAAATATTTATACTTTCGATAATCGATTAATCGGAATTATTTTACTTTCTTTTTCTCTTTCTTTTACTCCTTCTTTTTCTCTTTCTTTTCTCTTTCTTTTCTCTTTCTTTTTCTCTTTCTTTTTCTCATTTCATGATAAATTATAAAATCCATTGATGAATTATTGAAATAAAATTATGATATTATCTTTATTGGATCCGATACTTTTTAAAAATACTTGATATTTCATATCCATATGTTTAATCCTTTTTTGCTTTAGTCTATTTTGCTCATTTGTATTTTGCTTGAAAGCTTTTCGCTCAAATCTATTTTGCTCAAAGGGACTATAATCTTTTCGCTCTGATGGACCAAAATTGTTGATTCTTAATAATGATGGAGCCACAAGTAGACTAGGCTTTAACATTGATGATGGAGAACTGTCTCGTTGGCCCGATGCGAGTAAATTTTATCCCAATATTGTACCTAATTCGAATCTAATTGGTTTTTTTTCACTTGATGCGAAACACAATGCTAAGTTGCATGATTGTTAATTCAAGTAGAATAAAGTTATAAGATTCAAGTTAAAATTAAATTGATAAATGCATTTTGATCAATTTTTACATTAAAAAGAAATATTTTACAAAGAATTTATTTGTTACAAAATTTAATATTTAACTTCAAATGCTCCGAGAAGACTTTGATCCAGTTTTGTCAAAAACAATGCCAATCATCTTTCCAATCATTGCTGGACTCGTTTTCCTACTCATTGGTGGTAATGTTTTCAATAAAGCAGAAGGCTTTGCTTCACGAATCAAACTTTGAAATGCCAAAGAAACACCAATGTAACTCTCTGCTGCCGATACTTCATAAAACTGACACTGCCACAGAAGAGACAACCACCCTAATTTAAAAATCCACTATTCATCGCCATCGAAAAGTGGTGAAAAATTTGGTAGAAAATCTTATGAAAAAAATTGATTGAGATGTGATGGACATTAGGATGGAAAGGAGCCGGTTTCAGCCATTGAACCATTGAAGTCTAGTCTTCAATTAAATTTCATCCTGAAGCCTTGTCGTATTTTAAGCATTGAATTGATGAGATTAGTCAACAATTGTTTCGCTCATAGAAAAGATCAGACCGCTATTCTCAGCGTAGTTTTTTCAAATACTCATGGTATGTTTTGATTGGCTCAGTTAATTTATTGGTTCAGCTTTTGATCGAATAACGGAAGAATACAAATTTGATCAAAAAGATCGATTGTTAATTTTACACTAGGAAACCTGAATAATTGTATAATTTGAAATGTTGAAAACAAACATATCAGGATAACACTGAACGTTAGATACATTGTAATCCTGAAAACTAAATCGACTACATTGAATAGTCCATTAAGGATGAATCCAAGCCAAAAATGGAACCAATGATTCGAAATAAAAGTCACCTGTTTGCTGAAGGGAAGATGAAACCAGATGAAGAAATGAAGGCAAATTAAGAGTTAAACAATTGTTTTAAATGGTACCTTTGCTATAGTTTCTATTCTTCATGCCTAATAAATTAGACAAATTTAACGAATTAAGGTTCTAATCAATAGAGGGAGACTATCAAAATTTTCACAACTTTACGGGACCATTCTCTGTACCATCTAAAGGGTGTTAAGGTTTATTCTTAGCAAATTAATGGACAAGCAATCGCATACCATTTTAAGTGAAGAGTTTGATGAGAAACTCATGAAATGCCATGTTAGTAATTTCATTTTTTCATAGTCTTTTCTGGTTGAGCTACAGGGTAAAAAGATTTACAGCACTTCACAAGTGAAACAATCAACTGCGATGATATTCCTGTAGTTTACCTAAATGATGTTAATGTTGTCATGGGTTGGACTAAAAAACCAAAATGCAACCAAACAACCAAAACGACCAAAATAAACCAAAATAAACCAAAATTTACCAAAATTAACCAAAATAGATTAAAATAGTAATTATAAAGAATCTGACTTTAGTTATAAGAGCATGGACTTTCTAAGATTGTAGGGACATAAGAGCTGGGGCTTGTATCATAGAAGCGAAAACAATTTTAGCTAAACTCTTTAAAGCGAAAGCTCTTTTGGCGAAATCTAACTAAGCGCATTATGATGAATGAAATTTAATCAGTTTATTGAAATAAAGATATTTTCTTGGAAATAATTTGTCAAACTTTACTCAACTTCAACCCAAACTAGTTCATTTCATATTTTACTTTTTCTTCAAGAATTTTTTCAATTTTGTCAATAATGAGCCAATCAAATTTTCGCTTCGTGTCCTCATCAAGAGGAGGAAAACTTTTAGTAATCGACAATCACATCTTTCGCCGTAAAAAAACTATCAATGATACTGAATATTACTATTGTGTAAAATCTAATTGTAAATCAAGTGCAACCTTGCAAAATTCATTGCTAATTAGATCATCACCACACAGCCATGAACCTGATACTGGAGAACTTATACGTTATGAACATAAGAATGAAGCAAAGAAATTAATTAAGGATTCAGAGTATCCTAAATTGTGCCAAGTTTATGATGAAGTAACAGATAAAATTTTGAACGATGGTCGTTTCAGCAAAAACGAAGCAGCTTCGAGTGTTCAACCGTTTGGAAGTGTAAGAGCAACCCTAAATAGGGCTCGACAAGAGCGTTTTGGTGCTTTACCAGCTAGCAGAGCTGGGATTGTGGTTCCTGATAGTTTGAAATGCAATTCGTCTGGACAAATTTTTTTACGTTATCAGGATGAAGGCGAAGATAAAATTTTACTATTCGTTACTGATGCATTTCTCAAACTTTTGGTGGAAAGTGAACATGTTTATGGTGATGGAACTTTTAAAAGTGTTCCGAAACTTTTTCAATCATTGTACACTTTGCATGTGATGAAAAATGGAATGATGATTCCGATCGTTTATGCATTACTGCCAAACGCAACAACTCAAACGTACATCGCTATGCTTCGCATCATTCAAGATTTGTGCTTCAATTGCGGATTGACATGGAACCCGAAAAAGTTTACAACGGACTTCGAGATTGCAACTATCAATGCTATCAAAGCTGTTTTTCCGTCCTGTGAAATAAAATCGTGCTTATTCCATTTTTGTCAGAGCATTTGGCGGAATACTGTGAAACACAATCTAGCCGAGCGCTATCAGTGCTCAGACGATGATCCAGTCAAAGTCGCAATTAAAAGAATTTCAGCATTGCCGTTTCTTAAAGTAGAAGATGTTTCGCCAACTTTTGATTCAATTTTGGCCCAAAGTCCAACAGACGAAAACTTTTTGGCGTTCGTAAACTATTTCAGACGGAATTACATCAACGATAACGCACGATTCCCAATCGACACATGGAATCATTTCAATTCTCGAGATCCGCGTACCAATAATCATCTTGAAGGTTGGCATTTCGCCCTAAATCGCTCTGTCGGCAGATATCATGCCAATTTGTGGTTTTACATCGAAAAATTAGTTAAACAGCAAAACAACTTTGAAATCAATTTACTTATGGCCTCATTCGGTACACAAGTGGTAACTCAAGCCCGGAAATACAAAATTAATGACCAAAAAATCTACAATCTGACGCAAAGTTATATTGATTGCGAGTTAAGTCCATTGGAATTCATTGATAGAGTTCGATATTCAACTTTTGTTTCCGATTGTATTGTTTTCTCTTAAATCGCTGCGCACAACTTTCCCATAGCCTTAAAAGATGCGCAATTTTGTTTTTACCATTGACATTAAGGCCAATTTTGTATTTAATATTGATAAACTAATAAAACTCCCAAAAAAAATCATTGTGAAAAAATCCATAGAACTTTTTATTTAACATTGCTTATCTCAGAGCCATCTATTGTCTGAAAAAGGGTTAGCCCTAGATGGCGCTTTTTTTCGCTCAAAGGGGTTTCGCTCAGATGAGCTTTGCTCAAAACACTATTGCTCAAATGTCCTCGCTCATTGGAACCCAGACCAAGAGCTGAGTCCATTAGTGCTATTGAAAAATTTCTCCGATCGAAAGTTTTCAAGTAAATCGAGTTTAAAGTTTAAACTTCGATCGCCTTTTGTACAATTATGGAACTAGATTTTTCCATCAAACTTATTTCCCTGATGTAACTTTTGATGGTCAACCAGAAAATGTACTTATTTTGTGAAAAAAAGTTTCTGTTTTTTGTAAAACAGATCACTTCGATTTTCATTTAAACCTGCGCCATTCTGTGACCGTAAGAGTTAGAGATCTGAAACTTATTATTTATTGATAAAAGTTGTTGATACACATCAAAGATCGAACACTTTTTTCAATTTATCAACAGGACTCTTGATTTCGGCCATTGGCCTAAAAACTTTGAGCCTTGATATTTCGAGAAGTGCAGTACCTACAATCATCATTCTTTGACCAATCATTAAATTTCATTATGGGCTTAAATTTAGCAAATTTTTAGATCATTCAAGATCATACAATTAAAGTTATAGCATTAAAGAATCAGATAATGTCACTATTGTAAAATAGCCTGTGTACAGAGCAAAGGCTATTCTACGAGCAAAACATGACGGAGACTCAAAAAGGGAGGGGCCAGTGATTAATCAATGATGATATTAAACTTAATGTAACTTTAATTGTATGATCTTGAATGATCTAAAAATTTGCTAAATTTAAGCCCATAATGAAATTTCATGATTGGTCAAAGAATGATGATTGTAGGTACTGCCATTCTCGAAATATCAAGGCTCAAAGTTTTTAGGCCAATGGCCGAAATCAAGAGTCCTGTTGATAAATTGAAAAAAGTGTTCGATCTTTGATGTGTATCAACAACTTTTATCGATAAATAATAAGTTTCAGATCTCTAACTCTTACGGTCACAGAATGGCGCAGGCTTAAATGAAAATCGAAGTGATCTGTTTTACAAAAAACAGAAACTTTTTTTTCACAAAATAAGTACATTTTCTGGTTGACCATAGAAAGTTACATCAGGGAAATAAGTTTGATGGAAAAATCTAGTTCCATAATTGTACAAAAGGCGATCGAAGTTTAAACTTTAAACTCGATTTACTTGAAAACTTTCGATCGGAGAAATTTTTCAATAGCACTAATGGACTCAGCTCTTATGTCCCTACAATCTTAGAAAGTCCATACTCTTATAACTAAAGTCAGATTCTTTATAATTACTATTTTAATCTATTTTGGTTAATTTTGGTAAATTTTGGTTTATTTTGGTTTATTTTGGTCGTTTTGGTTGTTTGGTTGCATTTTGGTTTTTTAGTCCAACCCATGTTGTCATCGAACAGGAATATAGTCGATCATCTCTTACCTGATGAAAAATTATTGTTTAGATCAAATGGATTTATACTCAAAATTACCGGTTTTCATAATATTAATAGAAAAGAACAGTAATCATAATATCATTGAGATGTCAGCACTTGATAAGATTCAATCTTTTAAACTATTTGTATTTTCATCTAATGTAGTTCATTATCTTCAAGGCATAATTTTTCAACTTGCATTGTTTAATGATTATCAACAACAACATAGATTGAAGAGTTATTGCAGCTACAGTAACAAAATGATTAATGTCTACATGTTTTGTCTTTAGTGCCTTTGTTTCAATTTTGCAGTACTAAAAAGGTTTTTCCCCTGCAGCTCAACCAGATAAGACTATTAGAAATGATTAACGTATATTATGTAGAACGTGTTACAGTATTTCATGTATTTCGTATTAAACTCTTTTTCGTAATATTTTGCATTGTAAATTTTTGTTATACTGTTAACTTCTTTGATTTGACTATCACCATTTAGTTACTTCATGCCACAATGGAGGTTCAAGAAGATGCTTCATCGCTTTTACTTAGTGCTTATAAAACAGGGAATTGCAGTGATATAACCATCATAAACGGAGATAAGAAGTATCAAGTTCATAAACATATTTTGTGCACTACAATTCCTTATTTTGCTAAAATGTTTTCCTCCGGACTCTCAGAGTCAACGAGTCGAGTGATCAAACAGGACCATCCGCCAAATGTGTTTGATCTTATTATCGAATGGGCTTATTGTTCAAAGATAAAGATAACAAAAGAAAATGCTGTTGACTTATTTCATCTTGCTGATTATATGAATATACCTAAATTAACAACTGTTTGTTTGAATTTCTTTGAATGAATTTGTTTGAATCAAAAACAAGAAATCATAGCCATTTCTGGAAGAAAAAGATTTGACCAAATTAAATTTCCTCAATAAGATCAAAATAAAATATCTATTTCATTTTACTGGTATTTCATCTTCATGTATTTACAAATGTAGCAACTTTGAAACCATGTAACTTTCGAACAAAGAATTTGCTATCTAAAAGGCTGGACAAAGCTTACACTAGGCTAGGTCACATCTTACCTATTAAAATATTTTAAGCCCAAAAAAAGTTTAAAATTTTCGTAGCTTTTGGGGCACTTCCCTTGTTAAAATTGTTTCAACTCAGATTTCAAATTTTAAAGATATGCTAACATATAATTTTCACTAATTTCACTCGTTTAATTATCAATTCATTTAGTTGTTATTACAGTTGATGAGTTATTGTAGTTGATGTGAGTGGTTTGTATTTATCTAAACTAAACAGTCATTGGATCAATTAATTAAAACTTGGGGATTTAAATGAATTCTAATGAAACAACCTTCATTTGGTGTAAGAAAATGACCAGACATGAGAACAGGATGATGATATCAATTGTAATTTCCTGTAGAGTTTATTAGTAACTCAATGCAATTAGTAATCTAATAATTGATTATTAATACTTTATTGAGTTAATTATAAAGCTTCAGCAAAGCTTAATCTTTTTCTAGTTTTAGGAAATTTGAGTAATGCTTTCATCAAAAAGTCTCATAACCAATTAAGAAATGTACAATCAACATCATGATGGTCAAATAACTTCCTAGTCTTAACATAATACAACGCTAAGTTTACTTGGAATCTTTTCATACCGTTATCCAGTTTCCATCAACTCAGTTTTACAAACCACAAATGTTAATGACAACGAAGATCCAAAAATATAGCTTATAACTTTTATTCATATCACTTAAATATGAAATTAGATTGATCAATCGGTATGAAAACTATCATGTTAATGAAGTCACGATAAGCAATCCAAATCCTTGATTCATTGAAATGGCTTAATCTTGATTCTCAGATGGAAAAGGTCGTCAAATAAGAGCAATGTCATGTTCTGATCAGCATTTTACGTAAATAATTATTGGAATTCAACAGACGAAATTGTAAATTAAACTCTTTTAGTTGTGCCTCCATTTTAGCTGATATTAACCCAACGAAATTAGTACCTTTGATTGGTTTTCCTTTGACCACTTTACATGTGTCTTCAACTGAATCAAATTCATACAGTTTTAACTGAACTTGACTCAAGAGAAACAGTTTAGACTGATGAAGAGTAAATTAAAATTAACTAGATTTACTGCAAACAGTGTAGTCAGAGCTTTTGATATGCAATTTCAAATATTTTTAATTTGATGTGTTGATGTTACCGAAAGAAGTTCTTATTTAAAAAGAGTGCAGCAAAAAGTCGAGCATTCGAGTTAAGTTTTGAGTCTTGGTAGGTTTGTAGAAGAATAAAAATTTAGTATTATACATTAGAGCTATTAAAAAAACTCTCCGATTGATAAAATCGAGGGCAAAGTTTAAACTTCGATCGCCTTTGTTCAATTATGGAAGTAGTACAGGGCATTTCAGCTATCTTTACCGATGTTTAACGCTTTTTTCTCGGCCTGTAAATGGGCCAGAGGCTTGAAAAAAGTTTTATGCAAATTTCGCGAATACTTATTTGCTATATTTCAAGGTCAAGGTCATTCAAGGTCATTTTTCGGAAATCGCTTCTAACAATGTTAGAGGTCAAACTAAGGTCGAATCATAATTTTCAAGGTCAAATAGTCTTACTGGTCAAGTCTCATCATTGTGCAATGAGCGCTTTGTGAGTTATTGTCATTTCAATTAATAAACATGTCAAAAATGACCTTGAATGACCTTGACCTTGAAATATAGCAAATAAGTATTCGTGAAATTGACATGAAAAAATTCTGAAGTCTCTAGGTTGTACACAGGCCGAGTTATAGCTGTTTAACATCGGTAAAGATAGCTGAAATGCCCTGTATTACTCAAAATAAGTGTATTTTCTGTTTGACCATCAAAGGTTACACCATTTACTCTAATAATTGAACAAAGGCCATCGAAGTTGCAACTTTGACCTCGATTTTCTCAAAAACTGTGGATCAGAGAAATTTTTAAATCGCACGATTAGACTCAGGTTTCATGTCCCTACAAACTAACAGAGTCTAAATTTGAAAGAAATTAATTTTTAACCGTTTTTGCTAATTTGTGTCGATTTGTGCATAAAGTGACAATTGTTTTGGCGCCCTCTATTGCTAAAAAATATCCCCAAATTTTGGGACTGGGCCAATCTTCACCAAAAACTATACAGTAAATTTTGATCCCAATAGCAAGTTATTCTGAAGATTGCATCAAAATCGTAATTTTTATTTTAGCTATCGTTACATGAAAAAACGCGAATTCACCTCATATGTCTTCGCTTCACTCAGGCAATTAAATTTACATCTTTGATTTGATCAGATGTATTATAACAAATCGACTCAAATGCTGACAAGATTATCGGTCGTGTCTCTTTGCACAGTTTAATGTAAAATTTTGAGCGATCGTGTTAGTAAATTGGTTTATATCGATTGAACTCCAATCTAAAGCTAATATCAACTTTGGTAGATGTACAAGTCTTTCCCTAGCATTAATTGTAATCGATTAATGATTGCTTCAAACACTTGCACTTTACTATTAATGTTCAAACCAATTAGGTTTATCATGTAATGAACAGTATCAACTTCATAACCCAAGAAACTCTTGGTTGTAATTATATCACAAAAGTTTTCACAAATGTATTGCTCGATCAGTTGACGTGCTTTAAGAGTTGCAATTTGATTAATCCAATGATCAATTTCAACAACCATTTCTAATAAGCCCAGTCAATGATGAGATCAAATATTTCCGTTGGATGTTTCAGCTCAATTCATGAACTTTTTGATTCTGCGAGTCCGGGCGAAAGCATTTTATCGAAATATGGAAGGAATGAAGACAAAATAATCTTGTGAACATGATATTCTTTATTGTTATTAACGATGATTAAGTCACTGAATTTTCTGTCCTTGTAAGGTAAAGAAAGACCAGTTGATGTGTTTTGTTGAATTTTAACTGTAACAGTTGTTTTATTGTCAGTTAAATCAACAGTTGCCATATTTGTTTCAATTGAGTTTATTGTTGAATCATTAAATAAGTTTAAACATGTAAATAGGTTACTAGAATCAAAGCATGTAGACATTGATCATTTTGTTGCTACAACTGTAATAACTCTTCAAGCAATTGTTAATCCTTAAACAATTCAAGTTGAAAAATTATGCCTTGAAGATAATGAACTACATTAGATGAAAATACAGATAATTCAGAAAATTGAATCTTCACAAGTGCTGACATCTCTATGATACTATTATGATTACTGTTCTTATCTATTAATATTATGAAGACTGATAAGAGCACAGATTCATTTGATATGAACAATAATTTTCATATGTCCAGACATGATCGTTCATTAAAGTCGATAAAAATCGTTAATGCAAACACAAATCAAAGAATCTGGGCTTTGTTTAAATATAACAGCAGACTAATATACTATAAAAATGGTTAATGCAGAACTGTATTGTTGATTTAGGTTGCTTGTAAAGAAAAGTGAAGTAAAATTTGTACATTTTTCCCTTTAAGAGTCACCGATGTTTGGTGAGTTTCAAATTTGCAGAATTAACTATGCAACGGAGACATCTACAATATGTTTTTATGAAAGCGATTTTATTTTCTAATGGTGCCATCTAGGTAAACTGCAAGAAGATCATAAAAGCTAAGTCTGTAAGCCGTTTTCCCCTTTCCGCTCACCAGTTGAGAAAATGGAAAAAAAACTAACATACAGAGACCTGCCAGTAATTTAGACTCACTGGAAATAGCTTATTCACACTATTCGTCGAGCAACATAATTCATGATTTTTCAATTTTCCTTAATCGAGCAAATTTAACTTAAAATGTTGCTTTAAGGTGATTCCCTGAGTTTTTGGATTGATATTTTACGAAAGAAAATTAAAACAAGTTAATTAATAGCTAAAAAAATAGAAATGAAATTTGGTAAAATCAAAACAAAATTCTATCTTTTTTCAATAGGGACCATTGAAAAATTTAGTCTAAATTACTGGCAGTCTAAATTACTGGCAGGTCTCTGTAGTATTTCATATTTTGCATTAAATTCTTTTCAGAATAATTTTAAACTGTGAATTTTTATACTTTAGCCTCGTCGATTTTACATTAGGTCTCCATTTAGGTACATTCCACAATGGAGGTTCAAGAAGACGCTTCATCGCTTCTGCATAATTCTTACAAAACAGGAAAGTGTAGTGATGTAACGATCATGAACGGAGATGAGGAGTATCGTGTCCATAAACTTGTTTTGTCGGCTTCAATTCCTTATTTTGATAAAATGTTTTCCACTGGACTCTCAGAATCAACAAGTGAAGTGATCAAACTTGACCATCCGCCGATTATATTTGATCTTATTATTGAATGGGCTTATTGTTCCAAAATATTGATTACAGAAGAAAATGCTGCTGAGCTGTTCCATCTTGCTGATTACATGAACATACCTAAATTAACAGCTTTATGTTTGGATTTTTTGTGGAACAAATCTTCTGATTCTCCGTTTATAGATGTTGGCCATTGGATAAACAAAATTGCCACGGAAGAAGTACACGATATTATTGACAGATATATTTGTTCAAACTTCTGGGACATTGTAAATACAGAAACATTTCTTGATTATGGTGTTGATACTCTTGATTATATAATCAGTTTGGATGACCTACATATTGATAATGAAATACAAGTTTTTGATGCTATAATAAGATGGATACAAAAGGATGTCGAAAGAAGGTCTCATCTTCCAAAATTGCTTAAGAAGATTAACTGGGTTGATATAAATGGAGTTCAATTCATGAACAGAGTCGATAAATTGTCTTGGATCATGCAGGACTCGACGCGTCCTATTATCGTTGCTGCAGTTGAGCTCAGTTTTTTCAAATCATTGAAACAGATACAAATTAACGACGTTCATTCCGGGCCTCGTAATAAATCTGACATCTTTCACTATGCTGTCTATAGAAAAAATGATTCATCTATAGAAGTTCATCATTTTAATGAAAAGTATGAATCCATTAATCTTTCTGAGAATCTTTCTCTTCCTGAAGCTAAATTTGGTGAGTCACATATAACTCAACATAGTATGGACTCTGATGTTGTTATCAGGATTGACTGGAGAAATAAAACTTATCGATTGTTCAACGGTTCTGGTAGTTACAGTCTTTTATTTGGACGTTTATTTCAATTCAGCAAAGAGTGAGTAACTACTCAAAACTATAATATTTTTACCGTAATAATAATTCAAATTGTAATCACAAAAAATTCTCTAGAAACAAAAGAGTTTATTTTTGGAAAGGAGACCGAATCATTGAGTTTGCACGTTTATCCGAGAACAATACATCTAGTATAACAGCTATCAATGGAGGGCTTTGTGTATCGATCATAGCGGAACCAAAGGTGTCTAACAATTGCATTTTCACATCGCAATTGACGATTGCGACATGTAATCCAGGTAATACCCTGAATAGGTTCAGGGTTCTTGAAATTCACAAAATTGTTACAAAAGAACCCATAAAATGCTTAAAAGTACAACCTTTCATGACTTGTTGGTAATATTTGTAGACTGCAAATTGATCCTTACATACGATTTTGACAAAAAAACCATTAGCGAGTATAAAAATAGTGACATCAATGGTGGTAGCCTGTACTTTCTAAATTCTCGCACTGCTAGTCCAAGTCTGATTATTTTTAATAATGATGGAGGCACAAGTAGACAAGGTTTCGATATTCATAATGGAGAACTGTATCGTTGGTCTGATTCCCGTAATTCAGATATCCCCAATATTGAATCCAATTCAGATCTGATTGGTTTTATTTCGCTTGAAGCGAAACACCACAATAAGATACATGATTGTCAATTTGACCAATAAAGAAACAACAGTTGTTTAATTTTCACATTGTGCACATTGATCCTTGCATACGATTTTAACAAAAAAACCTTCAAAGAGTATAAAAACAGCGAAACGGAGACCCATGTGCTGTTTATATTTTCCCTTATCTGGTAATTAGCTAACCGTCAGCTTGCTTATTATTATCTACTCATTATTAATATATAAATAACCTCTTGTTAATGTAATAAAAGAGACTTGTAAAGGTTGAACCGTTGATTCGAAATAAAAGTGAGCAAAACGGAAGTTAGACGAGACTTACGTTTGATAAGCCTTCATCTAATGGGTAGAATTGATTTCAACTCAGATTTCAGATTTTAAAGTTGTGTCTTAACCATTCAAATTCCCTAAATTTGATGTTCAATTATCAACAGATTTTCGTTGTTACTAATTGGTTTCATTTTTAATTCAAATTTTACAAAGGGGAGCCTTAATGATAATATAATTTAAAATATTGAAGATTAACACTGAACGTTGGATACATAACTTTGACTGCAATCCTGAAAACTAAAGCAACTAAATTGAATAGTCCATAGAGGATGAATCCAAGCCAAAGGTGGAACCGTTGAGTCGAAATAAAAGTCTCCTGATTGATAAAGGGAAGGTGAAACCAAATAAGATCCATTGAATGGAGAAATGAAGGCAAATTGAGGGTTATACAAGTGTAAAGTACAACCATATTTGATATGCTCTTAGCTAAACTCATCAGCATTCGATTAGTTCTTACCGTAAAATATTCTCTCTTCAATTACAACGGCTTTTATTATGTCTTTGACTGTTATAGCTGCACATACAAACGATAGACAAATCGCAATGAGATTAACCAACTTGCTTAGTTTTACTCCAATGGTGTTGACACAGAAAAAGAGAATACCTGGGTTCTATTTTTTCTGGTTATAGCCAACATCACAAACTTTAGTTTCAAATCATATTTTCATTTTGATCAAAATGTCGCGAGTGAAATGACAATGAATAAATAGCATTGCTGTTATTGCTGCTGCTATCTGGTTATTTCAATGGTAGCAAGTGAAAAGATATTGTTTTATCAAATTGACTTTTTGTTTGTAAAAACGAATGTACACAAATTACATTTCCAATGAGATGATCTCTTTACACAATTAGATATTATTGTGATTTGTATTATTTTTTGGCATGTTGCTGCTTCTACTTTTTTATGTTCAACTTGTTGATCCATCCCTTTATCCATTTCTAATGGACGTCAGTTTAATAAGTAAACAATCAACAATCAAAGTGAAATGCGAACAATAAAGTTAACAGCAGTGAAACCTCGGTTATTTTATATTTTTGTTATGCTGGGTATTATAAGAAAACAAGAGATGGCGTAACAAAAAATTAGTACAGTCAACCCTCGAGTTTTTTGTTTTTTGGAGTGCTGACATCTATTTGAACTACAGGGGGGATAATGAAATTTTACGGTTTAAACAATAAGTCCACTCTAATGACTCCCTCCTGAAGGGAGAAGTAGAGACTCTCTACTAGAGAGGCTAAAGGGGAATCATTCGAGTGGATTAATTGTTTAAACTGTAAAATTTATTTTTTCCCCTGTAGTTCACATAGATGTCAGCACTCCAAAAAAACAAAAAACTCGAGGGTTGACTGTATAAACCTTTGTAAATGACCGAAGGGGGAGACACTTTGTGCTCCCTAGCTGCTAGATTCACGCTATGTAAAATATAAAATAACTGAGGTATAAAATAACCGAGGTTTCACTGTACTTCCGATGAGTGTTTAAATGGGTCTAAACTGTTTAGCAGGTCAATAAGGAGAGCTTTTGAATGTTGATTGTAACAATGTTGGTAATGAGATTTGAGTAGCTTCTGTCAATGATGAGTCCAATAAATTATCAACCACTATTTGACTCATTCTCATTCAATCAACAATCATTATCTCAACCATTAGTTGGTATTATTGCAACTATTAGTTTTTATTATTGTCATTATGTATTTCTTATTGGCTTCTGAATTTTACTTTTCCATTCAAAATGCAAATATTGACATTTTAATGCTGTTTTATATTTCTTTCTTTTCTATTGCCTTTATTTCAATCTAAATTCCGGATCTAAATCTGCTGTTCCAATATCACCTCAATCAGAGTCTTCATCATTTTTATTAGATGAAAACATTTGAATAAATTGAAAGTAAAACTTTTTTATCGACAATTGACAGAGATTTAAGTTAGCCACGGTAACGTAAGTACATATGGTTAGCATTAAACCGATATAGACCAGGCAAAGCTGAGATCCCCGCAGTGCACACTGGGTGTGTAAGATGTGCAATATTCAAATTGAGGTTCATTCTTAAAAATTCCGCTGGTTGTACGTACAATTTTAAGCCATTTTCATCACAAATTTTTCGCAATTCATCTGATTTCAGCAACTCTGATACTCTTTCTGTGAAAGATCGACGACCCAAGTAATAGCAATAATTTCGGTCGCATCCAGTTTCATTAATCAGACTCTGATGCTGCAAGTCATATTCACAATACATTCCATTATCATCTGCAAAAAGTTGCGTTGTAAATAGAAAACAATCGCCATCACGGAAAGCATTCATTGCGTGTTCCTTTGTATCGTATTGCCAAGCATAGCCCACATTAAAACTTCTGAAAATTTATGAAAAAGGATTAAATCTAAAGAAAGGCAATCAAAAAGTTGGATAAAATCATTTACCCATCCTTCCATTCGGTATTTAGCAGACCGTCAGACTGATGAAGATCTCTGTTCACGTTGACATACAGATTATGTTCAACTGGTATTCCTGTGTATGCTGATAACTATTGGTGTAAGTAAAATGTAAGCGAGAAATTAATCACTTTCTTGTTTTTTCTTTCGACTTACCTGATGAAACAATTGTTTCCTGTAATCGAAACTTTCATTTGACCAATCAATCGTAATCTCATGATAATCCTCATCCGAATGCCTCATTTTTATTGTAACTAAGCATTACAAAGAAAAAATGTTAAAACTGATTTGACGAAAAAACGAAACTTACTTTTATCAGAGTCATGATTAGTTTCATGCATTATTCACCAAAAAAATTAATTTTACAAATTAGTATAAATTATAAATAAGTTAATCTAGAAGATGGATGATAAAATTTTTATTCAAGTACTAAAGATTTTGGGCAAAAGTAGACACTTTTTGCATGTAAAAAGGGTCAAACTAAGACCGTGGTTCTCAAAACCAGTTTTTAACAACCGTAGCTATGATTTTGAGCATTACTCCAATGAATGTAGGCCACCTTTATGCGCAAAAACTAAGGTTTCTCTGTCTATCAAGTACAGGGTGTACCTAAAGTTCCTGTAGGAAAAAATATTTTTCCCTGCGTAGAAACGAATTTTAAATTGCTGTGATTTCTCGATTGAAAAACTGGTTTCTCTCTTAAGCCTCCTATCTACACGAACTTTATTTACACCCTGTAATGTTGTTAGTAAAAAAGTAAGTTTCTCAAAACCAGTTTTCAATAAGCTTACCCGTGATTTCGAGTTATGGTCCTATTAGGATTGTCATATGAATGTAACCTAGGTGACTCTCAATCCATTTACTTTGAAATATTAGGGCGTCAAGTATATTTTGCGATTCTCTATGTAAAATGTCTCATTTGGGACTTTTTTTTGGTTAAAACAATATTTATTGCTGAGGCCAATGTAAATTGTTGAGATAACTAAAAAAAGTAATACCTCGATTCAACGAATAAAAAATGAGGAAAATATGTGATCATAATAAAAATTGTATTTAATGTTTTTGTTTTCAACTTATTACATAAAAAATTTAATTACACACTAATATTCAGTTGAATTGTGAACATTGTACAGGGTTATCACCAGACGGGCTATTTATCGTTATCTTCATCATCACTTTCGACAACCTTCGCAGTTCGTTTTCGTTCACTAGATGTTTTTTTCTTATCCAGGTCACTATCATCGTCACTATCTATATAGATATTATAACCAGCACCTCCTTTCTTGTAACGTTTTTTAATTGCTGATAAAGATACACCGCCATCATCATCATCATCATCATCGTATGCATCGTATGCATGCAATACCACAATTTAAAAAGAAAGTCAATTTATAATCAATCATTGGTTGGCATTCATTTATTAAAATGAATATTCTTTATTTTGGTTCATTTGCATTATTTTCGTCTACATTGACAGATTTAATTTCACTATGATTTCGCTCAAAACATTCGTTATTCTCAATATTATTGTCGTTATTATTCAAATAATAAAAATACATCCTTGGTGACAGCTTAACTTTTATTATGTCAATGGTCCGAGCTATAACGAAGATGAATTTGATTTTTTTTTAGAGTTTTAAGAAACTTGAGAAATTGGGAAAAGAACTTTTAGTCTTAACACAACCTGTTAGTTATTCACTCACCGGCATTTCATTCAAATGAGATTTCAAATCATATCAATCCATTCCTCATTGTGGTCTATTCTCTGAATCTGTGGGTCTTTTATAGATGCAATAAGTACGCAAGATTATTAATGTTGACGTAGTTGTTCCTTATATATAAAAAATCAGTCATGAATAAACAATAAATTATATAAATGATGCTTTTAAGTATTTTAATAATTTTTATGATACGAGATTATATTATGATATTGAAATAGATTGTAGAATATGATTTAATGATGAAAACCAACAAAAAGCGAAAATGGACTACCTAGATAACTTGAGTGCAAGTTCGTGAACTAAACCGTTCAACTGATGTCAGGGCCGAATAATTTGAATTGATGTAGCTGGTTTAACTTGATATTTTTCTTATAAATAAAAAGTAAATTTTATAACAATCAAAAAATCTAATTCGCATGGTGAATAAGACATAAAATTATGACATTTAGATAGCTTTGAATAATTCCCCGTTTCTATCAGTATGATTTGGTACTTATGGAGACATAAAATTTAGCTTTAAACGCCTACGATGAGCATGCATTTACTTAGTTTTTCTACCACAATTCTGAATCGTATACTGATCTAGATATCATTGAGTTATTACCATTTAAACTCGATCAATTTCGATCGTGAATCATTTTTATGCCAGTGTTTGATTTGTTTCTCCATTAATACTGATTATTTGTTTAACGCACAATGGAAGCGAAAAAAGATATTCAACAAAATATTACTTCATCGTTTTTAATCAGTGCTTATAAAAGTGGAAAGTGTAGTGATGTAACTGTAGTCATGAACGGAGATGAGGAGTATCGTGTCCATAAACTTGTTTTGTCGGCTTCAATTCCTTATTTTGATAAAATGTTTTCCTCTGGACTCTCAGAATCAACAAGTGAAGTGATCAAACTTGACCATCCGCCGATTATATTTGATCTTATTATCGAATGGGCTTATTGTTTGAAAATATCGATTACAAAAGCAAATGCTGTTGACTTGTTCCATCTAGCTGATTACATGAATATTACTGAATTAACGAGTGAATGTTTAAATTTCTTGTGGAACGAATTTTGTGATTCTCCATTAATAGATATAGATTATTGGATGAATAAAATTAACACTGAAGAAACTCGTGAAATCAATGATAAATATATTTGTTCAAACTTTTGGGACATTATTCATACAGATTTATTTCCCAAGTATAATGTTGAAACTGTCAATCATATGATAAGCTTGAATGAATTGCATATTGATCATGAATTACAAGTTTTTGAAGCTATCATAAAATGGGGAGATTGTGTTCATTTTTGTGATGATGATATTACTATTGATACTTTTATGTCCAAATTGCTAAAGAAAGTTCGTTGGGTTGATATAGATGTATATGAATTCATGAAAAGAGCTGAAAAAGTTTGGTGGTTTGAACCATGTAACGAAGACCGCCCTGTTATCATGGCTGCACTGGAATTGTCTCTTTACAAATCATTGGAACAAGTAAAAATTAGTGGTCTTAATTTCGATTGTCGTGGAAGAGCTCGATACATTTACCACTTCATCAAATGGATTTCTGACTCAAATATAAAGGTTGAGCATCGTGGAGATTATAAAGATATATCTTTTTCACTGACTAAAGATTCTGATCTTTCTGCGCCTAAATTTGGTGACTTATCTATAACTGAACATGAAATAGAATATGATTGTGCTGTTATCAGAATTGATTGGAGAAATAAGACTTATAGATTGTTCAAAAATGAAACGAGTGAATATATTCTCATGTTCGATCGTTTATTTCAATTCAATAAACAGTAAGTATCAGGTGTACAAAACTAACATCAATGTTAAAATTTATGCAAATGCATGTGATTAATTATAATGCATATTTTCAGAGACAAGAAAATTTATTTATGGAAAGGAGATCGACAAATTGAGCTAGCGCCAATAATTGAAGAATTGGCAAACGTATTCACAGTTGTTGGACGCGAAGGATTTTTTTATTTCACGTCCATAGTGGACGAACCTGATAGACAAAATGACTATTCTGAATCTAACCAGCCAAAACAAATGAAGTTGAAATTTTTAATAACTAAATTTAATCCAATTGCAATAAGTTGGGAAATAGTAGGAAACTTTGCAATAGCAATAAAACGACCCATAAGAGGGTTAAAAAGTAGAAACAAATATGACTCCATGGAAATTTACTTAGATGGCTTAGAGATATTCACTTATTATTTTGATTCAAAGAAATTTAAAGAACCACATTATTCAAATTATCTCAAAGCAGAAAAAACGACGTTTCGCAGCCTCGTGTTTGAGAATCGCAAATCGTTATGGACGAGCCTAGAGCAAGAGTTTTATGCTAGTAAATAATATTAAATGTTATCATGATATACATGTATTATATTTTTATACATTGTATATAATATTATGTGTTTATTGTTTAAAATTCATTTCAGCTTTTTTCAGATTCAAAAACTCATGTTGGAAGTTTGCTAAAATTAACCATCCAATATCTGTGGCCTTGTATAATGTTTTATTATTTTTAAATCCAACACATAAAATTGTGCGTTAAACTCATTTAAATGTGCTTCCATTCCAGTTGATATTAACCCAACAAAAGAGGTATTTCACCAAACCGCAATTCCTAATCTTGACTGGTTTGTTTTAACCAATTCAAATGTGTCTTCAACTGAATCAAATTCATACTGATGAAATTGATGAAGAGTAGAGTGAAGATCAGCTAATCTATTCCAAGGTCTTTACCAATACGTTGTGTCCATTTAGTTGATTCGAGATTGATCTGATACATTTTCAAGAAACAGAATCAACTTGTTGTCATGCAACACATGTTTCAACTGGTTAACATGCTCAAACATTTTTGCATCATTAGCCACATTAGTCACACCAGTCCAGACATTATCACGCGGATCGAGCTTCACTACCACAAAAATGGAAACATAATATTAAAACTATGATCACTATGCAGTTTTTGCCATACGCTCTATGTACTTTCCTAACTTAGCAACGCATGCAGTTTGTGAACGGTGCATTTGCAAGTCAAAAGCCAGAATAAATTCTTATTATTTTTCATTCTCTACAATAGGAACCAGAAAAAAACTTAAAATCTGTACTACTCAGGAACCTTCCCTTGTTAGTTGTAATGATATCACAAAAGTTTTCATGTATTTAATCTTATTATCGAATGGGCTTATTGTTCAAAGATAAATAAATTTAAGACTTTATTGAATGCTTAAAGCTGCAATCGAAAAATCTCATAATCAATTAAGAAATATACAATTAACATCAACTGATGAGAAAATAACTTTCTAGTCTCAACAGCAAGATTTGAAGATAACTGCATTAGATGCAAATACAGATGATTTAAAAGATTGAATGTTCTCAAGTGGTGACATCTCAATGATATTATGAATACTGTGCTTATCTATTCATGTTATGAAAACCGCTAATTTTCAGCATAAATTCATTTGGCATAAACAATAATTTTTCATTAGGTTAGAGATGAGCTCCCATTAAATGGAAAACTGTAAGATAAAAACGTTAATTCAATCACAAAAGGAAGTCTAGGTGTTCAAACGGGCAGGTCAAAAAGTAAACGGCTATATCTTTAGAACGGATTTGTTTATTGATCTGAAAATTTGTATTTAAATAGATTTTTATCAGGAATTAATGATACGTGTGCTCAAAATACCCTCAACTTTTTACAATTAACGCTATCAGACGATTTTCAAAAATATAGCTATAAATTTTTGACAAGTTTCCATTGAAATGTTATAATCCCATTATAAACTGCTTTTTCGAGTCCTGTGAACGTTTTTGTTTCGCTTCTAATTACCCTGTCTTTAAGACATTCTCAAATTCCTAGTAAAGCTAATTAATATAAAATTAAAATGACCACGATCATGCACCTATTTCTCGAGATATAAAGCCCCAAAGTTTAACCTACCCGTTTGAACACCTGTTATTTGGCTTTCGTTCAGGTATAACGTCAGACTAGATTAATATGGCATTAAAATGGTTAATTTGGAAATGTATTGTAGATTTAGGTCGTTTGAGATGGAAATTTGCAAAAAAGTACAGATTTGTACAGCAAGAGTAAGAGCCTAGATTTTCTGATCATTTCTCGTCTTTTAAGAGTCACCGATGACCGGTGAGCCTAAAATTTACAGAACCAATAGAGCCTTGGGCAAAAACCATTGATAGACCACTAAACTATTATGCTTTTATGAAATATTTCATATTGGTGCCATCAACATAAACTACAGGAAAATCAATAAAGCTTATCTTTTCAATTGTGAAGGGCTATAAAGTATTTTTTCCCTTTTCCGCTGAGCCGAATGAGATTATAAGATGAAAAAACTGATATCCTATTTCAGAAGAGTAAAAGCTAAGAGTTATACTCTTTGCCTATTTCTGTGTTTCACATTGCAATTATTCAGAATATTTTTTATACTGTTGATCTGTTTGATTTTACATTATTGCCATTTAGTTACTTCATGTCACAATGGACGTCGGAGAAGATCCTTCATCGTTTTTACTTAGTACTTATAAAACGGGAAAGTGGAGTGATGTAACCATTATGAACAAAGAAAAGGAGTATCGAGTCCATAAACATATTTTGTCCAATGCAATTCCTTATTTTGATAAAATGTTTTCCTCTGGACTCTCAGAATCAACATGTGAAGTGATAAAACTTGATCATCCGTCTTATGTGTTTGATCTTATAATCGAATGGGCTTATTGTTCCAAAATATCGATTACAAAAGAAAATGCTGTTGACTTGTTCCATCTTGCTGATTACATGAATATACCTAAATTAACAGCTTTATGTTTGGATTATTTGTGGAACGAATCTTCTGATTCTCCGTTTATAGATGTAAACCATTGGATAAATCAAATTGCCACAGAAGAAATACTTAAAAGTATTGATCAATATATTCGTTCAAACTTCAGGGACATTGGGAATACAGATTCATTTCTTGATTATGATTTTGATACTGTTGCTTATATGATCAATTTGGATAACTTGGATATTGATAATGAAATGCAAGTTTTGGATGTTATCATGAGATGGATACGAAAAAATGTCGAAAGAAGGTCTCAGCTTCCAAAATTGCTCAAGACTGTTCACTGGATTGATATCAATGGAGCTCAGTTTATGAACAAAATCGATAAATTGACTTGGATTATGGATTGTGATCCGGCGCGTCATGTTATCATGGCTGCAGTTGAGCTCAGTTATTTCAAATCATTAAAGACAATTCAAATTAACGATGTTCATTTTGGTCCTCGTAATAAATCTGCCAGATTTCACTATGCTGTCTATAGAAATAATGATTCATCGATAGAAGTTCATCATTTTGATAAAAAGTATGAATCCATTAATCTTTCTGAGAATCTTTCACTTCCTGCAGCTAAATTTGGTGATTCACATATAACTGAACATTGTATGGACTCTGATGTTGTTATCAGAATTGACTGGAAAAATAAAACTTATCGGTTATTCAAAGATTCTGATCGTTACTGCTACTGTCTTTTGTTTGGGCGCTTATTTCAATTCAACAGAGAGTAAGTACTAGTGTTAGATAATGTAACTACCCAAAGCTATCTTTACAGTACTAACTTTTTATTGCAAAAAATTTCTTTAGAAACGGAAAAATTCTTTTTTTCAAAGGAGAACGACTCATCCAGTTTAATCGATCTTTCGTTAATCAATTAAACAGTCAATTAACTTACAAAACGTTAACGAAACACGAAGGAGAATTTCTGTTATCGACCATTACTACCTCTCGGAAGAGAAACGAAAGAAGTATAATTCTCCCTCACTACGAAGATTACGAGGGATACAAATCGCAATTGACAGTTGAGAAAATTTTTTCCGGTTTTGTTGCGAGTCATGAATTCGTTACAAAAAAACCCATAAAAATGCTTAAAAGTACAACCTTTCATGACTTGTTGGTAATATTTGTAAACTGCAAATTGATCCTTACATATGATTTTAACAGAAAAACCTTCAAAAAGTACAAAACCAGCGAAATGGATCACATGTGCTGTCTATATTTTCACTTATCTGGGAAAGAATTGTGGATTTTCTATAACGATGAATTGGGATCAGGGTACCGCCATACACTTATACAAGTTTTTCGTGTCAAAGATGGGGAACTGATTCTTGTGCCCGGTCCACACAATCCGAATTGCAATATTGTAACCAATTCGAAGATGATTGGTTTCATTTCACTTGAAGCGCAACCCTAACATGCATGAAAATGATTACAGTTAAACCTCGGTTATTTTATGTTTTATAAATGTAGAATCTAGCTACAGCGGAGTAAAAAGTTTCAATCCTAAATCCTAATTTTTTGGCACGCGATTTCTTGTTTTCACCTAGTACTCTGCAAAACAAAATATAAACTAACCGCGGTTTCACTGTATGTTGAAAATACAGATAATTCAGAAGATTGAATCTTCTCCAGTGCTGACATCTCAATGATATTATGAATACTATTCTTATCTGTAAATATCATGAAACCGGTAAAGTTGAGCATAAATTCATTTGGCATTAACAACTTTTTTTTCTCTACCCAGATATGATCGACCATTCAGGTTGATACTGTCTATTTCAATTCATTGCTTCATGTATTTACGTTGATTTTAAAAAAAATTGAATTTCACTTTAAATTTTTCGTGTATAAAGTAAAATTACGAAAAAATAGAGCACTGGAATTAAATTAAATTTATGTATGCATTTTTATCAATTTTTACATTACAAAGAATATATTTGGTACAAAATCTAAATTCAAATGGAAAGTGAAGGCCTTTTTTGCCATTCCGAGAAAACTTTGATCCAGTTTTGCCAAAAACGTTGTATTTATTATACCATATATTATTATTATCAACTTATTATATCTAGAGATTCAATATTTATACAATTTTGAAAGAAAGTCGATTTATAATCAATCATTGGTGGGCATTCAATTATCAAAGTGAATAGTTTTCTTTTTTTTTGTTAATGTCCATTATTTTCGCCTTCAATTGAAAGATTTAATTATACTATAATTTTACTCAAGAGCCAACGAGCCAGCCATTTGTTTCAATTGAGTTGATTGTTGGGTCGATGTTTAATCATTTAATAAGTTTAAACATGTAATTAGGTTACTAGAAACAAAAAATGTAGACATTGATCATTGAACAAAATACAAGTGATGGATCTATCTTTATCGTCATGTTATCACCGTCCCCATCTTCAAATAAGATTGTTTTTCTCTCTCACAATTCACTAGAAACAAACCTTAAAACCATCTAGGTAAACTACAAGAATATCATTGCAGTTTATTGTTTAACTTGTGAAGTGCTGTAAATCGTCTCACCCTGTAGCTCAACAAGAAAGGACCATGAAAAAATGAGAATCCTAACATAAAATTTCATGAGTTTCTCATCAGAATCATTTTTTCGTAGTATTTTTACTGTGCATTTTTTAGTGTTGAGCCGATCAATTTTATATTATTGCCACTTATTTAATTAATGCCCCAATGGAGGTTAAAGAAGACACTTCATCTCTCTTAATGCGTGCTTATAAGGATGGCAAGTGGAGTGATGTAACCATCATGAACGGAGATAAGAAGTATCAAGTCCATAAACATATTTTGTCCACTGCAATTCCTTATTTTGATAAAAAGTTTACCTCTGGGCTCAAAGAATCATCGAGTCAAGTGATCAACCTTGACCATCCGCCGAATGCATTTGATCTTATAATCGAATGGGCTTATGGTTCAAAGATAAAGATAACAAAAGAAAATGCTGTTGACTTATTTCATCTAGCTGATTACATGAATATACCTAAATTAACAACTGTTTGTTTGAATTTCTTATGGAACAACTTCTCTGATTCTCCATTTATAGATGTTGGCCACTGGATTAATCAAATTGCTACGGAAGAAGTAAATAATGTTATTGATAGATATATATGTTCAAACTTCTTGGACATTGTGAATACAGATTCGTTTCTTGATTATGATGTTGATACTGTTGCTCATATGCTCAGTTTGCATGACTTGGATATTGATGATGAAATACAAGTTTTCGATGCTATCATAAGGTGGATACAAAAAAGTGTTGAAAGACAGTCTCATCTTCCAAAATTGCTTAAGAAGATTACCTGGGCTGATATCAATGGAGTTCAGTTCATGAACAGAATCGATAAATTACCTTGGATTGAGAAGTGTGACGAGGTGCGTCCAGTTATCATGGCTGCATTTGAGCTCAGTTACTTCAAATCCTTGAAGCAGATACAAGTTAACGACGTAAATTTCAAGCGTATTTCACTTAATCGATTTCACTATGCTATCTATAGAAAGACTGATGCATCCATAATAGCTCATAATTTTAATGGAAATTATGGCAAGATTATTTTTTCTGAAAATCGTTCTCTTCCTACAGCTAATTTTGGTGATTCACACATAAGTGAACATAATATAGATTCTGATGTGGTTATCAGAATTGACTGGAAAAATAAAACTTATCGATTATTCAAAAGTTCCGATTTTTACTGCTACACCCTTTTGTTTGAGCGTTTATTTCAAATCACTAGATAGTAAGTATTAGATAATGTAACCATCCAAAACTATGTTAACAGTAATGATAATCTAACTTTTAATTACATAAAAATTTCTCTAGTGGCGGAAAAGTTGATTTTTGGAAAGGAAAACGACTTATTGAATTCGGACGTTTATCCGGTGACAACACATTAGGTCAATCAACTTTCACTGCAACCAAGCATAAAGGAGGCATTTGTTTATCAAGCATCAATACAGTCCAATCAATTTGTATACCGAGCGCTGATACAACAAGCGCATCTAGCATTCAGAATCGCAACCAAAATCAAATCAGGCAATACAAATCGAAATTGACAATTGAGAAATGTACTCCGCCCGCAAATTATTTCGTGGTTGTTGCAAGTCATGAAATTGTTACAAAAGAACCCATAAAAAAGCTGAAAAGTACAACCTTTCATGACCTGTTGTTAATATTTGTTGACTGCTCATTGATCCTTTCATACGATTTCCAGAAAAATATCTTTAAAGAGCATAACAAGCTCTTGAATGGTCGCAGCCTTTGCTTTCTACATTTTAGATATAATGGTCCAAAATTGTTGATTTTTAATATTGATGGAAGCATAAGTAGAGAAGGTTTCTCTATTAATAATGGAGAACTGTCTCATTGGTCCGATTCCCGCAGTTCATATTCCAAAATTGTACCCAATTCGCAACTAATTGGTTTTATTTCACTTGAAAAGGAACACAACGCTAAGATGCATGATTGTTAATTTGTGTTGAATAAAGTTATAAGATTTAAGTTGAAATTAAATTGCTAGGCACATTTTTGATCAATTTTTACATTACAAAGAATATATTTGGTGCAAAATTTAATGGAAATTTAATGGAAAGTGAAGGCCTTTTTTTGCCATTCCGAGAAGACTTTGATCCAGTTTTGCCAAAAACAATGCCAATCATCTTTCCAATCATTGCTGGACTCGTTTTCCTACTCATTGGTGGTAATGTTTTCAATAAAGCAGAAGGCTTTGCTTCGCGAATAAAATTTTGAAATGCCAAAGAAACACCAATGTAACTCTCTGCTGCCGATACTTCATAAAACTGACACAGACACAGAAGAGACAACCACCCTAATCTAACATATGCTCATAGAAAAGATCAGGTTGTTATTCACAGCGTAGTTTTTTCAAATACTCATGTCATGTTTTGATTGATTCAGTTAATTTATTGTTTGATTGTTGTCTTTTGTTCAGCTTTTGATCGAATAATGGAAGAATACAAATTTGATCAAAAATATCAATTGTTAATGGAGATCAGAATTAATCATTTCATTGAGAAGTTCAAATGATTTTCGATGATTAGCAAGCCAGGCAGTTCCATGATAAATGAAAAAAGGTGACAACTTAGGCATTCCTTTATCTGAAGGTTCAAACTTGACATCTTCAAGTTGCTTCGCAATCTCCTTGAAACCAGTTGAAACAAATATGGTGATGACTTGAATGAAACAAATCAAACAAATTTTACACAAGCAAACCTGAATGATAGTATTTGATATGTTGAAGATCAACTTATCAGGATATTGGATACAAAAACTTTGATTGTAATCCTGAATACTTAACTACATTAAATAGTCCATAAAGTCCATGAATCCCAGCGAAAGGTGGAATCGATGAGTCGAAATAAAAGTTGCAGGATTGATAAAGGGAAGGTGAAACCAAATGAGATCCATTGAATGGAGAAATGAAGGCAAAAGGGTTATAAAGTGTTTCAAATGGTATTATCTAAAGGGTGTTAAGTTTTATTCCTAGCAAATTAATAGACAAACAGCCACATCTAAAGATGCAAACACAAAAGTAAATTTGGAAAAGTTTAAACAATTTAAATATGCGAATAAGAAGTATCGACTCCATAAAACATTTTGTGCACTGCAATCCATTATTTTGATAAAATGTTTTCATCTGAATTCTCAGAATCAACAAGTGAAGTGATCAACCTTGACCATCCGCCGAATGTGTTTGATCTTATTATCCAATGGGCTTATTGTGCAAAAATATCGATAACAAAAGAAAATGCTGTCGACCTGTTCCATCTTGCTGATTACATGAATATTCCTAAATTAACAACTGTTTGTTTAAATTTCTTATGGAACAACTTCTCTGATTCTCCATTTATAGATGTTGGCTACTGGATAAATCAAATTGCTACGGAAGAAGTAAATAATTTTATTGATAGATATATTTGTTCAAACTTCTTGGACATTGTGAATACAGATTCGTTTCTTGATTATGATGTTGATACTGTTGCTCATATGTTCAGTTTGCATGACTTGGATATTGATGATGAAATACAAGTTTTCGATGCTATCACAAGGTGGATACAAAAAAGTGTTGAAAGACAGTCTCATCTTCCAAAATTGCTCAAGAAGGTTCACTGGGTTGAAATAAATGCAATCCAGTTCATGAACAGAATCGATAAACTGTCTTGGATTATGCATGATCGAGCGCGTCCAGTTATCATGGCTGCAATTGAGCTCATGTTTTACAAATCATTGAAAAAAATAAAAGATATCGACGTTGTTTTCGGGCCTCGCTATGCATCTGACAGCTTTCATTATGCCATCCGTAGAAAGACTGATTCATCCATAGTAGCTCATAATTTTAATGGAGATTATGGAAATATCGTTTGTTCAGAAAATCGTTCTCTTCCTCCAGCTAATTTTGGTGATTCCCATATAACTGAACATTGTATGGACTCTGATGTGGTTATCAGAATCGACTGGAAAAATAAAACTTATCGGTTATTCAAAGATTCTGATCGTTTCTCCTACTGTCTTTTGTTTGGACGCTTTATTGCAACTCAACAAAAAGTGAGTATAAGATAGTGTAACTAGTCAAAACTATATTTACAGCAATCGTGATTAAATTTGTACAATAATAATACAAAAATTTCTTTAGCGATAAAAAAGTTCATTTTTGGAAAGGAGAACGACTTATTGAGTTTGCAAGTTTATCCGATGGCAATACAACCAGTCAATCAACTTTCACGTTAGCCAAACACAAAGGAGGACTTTGTTTATCGATCATTAATCCAAAAAGCGGATCTTACAATCAAATTTCCGTCCAAAAGCACAGGGAATACAAATCGCAATTGACTATTGCGAATTGTACTTCTTCCGAAAACATGTTCAAGGCTGTTGCTAGTCATGAAATCTTCACAAAAGAACCCATAAAAATGCTGAAAAGTACAACTTTACATGACTTGCTCGTAATATTTATAGACTGCTCATTGATCCTTTCATACGATTTTCAACAAAAAATCTTTAAAGAGCATAAAAATGACTTTAATGGTCGTAGCCTGTGCTTTTTACATTATCGCCATTTTGGTCCAAGATTGTTGATTTTCAATAATGATGGAAATACAAGTAGACAACTTTTTCATGTGGTTGGTGGAGAACTGTCTTGTTTGCCTGATTTTCATAAGCCATATGCGGGTATTGAATCCGAGCCGAATCTAATTGGTTTTATTTCGCTTGACGCGAAACACCACGCTAATATGAATGATTTTCAATTTAAGTAAAATCAAAAACAATAAAACATAGCCATTTCTGGGAGAAAAAGATTTGACCAGATTATATTTTCTAAATGAGCACAATAAAAATATAATTTACCAATAAGACCAAAGTATATATTTCATTTCACTGGTATTTCAGCTTCATGTATTAATTGTAATATTTACACTGATTTTAAAAAAATTGCATTTCATTTTAAATTTTACAACTGGATCTCCCGATCATGACTGATCGCAAATTTATTTTCACGGCATACGAGTAATTCAATCCACACTCAAAGACTCAAACACGAATAAAATTTTGTCTAGTGAGCAATCATTGATGAAATTGTCATCAATGTTTGTCATTTGGTTTCTTTTCGTTCAGTGGGGCACCAGATTATTAACCAAACTCTTGACTCGAAAGATAGTTTTGCATATATTCCTAGTCCAACAATAAACCATCAACCTAAATAACCAAAAAGTTTTTGGCCAAACACGATGTTACAAAATACGGATTCTGTAATTTTTCATATCTGACCCATTAAATATTTTAAGCCCAAAATAGTTTAAAATTTTCGTAGTGTTTGGGGCACTTCCCTTGTTAAAATGGTTTCAACTCAGATTTCAAATTTAAGATGCGTTAACATATCAATTTCACTAACTTTGCGCTGATGTTTAATTATCAATCCATTTCCGTTGTTATTAATTGATGAGAGGGTTTTGTATTACAATATTTGTCTAAACTAAATGTTCATGTGATTAACAAAGACTTGCATGGGAATTGAGGCACTTTAAATGAATTCTAATGAAACAACCTTCATTTGAAATAAAATAAACGGAGATGATAATAGAATTATGATAATCAATTGTTATTTCCTGTAGAGTTTATTAGCAACTCAATGCAATTAGTAATCTAATCATTGATTATTAAGACTTTATTGAGTTAATTATAAAGCTTCAGCAAAGCTTCATCTTTTTTCTAGTTTTAGGAAAGGATGAGAGCGGATCCCATTGAAAATTTGCCTCCTCACCGATTTCAATGAAAATTTGTATGCTGATAGAGCACATCTAGCTCTACAATATTGTCCAGTAAGATATTTCGCTAGGCCTAATAAATCGTTAGATATCGGTAAATAATCGAAAAAAACTTCAAAGCCATTTTGAGGCCGAACCACTTATCCGATTTTAGTTTCGATAAGTTTTTTAGATTTGGCATAACCTTGTCTATCATAATATTTAGTTAAAAAAATAAAATATTTTTTTTCCATCCAGGTTGAAACGATAGCAACCTTCTAACGCGGCCTCAGAGCTAAATCGCCTGTCAGGAAAACAATTTCATTATTTTTTTAATGTATTTTTTTATGCTCTATGGATTGATAAAGGTTTGATACTCACTATCGCTATGCGTTTTCTGTCAAATCGGGAAAAACTTAGTGAAAGCGGATAAAACGGCCTAAAGTGTATCATACACTGGTTTTTTTTAACTTTTTTGTTCCGATAACATGTATAACTTATCTCAAGAGTCTCTTTCTCGCGCCATCTTCTGACACCAAAAAAAATTTTCGGTTAGATTATGTATTGAATTGCTCTCTCTCTTCTTCCTTTACTCTTTGTTTTAGCCCAAAAACCTGATTCTTTGTTAGGGACAAAGACTCCATTAAATTTTGTCAGTTTTACTTTTGTTTTCCGTTGAAACAACTTGTTCCTCCACCTCTTTCCTATTGCAAGATTCATATACATATTGATATTATTTACGTTAAAATGGAGCGACAGAATGACAATTCTGATAAAAGTAAGTTTTATTTATATTTTGCCTGGAATTTGAAATAACTTTTTACCTTTCATTTCATTAGCTACATTCAAAGTGAAGCATTTAGGTGAATATCACGACATTGTCATTGATTGGAATGATGATAGATTTTTATACAAAGCGCTACAATTATACGACCAGGTAAGTTAGGTTGACCTTTTATTGATAACGAATAACTTATCCTTATCTTGTTTTTGTGAATTTGTAGCTTGAATCAATAACTGGAATACCGAGCAGATATAATGACAAAATATATCTGTATGACCCATTTACAGAGGGGTCAGGCAATTTGAATACTTATGACATTAACAGGAGGATCGAGTAATTAATCATCTCTATCACTAATCGAAACAACATTAACATTTTTATCTACATTGATTACTTTTCAATTCTTTCATAGACATCCTGAGCGCAATGGCCCCAGTAAGGATGAAATCTGCGATGCAATAAGTTTTGCTGAAGGACGTTTTCATCTCGTTTGTGAAGTAACTTTTGTTGAGCGGAACACTAATCATATTTTTATTGAGTATTCCTTGATACCTGAAAGAGTGGTTCCAGAAGGAGGATGCAGACATCGTTTTTGTCGATATAAAAATACCAAAAGTTTCTTCAACAAGTTAAAGGATATTGTCAATAACGATCAATTGAATGCCAAAATGGCGTCTCTTGTCCCGACATCAGGGAGTTCAAGCGAGATTTGCAGACGATTCAATATTCGTCAATATTTTAGATCTAGTTGTAATGCTAGGTACTGGGAAGTTCCAAATGCAGAAGCTAGACGCGTATTTTGTGATATGAACCTTTATTTGAGAACTCGTGGTTAACATTCATCAATTCATTTTTCATAACCTGAGTCTGATATGATTTACTATGCTGACCGAAGCTCTTTTCAGTCCTTTATTTTTCATCGGAAATTGGACAGTTCTGATGCTAGACTTGTCTCAGTGTATGAGATGATTCGAAGACAAACTTGTTTTTCTCTAAGTTTTTCATGGTCATGATGCATCTGAATCATTCATAGCATATGATGTTTAACTGTTTGAAAAAATAAACTTAACACTTTTAAACCAACTTGAAGTAGTAATTAACTAGACACTCATTAATTCAAAAAGCAAGGCCAGTCTGCTGGTTTCTTATTGTTATCTTTGTCACAATTTTATACTATTTCCACTGTCAAACTCGTAACAATAAGGTTAATCTAAGTCACATTGCAATTTCATCATAGACTTTTATCGAGATTTTTGGTAACTATAGTAATATTGAGATAACATGTATTTTTGTATAACATGTATAGCGGCGCCTGTAAAAGCCGCAGGACTACCAGTCCGAATCTGTACAACCCTCAGTTGTATTCAATAAAGATTTTTGTTAGACAGGTCATAATGTGTAAACCAGATTTGCCACATCTTTCAGTTATTAACAACTTGGTCTAATCTTAAACAATAAGTTTATTAATCGAAGGAAAAGTTGCCTTAATTTCTTTGGATTTTGGTTTTAATGAGGTGAATGCTGAATGGCAAATTCCAGATAAAGGCTATCGCTCTCAAGTTAATTGCATTACAATGATGGAATCAACAGGTGAGCTTTATATTGGACGGTCTGATGGTTTAATTGAAGTGTGGGTCTTCGTGGAAACACTTGAATCCAATGGATCTCTACTTGTAAGCTTTTCACCAATCTTCGATAAGTAAACTTAACATACCGTATGTGTGCCCACAATAATCAAATTATTTTATTTAATATTATAATATCTTATAATAGATCAATGTTGACCAAAGTCCCACCCTATTGACTGATTACAATTGTGGAGAAAGCTTAACATCCATTTGTATTTGTCGTGAAGGAACGCTCATCCTATGCTGTACCTTTACTGGATTAATTTTTGGCCTTAACCGAGATCAAATGAATTCATCAAATTATGAACAGCCACAAATTGTTTCAAATCGTGATATGGAGCACAAGATCAATTCGTTGAAAACTGAAATAGATCAGTTGGAGAAAAAATTGAATCGAAAAAGAGAATTTTACCAAAATTTAACTTCGGGTTTGATTCTTAACAAGAAACAGAAAAATAGCATCTCAATGATATTATGATCACTGTTCTTATCTATAAATATTGTGAAAACCGGTAATTTTGAGCATAAGTCACTTGGTATAAACAATAGTTTTCATCCGACCAGAGATGAGCGACTATTTCTGTTGTAAAATAAACAAGTTAATGCAAAAACAAAAAGTATTAGTTGGCTTTTGCGTTAACGGTGGGGAAAAAGTTTCTAGGCATTAAGCGTCGCCTTGCTAAGTCATTTCAGCGTCAAAAAAGTTGACTCAGTCATTTTCTGTCAATGAGAGTTTAACATTAATCAAAAATAATTTTTTTTCCTCCGAGTTTGAGCGGTGATTGTGAAGTGACCTTTGTCTTTTCATTCTCAGGTAGTACAGCTACACTATCCAACTACATGTATAGCATGTTGAATTTTCAGAAAAATTCAATCGTTATCTTACGAGATAAAAGATAAAAAAATTCTCAAACTTTTTCCCCACAGGTTATTTCATCTGCATGTATTAAATGTAATATTTACACTGATTTAAAAAATTGAATTTCATTTTAAATTCTACAAGTGGATCCCCCGATCATGACTGATCGCAAATTTATTTTTCACGGCATACGATTCAATCCACATTCAAAGACTCAAACCCAAATAAAAATTTTGTCAGATGGATAATCATTGATGAAATCGTCATCAATATTTGTCATTTGGTCTCTTTTCGTTCAGTGGAGACACCAAGTTCAGTTTTCACCAAACTTCTGTTTGGGACATTTCCCTTTTAAAATTGTTTCAACTCACAATTGTCAGATTGCAGATTTTAAAGATGTGTTAACATATCGATTTCACTAAATTTACGCTAATGTTTAATCATCAATCCATTTCCGTTGTTATTAATTGATGAGAGTGGTTTGTATTTGTCTAAACGTTCATGTGATTAATAAAGACTTGCATAGGAATTGAGGCACTTTTAATGAATTCTAATAAAACAACCTTCATTTGATATAAGAAAGTAAACGGAGATGAGGATAAAATTATGATAATCAATTGTTATTTCCTGTAGAGTTTATTAGCAACTCAATGCAATTAGTAATCTAATCATCGATTATTAAGACTTTATTGAGTTAATTATAAAGCTTTAGCTTAATCTTTTTTCTAGTTTTAGGAAATTTGAGTAATGCTTTCATCAAAAAATCCCATAATCAATCAAGAAATGCACAATCAACATCATGATGGGAAAATAACTTCATAGTCTTAACATAATACAACGCTAAGTTTACTTGGAATCGTTTCATTAACTTAGTTTTACAAACCACAAATGTTAATGATAGCAAAGATTAGACAATATACTTTATAACTTTTATTCATAGCACTCAAATGTGAAATTATTTTGATCAATCGGTATGAAAACTATCATGTTAATAAAGTCACGATGAGCAATCCAAATCCTTAATTCAGTAAAATGGCTTAATCTTTATTTGCAAATGCAAAAACGGAAATAAAAGCAATGTCATGTTCTGATCAGCACTTTACGTAAAGTCTTGGAATCCAACAGACGAAAGTTTAAAACAAACTCTTTTAATTTTGCTTCCATTTCAGTTGATATTAACCCAACGAAATTTGTACCTTTGATTGGTTTTCCTTTGACCACTTTAAATGTATCTTCAATTGAATCAAATTCATACAGTTCTGCTTGAACTTGACTGAGGAGAAACAGTTTAGACTGATGAAGAGTAAAGTGAAGATCAGCTGTTCTATTCCACAGGCCTGAACCAACATGTTGCGTCCATTTAGTTGATTCGAGATTGTAAATATGATAATTTGAATTGTCAAGAAACAGAATCAACTTGTTGTCATACAACACATGTTTCAACTGGTTAACATGTCCAAACGATAGTCCAAACAATTGTCCAGCATTAGCCACACCAGTCCAGACATTATCACACGGGTCAAGCTTCATTACCACAATTCTAGGATCATTAGAACCAACCACGTAAAACTGGCCTTTATAAGGGGCTACCGAATGAATACGCGTCACTTCTCCGGGAAATGGTTTAAGTGCGATTGGACGATTCCCTTTCCACAAGAAAACATTCCCATCTCTGAAAAAATATCCAATAAAATTAAATTTGCTCAATGATTCAAGCAATAAAGTAACAAATAACTTACTCTTTGAACTCAAAATTGCGCCCAAACAGTTTACTGAAAACGGAATGATTAGTTAATCGATAAGTTTTCGAAATCCAATTAATTAGAATCAATTTATCTGAGTCTATTAAATATTCAGCTAAATATTCATCAGTGCATCTATTGAAAGTCATATTAACATCACAAACAAATGGTAAGGAGATGCTTTCATTTTGGAGATTTTTCAATGTTAATGTTCCTTCTGGTTCTTGTATTAAATAACGCAACATTGGAGGATCTTTGAGACGAGGTCCAATGATTAAATTTACATCTTTGATTTGATCGGATGAATTATAACAAATCGACTCAAATGCTGACAAGATTATCGGTCGTGTTTCTTTGCACAGTTTAATGTAAAAATTTTGAGCGATTGTGTTAGTAAATTGGTTTATATCGATTGAACTCCAATCTAAAGCTAATATCAACTTTGGTAGATGCACAAGTCTTTCCTTGGCATTGATGGTAATCCATCTAATGATGGCTTCGAACACTTGCACTTCACTATTAATGTTCAATTCATTCAGGTTTATCATGTAATGAACAGTATCAACTTCATAACCCAAGAAACTCTTGGTTGTAATTATATCACAAAAGTTTTCACAAATGTATTGATCAATCAGTTGACGAGCTTTGAGAGTTGCAATTTGATTAATCCAATGATCAATTTCAACAACAACTTCATTTGAAAAGTGATCGAACAGAAAACTTAAACTTTCATTCGCTAAATCAGGTATATCCAAGTAATCAGAAAGATGAAACAATCCAAGAGCATTTTCCTTGGTTACATTAATCGGTTGACAATAAGCCCAATCAATTATGAGATCGAATATTTTCGTTGGATGTTTCAGCTCAATTCGTGAACTTTTTGATTCTGCGAGTCCGGATGAAAGCATTTTATCGAAATACGGAATGAATGAAGACAAAATAATCTTGTGAACATGATATTCTTTATCGTTATTGACGATGATTAAGTCACTGAATTTTCTGTCCTTGTAAGCTGAAGAAAGACCAGTTGATGCATTTTGTTTAATTTTAACTGTAACAGTTGTTTTATTGTCACACAAATCAACAGTTGCCATGTTTGTTTCAATTGAGTTGATTTTTGAGTCGATGTTAAATCATTGAATAAGTTTAAACATGTAAATAGGTTACTAGAAACAAAAAATGTAAACATTGATCATTTTCTTGCTACAACTGTAATAACTCTTCAAGCTCCATTGGTAATCATAGTTTTTAAGCAATGCAAGTTGAAAAATTATGCCTTGAAGATAATGAACTGATGAAAATACAGATAATTCAGAAGATTGAATATTCTCAAGTGCTGACATCTCGATTATATTATGAATACTGTGAATATCTATTAATGTTATATAAACCGGTAAATTTGAGCATAAATTCACTTGGCATAGACAATAGTTTTCATCACGTTATATCAGATCTGATCAAAGATTTATGTATAAGATCCTGAAGTAAGTTAGAGACAATCCTCACTGGATGGCACCACAGAAAAAACTTGATCATTTGAATAGTTAACTGACTTCTCGTCTGCTCTATCTTATGATTTAATCTTTTTTTTCGTCTGTTTCGTCAAATTTCATTTTCATAATATTCTACACTGTGACTTTTTATGCTATTACTTTTATGCAAAGCAGCCACAGTATTTCATGAGTTTCTGAAATTCTTTTAACAATATTTTAAACTGTGAATTTTTTCAAACTGACGAGCCGTTCAATTTCAAATCATCGCCATTCAGTTACTTTATGTCACAATGGAGGTCCAAGAAGATGCTTCATCGCTTTTACTTCGTTCTTATAAGGATGGCAAGTGGAGTGATATAACCATCATGAACGGAGATAACGAATATCGAGTCCATAAACATGTTTTATCGGATGCAATTCCTTATTTTGATAAAATGTTTTCATCTGAATTCTCAGAATCAACAAGTCAAGTGATCAAACTAGACTTTCCGTCTTATGCATTTGATCTTATTATTGAATGGGCTTATTGTTCCAAAATATTGATTACAGAAGATATTGCTGTTGAACTTTTCCATCTTGCTGATTACATGGATATTTCTAAACTAACGACTAAATGTTTAAATTCCTTATGGAACAACTTCTCTGATTCTCCATTAATAGATATAGAACATTGGATAAATGAAATCGTCACGGGAGAAGGGCATGAAATCATCGATGGATATATTTGTTCAAACTTCTTGGACATTGTGCATACAAATGGTTTTCTTCATTATGCTGTTGACACAGTTGATTATATAATTAGTTTGGATCACTTACATATCGATAATGAAATACAAGTTTTCGATGCTATCATAAGATGGATACAAAAAAGTGTCGAAAGAAGGTCTCATCTTCCAAAATTGCTTAAGAAGGTTCGCTGGGTTGAAATAAATGCAGTCCAGTTCATGAATAGAATCAATAAATTATCTTGGATTATGCATGATCGAACGCGTCCAGTTATCATGGCTGTAATTGAACTCAGTTTTTACAAATCATTGAAACAAATCCACGAGGTTAATGATTTTAATCTCAAACCTCGTTATGAATTAAACAGCTTTCATTATGCTATCTATAGAAATACTGATTCATCCATAATAGCTCATAATTTTAATGGAAATTATGGCAAGATTATTTTTTCAGAAAATCGTTCTCTTCCTCCAGCTAATTTTGGTGATTCCCATATAACTGAACATTGTATGGACTCTGATGTGGTTATCAGAATCGACTGGAAAAATAAAACTTATCGGTTATTCAAAGATTCTGATCATTGCTACATTCTTTTGTTTGGGCGCTTATTTCGATTTAACAAAAAGTGAGTATAAGATAGTAACTAATCATAACTGTATTTACAGTACACTCATAATTCAATTTGTAATCATAAAAAAAATTTTTTAGTAATAGAAAAATTCATTTCTGGAAAGGAGGAAGACTTATTGAGTTCGCACGTTTATCCGGTGACAATACATCCAGTAAATCAACTTTCACAATATCCAAACACAAAGGAAGGATTTACATATCAATCATTAATCCAACAAGTGGATCTAGCAATCAGAATCGCAACGAAAATCCCAGGGAATACAAATCGCTATTGACAATTAATAAATGTTGGCCGTACGGAAATAAGTCCAGGGTTGTCGCAAGTCATGAAATCGTTACAAAAGAACCCATAAAGATGCTGAAAAGTACAACTTTACGTGACTTGCTCGTAATATTTATAGACTGCTCATTGATCCTTTCATACGATTTTCAAAAAAATATCTTTAAAGAGCATAAAAATAACTCCAATGGTAGTAGCCTGTGCTTTTTATATTATCGCCATTTTGGTCCAAGATTGTTGGTTTTTAATAATGATGGACCCCCAATTAGTCAAGGTTTTAATACTGATGGAGAACTGTCTTGTTGGCCCGGTTCCTACAATCCATATCCTAATACATCCAGTGCGAATCTGATTGGTTTCATTTCGTTTGAATCGAAACTTCACAACAGGATACATGGTTATCTAATTAAGTAGAATCAAACACAAGAAAACATTACCATTTCTCGAAAAAAAGATTTGACCAAATTAAATTTTCTAAATGAGACCAATAAAAATATAATTTACCAATAAGGCCAGAATATCTATTTCAATTTACTGATATTTCATCTTCATGTATTTACACTGATTTTAAAAAAATTGAATTTCATTTTAAATTTTATATACAAAGGAATAGAGCGTTGGAATAAAATTAAATGGATAGATGCACCTTTGATCAATTTTTACAATACAAAGAAATATATTACAAAGAATATATTTGTTACAAAATTAATGGAAATTAAATGGAAAGTGAAGGCCTTTTTTTGCCATTCCGAGAAGACTTTGATCCAGTTTTGCCAAAAACAATGCCAATCATCTTTCCAATCATTGCTGGACTCGTTTTCCTTCTCATTGGTGGTAATGTTTTCAATAAAGCAGAAGGCTTTGCTTCACGAATCAAACTTTGAAATGCCAAGGAAACGCCAATGTAACTCTCTGCTGCCGATACTTCATAGAATTGGCACTGCCACAGAAGAGACAACTCTTGACCATCGTCTACTGCCACCTAAACAAGATAAATGGGAGGAAAATTGAAAGCCATAATTAATACGAAAGATAAGAAAAGACGAGAAAATGATGAAATTATTTTACTTCACGATTGTGTTCCAAGTCTCTTTTATTTCCAAGTAAAATGATGGGCAATCGTCTGGCTCCTTTGTACATGGCAATTGTTTGTAAAAGCTGACGAGCTTCATGGAAACTATCTTTATCACATATTGAATAGACAACAACAAATGCATCAGCCCAGGCAATATGGTCATAGATGCACTATTTCCACGACAAAGACAAGGAAACAGAAAAGGCGAGAAATTAGTGAGAAAAACTTTACAAATTTTTAGATTACTGTCAAGATATGCATCATAGAAACTTGAGATGTGCTCATAAAAAGAAGACTTAAAACTCGAAAACACCTGATCAAATAACAAAAAGGATTTACACAACGAGGGACTGTTGAATAACAATTTAAAGAAACTCGTCTAGTGCTGGATGATTTATCGATATTTTTTGACTAATGATCATCGATTACCAAGATACTAACATCGATATTTTTCAATTTTTCTGAATCCCTTTCTATCATGCTGTTCAAGCTCGTTTTGGTGTGTTTTTTACGTTTCTGGCTGTTTTTCATCACTTTAAACTATGCCTGAAACTTTTTCACTGAATTGAATTTCATTTAAAAGGAGTAATGCCAAAAACTGAATTTTTGAGTTAACATAGATTATCGATGCTCGCCCCGCACTACTGTCGTCACTGGAGATAGCTTTAGACATACAATTTATAGTGATTTAGATCAAATTAATTTAACTTTAAATTTTGTTTAATAGATGGACTCTAAAAAAATGCCATTTGGTTAAGACCCTTACTCTGATCAAGTGGAACCATTGAAGTCTAGTTGCAAATGATAACTGTTAACTCTAAAGCCGTTATTTGATCTAAAAATGTAAAAATATTCTGAATTGATCAGATTAGTCAACAATCAGCTCATAGAAAAGATCAGACCGTTATTCAAAGGATAGTTATTTCCAAATCTCATGTCATGTTTTGATTGACTCAATTACATGCTGATGTGAGAGTTTTAATGCAACAGATTTTTGCATAGCTGAATGGAAGAAGAAAATTATTAGATTTATAAAAAGCAAGGCAAGAAATGCGATACCTGCATTGAGTGCTTTCCTACCTTCATGAGCATGAGATGGTACAGAGGCCGGGTTACATGAAGGACGATCAGAAAAAAAAGATTATTTCTTGATGCTTATTAGTGAAGGGAGTTAACATCTATTAAAGGGCAATGCAGGTTTAGACAGGTAAGCACACTCACACACACACACAAGCCGTTTCCGGATCTTATTTATTGATTATATTTTGGTCAGATTGAAAGAGAGTCAAAAAAGAGGATAATGTTAGCTTTGAATAAGAAGAGAGAGAAGAAGAAAAATCCAAATTAGATTAATATAATCTCATCATGGTACATGATGAGAAGCATGAATTTGAGTCTAATGATGATGTTGACCATTTGTTTTCAACATGATGTTCAACATTACCGTAATCTTATCCGGATCAGTAAAAAGTAAAAAGATGAAACTCTTTCCGGTTCCACCTTGATCAATTTCAATTCAACAAATAATCAAATGGACAAGATTGACCAAGTCTTACCTTGCAACTTGAAGTGTCCATTATTTCAACGTCAGTTTTAACATCATCAACAGTCAGTGAATGGTGGTAAAAGAAGTCTGAAAAAAAGATGAAAATCAGTTGAAATGAAACGAAAAAATAAAAATGAAAAATAAAAAAATCACAAAAAAAAACAGAAATATCAATAAATAAAAAGATGTAAACAGTGAAAAGGGTTTAACAATTGAACAGTATTTTATTACCTTTCAGTGAAATCATCAGTGAAAGTTACTTGGATGGTTAAGAATGAAATTGAAAGGAATTGATAATTAGTTAATTTATTGGTTAATTGGTTTCTTTTGTTGAACCTTTTGATCAAACGAAACGGAAGAATACAAATTTTGATCAAAAAAAAGGTCGATTGTTAATGAAGATGTTTAAGATGAGTGTTAATGTGTTAACGATAATAAAGCAAAATGAAATTCATCTGATTAGGAAATGAAGGTTTCCAGGTTTCAATTTATCTTAATCATGAAGGTAAAGAGCATTGAACATGGAGCAAAATTTTGCTTCTTTTGCCAACATCAACTTCCTCAAATGAATTGATTGGAAAGAAGCAAAATTTTTAATCAGAATCAAAAAAAAACGTATTAAGTAGAAGCTACAGAAATTAATATACAATAATCATGTAAAGCATTTGATTGCAGTTATGAGATAATCAATGAATAATCTAGAAGATAAAGAGTTAACAGCTATTCAAGTGTAGCTACAATTTTTCATGTTTCACTTGTCAAAGGGAAACATGAAACATTTGGAATGTTAAGCGTTCAAGTTTCAAGCGATCATATGAAAGAACAGATTAATTGATAATGTTTCAAAAGTGATAAGCCAACCCTTGATTCATGACATGAAAGGTTATTCAGAAAAGGATTGAAACCTGACCAAAGAGGGAATCAGAAAAGGTTTGATTAACTGATTAACACATTGACATATTGAACGGAAAAGCATGAAAACAGGGAAAAACAATGCCAATTTGGTTCAAATGTTTCAATCGGAAAACATGGAAAAATGGAGAGAAAAAAATTTCATTCCATTCCTGATAACCTGACCAAGTTGACCCAAGCCAAAGACTAACCCTGTTCAAGACTTCCGAGTAACTAATAATAAGTGAGCAAAGTGATGATTCGCTTTTTTTGGTCAAACTATTAGGCTTTAACTGTCACTTGATTTTCATGCAAATTCAATTCTTGGTTAGTGTCTGAAAATGTTTCAACCTGATGGCTCTTCATCTGCTACTTCATCAACCAGTTGAAAAAAGGTGGAAACAAGAACAAGAACAAAAGTGAATGGAAGAGGCACCCGGAAGAATTCATTTTGTCCATCAATGTTCATTTTCTGAGACTTGTTTCTCTTTCCATTTTCTTTACCTTTCTTTCGCTTTTTCGGCCTTTCTCTTTCTTTTGTCTCCCTTATGATGATGATAAATGATGATTGTCTAAATTATTGGTTTATTTTTTACTTTTTTAGCCAATTTTTTTGATATTTATATGCTTTAAGCATTATAAGCTTTATAAGCATATCAAAATAGTGGATCAATTTTAAGTTTTTTTTAATGCAATTCTCATCTTCACTCGAGTATATTTTTATACACTTCAAAATGCTTTGTTTTATCTTATCGTTTAGTTTATTATTGCTATTATTATTGATTAATTTTTTAAATTTTCATCTTTTGTTTCGTTGTTTTCCTTGAGAGCAATTATGATTAAATTAATGGTTAAAACTTACCTTTACTTGAACTGTATTCACCAATAAATCGTTTGGTCAAATAGCGGACTGTTACAGCTAAAAATAGGATAAATAATTGAAACAGATTAGTGTAAATAATAAAACAGTTTAACAATAGTTAAGCGTATTAACATTCATTTTTATGTTTTCAAAATGAAAATGAAATTTTGATCAATCAAACAAAACGCTTTTCCTGGTTGATTAACTTTCTATTCAAAATGCATGAGATTTTTGGAGATTCATCATTTAAAGCAAATGTCAACGCATTCATCATTTCATCTAACAATAATTTTTAAGGATAATCAAAATTCTGGTTCAAATTTACTGGGAATTTTCAGATTTTATGAAGAAATGAAATTTACTGTTTTATTCTGAAGTCAATAATCATTTTTTGTTTTATTTGTGAAAACACTCTTCTCGTCGACTCAAGAGATTGATACTTTAATCATTAAGTGTTTGGTCAATAGTTACTTATCATTTGATTTCAAAGTTATTCAAAGTATAACAGCGAATTTTCAAAAAACAGAAAAATTCGATCAAAATTTGATATAAAAATTGACTTTACGTTCGATTTTTTGTCTCAACAATAAGATTTCGTTTCAAACTTTTTAAGCAAAACAAGTTTGTGAATCAAGCTATCCATGACTTTTCAATGAAACTCAATAAGTATCTTTACTTATGGACTTTATTTGCATTATTTTCATGCATTTCATTCTGATCACTAAGATTCTTGATTCAATTTAAATAAGTGAAAGCTTGAATCTTGGATAACTTGAAATTGCAAATCCATAAAACAATGAAACTCTCAGCTTTCAAATTATCTCAGATTAAGATTAAAAAAATGTTATAACCTTTCGATGGTAAAGATAAACTTGATTTAAAGCTCGCTTTTAGGTTATTATTTTTAACCAAATTGAGCAATGTGAACAAAATGTTAGCAAATGAAGGAATTCAAAATTATCTAACTTTGTCATCTATTGTATACTAAAGCAGAACTGGCCATCATTTGGATGACCTTTTGATGAGGCGGCCCAGAAGAGCAACCTTTCTTGAAAAGCTATTCCAATTGTCATAAACTTATTTTTTAATAATGGTTATTGTGATTATAGTTTTTCTGCTGTTCATGAATCAACCTGAACAACAACACAATGTATGAACAGGAGTGGTTTGTAACAGTGAAATTGATGCTTATTAGGTTCAAATTGATTGGTTTGACCTAACCTTCATTGGCTATTTCTTTACCTAAACCTTGTTACCCTCTTCCTGTTTAAATATTTTGTATTTTTCCTTTTTTTCTCATTTTTATTTTTCTTTTTTCAATTTCATACTTTTTTCAAGCTTTACTTGCACTGCCAATGAAAAAAGGTGTGGGAGGTAATTAAACTAACCTATGCAATTAACCTGATAAACTAATGGTCAAGAACAATATCTTAGGGGCAATAATCAGCTCATTAATTTCTTCATGTCACATGAAATTATTGCAATTTTCTTCTTTTCTTCTCTTCTTTTTTAATGATTTTTGCGGAAGTTAAATATTGTTTTAAGTTTAACAATAACAATCGTCTATTGAAATACAAGAATGTCAATTTACTGTGCAAAATTGCATCTAAAAATGTATTCAGATTATTGTATTTAAAATGAAAAAGAAAAAGAAAAATCAAGAAAAAAATTTGAATCAATTTCCTAAAGATTAAGGTTAAAATTTGCATAAAACAAGATTAATGCTTCCAGTTGATTGCCATCAATATTGAAGAAACATTGGAAGTCTATGAATTTTAGACAAAATTAAATTTTGTAATTTTTCCAAAAAGATTCCAAATTGTTGGTTCGCTTCAGGCATTTTACAAGAGCAACCTTTTGTATTCCTGCGGACATCTTTAATCATAAATGAAGCTCTTCGCCTAAATTCACGTCTAAGCTATAATTTTGTCGAAACACTTAAACTCAAGTGTTAACATTTGTTTTCACAATTTCCACAGAACTGAGCTTTAGTCTGAAAAGTCAAGTTAATTGTAGTTTATTGTTGCATTGACTTTTGAATGGACGAAAGGAATGCGTTTGTTTCATTGAAAGTAACACTGTTAATGTGAGGCCAAACGTCTGTTTTTATGTGCTTAATTTGGTGAAACTTAATCTGACCTGATGCAAACTAAAATAGTCCGGTTATGCGAAAAGAGTTTAAGATTAAAGTTTAATGCATTTAACGATTAAATTGTCTTGTAATCAATCAAACTCTATCACAAAAGGTAATTCTGTTATAATGGTTGGAATCTTTTTTTTGTTGTTGTTGATGAAATGAACAAAAACAAAATAATCTCATTTTGCGCGCTTAATTAATCAACATTAACTATAAAAAGCAATTGAATAAAGCTCGATTGGATAATCTATTCATTGTGTTCATGTTTACCATTGAATACCACATCATCTGTTCACCATCGTTTTGATGCTATTCTTGTACTGCACCATTTAGTATAATTGACAATATCATCGACAATGAATGATGAAACCTTTAAATAATCGGTTTTAAAAGCTCAAGCACTTGAGTCTAATCGAGAGTAATACTCGTCTTCACGATCAACAGTAAAAAAGTCAGTAAACAGTTGAACGTCAATAAGCATAAATGGCACATTAAACTTGACTTAACCCATCAACAATTAAAGGTTAACAAAGTTGAGAAGGGGAAAGTTTCCAGTGTGATTGGGCTTGGAAGAGTAAAGAGAAAAGCCATTTTTTACCTGATTTTCCCGACTGTGAACTTCCAAGAATGGCGATTCGAAGAGCTCGATTGCCAGTCAAATTATTTGTCATCTTCAATCTTTACAATGGAACCAGAAAAGGAATAAAAAGTTGAGAAAAATCCTGAACTTGAAACTTAACGTTGAACAGTCAATATTTGTTGATGAAAGTTGATTTCAATTTTTCCCAAAAATCGGACAATTGAAGTAAACTTTTTCCAATGAATTTGCCGATAAAGGTGAATCACTGAGACAGACCATAGTCAGTACTTAGGAGAAGAGGTTGAAGGGCGAAAACAAAAGATGCAAAGAAAAGGTTAACAGGTAAAGAAGAGAGATGAGTGGATAATGAACATTGACTTTGACTGGTCAGGATGAGAAGATGAAATATTTGTGAAAATAATTAATGATCAAGATGGACGTGTTGATATTGGTGATTCACTCTCCCTCACAATGTTGATCCAAATGGTGAATGAAACTGATGGGTTATCAAACGGTACAAGCAACAAATAAAGAAGACACAAAATAAAAACGCAAAACAACTTATCGTTTCTCTCTCTTCATCTCTTCATCTCTTCATCCTTCTCCAACCTCCTTCATCTTCATCTTTATCCAGACCAGTTTCTCTCTCCTCTAACCTCCATTCACTCTTGTGCCCCATTTTGTTACCTCCACCCCCTCTTCATCTTCTCATCTGGTCTTCATCTTCTTCTCTTTCTGGTTTCACTCTTTTCTCAACTGGTCAACATGTTGAAGGTGCAAGGTAAGGAAAGAGAGAAAAGAAGAAGAAGAAGAAGAATTTTTTTTCAAAGAAAGTAGATTTAGAGTTGTTTACCTGACAAATTGTTTATTTATTGCAATTTAACGAATCAGCTCCAGTTATCGTTGGGCTGTTGAAGATGTATTAAAAGCGCAAGCAATAAAAATCAATTTGGTCTGTTCAATCAAGATTATCGCATTATTGACTAAAGTTTTGAAAAAAATGTGAAAATTAGATTATTTGAATGCATTTACCTTTCTATTTCTTCCTCACCTTTCATTATCAGCATTTTTTTTCGTTTGTTCCTGACTTTATTTCTTGATGTTTGGCTTGACAAAAATATTGATTAATCAGTGAAAGTTGTTAATTAAAGCAACGTTCATTGAATGAAAAATGAGATTATTTAATCTCTAAAAGTGAAGGTGAATCCAATGAGTGATTGAAGTTTTTTTTCTGTCGCTTTTTTTCTCTTCATTGATAAATATGCGCCTTTTTAGCACAATAACTATATTTAATTAATTGTACTTGATCTTAAGTGTCAATAGCTCAATCAGGTGAGAGGGTTAAAGATAAACAGCTTTGATAAAGGTGAATAAAAGCAACTGAAATCGGCACATTTGATTAACACTTTTAATCGAGTTGATCTTAATCTTCATTTGACAAAAATAAATTCACGAGAATAACTTTTTAAAATCAATATTTCAATGGTTTGAGTTCAATCGTCGATTAATGACTTTAACAGTCTTCGACAAGTGACACTGAATACTCAGTTATAATGTTCAGCTGCTGGTGAAATTGGAAATATTTTTTATAAAGATTATGAAATTATTCTTTAATATTAGGTGCTTAGGTAAGTCCCGATTCTCGGTATGAAGACATGATTTTTGACTTATTTTGAGAAGTCTCCTTCTGCATCAATGTAGGTCTTAACAGGAAGTTGCACTAGGCCATAAAGATAGCATTCGGCAGGCTTCGATTCAAACAATTCTAAACGGCAAACTTTAGTTTCGTCTAAAGACGTTTCCTCTCTCTTTCGCAAAAAATTGCTGAAAGTTGTATTTTAAATCAGAATAGGCAATGAATCCAACTCCTAATTCTCAATACAGACTTCAAACTTGAACCATGAGCTTCCATAGATTGAAGAATCATAAGTTTGAATGCTCAAGGTCATTGAAGTCCAATCCGTTATTCGACCTCTAAGGGAATTTTCTGAGAGCAATTTTGAGAGTGAATTTTCAATTTATAGCGCTAAATAGACACAGATTCATAGTCTGATAAGTTATTCTTGTCAGTCATTGAATGTTAATAACTTGACCCTTATCGATGGATAAAGTTTTTGTTTAAAATGAGGAAAAAAACCACAAAATTAAAGACTTCGATTCATGTTATTCAGTCAGATTGTTCGAGAACGAAAAGGTTGCAGATGCTGCATTAAATGGACCTTTTCCAGCAATTTGTAATCATGATTAGGAAAAATTAGAATACAATGTCTTCTCTAATGTTTAGTTGTTCATTTGTATCCATTAACAAAAACATGATAAAAAAGGAAAAGCAGAAAGTATTACTTGAGTTGCTTCTAAAGCTGTTACTGAATGATTATAAATTTTAGTCAATCATTTGCAAAGAAACCAAAAAATGTTGAAAGGAACCAAAATTTTGGGTTTACTGATATCTCAGTGGAAATATTTTTCATTTACCTCACAAATCATGCATTTTATTGGTATAATGATTTGTGCTCAGCATGTGCTTATGCGATTCACTTCCATGTTTAGCTTCACTCTGTTTAATTCAAAGCGCCATGTCAAGCATATTCAACGAACTTGTCAAATATGTGGTTTGACCAGAGAATATTTTCTTGTGACGGTAAAGATTTTCACGAAAAATCTTCGGACTTGAACCAGATCAAGGCTAAAAATGTGTGTTCATTCAAATTTAAACTGGTTCAAAATGAACTCCATGTGCTAATAAAATGTACAGGCTGACATGTTTTGTGGCGGACCCTGTAGATGAATTAAGCACCAAGACAGTCTCTTTTGATCTGTCTATCATTAATAACTTTCCCATGAAAACAACTCAAATTTTAACTGACCATTGATTTGAGGCTGGAAACCTCTGATCTCTGTCTATAAGTTTCAACTTCCAAGTGATTTATGCGAATATTCAAAATTCAATTTTCTTTTGACACCAATTGTACAAGTTAATTCAAAGATAGATCAGTAGCTGAAGCTTAAACATTATTGGTTGTCTTCAACTAAAACGTAGAGTCTTGAAAGTCTAAAAATTTAAATTGAAATTTTGATTAATATTGATGAATCTTTAAAATTTGAAGCAATTATGGTTACTTGAAACCACAATTTGATTGTCACGTAAATGCTTTTAAAGCAAACTTGATAAATGTAACAGTAATAAATGGATGAAATTGGCAGATTTCAATAGCAACTTGAAAGGCTTGAGCTAACATGATAAAAGATTGAAGTAAAAACAATAAAAAAATGATGATTTACGACTTTTGCCATTATCATCATCATGGACAACAGAGTAGATTAAAGGTTGAAAAATGTACCAAATGAAAGCAAACGAAGCTGAAACCAGGCCAAACCAATAATAATTGAAATGAAGTAAAAAAAATTGTTTCTCTCTCAAGGCTGGGCCAACTGATTATCACATCGTCAAAAGGGAATACAAAAATGATGCTGATGAAGGCGATGGGCCAAGTGGCCAGTATAAAGATGAAGACAAAAGAGTTGGGCAGTTGAAGAGAGTCGTTAGTCGTTAAAAAGATGTTGAAAAATAAAAGGATTGATGAGAGTGAGGTTGGCAAAGGGGCAAAGCCAAGTATACATCATCAGGTACAAGATGAAGGTTAAAACAGTAGAGTGTTTATTATGTTAAATGAAGTTTATTTTATGCTTAATTTGTTGATTTGTATTTAGGCCATGAGCACCTTTAAAAAAAAGGGCAAAAGGGCCACGTTTTTGGGCAACAAGTGAAGTTTGTTCAGTTAATCACTTTGTGCTAATGTTATGACTTGAATCAATTTTGTTTCAAACGGTTCATTTTTTTTATCAAAATGCATTTACTTTTTTTTATTTATTTACTTTACATTTACATTTGCTGTTGCTTCTTAACGACATTACCAGATGAAGATTCGGGGTAAAACATTCACGGTCAGCTAAGATGCTTCATTCACTCAACATTATTTCAAACAAATTTGATTAACCTTTTCAAGGGCATCGGATGAAGATTAACATGATGATGACCAGTGAACATCAAGTAGAGCATAAAAGAATGAGAATTTGGTTGAAATGTTTTTTTCTTCTTCTTGTTCTTCTGAATGTTGATATCTACTTACTGTGTGTGGGATCAATATCAACGCTTTAGATTGTTATCAAATTGATTTATGATTGCAAGATTAAATGAATTAGTTTGGATAATAGAGAAAAGTCTAATTTTTGGAAGGAGAAAATATTCTTCTTTTTTCTTCCATTGATTTCATGATTCTTTTTGCATAAAATTGACTTTACTTTTTCCCTTTGGATTATCGTTTAGCCTCAATTTGTTTACCTCTTTTTTTTACCTTTCATTTATTACCTTTAATTTATACATTTTGTTGGTCCTTTAATAATGACTTTCTTTCAACAACCATTCAGGGTGGGAGCAGGTTATCATGAAAGGGTTGACTGTGTTGATTACTGATTACCTTCAAATAAAACCATCATCTTTATCATTTTTGCTCTTCTTTCTTCTTCTTCTTCTTCTTCACCTTCTTTCTTGATCAACTTTCTGATTGAAAGAAACCATCATTTTTAATGGATGCTAGATGCTGGTAAGCCAATCATGGTTATCAATGAATAGTTAACCCTGATTTTTGTTCATCATTTTTTTTCTGAAACTCTTTTCTTTTCCAACTCTTCATGTTACCATTTCTTTGTTTATTGCAACAAATGTGTTCATTTCAAGTGTTTGTTAATAAATTCCTGTCCAGTTCTATTAATAGTACAATGAGGTTTCTCGATGATGAAGCAAGTCGCCTGTATAACTCAATTTCAAATGAAGATGTTTTACTAAAAATGATTTCTTTGTTTCAATTGAAGTCATTTTTTGTACAAAATTTTGCTCAACTTTCAGCTTTCATTAAAAAACTTGGTCATTTTCATTGGTTAATTTAGACCTTTGAAGGACTCTACAATAAAATCAGAACTTAAATAATTTCCAAAATGATTTCGTTCTGTTACGATTCATTTCTTTCCTATTAATAGTTTGTTTCAGTCATAGGAGGATGTCAAAAGTTGTCTACTTTCAAGTAAGTTTGCAGATAATTTTTTCTTATGTATTTTTTAATGATGATTGTCGACCCCTCGGTTCCAATAATTGTTTTTATCCGAACCACAGTTTCCTAAAATTGGTGAAAGGATACTTACAGCTATGGATCAACTCAACTGGGGATCATTACTTCTTAAACTGATCAAAACCGTGGTCGAGTTTATGATTGACGTTCTTGCTGGAGTTATGCTTGGTAAAAGCGCTTTATCACCGCCTTTGAAATCATTTTAGATGTGTTTAAATAACAAAGTAATATTTTCCATTCAATTATATAAAAGATATTTTATTTAAAATAGTGAATAAAATATAAGACTTAGTTTTTTCAACTGAATATTGCCTCTGAACTGCCTAAAAAAATACTCTTGAAATGAAATCTTTTCAACTAAATGTTGGTTCGACTTCTTTTGTTTCCACTGAGCTAGTTTAAACTGGACACAGCTTGTTTCTGGTTCCGGTTTTGTCTTTTGTCTCAGGGTAAAGTAATACAAGTTTCAGTTGTGCACAGCATTTCTTTGTGAATCCTTTGCTTTCTTCTTTGCTTCAAGTTCATTTTTGCCAGTCAAGTCTATTCACAGTTAATGCTACAAAACCATTTCTTTCACAGAAAATATTTTGATTCTTGCCAATGGATAATTCACTGAAAAATATTGAAAAAGAGGATAATTTAGATAAAGGTGAGTCTATTTATTTAATGAATCATGATAATAAAGTGATGATAACTTTTCGATAAATTATTCAGTTACCATAAAGGTTAAGGTTGAAGATGAGGGATATCATGATATAGTAATAGATTGGTCCGATGGAAGTTCTCCATACAAAGATCAGCAAGTTATTAACCAGGTAAGCCATTTTCTCATGTTTCATTTCAACTTTGCTTTAGATTAAACTAGACATTCAATTTTATCTTGACAGCTTTCGACGATAATCGGAATTCCAGTCGAATTAATCTGGATGACTATCTTAGATTATGCGCCTCTTAATTATTTTGATTTACAAAATATCGAACATAGATCATTCGATCCCTGGTTTTATGAGCATGATGCGCCTGATGAGAATGAGCCTGATTTCATGCCGTGTAACTTCACCAGAGAGAACTGTTTGGGAAGGTTGAATGATGGTGATCGCTTTGTCTTGCGTACTGATTTGACTTTGTGGGTGGATGGCTGTTTCAGTCTAGACATATATTTGTATAGCCTTGACTGTGAGCTTTACAATGAAAACAATTGTACTCAGAACTATTGTCATTATTCAAATACGAGAGCTTTTATCGATAGAAGAATATCAGTTGTTAGAAACACTGAGTTACACAATATATTACGAGCAAGGTATGCAGAATTACCTCCTAGTGTAGACCTTGCTTCATCCTTGGAAAATTCTTCGCAAAGAAGGAGAATCTTGAGAGAGTTGGGCGTCAAGGTGTTCTTTTGGGGGCAGCGGTGTTCTTTCTGGTTCTCGAGACGTCATCATCGACATAATTCTCCCTATTCACGGACTCGAGGTTAACATTTAGTGATATTTTATCTTCATGTGAAAATGGACGATTATTCTGGCTCCAGGAAACAAAACATGGTGCTCATCATCAATGACATGCTCGCCACAATTCCAATCTCTCATTAATAAACAAGCAGATTGAAGTAACCATTGAAAGTAAAATATAAATTTATAACATGAAATACATCACTTAATTTTATCAATTAAATATTGGTTTGACTACTTTGTTCCATTCAATATCCCATGAAAATTCATTTCTCGATGATAACAGATTTTTATGCATATTTTTAAAATCAGTTTGAGGTGGAGTTAACAATTTTGAATCGATCATACGGTATTAGGCAGTTCAGCGGCAAGTGGACGACTTTAATTGTTGATTATTGCAAATCAATCGACTTTTATTATGAACTCTAGCACAATGTTACCTGAATTATTCAGATTCACCATGCAATTAATAAATTGGAACAAAACGCTTTGGTTGAGAGATTTGAACAATTTTCCTCGAATTTTTATGAAATGAATAAAATTCATTTTGATTGAATAAAATTGCTGTAAATCAAGAGAACCAAAGTTTTGTCAGGTTATTCGGGTCCCGATTCATTTCTTGAAATCGTTGAAAACTGATTTCTTTTTAAATCGAAAAGGTTTTAGAGTAAAAAGATATTTTTCATAAAAGAAAACATTTCATGTGATTCACGTTTTATGCTTTTGGTGGTTAAATTATCGTCAATTAAATCGGGTTTCCGAATTTTCTCAACCTTTTTTTGGCAAAACCTTTTTCTGTCCAATCGCGCAATTGATCAGTTTAAGATAACAAAGTTTATGAAGAAATGAAATTCCTGTTGAATGAAAATAACATGGCAAATGAAGCTTGTTGAAGGGCTTGGAAGGTGTAAAATTGAAGCTGAAACGCGTAATGGTGAAAATAATGGGGATGACAAATAGGATGAGCAATAAGAAGATGAATAAATTGACAGCAGGTAAATGCGGTATCAATAAGGATGATGAAAGGTAAGGGCGTAATGTTGATAGAAAAGTGAATGGAAACAAAAATGAATGATGAACAAGAAATGAAAAGTCATAATGTTTAAATTAACTGAATCATCTTCAAGTAGGAAGTTTATTTTTCCGTATTTTTTATTTTTCGCTGTCTGGTAGTCTTCATGAAAACTGGTCTCAATTGGGCGACATGAGCAAAATGATTCGAAATCAATTGCTGGACCAAAACTGGTAAACATTTGTTCCAACAAGGAAAGTGGCAAACAAGCGGAGAACAAGGAAAGTCCAAAAATATCATGAATAACATCATGAAATTTTACAAAAAAATCACTTTTACTTCCTTTTGGTTCAACAATAAAAATTGAAATTTGCTGCTCTTCCACACTCTATGGATGTTGTCTCATCATTAATGTTCATGACAATACTTCAAGTTCATGAACATCTGTATTGTGTCTTTAGCTTGGATTGTTTGCTGAACTTGATTCCTGCAATAATCAATTTGATGTGAATGATGACTGAATTACTTGAATGGATTCAAATGAACTTTTAATGATTCTAATTTCATTTTTCTTCTTCTTCTTCTTACTATTAATATTAATTTGGTTTTGTTTTCTCTTTTTTTATTATCCTTTTAACCTACTAATTTAGCCATTGTCAAATTAATCTAAAAGGCTGCAACCTAAATTAGAGATTTCCAGTTCTCAGTTAGACATGGAATCTACTGGTGACCTTAAATGGTGATTTTTGTGTTCTTATTCAAAATACTTGGCTTCTCAAATCATTATCGTTTAAATTAATTAACTCTACTTACATTGTGCGAGCAACATTAGACACTGAGTATTCTTGCCGTAAGAAGTAATAGAGATTAGATTAATGATGGTTTTCAACTTTTAATTAACTATTCTTTTGCTGTTTGCTAGTTTTGTTGTATTTTTTTTTGTTCAAAGTAAACGCCAAGTCAGGTCAGATAATATTTACTGTTTAAACTAAAATCAATTAACCTGAAGAAGCAATAAAATTACATTGAAATTAGCAATATTTTTCTAATTAGATAAATATCTATTATTATCTACTCTTTAGACTGTGAATGGCCTGAATCTTTAAAGGGGACGAAAAGATTGAAGCAAAGGTGAAATTATTGAATCGATTCATTTAAATAACTAGATTAGGTTACAATCAAAGATGAGTTGGGTGGTAAATTCATTTTTAGCGATAATTTTATTGAAAGATATTTCTGTGAATACGAAGAGGCCTGGAATTATTTACAAACATTTTCTGTTCTCGTCATTGTCAATGGATTACAGACAGTCGAAGGTGTCTTCTTGAATCCTGGACATTGGTAGGAAATTATTAATAAATCAAAAAATTGACTTAGAGTTGACTTAATTTTGATTCTGATTAATTATTATACATCTGGGATAATTGTAATGATTCATTAGTAATGATTCACAATTAAATTTGATAAGATCACAAAAGAAAGAAAAAACTCCCATTGAATTTGAATCAAATCTAATTTTTCTTACAGTAACCCGATTATTTATTGTGATGAATTTCGATCATGTATTAATGGTAAATGTGTTTAATTTATAAACAATAAACGTTACTTATTGTATTTCCATCAGAGTTAAGTTTGGTTTTATTTCCGAATCAATTATTTATTCTTTGTGAATCTATTTTGCATTAGAGCCATCTAAAACCATATCGTAAATATTTAAGGTAATCAGCCGGTATTGAAAATGTTACCAGATTTTTCCCTGTTGGTCATTAATACTGATTATTTGAAAAGCAAATTCGGTATACTCAAATGTTCAATAATTGTAAGTTGAGATTCGATTTCAATTTCGCTGGAAAATGTCTTTACGTGTTGATAATGTCTTGATGTATTTTTACTCTTACAACAGGTACTTTCGATGTTATCAATCATACTGATGTCGACAAAACATAGTGAAATTAGATGTTATTCCGATGCAGTGATGTTTCTTTATGTAGTTAATTGGATCCATTTTTATACACTTAATGTAATGTTATTATGCTGTTTGTTTTCAAGCACTACAGTTGCTCTTTTATCAACATCACATCTGGTATGTTCTAATTAGCCTCTTGAAAACACCAATTGAATTAAACTTTATTTTCATCTAGGATCATGTTTTTCATGGAATTGCTTCCCTCTTGTTCGTCATCAGTGCTCTCTGGTCCGTCTCATTTTTGTCTGATACATCACTAACAGCATATAAAATTGCAGCGGTAATACTTGGCACCTTTAGGTTATTTTATTAATGTTACTGATCCTTAAATTTTCTTACAGATATTTGGTTTTGTTTCATCTCTGTTACATGCTGCTCATTGCTTCTTTTCTTACTCCACTCATTCCTATGAATCAGCTTGAAGTTATAAGAGCATTTGCGTTGGCCACTTTTTAATCCAGAACTGGAGTTTATTTATGAATATTTCATACATTCACAAGTTCATTGAATGTATAATAAATTTCTATTGCCTTGATAACGTTATGATGACTTTTGGAAGATTAAAATTTTGTTGTTAGCAGGCATTTCAAATGTTTGCATGAATTTGAAATTAAATTGTTTTCCAGTTTGAATAACATCTCGAGTATCTCGAACACCCCAATCTGGATCCCTAGATCTTAAACTTCGATCAAAAGCAACATTACTCTCAGGACTAAGAACACCATCCACAGCAAACGGTCCATACAAAATTATTAAACCATCGTTTTTCAATAGCTCAGCTCCAGCACGAAATAGACCAATGGTACATGTATAAGGAGATATATGGATCATATTGATATTCAAAATGAAATCATAACGTTGCTGAGCTACTTGTTGTGGCCAACATTCGATAGGTTGGGTTATATCGACTAATTGCGCTGGTTTGACTCTAGTTTTGGCTTGTTCACAAGATTCGCGGTAGGCATCAATTGACTTCAGTGAATCAGCATCATACTCAGTCGGCTGCCATGTAATATTTGGAAAGTTTTGAGCAAACCAAGTAACGTGCTGTCCAGATCCAGAAGCGACTTCTAAGGCACTTAACTGTTTGTCAGGGGAAAGAACTTTTCTTAAAATGGATAAAATAGCGTTCTTATTACGCTCTGCTGCAGGAGCATTCAGCATTCTGACAATTACAAAAGACAGGCCAATTTTTATCGGTAGAACTCAACACTAATCAACTAACGAATTCAATTAAATATATAGGATTGCCATCATTTACTAAAAATGGCTGATAATATCAATATTGATGATAAAAATTAAAACGATTATATAACCAGTAACCATGGTTAGTCTCTCCCCTGGTTGCAAGCAACCGGTTACTTAGTGATTACAAAATTTAAAGCGCTAAGATTTGAAAACATTAAATTTAATTTGTCAATTCTCTCGAAGCCATCTAATGGTTGTATTTATGGCTGATACTTGAGGTTTTAATTGTAAACGATAATGATTTAATAATAATGTTTTATCATTGTGACTGGAAGAGTATGATCACAGGAAGCTGGTTGACATTTTCACAATCATAATAATGAATGAAGGATTATCTCAATCTTCATGCATCTGCTGGATGTTTTGAAAAATCAATCCTTTCCAAAAAGCAAAACATGCGAAATGGATTTCAATAAATCAACTGCACCATAGGTATAGCAATATAATGTCCAATAAATGTCATTTTCATTGGTTAGTTTAGACCTTTGAAGGACTCAACAATAAAATCAGAACTTAAACAATTTCCAAAATGATTTCGGTTATGAACGATTCATTTCTTTCCTAGTTTTGTTTCAGTCAAAGGAGGATTTCAAAAGTTGCCTGTTTAAGATCGCTTTGCAGATCATTTTTTCTTATGTGTCTTTTAATGGTGATTGCTGATCAATAAATCATGTTTTGATCCGAGTTAAAAAGTTTCAAAAGTTTCATAAAATTGGTGAAAGGATACTAACTGTTATTGATAAACTCAACTGGGGATCATTACTTCTTAAACTGATCAAAACCGTAGTCGAGTTTATGATTGACGTTCTTGCTGGAGTTATGCTTGGGAAAAGCGCTTTATCACCGCCTTTGAAATCATTTTAGATGTGTTTAAATAACAAAAATAATGTTGTAATAACGTTAAAACATAACATTTTCCATACAATTGTGCAAAAGATATTTCATTCAAGATATGAAGACTTATTTTTCGACTGAATATTGCCACCGAACTGCCTAAAATAAGACTTTTGAAATGAAATCTTTTCAACTAAATATTGGTTCGACTTCTTTTGTTCCCACTGAGCTAGTTTAAACTGGACACAGGTTGTTTCTGGTTCCGGTTTTTGTTTTTTAGCGTGAAGTTTTGAATACAAGTTTCAGTTGTGAACAACATTTCTTTGTCAATCTTTTGCTTTCTTCTTTGCTGTAACAAGTTCTTTAAGTAAGTTCATTTTTGCCAGTCAAGTCTTTTCACAGTGAATGCTACAAAACCATTTCTTTCACAGAAAATAATTTTATTCTTGCCAATGGATAATTCACTGAAAAATATTGAAAAAGATGATAGCTCAGATAAAGGTGAGTCTATTTATTTAATGAATCATGATAATACAGTGATGATAACTTTTCGATAAATTATTCAGTTACCATAAAGGTTAAGGTTGAAGATGAGGGATATCATGATATAGTAATAGATTGGTCGGATGGCAGTTCTCCATACAAAGATCAGCAAGTTATTAAACAGGTAAGCCATTTTCTCATGTTTCATTTCAATTTTGCTTTAGATTAAACTAGACATTCAATTTTGTTTTTAAATAGCTTTCGTCGATAATCGGAATGCCAGTCGAATTAATCAGGCTGACTGGGTTAGTTTATGCGCCTAATAATCATTTTGATTTACATAATATTGAACATAAATCATTCGATCCCCGGTTTTATGAGCATGATGAGCCTGATGAGAATGCGCCTGATTTAATGCCGTGTAACTTCACCAAAGAGAACTGTTTAGGAAGGTTGAATGATGGTGATCGCTTTGTCTTGCGTACTGATTTGACTTTGTGGGTGGATGTCTGTTTCAGTCTAGACATATATTTGTATAGCCTTGACTGTGAGTTTTACAATGAAAACAATTGTACTCAGTACTATTGTCATTATTCAAATACGAGAAATTTTATCGATAGAAAAGTATCAGTTGCTACAAACACTGAGTTACACAATATATTACGAGCAAGGTATGCAGAAATGCCTCCTATTGTAGACGTTGATTCAGCCTTGGAAAATCGTTCACGAAGAATAAGAATCTTGAGAGAGTTGGACATCAAGGCGTTCTTTTGGGGGCAGCAGTGTATTAGTAGCTCGAGATACCATGACCGACATGAGTCCCCCTATTCACGAACTCGAGGTTAACTTTTACTGATATTTTATCTTCATGTGAAAATGCTGGCTCCAGGAAACGAAACATGGTGCTAATCATCAATGACATGCTCGCCACAATTCCAATCTCTCATTAATAAACAAGCAGATTGAAGTAATCATTGTAATCATTCTATAATAGATTATTTAAAGTATAATATAAATTTATATCATGAAACACATCACATAATTGCCAATTCTTTGGAGTATTCGAAGCTTTTCCATTAAGATCTTCAATCACAAGACCACCAAGACTTTTGAAATGAAATCTTTTCAACTAAATATTGGTTCGACTTTTTTTGTTCCCACTAAGCTAGTTTAAACTGGACACAGGTTGTTTCTGGTTCCGGTTTTTGTCTTTTAGGGCAAAGTTTTGAATTCAAGTTTCAGTTGTGATCAACATTTCTTTGTGAGTCTTTTGTGTTCTTTTCGCTAACAAGTTGTAAGTTCCTTTTTCGCCATCCAAGTCTTCTCAGATTTGATCTTTATAAACTGTTTTATTCAAACTTTTTTTCTTCAATGGATCATTCAATGAGAAATGCTGAAGATGTGGATATTTCAGATAAAGGTGAGTCTATTTATTTAATGCACTATGATAATACAGTGATGCTAATTGTTTCAATAAATTATTTAGTTACCATAAAGGTTAAGCTTGCAGATGAGGGATATCATGATCTAGTAATAGATTGGTCAGATAGAAGTGGTAAATACAAAGGGAAACGAGTTATTGACCAGGTAAGTCATTTTGGCTCATATTTGTCTTAAATTTAATTTAGATTAAACATTCAATTTTATCTTGAATAGCTTTCAACGATAATCGGTATTCCATCCCACTACATCGGTGCTGCCTACATCAATTTCACACACAATAATTTGGTTGAAATATTTGATAAAGATCTCGATGAAAGAAACCAGAATGAATTCACTAAGGAGAACTGTTTAGGAATTTTGAATGATGATTTTGATTGTTTCGCTATAACAACTGAACTGATTTTTTGCAGATTTGAGTTTGATTTGTGTATATGTTTGGAAAGCCGTTTGTTGGTTAATGATAATGATTGTACAGGTAACTATTGTCATTATTCAAATACTAGAGCTTTTATAAATAGACAAGTAGCAATTGCTACAAACTCCGAGTTAGTTATGAAAATACGATTAAAGTATGAAGAGATACCTATGGACATAGAAGGGATTGAAATTTATTTGCGAAAAGGGAAAATTTTGAGAGACTTCGACATCAAGCCGTTTATTTACGGACCATGGTGTCGCCTAACCTATGGCAGAGCACAGGAATATATTGATTATATCAATCCGCAATATTCACGAACTCGTGGTTAACTTTTACGTGATGTCTAAACTTAACATCAAGATATAAGATGATTTGAAATCTTGAGTTTGAAACCAATAAATGTTTGATTAACCTTGAGTTTGAATGAGTTTCTTTAAGAGTTTTCATATCACTTGCAATGAATGACACTTGAAATGAAATGTCCATCAATGGCAAATGCTCTTGACATATCTAATCTATTCAATAATATCTTTTGACCATTTAAAGACCAAATCAATCGCAGTCTTTATTTTGGTTACTTTATGAGCAAAAGTTATTCTAATTTTGTACTCTTACTTATACTTTTTATTATTAAAAACTGTTCTCGTGATTAACAAATCAAAATGTTGTACAATCCATGGTCTGCCAGTCGATGTATCGTACTTTACTTACAAACCATTACTTTTCTTATGTTTCTGCTCATTTCGTGTTCAACATTCAGAATTACTTATGGTTTTAGTGTTGCCCTGTTGCTCAAAGGATTTCATCTCCATGCAATTTACAAAGGGACAAGATCAATGCTCAGGGGTTTCTTTTGCTTCACAATTTTTGGACTCTGTATGACGATTTTTCTGGCCACCATCATAACCACATTAGCTGTTTGCTCTTTCAATTATACTGAGACTAAAACTAATACTATTCAGAATGAAAATGTTGTTGCATCGATGGCCAATGCAGTTGGATCTGGATTCCTTGTTGGAGTTGCACTTTCCTTGGTAGGTTTTCAATTCTTGGATGCTTTCTTCCAATCACTGTATCTGGAAGAATTAAATTATCAAAATTCCGTTTCTGGAGCTGTAATTACTTTAGAGCGAGTTGGCCGGATTGGTATTTAATCTCGAATTGATCTGAATTTGAACTCGAATTTCCATTGATCGTACAATAATTTATCAACAGCTACACCAATCAATCTTGTAATTTTAAACCAATACTATTTTGAAAGACTAAAATAAAATTTTGACAATTTAGTTATAATTCAACGTTTAATATTAAAATGTAAGTAATGACGTTTATGCACTGACTTTTTACACATTATAAATACTTTTTGTTCCCTTTGTACGGTCATTTTGATAAGAGTCGATTCAAGTCGACCGATCGCGCTGGTTTGACTCTAGTTTTGGCTTGTTCAAAAGATTCGCGCTAGGCTTCAATTGACTTCAGTGAATCAGCATCATACTCAGTCGGCTGCCATTTAATGATTTAATGAAACTCCTCACAACCATAATAATGAATGGAGGATTATCTCAATCTGAAAAATCAATCCTTCCAAAAAACAAAACATGCAAAATGGATTCAAACAATTCAACTGCACCATAGGTATAGCATTATAATGTCCAATAAATGTCGTTTTCATTGGTTAGTTTAGATCTTTGAAGGACTCTACAATAAAATCAGAACTTAAATAATTTCCAAAATGATTTCGTTCTCAAACGATTCATTTCTTTCCTATTAACAGTTTTATTTTAGCCAAAGGAGGATGTCAAAAGTTGCCTATTTTCAGATAAATTTGCAGATCATTTTTTCTTATGTATTTTTCAATGATGATTGTCGACAACAAATAATCGCTATTTTATCAGAGAATCAGTTTCATCGCCTAAAATTGGTGAAAGGATACTTACAGCTATGGGTCAACTCAACTGGGGATCATTACTTCTTAAACTGATCAAAACCGTGGTCGAGTTTATGATTGACGTTCTTGCTGGAGTTATGCTTGGGAAAAGCGCTTTATCATCGCCTTTGAAATCATTTTAGATCTGTTTAATTACTCTACTCGACTTACCTATTGATACAATAAACTTTTTCCATTCAATTGTATAATAGCTATTTCATTCAAGGTAAAAAATAAAATATAAGACTTAGTTTTTCATCTGAATAGCGACACCGAACTGCCTAAAAAACAAGACTCTTGAAATGAAATTTTTTCGACTAAATATTGGTTCGACTACTTTTGTTTTCACTGAACTAGTTTAAACTGGACACTTGTTTCTGGTTCCGGTTTTTGTTTTTTAGCGTGAAGTTTTGAATACAAGTTTCCGTTGTGAACAACATTTCTTTGTCAATCTTTTGCTTTCTTCTTTGCTGTAACAAGTTCTTTAAGTAAGTTCATTTTTGCCAGTCAAGTCTTTTCACAGTTAATGCTACAAAACCATTTCTTTCACAGAAAATAATTTTTATTCTTGCCAATGGATAATTCACAAAAAAATATTGAAAAAGATGATATCTCAGATAAAGGTGAGTCTATTTATTTAATGAATCATTATAATACAGTGATGATAACTTTTCGATAAATTATTTAGTTACCATAAAGGTTAAGGTTGAAGATGAGGGATATCATGATATCGTAATAGATTGGTCCGATGAAAGTTTTCCATACAAAGATCAACAAGTTATTAACCAGGTGAGCCATTTTCTCATGTTTCATTTCGATTTTGCTGATTTTGAGATTAAACTTGACATTCAATTTTATTCCGAACAGCTTTCGTCGATAATCGGGATTCCAGTTCAATTAATCAGGATGACTATCTTAATTTATGCGCCTAATAATTGGTTTGATTTGCGAAATATTGAACATAAATCATCTGATCCTTGGATATACGGACCTGGTGAGGATGAGCCTAATGCAATGTCGTGTTTCTTCACCAGAAAGAACTGTTTGGGAAGATTGAATGATGGTGATCGTTTTGTCTTGCGTACTGATTTGTGGCCGGATGGCTGTTGTTTCGATCTATGCATATATTTGTATAGCCTTGATAGTGAGTTTTACAATGAAAACAATTGTACTGAGAGCTATTGTCATTATTCAAATAAGAAAACTTTTATCGATAGAAGAATATCAGTTGCTACAAACACTGAGTTACACATGATATTACGAGTAAAGTATGCAGAATTACCTCCTATTGTAGACGCTAATTCATACGAAGAAAATTATTCGCAAAGAAGGAGAATCTTGAGAGAGTTGGACACCGAGATGTATTTTTTGATGCAGCAGTGTTGCTCAAGACATCATCATCGGTATATATCTTCCTATTCAAGAACTCGTGGTTAACTTTTATGCGGTGTCTAAACTAAAGGGCAAGATAAAAGATGATTTGATTGGCCGGAATGGTATTTAATCTCGAATTGATCTGAATTTGATCTCTGATTTCAATTGAACATAAAATAATTTACCAAAAACTACACCAATAAATCTTGTAATTTTGTACCAATACTATCTTGAAGGATTAAAATAAAATTTTGACAATTCAGTTATAATTCAACGTTTAATATTAAAATGTAAGTAATGACGTTTATGCACTGACTTTTTACACATTTTGAATACTTTTTGTTCCCTTTGTACGATCATTCTTTGTACGATCTTTCTTTCTTTTCCGATTTTCAATAAAAATGTAGTCGTTAATCTCATCTCCTTGGTCACTTATTACCTAAGCGTCCTTCCAAAACGAGATTCCTAATTTTGGCAAAATTATGGCCCAACAGCCTTTGGAAGCATTGAAACCATTCGTATTCCGTCGATGAGCAGCACTGAGTATAATCTTATGTGATGCCTATTCAGTTTCAGGGCAATTTTGTACTTCTTAAACTGATCTAAACCGTAGTCGAGTTTATGATTGACGTTCTTGCTGGCGTTATGCTTGGGAAAGCGGCTTTATCACCGCCTTTGAAATCATTTTAGATCTGTTTAATTGTGATTCACTTGCTCTACTTGATTCACTTAATCAACGTATTGATACAATAACATTTTCCATTAGATTTTATAAAAGATATTTCATTCAAGATATGAAATAAAATATTGGTCGGATGAAAGTTTTCATACAAAGATCAACAAGTTATTAACCAGGTAAGCCATTTTCTCATGTTTCATTTAAACTTTACTTCACATTCAATTTTATCTTGACAGCTTTCGACGATAATCGGAATGCCAGTCGAATTAATCTGGCTGACTGTCTTAGGTTATGCGCCTAATAATCATTTTGATTTACAAAATATTGAACATAAATCATTCGATCCCCGGTTCTTTGAGCATTTTGATATAATGTCATATTTCTTCACCAGAAAGAACGCTTTGGGAAGGTCTAATGATGGTGATCGCTTTGTCTTGTGTACTGAATTGGATTTGGGGCCGGATGGCTGTTTCGATCTAACCATATTGTTGTATAGCCTTGATAGTGAGTTGTACTGACGAGGGATACGTCTCAGGTGTCTCAATAATTTCGGGTCGAGACCATATACATTCGATAGAGCACAAAAAATTATGCATAGGGTTATCGTCTCCCGTTTCGGAAACTTTCGCATCACGAGTAAATTGAGGTCGAAAGACCAATTTTCACGAAAACATGCAAGTTCTTGAAATTTTTTACCCTATTTTTATTACATTTATTAAGGTTTTCGGACCTGAAAAAATGATTGGAAGTAATTAAAACTCTGTAAAATGTCATTTTAACCACTTTTAGCTACATCAATAGTCAAAAAGTGTTGGTGGTGAAAGGAAAAAGTGTAATATGTACAAAATGTGGTGAAAATGACATTTTACAGAGTTTTAATTATTTCCAATCATTTTTTCAGGTCCGAAAACCTTAATAAATGTAATAAAAATAAAGTAAAAAATTTCAAGAACTTGCATGTTTTCGTGAAAATTGGTCTTTCGACCTCAATTTACTCGTGATGCGAAAGTTTCCGAAACGGGAGACGATAACCCTATGCATAATTTTTTGTGCTCTATCGAATGTATATGGTCTCGACCCGAAATTATTGAGACACCTGAGACGTATCCCTCGTGAGAACTATTGTCATTATTCAAATACGAGAAATTTTATCGATAGAAAAGTATCAGTTGTTACAAACACTGAGTTAAGAATGATATTACGAGCAAGGCATGCAGAATTATCACTATTGTAGACGCTGATCCACACTTGGAAAATTATTCGCAAAGAATGAGTTTCTTGAGAGAGTTGGACACAAGATGTTCTTTTGGGTAAAGCGGTGTAGCTCAGACAATAATTTACGATGGAAACCTCCCTATTCACGAACTCGAGGTTAACTTTTATTGATATTTTATCTTCATGTGAAAATGGACGATTACTCTTGGCTCCGGGAAACGAAACATGGTGCTTATCATGTTCGCCCAAATTCCAATCTCTTATTAATGAAAAAGCAGATTGAAGTAATCATTGTAATCATTTTAGATTTGGTTTTTAAAGTAAAGTATAAATTTAAATCATGAAACAAATCACAAAATTGCCAATTCTTTGGAGTATTTGAAAATTTTCCATTCAAGTCTTCAATCACAAGACCAACAAGACTTTTTAAATGAAATCTTTTCAACTAAATATTGGTTCGACTTCTTTTGTTTCCACTGAGCTAGTTTAAACTGGACACTTGTTTCTGGTTCCGGTTTTTGTCTTTTAGGGCAAAGTTTTGAATTCAAGTTTCAGTTGTGATCAACATTTCTTTGTGAGTCTTTTGTGTTCTTCTTTGCTTCAAGTTCATTTTTTTGTCAAGTCTTTTCACATTGACTCTTTGAAAACCATTTTATTCAAGCTTTTTTTCAATGGATCATCCAATGAGAGATATTGAAGATGATATTTCAGATAAAGGTGAGTCTAATGTTTAATGATCAGTTTATGAGTTTAATGAACCGTGATAATGCAATTGTGTTAATTGTTTTGATGAAATATTTAGTTACCATAAAGGTTAAGGTTGCAAACGAGGGATATCATGATCTAGTAATAGATTGGTCGAGTGGTGAAAGCAAGAGAAAACAAGTTTTTGACCAGGTAAGTTCACTTTGTCTCATATTTGGTTTCCACTTTACTTTAGATTTAACTTACCATTCAAACCTTTAATTTTATCTTGAATAGCTTTCGACGATAATTGGTATTCCTACACGCTACATCAACGGGGCTTACATGTATTTAGGAGTAGATGATTGTATTGTAGTTGAAAATTATGAATGTAGGAAATTCAACCCTGAAATGTCCGATGACGATTGTGAAGAGCGCACTGAGCCGGTATTTTTGAGAAGATTGAATGATGGTGACTGTTTCGCAGCATGTATTAGAATAATTTTCTCTAGAAATTTTGTTGAAGTAACGGTATATTTGTATATTCGTGGTCTGTTTAATGATAATTATTGTACAACACACTATTGTACCTCTAAAAATAGAGCTTTTATAAATAGACAGGCAGCAATTGCTTCAAACTCTGAGTTGAGGATGAAAATACAATCAAAGTTTGCAGAGATACCTAGAGAAATACACCCGAATATGGAAATTATTTTGCGAATCGAAATCTTGAGAGATTTCAACATCCTACCGTTCATTGACGCGTCATGGTGTCACCTGCACTATTTGTATATTGGATTTATCAATCCTTATTTACGAACTCGTGGTTAACTTTTATGCGAAGTCTAAACTAAACAGCAAGATATAAGATCCTTTGAATCTTGAGTTTGAAACCAATAAATGTTTGATTAACCTTGAGTTTGAGACCTTTATTTTTTATTATTGAAAACTGTTCTCTTAAAAACTCTTAGATCACATAATTTACAATCATGGTAAAAATCGTGCGAAACTTCCATCGTATAATAAATATTAAGAAAATTTTTTGAGACTCAATCAGAAAGAAATAGCCAAGAACAAGGATTTGAGGAAGTTGAAATACAATCTGACCAAGTAGTTGAAAGATACTGAACGAGATCATGAGAAATACCAGGAATAATGAGCAAATCCTTCGTTGTTTTGTCAATTTGCACTTCTTTCTTTCTTTTCCGATTTTCGATAAAAATGTAGTCGCTAATTTCATCTTCTTGATCACTTATTACCTACATTCGATAGGTTGGGTAGCGTTCTTATTACGCTCTGCTGCATTCAGTTAATATATCAGATTTGCATTATTAACTAAAAATGGCTAAAAATTAAAACGATTATATACCCAGTAACCATGGTTAGTCTCTCCCCTGGTTGCAAGCAGCCGGTTACTTAGTGATTACAAAATTTAAAGCGCTAAGATTTGAAAACATTAAATTTAATTTGTCAATTCTCTCAACGCCATCTAATGGTTGTATTTATGGCTGATACTTGAAGTTTTAATTGTAAACGATAATAATTCAATAATAAAGTTTTATCATTGTGACTGGAGAAGCACAATCACAGGAAGCTGATTGACATTCCTCACAATTATAATAATGAATGAAGGATTACAATCTTCACGCATCTGCTGGATGTTTTGAAAAATCAATCCTTTCCAAAAAGCAAAACATGCGAAATATATTTCAATAAATCAACTGCACCATAGGTATAGCATTATAATGTCCAATAAATGTCATTTTCATTGGTTAGTTTAGACCTTTGAAGGACTCAATAATAAAATCAGAACTTAAACAATTTCCAAAATGATTTCGGTCTCAAACGATTCATTTCTTTCCTAGTTTTGTTTCAGTGGAAGGAGGATTTCAAAAGTTTTCTATTTTCAGATAAGTTTGCAGATCATTTTCTCTTATTATATTTTTTTAATGATAATTATCGACAATAAATCATTTTTTGGTCTGAGAAACAGTTTTCTAAAATTGGTGAAAGGATACTCACCGCTATGGATCAATATTGGTTAGACTACTTTTGTTCGCACTGAGCGAGTTTAAACTAGAAACAGGTTCTTTCTGGTTCCGGTTTTTGTCTTTTAGGGCAAAGTTTTGAATACAAGTTTCAGTTGTGATCAGCATTTCTTTGTGAGTCTTTTGTGTTCTTTTCGCTAACAAGTTGTAACTTCCTTTTTCGCTATCCAAATCTTTTCAAATTTAATCTTTATAAACTGTTTTATTCAAACTTTTTCGTCAATGGATCATTCATTGAAAAATGCTGAAGATAAAGGTGAGCCTATTTATTTAATGCACTATGATAATACAGTGATGCTAATTGTTTCAATAAATTATTTAGTTACCATAAAGGTTAAGCTTGCAGATGAGGAATATCATGATATAGTTATAGATTGGTCAGAAAGAAGTGGTAAATACAAAGGGAAACAAGTTATTGACCAGGTAAGTCATTTTGGCTCATATTTGTTTTAAATTTAATTTAAATTAAACATTCAATTTTATCTTGAATAGCTTTCAACGATAATCGGTATTCCATCCCACTACATCTGCGATGTCTACATACATTTACCACACGATAATTGGGTTGAAGTCGAAAATATCGAACATAAGGATTTCAACCCTGAAAGATTTGGTGAAGATTTCAATGATAGAGAGCAGATTTTATTCACTAAGGCGAGCTGTTTAGGAATTTTGAATAATGGTGATTGTTTCGTTATAACAACTGAACTGATTTTTTGCGATTTTGAGTTTAATTTTTCTATATGTTTGGAAAGCCGTTTGTTGGTTAATGATAATGATTGTACAGGTAACTATTGTCATTATTCAAATACTAGAGCTTTTATAAATAGACAAGTAGCAATTGCTATAAATTCCGAGTTAGTTATGAAAATACGATTAAAGTATGGAGAGATACCTATGGATATAGAAGATAGGGAAATTTATTTGCGACAAAAGAAAATTTTGAGAGATTTCGACATCAAGCCGTTTATTTACGGGCCATGGTGTCGCCTAATCTATGGCGAAGTACAGGAGCATATTGAATATATCAATCCGCAATATTCACGAACTCGTGGTTAACTTTTATGCGATTCTGTTTCTGGAGCTGTAATAACTTTAGAGCGAGTTGGCCGGATTGGTATTTAATCTCGATTGTTCTGAATTTGATCTCTGATTTCAATTGATCGTACAATAATTTATCAATAGCTACACCAATCAATCTTGTAATTTTAAACCAATACTATTTTGAAAGACTAAAATAAAATTTTGACAATTTAGTTATAATTCAACGTTTAATATTAAAATGTAAGTAATGACGTTTATGCACTGACTTTTTACACATTATAAATACTTTTTGTTCCCTTTGTACGGTCATCTTGATAAGAGTCGATTCAAGTCTCAACTCTCCATCAGATCACATAATTTACAATCATGGTAAAAATCGTGCGAAACTTCCATCGTATAATAAATATTAAGAAAATTTTTTGAGACTCAATCAGAAAGAAATAGCCCAGAACAAGGATTTGAGGAAGTTGAAATACAATCTGACCAAGTAGTTGAGAGACGAACGAGATCATGAGAAATTCCAGGAATTATGAGCAAATCCTTCGTTGTTTTGTCAATTTGCACTTCTTTCTTTCTTTTCCGATTTTCGATAAAAATGTAGTCGCTAATTTCATCTCTTTGATCACTTATTACCTAAGCGTCCTTCCAAAACGAGATTCCTAATTTTGGCAAAAATTATGGCCCAACAACCTTTGGAAGCATTGAAACCATTCGTATTCCGTCGATAAGCAGCACTGAGTATAATCTTATGTGATGCCTATTCAGTTTCAGGGCAATTTTAATATTATCTGGTCCAATAAAACTGCCATTACTTGTTAATAAAGAGCCTTATATAAGACTTAAGAAATTTCTTTGCCGTTGGCTGTTTGATGAAAGCACCTGTTAAGAGAAACCAAATTCAATTTAATAAGACTTGACATATAAAGGACTATAAATGTTGAATTGAACTTACTTTGATTTTTTCCCTTTTGAATATTCATATTCATCAAACAAAAGAATGTGAATCTCAATTGAAACAACTGGAAAATATGATTCAAGAAGAGCAAAATTAACATCCAATGCGATTTTCAGTTAAAAAAATTGAATGAAGACACTAAAGCACATGTGAGTTGGATTTAAGGAGTAGACGCCTTCAGGCGCCAAGTTCAAGTAGTGATTATCCATTGTTTCTTTGTTCAATACAAATTGATTAAAATTCATCCTTGTTCTTCAATCCATTCTAAATTAGTGACTGAAGCCATAACTACCATTAAACCATAATGTTTAAGTATATCAAGTTTACACATTGGACAAGACCTTTGATCTAACAACCATGGATCGATGCAAGATTTATGGAAAACATGTCTACCATAAAAAAGAGAAGAGGAAAAGAAGTTCATTTAGATGAAATTCCAGACAATTGGCCTTTTTGTAAACACTTACTTGCAAGGTAATATCCGTACAACATCATTTATCTTAAATGGTTCAATGCAAACAGCACAACATTCAGGAAAATCTCCCTGCATGGCGTTAGCCAAATCAGCTTGAATCACTGTTTTAGTCGGTATCTTTTCCAAGGCTTTTTTGGCAGCATTACATAGCCGTCTCTGTAATCAAAATGGTTAATTAATTGTTTTGCTACAAAACAGAAACAGTCAAGAGTCCATCACAATAAATGGTATTAATGAGATAGACTTTGGAGAGTCATTCATTATTCATGAGATTCATGTTTGCCAAAAAAATGAACAAAAAATTGTGACGTCTCTTTTCATGATGTAAACCATTTTGAAAATGAAGGATAAAAATTGAAATAACAACTAATGATACTAATTGTAAAGGACATTTACCTTGCCATTGAAAAAGCTTTCAATGGATGAGGGTTAAGATTATAATACGATGCTATTCAAGTTTCATTGGCAACATTGAATAAGTTTCTCTATCAACCAATCATTGTCCAAATGAATGAAAATGAATATTTACCGCAAGAATATCCTTGGCGTGAATATAACGGAATCGTTGAACATAATAAAATATCAACCAGGCCAAAGATATTATCATTAGAATGGCAAATGAGATTGAAACAAACAAAACTGACGTCTTATTTATGTTGGAGTAACGAAAGTTTCCATGTGTAGCAATGGTTATGTGAAGCATGACTCGAGTCCCATTTTTGATCAAAAGTCCAATTTCCTCGCCCTTTTCTTTCGAGATAAAAACTGAAGTCAATTTGGGTTCTGTTGGTGAACAATAACAAGAAGAAAAAAATGATCAATAAATTTGCTTACATCAAGCTATTGATTTGTTATTAGACATTGAATCAGTGGAACAAGAAAATCTGTCATCTTAAATCAGCTTTACCCATTTCCAATCAATAGATATTTTTATTACAACCAATAAAGACTAAGATTTGATCCAAATTAGATTAGTTATTGGGTCAGTAACGAGAATTAACCAGAATAAGCTAAAAAATCTTGGATTAACTGTGATACAATCTATGGAATGGTTTTGATTTTGATTGAGATAAATAAACACAATATTGTTGAGCCAAAAATTATTACATGGTAAAAATAATTATTCACAGATATTCAGACTTGGAATGCATCATGTTATGCAATTGTAATCAATTTGCCAAGACGACGGGTTAATTGATAATCTGCCAACCTGACAATCATTCATTGTTTATTTTGCAACCGTCAACCGTGAATACATGAAAGCTCATTTCTAATATCTTTTCCCGATTTCCATTCTCATTGATATCATAAGCACCAAATTATCCCAATCCTCAATATCAGACTTGCTCATTTTATTCCTGAAAGGCTCGATATCGAACGATTTCCTTTGATCAAGTCAATTGACTTAATTTTGAAAAGCCAAGAAAAATCTCAATAATAATTTCATATTTTCAATGAGTTTCAAGACTTTTTATTGGAGTTATTTTCAAAGTATAATTCAATGTTTCAATTTCTTTGTATTTACAAATAGTATAAGTTAGAATCGCATGAATTTCAATTGAGTTTCAGGCACATTGCATAAATGAATGGAAACAGTTTGACTGATTTACGTTCTTGAACATTACCAATCAATGGCTGGTAATCATTGTAAACACTTTTTTCAGTTAAAACCATAAATTTATGGAATAAAACCTGAGAATTGAAAGATTCAAATAAAGAAAATGATTTTCTCAAAACATAATCAGTCGCAATTTGAATGAAATAAAATTCCCATTCAAACCTTTTCAAGTTTACATTTTTGAAGTTTTTAAAAATGGAGTTTCTGTTGATATTTTTAAATGGAAAATTTTTAGCAATAAAAGTTGATTGAAATCAATTCAGCAACAATATGGACACAAGTCTTTTGCCTTGTCGCACTTGAACTTGTACAATGAAATTAACTAAAATACGTAGACTTGTTTACAAATAATTTTAAAGCGAAATTAACAAAAATATTCTTGTTGGTGGCACAGCGCCAGAGCTATTTCAAGTTACTCATAATATCAAAGCAATGACACATTCATTTCTTATCATACTAAACCCTTGAGTTCATTGCATCCACGAACCAGTGATTAACCAGTTGGACTAAAATTGCCCCATGAAATTACGAGTAAAAGTAGACAGGAAAAGTTGAAGACAATCGCCAAAAGAAATTCACTCAAAAAAACTTATAATAAGCATATGAAGACTCTTAGACTCGAGTAGCACCTCATGTAATAGTTCATCCATTGGAACTACAATGACAACTTGAATGGCTTTAAGTCATTGAGTGTCAATTAAAGCTGACAATATCATGTTTCAATGCGAAACAAATCTAGTTTCACGATTGGAATGAGAAAAAAAGGTAAACTTGTCAAACTTTTATCTGTATTAAAGCACTGCAATTGAAAGGTAAGAATTAGACATTTTTAGATTGATTTTTTTTCCAAGTTACATAAAATGTAGACTTAAAGTTTCTAAAGACGTTAGATTAAATGTTATTGCAATTGAAATCCAATGCTTTTTGTCTTTACCAGAGTATTACATACATTTTACCGATCACGTGGAAATCAGGTAAACCCAATTTTTTGTTTCAATTGTTAGAACTTCTTAAGAGACGAAATTTGAAATTCAATTTAAAGAACCTTTTCAATCTGTTTTCCCTGTTAAATCCAGCAATACAATTTTTCAACGTAAGACGATTTTTTCAACAAAAATTGACAATTCGAGTGACTTATAACTCTTGACTCAAAGTCAAAGTAAAAAGATATCGGCTTATCCAGGCAATAATCATGATTAAATATTTAAAATGATCAGATAGACGATAGCGATTCAAATGGCTTCCAGTTAATCATGATCATTAGCTTGAATTGTTCATCTTAAATGAGTGAAACTTTGGTCTTCAATTTAAGCTGCTTATCACTGAACTAGATTAGATTCTGGTTTATTAACTATTCCAGGGAAAAATAACGTCTAAATCAACAATTCTAGTCAGTATTTTTCTTCTTCTTCATGCATTCATGATAACAGTGAATGATGAACATTAAGTAGACAAACCTAAATAAATGAAATTCCATGGTTCCATTATTCAACCTGTTTCTTTATTTACAACATTTTCTGGTAAACATTTTCAGACTATTATAATAACAAATGATAACTTATTCAGTTTACATTTTCATTTTTACTTTGCAATTACAATGTATGAAGACAATTGCATTTTAAAAGCAAAATAAGCTTCAAATGTAACTCTGGAAACAATTGAAAGACACTTTTGGTTGGTAAAAGATTGAAATTTGTATTTTTATTTGTCTAATTAAATTTGATTCAAACATCGTTAACTTTTCATTAAATTGCAAAGCAACTAATCAAATGCATTTAAAATGAATCGCAAGTCGAGTTTAAGTAAACTCTGAATGCAATCAAAGTCAAGAAAGAAATGAATCATTTATCATGGATTCCCATTGAAATTAGACTTTGAATTGTTAATTTAGCTCTGATTGTGATTCTGACATTAACTTAGACCTTGTTCATGTCAACTTAAATCTGTAAGTGTTTACATTAATCTTGTTGGAAGAGGAAAATAATTTCAATTTAATCATGAAAAGCTGAAACTTTGTTTATCAAATTTTCGCAATCAATTGTATTTCCAATTGAAATGGTCGAGACTTTTGTCAATCTCTTTTTGTATCATTTACTGTTAATATTTGACACTTTAATTGGATAACATTGCTGCTCTTGAGACATCATGCAAATTCAATTGGATTGAAATGAGTTGAGATTCAAGTCAAAATCTTTACCATTTTCAATGAATTTTGCTTCTTCTCTATTGCTCTCAACAATCTTGATCATTCAGAATCCATCAAGATTCTGTTTATCATCGTCTTCTCTCGAGTTTATCGATTAGTAAATGTTCACTGTCTAAACATTTATCATTTCGATTATCATGTTCATCACTTTGAGATCACTTTTGTTCTTCTTTTCATCAGTTCTTTCATTATTGCATTCAAGATAGACAATGTTGCTACCATAAAAAAGTAGACAATCAAAATTAATCAGAAATAAGGATCTTTTGTTAATCATTGAAACAACAACAATTGTAATCATTTTATATAACAAGTTTAATTGACAAATGAAATGGTAAAATGATAACTTATCAGCTTATTTTGTCTACCATTTCAGTGTTAATTCCGAATGATAATTCTGAGTTTGCTTCTACTTGGAGTCAAAAGGAATAGGGAAAAGCACCTATTTCAAGATTACTTTGTAAATATTTTATTAAATGCACTTGTTGCTTATTTTTTCATCTGAGTTACTGTTAATGTTTGTTTGTAAGAAACAAAGAGAGTCAAGAAAACGCTAGAAAATAAGAGAAACAGGTTTCGAATCACAATTAAAATCTGTATTCATAATCACAGATGATATTTGAAATGAAAAAGCTGAAAGGAAAATGTAAAATTCTGAAAATTTTGGAACTGTGTTTCAAGCATTCAAAAGCATTTATTTGCCAAAACATCTTCATTTTCAAGATACTCAACCCTTGTGACTGGGAAAATTTTGAAAGCTACACGAAACGATGATTAAGTGTTGGTAGTTTGGTTTGCAGTTAGGAATCAGAAGTCAAACCCAATTGTGAGTTTTAGCTCAGTTTTTAATAAAGATTGAAATAAGGAAATGTATTGGAAAATTGCCTTTATTGTTCCAGACTTGGGCGAATCTTAATTTTTTAAGCTCGTGAATTTGTATTAGATCAATGGAAAAGGAAAGGGACAAATAAATTGGTCAATCCAAAAGTATTATCTCTCTTCTCTTTTTCTTTTTTTCTTTTTCAATTTTCTGATAAACCTCATAAGGAGGAAACACGGAACATGTTCAACTCTTATAGCAATGGTTCTGAGTTACGACCACTAGCAGTAAAAGATATAGAAACGCCTGATAAATTGTTTGAACTATTGTTGTATTGTTGACTTATTACATGGATAGTAGAAGAACGCCCAGAATATCGAACTGGTCATTTCATGAGAATGATGAAATGGAATCAATGAAGGGGAAAATATGGGAATCTCAATGGAAAGGGAAACAATTTGTTCACAGAATAATCATAATGATGAAGAGAAATAAAAAGTAAAAAAGTTTCTTCCAATTAAATGAACCTTTTTTTCATTCCAACTAAGGGTTTGATAATATAAGGTTGAGAAGGTAATCAATTGATTTGGTGCAGATTAAAAGATTATCAATTGAAAGTAAACAGTTTTAGTTGAATTGATGAACTTGGGTGAAAATTGCTTTTAAATGGATTAGGTTCACATAAAATGAAATGTTTTTTTTTCGCCATTCATTTCTTTCCAACTCTATTCGTCTTAACAAATCAATTTGACAGGAAAAATCGAATCAAGAATTGTGATTCTTTCAGAATTATCTCAAGAGAGTCAACATGGTTTCATCACAGGTTCAGTTTAGTTCAATATTGATTGAGGATTTAAACCAGCAATTTAATATTTCTCCACAAATTTGCCATTCTCTTCACGATTAGCCAATTTCAATAGTTGATAAAATAACAGTTTAAATGTTATCCCAAGCTTTTCATAATTGCATTCAAATTCAATAAAATCAAAGGAAGAATTAAAAAAATCTCAAAATTGACATAAATTTACATCTTTTTACCTTCAAGCAACCACTTTTTTCCCATTTCTTTTCATATAAATTGAGCTAAAAATTCAAAACACTTGTCATTAGTGAAAGACATTAGACAACGAATTGATTAATGTTTTCCTTTCCTAATCATATTCACTAATTAACACAATTCAACAAATCACTCAATGGAAACAATTGATTTGGATTATTCAAGTTGAAGACTATTCATGATAAATTATTAGATTAAAATTCAAGAATGAAAGCCAATGAGAAGCAAAAATTTGCATTCAATTGAATGTTGAGATTTATTTCCTATTATGTTTATTCACTTTCAAGATTCAAGTTTTAATTGTTCATAATTGAAGACAATTAAAATGGTTAAATGTTCATAATGATTATCATTTAACTTCTCATACGCACTAACTGACGTAGTAAAGGCTTGTTAGTGTTTCCATGAAAATGTCAATAATCTTGAGAAAAGAAAAGCAAAAAATGGTAAAAAATTGTTGATGAAGTATTTAATTGCATGGTTAATCAACTGAACATTGAAAGTTGACAATTTTCCGAAGTAAAAGTTTCATTCATTTGGCAAGCAATTTGATAAAAATAAACAAAAGTAGGAAGAAAATGAAGAAAACAAAAATTGAATGTTACATGGAAAAGCATATCTGACTTCAAATTTCAAGTAATCAGGAAAAGTATTCAGAAGTTCATAATTCTGATAAGCAAGATCCAAAGTAATCATTTTAAATGAAAAAAAAGGTTGAATCGCATGAGACTAAACAAGATCAATATGAAAATGGATAAAAGTAATTTCATGTTTTCTCGAAAATTATCATTCTTTTGAAAAGGCTTATCGAATGATATTCAATGAATTTCGCCTGTGAGAAAAATCCATGTTAATTGTGATTCCATGAAATTTGGTTCAAAATCAATAATCGAAATAAGTTTATGGGAAATTTTCACACTTGAATATCATGGAAAACTCGACCTGTTATTTACAGAGAAAAAAAGTTCTAATAACTGTTATTACTGAAGTGGGTGGGAAATGATATGAATATTCAACTTTTGTTTTTCCGGTTCCAATTGATAGGGCTTCATGTTTGCTCTTTTTCTTGTTCTTTTCAGTTCCAAAATTGATTGACAAAAAAAGAGTAAAAATATGACAAAAAGAAATTATTTTCATGATTTATATAAGTTTCCTATTTAGGAAGCTGAGGTAAATTCAGGAAAAGATGAAAAATGTTCCTGGAAAAAGGTTTCTCATGGAAAGACTGAGAATTTCAATATTAGAAGTTTGTTTTTTTTCAAATCGTCAAATGTCATTAACAGATGCAATGGTTTGAAGAGTGAAAAAACTGAAAAAAATACTTTTTCTTCATCATTTCAATGTAAATATTCATTTCATCTAATAGCATTCATGATTGAAGGCTCAATAAACAAATCTCTTTAATCAACTGAAAAGGAAATTATTTTCAGAACTTTAATATCATTTATCGATAAATGATAAACTCATTTGGGTAAACAGTTTGAGCTTTTCAGTTTGATTATAATTTTGATGGAACAATGAATCAAGTAATGATTTAATTATAATCAGCTGAAAATAGAAGGTAAATCAGGTGACTCTTCAGAGAATGGAAATTTTCCATGAAAGCTAAAAATAAAGAACAAAGAATTGCGCAGTTTTCAGAATCCAATGTAAATTGACTTTGAGTTTCCTCTTTTTTTAGGATTTACTGAACAAATGTCTGATGAGAAAAGGTAATTAATGATTGACTAAAGGTAAAGGTTTGACAAGAGCCAAGTTTAATCCATTAATTCATTGAGATTTGCTCCAGTTCAAGTTTCATGTTTTCTTGGTTTACCAGAATTCAGGTTTTCTTGAACAATGTGTTACAAACAATGAGCTTTATCTTGTTTTCATTTGGTTTGATTGGTGAAACAATCAGACAATCATAAATCTTGGGAAAAGTCAAATGATTTAGATAATTGTTACAGAAACTGTTTTGATGATGTTTACCGTAAATGATTGTTGTAAATTGATGAATAATTTATTATTGTGTTTTTTTTCAATGGACTCTGAATAAATCATTACATTTCTCATGAAATAAGATTTCAGGCAATCTTTAATTACATGCTATTTTGGATGGAAGACTCAAGGTTTAAGTTACGTACATTTTCAGGGTGAAAAAGGTTCAATGTTTCATGGAAATAAGAAGGTAATTTTAATCCATCTTAACTGTAAAACGATATTTTTCATTAATTATTAATAGATGAACATTAAATTATTTAGTCAAGTCTAAAAATATCTACAAAAATATCAGTTTAATGTTGTTTATTTTTGATCATTATCAAATCATTTGTCATCTTCAACAAATTGTTATCAAGTCTTTACTCGCCTTTCAAGATCAATTGGATTAAAATAATGGATTTGTTTGAATTAAGCTGCCAATTCAATGAAGAGTGATTTACTGATCTGATTTACTTTAGATTTGATATTGAATTGAATGCTAATAAAGAGATATTTTTAAATGCTATTTTATAGTCTAGAGATGAAAGATTTGCAAATGTGAATTTAGTTTATTTAATGTTCATTTTTCCTTAAATGTTTGTTAAGGTTGACTAGATAATTAACTTCAAAGGTTTATGTAATCATGGATTTGTTATCAAACCAGTTACAAGGTGTTAAATGATGGTTAAGATGAATTAACATGGTAAAATTGAAATTAAAGAGTAAATTGAAGGCCCTGAGTTATAAAGAGGTTTGTCCGTGTCTTTCGAGGTAAGTTGGAAACTCATCGAAACCAGGTAAGTTTTTAAGGTTATTTCACATTATTGGACAAACAACGAGTGTTTATCCATTTAAGAATGGAAATAAAAGCGAAAATAATGAAGAAAATGAATCAATTTTTTTTCTTTTGCTCGCCTTCTTTCAATCATGAATGAGATAGTTTCAAGTGGGAATCTGGTTCAACAAAAGAAACGGTTGGAAACAAATTTGGCTTCAAGAATCACTTGTTAAAAGATGGGAAAAAATGAAAAGATGAAACTGCTTTTCCACTGATGTTTTAAAGACCATTTACACACATGTTGTCAATGGCCAAGACTAGACACTGAGCAAGTTAATGGAGAAAATTGACTGACCTTTTGGGTGAAGTTGAATGTAACGGTTTCCCAATTTGTTGTCATAAATTACAGCTGCTGAAGCATTAGTTGCAGCAATGTTTCTGAGTTTCTCTTCTTCTGAACAATTTCCATAAACAGCTAGAGCAATCCACTTTTCACTTGGCCATGTTGTTGGATCAATGGAATCACATGCATCATGGGATCCACCATCAGGTCCAGTGATGTGAACAACTAAACCACTGACTGGATCAATACGGCCAATATTGAAATATTTGCCAAACTCTTCTCTTTGGGTGTGAAGACGACCGGTTATTGGGTCAATGTAGGATACATTGATGATGGCCATGCTAAAATCTTCTGGTTCCAAGCCGTGGGTAAAGTCACATGAAATTGTCTCAAGGAAAGCGATTAAAGTCAGTTGGATTAGGTGAACAATTAAGTTAACTCGTTTCATCCTTTAGATGATAAGATGGGTCAACGGTTGGTTCATTGAGCAACTCTCAAGTGATAATAAGTGAATATTAGTTGAATGTTGGTTAGCGATTGAGGTGAAGAGAAAATTCAATTTTCGCCTTTTCTTTTAATAAGGAAGAAATCCAGATTTTCTGGTCACCCAATTTTTCTTTATTGCCTTTATTTGATTATAATTTGTGCTGGTCACTATGCACATCAATTAGATTAGATGATAATTCAAAATTTTACTTTGAATGGAAGTGAAAGTGAATGGTAAACAAACTGAGACTTGGAAACACAGAATGGGTTAAATGGAAAAAATAGAAAAACCAGAATCACCAGTGTTGACACTCATCGTACCAGAAACAGCTGGATCATAATAATTGGAAAAAACAACCTTTTTATTTCAAATATCACTGCTTTTTGTGGTTGCCTGGTTGAGTGTAAACAAAACCCAAACAGAAGCACTTTTTATCATTAATATCACAATGTTGACTTTTGGGTTTCTTTGGGTTAAACGAAGAGTCAATGAGAGGTTGACTCACTTTCATTCCAAGTCAATGTCTTTTAACAAACAGGTAAACAAGTCTACAAGATGATAATGGTCAATTCAAATGTTGGATCCGTTGATTGGGTTCACAAGGAAAAATTTGGGTAACAACACAAAGTCAAATGTTTACTGGTTTGTTATTGAAATAAAAGTGAACCCAAAAAAAAGAGAGAAAAAACAAAATCTTTCTTTAGATTGCAATTAAAATGATAACTGACTCATTACGCTGTTATCATTTATAATTGTAATGATTAAATGTGATAACAAAAGATAGAACCAGGTGAAGGAATCAGGATGAAGTTATATCTGACAGTCAAGCTTCGAAGTAAACCTGAACACGGAACAAGATCGATCCTTGAGCAAGCAAAGAAAGGAGTAAAAGTGAGTTGAGTGAGTTGCAAGAGTAAAGAGAGAATGCGTATTTTTGTTTACCTTTTTTCTTCTTCTTCTTCTTCTCTTTCTTCATTTCTTTCTTTCTCATCTTAACCACAATTATAATTTCTTAGTTTGTTACATGGTTAACCCTTTTTACCTGAACCAGACATGATAACATGATAATGACCAATGATGAAGCAAAAGCCTAAATTGTCACCAACTCAGTGAACAAAAGCAATGGTAAAACAATGCAGACAAAAGCTGACAATGAATTTGTCTTTTCCATCATCAACATCATCGCAAATTTTACTTTAATTTATTGAATTTACTTCTAATTAATTTACATTTTTGTCACTTCAGTTCATTAGCTTTAAGAAGGAAGAAGGAAGAATCTCTTATATTAAAATCTAAATGGAGGAAGTTGATTTAATAGTAACAATAATCTAGTTTGCTCATTTGTTCATCAACATTTATTCATCATTTACTCTGTAACCATAACATATTAGGTGATAAATTGCATTTATCTTTACAAGTAGCAATGAACTCGCTCAATTAATTCAATTGTTTTCCCTTTTTTTACTTTAAATTACCTTCTTAATGCTTCTCATCAATTGTGAAAATTCGTGATTATCTTAACCCTTTTTTTCCTCATTCTAGTGCTAAATCTTTTCTGGTTAACAAGCGAACACGAATTTGAATCTGTTCAATAATAACTTCAAATCAGATTAACCTTAACGAATAATCAATAGTAAAAAATTTTTAGTTGAGACAAATTGATTGGTAACAATATCGGTTTACCTTAACTGTTGTCAAAAAAAAGGTTGATTAAAATCATCAATTAGCCAATTTGTTTTATTTAATCAAATCGTGTTAAGCTTGGTTGGATTAAATTATCTGAAAATAGGGTTTTGTTTCAATCAGTCGATACTTTATAAATAGACTGATGAAACCTTAAATGAACAATGAACAACTGTTGATTAACTGGTTTGTTAATCATTATAACTCATTGTAACTGTAAAATGAAAGTAAAATTGAAAATAAATTATTTTCATTAAAATTGTTCTCCTTTCAGTCTTTGTCATTAATTAAATTTAACTTGAACCTTGTAGCGCAATAATCAGCTAATTGTAGATTGATTACCATTTAATGTTCAGTAACTTGATTCTTTGCCTTCCTATTTCTGGTACTTTTATGGTAAACATGTAACATCAGAATCAGCATGAAATTTCCTATCAAATTCTGTAAATGTTCCAAGGTTATGATCAGATGATCAACTGATGATTGTAATGATCACTTTAACTGAATGTAACTGCAACAAGCACAAAAGGCCTGAGACAATATGTTACTGATTGTGGAATCATTGAAGTCATTGAATCATACAAATGAAGGACAATTAATATGTGTCTATCAATAGACAATCAAATGATTAGCTTTCTTTTCAATTGCTTTTAATTCATTAATTGAATCTTTTCCTTTGCTTAATCATTGTTACTCAGTTACCCAAACTGTTACACTGCACTGGTTACCAGAACAGGTTACTTTCACAGTTTTGCCAACAATTTCACCATTTTGTATTGTCGTCGACCAGCGTAACTGGACTAATTTTAATCGTCCCATTTGACGGGTTTACTATCCAAGTGTAAATTGTTTAAACCAACCTCACTCATGGCAGTGTTTCAATTTATCCTTAACCATTAGTTTCAATCTTGGTAGACTTGAACCAGAAAATAAAAGGTGAACCAAAATAACCAATGTCAATCTAAATAAAGATTTTATTGATTCACTTTAAATGTCAACCTCTTTTAGAATCAATATCACTAGTTACAAATGGATCTCCGATCATGATTGTAAAGGTCTTTATACTGAGTAGGATGCAATCAATTCACATGGAAAAGACCAGAATTCTTAACGAAGAAACCATCGAATGAAGTCCAAATCTTTCATTTTTGTCAATAAGATTCATTTCGAAATCAAAAAGACTTTTCTTTCAGTAAACTTTTCCATTCGAGTTAAGAGTTAATTCTTTGTTGGTTGTACGAGCATTAAAATCGAGTCAATTTTTACAGTTGAAAAATTTTCGCTAATCGACAGTCTTTGAGAAAATCGAGTTCGAAGTTGAAGTCCTTTCGTTCAGTTGAGTTTAACCAAAATCTTTACCCATTCCCTGAAAGACAAAGTTTTAAATATAATCTTGAATGATCTAATAAGTTTTTCCATCAAATTCAATACTTTGAATTCGGATTCGGATTTTTCTGCAGGAATTCCGAGAAAGTTCTGAATATTTTTTGTGGATCTATTTTGTATATTTTTCATTAGAACCCGCTCAGTATGGCAACAATTTTGATGTTTTGGCTTATTGTATAGATTGGGAGTGAATTAATTTTGTTGAATTATCACTCGATGAGTCGGTTGAATAACAGATTATATCAATTTTTAACATTTCGACTAATCAATCAAAATCATTCTCACAATAATCGCTTGTGTAAATGATTTATTTTATAACTTATCAATTGTAATGACGAAATTAGGTTTGATTTTAACCTAAAAAATGGTCACAATTTAATGAAACCTTTGAAAAGGTTTACTTGGAAAGGTTGACAATCAGTAAACTCATGATCAATCATTTGGTTTCATTTCAATTGAAGCTTACATTCATTATGAAACATTTACTCAAATTTTTGGCTACCTTCATTTTGGCTCAATTTCAATCATTTGCAACTCAATTTGATGTAAATTAATTTATTTTTAAGCATTAATTTATTGAATGATAGGCCATTTTGAATAGTCCAATCCATTCCTTTGGATGCGCAAACTCAAAATGTTTCATTCTTATCCTTCCCAGTAAATCTTGTTATCAATTGTGTACAGTTTATAAAAATACAGTAATTTAATTTAATTGATTGAGCTAATTTGCTTCATAACTCAATTGCTTTACGTTTCAACTGCTAAATAAACCTTGATTTCAATTTATAGTCATGGGTTGCATTTACTCCGTTTCTTTACTGGTTTGCATTATGTGTCTATCAATTCTGGCATTATCTCCAGTTGTCTTCAGGTTCTTTGTTCATCTTGGAATCTTCATTGTCACCGTTTTACCTGTTTTATCAATTCACTCCTTAACCAGTTGGGATACCAGTTTATCGGTGACTTGAGCCTCGCCACCATTTGCCACCTTCCAGTTCTAGTAAAATTTGGATAACACACATTTGAACACTTTTTGGATCAAACAAAGCCTACCAATTATTAACTCTCATTATTTAAATATTTGATTGATCTAAAAGGGATCATGAAAGCTATCCTGAAATGTCAGTTGAAATGGGAATTGATTTGGAGTTCACATTTAGATCAATTGATTTCACTATCAATCTCGTCAATTTTATTTAAATTGTACAGCAACATTCATCTTCCTTTTTTTTGGTTGCTATACTTCTTCAACTGTATAACTGTAATAGCACTTTAACCCGAGACTTCCATAAATTATTGCCAAATAATCAATTTCATTATGAAAAAATTAAGTGATTGATTGATCAAGACCAAACAAGTAAATTTAATTTCTCAAGTCCGAATAATTGATGCCACATTGATGTCGAACACGATGAATTTGTAATATTTTCAATGCATTGTTGAATAAACATTTTTTGATTGCGAACAAATTTTCACGTTAATTTAGTATTGAGCATGATTTGCTTTTTTATTATTATACAATTTATAAAACTGTCTTAATTAGACGAGTAAAATTAAATATAAATAATATCAATTATAGAATTCATACAAAATAACAAAATAGCCAAATTAATTTGTGTTCAATAACCATATAGCAAACTCAACTAACAATTGATAGGATGATTAAGGCAAATAAATGTATAATTTAGTCCACATTTGCAATAAAAATATCATTTAAATAATAAGCCTAATTTTTGAATCTTTCTAGTGCTTTCTCTTTCCGCAAAGTCTTATGTTTCTCTTGAATATCCAGAAAATGTTTTAGCAAATCCTTGAAATCCATGATAGGTTGAGTCGAAGTCTCTGTAGAGCTAAAAAGTGAAATGATAAAAAGATAAACATTACGTTAGTACTTTTAGCTAAGAAAATCAATTGGCTGAGATTCAATGTAAAATTGTCAATTTCATGTTATGTTAGCATATGCTTAATATTTTGAATATCTATTCATACCTGATTGATCCATTGACTGAAAATATTTTCAAGTTTGGTACACATTGAAGTCTCTTCCTCAAAAGATGGAAAGCATCCGATTGTGGGAGAAGCATCAATAAACCATAAAGACTCTTGACCAGGTCTTCGTTTTTTCCAGTGTCCAATAGTTCTAGCCTCAAATCTGTAAATTAGCAATTGGCAATACATTAGAATGAGAATTGTGAAAATAAAAAATATTGAAAAACTTACATGCAAAGATTGGAGACTCTATTAATTGTACCAATTGATCAATTTCAGTAAGAAATTGTACAGTAATTTCAAGATCACCGAAAATGGCAATGAGGTCGCGTGCATGTTTATAATTGCGAGTCAATAAACACAATGCAATTGTTGCTACTGGATTATGGCACCAGGTTCGGTAAAGGCAGCAAAAGAGAGAACAACTTTCATCAGTGCGTAAATCTCTTAACTGGGTTCGAAGTTCATTCAGTTCACTAGATGTTAATAATATCAAATTAAGAGACTGGACCATTTTACTAGCAAAGAAAATATCTTCGTGATTGATTAGTGCTTCTGATATTGATCTATAGATAGCCTCTGCATTCATTTTAAGACAAAGATTGCTAATGATGGCTGATCCTCGACTTTCGAGAAATGAAATATTATTTGCAAATAACTGCAACAGTGAGCCCATGAATTGGCCGAAAAATCCTTCTTGATTGTTTTTATCAGCTGGAGCTTGGAAGGTTTTAGCACTTGATGATTGATCATTACATGAAAAAATAGATGATAACACATCTAAAACATTAAGAACGACAGAGTCACATGGGTCCATCAACGTTTTTACTAAAACAGGAAGAATATCACTTTCAACCAGAGGTAGTATTTTCTCAGGAAATTTAGATAACAAATGTTGGAACCATGCGAGAACAGCGAGTTTAACGGTTGTAGAAGAGTTTTCTTGCAATTCGTAAGTTAAGACCTCGATTATTGCGGAATAGTCGAATGAAGAAGATGAGTTAGAATGGACGGTTTCTTCATCACTAGAAGGTCTCAAATCGACGGAATTTTCAGATCTCTCGTTTTCATCCATAGTTACCAATTGCATTAAAGAATAGTTTAATGTTTTGGCCACTTCACGAATATTTATATTGAAAGTTCTTGAAGAGGATAGACTGGCATTGAAATGTTCATCTTTAAGTTGGCTTGGTGATGAGTGAGCCAATCGGGGCAAGGTAGCTGATAAAAGACCCGCAGAATATGGAAGCAGGGAAGTTGATCCAGCTAAATTGACGAACTCTTTTAACCAGGTTAACGCAGTGAATTGGGCTATTTCTTCCGATGATTGGGAGTGCACTAATAAAATGTTGACTAGAGCAGAGAAGTTCGTACGGTCAGATTCTCTAATGTCATTGAGAAATTCTTGCAGAACGGAAGAGCACATAGATCTAATTTCGATATTTTGATCTGATAAAATTCTGAATAATCCTTCTAACAAATCAGGTAAATACTGAGTCATATCAAAGTGTGGGGAGTTTTGAAGGAACGCAATCCAAGAAACAACAAATTGTCGAGCAAATGGATTTATTGAATACATTCTCTCCCGAAGCAGCGGAATAAAACATTCAAGATCGAATGAACTACTTTCATTAACTATATCTTTAACTAATTTATCCAAAGATTCTGCACCCAACTTTACAGTAAGCTCTGGATCAGCAGAAATTTTTGAAAGACCATCAAAAAGTTCATGGAAAAGCACTAGACAATCTTCGCGTAGCGCCTTAATAACATTCAGACATGCTTCACAGGCATAATATCTGACTCTGGAGTCTTGATCAAATAGAGATGCGATTATTGGTCGAAGAAGATCACTGGTGTAAATCTTTGATTCTTTACAAAGGCCTATGGCCATGGCTGACAATCCAATTAAACCTCCTTTCCGAGTATTTGGATTAGATGAAGCTGCAAGTTCGCGAAGAACTTTGATCATCTTTTCGATCAGCATTTGATCTCCACGATTAGAGAAATCTCGACACATTCTGCAAAAAAAGAATGATTGTATCATTTTGAATAAAAGGGAATGCATTAAGAACTTACTTTTCAACTTCAATGGCACCTTGTTTTCTTCGGTCTTGAAGTTTATCAGTCAAGGCACGAATGCAATTACTGTTCAACGGGAAATAGGCCTTGTCTGACATTGATCCAATTATTATCACATTCACCGTTTATGGTATTATAAAAGTTGATGACAATTCAACACGGCAAAATGTAAACACAAGAGTTAGAGGTCCAGAGCTTATCAGCTGGTAGGTGTGTCTGGCTATTTCTAACACTTTATCATTAATTTTACTAAACTAAGGCATTGATTAACAAAATAGCGAAATAAATTTAGTAATTAGGAGTGAGAACTTTGAAGATTTAAAATTTCAATAATCTTTATCAAGGGTTATCCAAATTGTACTTTAAATTATAAAAATTTTATTTAAATAAACCGCCACCTGACTCCATCTTGATTAAATCTATTACGATTATTGATAGTATCAATTTGATACATTGATATTATATCGGTTTATTAATTCATATTGTATCATTAAAGACTTGTCTACAAGTTGTATGTTCAAATTGATATAAATAGATGAATGAATTGTGTCAGATAAGATTTCAGACGTCAGATAAAATAATTTTAGAGACTACCATAAGTATGGATCGCAAAATATCCTAATAAATTTTATAGAAAGATTGAAATCATTCAAAATTGAATAGAAACTTTATGAACTTTAATCAAATTTTCACTCAGAGATGTTTCGCATGTTGATTAAATCGATTAATTAAACAACATTTTATAACAAGAGCGTAGTTGTTATAAAAAAAACATTGAGCTGTCGCAAAGAAGGAAATAGCAGAAACAAGAAAACATGCAATAATCTGCAATAATTTATGGTGTAAGGCTAGTAATGAGTAATGAAAAACGGTAAAAACAGTAATATTTGATTTGAAAGATGTTCTTTATTCAAACAGCAACTGAAATTCACATGTTTTTTTTCAATTGATGAAAGTCTATTTGACATCTTGGTATGATTTTTGTTGCAACTTTGTTTACTATCACAAATAGTCTTATCAGGAGGTTTCAAAAGGAAGAAATCCTAATAAATTGTAAGATCAATCATACATTTAAAAACCAATGTAACTTGTCTATTGACCTAGAAAATTAAACGATGTCTAGCTGTCACAAAAAGAGTAATAATTCTTAGATGAAAAACGGCTTAGTATTGCATAGATTATAGAGTCCTTTTTTCCGTAAATAATATCATTAGAAATTTGACTGATGTAGAACTCCATCAATTAGAAGAAGATGGATTGCTTTGTTTGACAAAAGCAGCAAAAAACTTGTATAGAAGTAAAATATCTCTTGTAATACCGGCAAAACCAATGATACAATATGCAAAGTCAGGTTTGGTCGCTTAAGATAAATAGATGCTTTAAAAATAGTCTAGCAATTTAAACATTGGATTCCGTTGGTTTAGACTTTTTCTTATTTAATGGAAGTGTCTCGGTACCCGATACGTTATCAGTAAAGTCTGGGCCTTCTGGAGCACTTGGAGAAGCTCCATCAACTTGCATGAGATCTCCTTCGGGGGCCTTGGCTACTTCAACTCGCACCTCATCGCCCCCAAGCCTATTTGATTCACCGTCTCCTCGATTGTCCGAAGTATGTTTGAGTGAATTGAGTTTAGGGCTATTAGCAATATCATCGTCATCGGCTAGTTTCTTAAGACGAGCTGTATCATCTGAATCATGATCAACAAAAACATAAGTATCACTTTTGGCTTGCTTGTCATAATATTTTTTCAATACTTTGTAGAGATACAGCAATACAGTGACTGTTAAAACCAGAAAGAAGACAAATGGAATTATTCCGGGCACTGTAGGACCATCATTATTCCACATGGTAGTGTCACTGTTGGCCGCGAATCTTGAACTTTTTTTCTGTGTATCCATTTTCATGAGGTATAAAAATGAGTCCTTGTTAAACTGAAATGTTTTAAATTAACTAAAAAGTCACCAGGAAATGATATAAAAACAATGCCGATGGAAATTCAAAATATCAACATGAAATTTGAATCATTTGCTTTCACTGTTTTGATGCGAAACTTGAGGTTGGAAGAGCAAACCATGAGCCATGAGTGAATCCAGAAACAAACAAAAGAATCAAAATAAAGTTAAAATTAGCATTGTATCAAAGTAAAAAAAATTTTATAATACAAAACTCTCAAACATAGGTAAAGTAAAGAGTTTCAATAAAAAGGAATAGCTTACCATGAAATTTACAAGTCCAGTTTGAAGAAATGAAATGTATAAGTATAGTCTCAGTTTAGGGATTGAATGTGTTGATGATTAAAAATTAATACTTGATAAAAGATTGTCAATAATATACCATAAAAGATGAAAAATCAAAGAGATGTCGGCTGGAAAATTGAATCTCAAAATGGTGAACCTGACCAGTCACATCACCACAAAGAGAAAGAAGTGAAAGAAAGAAGAGTAAAGTTATCTTGTTAATGAAGTTTAAAGGTTTGGCGAGGATTGTTAACAAACTGGTCCCTCTATTTAAACAAGGCTGAAGTGGTTGAACAAGCCCTGAAACCCTCGGTGAAAGATGAGAAGATCAATGTTGATGAAGCTCAAATTATAAAAGGGAAGGTGATGAGGGCAATACAGTGAGACGCACAAAGAAAGTTATATTTTGGTTATAAAACAATTAATAAAGTTGACTGAATTAAATGTTGATCATTGAGGCTGTTGAAGATATTGGCCGGGTAAGAGAAGAACAGAGAGAAATGCAAAATGACGATGATGATTGGAGGAGAGTTTGTGAGATATAATAAGGGAGACAGATTGGGAAAAGGGAGAAGGGAGAGGGAAGATGAAATATTTTTTTCTTTCCATGTAAAGTTAATTGATGTTACAAATGTGTATAATCGCTACTCATATATACTTCATGTATGAGTGTAAACATGAGAAAAATGTCTTTTACCAGGGGATCAAGAAGATGAGGAAGACACAGATAATAGTCGGATTGATAAAGAATGAGAAGGTTAAATGAATATCGTTAAGAAAAAAAAGGTTAATTAATCTTTATCCAGAGCCATTAATGGTAAATCAGGAGACGTTTTACTTTTGTTTGTGGGTTCATCGGTTTAATGGTTCATCAAACTGGTTAATTTGTCTTTTCTTTGTCTTGATAGGTTTTTATGTTGGTAAAATTGATGATCCAGTTACAAGTTAGTAGCTCTTTTCAATGAAACACTTTGATTGTTAATTATAATGATCACTACTGGACCAAAAAATAGCTTTAAACAGTAAATCGAAATAGTCCAACAAAAATGGAATCGTTCAATGTTTTTACATTCAAAATGGCAATATTTTCACTCAAATTATTAACTTAAAATTCAGATAATGATCAGACAATCTTTAAATAACCAAATTTACTTCAACGTGATTTTGAAGCAATTGACTGACTTGATCAAGTGAAAATGTTAACAATCATTGTAAAATTGATAATTCAGTTCTGATTTGTGCAAAAGAATGATAACAAAATGCTAAATCATTCACGGTGGTTAATTCATGATCATCCATTATTTAGCTTTCGATTTCATTTCAACTGTTTAACTGTTCAAGTCTATTAAAGAAATGCATTGAAACTTGATCAAACTTAGAAATATTCAAATGTTTCTATTGAATCGCAAACGTTTATTAATAGACTCATTGAGATGCTTGGCAAAATTTGGTTTATAAATCAACAGATTTTTTTACCACAATTAGCCAAATTATCTGAATGAGACTGACTAGTTGTTATGGATAAAGTTATTGTACAATTTAAGACATGTTAAAGATCCACGAAGTTTACAGCTGCTATGATCCGCCTTTTATCGATTTTTGTACAACTGTTACTTTATCGTTGATTCAAACCTAAACATGGATAAAAATGGATTTAAACTTAATTATTTCTGGACAAATGGAATAAATCGAAACTCATTAAAGTTAGGATCTCAACCGCAAGCCAATAGAGATGGACATTTGTCCTTTTTTTATGGTTCAAATGATGTCTTTCAATCACGCTTTTTCACTGTGTTAGTGATTACATTGGTGTTTATCATTTCACTCAATTTGTGTTTGAGTTTTTGGATTATCAAATCTCTTCAGGTTGGAAACGTAAGTAAAACATGTGCATTTCAATAGATTCAAGAAATTAACTTGATTAAATCAACAGGGTGGACTTGGTGATGGTAGTCTTTCAGCAACTCGTAAACGAATCACTGTTAAAGGATTAGCTAAATTCAATGGACGCCTGACCGCTGAGCAAATTAATCCAGTCAAGGATCAGTCTATAACAATTGTTGGTTTAGATGAAAGTATTCAATTAACTAATGAGAATGATTACAATGATGAATCTGTTTCCTTCTTGATGAGTGAGTAAATCATGTGCCAAACAAGTTGCAATTCATTTGAGACTAATTTTTAATTTTTTATTAGCCAACTCTAACATCAGTTATCAAGGACCTAATTTTGTCGTTAACAGCCTGATAAATGGATCAAAGCAAATACTTTTTTCTATCAACTCTGACCAGTTGATAACTAACTCACTAGATGAGATAAAAAGCACGGATTATGGATTTAATATAGATGAAAAGGTGGATACACCATCAATCAAAAGTGATTTCTATCATGATCTGAGGTATACATTTGAATACGTTTCCAGGAAATCATCAAAATGTATAAACTTTGACTAAATATGCTTCTCTAAATAGATTAGAGGCTCGTACCAAAGGATTGAATATACATGCATCTTCAGGTGATTTGAACATGAAAGCTCGAACTGGTCCATTTGATGTCAATTCATTTAAAGAGATAATATTATCCTCAGAGGACCAGCTGAAGATTCATTCATCTAACATAAAGTTGGCATCATTACCTAAAGAGAAGCATCGACATGGTCATGAGGACTTATCAATTCACAAACAAACAATTGCCTATCAAGTAATTATACAATTTATACTCTGTGGTTGCTAAAGACAATATTAACTATTGAAAATATTACATCCAATAGGTTTGTATATGTGAAAATGGACGATTATTCTTGGCGCCAGGAAACAAAGCATGTTACTTATCATCAATGACATGTTCGCCACAATTCCAGTCTCTTATTAATGAACAAGCAGATTAAAGCAATCATTGTAATCATTTTTGATGATTTGAATTAAAACATAAATTTATATCTTAAAACATATCACATAGTTTTTTCAACTAAATATTGGTTTGACTACTTTGTTCCATTCAATGTCCCATGAAAATTCTTTTCTCGATGACAACAGATTTTTACGCATATTTTTCAAATCAGTTTGAGGTTGAGTTAACAATTTTTGAAGCATAATTGCCAATTCTTTGGAATCTTTGAAAATTTTTCCATTATAATCTTCTATCACAAGTTCAGGCAAACTAAAGAAAAAAATAACAAAAATCTTTTAGTCAATGATTCAGATTACATGATGGGAAAACTTACCATTTAAATGAAACTGCAAGAACAGGGACACAACATCCAAATAAATCAATAATTTTCATTGGTAAGTCTAATTGACTACTCGATGTATGTAATGAAACACCAACATCAGCAGAGCTAACCATTCTTCGATAATCTTCTGTAGTTAGCCAAGGTAAGATCACCGATACTCTGGTCCAACATCGATCAGAAATGATTTCTTGATAATAAGTTTTAAGAGGACCTTTACCCGTTATAACACAAATTAAATCTGGCAACGAAGTGTCAGCACAACTTTTCTCATCGTAAATATCCAAAGCATTGAGTAAAATTGAAAAGTCTTCATCTTCAGTCCAGCTTGTGCCAGAAATGAGCAAAAAAGGTCGATTTTTCTTTTCAATGATTTCACCATCTTCACATTCTTCATAAAACTTTGATCCCGAATCATCGCCTGAATCGAATGGAGGAAACATTTGTGCCATTTTTCTTAAAAAATTATACTTATTTCTCGATTCCAATGGTTTAAAACTATCAGGTGATCTATCATAAAACACATCAGCTCTGAAAGAAAATAATTCAATGAGTATAAATTTATAAAATTTAAAATGGAAAACATTTAAAAGAAAAACTTACTCTATGTTCCAAGTTTTCAGTAAATCATCAGCCATAGCTTGACTGACGCAAAAGTTGTGATAAGATTTGGAGCCAAAAAATCCTTCACACCAACGATATATTTTAACCAATAAATGATTAGGTCCCAACGAAAGAGCTAAAATAGTATGTCCATAGTTATGCCAATCAATTACAAAATTAACACCTTTAATAACTGAATAGAACCAAACAATGGGAATAGTAGGAACACTTGGTGGATTCTTCGGGTGAAAAAGTAACAAAATAGAGAATATTAACTCAAAAAAATGAAAAATGAATGTACATATGTATAATATCATACCTGTAATAGCACAAAATCTGGTTTAGTTATTGTAAACAAAGTGATTAATAGAGAAAATGATTGAACCAATGTTTTCATGAAATAATTTATAATTCTCGGACAGCTACTAAAGGATGAGTTTGTTTTTAATGGATAGATCTTAATCAAAGGATTTGCAGCGATTTCTTCAGATACTGGAGTATCTGTGGAGAGAGAGAGCACGGAAATTAATAAAATTGTTTTCAATGTTATCATTATTTTACTTACCGAAATATGCCACAATATCAACATTACAATGTGATTTAGTTAAGGAAAGACAATGATATTTCATACGTGGACTTCTTTCAAAATCGCCTAAAACGACAACAGCTACAGATGGACCCATTGCTTTTTGGATATGATTAATCACGGATTGAAATAAAACTTTTTGATGGATTTATATTGTTTTTACATTTTATCGAGTATAGCTTAATTGTAAACAATAAATTCTTGCCAAAAAATCACAGCTGGCACAATAGCAGACAGATTATAGGGTCCGGGATAAAAGACAAAAAGGCAAAACGAAGGCAAAAGAGGGCAAAAGTGGGCAAAAGAAGGCAAAAGAAGACAAAAGAAGACAAAAATATAAAATAAAGTCACTTTTTAGTTAAGTAATGAATAATATCGTATTTGTATTATAATCACAATAAGGATAAATTAATGAAATTATTGAATATTAAACTTGAGGCTCTGTTTGGTGTCAGCCACTGAAATCAGCTGGAAGCTCAATGGTAGTGATGTTGGTTAGGTTTATAGCAAATATTCAATAAAATCAGTTGTTATTATAATCAAATATAAATCACTTTTTCATCAAACTCTAAATATTTTTTATGTTAGACTACCTAAGACGCTTTATTACGAGAGTTTAGCCATCTTTTGCCCTCTTTTGCCCTCTTTTGCCTTTTTGCCCAGTTTTTGCTCTTTTTTGTCTTTTATCCCGGACCAGATTATAGCGCTAAATACAAAGAGTTATAAATAAATTGGTATTCTTTCAAATTTAGCGCCTTACAAATTAAACCTTACAGGTAGGTGAGAGCCTCCCTCTCACTGAGAGGCGCGTGAACACAATTTTCCAAGCACATGTTATTTTTGTAAACATTGTTTCAAAAAACTCTGGTTGTCACTAAAATATCAGTTTAATTTATGTTAATTTGAAAGAATCTGAAAACACAAAACCAGTTACCATGAAAAATCGTTCCTCGAAAAGCATCAGACGAAAGGTAGGTCTAATTTTATTTTCCTAATCCTCATCTCAATCAGAAACTTATAATAATTAAATCAATATTGAATCTTTTCCTTAGGATGCATTCATAAAAAAGAATGAAGAAAGCCAAAAGAAAGAACTCGATGTGTTATTACCTGGAACAGGTGGTTTCATTGAACCCGATCATAACGAAAAAACTTATCAAATAAATCAAAATGAAATCGTTTCTTCCGTCGATTTAACCAGTGCTACTAAATGTTTTGATTTAAAGTTGGGTTATGGACCATACGTCGTCAATTATTTTAGGAATGGTCGTCAAGTGTTGATTGGCGGTGAAAAGGGTCATGTTGCGGCCATGGATTGGGTGACAAAAAAACTAATTTGTGAATTTAATGTGATGGAATCAGTTCATGCCATAAAATGGTTACATATGCCCAATATTTTTGCTTGTGCCCAGAGAGATTGGGTTCATATTTATGACGACAAAGGAACCGAAATTCATTGTTTAAAAAAACTCTATAAAGTTAACCAAATGGAATTTTTGCCTCATCATTTTTTATTGGTCACAGCTTCTGAGCAAGGATTTTTATCTTGGACCGATACAACGTGTGGAAAATTGATTGCTCAGTTTAGACCAGCAAAAGTAAAAAAAATCATGAGTATGGCTCAAAGTTATACAAACGGTGTAATTTTGACTGGTCATTCGAATGGTGTTGTAAACATGTGGACTCCAAACAGCCAAGACCCTGCTATTCAAATGCTCTGTCATTCTGGATCATTGACTGATATCGGTATCACATCTGATGGTACAAGAATGGTGTCATTAGGGACAGACAGAAAGATGAAATTATGGGACATAAGAATGTTGAAACCATTGAAAAGTTATAGTTTAAAATCCATAGGTTCATGTATTGATGTAAGTCAGCGAGATTTGATTGGAGTTAGCTTTGGAAATATTGTTCAGATTTTCAAAGATTGTTGGAATACAGAACTTAAAGAGCCTTATTTGCGTAGTAAATCCAATGGATTGATAAAAAGTATAAAATTTTGCAATTTTGAAGATGTATTGGGCATCGGCCATGAAAATGGTTTCTCAAGCATTTTGGTTCCAGGAGCAGGGGAACCTAATTTTGACGCTCTAGAGAGCAATCCATTTATGACAAGCTCGCAAAGACGAGAAATGGAGGTTAAAATGTTGCTTTCTAAAATACCATCCGAATTGATAAATGTGGATCCCGGAATCATAGGAAAATTTGCTATCAAACAACTACAGCAAAAGGGTCTTGAAAATACTAAAAAAAGTAAACTTAAAAAAATTAACGATTTTTCCAATGTTTTGGATAGATTTATAAAAAAAATGAAATAAAATCTATTTGAAGTTAAACATATCACATAGTTTTTTAACAAAATATTGGTTTGACTACTTTGTTCCATTCAATGTCCCATGAAAATTCATTTCTCGATGATAACAGATTTTTACGCATATTTTTCAAATCAGTTTGAGGTTGAGTTAACAATTTTTGAAGCATAATTGCCAATTCTTTGGAGTCTTTGAAAATTTTTCCATTAAAATCTTCAATTACAAGTTCAGGCAAACTAAAGAAAAAAATAAAAAAATCTTTTAGTCGACGATTCAGATTACATGATGGGAAAACTTACCATTTAAATGAAACTGCTAGAACAGGAACACAGCATCCGAATAGATCAATAATTTTCATTGGTAAGTCTAATTGACTACTCGATGTATGTAATGAAACACCAACATCAGCAGAACTAACCATTCTTCGGTAATCTTCTGTAGTTAGCCAAGGTAAGATCACCGATACTCTGGTCCAACATCGATCAGAAATGATTTCTTGATAATAAGTTTTAAGAGGACCTTTACCAGTTATAACACAAATTAAATCTGGCAATGAAGTGTCAGCACAACTCTTCTCATCATAAATATCCAAAGCATTGAGTAAAATTGAAAAGTCTTCATCTTCAGTCCAGCTTGTGCCAGAAATGAGCAAAAAAGGTCGATTTTTCTTTTCAATGATTTCACCATCTGCACATTCTTCATAAAACTTTGATCCCGAATCATCGCCTGAATCGAATGGAGGAAACATTTGTGCCATTTTTCTTAAAAAATTATACTTATTTCTCGATTTCAATGGTTTAAAACTATCAGGTGATCTATCATAAAACACATCAGCTCTGAAAGAAAATAATTCAATAACAGCTACTAAATGATGAGTTTGTTTTCAATGGATGGATCATAATCAAAGGATTTTTAGCGATTTCTTCAGATACTGGAGTAATTGTTGAAAGAGAGCAAGGAAATTGATTAAAATTGTTCACAATGTTATCATTATTATACTTACCGAAATATGCCACAATATCGACATTACAATGTGATTTAGTTAATGAAAGACAATGATATTTCATACGCACTTCTTTCAAAATCGCCTAAAACGACAACAGCTGCAGATCGACCCATTGCTTTTGGATATGATTTTTCACAAAACGTATAATAATCTTTTAGATGCATTTATATTGTTTTTATATTTTGTTGACTATCGTTAAATTATAAACAATCAATTCTTGCCAAAAATTCACAGCTGCTACAATAGTTGATGGATTATAGCGCTAAATACAAAGTGTTATAAATAAATTGGTATTCTTCATCAATTGGTATTATAAATCATGATTTATTAATTTTCAACATCATTAAGGCTTCTAATTGTTTCCAATGAGCGTTTGCTAATGTTAACTATATTCATTACAGACAAAGAAAAATACTATGTGTTCAGAGGTATCCAATATTGAATCCAAAAAATGGAACAAGACGCTCAAAATGGCGCTGTTTGGTTTAATGAAACATTTTGAAGTGCTGAGATTACCTGTAAATGTACAAATAAATGTTAATATTTGAGAAGACGATTTCATAAATTATTCATGGAAATAACATGAAATGACAATAAAAATGAAATACTCACATCACTATGTGAAAAAGTCTCGTCTTTTGGTTGTGAAGCAACCAAGTCCTCTTCCTCAACTTTAGGCTCGAGTTTGTTTATTTTTTTATCAACAATCAATTCATTATTGATAATTTCCTCAAGTTTTGATAAGTATTCAATGACATGATGAATATTAACACGCCTTATCTTTAGAGCTTGAATCAAAACATTGGTTACATTACCCTCAATGCCAAATGTTTTGATGATTTCATCAAGTTTAATTTTTTTTCTCATGTTAATATTAAGCCGCTGATCATTAGAAATGAAAGCAAGATTCAAATCATTGTCGACTTCACCGGTGGCCTTCATTATTGTCTTCATCTTAGTCATATTTTCTTGCATTTTTCTGATTATAGATGAGAATTCATACTTTCGAGCTTGACAACACTTGTCTAGTGACTCAAGCTTGTCATGTAATTTTTTGACTTCAATTTCAACCATCGATTCCATGTCATGATTTATCCCAACACAATCATTACATAAGAACTGCTTCGTAGCTTCATTTGAAAAAAAGGCTGGATTCCCACAAGAGGAGCACAAGGGACCATGAAATAAGGGTTTAATTGAGCATTTGGGAACATTTGACGCCGATTCACAAAACTTTTCATGGCACGATTTGCAGGTATAGAATGAGAAATTTGAGCAGCCGAAAATAGCTCTTTTTTTACACATTACATTGAATGCACAAAAATGAAATGGATAAATATGGACCGATATCACGGAGGGCCGATTTTCATCACATGACTTGCACAGGAATTCATTGTAATTTGATAGTATCAAGTCATCCTTTTCCTCTATTTTACCTCCACAAGCAAAACATGTCATGTAAGACGAAGCCTGTTCAAGTGAAAAAATATCATATTGTAAGTGAATGACGAACAATGGAATAAAAACATTACACGTAAACGTTACTTACCATGATTATCAATAGCAATGTCAGCGTAAAAATGATCGAAATCTGCAACAAATAACAATATTGAAATGATTATGAACAATAAAGAGACTGAAAAGAATTGAAATTCTCTAATCGAACAATTCGATTTCTAAAAAATATGTTGGCATAACAAGACGGTGCAAGATGCGGCGCGTAAATAAGGCGCGTAAATCAATTTATTAGTCTTGTAAAAGAAGTATAAGTTGTATTGATTTAAATTTAATTTATTATTTTCATCATAATTTATCAATCACAAACAGCAACAGTTGAGTCTAATTGTTTCCAATAAGCGTTTCCTGATATTTACTTTATTCATTACAGACAAAGCAAAATACTATGTGTTCAGAGAAATCCAATATTGAAGCCAAAAAAATGGAACAAGTCGCTCAAAGTGACGTTGTTCAGTTTAATAAATCAAAAATCATTTGTAAAAAGTGTTCCTGTTTAATTCTGAGGCCAAAGCAAGCCAAATTTATCGAGAAAGTATTTTTTAATATTGTTTATCATTGCTCAAAATCTAAAAAATATTTGTTCATTCTCATTATTAATTTGTGTGTCTGCATTCAATTTCAGATTGAACTTCCAGTGGTAACGACTCGAAAAGACGAAGATTGTGTCAAAGAAGTTTTAAACAATCATCTTTTGCATGTCGTTTCACCAATTTCTTTAATTCGTTAATTCTCACGACATGAACCGACATCCATGAATTTCCTATTCAATAAATTTAAGTCAATGGTTTATTCATTTCGCTTCACTGAGAAGTTTAATATCAATCGATCAGTCATTTAAAAGTTAATTGATTTTCAAATCAATTGGTGTCTCATTAAATTGGACTGGCATCGATAGATGCAATTTTATCTTCACCATGTTTTGGTAGATCCTTTCTCTTTTTCGCAAAGTCTTGTGTTTCTCCTGAATATCCAGAAAATGTTTTAGCAAATCCTTGAAATCCATGATAGGTTGAGTTGAAGTCTCTGAAGAGCTAAAAAGTGAAATGATAAAAAGATAAACATTACGTTAGATCAGTACTTTTAGTTAAGCTAATCAATGTTATGTTATGTTAGCTTATACTTAATACTTTGAATATCTATTCATACCTGATTGATCCATTGACTGAAAATATTTTCAAGTTTGGTACACATTGAAGTCTCTTCCTCAAGAGATGGAAAGCATCCGATTGTAGGAGAAGCATCAATAAACCATAAAGACTCTTGACCAGGTCTTCGTTTTTTCCAGTATCCAATAGTTCAAGCCTCAAATCTGTAAATTAGCAATTGGCAATACATTAGAATTAGAATTAGAATTGTGAAAATAAAAAATATTGAAAAACTTACATGCAAAGATTGGAGACTCTATTAATTGTACCAATTGATCAATTTCAGTAAGAAATTGTACAGTAATTTCAAGATCACCGAAAATGGCAATGAGGTCGCGTGCATGTTTATAATTGCGAATTATAATAAACTTGTTACTTAATAAAATCTTCAATTACAAGTTCAGGCAAACTAAAGAAAAAAATAACAAAAATCTTTTAGTCAATGATTCAGATTATATGATAGGAAAACTTACCATTTAAATGAAACTGCAAGAACAGGGACACAACATCCGAATAAATCAATAATTTTCATTGGTAAATCTAATTGACTACTCGATGTATGCAATGAAACACCAACATCAGCAGAACTAACCATTCTTCGGTAATCTTCTGTAGTTAGCCAAGGTAAGATCACCGATACTCTGGTCCAACATCGTTCAGAAATGATTTCTTGATAATAAGTTTTATGAGGACCTTTACCCGTTATAACACAAATTAAATCTGGTAATGAAGTGTTAGCACAACTTTCCTCATCGTAAATATCCAAAGCATTGAGTAAAATTGAAAAGTCTTCATCTTCAGTCCAGCTTGTGCCGGAAATGAGCAAAAAAGGTCGATTTTTCTTTTCAATGATTTCACCATCTTCACATTCGTCTTAAAACTTTGATCCCGAATCATCGCCTGAATTAAATGGAGGAAATATTTGTGCCATTTTTCTTGCAAAATTATACTTATTTCTTGATTCCAATGGTTTAAAACTATCAGGTGATCTATCATAAAACACATCAGCTCTGAAAGAGAATAATTCAATGAGTATAAATTTATAAAATTTAAAATGAAAAACATTCAAAAGAAAAACTTACTCTATGTTCCAAGTTTTCAGAAAACAGTGGTATTCTTTCAAGTTTAGCGCCATTAAATTACACTTTAAAGGTAGGCGCAAGCAGAGGCGCTTGGTCACAATTTACATGCTTTTTCTCAGCACATGTTATTTTTGTAAACATTGTTTCAAAAAACTCTGGTTGTCACTTAAATATAAGTTTAATTTATGTTAATTTGAAAGAATCTGAAAACACAAAACCAGTCACCATGAAAAATCGTTCCTCGAAAAGCATCAGAAGAAAGGTAAGTCTGGTTTTTTTTCTAATCCTCATCTCAATCATACACTTATAATAATTATATCAATATTGAATCTTTTCCATAGGATGCCTTCATCAAAAAAACTAAAGAAAGACGGAAAGTAGAACTCGAAGATGAAATAGATTTGTTATTACCTGGAACAGGTGGTTTCATTGAACCAGATGAAAACGAAAAAACCTATCAAATAAATCAAAAAGAAATCGTTTCCTCTGTGGACATAACCAGTGCTACTAAATGTTTTGAATTAAAATTAATACATGGACCATATGTCATCGATTATTTTAGGAATGGTCGCCAAGTTCTGACTGGCGGTGAAAAGGGTCATGTTGCGGCCATGGATTGGGTGACAAAAAAACTTATTTGTGAATTTAATGTGATGGAATCAGTTCATGCCATAAAATGGTTACATATGCCCAATATTTTTGCTTGTGCCCAGAGAGATTGGGTTCATATTTATGACGACAAAGGAACTGAAATTCACTGTTTAAAAAAACTCTATAAAGTTAACCAAATGGAATTTTTGCCTCATCATTTTTTATTGGTCACAGCTTCAGATCAAGGATTCCTATCTTGGACCGATACATCATATGGAAAATTGATTGCTCAGTTTAGACCAAAAAAAGTGAGAAAAATCATGAGTATGGCTCAAAATTATACAAACGGTGTAATTTTGACTGGCCATTCAAATGGTGTTGTAAACATGTGGACTCCAAACAGCCAAGACCCTGCTATTCAAATGCTCTGTCATTCTGGATCATTAACAGATATTGGTATCACATCTGATGGTACGAGAATGGTGTCATTGGGGACAGACAGAAAGATGAAATTATGGGACATTAGGATGCTGAAACCATTGAAAAGTTATAGTTTAAAATCCATAGGTTCATGTATTGATGTAAGTCAGCGAGATTTGATTGGCGTTAGCACTGGAAATATCGTGCAGATTTTCAAAGATTCTTGGAATACAGAACTAAAGGAGCCTTATTTGCGTAGCAAATCCAATGGATTGATAAAAAGTATAAAATTTTGCAATTTTGAAGATGTATTGGGCATCGGCCATGAAAATGGTTTCTCAAGCATTTTGGTTCCAGGAGCAGGGGAACCTAATTTTGACGCTCTAGAGAGCAATCCATTTATGACGACTTCACAAAGACGAGAAATGGAGGTTAAAATGTTGCTATCAAAAATACCATCTGAATTGATAAATGTGGATCCAGAAATTTTAGGAAAAGTTAACATCAAGCAACTGAAAGAAACAATTGCTTCAAAGAAGAAACTAGGATATGTAAAAGTACCTAAAATTCAATTTAAAGAAAAAAAGAGCATGAAGTCAGTCAAAAAATTCAAATTGAAGAAACAACTTCGCGATGAAGCCCAACGAAACCATATTAAGGGAATGCGAAATGAAAATATTGGTGCTAAAGCTAATTCAATCAAGAAAAGACCAACCAATAGATCAACGTCATCTCGAACATCATCTAAAGGGCTGAAAGTTGTTAATAAATTTTTTGTGCAAAAGGGTTTAAAAAAGGCTAAGAAAAGTAAACCTAAAGAAATTAACATAGATTTTTCTAATGTTTTGGATCGATTTAAACCAAAAACGAAATGAAATAAAAGGAATTAATTTATAAATTATTTTTCATAATCTATTTGATCACTTCAAGTATTATTTGATACTATTTGGTTTGACTACTTTGTTTCATTCAATGTTCCATGAAAATTAATTTCTCGATGATAACAAATTTTTTAGCATATTTTTCAAATCAGTTTGAGGTGGAGTTAACAATTTTTGAAGCATAATAGCCAAGCTGCCTTGCTGGAGTTATGCTTGGGAGAAGCGCTTTATCACCGCATTTGAAATCATTTTAGATCTGTTTAATTGTGACTCACTTGATCTACTCGACTTACCTATTGATACAATAAACTTTTTCCATTCAATTGTATGAAGATATTTTATTTAAAATATATAAAATGAAATATAAGACTTATTTTATCAACTGAACATTGCCTCCGAACTGCCTAGAAATAAGACTCTCGAAATGAAATCTTTTCAACTAAATATTGGTTCGACTTTTTTTGTTCCCACTGAGCTAGTTTAAACTGGACACAGGTTGTTTCTGGTTCCGGTTTTTGTTTTTTAGCGTGAAGTTTTGAATACAAGTTTCAGTTGTGAACAACATTTCTTTGTCAATCTTTTGCTTTCTTCTTTGCTGTAACAAGTTCTTTAAGTAAGTTCATTTTTGCCAGTCAAGTCTTTTCACAGTTAATGCTACAAAACCATTTCTTTCACAGAAAATAAATTTTATTCTTGCCAATGGATAATTCACTGAAAAATATTGAAAAAGATGATAGCTCAGATAAAGGTGAGTCTATTTATTTCATTAACCATGATAATACAGTCATGATAACTTTTCGATAAATTATTTAGTTACCATAAAGGTTAAGGTTGAAAATGATGGATATCATGATATCGTAATAGATTGGTCGGATGGCAGTTCTCCATACAAAGATCAGCAAGTTATTAACCAGGTAAGCCATTTTCTCATGTTTCATCTCAACTTAACTTCAGATTAAACTTGACATTCAATTTTATCTTGACAGCTTTCGACGATAATCGGAATTCCAGTCGAATTAATCTGGCTGACTTGGTTAGTTTATGCGCCTAATAATCATTTTGATTTACATAATATTGAACATAAATCATTCAATCCTCGGTTTTATGAACATGATGCACCTGATGAAGATGAGCCTGATTTAATGCCATATTTCTTCACCAGAGAGAACTGTTTAGGAAGGTTGAATGATGGTGATCGCTTTGTCTTGCAAACTGCTTTGGGTTGGGACCGAGATGCCTGTTTGAATCTATGGATATATTTGTATAGCCTTGACTGTGAGCTTTACAATGAAAACAATTGTACTGACAACTATTGTCATTATTCAAATACGAGAGCTTTTATCGATAGAAGAGTTTCAGTTGCTACAAACACTGAGTTACAAATGATATTACGAGCAAGGTATGCAGAATTACCTACTATTTTAGACGGTGCCTCATCCTTGGAAAGAAGGAGAATCTTGAGAGAGTTGGACATCAAGGCGTTCTTTTGGGGGCAGCATTTTTGTATTAGTAGATCGAGATTCCATGACCGACATGGGTCTCCCTATTCACGAACTCGAGGTTAACTTTTATTGATATTTTATCTTCATGTGAAAATGGACGATTACTCTTGGCTCCAGGAAACGAAACATGGTGCTTATCATAAATAACATGCTCGCCGAAATTCCAATCTCTTATTAATGAAAAAGCAGATTGTAAGCATTGTAATCATGTTTTATGATTTTAAGTATAATATAAATATAAAACATATCACATAATTTTTTCAACTGAATATTGGTTTGACTACTTTGTTCCATTCAATGTCCCATGAAAATTAATTTCTCGATGATAACAGATTTTTATTCATATTTTCAAATCAGTTTGAGGTGGAGTTAACAATTTTTGAAGCATAATTGCCAATTCTTTAGAATCTCTGAGAATTTTTCGATTATTATTATCGAAGTTTATTATCCATTGACCAGTCATTTAACAGTTAATAGATTCGAAAATCAATTGATATCTCATTTAATATGTGGACTGGCAGTCGATGCATGGTATTTTATATTCATTTCTTGTATTTATTGGCCTTTTTATACAACATTTGCGTTTATTTCCGTGCTTCTTATGGTATTATTGGTATTTTGCTACTAAAAATTTTCCACGTCCTTTCAATCATGAGAAAAACAAAATTTTGTCTTTTACTTTTTTTTTGGATTTCTGTACTTCTATTCGTTATCGCTCTTTTTCTTGCGGTATCTGTTCCATTTGCAGGTTTTTTTACTGAATACGAGTCGTCTGATTACCTGAAAACTTTGGGACTTTTCGTTGAAACAATCACCAATGCTGAAAAATTCACCAGTTCAAAGCTAACAGGAATTTACATTGTAGTCAGTGGCTATCTCTTCATGGATGTTTATTTCCAAGCTATTTTTCTGTCCGAATCCGAATTGGAAAGTCCAATTATCAGAGTCACATAACTATTTATACTCTGTTTTTATAAGCATTCATCTGTTGATTAAATAAATTTCATTGATTTGAATCGTCAATTGAATGCGAACAATTTTTGTAGATCTGTTTATTTAGTAGATAGGTATCGAGTCCAAGATCAGATCCCATTTCTTGCCATTTGTTTTTACCGAATGTAAACATTGTTTTTATATTTTATTTTTATGATTGTTACTCATTTTACTGCAAATTGTCTTAAAATTTATTGATTGTCAATAAATTGACCATCAACCAATCAATGGACACTCAGAATATTTTGATATCCACGTAAGTTGAATCATGTTTATTTTATCTTTTCCCTCATATTCACCTAATTTTTTTTCTTATTTTCTTTCTCAGATTAAACTTTGGTAAACCGGAAAATTTGCCATTCGAAGAGGAAGTTTGCCGATATCCTTATTCAATCAAACATTGGCTTCGATATATTAATGCTAAGAAAGATGAAAAGGCTCCATTGGAAGTTGTCAACTTATTATACGAGCGAGCTTTGAAAGAATTACCGGGAAGTTATAAGTTATGGTATGGATACCTGCTTTGGAGGAAAAGAAATTTGGATGGAAAATCAATCGTTGACATTGAATACAAGCAAGTAAACAATTGTTTCGAGAGGAGTTTAGTTTTCATGCACAAAATGCCTCGTATATGGATTGAATACCTGAAATTATTAATGCACCAGCATCTTATAACCAAAACTCGTCGTACATTTGACCGAGCTCTACAAGCATTACCTATTACTCAACACAATCGGATTTGGCCACTTTACTTGGAGTTTGTAAAATCTTATCACATTCCTGAGACAGCTATTAGAGTGTACAAAAGATATCTAAAACTGGCTCCAGAAGATGGTGAAGAGTTCATCGATTATTTGAGAGGAATCGGAAGACTCGATGATGCAGCCCTTAAATTATATGATATTGTCAATGATGATAACTTTATTTCCAAGGAAGGAAAATCAAAGCATCAACTTTGGAACGACTTATGTGAATTGATCTCCAAAAATCCTGATAAAGTTCAATCATTGAATGTCGAAAACATTATAAGAGAAGGAATCAAACAATATAGAGATGAGCAAGGTAAACTTTGGAATGCATATGCCCAATACTTTACACGAAGCGGATTATTTGAAAGAGCTAGAGATATTTACGAAGAAGCGATCTCATCTGTAATGACCATCAAAGATTTTTCACTTGTTTTTGATGCATATTCCCAAAGTGAGGAAAATCTTATTAAAGCTCAGATGGAGAATCAAGACTTAACCGATGATGAGGAGGTTGAATTAGAACTGCGGCTGGCAAAATACGAGTATTTGATTGAGAGGAGGCCGTTGTTGCTGAACAGTGTTGCACTTAAGCAAAATCCTCATAATGTTGAAGAATGGCATAAAAGGGTTAAACTATTGGAAGAAAATCCTTTGGAAGTCATTCGAACTTACATGAATGCTGTTCAAACTGTTGATCCCAAGCAAGCAATTGGAAAAGTACATTCTTTATGGATCGAGTTTGCCAAATTTTATGAAAAAAATGACCAACCGGAAGATGCACGAGAAGTATTCGAGCAAGCTGTCAAAGCATCGTATGCCAGAGTCAATGATTTAGCAACTGTTTGGTGTGAATATGCCGAAATGGAATTAAGAAGTGATAATTTTGAGCAAGCACTGAAGCTCATGCAAAGAGCCACTACAGCTTCCAAAAAGGCTAACTTTTTCGATGAAAATGAACCTGTTCAAAATCGTGTTCACCGTTCTCTCAAACTTTGGTCGATGTATGCTGATCTTGAGGAGAGTTTTGGAACTTTTCAATCAACCAAAGCTGTCTATGATAGAATCATAGATCTAAGAATAACCACTCCACAGATTATAATGAATTACGGTCTATTTTTGGAAGAAAACAATTATTACGAAGAAGCCTTTAAAGCTTATGAAAGAGGAATCAGCTTGTTCAAGTGGCCCATTGTTTACGACCTGTGGAACACCTATTTAACCAAATTTTTACAGCGTTACAAAGGATCGAAATTGGAACGAGCACGAGATTTATTCGAGCAATGTCTAGAGGAATGCCCGAAAAACTTAGCTAAAACATTTTACCTTCTTTATGCAAAGCTAGAAGAAGATTACGGATTGGCAAAACACTCGATGTCCATTTATGAGAGAGCTACCCGAGAAGTCGATTCCAAAAGTCGATTTGAAATGTATAATATTTATATAAAGAAAGCAGCTGAAATGTTCGGGGTAACTTACACAAGACAAATATATGAGAAAGCCATTGAAAATCTCAGTGATAACGAAGCAAGAGAGATGTGTCTTAGATTTGCTGATCTCGAACAAAAATTAGGAGAAATTGATCGAGCACGAGCTATTTACGCTCACTGTAGTCAAATGTCCGATCCTAGAACACAACCAGAATTTTGGGATATTTGGAAGTTATTCGAAACTAAACATGGTAACGAGGATACATTAAGAGAAATGTTACGAATCAAAAGAAGTGTCCAAGCAACTTTCAATACATCAGTAAATTTCATGGCTGCACAAATGATGAGTACAATTAAAGAAAAGACACCAGCTTCAAGTATGGAAGCGATGGAAATGCAGATTGCAGATTCCGATGTTTCTCAAGCTGTGGAAGAAACCGAAAAACGGGCTAAAGTCGTACCTTCCAAAAAAGATATTTCGTTTGTTCGTGCTACAACGAATACTATCATTGATGAGAATCAAGCTCCAGGCACAATTTTCAATCCAGATGAAATTGATATCGAAACAGATGATCTTTGATAAAATTTTTCATTCAAAATATAAAATAAAATATAAGACGCATTTTTTCAACTGAATATTGCCTCTGAACTTCCTAAAAATAAGATTCTTGAAATGAAATCTTTTCAACTAAATATCGACTTCTTTTGTTCCTACTGAGCTAGTTAAAACTTGACACAGGTTGTTTCTGGTTCCGGTTTTTGTCTTTTATGGTAAAGTTTTCAAAATACAAGTTTCAGTTGTGAACAGCATTTCCTTGCCAATCTTTTGCTTTCTTCTTTGCTCTAAGTTCATTTTTGCCAGACAATCCTTTTTCACAGTGAATGCTAAAAAACCATTTCTTTCACCGAAAATAATTTTTATTCCTGCCTATGGATAGTTCACTGAAAAATATTGAAAAAGAGGGTAGCTCAGATAAAGGTGAGTCTATTTATTTAATAAATCATGATAATACAGTGATGTTATTATAACTTTTCGATATATTATTTAGTTACCATAAAGGTTAAGGTTGAAGATGAGGGATATCATGATATCGTAATAGATTGGTCGGATGGAAGTTTTCCATACAAAGATCAGCAAGTTATTAACCAGGTAAGCCATTTTTCTGGTTCATTTCAATTTTGCTTTAGATTAAACTTGACATTAAATTTTATTTTAAACAGCTTGCGTCGATAATCGGAATTCCAGTCGAATACATCTTTATGGCTTTATTGATTTATGCGCCTCATAATCATTTTGATCTACGAAATATTGAACATAGATCATTCGATCCTCGGCTTTGGGATATTGATGCGGATGACCCTGAAGTGTTTGATGAGGACGACAATGCTTTAATGCCATGTCACTTCACTAGAGAGAAATGTTTGGGAAGGTTAAATGATGGTGATCGTTTTGTTATGAGTACTGATTTGTATTTGGGGTCGGATGGCTGTTTCAGTCTACACTTATGGTTGTATAGCCTTGACTGTGAGTTATACAATGAAAACAATTGTACTCATCACTATTGTCATTATTCAAGTACGAGAACTTTTATCGATAGAAAAGTATCAGTTGCTACAAATACTGAGTTACAAATGATATTACGAGCAAGGTATGCAGAATTACCTCATATTGTAGACGATGCTTCATACATTGAAAATCGTTCGCAAAGCATGAGAATAATGAGAGAGTTACACATCAACATGTTCATTTGGGTACGCTGGTGTAGCTCAAACAATGAATCACAATGGGGCTCTCCCTATTCACGAACTCGTGGTTAAATTTTATTGATATTTTATCTTTATGTGAAAATGAAGGATTATTCTTGGCTCCAGGAAACAAAGCATGTTACTTATCATCAATGACTTGTTCGCCACAATTCCAATCTCTTATTAATGTAAAAGCAGATTGAAGTAATCATTGTAATCATTTCAGATGATTTAAAGTAAAATAACAATTTACATCATGTAACATATCACAATTTTTTCAACTAAATCTTGGTTTGACTATTTTGTTCTATTCGATGTCCCATGAAAATTGTAATCTTCAATAACAAGTTCATTCAAACTTAGAAAAAGTGTCTCTTGGTGTCAAAAATACATGGAAAGAATGAAAAAAATAAAAGAAAGGAAAGCCAAGCCAAGCCTGTGCTAGACAAAGAAAATTTTAATCAAAACAAATCAGCTAGTAATTTTCAACTAATATTCATATTTCAATTGTACTATAAATACATCATAAACATTGCACTATTCAAGTGTTAAATATTTCTCATAAATATCTTGGAATAATTCTTTACAATTAATTACAGCCTTTAACTCAGTACACAATAAGAACACACCCGATGTTTTTCGGTGTAAAGAGTAAGTTTCTTCAGGCGGAGGGGTGAGTCTATGTTGTAGCATAACGGGTATAAGTTCATTTATACGACGAGTTGTGTCCTGAGCACCAAAATCATAATCACCTTCAGTAGCAAAAGCTTGTCCTAAAATCATTACTGCATCAACATGAGCTTTCTCCATAATTTTTGATTCATATCCAGTCAGGAAACCTAAATTAATTGAAGAGCGCAAAACACCTTCACGGTCCTGTAAAGCAGCAGCATGAATAATTTTCATGTAATTATCAACAAACTCTTACGAGAACTCTCGTGTTGCTCCAAAATCAAGCAAATTTATAGTAAGTAGTTCTAGTAGTGATATTCTAGATGAAGGAACTTTACTTTCCTTGGATCTGTTACTTAGAGATTGAGTCTCTGGTAATTTTATGTTCAATCTCTTATCTTCTGGAAGTTTAAGTGGTTTGAGTTTAGATCTCTGAACATTTATTTCGACGGTTTTTTCGCCTTTTATATCAGCTGAGGACTCATTAGAATTATTTACAGTGCTATTTGATTCAGTTAAATCAGGCAAATGGTTGCTTGTTGTTTTGTTGGATTCTAATTCTAGAACGGAATTTCCACTAACATTCAAACCGATTTTAGCAATTTTTTCAATTCCTTTGACTACACTTGTTCCTTTACCGATGAGTTCACTCAACTTGGGCGGTTTGGGCAGCTTTTTTGATTGAGGCAAGACTTCATTTAACTTGAACTTGCCTCAAAGGCATTGTTAGTAACACGATTTTGAAGTACCCAAAGAAGGTGACGAGGAACATCTTCATTCCCTCGTAAGCCAAGAACTATTTTAGTGAATGATTACTATTTTTAAGAAAATATAGAAACACTTGATTATTCTTATTAAAAGACATTAGATAATTGAGAAACAACACAGATACAAAAAAACATAAACATTGAAATAAAATGTAAACAAAAGACCGAATCAATCGATATATCGACATTTTCTCGATATGAGCAGATATCAGATAACCAAATGTAAACATTGTTTTATATCTTATTTTTATGATTGTTACTCATTTTACTGCAAATTGTCTTAAAACTTATTGAATGTCAATAAATTGACCATCAACCAATCAATGGACTCTCAGAATATTTTGTTATCCACGTAAGTTGAATCATGTTTATTTCATCTTTTCCCTCATATTCACCTAATTTTTTTTCTTATTTTCTTTCTCAGATTAAACTTTGGTAAACCGGAAAATTTGCCATTCGAAGAGGAAGTTTGCCGATATCCTTATTCAATCAAACATTGGCTTCGATATATTAGTGCTAAGAAAGATGAAAAGGCTCCATTGGAAGTTGTCAACTTATTATACGAACGAGCTTTGAAAGAATTACCGGGAAGTTATAAGTTATGGTAAGGATACCTGCTTTGGAGGAAAAGAAATTTGGATGGAAAATCAATCGTTGACATTGAATACAAGCAAGTAAACAATTGTTTCGAGAGGAGTTTAGTTTTCATGCACAAAATGCCTCGTATATGGATTGAATACCTGAAATTATTAATGCACCAGCATCTTATAACCAAAACTCGTCGTACATTTGACCGAGCTCTACAAGCATTACCTATTACTCAACACAATCGGATTTGGCCACTTTACTTGGAGTTTGTAAAATCTTATCACATTCCTGAGACAGCTATTAGAGTGTACAAAAGATATCTGAAACTGGCTCCAGAAGATGGTGAAGAGTTCATCGATTATTTGAGAGGAATCGGAAGACTCGATGATGCAGCCCTTAAATTATATGATATTGTCAATGATGACAACTTTATTTCCAAGGAAGGAAAATCAAAGCATCAACTTTGGAACGACTTATGTGAATTGATCTCCAAAAATCCTGATAAAGTTCAATCATTGAATGTCGAAAACATTATAAGAGAAGGAATCAAACAATATAGAGATGAGCAAGGTAAACTTTGGAATGCATATGCCCAATACTTTACACGAAGCGGATTATTTGAAAGAGCTAGAGATATTTACGAAGAAGCGATCTCATCTGTAATGACCATCAAAGATTTTTCACTTGTTTTTGATGCATATTCCCAAAGTGAGGAAAATCTTATTAAAGCTCAGATGGAGAATCAAGACTTAACTGATGATGAGGAGGTTGAATTAGAACTGCGGCTGGCAAAATACGAGTATTTGATTGAGAGGAGGCCGTTGTTGCTGAACAGTGTTGCACTTAAGCAAAATCCTCATAATGTTGAAGAATGGCATAAAAAGGTTAAATTATTAGAAGAAAATCCTTTGGAAGTCATTCGAACTTACATGAATGCTGTTCAAACTGTTGATCCCAAGCAAGCAATTGGAAAAGTACATTCTTTATGGATCGAGTTTGCCTAATTTTATGAAAAAAATGACCAACCAGAAGATGCACGAGAAGTATTCGAGCAAGCTGTCAAAGCATCGTATGCCAGAGTCAATGATTTAGCAACTGTTTGGTGTGAATATGCCGAAATGGAATTAAGGAGTGATAATTTTGAGCAAACAATTATTATGAAGAAGCCTTTATTTTTTACAGTCGATGTCCATTTATGTTGGTGGATTTACTTTTTTTGTTGGATCGACGAGGAAATTAAAACTTGGGGTTTTACTAGGATATATGGTGACTTCATAGGGTCTGCGTCTTTGAAAATAGCCAAGTATTGTAGGCCAATAGGTTGTGATGTTATCAACACGATAGCCTCTGCCACTTGTTCCAGTGAGTTCTTGTAGCATGGCATCGAAGTCCTCCTTGGAACAATTGTGTACATCATATTGGCGGTTGTTTCGAGATCCATTACTTTGAACATAAAAAAAATCAACTATATTAACCATTTTAGACTAACGTACTATAAGCACAAGTGAATTATGCAAAGATTAATTTCAAATAGACAATGTCAAGCATTGTTACAATTATTGCAAAATCTTGCAACTTCATTTTTTTAAGCAAAAGTGATTTTATCCAATCAAAGCAAAGCAAAAACTTAGCTAAAACATTTTACCTTCTTTATGCAAAGCTAGAAGAAGATTACGGATTGGCGAAACATTCGATGTCCATTTATGAGAGAGCAACTCGAGAAGTCGATTCCAAAAGTCGATTTGAAATGTATAATATTTATATAAAGAAAGCAGCTGAAATGTTCGGGGTAACTTACACAAGACAAATATATGAGAAAGCCATTGAAAATCTCAGTGATAACGAAGCAAGAGAGATGTGTCTTAGATTTGCTGATCTCGAACAAAAATTAGGAGAAATTGATCGAGCACGAGCTATTTACGCTCACTGTAGTCAAATGTCCGATCCTAGAACACAACCAGAATTTTGGGATATTTGGAAGTTATTCGAAACTAAACATGGTAACGAGGATACATTAAGAGAAATGTTACGAATCAAGAGAAGTGTCCAAGCAACTTTCAATACATCAGTAAATTTCATGGCTGCACAAATGATGAGTACAATTAAAGAAAAGACACCAGCTTCAAGTATGGAAGCGATGGAAATGCAGATTGCAGATTCCGATGTTTCTCAAGCTGTGGAAGAAACCGAAAAACGGGCTAAAGTCGTACCTTCCAAAAAAGATATTTCGTTTGTTCGTGCTACAACTAATACTATTATTGATGAGAATCAAGCTCCAGACACAATTTTCAATCCTGATGAAATTGATATCGATGATCTTTAGTATCGGTATAAAGTAAATATTTCTCTCAAAATAAGACGATTTTTTGTAAATTTTCCCAATCATTAAAAGTAAATTTGATTCAAAAAGCACCCATTCATATTTTATTTATGTATAAGTTGAAGCTGATTATATTCGGTAAATATGGTTGAGAACTCTACTGACCTTTGTTGCAATTCAACATTCATGTGACATCCAAATCTGTCAACAATTGACTTTATCTTAGGGTTACAATTAGGATATCTTGTAGGATATATCATTTCTAGATGATAACAGATTTGCAAGCATATTTTTCCAATCAGTTTGAGGTTGAGGCAACAATTTTTGAAGCATTGTTTCTTTCTATTAGTAACTATCTGTTAAAACAAAGATAAACGTAAAACATGGACTGAAGATGAATTGAAAATGATCAGAGAATCAATATTATTTACATTGGAAATATCCGAAATAGTGGCAGTTTCTCAGAATAATCACTTAAATTGACTCTGACAATTACTTTGATATCAACTAGTCGAGACAAGTATCTGAATAGCAACATTTAAATTCACCTGTCAACTCACAGACCATTTCTATCAAGTAAATAACCAATGAACTAAAATATTAGCAATCTGTTCAACCATTATTTGTGCCAAGATTCAATGATTACTTCAGTTGTCACATAAATCAAAATTGGGGCAAACAAATGTCCTACTAAAATGAGTGAAAAGTAAATTAGTTGAAATCAAGTTGAAAATCTGTGATAAGCCAATAGTTTTTGCATTATGATGACATTCACTCAACTCTCAACCCGAAAAATTGACCTTACTTTGCTTAAAATTTGCCTGACTGTCCATAGATATTATCTAGACCAAAGTGAACTGAATATTCAAAAGAAAGTCCAAAATGACGATAAACAATTTAAACTTCAGGTAAAACTTGGATGACTCTGAAAATCTAAAGTTAGGGTCATTTAAAGATCTGGTAATCTGTTTAAAAAACCTGAGATTAGGCAAAACTGGTTAACTTCGTCTCAGGATTTTTTGAAACGTCTTATTATTTGCATTGGTCATTTTGTGTGTTTGTTTGAATCAATTTTTTTAAAGCTGTAATGGCCAACAAATGTTTCTCTGTTTTCTTGATCATCTTTATTTTTCAATTTTGTGCCTCTCGAGCTCATCACATTCAGAGTAATAAAGTGACCGCGTTGAACACATCGTTATTGAACCGTGAATCAAGCTTGACGAATTTTAATGCTGATGGATTAGCAATTAAAACTAATGAATATGGTAAGCTAGTTCTTAACACGATTCTAGAGTTTGCTGGAAAGTTAAACTCAAATGTGGATCAATCATGGCGTAACATCTTTTCAAAGTCCATTCTTGAAGGAATAAAATCACGAAAGGTCCGAGAAACAGTTTCATCGCCTAAAATTGGTGAAAGAATACTTACAGCTATGGATCAACTCAACTGGGGATCATTACTTCTTAAACTGATCAAAACCGTGGTCGAGTTTATGATTGACGTTCTTGCTGGAGTTATGCTTGGGAAAAGCGCTTTATCACCGCCTTTGAAATCATTTTAGATATGTTTAATTGTGATTCACTTGCTCTACTCGACTTACCTATTGATACAATAAACTTTTTCCATTCAATTGTATGAAGATATTTTATTTAAAATATATAAAATAAAATATAAGACTTATTTTTTCAACTTAATATTGCTTCCGAACTACCTAAAAACAAGACTCTTGAAATGAAATCTTTTCAACTGAATATTGCTTCGAATTCTTTTGTTCCCACTGAGCTAGTTTAAACTGGACACTTGTTTCTGGTTCCGGTTTTTGTTTTTTAGGGTGAAGTTTTGAATTCAAGTTTCAGTTGTGGTCAACATCTCTTTGGGAATCTTTTGTTTTCTTCTTTGCTTCAAGTTCATTTTTGCCAGTCAAGTCTTTTCACAGTTAATGCTTCAAAACCATTTCTTTCACAAAAGATAATTTTTATTCCTGCCAATGGATAATTCACTGAAAAATATTGAAAAAAAGGATAACTTAAATAAAGGTGAGTCTATTTATTTAATAAATCATGATAATACAGTGATGTTATTATAACTTTTCGATATATTATTTAGTTACCATAAAGGTTAAGGTTGAAAATGAGGGATATCATGATATAGTAATAGATTGGTCGGATGAAAGGTTTCCATACAAAGATCAGCAAGTTATTAACCAGGTAAGCCATTTTCTTATGTTTCATTTCAATTTTGCTCAGATTAAATTTGACATTCAATTTTATCTTGACAGCTTTCGACGATAATCGGAATTCCAGTCGAATTGATCAGGCTGACTTGGTTAGTTTATGCGCCTAATAATCATTTTCATTTACGAAATATTGAAAATAAATCATTCAATCCCCGTTTTTTTGAGCCTGTTGAGCCTGATGAGGATGACCTTGATATAATGCCATATCTCTTCACCAGAGAGAACTGTTTGGGAAGGTTGAATGATGGTGATCGTTTTGTCTTGAGTTCTTATTTGGAGCCGGAGGGCAATTGTTTCGATATGTCCATATGGTTGTATAGCCTTGACTGTGAGCTTTACAATGAAAATAATTGTACTGAGAACTATTGTCATTATTCAAATACGAGAGCTTTTATCGATAGAAAATTATCAGTTGCTACAAACACTGAGTTACACAATATATTACGAGCAAGGTATGCAGAATTACCTGATATTGGTGACAATGCTTTATTCGAGGAAAATTATTTGCAAAGAAGGAGAATCTGGAGAGAGTTGGACGTTAAGGTGTTCTTTTGGGGGCAGCCGTGTATTAGTAGATCGAGATTCAATGTCCGACTTGGGTCTCCCTATTCACGAACTCGAGGCTAACTTTTATTGATATTTTATCTTTATGTGAAAATGCTTGATGATTCTTGGTTTCAGGAAACAAAGAATGTTGTTGATCATCAATGACATGTTCGCCGAAATTCCAATCTCTTATTAATGAACAAGCAGTTTGAAGTAATCATTGTAATCATTTTAGATGATTTAAAGTAAAATACAAATTTATATCATAAAACATATCACATATTTTTTCAACTAAATATTGGTTTGACTACTTTGTTCCATTCGATGTCCCATGAAAATTGTAATCTTCAATAACAAGTTCATTCAAACTTAAGAAAAAGTTTCTCTTAGTGTCCAAAATACATGGAAATAATGAAAAAATTAGTATAAATGCACTTACTGTATTTGAATTTAGCTCTTGTATCTACAGGTGACTGGTAACATCTTGTAACAAGATTCTTGTTAGCCCAACAACCATCAATAACATCAACAATCATCTTTATTTTTTGTACAAACAAGTAAATTTGTATTGATTTAAATTTAATTTATTATTATCATCATAATTTATCAATCACAAACATCAACAGGTAAGTCTAATTGTTTCCAATAAGTGTTTTCTAATGTTTATTTCATTTATTACAGACAAAGCAAAATACTATGAGTTCAGAGGTATCCAATATTGAAGCCACAAAAATGGAACAAGCCGCTCAAAGTGACGTTGTTCAGTTTAATGAATCAAAAATCATTTGTAAAAAGTGTTCTTGTTTAATTCTGAGACCAAAGCAAGCCAAATTTATCGAGAAGAAGGTATTTCTTGCTATAGTTTATCATTGCTCAAAATGATAAAAATTTGTTCATTCTCGTTATTAATCTGTGTGTCTTTCCATTTCAGATTGAACTACCTGTTGTAGCGACTCGAAAAGACGAAGATTGTGTCAAAGAAGTGTTAAACAATCATCTTTTGGTTGAAAGCATCTACACCTATGAAAATATGGGATTCAGTAATACGGTTGAAGGTGTTAAATACTTAGTTTGTGCTGAATGTGAATATGGCCCTGTTGGTTGCATGAACAACAATGAAAAAACTTCATTTCTATCATTGGATCGAGTTATTCAAGAGAAAGAATGATATTAACAATGTTGACCGCTTAAGCTTCGCTATACTCTCAATTTTTGTACATCGGTATTTTTTATCAGGTTTTCTTTGATTGTCACCAATAATTATATTAATGAAAAAACAATTGTTTAATATATTGCTCATTCCATTTACGAATGCTAAACATTAATAATAACCCATGAAATTGAAAAATGTTTACCTTTTGTCCGACCTGAAATCATTTTGAAGGCCTTAAAATGATTAATCTTTTGAAAGTTAATCTCTTCCAGAATATTGAAAGCTTAAAAAGTCTTAATTTTCTTTTCCTTTTCCTTTTTCCTTCTCTTTGTCTTCATCTTTTCTCCTCTACCCTCTTTGTTCTGCAGAAAAACAATCCAACAGTCAGTCGTCTAATGTTGCTAACCCAACAGTTGTCAATGATCTTTGTTTCTAATTAAGTTAAATAGTCCGTGAAAATGTTGAAAAGATTAGACCATCGATGTGTATTTGACGGAGTCTATTAAAAAATATTGCAGGTAAGTCCAAAGTAAGAAAATGAGAGTAAATAAGAAAAGTGAAAGTGAGCCTGTGTTGTGCTATCTTTGTTCTGTTGAGTTACCTGAGAAACATTCGGTTTGAATCCATAACAATGAATATTTGTAATAGTGTTCGCTAATGTTAATTGTGATAAGTCATTTTTCTACATTTTTCTTTATTCAAATTTAAATTATTAGTCGATAAATTAATCTAAAATTAATTTAAGATAGGCAATTGGGTTAATTAGGCTTCACGCGGTTAATTTTGCAATTTTGTTGATGCTGCTGCTGCTGCTGCTGCTGCTGCTTCTGGTGTTGTAGTTGTCTGCTAGCTCTTCTTGTATTTTGTTGGTTGTTGTTAAATGTTAACCTAATCATCTCTGTTTTGTCTCTCTTGTTTTATACCTACAAGTTTTCATTATCATCACAAGAACATCAAGATTATGGATTACCCTCGTGTCCTTCATCTCGGTTGTCCCTATTACATGGGAAAATCTTGCAATATCAATGGATATGATGTGAACTCATCACCAGCTTCACCTTCGTCATCAAATGCTTACCATTCTAATGACCAGTCGAGATTTGGAACAGCAATACCTAATCGTATTTTTGTCGGTGGATTATCATCTGATGTAAGAATTAATCCAATAATTATAATAATTAGTGTTTGCTGTTTGGTCTGCCATGTTCTAATATTTTTATCTTCTATTCTAGACAACTGAAGCTGAGCTCCAGTCTCTTTTCGCCAACTATGGTAATATTATTGCAGTCAAAATTATTAGTGAAAAATCTGGTGTTCCTAAAGGGTAAATATAATAATGTTTAAAGGTTAAACTGATGGTGATCAAAAATCGAAGGGTCTATTCTCGTATTTCAGTATCACTTAAGTTAATAATTTTCATAGTCATTTCACAGTCAGTCACAGCGGATTTTCATAACACAGTCTTTTAATTGCGATATTTTTGGTTCTAGTCTTTACAGGTACGGCTTTGTTACTTTTGAAACTGAAGATGAAGCTCGCAGAGTTCTGAAGGAGGCTGATAATCTTCAATTACGAGGAAGGAAGCTCAATGTTGCTATTGCAATACGAAAATCTCCAGCAAGACTAGCCAATGGACCTTTATTATATCCTCCGAATTCAGTGCCGTTTACTACTTTTGTTAATGATGGGCCTAATTATGGATTTGCTGGTGAAGGATTATATCCAATGACTGTTGCACCTCCTAATTCATTTGGATTAGCTCATCCAATTATTTATTCTCAGCCCACTCTTGTTGCTCAACAATCACCTCATCCATGCGCTTATCCGAAAATCGGTTAGTTATTCGGAATTTGATTAATAATTGCTACAAAATTAAACAAAATTGATAATTATAAATTTTTACCTTCTTGTAGATGCATTTCAAACTGGCCAACATCAGCAGCAACACCAATCACAGACCCAAGTTCCTATTCCTCCTCATCTTTACCATCATCATCACCATCTTCAAGCCAATCTACCTTCATCTTCATATCCATCACCTTTTCCTCAGCCAGTTAGTGCAACTAACGGTCCAGTTTATCTCACTTCTGGGAATCCAAGCGCAGTTATCTCAAATCCAGTACAAGCCATGCAACCGATGCCAACGGGTCCTTGGAGGTGGCCATCCATTAATGAGTGTATCCCATTTGTCAATATCAACCCTCTTTTTGGGTTGAAGCAATAATGCATGCAATAAATTAATTGTATGCATTAGGTACAATAATCATGCAAATAGTCGAATAATTATGCAATCAATTTTTACCATTGATCTATCGGCTAAGTCTGTAATTGTAAAAAGCAAATGCTCTCAATACTAAAATTGATTATTAAAAGCATTCCAATGCATTTCAAAAAAATTAAGTATTTAGTATTCATTTAATAAATTGTCTAAAGCGATCAGAAAAATTAAATTTATGCCACAAGAGTTGAATTAATCACCTGCGGTGTTGATTACCTCAAATTTATTAATAATTTTTAAGATATGAAAATAATTGGCAGCTCTCAAGTTGAAATTTACCCTATTGTTAAATATAGCAATCGATTTTGCATGAAAAATAATTTAAGAATAGGCAAATTAAAAAAATTATCAGAAAAAAATCTCTTAGCTGAGAAACATCAACATGGAGAGAAAAAGAGAGACTTGAGTGAGCCTCTCTGAGTCCTTGCCTTCATTCTTGCTTGTGAGGTTGTTTCTTTAACTGTTTTTTGATAAAAAATCTTAATTTATTAGTTTAGCCACCTTATTCTTTCATCTTATGATAATTATTTGACTTATGGATATCTTGGTCACTATCTAGTGCTCTAAATTTTACCTGGTCTTGCCTGTAGCTCATCCCAACTACGTTTTTAACTTCAGGTGTGGGTGAGTTTGTTGCCTGCTTCTTTCTATTCTCAGGTAAATACACAATCAGGTTCATCAATAAGGAACCCTCTTCACATCAACCATGGATCTACAAAATACAATATTATCCAAGTAAGTAGATTTATTATTAATCAATCATCTTGATATCATTTTTAGCTCTTCACTTTAACAGTCCTTCCTTAATTGATCAATTTAGGTATTATGAGTAGTTTATATCTTGAATGAGATAAAATGTTACTTTATGAAAGGGTTCTCTTTGATCATATTTACCTTTCCTCAGTCTACTTAGTTAACCAGAAACTATAGCCATGTCATCTTTTTTCTTGCAAAGTCAAATTTAATTTCTATTTGTTATTGATATTATTGTTTATGTTTTTTTCGTTCTCACTCACAGGTTAACCTCTGGAATGCCTTCTCCTATGCGCCTTCGAGATCTTATTCGGCAAATAAGAGCAGCTAGAACAGCAGCAGAGGAAAGAGCTGTCATTCAAAAAGAGTGCGCTTATATCCGATCAACTTTCCGTGAAGAAGACAGTGTTTGGCGTTGCAGAAATGTGGCTAAATTGTTATATATTCATATGTTAGGGTATCCAGCTCATTTCGGTCAGGTTAGTTTCGCAGTTCCAGCAAAAGGCCTGTAAACATCTAACGCATTACTATTTTTATTTTAGCTGGAATGTTTGAAATTGATAGCTTCACCAAGATTCACTGATAAACGAATTGGTTATTTGGGAGCCATGCTTCTGTTGGATGAAAGACAAGATGTTCACCTTTTAATAACCAACTCCCTAAAAAAGTAAGAAAAATAACGTAAGGTTGATGCTTGCCCGAAAACCTCACTAATCTAGTGTTGTTTTCAAGTGCTATTTTCCTATTCATGCCTATTAATCTCATTTTTTTCCTTCACAGTGACCTCAACAGTCAAATTCAATATGTGGTAGGACTTGCATTGTGTGCTTTAGGGACAATATGCTCTCCAGAAATGAGCAGAGATCTTGCTGGTGAAGTTGAACGCCTTATGAAATCTTCTAATGCATACATCAAGAAAAAGGCAGCCCTATGTGCAGCCCGTATAATTCGCAAGATTCCAGACTTTATGGAAATGTTTCTTCCAGCATCACGGACTCTTTTGACAGAAAAAAATCATGGTTAGCGATATTTATTCCTCTCCCCAACTATTTGCAATGCGAAACATTCAACGTAACTTTTTTTTCCTTTAAAGCTGTCTTAATTACCGGTATCACTCTCATTATCGAAATGTGTGAACGAAGTCAAGAGACTCTCTGTTATTTCAAAAAGGTAATAATTTAAGAACTATTATACTCTATGAATTTCCAAACTAAAAACACTGCTTGCTTATTCTCCACACTCTATTAATCTCACTTCTTGCTCTCTTTCACTAATCTTTACTTTTCGGAAAAAAGTATCATGAGGTAACCTTGTTGCATTTGCTTCGCATGTCATTTCAAAAATGATTTGTCATCTCACTAATCACTCTGCTTCCTTCATTATATTTAGATGGTACCGAATTTGGTTCGTATATTGAAAAACTTAATCATGGCCGGTTACTCTCCAGAACATGATGTATGTGGTGTTAGTGACCCTTTTCTTCAAGTCAAGATTCTTCGCTTGCTCAGACTTCTTGGACATAATGATCCGGAAGCAAGTGAAGCTATGAACGACATTCTTGCTCAGGTAAAGTTTCAAAATGTAGCCTGCAAAGAAACCTTCTAATGATTCATTTTATCTTTGTAAATTCAGGTTGCAACCAATACTGAAAGTACTAAAAACGTAGGAAATGCAATATTATATGAAACAGTCATCTCTATCATGGATATCAAGTCAGAAAGTGGTCTACGTGTATTAGGAATCAATATTCTTGGCCGATTTCTGTTAAACACCGACAAGAATATTCGATATGTGGCATTAACTACGTTACTTAAAACTGTTCAAGCTGATTACAATGCCGTTCAAAGACACCGTACCACAATTGTTGAATGTTTAAAAGATCCTGATGTTTCTATAAGAAAAAAAGCCATGGAATTGTGTTTCGCTCTTATTAATGGAAATAATATACGATCTATGACAACAGAGCTGATATCTTTCCTTGAAAAAGCCGATCCTGAATTTAAATCTGTGTGTTCATCCAATTTGTGCATTTGTGCCGATAAATATGCTCCGTGTTCAAAATGGCATATTGATACTATGTTAAGAGTTTTACAAACGGTACGTTAATATTTTTCTGCAATCTTAATTTTTATTTAATCTTATTTTTTCTTCTATTTTAATTAGGCTGGTAATTATGTTCGTGATGATGTTGTAGGTAATTTAATTCAACTCATTTCAGAAACAACATCTCTTCATGCCTATGCTGTGCAGCAATGTTGGAAACATATAGCTGATGATCTGCCATCCAAACAACCATTGATTCAAGTCGCAATGTGGACCATTGGTGAATATGCAGATTTATTGAATGAAGTTTGTCTAGAATCTGGCGATGATTCAACTGAACCATTGAATGTTCAATCGGATGAAATAGTTTCAATATGTGAAGAAATAACTTCTTCAAGTTTAATGTCCATTGTAACTAAAGAGTATACAATTAATACATTGATAAAACTAAGTGCAAGGTATCCTAATTGTGCCCCTAAGATAAAGTCAATCGTTGACGCATTTGGATGTCATATGAATGTTGAATTGCAACAAAGATCAGTAGAGTTCTCAACCATATTTACTAAATATAATCAACTTCGACTTAGTTTGCTTGAAAAGATGCCTCCAATGAAATCAAGAGATGAAAAAAGAGACAATTTACAAAATGGTCAGTTAGTGGAAGATGACTTTATGGAATCATTATCTAAGCCTGATTTAAATTCAACTGGTGAGGTTAAAAGTGATAATCAAGCATCAAGTGCAGCACTATTGGATCTCCTTAGTACTGTTGAAACAAGTTCATCTCCGATCCCACCGTTAAACCCTGTGCAAAATTCAACAAATAATAATAGCGCGATCGATGATCTCCTTGGACTGATAAATATTGAGCCTGAAACAAACAGTAATAATGGAACTTCAGTCGCCAATAATTCTCTGGCAATTACAGAAGATAATGATTCTAGTAGCTTAAAATACAAATCTCTGATTGAATCAAATCTATTTGACGGATTAAATTCTTTGGATTCACCAATTCCACAAATAACACCATCGATTCCAAGTCTAGAAGCTTATGATGAAAATGGATTAAAATTAATTTATGAATTTGAAAAAAATGGTACTGAGCCAAAAACCCTTATTATCAGAATGAAAGCTTCAAATAGTTATGACAAACCAATGTCAGATTTCCTGTTTCAAGCTGCTGTTCCAAAGGTAACTTTTATACCAACTTATAATTTTGATCAACAACGTGAATTAAAACTAAAATATCTTCTTTATCTTTTCAGACATTCCAACTACAGCTGTTACCTCCGACAAGCACCACAATTCCAGCCAATAATTCAGGTTATGTTGAACAAATCTTGAAGGTGACAAATCCTAATAAAGTAAGTTAGACAGCCACAAAATATTATCATTATATTAATATATTTTCATCTTTTTTTATAGCTTCAATTAAGAATGAGAATACGTTTATCGTATGTTTATGATGGTCAAAAAATTTTAGAGCAAAAGGATGTCAATAATTTCCCAGCTGAAACATGGGACTCTTGATAAGGATTCAAATGGTCTGGCAATTACAGCAACCAATAGGAGAAATCTAAGCTAAATCAATTTAATCAAATGTTTTTGGAATCTGTTGGAACTAATAGATTGGAAATCTTATAAAGACCATAATTTTAGCTTTCATATTTTGAAATTTCTTCAATCAATTAGATTATTTTCTGCTCATTTTTTCCAATTTTTACTCCATAATCATAAGAACTCTTTATTGTGTTATGTCCCTAAATCTCTTCCTCTTTTCACTCAAAGCAATTGTAAATTCGAGAACGTTGTCTCAAGACCTAATAATTTTTTAGACTCTTGTTTAGATCATCTTTAAAACAAGATGAGGATTGAAATAAAATATATGAGGATGACTATAAAAATCAAAAAGGTATATATTCTAATAGTAATGTAATCCAAGAATGATTTGAATAGTGAATATGATATACGTTGTAACAATGATTACTGTTATAATTACATCAAGTAATTGTCTAACTAAATTCACTTTCTGAGCTGACTTAATCTTTCAACTATTACTGAAATTACAAGCAATGAAATGAAAGTATCATAATTGAGAAACATTGCATAATTATTATATTATCAATTTTTCCAGAGCGAATGCTGAAATCTGTAAAAACTGAATGATCTGATAGATAAAACACTTAAAAATCGACTCACCATCATGATCGCGATAAAATTATTTAAAGATGACAGATATTAATGATAAAAATATAATTTAATGTTTAAATCAAATCCATTTTAAGTTAGAAAACAAAACAGAAGTATAGAGATATAATGAGAGTTGAAAAATTGATTTTTTATCCATTCCTTAGTGTGAACTTGCACTCATCAATGGATCATCAATGGATCATCAATGGACCAATAATTAGACTCATCGACGTCCCCAATAGCCACCATGACCACCAAGAATAATGATGTTTTCACCGCCCTTCTTGTCGTGTCCTCCACCTTGGATCAATCCACCACCATAACCACCAAAACCTCCACCTAAGATGATGATGTCTTCACCTCCTTTACCCCGAGCGGCAACCAAAACACTTCCAATGATAACAATCAAAGCAATCAAGACAATGGTTTTTGAACTTGTGGACATCATTTTCGTATGAAATTTAAAGTACTGAAGGCACAAATAATCGCAAAAAAGAGATATGAATTGAAACAGATGTTTACTCGATGAGATTGTTTACTGAATTGACGATTGACTGGCAGATAAATCGTCTTATAAACATTTTTTTCTGTCAACAATTTTAGTGAGATGAAAAGGAGTAATCAATTTGGCCTTTTTCCGATTCCGTTAAATTTATATTGCTATAATTGAAATTAAACATAATTACTCCTCTCATCATATTCATTAGTATCAAACTCTAGAAATGGTTCACTGATGTTGACCTGAAACTGAGTAAACATCATTCTTACTTATTGTGTCAAAAATAATTCATAATGTTAATTAAACCACACGGAATAATCAACTAATTAAACAAAGTGAAAGTTTATCTATTCTTGCCTTTTACTGCACCCTTGTTCAGGCTTATGAAGAATGGTTGTTCAATATTGATTCAAATCAACGATTCCATTACAAGATGCAAGAGAAATTTTGATTCCATTAAATTATAATGCAATCAAATGAGAAACAATTGATTTTATTTAATTTTTCATGTTTTCCTTTCCATTATATTTAACCAATCGGTTAAATTGCTGAGAATCCCTCAATGGCTTTCATCTAATTGATGTAAAACATTGTTAAATCTTAATTGAATGGAACTTCTCATTCATGAAATGCTCTTTTTTCATGTTCTGCCTTTATCAATAATAACTTGAATCACGCAATGAAATCTACAATTTGATTAAGCTTCCGCATGTGGATAATCATTGACTCAATTGAAGCTTTAATCATGTGTCCTACGGTCCTTTAATCATATTCACTATTGGGTGTTGAATTGGTAAATTAAAGGGAAATCTTATTGAAATCAATTTGATTAGCTTTAATCATGAGTAATTAAACATGAAAAACAGTTGATAGATGAGATAACTTTTTAATCAAATGTTTAAAATGAACAATTGAATACAATTATTGGACTGTTACAGGTTGAAAAATGTAACAACATTTATTGATTGAAAAATTAATAAACTAATGAAGGTGATTAAAATGGTTAGACTTGATGGTGAAACTGGTATTTACAGTTGACAATTGGACACTGGATTGGATGATTGTTGAGCCTGGTTAATGCAAGAATGGTTATCATGTTCAATTGTCACTTGATCATATTCATTTGGTTTCATTGAATCCCTAATTCCTTGATAACGACGGCGACAAACAATTCGAAGTCGATTCTCCAATGAAGCAATTCGATCACATTCTTTGATGTTTTCTTCATCAGGTGTATAATTACGGATATTGCTTGTGGCCACTTCAAAGTTAATTACTGGTTCATTTACTGCACCAACCGAGTCTCCAATTAACATTGATTCATTGAGATTTGATTTATCCATTGTAATTGTATTGTTTCCTTGGGATCACTTTTCACAAATTAACTGCTTAAGTTTACTAATCACAGTTTACCAGTCACATTGGTTTGTTCAACTGATTGCTTCAAGAATAGTTTCAGTAAATGAATCGCAAAATGACACACAAAGTGGCAAATAATAATCACCAACAGATATTAACATGTGATAGCTATTTCAATTGTTGCAATCTGATTGAATCTCTTTACCAATGAATTCTTTGCATTTATTTTCCACAATTCATTTTATCAGTTCATCCAATTAGACAAATTAGACTTGTTTACATAGATTTTCTTTCCGGGTTTGATGGTCTAATTACATTTTGATCATTGATCTACTATCGGTTAATTATTCAGCCAGATATTAATTGCCATTTTAATACCAAAATTTAAAGACTACTCATTTGCTTCCAGTCAATGTTGAACAGCAAACATGGATTTTTTGGCTTTGGTCATTTTACCAAATGAAACCAGTTAATCTTGAAACACTCGTAATTAAAGATTAATTTATGGTACTTTGAGATTAATGAATCAGATGAAAAATATAATAAGAGTTTAATGAAATCTTTTTATCCAGAAAACTAGAATCTCGTTATTTTAAACTCATCTTTAGGTTAAGAATCAACATTTTCAAATTGACTTTAGTTTAAATTGAAACCAAGAGAGGACACTTTATGAGCTCATTTTGAGTGGCTAATGATTTGTTTTAATGTCTGCTTGTTAATTTTGAAAAATTTATTTAATTGTGAAGAGTGCAGATTTAAGTGGATCATTTTTGCTCGTAGAAACATTTCCTGAGATAAATTGTAATTAATTTTTATCATTAATCAACAGAAACAATTGTCTACCGCTTTAATTTCATTTCATGTTCCGGTTTTTCAAGTAAAGGTTTATCACTTTGTTTTATCAGATGATAAAAATGAACAATGATGTTTACCTGTTTATATTTTTGCGTGATTTCGTGTTTAATCATATGGTAAGCTTATGTTTCGAGTTATTACCAGCAACATTCATCCCTTAACTATGAATGGAGTAAAATTATTTTTAATCGTTTCTATTAAAACAACAAATCTAATCTAATCTGCTGTGAGAAAATTGCTCTTGTTATAATTGATGGTCATTCCAAGTTCAACAAGCACCAAAGAATTGCAAGACGATTAAATGTCAATTTCATTGATGGATGAAGCCAATGCACAATAAAAGCTGAAAGCTGTCAAAAATAATTGCTAATTAACCATCATTATTGGCTTGTTGAGTGAAAGTGTTTTTTTTTTGCTATATGACATGGATAATCATTTTCAATGAACCAATTAATGAAACCCATCTCCAACCAGGCAATTGTTTTACAGCAAATTTTTTGTTAACATTTACAAGACTTGATTCACTTGCGCCGGTTCAAGTGATGAATAAATTGGGTTAATTGTGCTCCTTTTTTTGAAAATAACAAAGGAGTTAAGTCCAGTCATATTGAAACCCGGAAGGAGGCAAGACACTTGGGTTAAGATGACCATCTTGAAGGAACTCTTGTTTATCTTTCTGTTTTTTTGATTAATGACTTGTTCATTTCTCACGAATAACAGAACCTTAATTACTTTGACCTTGATGATGGACTATTGTTATGACTATTTTAAGCTTATTAAATTACTGGTCACTTTTACAGCTGATGTTGCTTATCCGATGTAAACAACTTCTCAATCTTCATTCCCTTTACATTTATCTTTTAGGTAAATTTATTAACTAAACTTGAATGTAACAATATGAGATGTTGATCAATACCATCAAAAGTTGTTGTCCATTTTAATGGTTACACGATGTAAAGTTGAAAACTTGATAAAGGGCGATGTACTGGTTGGAAAATCAAGTGAAAACTGAGAAAACCAGAAGAAGAAGAAGAAGAAGAAGATGAAGAGCAATGGTCTTCACTCAATACATTTTTCTCTCCTTTTGGTTCTTCCATTTTCTGTAGCAACCTTGAAACTGAAGATTAATGAATTGATTTGTTCTTACAAGGTTCAACCTGACTTTGATGATTAAATTGCTTCAATTGCCAATGACCAATGATTCTTGTCAAGACCCATGGTAAAGGGACAACACACCTTTCAGCTTGAGACAACCTTAATTTGTTGCAGTAAATTGTAATTTTTTTTAAGAAAAAATGATAATCGATTAACTCTCTCTTTCTATCAGTTGAATATCAACCTGATGAAACTTGAGATTTCATGTCAAGAATCTACTAAAACACATGTTTTAATTTCCTTTTCTCCTTCAATTTTCATCAATTTGATTCTACAATATTATTAAATTATATGGATTCTTTAGCCATTCATTGACATATGATCTGTACAGTTGATGAAACCAGAGAGAAATGTGACTCTTTTATTGAGTGAATCCAAGTCGATAAAAGAAAATTCTTAAGAGAATGAAATGTTCACAAGAAGGAAAAAGAGATTCAATAATGATTATGAATTAGGAAGATGTTGACAAGAATTAAGTTTGATTCGATTCAGCTGGATGATTACATAATTTTGTGACTTGCAAGTCTTCACCAAAAAAACAACTCACAGATGCAACAATTGAAACCTTTTCCCAGTATCATCATCACGCAATCATGTAATCAAAAGGTCACCGAAGCAAAGTATTGTCAAGTTAAAGGAATCAAAATTTCAACCTTTATTAAGATCATCTTGATCTTTGCATCAAAAATTTCATTACTTTACCGGATAATCTTGAGAAGAAGTGGCAATATTTTACCAAATAATTTGCTCAACTTTACCAATTGAACATCATGGTTGACTGGTTGGTTACGAGTTGCCATTACATCATGTAAGTTGATCACTTCATCACCTTGCCAATACATATTGCCTAAGCTAATCTGGATTCGGTGGATTTCAATTGCTGAGTAACTAATCTTATAAGAAATAATGGAAATAGATTTTTTAAAGTAATTTCTGTGAAACATTTAATCTACTTCTCTAATCAAGCAAGATAAAGACCCAAAAATTGGTTCATCAGGTTACTCCTTGTCTAGAGATTCATCTGTTTCTATGAACAACATTTTTCCGCTTTACTTTTTTTCTCGGTCAACTTTTACTTACTCAACCATATTGATTGAATTTGAGAAGCGTAAAATAGTTTAACTTGATTTATTTCACTTTACATTCAAAGCGCAAACCATTTTCACTTGTTTTTCAATTTTTACCTAATTTTACCCAAATCTGCATTTCTTTCCTTCCAACCTCATCTTTTTCCTGTAATTTTGGCTTCTTTTTCCTTTGGCCAATGAATATTCCAATGATCATTGAACATGTTACTTAATAGCGAAGGTCCTCCCTTCCGGTTACCTGTGGGTTACATCTAACCGGATTCACCATTCGTAATAATTAACATACAATTTGCCTCAGAAAAAGGAAACATGATCGGTGAACAAGAGGAAAACAAAAGACGAACAAAATTGGAAAAAGAAGTGAATCTTTATCAATTGTTATATCATTATCTGGGTTTTTGATTATTCCCTTGAAAACCATTATTTAACCCAACAATCAAGTCTAAAAGGTCATGAGGGTGAGGCCAATGAAGTTTGTCAATTGATGTTGGCGTTGATTTTGTGATCATCTTTTCACTTGCAGTTTAAGGACATTACACATTGTAATTTGAAAGTCACTCAAGTTCACAATGAAAATGCATTTCCATGATAATCATCTTTTTTTGAGGCCAAAAATTAAAACTATGTAATTATGGGACAAGATCACCTTCAAAACATCAACTCCTAAGGTTTACCTTCAATATTTCTGGTTTTACCTTTTTCTAGTCTTTCAAGGTTTCTTATCAAAAAATGAATTAATTATAAAATGGACTTGATTGTCGACTAAACTTTGACCATAAGTGAACCATTAAAACATTGATCAGATTAACCTTTAACTGCCTTTTGTTTGAGTTGATTGAGTGGGTTGATGGTGGCCAGAGTGTTCAATGTTTACAATCATTCCAATCATTTTGGGCGTTATTTGTATCGTTAAATATACAATGGCTGGCAATCTGTTGATTCATGTCATTTGTTATTCTCAGCTCTGATTCATGTCTCATCATCTCATATTAATCATTGTAAGTTGATCAACAATACCATTCTGGCCTCTTTCCTTCAACAATCAACTTTCCGCTTTCATTTTGCATTGTATCATTAACTAGCTAATACATTATTAACAATCAATCGCTCATTAGCTTGTTGTTTTATCGTTGGTTTGCTGTTGTTAGCATAGTATATCAATTGATTGACTGTAACTCTAGACGATTTGGGTCAATCGTTTGGTAATGAACAAAATTGATCTTTAGGTGCATTTAGTCAGTAGGCGATCCTTTTCCAGTTTGCTTGTAAATTAGCAACAACAAAATTAAGGCAAGGCTTATGTATTATGAAAATTAGCACACCTCAAGTCGCTATTTAGTAACAGGCTAAAATCATCAAAATGATGATAAGAAAAAGAGTTAAGAGTGATGAGATGAACAGGGCTACTTTCAAGTCTCTCGGAATCAGGTTGAGAATCCTTGCTCATGAAGAACAGTCAACATTTCTTTTGGGTTCGGTGAACTTAATTGTTGGTTAGGTGAATAATCTCATCTATAATTAACACTAAGTAATGAATAAAACAATAACTAGACAAAACTGTTCAATGATATTCAATGTAAATCATTTCAACATGAATAAAAAATTGACTTATGCTCGTAACAAATAACCAAATTTGTAAAATCCATTCAATCCTTTTAATTTTACACTTTTTTACATTAAAAATTTAATCATTATGGCAACAACATTTACATTTTTGATTCATCTAATCAATGTCAATCAATATTGTTATTCAGTTTTGTTTCATTATTAACTGCAATTAACTATTCAATCAGTATCTTGGTTAATGTTGAAAGGCAAAATATATTTCAAAATTAACTCATTCTTTCACACTATTACATTGAACTATTTAATTTCATTTTTTGCTCGATAAATTGTTTCTTTTTGAACGGTTTAACATTGAATTTTGATCCTTTTGAACAGTTAAATAATCTTGTATTACAGTACACTTCAAGTGGCGAGATTAGCATTGAAAATTAGGCTTGAAATTGATTTCAAAGTGAAAGTTAAGGGAAAAGTTAAAGGTATACTCTAATTTTTCCACTAAAGCTGGCTTTGAGATAATCTGTCAAGGATTAAAGCCATATTCAGTTCACTTGCTGCTGAAAGTTCATGTTTATATTTCTCTTAAATTTTATTTTCAACATTTCCTATTGAAGCTCAGTATTTCATGTTTTGTAAAATGTAAAATTAACCAAAATCTAACCCGAGTCTACATCTTTATAGCAAAACAATCTGTTTATTAGAAATGCAATTGGTTCTCAAGATTTCTTGAACCTGAGCGCTAATTTGAGATGATTAAAGTGAGGCGAGAACTTTTGTTTGACCATTGCTTTTCCAGGTAAAGATTTTAAGATCTGGTGATGAAGCTACAGAACCAACAAACGACTACTTCAAGTTGCAAGATGTATGAGCATTAGGAGTATTAGGATTCAGATAGACCGGTTTTTGGTAAGGGTAAAGCTGAGAAGCAAGTAGAGAGCGAGAGAGAGAGAGAGAAACAACTATGGCCGTTTCTTTATTCAAACGCCGTCAAAATGACCTCTCAGTCACTCTCTTGTAAATTAGCTAACATATAGCCATTCTCTCTCTCTCTCTATCTCTCTTCATCTCCTTTTCCTCCGTCTTGCCTGCTCTGCTTCTCTTCTTCTCTCCCTTTCTTTCTTCTCAAATGAAACTCCTTTTTTCTTCTCCTTTCTTTTCCTCTTTCTTTTTATTCCAACCTTTTACTCATTACTTTTTGTTGGTGTCAGTTTAACTTGTATTCAAACTCTTTTTATCCCTTTTTTTATTTCATCTAGTGTTTAGCCATGTTCAGATATTTATCTAAACGATTTGGTCGACATCAGAACCATTCAACGAAACCTCTAATTGAATCAGATGCCAATAATATTGTTGTCTATCCATCAAATAAATCCAATTTGAAAAATTTCCTTGAGTGTAAAATACAGCTTTTAGATGGAAATTTAATAACTATTTATGTTTGTAAAAAAGCCAAAGGAAGTGTTTTATTTGAGATATTATGTGAACAAATTGACTTGAAACAGGAATGTGACTATTTCGGATTACAATTTACTGACCATGCATCCATTCAACACTGGCTTGACACCACCAAATCCATCAAGAAACAAGTGAAAATTGGGCCACCTTATACTTTTCACCTGCGAGTTAAATTTTATTCATCTGACCCTAATAATTTGAAAGATGAATATGTGCGTTACCTCTTCTTTTTACAGTTGAAAAATGATTTATTAACAGGCAAACTGCCCTGTGCTCCAGAAAATGCAGCAAAACTTTGTGCACTAAGTCTTCAATCAGAGTTTGGTGACTTTGATGAAGATCAACATGATATCAACTTTGTTTCATCTTTTAAATTTATTCCCAATCAAAATGAAAGTATAGAAAGAAAAATAATTGAGGAATGGGACCGATTGAAGCCTAAACAGGTGAGATTTTGTTTGTTTTCATTTTTTTCAACTATTTTAACCATCTATCTTTGTTGCCTTTTCTAGGTTCTGGATAATAAAATGACTGACAAAGTTTCCATTACGTCGACAACATCAATGAACCCAGCCAATGCTGAAAAAGCCTTTCTAAACAAAGCAAAATGGCTTGAAATGTATGGTGTGGACATACATACTGTTCTTGGAAAAGATGGAAATGAATATTCCTTAGGTTTAACACCAACTGGTATTCTTGTATTTGAAGGAACATCAAAAATTGGGCTATTTTTCTGGCCAAAAATCATCAAATTAGAATTTAAAGCAAAAAAGTTAATATTAGTTGTTGTTGAGGATGATGACAGTGGTCGCGAACAAGAGCACACATTTGTTTTCAGAATGCCAACAGTAAAGTCATCTAAACATTTATGGAAGTGCGCTGTTGAACATCATGCCTTCTTCCGTCTTAAATCTACACAAATTAATCAACCAGTTTACCAGAAAAGAAATTTAATGAGAATGGGATCTCGTTTCAGGTTCTCTGGTAGAACTGAGTTCCAAGCAACTCTTCACCAAGAAAAAGTCAAAGAGCCAGAAAGAAAATTTGTAAGGAAACCTTCACAAAGGTATACCAGCTGTAAAAGGATTAATACAATAGACGCAAACATTAAAAACAACGAAAGAAGTAATGCAGCTAAATTGTCATTAAATAGTTCCAAGATTACCAATAATTCATCGGATGGTGAACCAAAAAAGAAGCAATATTCTGAACTGAAAAGTAAAAAATATTTAGAAACAAAGAATTTGAATTCTGATGTTGAAAGCAAAAATAAAAAGAAACCAGAAAGAACCAATATCTTGGCAACCTTTGATATGACCAAAACAAGCGAACCAGATGTTGCAAAGGAAAAACCAGAAACACCCGAAAGTAGATTAGATAAATTAATAAAATCTGTGACCGAACATGGCCCAATCATAACACCTGAAGCTGAAATTTCCTCTTCTAAGGGTTGTCTTACTATTCCACTAGTCGATGATGAGGATTTTGATGATGAGGAGGAAGAAATAAAACTTGAAGTCCCCAAGGGTACTAATCCATTTTTAACCAATGATATTGAACCGAACTGTCCTGTGGAACTTGCGGATTCAGCAAAAGTGATTTTAAAAAATGAACCAGCCTTTAAAAAATTGCAAGTTACTAATGAGGAAAGTGAAGAGTTCCTTGAAAATGATAAAATTGAATTAGATACTGATAAACCGATTTTGGGTGTAGAGACTCAATCTTCCAATTCAGAAAAGTTAAACAATCATCGAACGTCTTCAATACATATTGATCATGACCAGGAGAATGATAATAATGATACAATGAACGAAGAAGATGAATCACTTTTAACTGAGACTTCATTTGCAACAATAATTCCCATTACCATGTCAATTTCGTTACCCAAAACATCTATAATATCACCTCAACCATCGCCAATCAAACATTATCGCCCATCATCTAAATTAATTGATGAAGTGGATAAAGAGGGACGGAAAAATCTTCCGAGACGGTCAAACACCACAATATCTAAAAGCAGCATAATTTCAACTGAGCTGTGAATGCAATTGTCGCATCTCTATTTTTATTTTTAAGTCATTCTAGATCTCTTAATTGTGTTTATACATCTCATGTGAGCCATTGATGAATATGCAGATTTATCAAACATTTTTTAATGTTTATGTTTTTTTGTATTTGTGTTGTTCATCAATTATCTAATGTCTTTTAGTAAGAATAATCAAGTGTTTCTATATTTTCTTAAAAATAGTAATCAATCACTGTAATTAGGAAATCAAGATGTTCCTCTTCACCTTCTTTGGTTACTTCAAAATCGTCTTACTAACAATGCCTTTAAGGAAAGTTCAAAACTAAATGAAGCCTTGCCTCGATCAAAAATCTACCCAAGTCGCCTAATTTGATTGAAAGCATCAAGTGTAGTCAGAAAGTGGTCTACGTGTATTAGGTATCAATATTCTTGGCCGATTTCTGTTAAACACCGATAAGAATATTCGATATGTGGCATTAACTACGTTACTTGAAACTGTTCAAGCTGATTACAATGCTGTTCAAAGACACCGTACCACAATTGTTGAATGTTTAAAAGATCCTGATGTTTCTATAAGACAAAAAATCCATGGAATTGTGTTTTGCTCTTATTAATGGAAATAATATGCGATCCATGACAACAGAGTTGATATCTTTCCTTGAAAAGGCCGATCCTGAATTTAAATCTGTGGTCATCCAATTTGTTCATTTGTGCCGATAAATATGCACTTGTTCAAAATGGCATATTGATACTATGTTAAGAGTTTTACAAACGGTACGTTAATATATTTTTGAAATCTTAATTTTTATTTAATCTTATTTTTTCTTCTATTTTAATTAGGCTGGTAATTATGTTCGTGATGATGTTGTAGGTAATTTAATTCAACTCATTTCAGAAACAACATCTCTTCATGCCTATGCTGTGCAACAATGTTGGAAACATATAGCTGATGATCTGCCATCCAGACAACCATTGATTCAAGTCGCAATGTGGACCATTGGTGAATATGCAGATTTATTGAAATAGATGAAATAGTTTCAATATGTAAAGAAATATAAATATAATGCATTTCAATAAAACGTAAATGGTTTTAGTTAAATAAAATTTTCTTTATTTTTTCAAAATATCACAGAAAATGCTTGGATTCTGTCGATTAAGTGCTATATTTACTTCATATCTACATCAGTTATATCTGTTTCGATATCAATTTCATCTTTGTTGAAATTTGAATTTTGAAATTGACTATTGTCGATGACAGGGTAAGATATTGTCGCAGGCACATTACTCATTTGTGCAGCCACGAAATTGACTGATGTGTTTGCAGATGCTTGGAAACTTCTCTTGATTCGTAACATTTCTCTTAATGTATCCTCGTTACCATGTTTAGTTTCGAATAACTTCCAAATATCCCAAAATTCTGGTTGTGTTCTAGGATCGGATATTTGACTACAGTGAGCGTAAATAGCTCGTGCTCGATCAATTTCTCCTAATTTTTGTTCGAGATCAGCGAATCTAAGACACATCTCTCGTGCTTCGTTATCCCTGAGATTTTCGATAGCTCTCTCATATATTTGTCTTGTATATGTTAGGTCGAACATTTCAGCTGCTTTCTTTATATAAATATTATATAAATCAAAACGACTGTCTGCATCAACAGCTTGAGTAGCTCTTTCAAGAATTGTCATCGAATTCTTAGCCAGTCCATAATCCAATTCAAATCGGGCAAAAAGGAGGTAGAAATTCTTGCATAGGCTTGGTGGACATCCTCGCAAGCACTGCTCAAACAAATCACGTGTTCTTTCTATCTTTTCGCCTTTGTAACGATGCAAAAATTTGGTTAAATATGTGTTCCAGAGATCGTAAACGATCGGCCATTTGAATAAATCAATTCCTTTTTCATAAGCTTTGAAAGCTTCTTCATAATAATTGTTTTCTTCAAGAAACACTCCATAATTCATTATAATTTGTGGAGTGATAATTCTCAAATCTATCATCGCATCATACGTAGCTTTCGTTGTTTTGAAAGTTCCAAAACTCTCCTCTAGATCAGCATACATCAACCAAAGTTTGAGAGAACGGTGAACACGATTTTGAACAGGTTCATTTTCATCGAAAAAGTTAGCCTTTTTGGAAGCTGTAGTGGCTCTTTGCATGAGCTTCAGTGCTTGCTCAAAATTATCACTTCTTAATTCCATTTCGGCATATTCACACCAAACAGTTGCTAAATCATTGACTCTGGCATACGATGCTTTGACAGCTTGCTCGAATACTTCTCGTGCATCTTCTAGTTGTCCATTTTTTTCATAAAATTTGGCAAACTCGATCCATAAAGAATGTACTTTTCCAATTGCTTGCTTGGGATCAACGGTTTGAACAGCATTCATGTAAGTTCGAACGACTTTCAAAGGATTTTCTTCCAATAGTTTTACTCTTTTATGCCATTCGTCAACATTATGAGGATTTTGCTTAAGTGCAACACTGTTCAGTAACAACGGCCTCCTCTCAATCAAATACTCGTATTTTGCGAGTTGAAGCTCCAATACAATCTCCTCATCGTCGGTTGAATCTTGAGCCTCCATCTGAGCTTTAAGGAGATTTTCCTCACTTTGACAATATGCATCAAAAACAAGTGAAAAATCTTTGATGGTCATTACAGATGAGATCGCTTCTTCGTAAATATCTCTAGCTCTTTCAAATAATCCGCTTCGTGTAAAGTATTGGGCATATGCATTCCAAAGTTTACCTTGCTCATCTCTATATTGTTTGATTCCTTCTCTTATAATGTTTTCGACATTCAATGATTGAACTTTATCAGGATTTTTGGAGATTAATTCACATAAGTCGTTCCAAAGTTGATGCTTTGATTTTCCTTCCTTGGAAATAAAGTTGTCATCATTGACAATATCATATAATTTAAGGGCTGCATCATCGAGTCTTCCGATTCCTCTCAAATAATCGATGAACTCTTCACCATCTTCTGGAGCCAGTTTTAGATATCTCTTGTAAAGTCTAATCGCTGTCTCAGGAATCCGATGGGATTTCACAAACTTCAAATAAAGAGGCCAAATCCGATTGTGTTGAGTAATGGGCAAGGCTTGTAGAGCACGGTCAAATGTACGTCTTGATTGGGTAATAAGATGTTGGTGCATCAAAGAATCGATGTATAGAATCCAGATACGAGGCATCTTATGCATGAAAACCAAACTTCTCTCAAAACAATTGTTTAATTGTTTGTATTCAGGTCCATTGATTATTTTGCCACCCAAATTTCTTTTCCTCCAAAGCAGGTATCCATACCATAACTTATAACTTCCAGGTATTTCTTTCAAAGCTCGCTCGTATAATAAGTTGACAACTTCAACAGGAGCCTTTTCATCTTTCTTAGCATTAATATATCGAAGCCAATGTTTGGTTGAGTAAGGATGTCGGACAATTTCTGTCTCGGAATTCAAGTCCAATCTGGGTAAAATGAAAACAAAACAAGACATGTTAGGAACTAATGGAAATTGAACAGACATAACAAGCAAAACGAACATAAACTTACTTTGATAGTAATGAGCTTTCAAAATTCATTTTTGTTTCCGAAATTGTTGAATCAATAGTTTACTAGTTGATAACTCAAGAAACGATCTCAGAATGAGTAAGTACAACATGTGCATGAAAATTTAAACTAATTTAAAGAAGTTTAGCAAAAATAAACAGCTTAAATCTGTATATCTGCTCATGAGAAGATATCGATATATCGATTGATTTGGTCTTTTGTTTACATTTTGTTTCAATGTTTATGTTTTTTTTGTATTTGTGTTGTTCATCAATTATCTAATGTCTTTTAATAAGAATAATCAAGTGTTTCTATATTTTCTTAAAAATAGTAATCAATCACTGAAAATAATTCTTGGCTTACGAGGGAATGAAGATGTTCCTCGTCACCTTCTTTGGGTACTTCAAAATCGTGTTACTAACAATGCCTTTGAGGCAAGTTCAAAGTTAAATGAAGTCTTGCCTCAATCAAATAATCTACCCAAACCGCCGAAGTTGAGTGAACTCATTGGTAAAGGAACAAGTGTAGTCAAAGGAATTGAAAAATTTGCTAAAATCGGTTTGAATGTTAATGGAAATCCCGTTCTAGAATTGACCAACAAAACAACAAGCAACCATTTGCCTGATTTAAATGAATCAAATAGCACTGTAAATAATTCTAATGAATCTTCAGCTGATATAAAAGGCGACAAAACCGTCGAAATAAATGTTCAGAGATCTAAACTCAAACCACTTAAACTTCCAGCAGATAAGAGATTGAACATAAAATTACCAGAGACTCAATCTCTAAGTAACAAATCCAAGGAAAGTAAAGTTCCTTCATCTAGAATATCACGTTTGGTTTCTTTTGGAGGTAACTTGACACTTTGATTTTATCTTTGATTAACTCATTTTTCATTAAATAACTGTTTTGTATCTAATTCTATCTCAATCTCATTCTAATTTAATCTATTTGCATAGGACTTGCTGCAAGTTTAGGCTATGGTGCTCTCAAGCAAATAACTAAGAAAAAATTAAGATTCGAGGATGAAACTCTAAGCTCAAAACCTGGCAATTTAATTTCTGAAGAGATGGCCCAGAAAATTGTTGATACTTTGTGTAAAACTCGTGGGGCTGGTCTCAAGATCGGACAGATGTTGAGCTTACAAGACAGTTCTATGATCGATCCTCAATTGCAAGCAATCTTTGAAAGGGTTCGCCAAGCTGCTGATTTTATGCCTTCTAAACAAATGGAGCAAGTTTTATATACTGAGTTTGGTGACAGTTGGAAAGAAAAATTGCAACATATGGACACTAAGCCATTTGCAGCTGCATCTATTGGTCAAGTTCATAGAGTTACTCTCAAAGACGGAACTGTAGCTGCAATGAAAATTCAATATCCTGGAGTAGCTGAAAGCATTGATAGTGATATTAAAAATTTAGTCTCAATTTTAAACCTTTGGAATGTTTTACCTGATGGACTTTTTATCGACACTATCGTAAAAGTTGGACGGAAAGAGTTAATGTGGGAAGTTGACTACGAGAGAGAAGCTATATGTACAAAAAAGTTTCGCGAATTAATGGAACCTTACTTTGAAGAGGAAGGATTTTATGTTCCTAAAGTAATCGACGAACTATCAACCAAAAAAGTTTTTACTTCTGAATTGATTCATGGTATGTTTTAATGCATCAATTTATTTACTTATGTTCAATTGGCAACTCATTTATTGTTTGTTTTTGAATTTCTATTAGGTATTCCTGTCGATAAATTGGCTGATATGCCTGAGATTACTCAAGAAGTACGCAATTCGGTTGCTCGACGACTTCTTCGACTGTGTCTTAGAGAGGTGTTCATCTTCCGGTACATGCAAACGGATCCCAATTGGTCAAACTTTTTTTATGATCCTTCTACCGATACTATAAATTTGCTTGATTTTGGAGCAACTCGAGAGTTCTCTAAAGAGTTTGTTGATAATTACATGAAAATTATTCATGCTGCTGCTTTACAGGACCGTGAAGGTGTTTTGCGCTCTTCAATTAATTTAGGTTTCCTGACTGGATATGAATCAAAAATTATGGAGAAAGCTCATGTTGATGCAGTAATGATTTTAGGACAAGCTTTTGCTACTGAAGGTGATTATGATTTTGGTGCTCAGGACACAACTCGTCGTATAAATGAACTTATACCCGTTATGCTACAACATAGACTCACCCCACCGCCTGAAGAAACTTACTCTTTACATCGGAAAACATCGGGTGTATTCTTATTGTGCACTAAGTTAAAGGCCGTAATTAATTGTAAAGAATTATTCGAAGATATTTATGAGAAATATTTAACACTTGAATAGTGCAATGTTTATGATGTATTTATTGTACAATTGAAATATGAATATTAGTTGAAAATCACTAGCTGATTTGGTTTGGATTAAAATTTTCTTTGTCTAGCACAGGCTTGGCTTTCTTTTCTTTTAATTTTTTCATTCTTTCCATGTATTTTCGATTTCGTTCATCGATATTTGTCTTTTTAACTTTGATGGCTGCTTGCCTAGCTGCTTGCTTTTCTGCTAGTATGGATGGTTCACATTGAGCTTTGTTCACTTTGTTCTGGCTTTGTTCACTTTGGTTCACTATGTTCACTTTTTCTTTGTCACTAATGGATCTTGGTTTCAATATCTCCGTGACCGATTGCCGGTGTTTTTCTGATTCGATGCTGAGCAAACACCAGAAACCATCAAGGTCATCAATCGTTACTTCTTTGTCTCCTTCAATTGGAGGGATCTCTTTAAGAGCGACCAGACAAAGATCACGAAACATCTTGAGTTTGCCCTTTTTCAACATTTTTGACTTACTCAATTCAATACTTGTAACCATGCGAATATCATCATCTTCTTCAGCTGCTTCGGCAACTTTGCTGATTATTTCAATATTTCGATTAATTTCTTCTTCAAGTTTGAGAACATTTTCCAAGTACCAATATTTTTGAGACACTTGCGAAGGTTCCATCACAGTTTTTTCATGCTCCATCACAGTCTTATCATGTTCCATCACAATTTTTTTACGTACCATCATATCACATATCAGGGACATTATACACAGGTAAATTGACTTTGCAATGGTGCAAAAATGCAATAAAAAAGTGATAAATCTGAAAGATAAACAAGAAAAAAAAGAAGAAAATGTCATGAAAATGAAACCATAAAATGTTCAAGTAAATTTAATGAAAATTGACTTACCCAGAAAAATTATTAACAATTGTCCTCATCATTCTTTATCAGAAAAGTTGTCGGATTAAAAGATGCCGAAAAGGTGAAAAATAGTAATTACGAGGTTTGCTGTTTTAAAAAACGCTTTATTCTGATTTGAACTGAAATCTGCTCGCTCTCTGATTGGTCAATGCTTACGGTGAACATCTGCGCCATCTATGTTTACCTTTTAAAACCCTTTGCAACTTGCTCTTCCTAGAGTTTTGTGTTGGGTTTTTAAATTGTGCTCAAATAATTGATTAAAATCAAAATTTTAATTATAAAAACTCAACAATTGTTAGCAAAGTAATTTATTTCAAATTTAAATCAAATTTCGCTCGTATTTACATGATTCAAGATAATTTTTTATACAATTAGGCTAAATGCAAACAATATTTGCAAACAATAAAGTCTGATTGTAGATTGAACTTGAGTAAAATCTTATGATTGATCTCGTGAGAATTTACATGTAAAAGATTTGAAAGATGAAACCTGTTAATCATTGTTGATGTTTACTTGACGCCAAAGATTCGAAACAGTTTATTAGCTCAATATAATTGCAATTTTAACTGAATAAATTGTTAATCAACATTGAATTTCAATGCTCCAGTGTTCCTCGACTTATCTTTATTTCCACTGTAGCCTTAAACTGACTTTATTTTGAACTGTGCAATCATGTGTTTTGTCGAATAGAAAATAATCACCCAATGACCGTGTTACAACCTGCTTCTTCATCATTATTAAAGTTTTTCTATTTTGTTACCTGTTTGTTTTAAGCTTTTTTTTGATGGCGTTTTTCAATCCCTTTTCATCTTCATCATCTTTTGGCCCTATTGGTACCCCATTGAGCAAATCAAGCTCAGAATTAACCAGGAAATTAAAATCTCACCCGGATCCTGCTATTCAATCAATTCCAATGAACGTTCCACCAACATTAGTGTCCAATCATAATACCAGTAAAAGGAAATCTCGCCGTGGATCTTGTGTTGAATGCGTTTTCTGTAAAAACAATGGCCAACCTGTTAATTTCTATCAAAGCCATACCCTTAAAGATACATTAGGCCGTGTTGTTTGTCCCATTTTGTTTGCCTATGACTGTCCAATTTGCCATAATGGAGGTGGCCCTCAGGCTCACACTGTACGATATTGTCCTGAAAATAAACCAAGTGCTAAGCTCGAGAATTCACCTGTAAATCGTGTTGAATCAAATTTACTTATTCCACAAGATACATTACTGGCTCAATTTCTGAGACTCTATTTGGATAATCAGCAATCTACGTCTTATCTTAAACTAAATTATCTTTCATCTTCTTCATCTTTTGGCTCAAATGGATCAATTGACCCTATTGGTACCCCATTCAGCAAATCAAGTCCAGAATTTACCAGGAAATTAAAGGCTCGTCAAGAGACTGCTATTCAATCAATTCCAATGAACGTTCCACCGACACCTGTGTCCAATCATAATACCAGTAGAAGAAAATCTCGCCGTGGATCTTGTGTTGAATGCGTTTTCTGTAAAAACAATGGTCAACCTGTTAGTTTCTATCAGAGTCATGTCCTAAAAGATACATTAGGCCGTGTTGTTTGCCCCATTTTGTTCGCCTATGACTGTCCAATTTGCCACAATGGAGGAGGGCCTCAGGCGCACACTATAAGATATTGCCCTGAAAATAAACCCAGCAATCGACTCAGAAATGCTTTACTCAAATCTCAAGCCCTATTGAACAGTGGCCAATCAATTTTGTGAATTTATCCAACACCCATTCATGAATGTCCAAATATTTCATGCAAAACTGCAAAACAAAACAATTTTTGCAAAACTTTTGTTATATTCATATTAATTTCATTTTCTTTCATTTGTATGATTTTCATGGCCATGTCTTGTTTATTTTTATATTTTCATTAACTTTCTATCAAATTTGTCATATTTAAATGTTGATTAATTAAAATTTTGCATTTATAAATTAACCAAAAAAGACTACTTACAACTACTTGTTAGTAAACATTTTCACCACAAGATAACAGCACACACACATAAGCAAAGATGAAAACTCAATTTTTTGAGGTAAAATGATTTTAGTTACAAATCAAGTTGCTTAGTGTCAAGAGTAACTTTTAACGGTGAACAACATCAACAAGAAAAGTTTCATCTTTAATGAGGACCTTTTTTTCACGTTTCTAGTGTTTTATGTACTGATCTAAACTGACAGCGAATATCAAGTGTAATCAACTAATTTAATGTTATCAATCACCATCCGTCAATCACTTTTCAAAATGGATTTATTCATCATTTCATTCTTTTATTCATTCATGATATCTATTTTTCAATTATGTAAGTATCAACTTTCTCACTTTCATTTGACAGCTAAAAGTGAATGGATAAATTAACAGTGTTCATTGAAAGGCGAAAATTGAGTGAAAAGTTTTACAGATAATTTCAAAGCTGATTAAATTGTGATTTAAAGTCAATCATCTAATGAATCTAAAGTCGTCACATGAAATTGACTGGTAAAACAAAAACATGTTCAAAGGCCGGTTCAATGGTAAATACAATTACACTTTAAACATGGTAGCAAAATGGATAACCATTTTCAAACTGATTACTTGCATAACCTGCTACTTGATTTGTTATTTGCTCAATTGTTTTCCATGCTTCACTTATCCTGATCATGATTTACAAGAACAACAAGAAACATAAAAAACAATAAACCTTTTGATCCAAAGAAAATTATCCAAAAATTTGACAAAAGAATAGCATTTAACGTTAGTTTGTGTATTTAAGCCGGACTTGACTCAATTTAACCCTCAATCATCGTGATCAAAAACAAACATCATCATCAAGATAATCACAGTGAATCAAGAATCTTTAAAAGTTCCATTAAACATTTTCAGTCATCTCATTGAAACAATTTTCCGTTTCAATCATATACTTGAGTTGATCATTTCAAAGGTAAATTGTTGTATTAATATTTCAATAAACTTGGTAAGTTGAAGGAAGGAAAAAAAAGAAGTCAATTTAGCCAAATGCAACAATTAAGTTACAGAGAGAGAGAGACAAGAAAACTTGTTGATTCGGTTTACATGTTCAGTTGATGAAAAAATATCTTTTCATTAGTCTGTTGATTGTGAACATGAATTAACCTTGAATAAGCAAAGACAATTTCAAGTTGGATTAATTTCTCATTGAAATTGATGAAAGACTTTTGATATTGTTTTTTTGTCCTTTCCTGATTATACAGAGTAACTGGCCAAGCGAAGTTACTATTACCACTGAAACCCCGCCCGGGTGAGAGCAAGTTATTAACTTGATTATGAAGGGTCACAGACTGGCTTTTGATGATCATTGTGTGAGAGGGACAAACACGGTTAATATAAATGTGAATCAACTTGAAGAGCGTAAATAATCGTTTCCAGAGATGCTTTCAAATTAATTATCTTACCTTCTGAAGGAGAGAAACCTTGATTCTCCATTCACAGTTGTTTCAGTGTGAAAAGGATGAAAAGATGATGGTGCAAAGAAAGGAAAGCAAAAGATGAAAAAGATGACATGATAAGTATCAAGCGGCCCTTGTGGACCTTAATGAGATTTGCCTTAATTTCTGGAAAATTTTAATTCACTTTACACTTTGAACAAAGATAATCATTGATTGATTAAAAAGATGAACAATTTTACCCTGAGATTGCATTTAAAGGGAAAACAAAGAAAAGCTTGAAACTCGGAAAAGTGGACACAGAGTGATGAAGGATAAGATGATGAGAAAGCAAGTTGTGTGAAGAGATGAAAATCTTGAGAGCGAATAAGGAATAGAGTTACTGATTTCATCATGAAATAAGAATGTATAAATGATTAAATTGATTGTCAAATATTGGGTTAACCATAACAAACGAAACAGTGCAAAAAAAACAAAAGTTACCCGCATCTTTCATTCATTAGTTATCAATTTAATATTTAGTTACACTTTACCTTCATCTTCAAGTTAATCTTGAACTTTATCAGCTTTTTTGATGAATGTTCAGAATTGGATGGAAATGCTATTAATGAATATTAAAACAGATTTAAGTAAAAATTTAATTACCAAAGTAAATGAGAATGAAATTGTTAATCATAAATGTAATGAAAAAGGCAACCTTATCAATCAACTTTGTTGGATGAAAAACATTCATAATTAATGAACAATATAGTGAAAAATGTTACATTTATCTGATGATCAATTGTACAGCAAGTAAAGGTGTAAATATGATGGGCAACAATTTAACTATTGATTACATTGGAAGATGAGATTGATTGCTGTCCTCAGTTTAACTGGATAACATGGGCGGTGTTGATAGGAATAGGAAACACACACTGAATCTGTCAAGAAAATACAAGATAAACAATCAACTAACAGGATTGGTTTTCACCGAGTTTTTGGGTGTGATTATTATTATGTAAAAAGGCGATTATCAAGTTAATTAATTTGCCAATGTTGACTTTCAAATGAGACCAGTTGAGTTGTGATAACGTTAGATGACAAAGGAAGATGAGAAAAGGTAATGTTGAGAAGATGATTAAGATTAAGGTGAAAATGGAATCATTAACATGATGAAGATAAACATTGAACATTTCTTCCCAATCTTGATTGTTCAAATTTAAGGTTAGGTTAAGTTAATTAATCTGCTTTTAATTCGCTGACAAGAGCAACATTGATAAATTGTTCACTTTGTTGTCTCAACAGTGATATTAATATTTTTACAATAACTTGTCACGAACTTTTCACTAGAACTTTTTCTTCTCCTTCTTTACCAGAATTTGCTTCATGTTCAATTGTTTCTTGAGTCAAAATGAATAATTATGAAAAGGTAATTTTTCAAAGTTTCCAACTTTTCCAACCTTTTTACAATATTCTCATTCAGATTGACAGATAAAAAGATTATCCAGAAACTTTCTTCTTCTTCTTCTTCTTCTTCTTGAACGATGAAAACTTTGAACAAGTTGTAAAGGTAAAGAGACTTTGGTTCACAACAAGTTACCAGAAAAGGTTGAAAGTTACTTACCTAGTTAGTAAAACGGAAATTATCATCAACATCCGCTTTTAATTTTGTCATTTTGCTCTTTCTCCGGGTTCCATTGCATTGTAATCAGAGGAAGTCAAGTCAACCTTTTAATCATTACAATTTGTCTACTTTCATCTACTTCTGACCATTCCAATTGACCAATATCTTTACCTTCATGATACTTGAGTCTTTCTTTTTTTTACCATTTTACTTATCAAACAAAAACAACATTTTGCATCCATTTTGACGGTTCAACATACGCTTTAAAGTTCACTCATCCATTCAACATCAACATCAACGGCAATTAACTTTGTTTTTTTTGTCTTTTTTTACTACTTTAACATTATCTAATCTAAATCAATATGCATAATTGTGAATACAGTGACTTGAGTACATTAATTGTAAAATTAATGATGAATGTTAATCAACTGTTGCAAAGCATTTCCAGTTTCTCCTTTCATGTGCTTTTTTTATGCTCAATATTTATTGCGATCATTATTTTGCTTGAAATTAGTGAAACAAGTTTATTGGAAATTAGAAAAATCAGGAAAATTATATATGGAATTATCTTTGATTATTTTATTTCTAAGAATCTGTTTGATCGACTGTTTTGTGAATGAAAATTTGATGAAAAATTGAGCTCTTTAAGAAGGCGACTCAATCCAAACTGTGGAAAGTCTAGAAAATTATCAATTTTTTCGTTAATTCAATGAATCATGAATTTTAAGGATTTGTTGGAAATTCTTTCATCAACTAATCGAATTGATTAACTTTGAAAATGAAACTTTTTTTATGATCGCATCATTGAGCTTTTCAAAGATATTGAGAGTCAACGGATTATCTGAAGTTGTTATTGGTTAACAAAATTCAACTTTTCAACTCGAATCAGCTTTAAATTATTTTGAAAGTTTATTCATTTACATGATTTCTGTTGATTCCTGAGTAAACACAATGGATAAAGGGTTAATTCTGTGTAAACTAAATGTTGTTCTCATGATTAATGTCCAAAATTAGGTCAACTCTGTTTCAAGCAATTGTTAGTTTTCACTTGTGTTTTTGATGAAACACAATTTACACTTGCCAGTGTTGCAAGTCATTTCAAGCAAATTAAACATTATCTGTTACAAAAAGATTGTTGCTTTTGTTCAGTTTTTGTGGTTTTCCTAGAGAAACAGAAATGAAATTAATCATGAATAAGGGTTACCCTGTACATGAATTGTAAACAATACAAAGTTGAATAGCAAAAGTTATTGATCCTTGAGCTTTAAACTTATCCTTTTATCATGTATTAACACAAATTTTCTCAGAATAACTCTGTATATTGTTGTCATCAGTTTTTCTTGAGAATCTTTTTTTCCATCATTTCTCTTGTCCTTTGTTACAATGGAAAGTTTAAAGACAAAAAAAGGAACAACAAAAAAAAGTTCAAGATGATAATGATAAAGACTCAAGACTGTGGAACTTGTTAATTCACCATTTCTCTTTCCAAATAATTAGGTTTCCTTGAAACATCCGACTCATGAAGAGAAAAGCAAATTTACGTTTATTCCTACATTTCAATGTAACTGTTGAAGCTTCTGAAATTTTCAATTCTGTTGATCAAAAGTTTATCCTTTCAAGTTAATTGCCCTTGAAATTGAGTCAAATTTAAATTGATAATTTGTGCTAATAAAAATGTTCATTAATTTCAACCCTTTTACATCTGATTATCAAGTGATTTAAACTCAAAGTTGATCAACATTTTAAAATATTTTTCATTTACTTTTTTCAAATCATTTCTTTCAACTTTTGATTCTCAATTAAAGACTTAAATCATTTCATAATTGAATGTTAACTCATCAAGATTACAACTTAAAGATGAACATTAAAAGATTTAAAAAAGACATAAAAGTTCAGCACGTTCTGGAAATAGTGAAATTCGGCTCATAAAGTATTCATGAGTTCAGATCTTTTCCAATCTCTAATTGATCTTGATTCAATATGTTATCTTCACAATTGAATCATCAATTTACAAGTTTTGCCATTCTTTGCTGGTTGTTGTTGAAATTATTTGCTCATTTGTTGAACAAAACTTTCCAATTGAATGTAAATAGGAATAGACAATATTGCATGATTTGAATGAATTTGTTTTTTCTCTAAAAATTTGCTGACATTTAGACAAATTGCAGTTACCTTTAACTTAGTGAACCTGGAAAAACTTTTTTTTCCTTCTTCTTCTCTTTGAATAAAGCAAATGTTACCAACAACATTATGGTTAAACGATTACATATTTAAAAGGAATGAAACTTTAGATCAATCAAAATATTGTGCATTCAATATAATTCAAACTGATATGGAGTTGAACATGAATTTGAATTTCAAATTCCTTTGAGAGTTTGCTTTTACATTTCTTTGCTTTCGTTCATCGTCTTGACTTGTATGCTTGGTGAAGCTCAGATTTTTGATGAACAAGAAAAAAGAAGAAGAAAAATATTCTTTCAAATAATATCTATTAGAGAAGCACGAGAAGCAATCATGGTGTTGATAACCATGCAAATGTAGGCTCAGACTGACAGTTGATTCTAATTGAGATTGGAATGCAAATTAATTACAAATGCTAAGTCAATATTCACCTGTACCATGATAACTGAGGTTAACCTTCATTTAAGATTCATAAACAAATTGTAATGTTATCTAATTTACGAGATTCACAAAGTCTAACTCGAAATTTGTTTACTCTTGACAATCAAATTGTTCAATTTAAAGTTGATTCAATCAAAATTGTGATCATTTGTGATTGTGATAATCAAATTGCAAAATGAACTGTTAATGATAATTGTGAATAATAATGAATAACAATTGGTTCAAGAGATGAGCTATCAATGCAAAGTAGCAATAAAAGTGATAATCATTTATGAATTTACTTTTTCTCCTTTCGACCAACTCTTAACATGATTATCGGAGAGTCCATTAATTGAATTTGATCAACTTAATAAAATGATATTTTCTTTTCAAATTGTTATTAATTATTCAAGTTAAATCATTTGTTGATCCACTAATTGGATAATCATTGCCATTTCATGGTAACCATTATTTTCCCTTGAGCAATCCTTCAATAGTAACTCAAGTGTTATTTTAACAAAGCTTGATGAAGATGATGGAAATGATGAGGAATGGTGATTCCAGGGAAATGTCCATGTTTGTTGTTCCTTGTTGTGATTGAATGAATTTGCCTGTAAAGACGAAAATCAAATTAACAGTCAATGAAGCTGTTTTATTGTTGATGAATAATGTGGAAAAGGGTGTTTAAAACTGACCATCAATTGCTTACTAACAACCATTTCACTTGACCCATTGTAATATTGATAACAAGCTACTTTACTCTTCCCATCCTTTCATCATCATCATTTGCTTTAAGGTTTTTTTTCTTCTTGTTGTTGGTTGGTTTCGTATTTGTTTTGTTCGGGTCATCAACAGACTTTGCTTGGTCATTTAACTATTAATACAGAAGGAGGGAGACTTACTGTTGGACACAAAAAAGGCTAATCTGATTATAATAACGTGAATAAATTGAACCAGGATTTGCTAGGCAATCAGATAATTATAAAAGAGAGTTAAGCCAATTAAGGATGAACAGCAAGATGAGGATAGTAGCCATTGGGTTGACTTTGGATCAACAGAGTAACAGTAAAACTGACTCACTGATTGCTGTTGAAACTATTCACAGCTTAATCCAATTAG